>NC_089254.1:63250864-64495864 GCF_963930625.1 Muntiacus reevesi | reverse complement strand
CCTAGGACTTGTTCTGGGTTCCAGTGATGCTGGTCCCAGGTATTGCTCTGGGAGTCAGGAGAGCTTTCAGTGTCAGTTCTGCCTCCAACCAGCTACGTGACTTGGACAGTCAGGGGCCACTCTGGTCTGCAGTCTCCTTAGAGACAGAGTGAAGAGTTTCACCTAACCCGAGGTCTAACACGCTGGGTACAGCCTCCTTCTGCACACCTCCACACTTCCTTTCCCATACCCCAGCTCAACTGAGACCCTGCTGCCCGAATCTCCAGGCTCTGATCTCTGGCGTGTCCTGTATAATTGTTCCCTGCTTGGAGACTCCCTCCCGACAGGTGCACACTGCCAACTAGTCCATGTCCTTCAAGTTCTAGTTTAAGGCTATCTGTGTCTCTGGTAAAGACTCCCCTGACTCCCTCAGGTTCCACTATGTCTTGAATGTACATCCCTTCCTTAAAGCAGTGTCTTACTTAGTTGTAATTCTTGGCCAATGTTTCTATCTCCCTATATAGGTAGGAACCACATTCTTTGAAGAGGATGGTCCTCTGATCACTCAGTACAGGTGTATACCCTGCTCAATATTTGCTGGAAGAATTAATGAATAGAAAGACTATCCTTCTACCCTCTAGCAATTACTGAAGTGTCCTCCTATATCGAGGAGAAGGGACATTAGCCATGCCCGGCCTTTAGAACTACAGATAGATGGATCTTTTAAACATAAGAGAAAATGATAACTATTCATTAAAGCAATGTATGATATATTCTCATCAATGCAGTCAGAGTAGTGCTTTAAAAACAAAAGCCACGTCTTATTTATTATCTGTCTTTCCTACTAAAATGTAACCTCTGGAAAGGAAGAGTCAGTTTCATTCACTGCTGAATTCCTAGCACCCAAAGCAGTGTGGGTGCAACCTAGCATGTACTCTGTCAAAAAACAAAACAAAACAAAACAGTGTTGAATGAAGAAATGAATGGGCTAACAAATGAACCTGTGCAGATTAAAGTTGTTAGGTGGGGGGATTAGGAAAAGAGAATGAACATGGAAAGATTTTGCACTGCTAAGCATGTTTACAAATTGCTTTATAATCACTAATTAGCTTTAGTAAACCATAAACCACATCCCCTCAGACACAGGCAGTGCTATCCTCCCAATTATAAGATAAGGCCAAGGTCACACAGCAAACCAGCTTCAGTCCATGCTTAGCCCCTAGCTGGTAATGAGAATAAGATTAAAGATATTGCTGATTTGTAAGGGGTTGAAATACTAGAGAAAATAAGAGTTGAAGGCATGGGGACCAGAAAAGCTTTGTACATATTCTTAGAACACTGCATCGAAAGAAAAACAGACTGTTCTGTCTGGAACGGTAAGTTCTCAGTGTGTGTACACTACATTATTCACTCATCAATTTCCAAAGCCCGGAGTGGCAGAATCTGCAGGGAACAATGGGAGCTGCAGTGTTGTTCCAGAGTCTCAGGCCCAGGCTGCCAATCAAGAGTGACAGCACTCTCTCATCATGAGACCAGGGGCTCGCTCACCACCAGGCCCTGCACAGGCTCTTTAGAGAGAGGATGCAGCAGGTAGAAAGAAAAGAGAATAAAACAACTTAAAAAAAGGAAAGCATTAAATCAAACAGTAGGCTGACATAATATATACATATATATAATCACAGTTTAATCACAGTACAGTCATCGAGCAGCGAATATGCTCATTTATATTACAAATTACAACCCCCAATATGAAGGAAAATGGACAGATGGAAAGAGTCCTAATTTTTCGATTTCAGGTTTTTTAATTAAAATTTAATTTGCTGAAAAACTGACCTTGGTTTCCTAGCACTATGACTCACACAGTCCAAGAAGAGAGAGCAAAATGTAAATTTTGATGAAACTCAGAAATTAATTTTGGTTGGTCTTTTTCAATTAACTTTTAATTCATTTAAAATGAAATCTGTCTTCTGTTTAAGAAATTATTTTCCACTAAAACATAAAAACATTCATTCAATACTGTGGGAAGGAAAGAGGTCATAGTGAGTTTGCCCTGACTAGTGGTGAATGAAGCAACCAAGAGTACTAGGGAAAAAGAAAGCCCCCACCCTTCATCCCCTGTAGCTGGATCCATATTTAAATCAGTGCAAGGTTCAAGGAAAAGCTAACTAAAATGTCTAGGGCACTGAAAGGTCTCCCAGCTAAGGCTCAAGTGCACAATCTCTGCTTCTCCAGGGCCTGAGGGTATGATACCATGAGCTCACGTCTTCCAAAATACCAGAAGCAAATATGAAAACACATCTGAGCACACTTTGAGATGGAGACAAGGAAAATCCAAAGCTGGGAGTGAATTACATCCTGACCCTGCAACTTAATCAATCACTTATTTAAACTCCACTCTGAGTAAAGTCAGATGAGGCACTTTTAAACTTTTAGGATGGTAGTTTATTGTAGGCATCCAACAAGCCATAACAATACTGAAAATAGTCTGGCAATAATTCATCCTCAAAGAAGCACGAAAAGTGATTTAAAGTTTTCTCCACATCAACTTATTTTTAACAGCTTTACAAAGTTTATATAAAATTCATCCATTTTAAGTGTACAATGTAATGAATTTTGGCAAATGTATACAGTTGTGTAATGGCCACCACAGTCAAAAAAAAAAAGAAAAAAAGAATGTTTGCATCACCTCTCAAAAGTTCCCTGGTACCTCTTTGTAGGCAAGCCCCTTCCTCCATCCCAGTCCTGGGCAACCTGATCTGGTTTCTGCCACTGTAGTTATGCCTTTTCTAGAATTTCATATGAACAGAATCATACAGTATGTAGCCTTCTATGTCTGGCTACTTTTGCTTAGCATGGTAGTCTGGAGAGTTACGCATTTTGCTGTGCGGATTGAGAGCCTATTCCTTTTCAGTGCTCTATAAGTACTCCATGTTTTCCTACCACCTTCATATCCTTCCTAGAAGTCCTAAAAATAAGCCTGGTGCAAATATCCCAAAGCTATTTCTTGATTTTCCTTGATTTAGTCCCTCAAAGAAATGTCCACATGATGTTGGTCACTTGGCCAGTTACAAAAACAACTACCTAGATGGCCATGTTATGCAAGCCAAGAAGAATTTAAGCCCAGAGGTGAAAATGACTAAACATGGTACAGTAAAGAAGAGAAGATGGGAAGCCAACACCCTGGTGAAATCTCTTGACAATGAAAGAGGAGACCAGCACCACATTGGGAAACACCATTTCCCCACTGACTGTTCAGTATGTTGTGTTGAAAGACAGTGAAACACCTGATAGCTGCCACCTGTCCGCCGTGAGGGGTACACAAACCAACCCACAGCGCTGCAGATTCACGAGCTTCAGGTGTTTCACATGAGTGAATTTTCAGATAAGAAAATTTTATTTAGTGCCTTTAAGTACTAATCAAGTACTAAAAGTACTAATTCCACACCTTATTAAACAGAGTCTACTGAACATAATTAAACATTTGATGATACACAATCATCATTATAAACAGTCTGACTGCTGTGCTAAGTCCCTGAACAGAGATGTTCTCAGGGGCTACCAAGTTTGTCAGATCTGGATCTCCCTATTCCAAAAATCCCAAGACTATCACCACGTTTAAACAGAAGTTTCTGTCTTCCTACATTACTTAGCACTCTTGATGCTATTGCTGTGTCCTCCTGCTAACTACTACTTTCCCATTAAAAAATTAATCAAAATAGTTCCAGGATACAAAAAAAGTCTAGAGGATAAGTATTGGAGTACTTAACCTTCCAAGACTTAAAAACTGTTCACAATTGATATATTTGTTTTAGATCATTTTCCCCCTATTAGCAAAGAAAAAGAGGTTTTTGTCACATCATAAAAGTAGTTTAGACACTTTCCAAGGCATTTGAAAAACAGAGAAAAGAAATCACTCATAACCTACTATTTGAACGACCAGGACTCACATTTTGGTGAACTTCCTTCTTTTTCCCAGTATATCTGGGTTTCCCAAATATTTGTGGCATTTGGAATGCCGCTTTCATGACAACACTTTGTCAAGCACGTTTCTTTAGGTTGCTGCATAGCCATCATTTTTCTCGAGGCTGCACAGTAGGGCAAGTAAACATTCCAGTTATGGAACCAATCCCATGTCATCATTACTCATTCAGGATATTTCCAACTCTTTGCTCTTGTGTACAGACTTCAGCGAATCTCCTGACTTTTAGTCTACTCAGAAAACATATCTGAGTATTATCTGGCTTGGGAGTAACTCCTTGGTATCATCAGTGAGGTCCAAAAAATGGTTTCATTCATTAATTCATCCATCCATCTAAGCATTCATTCAAGGAAAAAAAAAAAAAACTTGCCAAGTTCCTAGGTGACGTTAGAAGTCTTTAGTAAAATAAACTAAAAGGGGTAAAACATGGTCCCCGCCCTCCATAAGCTCACAAACTAGCTTGCCACACTTGAAACAATCAGAGAGCAACAAAGGATTGACTGCTAAGTCACACTCACTGCCCTGACGACACATGCAGCTCAGCATGTGTGGGAGGAAAGTCCCCATGCCTGATGCAGTCAGACACAGATGGGTGGGGGATCTTAGGACACCTAAGGCTGGCCCACCCACTATTCTGCTCTGACACTAACAAAGAGGTGGTAGCCAAACCTTTCCTACTGATCCAAAACGAAACACAGAAACAGTATGTCTTTTTCTTTCCTGGGATGAAGCACTGTCACTGCCATTTCTGGTGAATTTAGACCTTTCTTGTGATACCAGGGAGTGTTTACACATGAGCGGGGCTGTGTGGTAGTAAACAGCCTCCTATCCTCAGACAGCTCAAGCTCAGATTTTCACAGTTGGAACCAATCTCCCTGTAAACATCAAATGTCTACATAGACACATGCATTTTAAACAAATACCAGGTTTAAAATCTGTTGCTTGTGCGGGAATGTATTTGAAGCCAGGGGTTCGGGCTAACATTGCTTCTTTATTTCCACGCTCTTACTAGTGGGATGCTTCCCCCAATTTCTGACACTGAGCAATTCACCAGTGAGGGAGGACCCGCGAGGCCCACGGAGCCAAGGCCCCATACATCCAAGAGACGGAGGGAGAGGGCAACATACCTCTTTGGCACTATTTCCAGTCTGATAGGCATTAACGGAAAAGAAAAAAAAAGGTTTTCATGCATGTGTTGACAGAACGAGAAAGGGGGTATGGTTGTCTGGTTCTGATTGTGAAAATCTGAGCTTGGACTGTCTGAGGAGAGGAGGCTATTTATTGCCCACCCATCTGGGGGGCTTCCCAGGCGGCACTAGTGGTAAAGAACCCACCTGCCAAAGCAGGAGACACGTGAGACGCAGGCTAGATTCCTGGGTCGGGAAGATCCTCTGGAGGAGGGCACAGCAACCCACTCCAGTATTCTTGCCTGGAGAATCCCCATGGACATAGGAGCCTGCAGCTACAGCTCATAGGGAAGAAGAGAGTCGGACACAACTGAAGTGACTTAGCATACGTATACAGAAACATGTGATGTGACAAGGAGCTAAATAATTACTACTTAATTTGCCTGTCTTAACAGTCATACCATTTTCTTCACATTGTCTATTTTCTCATTCCACTCTCTTTCCCACATTTTCCTCCTCTGATGACATAAACACATGGTTAGTAAAAGTCTTAAAAGGCTGACTAGAAAGGCACCTTCTGACAGCAACCTCAGGAGTAAAGTCAGAGAGTGCCCACGTAGCCGTGAGAGGCCCGGAAGGTTGTGCCTTTCTCTGTGCCCAGAGCCTGTCCCCAGTCTCCTTTGGGTCCTCGGGACAGGACTCAGTTTCCTCAAGGAGCATCTAGACTCTTCAGGGAATTGAGGAAGCAGGATGAGTGTTACACAGGGGGGGCTGCTCGTTCTACCTGGTGAAGCAGCAGGTCTGGGAAGCTCGGAGGCTCTGCTTGAGGGGCCCAGATAGACTTTCCGTCCTGGCAAAGGGTGGAGACAGGTATCCCAGGAAGAGAAAGCAAGGTGAGCAAAGTCATGCAGGGAACAGACAGGGAAATGCCAACAGGTGGCCTGTGACCGGGCTGCTCGCAAATGGGGATTCCACAAAGCAGGGCTGTAAAGACAAGTGACAGGCCAAGGATGCCTACGTACCACTACCATCTTCCTCTTGTAGGAGAAACAACAGCCCAGAGTACACTCACCCAAAGGATCTCATCTCAGCATAAAGGACGCAAAAGATGCACTTAACCTGAAGATACGCTCACACCATGGCTCTGTCATTTTTGCTCATTTTGCTGCAGACCAGTGGACATGATGTCCTGAGCTGGTCCAGGTCTGCATCTTCAGGCAGGATTACTAGAGCTCCGGATGGGGCTTTCCTCCTAAGAGGCAAAGCAGTTCATCAGCGTCCTCAGTGGCGAGGGGTGAGGAAGCACTCAGTCTGGACCTGAAGGCAGGCCCGAGTAGCTGCCACATGCTGGAGGCCACCAGGCCCCCTGCAGTGGCCTGACAGCTAGAAGAGCGGCCCTTGAGGTCTGAAATTCCGCCAGGTGTATCGGGGCCTCTAGGCTGAATATGAAATATACTCAGAAACTATTTTAAATTACAGTGTGTGAAGCTGATCTAAGGAGCCATTAAAAGTTCCTGGACGAAGAATCTGTACTAGAAGGAAGAAATGAGTAAGTTATAAGATTAACGGAAAAAGCATGATATAAATTATATATAATAATTAATGAATCACGTAAACACAGAGAGAGATTGAAATGCATCCAAATATTAATAGCACTGGCCCTGGGAGAGGGGATTATCAATGTACTTTATGTTCTTATATGTTTTCTAAATTTTCCCATTTTTCTGTATCTTCTTCATTTTCTACAATCCATTTAAAACCTGAGGATAAAATATTTTTATTTTCAGTCCTTTGAGGCTTGAAACTAAATTTTTTTAAATCCTTCATTTTCAAACTGTTACAAATGGCCACAATTTAGTAATGTTAGTTGCTCAGTCATGTTGGACTCTTTGTGACCCCACGGTCTGCAGCCCACCAAGCTCCTCTTCCATGGGATTCTCCAGGCAAGAATACAGGAGTGAATCACCATTCCCTTCTCAAGAGGATCATCTCAACCCACAGATCGAACTCGGGTCTCTCGCACTGCAGATTCTTCATCGTCTGAGCCATCAGGGAAGCCCACAATTCAGTAAAAGTTTGCAAAAATACCCTTTACTAGTTTAAAAATAAAACTCACTTGTGGCTCATATTGGCATATACTTATTACGTTTCTTTCTGCTTCAGGACATCTATCACAGTATTATTTTACTTAAAGATTTTCTAAAACAAATCATCAGGCTCATGTCTTCATGTAGTTTCAGGCTGATGTGATGAAGTAGGAATTTCAATTTGACTTAATTATTTCATTACAAAGAGGTAAAATTCAGCCAGACCTATTGATTAATCAGATCATCTCTTATACTTTAAAAAAGGGCTGCAGGTCAGCTAATGATAGATAGGTGTAAAAGGACATGAATTACGTTTGATGGATTCAGGACAGGTTTGCCAAACCTCTGTACAGGATTTTTCCATATTTGACCATATCACTCCAACAATTTTACTAAGATTCATCTGAATACCTAAAAGTCTTACATTTAGTATAAAGTCCTAACAGTATGACCCCCAAAATGGCTTGCTTTATTACTCATGAAACCTTGAGTCTAGTTCCTGATATAAGTAAGCTGGTCCTCTGACCCTCTGTTACCTTATCGACCATTTACCCCACTATGGTAGCCACCCATTAGCACATTATTTTCTCTCAAACTTTACCGAATTTCTTCTAATTTTACTTAAATGCTTAACTTCTGCAAGATACTTCATTATTACTTTATTTATAGTTTATTCTATTTCCCACTGACTCAAAGGGAGGGGGAAAATCAAAGGCCATAGATGTAAAAAATAAATTGTGGTTTAGTCTTCCTTTGTAAAAGAGAAAGGCAAAAATATAAAATTCTACTCAACTTAAGAGTAAATGTCATGCTGATGTATGATAGAAACTGACACACCATTGTAAAGCAATTATCCTTCAATTTAAAAACAGTACATGTGGCACATTAACAAAGAATAATGGATGGAAAGGCAGGGATGGGAGAGAGGGTCAGAGATAGAGGAAGAGGGCAGTAGTGTGAAAAGGGGGGAAAATGATAAAGAGTAAGAGAGCACAAAAAAGATGCACAGATAAACAAGTGCTGGCATATAAAGATTATTGGAATAGAAAAGGTTTTAGAAGTATTATGAGTACATGCTTTTAAAAAATCTGTGTAAATATGTGTTGCATTTTCACAAAGGACACAGCACTATTGTAGTTTCATAGTTTCTAGGAAGAATTTTTAAAATTATAAATCATATAAATGGTTTGTTGAGCTCTCTGGCTAAGTTCCAACTTCCAGAGGACAATTCCCCATTTATGACAATTTTTCTTTTGATCCGGAAGCAAAGGTGGAGAAAAATGCTTGTGTACAGAACAGCTTGGGACTGTCTCCAACTAAACTATACAGCCGCCAGCCCAACAGAGCAAAGAGAAGGAAAACCAACCTACCATGCAAGCCCTAGCATACTTCTCCCATCCTTCCCTCTACCATGTCGGCTTGGTCTCATGCAGTACCAGTCCCTGGGAGCTGAGAGCTGCTGTCTGCTCTTCCCACACCTCATGCCTCTGCACACAGAGTGAGCAGTGTGGGAACATCTGTCCTTCTCTACCATCTGACTCCTCCTCCTAGATCCTGCTCAAAGGTCACCCTTACATTTGCCTTTTTCCCACTGACTTCCCCTCACCCAGCCCCTCACTCATCTCCACTGCAGCCCTATAAGCTGTGTGGGGCCACCAGGAACCACCCCCCCACCCCCCCACCCCAGCCCCAGGAGGCCCAAGTATGTTCACCTATGAGCACGCAGTTCCAAGAGCAGTATCAGCCAGGGAGTAGGCTCCTAGAAAATGTTTCACTGAAATTGATTGCATAGCAGCATGCAGCTTTTTGCAAAAGTTGACCAAGAGCATCCATTTTACACTAAAAAAAAAAAAATGGTAACAATGTTTTTTAAAAAATCTTTTTTCCTAGTCTGCATTCAAATCAGGATTAAAAAAAAAAAAGACTTTAACTTTTCTATTGGGGAAATTTTCATGATTAATATCCAGATTGCAGCTTTTTCCCCAAGAACAATAAAAAGGCAGGGATCAAAAAAAGAGGGTTTGATCAGTTCTAGATGAAGATACCAGGAAACTCTGAGGCAAACCTGGCCCGCCATAATCTCAGTTTTTCCTCTCCCTGCCTTCAGTGGTCACCCCCTTCACAGCAGTCTCCCCAATTTCACTGTCTGCAGTCACACTGAGCACATCTGTTCCTCTTCTTGACAGACCTCCTCACATCTGGAACTATGTTCTCACCAGGCTCAGCACACCATCCTCCTCTCTTCCTCATTATAGGGTTCCAGAGCCTTCATTTCTTTTTGCTTAATTGAACTTTAAATCATTTTTAAAACTATAGTTCATTTATAATGTTGTGTCAGTTTCAGGTAAACAGTAAGATGATTTATATTTATGTGGATATATATATAAAAAGAATATATATATTATATATATAAAGAATATATATATAATATATATATTCCTTTTCATATTCTTTTCAATTATAGGTTATTACTAGATATTGAATGCAGTTCCTTGTGTTACACAGTAGGTCCTTATTGTTTATTTATTTTATATATAGCAGTGTGTATATGTTAATACCAAACTCCTAATTTATCTCTCTCCTGCCTCTTCATCCCACTATCCCCTTTGGAAGCCCTAAGTTTCTTTTCTAAGTGTGTGAGTCTATTTCTGTTTTGTAAATAAGTTCACTTACACTATTTTTAGATTCCACATGTAAGTGGAATATGATACATATAATAATTATATAATAACTGTATTTTTCTGTGTTAGTATGATAATCGCTAGGTCCATCCATGTTGCTGCAAATGGTATTATTTAATTCTTTTTATGACTGAGTAACATTCCACTGTGTGTATGTGTGTGTGTGTACACACACCACATTTTCTTTATTCATTCATTTGTTGAGAGCCTTCATTTCTTGACAGCCTTTCTTTGGAGACCTAGTTCATTCAATGTGACAAGCAGAATTGATGAGATCTAGGAATGACGAGTAGTCATGAACAGATGTGAGAGTTGGACCATAAAGAATGCTGAGCACTGAAGAATTGATGCTTTTGAACAGTGGTTCTGGAAAAGACTCCTGAGAGTCTCTTGGACAGCAAGGAAGGAGATCAAACCAGTCAATTCTAAAGGAAATCAACCCTGAATATTCATTGAAAGGATTGATGCTGAAGCTGAAGCTCCAATACTTTGGCCACCTGATGCGAAAAGCTGACTAACGGGAAAAGACCTTGATACTAGGAAAGACTGAGGGCAGGAGGAGAAGGGGGTGACAGAGGGTGCGATGGTTGGATGGCATCATCGATTCAATGGACAAACTCCATTTCTGAGCAAACTCCAGGAGATAATGAAGGTCAGGATACCCTGGCGTGCTGCGGTCCAGGGGGTTGCAAAGAGTCAGGTATGACTGCGTGACTGAATGACAACAAGCAATGATGTTGGTGGGGCTACCACTCACCACAGGGGGAATGCAATACCTCTACTACGGGCAGTTTAGGAGGCCTGCAACAATGTGGGCTTGTACTGAATTTGTGAGGAACCAAAAGCTCAGAATGTTTTTCCACACCAAAGAACTTCTCCTGCCTCCCCAATACCCTCCCTTTGTCTCCTCCTAGAACAATCATTATGGGAATCTAAAAGAAGTCCCCATTAGAACTTCACTATGGAAAATTCAGAGAGAATGCTGGGAAAAACTGAAAATTTTCAGTGCCAGGTCATTTCAAAATGCAATGAAGGAAGTATATAAATGCAGCCCCTAATACAGGCTTCCCAAAATTTTTGGAAATACTGTCTTGCTTGACTTCCTTCTATCCATGAGGATATCTGGCCATATAAGGGAGAATCTGCAAAGCACAAATGAGTTTTTGCTACAGTCCCACAGTCAGAGCTGTCCAACAACAGAATGGACCAGCAAAGGGTTGATGTGTCCTTAATCATCACAATGGTTAAGCATGGCAGTGGGCCATTTGTTAGGATTCCTATAGAAGAAATCTTGTGTGGGCTGCTGGTAAGTTTGAGACCTCTAATGACCCTTCCAGTGGTTAAGATTTGATAATTATACAACCCCTTCAAGATCCCTGGGCAAACTTAATCTTATTTTCAAAACTCTGGTGCCCTGGAGTGAGTGCAGGACTCAAACATTCACTCAACAATCAACCAACTAACCAGATCACATTCACTAACTATCTCCCGGATGCCTGCTCTTGTGTGTAGAGGTGAAAACTGAATCACATTCACATTCCCTGTCTAACTGCATCCTTTATTATTCCACTTGTACCTTATTAATCTGAGAAACTTTAGGATATTGATCACAATTAATATTAGGTCATTATTTATGATTCCCTATGCCTATCTATCATTTATTAATTATTGTTGTTGTTATAGTTTAGTCACTAAGGCATATCCGACTCTTTTGGGATCCCATACACTGCAGCCTGCCAGATTCCTCTGTCCATGGAACTCTCCAGGCAAGAAGACTGGAGTGGGTTGCCATTTTCTTCTCCAGAGGATATTCCCGACCCAGGGATCAAAACCGCATCTCCTGAATTTGTAGGCAGATTCTTCACCACTGAACCACCAGGGAAGCCCTTACTAATTATGGTACATAATAATTTCTCAGTTTCAAAATTCTTATAGCATCAATGACTATAAACATATCCTTTTTTTTTTTTTAACTAAGGTGAAGTCTATATAGTGAAATAAAAAATGGGGTTTCTATGATAGAAAAAATTTCTTTCTCCTCAAAGAAAACAAATATTCAGAATAGACAAAACGTACTAGGGAAAGCAAGGGCCAAAACATTTTTAAAAAGTGAATGTTTAGAAGTAGATACAGTAATCTATTTGCAACTGCTATCTGCCCTTGTTCAGGAAAACTAAAAATAAAATTGGCCTGTGGTTTACTAAATTTGGTTGCAAGTGCTTTTCCCACCAAAGCACTCTACAATCACATCAATCACTAATAAAAATGATTGGAAGGGGGCTAGAAGAAAGGCTGTAGTAAAAATATACTGTATATTTTTTGGAATGAAGGATGAAACAGAAGGTTTCACTTCTTGTTTCAACTATTTTAGCACCTTCTCATCTTACTCAATTTCAGGTCCATTAAAGGGACTGAGCAGTTGGGCCAAATACAAGAACTCATTTTGAAAGAAGATTAAGACCCACTTCAGTAATAAACTGTCTTCAGTTACTGCACACATCAGTCAAAGTGAATCATTCACTCTGGGTTTAACTCAATCTGCAGGACTCTGGAATAAAGCACCCCTCATCTGATTGAGGCCCATGTCCATTTATTACCAAAACATGGTGCCACAGGGCCGTACGCCTATCATCCTTCCTCTATAAAGTGTGCTTTAGTTTTGAGGCAAGAAAAGAAATTCAGATGGGAAATGAGTAATCTGGGAACCTCTTACAGCTCTCTGACCCACAGTAAGTAATCCTTTCTTCCCCTTTCAATCAGCAAAGGGACTGAATGCCGAAAGCAGGGCCTGATTGCTCAGGGCCATTTGACACGTAGAACTGCCACCCAAAGTTTGAATTCTCATGCTAAGAAATACTGAATGCCAAGCAGGCCAGGAGAAACCACCACAGCCAGGCTGTGATGAGTCAGAATGTGTGTGCATGTGTGTGTTTGTGTAACCAGAAAAGTACAAACACAAGCACCTCTTTTAGAGGTTGGGCTACATGGCAGTCAAGAAGATGGTCTGTGAACCCGAATACCTGGGTTCAAATTCTCATCCTCCCTCTTACTGGGGTGGATGACCTTGTGCACATCGACCTTATAATGGCTCAGCTTTCTATCTGTAAGGTGATCATAAGGGTGCCTAACTCGTAAAGTGACTGTGAAGGTTGTTCAGGCTAATACAGGTAATGTCCCAAGTACAGTACCGAGCATATACAGACACACCCCTGACAGACACAGTATTCATTCAACCCAGATTGCTGCATGCTCCAGCAAACTGGTGCTGTGTGGCTGCCAAGAGCTATGCAGCGATATACTTCAACACCAAATCACCTAAATCTTTCAGCTGGAGCCATGGCTCCTAACCCAGTCCTTACTTGTGAAAGGGTCTCTTGGCCCTGTTTACTTTGGATGGGCATCAAGCATCTACTTTCCTCAGAATCTGAAAGTCACTGGGTCAAGGCTGTCAAGGCCCCTTTTCACACAGAGAAGTAAATCAAGAACTAAGAACGCTCTGTGCCGAGGTGGTGGTGGTGGTAGTGGTGGTCGCCTGGCCAATTTCAAGGGGAGTCACTTTGTGGCTTTGGCAGAGTCTGCCACTGTCTGCTGGAATAAGCTCAGAGCCAAATTATGATTTGTCTACTTTGACTTGTGTACATTTTCTGAGTACAAGAGACTATTGATAAGGAAACTAGGTAAGAGGAGAAAATGTTTGTTGATTCCCCCTGAAAGCACAAAATGCTCATTCAGTGAAGGGAGTGGGCATTCACTCATCATAATTATGGATTAAGGCTATATCTTCTATAGCAGTGATTCCCAACTACACATCAGAATTGCCTGGGAGCTTGTTAAAACATAAATTACTGGGTCCCACTCCCAAAGTTTCTGGTCTAGTCTGGGGCAAGAGAATTTGCATTTCTAATACAGTCCCTGTAGATACTGCTGCTGCTGCTCTGGGAACCACACTTTGAGAACCACTGTTCTATATAACAAGAATACCTCCCTAGCTGTAAGAAAGTCAAGTTCAGATCCTAGGACAGAGCACACATGCATGCTAAGTCACTTCAGTCTTGTCAGACTCTATAGGACCCTATGGACTGTAGCCAGCCAGGCTCCTCTGTCTATGGGGTTCTCCAGGCAAGAATACTGGAGTGGGTAACCATGCCCTCCTCCAGGGTATCTTCCCAACCCAGGGATTGAACCTGCATCTCCTGTGGCTCCTGCATTGCAAGTGGATTCTTTACCACTGAGCTATGGGGGAAGCCCAGGACACAGCATACTAGCAAGCAAGAAAGAGTAATCATTCTCATTAGATACTTGTTGAATGAACATACAAGTGAGCAAGTCTTCCTCCATCAGCACTACAGTTCCTATACTACCGAACACTGTATATGAATCAAGATGACCTTTAATATCCTTCAACCAACCACGATGGATTTTTAAAACAGAAAAAAAGACTGTAGCATAGACACACCCCTGTGATGGTCTGCTAAATGGATACAACATCTAAACCCTCCTTCTTTCTTTTAATAATATAAGTTCCAGAGTTTTAGTTTGACAAAGGTTGGCCCAGTTGCAAACTTCATTTCTCGATCTCCCTGCAGATATGTGTGTCAAATAACAAGTTCCATTTCCCATAGGTTGAAGAATAGATGAGGTGAGAAGGCGGCTTCAGCCATGAAGTCTAGGACCTCAGTTTGGATCTGACATTGGCAAACTTCTGTAGAGGGCCAAACAGTAATGTTCTGGCATTGTGGCTCAGATGGTCTCTGTTGCAACTATTCAACTCTGCCACTGTAGCACAAAATCAAGCACAAACAATATGAAAATAAGTGGGCATGGCTGTGTTCCAATAAAGCTTTATTTATGGGCATGAAATTTCAGTTGCATATAAATTTCCGTCAGAAAACATTTTTCCAACCATTTAAAAATGTAAAAACCATTCTCAGTGTGTGGGCCATAGAGAAACAGGGAACAGGCCAAATTTGGCCCATGGGCCATAACTGGGCAACCATGCCCCAGAGGATGATGAAGCAACAAGAGAGAAGGGAGATGTCCTGAGACAGCCTCGTGGAGCAGAGGCACTGCCCATCCAAACAACCTAGCTTGTCCGAATAATTGCATCTCAGGGTCCTTGTTAAAAAAGTTTAGGGTGTACCAAGAGACCATGCATCTACATATATAAAATCACATTCTGGTATGATAGTCAGAAATATTAGGACTATTCAAAATGAACAAAAAATTAAAGGAATGGGAGAGTCTTTTTTTCAAAGCTCTGATGTAAGCTTAAATTCCATGTTTCCTTATAACCTTCCACAGTGGTGGAACTGATAGGCGTAAACATCTATCTTGGCGGCTGCAGCAGAGATTGCCCAATGTCTACTCTTCCCTTATTCCTTCATAACAGAACCCCGGATGATTTATTTTGCAGAAGAATTACACTTCTCTGCCTTCCCAAGCTCAACTTGTAACAGGGACTGTGGGCCTAAGGAGAAAGGAAGCCACATTAAATGCACACACTCACACACACACACAATTTCCAAATGCTTTCCAGAACTCTCTCCAAACCACAGCTCACCAGGGACCAAGAGGAGGTAAATAGGCCCCTCCCTCCCATTAAGACAGTGGTGGCCAATGTAATATAAGCAGCAGCTGTTGGGTAGGCTTCCCAGAAAGCCCCTTTGGCCATCCTGGAAGCCTGGAAATCAGGAACATTAACTTGGGACCATGAGACAAAGAGGAAGAAAATGACCAAGATCTCAGATGGCACAAACATCCTGGGCCACTGAAGAAGAACAATAAGCTAAATCTAGAATTCTTTAGTGCTCAGATATCTGTTACCAGCAGCCAAGCAGGCAACAGAGGATGAGAGAGGATGAGACGGTTGGATGGCATCACCAACTCAATGGACATAAGTTTGAGCAAACTCAGGGAGATAGTGAAGGACAGGGAAGCCTGGCATGCTACAGTTCATGGGGTGGCAGAGAGTTGGACACGACTTAATGGCTGAACAACAACAAATGTGATTCTAAGCCACATAGGCCTCAAATTAGGTCCTATTTGTACAAATGAGCAAAGACAGTACCCACATCTGCAGAGTGCACAGCTCAGAGACAGAGAATTCTCAGATATATGACAGCAACAATACACAGGGTCGAGTGGATATCTTCCGGGGTGATTCCGGGAAGGTCAACTTGCCTGAGGGTCCTGTCACCATCAGTTCACTCTGATCCTAAGTCACCTCCCGACTGGTCCCCTGCAGCTGAGAATTCAGTCTGATGTGGACATGGACTGGGCCTAGTGACATCCATCGTTTGAATGGGTTTTAAGGGACCTAGCTCCTCATTTTGGTTCTCCACTAATGGCTTTTGGTCCTGGACCAGCCTTCCTTGGCTGAGAGCCAGCCAGCTGGTCACACATCCCTAGGTACCAGCCACTGCTCTGGGCCCTAGGAAACAACAGTGCACTTGGCTGTGTGTCCCCACCCTCCATGAGCTTACATGCTGGTAAAGGGAGCCAGTAAATAAGCAAATACATAAATAATAATTCCAGTAGAGGTAAGTTCTACACAAAATTGAACTGGGTAATGTGACAGAATGAGGAGGACATGCAGGTTGCTGTACTATCTGAGGTGGAGTGAGAAAGCCTCGGGACAGCTGTAACTTGAATGATAATGAGACAGGGATGGGACAATCTAGAGAAGTAACTATGGGCAGGGTCGAGGGGAACTCTGTACTATAATCACACAAGTTTTCTGTAAATCTAAAATGGCTGTAAAAATCATGATGCAATTTTTAAAAAAATCTAAAGAGGAACATAGGTGGAAGGAGCAAAAGCAAAGAGCTTGAGGCACGAAGGACACTAGTGTGTTGAAAGGAGGGGACATGAGCGTGGTTGCAGTGTGGTTGCAGCGTGGTTAGCACACAGGAGGAAAGGACACGGGATCTGAGAAGCAGCAGGAGTAGGACGTGGTGAGACTTGTAAGCATCATAAAGCATTTGGATATTCTCTTGTTGGAAAGGGGATGCTGATAAGCAAGGGGGCTTGATATGATTGATACTTTGGAAAGATCATGCTTGCTGCTGCAGAGGACAAGCTTTAGGGAGCAGAAGAACTGACACGGAGGCAAGGAGACCAGTTAGGAGTCTGCAGCATTGGATGACAGTGGCCTGGAGTCTATGCTCTCAGGCTCCTCCCTGAATGCAGTAAAGAACTAGTTACACTTAATGAATCGCATCCTTCCTAGTGTACCTGAAAGAAAAGTGAAAGTGTTAGTTGCTCAGTCACATCCAACTCTCTGTGACCCCATGAACTGTAGCCTGCCAGGCTCCTCTGTCCATGGAATTCTCCAGGCAAGAATACTAGAGTGAGTTGCCATTTCCTCCTCCATGGGATCTTCCAAACCCAGGTCTCTTCCATTGCAGGCAGATTCTTCACTGTCTGAGCCACCAGGGAAGCCACTTTTAATGAATCGCATCCTTCACTGTGTACGTAGAGCCTACTATACTATATATTACATAAAAACTGGGAGTCTTGAATCTTAGACTTCACTTCTAATGCCTAAATAAGTAAAAAAAAAAAAATTTACCCACAGCCCTGATACTTCTTATATATAAAACATCATTAGAAAATAAAGTCCTTTGACTTTAGAAGCTCTTTTAGCTTAGATTGTGATCTTTTAAAAGCAGCTACTTGAGATTTGTTTACAATGGCAGAAAGCAGAATTTAACAGAACAATGGGGTGATACTGCCCCCAAGGTGGTGAAAATTTAATCTCCAGTAGGGTTGAGGAACCTCACTCTTTATATATAAAGCACACATAAGCATACAGTACAGAAACAAAGACACAGCATATTCATGGTATTAAAATTCACGGGTGAAAGGAATAGGAGAGAATGTCAAAAATGGTTCTGAGAAGGGGCTTCATGAAAAAAGGGCTGAGAAACACAGATTCACATGAACACCTCATCCAAAACAAAATTCAGACCGAACCCCCATGGTCACTCTCTATCGCCTTACCCTGCTTTCCTTCCCAGCACTTACCCCTACCTAACATGACCCACACCATACTATGGTGGTGGTTTATCTGGGTCTCCCAAATAGAATGTAGGGTCCAAGAGACACAGGCTCTGTTCACGGTTGTGTCCACAGCACTTAGAACAGGCACATGGGAGGTGAGGTTGAAAGCAGACTGTTGGATCAGATGTTCCCAAAGGTTCCCTCTCCTGTAAAGTTCTCTGATTCTAAAATACCTTTAATAGCACTGTTAGCCACAAAGCATCATTTTTTGATCTACCCCAGGAGGCCATTCCATGCATAGCAAAATCATCTCATAAGAATGTGGTCCCCTTTATGACCCCCTCTGCCCAGGACCAGCTGTGTTTTAGAAAGTCTTTGGTATATTTATCAAAGCAGCTCCTCGGTCAGAAACGTCAGTGTAATAGAATCTCCTGCTGCATCAGGTGATGATGAACTGATGACAGGATTTCTGAAATTATCAGCAAGATATGGACCTTTATGACTCACATTCAGCCTCTACTTGTCAAAAGAGAGATCTTGAATTGTCTAGGAGTCTTTCTCGGAGAAGGAAAAGTTCTTGAGCTATCTATATACCACAATAGGCACAGAACCAAAGCATTTTTTGAACTGGGAGAAACCTCAGAAATTATCCACTCCTGCAGCAGAGTACAGTTTCAGCTCTCAAAGTTCAAGTTGAAATTCTGGTTACTTTCTAGTGAGTGACAATGGGCAGGTTTTTAACCACCCTGAGGCTCAGCTTCTTCATCTATTAACTGGCAATAACAGGTGCATGCCACAGGTGAATTAATTCATGAACGCACTCAGAACAGCAGCAATGCATAGGGCCCTATAGCATTCAACAAATATTATCCATTCTCACTATAATCAACTTTGTGATTTTCACTTTTGTTAAAACTTAAAAAAAAAAAATCCTTTAAAGAAAGATTTACCCAAAAGTTCTACATGTGGGGGAGAAAAACCACTAGGGAGTTCTATAGAAATTTGAGAGCCCCAAGTAGCACTCGGAGAAGGCCAGTGATTAAGCCTAAGGCACTTATTTTACTCCCCAATAAATGGAGACTCAAAGTTGAAGTGACCGGTCAAAGTCACACTAGGAACCCCATCTCAACTACTGACCCTCTTGCCCAGTGTTATCCGGTGCCTCCTCATTTTGCAGAAAGGCCAGAATGTGTGTGCCAATGGAACCACACTACTGTCACAGGAATGAGAGGTCACAGGTGACATGCAGAAACCAGAGCGCACAAGACAGAGCACTTGACCTTCACTGACAATCAAGGACGTTCACCAGGTCCTGCAGCGCAAAGCAGGACGTCTCCCTGTGGAGTCCCTAATGGAGGGTTATACAGCCCCTGCTTGACTATTTCCAGAGAATCCTTTGCTTTTCCTGGTAGCCTTTGCTACTGACTAGCTCCAGAAGCCAGAATTAGAAGCAGAATGCAGCTATCTTTTATTCTTGAAGACTCTCACCATTCCTAGGACAGTCAGATGAAGATTATGGAGTCAACTTGACAAGGTCAACCTTACTTAAAGTTCAGTAATAATAATAATAAAAATAAAATCGCCCTTACAGTCATTCTGAGAGGGTCAAAAGAGATAAAGCTTTCAATTGTGTTTAACAGTCCCCAGCACATCGTTGGAGCTCAATAAATTGTAAATCCTATGAATAATTATTATAACTATCCACTCAGTAAACCACTGGACTATATGTCAGCTATTCAATGGAAAGGCTAAATTCTCAAAAGCAGATTTACTTGCTGATCTAGGGCAGGTACCAGAGAGTTGTCCACCCTAATTACGGTGGACAAAGTAATAGAATTGTAATACTTAGGTTCTGCTGGGGGCTACAGGTGCCAGCATTTCTGCAGCGACATGGAGTCATGCAATCAAGTTCACACCAATGGAACAGAATGGAAGACAGTTTACCCTTGAAGCCTTGGGCCATAACACATTGTATGTGCCCTGAACCATACTCTCCTTTCCTCCAACATGAACACGAAGGGTCATTCTCAGAGAAGGACCCCAGGGAACCCAACGTGTACCATAAGAAAGGGGAATAGATGTAGGATAGCAGATAAATAAGATGGAAGGAACACAATGCCCTGAATGACTATATGGAACTGAGCAGCCTGCAGGTCCACCCTTGAATCCTTATGTGAAAAAGAAGCTTCTTGGACCCTAATCTATGTGATGTTGGGCCTGTTTGTTATAATGGCTGAGTGACCCCTCACTGGGAGCAATGACTCAGCTGAAAATTTACAATTACTTTTGATCAGGTTGAAGGGTTTCCCAGGTGGTCCAGCGGTTAAGCCTCTGAGTTCCCAATGTAGGGGGCATGGTTTCCACCCCCCGCCAGGGAACTAAGATCCTGCAATGACCCCACAAGCTGCACATTGCGGCCAAAATAAATAAAGTTCAAAAAAAAAAAAAAAAAAAAGATCACAGCCACCATCTGAGAAGCAACTCAAAGGACAGGAGTTAGAAGAATATTAGAAAAAAAATATTCTTTAAATGCCCTTTAAATCTTGCAGACACAACATGAAAATTAGCCTTTACCTTTTTTCAACTCTTCTGATGTAACATAAAGTAGCCAGGGCTCCCTTGAGTTTGTAGAAAATGTCTGATTAAAGGCAAAACATGGAACTAACTCAAAACCTTTAAATTTCTATGGCTTCAAAAGTCTTTATTTCAAGGCAAAATGTGAAAGGGAAAAAAGAATGACTGTTTTTAGTAACATTTAATCTGGTCCTTGGAGCTAAAGGCTTCATGGTAGAAGATACATGTCTGGATACAATTGAGTGGATATCAGTTTAAGTTCCTACATCATAAACTTAGTGATGCTGCAGAGAGGGGACCAGAGATGAAACCATGCCTTTTGGAGGCTGAGGATTTAGTGAGGAGAAACAGAAATACCAGAATAACAATAATGGAATGCTGCCTGTAGTACCTGTCATGGCAGATAATAATAAAAGCATTATCAGCTCATATTTATTAAATGTTTAACATGTTCCAGACCCTGTGCTAGGGCTTGCCACTTACTTAACCTTCACAACAGCCCTACACGGTAGATATCGCATTTCCCACTTCACAAATGAGAAACACACACGGGAGTAAGTTGCCCCAAATCGAAGAGCGGTCCAGTCAGAGCCCGAGGCGCCCAGTACCAGGGACCCCTCCCTCAGCCACCAGGAGGTGTGATGCACAGGGGGAGCACAGGGCAAGCAGGCTCCGGACTAGCAGGCCAGCCCGTCTCCATCCTCTGTGATGCTGACTCAGAACCAGCTCTGTGTGCTGGCAAAGGGCATCACAGGAAGTGTTCTTAGCCTTCAGACCCTCGCCAAACAGCTCAGGAACTCAAGATAAGCACAGAACATTGGGCCACCCAAATTGAAGACTTTGGATTAAGTTAACTTCAGAATGGAAATGGGGTCATCCCTAATCAGGAAAGTAGATTCCCTGTTCTTTGTTAAAAATCATTTAACTGCATCTAAGTATTAATTTCTCCATGTGGAACGCTTATTCCTTCCTCACTGGGGAGTCCCAAGGTATGCCTCCCATGACCTCCGGGAGCAACTTCCTATTTATACAGTATTACAATCATTTTGGGCTTCCCTAGTGGCTCAGACAGTAAAGAATCTGCCTGCAGTGCAGGAGACCTGGGTTCAATCCCTGGGTTGGGAAGATCCCCTGGAGAAGGGAATGGCAACCCACTCCAGTGTTCCTGCCTGGAGAATTCCATGGACAGAGAAGCTTGAAGAGCTACAGGCAAAGAGTTGGACATGACTAAGCGAATAACACTTTTCTTTCACATGATCATTTTAGGGAAAATTTATGTACCTCTCTATACTAAATGTCAAATGCTTTTGGATATTTTCTATTTCTGATAAAAGATATCTGCAATAATGGATCACTGTTCACTCACATCTACCCTCCTCCCCTTAGGGAGGAATAAATTTCCTTTCCTATCAGCCCTGTGCTTGGCCATGTGACTTGATTTGGCTAAAGAAACATTACAGACATGACATGAATGTGAAGTAGTTGTTAGAAGAAGTAAAGTTACTTGCTCAGTCGTAGCTGAGACTCTGTGACCCCATAGACTATAACCCGCTAGGCTCCTCTGTCCACGGGGTTTTCCAGGCAAGAATATTGGAGTGAGCAGCCATTCCCTTCTCCAAGGGATCTTCCCAACCCAGGGATTGTACCTGCGTCTCCTGCATTGCAGGCAAATTCTTTACTATCTGAGCTATCAATAGAGGCCTTCAAATTGAGCTTCCCCGGTTTGGTGTGACACTTGCAATCCAGTGGCCACCATGGGAAAAGCATGCCCCTGGAAGCTGCTGCCCCTTCAGCCGGGTCCCCAGAACGCACACATCAGCTGCCTTAGGCCTGATCTGAGTAGCCTGAAGCTGAGCCACCCAGCTGAAGCCAGCTTCCACCAGTCAAATATTAACAGTTACCCTGTAGACCAAAGAGTATGAGAATCAGTGTTCGGCAGCTTAGTGTTGGAAGCTATGAGTTTTAGGATAGTTTGTTATGCTGCATTTTTGTGGCAGCAGCTGACTAATGCATCATCATTGGAAAGGCTCAATTATAGATACAAATACATGTATTTCTGAGCATCTCACACTCTTTATTCCCCTTGAATTATATTAACTGCACAGGCAACTTGCCACCCAAAACACACCAGTTTTCAATTACCTGAACAAGTATACTGGCATATTAGAATGTTCAGAACAGGTTCACATACCCTTAATAAAAACAAAGGTTCACTTTGACAGTGAAATGTTTACACTAGTATTTTCCCATAAAATGAAGAAGAAAAAAACAGTTAAAAAAATATCTATTTTTTCATGGTAGAGCTACATAAAATACTACCTTTCAGAATAAAAAAAAAGGAACTGATGGTGAAATAATATCTTCAAGCTCATGGTCTATATAATCTCCCTCAGTAATTTCTTGTCCTTCTGTCAATATGTTTTAAGTTACTGCTGTCAAGACCATTCTGTCCTCTCTTTACCCCACACCCTCCTTTCTGCCAACATATCCACTGAAATCTATGCAAGATTTCACAAAGCTCCAGAAGAAATTTTTTTTTTTAAATCCATAGGTTCCCAGAGTTTGAAAACTACACCAAAGATTATTTTTTTTTACTGCAACATGATTATTGATAATCCTTATGTTCACTTCCACTCCAAAATAAAATAGCAAACATTAAATGAATTCTACTAGTCAAAAGCTTTTATTTCAACATAGATTGCAAAATGTAAATAGAGCTTTTAAGTTTAAACAAAGAGCAAATTAGATCTGAAGAGATCTAGAAGTCAAATTAGGGTTTCCTAATTTCCACAGGGTTTTTAAGTGGAAATGGGATCCTTGAACTATTTGGATGCTACAAAAAGCACAGTGGAAACTATAATCATAATAAAGCTCCACAACATTCCACATCATCTTTGCGAGCTGGAATTATTTTAACTCCTTCAGGTGACACTGGTTGACATAAGTCAGCATGCTAAACCCCCTGACAACCGCTCTTATCCCACCTTCACTCTCTCCCCCCAGACACCCCCTACTCCCTTCAGGTCCCTTCCTACATGCCTCCCCCTGCCTTATCTCAAACAGGCCTCTCAGCCTCTCTCTCCAGACTCACTGTGTTTCTTCACAGCATTACGACTGTTCGAAATTATCTTACATATGTGTTTTGTCTACTTCTCCAGTGAGCACGGACTTTAATTGTGTCATACCCATATAGCTGCTACTAATAAATATGTATCAAATATAAAAATTGAGAGTTTTAGCTGCTGCTGCATGAAAATGCAAAAAAAAAAAAAAAAGCATTTAATTACTTACCAAGTCAGGTTGATTGTTGGACAAAAAACTTTCAAGATTTGGAATTCTCAGGGGAGGGAGAAGGAAAATAACTAAAGAGACCCTCAGTAATAAAAGAGCTGCAAACCACTTTTAAATTCATTTACTGATAAGTCTCACAAGCCTGGACCACTGCTTAACTGTATCAGATCCCAGCATATGTTTCGAAGGGGAAACACAGTGGAAATATATGCTACAGGACTGAAAAAGATTTCAGTCATTGTCAGATACCATTTAGGAATCAAGTATTTTAAATGTCTTCTGCAATCAGTAAACAACTCAACTATTGCCACTCAAGCCTCTAAAACAAGGCCTATCCTGGGACTTTCCTGAGAAGCTTCCAGTATTTGCATATGTGAAATTTCAAGAACTATTATTAAAGAGATGCACAGCCACTTAACAAGAACGTGGCATTTTGTCAATCCTACAGTCATGTTCTTGGATTTCTTCATAAAAGCCCTACAAATCCCCTTTCAAATCATTCACAATAAACCATCACAAAAAAATACATATAAAGCCATCTCTTGTTTTTCTATTGCTTACTTAGTACAACATGAAAAGATTGTGTTTTCTGTTTACATACCTTAATAAATCTCTCTAGACTCCCAAATTGCCTTTTCTCCCAAACAGAAAATTGTATTTATCAAAAATGGAAGTCATTTTTCTAATCACATGATCTAACATCTCAAAAAGTTAGACTCAGACAAACAATACTAAATTAAGGCTGGTATATTTTGAAACAGCAAGAATTTGTGTGTGGAATGTTTTAACAGCTCATGGATTCCGATGACCATTCAGTATGACTTATTCAAACACAAACCAAAACTCTACCAGGGAAATCGAATCTCATCAAATATCTCAAAGTAAAAATGCTTAACAGAGAACAGAAATATATAAGGTTATTTGAATTCGTCTTCTTCCACTGTATTATGAAAACAAAGAGGACATTAGAATCTGAGGACTGTGGCATTGGGAGCACCATCATGTATATAAGAAAATGGTACAATCCTATCAATATTAACATTTACAGAGGGCTTCCTGGTTGTCAGGACCTTCGAATGCATGTTTTTATTTAATCCTCATAACAGCACTCTGAGATAAATACTAATTTTTCTGATCTCACAGAAGCTGAGGTCTAGAGAAACTGAATAATTTGGCTAAGGTCACAGAGGCGGTTGCACTGGAGGCAGCACCCTGACTGCCCTCCACAGTAACGGCCCCACACAGCTCCCCCCAGAGACAATGAAGGGAACTCACTGCAGAGCTTTCTTTTCAGAATCCTGCAGTTCCAACAGCTACCATATATGTGTGGCACCTCGCTGGTTCTTGGCTGCTAAGTCGCTTCAGTCGTGTCAGATTCTTTACGACTTCAGGGACTGCGGGCCGCCAGGCTCCTCTGTCCATGGGGATTCCCCAGGCAAGAAATACTGGAATGGATTGCCATGCCCTCCTCAAAGGGATCTTCCTGACCCAGGGACCAAACCCTTGTCTCTTATGTTTCCTGCATTGGTAGGTGCGTTCTTCACCGCTAGTGCCACCTCATTATACTCTGAGATACATACTATTACTACATTTTAGAGATAAAGAAAATAAGGTACAGAGAGATTATATACCCTAATACACTTTCAGGACTAACGCTCATTTTTTTAGAATTTGGTATAAAAGAAAAATTTTAAATCACATTAAAAAAATAGTCAACCATTTCACACTCCCTTGCTGGAAAGAATGGTCTTTGAAGTTCACTCTGCATCACAGCATTCAAATGTACTCCATTATAAACACAGGGCCCATCATTACCATCTCTGTGCAATGCTGTAGTTTTCTTGCACAATGTTTTAAAACTCATCTATATTAGTTACAAACATTCAAAGGTAAATTTCACATAAAAATCTTAATTCCTAATTTCTAAAAGCAGCAGTAATAATAATAATAGAACCTGTTGACAAAGGGCCTGCACTCCAATATGGCAGAACTTGGCTGCAGGTCAGTAGCAGCTGCACTTTAAAGTGAAGCAAGATCATGGCATCCGGTCCCATCACTTCACGGCAGATAGATGGGGAAACAGTGGAAACAGTGGCTGACTTTATTTTTTTGGGCTTCAAAATCACTGCAGATGGTGATTGCAGCCATGAAATTAAAAGACGCTTACTCCTTGGAATGAAAGTTATGACCAACCTAGATAGCATTTAAAAAGCAGAAATGTTACTTTGTCAACAAAGGTCCGTCTAATCAAGGCTATGGTTTTTCCAGTAATCACGTATGGATCTGAGAGTTGGACTATAAAGAAAGCTGAGCACCAAAGAATTGATGCTTTTGAACTATGGTGTTGGAGAAGACTCTTGAGAGTCCCTTGGACTGCAAGGAGATCAAACCAGTCCATCCTAAAGGAGATCAGTTCTGAATATTCATTGAAAGGACTGATGCTGAAGCTGAAACTCCAGTACTTTGGCTACCTGATGCGAAGAGCCGACTCACTGGAAAAGACCCTGATGATGGGAAAGATTGAGGGCGGGAGGAGAAGGGGACAACAGAGGATGAGATGGTTGGATGGCATCAACGACTCAATGGACATGGGTTTGGGTAAACTCTGGGAGTTGGTGATGGACAGGGAGGCCTGGTGTGCCGCGGTTCATGGGGTCGCAAAGAGTCAGACACGACTGAGCAACTGAAATGAACTGAACTGAAGGGCTCTCCAGTCTGCCAGAGTTGCCCCTACCCCAAGTGACACTGAACTTGGTCAGTTCACTTATATGTATATTGCACCCTGAGGGCATCTGAGTTTGAGACTCTTAGGCTCCCTAGTTTGAGCATGTCTGCTCTAACTACATACCTGAGTTGGTATCACGTCTTCACATTGGCCTATATTAAATGCCTGCCTCCAGTAAAATTAAAAAGTACATCTATTAAAAAAATTACATCTATTTGAATGAAACCCCCCCAAATTTTCAGTTCTTTAAAAGTCTGATTCCTTTCTCACACTCCCTAACCTTCACAATGTTCATTATTTCATTATTTCAAAAGCCAATAGGTTCCCAACCTTGGCAACATATGCAAATCAACTTTTTGAAGCTCAGACCCAGACCACCTCTGGTCAAGCGCACCGGAAGGTCTGGGGGTGGAGCCCAGGCATCCTTATTTTTTCCAGGTTCATGCAAGTGATTCTGCTCCTGTTGAGCACTACTTACTTAAATACTACTGCTATCCAGGCGTGACTTATAAATCAATAAGATGGATTTCCACAGGTGAGAATCACTCTCATCACTTTACATGACAACATGACATAAATATTTACAGTGCTATCATCTTGTCTGGAGCGCTGCAGTCCATGGGGTTGCAGAAAGTTGGACACAACTGAGTGACTGAACTGAATAGTTTTTCCAGGTTTTGACAAAATATCATTTCTTTATTCTAACATCCAAAGTGAAAGGCACATATGACTTAACATCTCTTGACCAAAATTTTTGGTCTGATATTTGCATACTTTTCCTGCAGACCTTTTGGTGTGGGTCCCTGACAGTGCTAAAGTGAAGCCAACATATAAATGGGAGTTTCCAGCCCGAGCAGAACACTGAAACATATTAACATAAATCACATACTGTCAACCACTGGGTTGAGTTGGTGCCAAACTCCAGACCTTTCGGGTCAAAAATATTCTATCAAAAGATCTATTTGATAAAGATCTAAAATCTAAACTAGCTATAGACTACATGGGGCCGTGACACACCTGTGTGACACCTGCTGGGAGTCCTGAAGTCTCAGCCCGTAGACACACCAGCCTGTCAGATACCTCAATAAGAGATGAGCTCAACACAGACAGAGGTCCAGAAAAGTTCATCTGCAACTTCAGAGGTGATAGTCTTCCATAATATATATTTTTGTTTGATACCAGAGCGAACACGGGCATAATCTATGCTTATTATCATGATATTCAATTTACTTAACAGTAGCCTGAACAAATACGTCTCTAGAGATTCCCCTGCTTTTGCCATTTCTTATATAATTATGCCATATATTGAGAATCAGGCAGTTAAATTAGCATTCGAGAAACTTTCACTGAATGAGTTAGGCAAGAAAAGAGGGTCTTCCATTTTTAAGCTCAGATATACTCCTGCACCAGCCATCTGAGGTCTGGTGACACAGTAATGTGACCTAGAGTGTACCCTCTCTGTAAATGCCACCAGTGAAATGTCCAGCAGGGAGGGCTGGAAACACGCGCCAAGAGGCCAGGGTTCCAGCTCTTAATTCACAATGTTCATACAGCTAGGTCTGGTTAGGTATCATTGATCTAAACAAACTTTTAAAATAATTCACATGAACATGACAGTGTTTTAATTTTGAAAATCTAAAGTAAAAGAGATGCTTGTAAGTGTTAATAGTGTTAAATGGTGTTTGAAAAGAGTCCTCTACCCCCAGATAAAAAGTATCAGTAAAGGAGAGAAAACTGGTTAGCATCTTTAGACAATTCAGTAATTATAATCATTTTAGAATTGCCAAGTTACTGTTTTCATTAGTGTTACTGGGATATTCATGGATCCTCCTAACATTTTCTTAGAAGCCTCAAAACATTTCTGTTTCTACCAAAAGTAGTATCTCCCCAGCCATCCAAACACTTCCCTTTGGAAATGCAGCCACTCTGAATGTTAAGACTCTTAGGTATACAAAAGCCTTCTATTAAAATGCAAATATTTTACAAAAAGTCAGTTTATAAAGAGCAAGTACTAAGGGATATGCAGACACCAGAGAGCAAAGTTTGCCCCTCCCTCCCCTGAGCATTTTACTGGCTGTGTATATTGCATGCTGGGTTATTTGGTTTCTGTCTTGGTCTGTGTCTTGCATCAGATGGGACTAATATTTAACTTCTAGACAATGCACATAAAGCAGCTAACCAGCGCCTCACTCATGGGGCGCTTAATCCTAGTAGATATTGTTACTACTTTATGTAAATAAGATTGTCAGAACTGTCCAAGTGGAATCAGGATTCAAAATCCAGTTCTGGTCCAGCTTCACAGCCCCAGCTTTCCCCTCCAACCCCTCCAACCCCACCCCACCTCCTTTATACTAAACCTCTCAGGCAAAGAGGTGGGAGGGATGCAAGATATACTTTTGTCCTAGCATTGTTTTAGCCCTAGAATGTTCTAGGCAACCAAATATTGTAGGTAAAGCAAACAATGATACAACTAAACTTCACAATATCCTGAACCTGGAAAAGGACTAACCAAGTTCAATTTCCAAGTGTGAAAATAAAGAAATGGATTTTCTCTTCCAGTTTCCTTAATATAAATTACCCTAGACTCATTGCATAACTGGTGTCTGTGTGTGTCATAAACATATACACATAAACAAATAAATATAGAAGTCCTCACAAATGCACCACTCCAGAGATGACAAGTCTTAAAAAATGCTTTTTACCGCCAAAGGTATCTTTGAAACTTATTATTTCTATAGCGCAAGACGTTTCTCGATTGTTGTTTTCTGAAAACACTTGTTGAAGAAGCTAGAATAGCTAGAATAGTCCTTTTCCTCCAGAAAAGGACCGAGTTTCTGGGGGAGGCAAAGTACACAGGTGGTTATCATCAAGTATGATATAATAATAATAATAATAATTCTATATGCTCACAGTAGCAACATGAGCCCGCACTACAGCACAAAGAAGAAAGGACCAATTATAAAGATGCTATTTACTAAGGAAAATATTTATTTTTTAATCTTATCAAAACAAACATTCTACTCATATTTCACCAGTTAAGGTAATCAACTAATATGGTAGTATATTTAATTCCCAATTAGAAGGCAGTACTTCTAGAAAGAGATGTCTAATTCATAGCTTGCTACAATGGTGAATTAGATATTCTATGAAAATTGTTTAGAGCAGTAATGATTATCTGGTACCAAGAAACAGACGAAAGTTTTATGGGGCCTGCAGATTTACACTTTGTTTATGAAAAAAATACAACATCACAAATACAAAATGCTTAGAAAAATGATTATTTAGATTAAAAAGTTACAACAAAACCAAAATTTTAAAGCTCACCTTACCAAAACATTACAAAACCAAGATTCAGAAAAAGAACCCAGTATGTGAATCTGAAACACTGCTATAAATACTTCTTTTGGGCTGCAAACTCTGATTATTTCTCATATGACAATGATTCATACTAATATCATTTCCATAAAGCACAAACCACAAACATTTTTAATTATTGACAATTCAGAAAAGTTACTTTCAGCCTCATAGGTCCGTTTTAATGCCATATAAATTTTTTTAACTGTTGTCAAATTTGTAAACAGCTATTTCTTCCACATATGAGCCTTAAGAATTCAGGGCATTCCACATTTTCTAGTGCATTGACTAAGTTTAAATACTTTTTGTTTTGTTAACACTCAAGCAATGTTTGTTGTCACTGATGTGTGTATGTGTGTGTGTGTGTGTTCAATTGAACAGGAAACAAACACAGAATTCTCATTAAAAAAACATGGTGCATTTATAAATGTATATTTGCATTATTGGGTATATTCCTAACAGAAAGAACTTCCATATCAAATATACTTAAATAAGAACTGAATCTTTTACTTACAGTTTTATACATCTAATTAGCAGAAGAATTTTCCAGACTCACTTCTGGCTCCATACCATATTCAAACCATGTTTCCACCAGCATATGTCATGGTGTAGACTCATGCTGCAATACTAACTCACCCCTAGCATGTGGACAGACCCCAGGTGACCTGGCACCCTGGATGGCATTCCTGGGTAGTGAGTCTTACCCTAGGATGGCTAGGAATAACTTAACTAGAGAAAACTGTGAGCTGAATAAATACATTCCACTCAACCCAAACTAAAAGTGTCTGCAATTCAAATCTTCCTTAGCTGCACCTCAGAAGCACTCTCAACTCCAATGTCACCAAAGCCAAGAAGAAATGTCACAGAGGGAAGTCAGAGTGGAAAAGGGTAAGTTACCTGCAATTAAAATTTTATGCCTTACAAAATTTACAAGTTATGATGTTATCCATGAATGCATGTCTGTGTACACTGGGTAGAGGGTCCCTCCAGGCCCTTGGAAAGGTCTAGGTGGGCAGTGTATGTGCAAGCAATGTATGCAGAAACGGTAAAACATGTATTCTACAAGTGAGGGGTCCTGGTGCTTGCAATTCATGAGCTACACAATGAATTAGTCTCTGTGGTCCCCATTATTGTTCATCATTTATCTCAGTCTGTACATGTCTGATCACTCCAAATAAATTTCAATTCATTGGAAACAGGAAGTATAGTCTTAAGTACCAAAGACAGAAAATACTCAAAAATGTATGTGGTTAAAAAAAAAAAAAAAGTATGTGGTAATCCTCACTATCCACAGTGATCTAGAGAATGAATATATTATATACACACATATAAATACACATATGTATATATGTACACATATGTGTGGTGAATATACACATACATGTAAAAACATATATCATTTATATATGCATTTGTATAATGTTTTATATATACAGCATTTATCTATACATTATGTATATACATTAATTCTTATATGCATAATACCAAAGAAAGAGTGAGTCTTTTCAAGTTAACAACATGGTATCCAGATCTTGTCCCTTCAAAGAGGTTTAGCTCAGAAGAAAGTCACCATTAGAGCCTTGCAGACAAAGAACAGGGCTTCCTTGAGGAGGCCAATGGGTGAGCCAGGCCATCAGGAGACTTTTAATGCTCTCTGGTCCTGGACAGAGAGTCTGTAGTTACTGACCCAAAAGAGGCACTTTGACTCCTGCCAAAGTGGAAAGAAAGTTACTGGGAAGACTTCATTTTTAAAGAGAATATCCATTAATCTGTTCTGTGCTTGCAGCCAGACTTTAAAAAAAAAAAAAGTAGGTGAAAACTACTGCCAGATTATAGTGCTTAGTGCAAGAGGAAAACATAATTTTCTTTCAACTGATTTAGCATATTAAAGGAAAGTCTTTTAAAAAACAAACTTCTGATATTTGCAGTTTGATTTTCAAATTCTAAATAAAACAATGTTTGCTATTCCACATTTTAGCCAGATCAATATGGCTAACAGAACAAATCTATTACCCTGTCATGAAACGAAATGTATTATCTGCAATCCAGCAAGTATTTCTTCAGTAGTACCCAGGCCATGTCTGCACTGTTAAGATCAGAGGGCAAGGGTAAGGATGGGGTGGGAAAAGAAATTTAAGGACATGTAGCCTGCCAGGCTCCTCTGTCCACGGAATTCTCCAGGCAAAAATACTGCAGTGGGTTGCCATTCCCTTCCCCAGGGGAATCGTTCCAACCCAGGTCTCCCGATTCGAAGCCACCAGAGAAGCCCAGGGTACAGTTCTTATCTTTAAAGCAAAAACTGGAAGAAAGGGAGGATTTTTAAGGGCTTCAACAGCATTATGTCCTGTCTCTGGGACCTCAAACTAAATCTCAAGGCTTTTGGCTTCCAGACAGTCCTAGGAAAGCCCCTCTCAAGTGTCACCAGCCTTCTCCAGCCTGGAGGCTTCCCCTGTCATCAACGAAAGAATTGGTTTTTCTGAAAACAGCTGTCAGTTTGCACTACTAGAATTGTCAAGGAGGCAGATGTCACCAAAATACATGCACTGTAAAGGAAACTAGTTTCCAAAGAATAGGAGGCTTCTATAGAGTTAGTCAGTGGTAGGCAGAGTTTTTCTGTCTGTACATTTCAGTCACATATCAGAAAACGGACACTAAAAGAAACAATCAGAAGCTTGTGAAACTTATAAGACAGTAGGTTCCCTAGTAATGTTTTATAAAGGGTGATTTGACTGTTTTCAGGAGACAAGTGGGCAAATGGAAAAGCCACTGAAGACAGTGCTTTGGAGAATGCCATGAAGCTTTATTTACAGTGAGGGGTCCCCCACTGTGTGGTCTGTGTGCACACACACACTTCAAACTTCCCCCAACTATCTACCGGGGACCTTCTGGTGAACCACAGGAAGGAATAACAGGGCCTCTTGCCACCAAGCCACAGGGTGCAGGCAAAGAGCAGGGCAGGCAGTGACAAGCCTTTCATTCATTCGTTTACTCATTCAGTCATTCCTTCTCCCCACAGGAAAGGCCCTCGTGGGAATGCGCCCACAGGCCCAGGCACAGTGCCTCTCTCTAGTCTTACGTGTTTTTCAAAGCAGCGCAGGCCACAAGGAAAGGCCACGTTGAAGCCGCTGGCCTTGCCACCACTTCCCAGTCCACAGTGGCAACTTCTGCCGGCATCTAAAGTGCTTCTGGCCACACAGAAGTGAGAATGGCCAGAGGCCGCAACCCCAATGCTGGACTGTGGAAGGATGTCCCACTTCCTGTTCTCAATCTGTTCTAGGATGAGTCTAGTGATTTTACATAGCTGTAGGTAGACACAACCCACGTCCTACTAAACTCTAATGCACACCTTCATAGGATTCCAACATATTTATTTGGCAAACACACAAAATGGCAAGAAACTGGATGACATATATAATTGAATACTACTTAAGAAAATGAGTACACAAATTAGCTCACGTAATCCTCATCAGCTACTCCCTGGGGTAGATGCTGTTTCTATCTTCATTAGACAGCAGAGGAAACTGAAGCTCAGTGTGGTAAAGTCATTTGTTCACAGTCAAATGGCTAGTAAGTGGCAGAGGACGATATTCAAAACCAAGCAAGCTGGGCTCACTATGGAGCCCTCATATAATCTTCATCTCAAGGGTTCAGAGTTACTTTCTAACAGAGGAAACAAGCCACTTTGGTCTGGAGGGGCAGTAGGGCCAGTACAGTCTAGTTCTTCACCTGTTTGGCAGTTTGGCACAAGACCAGCTCTGCATACCTGTCTGAAATTCAAATTTCTGTTCATATTTACCAGTCATCGAAATTTAGGCAAATCAAGTAATTTTTCTATGCCTCAGTTTGCTCACCTATAAAATAGGGTAAGTGCTTGCTGCCTATCATACACTGATCTATTTAATATACAACAGTGCTGCTTTAAGAGAAAGCAAATTTTTACCAAACTGTCCTAGGAGTCAAATTCTACATGGTTGATAATGACTACCTTATTTTTCTTTCCAGAGATTTTGATATTTATTAATTAGATGGTCTACAAATCTATCCTATGAAATGAAGCAGCATGGATTTATTACCCAGGTTTTAGAGATGAGGAAACTAACAAATAGAAACTCACAACAAGAAACCTGTTGACATTCAGGGTCGAGATCCACCAAGTCATAGCTGTGGCAAGCCACTATTAGTCAATGACACCCCATCTCCTTATGGAGCCCCAACAGGAAAATCCCAATCAACAATAGCAATGCTGAAGTCCCTAACATCTGGAGAAGGTTCTAAACAACCTGCTAGTTTAGTACTATCACAAGGGTAACTGAATCCAGTAAAAGCTGTGTTTCAGTTTAAGATGTGCAGGCTACCTGGGGGCCTTTGCATTATCTGTTCCCTCTGCCTGGACATCAGTGTTCCTTGGTTGTCCTCATGGCTAACTCCTTCACTTCTATGAAGATTTTGAATCACCTATTAGCTTTACAGTAAGGCCTATCCTGACCAACCAATTAAAAATTCCAACATTTCCTCTCCCAATCCACTTTAGCCTGCTGTAACAGGACTCTTTCCATACCACTAACCAGGATACTACATAATTTACATTTTATGCTGACTATTTATTGTCTATCTCCCACCATTAGGACACAAATTCCCCAAAGGTTGGGAAATTTGTTCACCAAAATATACCAAGTGCCTAGAACTATACCTATTACAAATTAAGTGCTTGATATATATTAATACATATATAAAAAATGCAGAAATACTTTTACAAATGTACCAAATAATCACATCTAGTCAAAATGATTTCTTTCTGAGACCAAAATCCAAAAGACTTCACAGCACTGGGGCACTGGGATGCACAAAGTCCCATGAGTCTGTGACATGGCCTTCAATGCTAAATTTAGTGCTCTCGGTGTTTCTACGATTTTTAGTTACCAACTCAACTTCACCTACCTAGGATGTGCGTGTCAACAGTGTTTCTACAAACGCAAGTATATACTTACAGTAAGAAGCAAACAAATCCTGATCAGCTTTTTCCATCTCCAGGAAACAAAGCCAAGGTATGAATGAATTAATAGCGAAGCTGATGGAGAAACACTTCACAGTTGCAGGGCTGTGAAATTTCTAGGCAATTTAAGTTGGGAGGAGGGTTTTCGTTGGGGTACCCAGCTTGGACATGGAGACAGGTGCTCCAGGACTAGACCAGCAATGAAACACAAGGAAGATAACAGGACCTCAGGTAAGGCATTCCTCCAGGAGAAAGGAGGAGTGTTAAAACAGAGGAAGGGGAAATCACACTTTCTTCAGCTCTACAACCCCAAATCCTTGCTAATGGGTGTGTGCAACTGGTTAACAGCAAGAGTTGGGTGTTTATCTGTAACAGCTACTCTCAAGTTAATGCACTTAATCTGAACTAAACAATACAGTTATTATGAAAACTATGGGTCTTGTACACTAAAGGCCTTGAAAAATCTCTTATGCAAGAAATATGCCATCTTCCCATCCATAAACCGTCATCTCATTATTGCTTAAGGATTCTGACTAGTGGTTAAATGGCAGTAACTCAGAAAGGTCCTCAAGATGGACTTGCCATTAGGCACACCTCTATTGCTCCTGTGATTTCTAAATAACATGCTTCTTGAAAAAATTACAGGTAATATTATATCTTTTGATAATCTTTTCATGCATCTTTTTACTGTGGTCACTTGATGATACGAATATAGAACTGGTAAATCAGTCATTAAAAATAACAATCTCTCCCCCAAAATATACAGACAACCACAAACAATAAATTCTACTTAACACCACCTATAGTATAGAACTTTCACCAAATGCTTTGTCTGATGTATTTTCACTCAAGTCTCTTCATTGGAAGTATATTTATATGATACTCCCTACTAAAACCAGATTGTTTTTATTCTTCTTGAAATCAGTTCTTACTTCTTTTTGCATAAGGAGCTGTCTTTCAAAGTGAAAGGCTTCTCCTCATTTTAAGGTACAGAATAGTTTCAGCTTGTCTCTTCACCCAGGGAATTTTAAGTGTTTGTTCATTTTAACATTTACTTTCCCTAAAGTTTTCTGGTTTCAAACTAATTTCAAAGTATAGTAATTGTTAGCAGTGCCCCCAAATTCACTTAAGTCACAGCTATTGTTGTACATTTAACTGTTTGATATTTTCACAAAAGAAAAATATTAGCCCTTTGGAAGTGACCATCACTTAAAATTCAAATTTATAAAATTTATAGAATCTTAAAACTCTCTTAAAAATGTTTGCACATACTAAAGACAATCTCTGCAAACTTAACTGGTGATTCACCAAGATTTAGCTTCAAAATTATCTGATTACAAACCTAAACCCTCAGATAACTGTCTTTAACACATTTTAATAGATATAATTTATATCTCCTTTTAACTAGCTGTCCAAGCAGGCAGGCAATATGGAGAAATTATTACTTACATTATAGTTTATTCTAAAATAAAACTGCTAGTTAGTGAATGGGATATGCAATGACATCCCTCCCTAGGTTAGGAAACGTTATATATTTACACTATATATATATATTATTTTCTACTTATCACTGAAAGTAAGAGAAGCGACTTGAACTAACAAAATTTCCATTGTAACTTTGTATTACGGGACTTTTAGTATTATTTTAAATTGCTCATCATGAAAAATCTGATTTATTCTTTTAGCACCTTGAGTTATGCCTATTCAATCATGATGATGAATCAGCAAATATGCTCCTCCATTAAACTCCTGCTTTTAAGACCGAAGCTTGCCTAGCTTTTCTGTCACACCTTTACCAGAGGAGACGGCGAAAGCTATTACATGGATGTTTTAGAACTTCCTAAGTTTCAAAACCTGGACAATTACTCATCCAGATTATTTTTTGAAAGACGTTCCGCAGACATTTTCAATGAGTATTTCCCATTCTGGACGTCCCATCATAAACCCATTCTCAAGCAGCATTCAATGCTTATTAAGCACGCACTGTGTGCACAGAAAGCATTATACTCAGAGAAGGCGCATAAGGCTCGGCCTCATTTTATTCGTGCATAAATAGACAGCAGTAGTGATTTATTCTCTCAACTTTGTAGAAACGTGAGCAGCATCGACATGGGTGAATCCATAGCATTCACTGGGAAATGATTTTCTGGGGGCAGTTCACAGGTTCTCCGGTTTAGACAGCCTCGTTAGGGCACCACGCGGTCCCTTCACCAACCAGCCCACAGAGGACAACTCGTGGGCGCCGGCCACACCTTCCGCAGGTGGATGGATCGGCCGAGCCACACGAACCCGACTCATCTCTCCTCGGAGGGGCTCCGGATAGGAGCGTGTAAATGTGTGCAAGCTCTTGTGCGAATTAAGGACTTGTTGAAAGGCCTCGGGGTCTTGGAAAGGAAGAGAAAGTCGCAGCCCCGCAGGGCGCCCCCTCCCCCGCGGCCACGAAGTCCCCCGCGCCCCGGGCGCTGCGCAGGCCGCCGCTGCGGATCCTCGGCGCAGCAGACGCACCTCGGGCCTAGCACCATTTGAAAGGCAAATCTCAGAGTCGGGGCGCATTTAAATGCCCGACCCCGGGTCCCCGGGGGATGGCTCTCCAGCAGACGCAGCCGCAGGGGCCTCCGGGGCGGCGCGGCCCTGGGCACTGGGCGCGGCCCGCGGGCGCACCCGGGACCTCTGCCCGCAGCACCCGGGCATCCGCGCCAGGCCCGGGCAGAAGCGGGCGCCCCCAGGCCAGAGAACCCTGCCGCCGCCGTGGAGAGGGAGAGCGCCGGTCCTCCGCCCGCGGCCTCGGCTCCGGGCCCCCTCCCGGCGCACCACACCTAGCAACCGGCGCTGACAGGACGCAGTGGCGGCGGCGGCGGGAGGAGGAAGCGGAATGGCTGCCGCGGTGGAGCCACCCCCGCCCCCCCCGCTCCCACCTCCCAGCGGCTGCAGCCGCCGCCGAGCCCTGACAGCTCGAGCCCGGGCGGAAGCGGCGGGCGGCGTGCAGCGCCCGCCCCCCGCCGCCCCTGGCCGCTCCGACCACCGGGGCCAACTAACTCCGCGCCCCTGCCCAGCGCCGGCCACCCGGCCGGCCCCACCGCGCCCTCCGCCCGGCGCCCCCTCCCCCGGCGCCCGGCCCCGCCGCCGCATCTCCCCGCCGCCGAGTCCCTCCTCCCGCCGCCCCCGCCGCAGCGCAGCCCCACTCCCAAACACTTCGCCGCCGGCGCGCACGCCCCACGGAATCCCCCAGCCCGCCCGCCGCACCTCGGGGCGCCCGCCCCCTCCCCCACCCTGCTCCCCGCCTCCCCACCCCCGGCACCTCGCGCCTCCGCATCCCGCCACCCCCAAGCCCTGGGCTCGAACACACCCTCCCCGCCCCGCCGCCGCCTTCCTCGCTCCTAACCAGCCCTGGCCATTCTGGGGTTCTCGCTCGGGCAGGAGTTTCCGCGCGCCGGGCACCCCCGCCCACCCCCGGGCCATTTACCGATGTGGTTGTCCTCGATGTGCTCGATGAGGTCGGCCAGGGTGGGGAAGTGGAGTCCGCAGCCCCCGAACCGGCAGGTATTGGAGAAGAAGGAGGCGGCGGCGATGCCTGTCATGGTGCTACATCGAGAGCCCCCCTGGTGTCGGCTCAGCGAGCGCCGGGCAGGCGGGCGGAGGGAGGGAGGGAGGCAGGGTGGGGTGAGGAGAGGAGGGGCTGGGGGAGGGGGAGAGAGGCGGGGTGAGGGGAGCGGAGAGGACGGGACAGAGGGAGAGGGGGCGAGAGCGATGGAAGGATTGCGAGGAGAGACCGGGAGGCAGAGGGGAGGCGGCGGCGGCGTTGGGAGCGGCGGGGGGAGGGTGGGGGTGGGGGTGAAGCCGCCGCAGCTGGGAGGAGGGACCAGGGCGCGCGGCAACAGCTGTGCGGCCCCAACCTCCGCCCCTGGACTGAGGCCTCACCTGGGAGCGCCTGCCACCAACTTTATCTCACTCGGCCTGCCCTTCACAGTTGGTAATACATGCAATCAGTTTGGAGCCTCCTTGGTTATGTATATTACATTCCTGGTATATATACATCCATTAATTACACTTACATCCCTTCAGTGAGAACTTAGGGAGTTACCCAGGCCCCTGTCGGGGACATTTGTTTGCACCTGGCCACCTGCTAGGTTTGATACTGACATTCACAAAGGATCCAGGAAAGGTAAAGTGTGCACCTTACTCTTTAAACCTTTAAAAAAAAAAAAAAAAAGCCCATTTTCTCTAGAGGATTGTACTAATTGATTTTAATGAAGTTTCCCTCTAGGCCAGAAGAAAATCTTAGCTTTATTTAAATTTCAAAATAGAGTGCTTGATTGTCAAGTGCATTTGCCTGTGTTTTACAAGTGTACCACGTTTGTAATATTCCTTGCTCCTTTTGGGAAAACAAAAACTAAAATAATTTCATTTCCCCAAATTCCAATACCCCACTGCCCCAACTCAGATCTGCAAATTAACCCATGTGACTTCCTGGGAGCAAAACTATCATAGCAGAAAGGATACCCAATTGGTTAAGGCTAAAAGGAGTAGAAAGAGAATCAAGGGACAGATTTTCCTAAAATCTCTAAAGAGAAGAGATTTTTCCAGTCAGTCTAGATTACACCATTCTGTGAGTATTTAAACCATAATATGGACCAGTTAAGCACTTAAAGTTGGATCAGGTAGCTTCTCTGAAACCTCATTTTGCTAAGAATTAATTACCTCCTTGTCCCCACAATTTTACTGATATTTTTACCTTTAAATCTTCTGTTTTCTGATAGCACTTTTACAGGTGCCTACATGTTATCAGCAGTTTATGATCTCACAGTACATTTTTTTCATTATGGAAGTATACTGAATTTAGCATTTTTCTTTAAGGCAAATTTCACTTATCCTCTGGTGCAGATACACAAGGAAATAGTATTCCCCTCTCCATAAACTATATTCATTTCTAGTATTTTTTGTTGTAGGATTCTTGATTCTTTCACTTGAGAATTTAGAGGAAAAGCGCCACAAAACATTTTACAATCTGAGAGTCACAGTGATTGAGGGTGATGAGTGCCCTCATCCGTGGCATTTCCTCTTTTCTGGTCCCTCTCTTCTTGTCTGCCAGCTCACAGGGTAACAAACTTTTGTTGAGATGAGAGTTGGGTTGAATGAGGTTGGGGCAGTTATGTGGTTAAAGTTCAGTTTGGTGCCAAGAATGATTTCCTGGGCCCACTTGGGGGTGGAGACAGGGCCCGGGTGGGCCTGATAACGAGCCAGGGACCCAGTTGGCGGGAGACTGGAGCGAGGGCCAGACAAGGGTCTAAAGAGCAGAATTAGAATTTTGGCAGCTGTGCAGTGCATTCAGCTGCCCAATCTGGGAAGGCCTTTAGCTACAGCAGGCAGAATACACACCATACCAAGTACCACCAAGAGGGGAATGCAATGCAAATCCTTCAGCCAAAGTGATGCCACAACAGCTTCCCTCTAGAGATGCCCCCACATGAGGCAGCATTTAGGAAGTATGGAGAGCTTTGGAGAAGTAGCATCTCTGTCCTCTGGAGGAAAAACTGTCCATGTGGAATTATTAACTCAAGAGAGAGTGTGAGAGACACAGAGATAGTTCAGGCAAGAGACCTCAGAGACGGAAAATGCCAGAAATGTGCAGGTAAAAAATGAAGTAAGGAGACTGGGTTTCATGAATGTTTAAGTCTCCACTGTTTCAGTATTCCTAAAATAAAAACTTCATAGGCCAAATTTAATAAATAGAGTTTTTAAAATGGAACAAGCCAAAATAACCTATATAATTAATCAAAATGTTGACTTTTAAGATTAAATTTTGTTCTTTATCTATGGCAATCATTAATATTTTGTAAGGACTCAGTTTATTTTGCATAAAATAACCTACCCTAATTCTTCATATATGAACTGAAGCTCTGCTTATAAGACATACTGCCCATTCTATATTTTTTTTAAAATCTGCACACTCTAGGCATTTCTGGCCTTCATATTAGATACATAATCATGGTCTTTTAGATCTGGACGATGTTCTGGCCTGCAGACTCACTGATTTTGTAGATGTGGTAAACTGAGGTCAGAGGTGTAGAGTGAATTCTTTCCAAGTACACACAGCCAACTTTCCTCTCTGTGTTCTTAATGCATTCAGTAAGGCATCAATAAATAATTGAAAGACAAAAATATGGTAATACAGACAAACTTTTTAAAAAAAATGCTTTAAAACAGCATACTCACCTTTATGTATTAGTTTGGCCAAAAAGTTAATTCAGTTAATGATTACATTAACTGAAATCATTAACTTGGTGAAAATGAAATTCTTGGTGAAAATGAAAACTGCACCTTTTATTTTTACTTAAAAACAACAGACTTTTTTTGCCAATCCAGTATTAGGATTTATAAGAATGTTTGTTTCAAGGCTGTCCTTTCATATAAAGTCAGCCTAAAGGTATAAGAATATATAGAACAAACATTTCAACCTGTTGGGTCCCAGAGAAGATGATGGCTGATACTTACAAAAAATATTTGTCTACCTGATTTGAGTAGTGAAGACAGTCAAATGAAAGGGACAATGAGAGAACTGAGGAGGCAGAAAGAGATGATGGTGATTGCAGACTAGAAGTGCTCTCTGGCTTAAGACCCCTTTCTTGGAAACCATTTGCCTCTCCCCAGATCTCTGTGTCTTCTGAAGTGAAGGCTTACACAAAATGCAGGCATACAGTGGCCCCATAGCTTGGTGCTTAGCATTACAAATACTTTGGGATCCAGTAGCAATCTCCAAAATCCAGCATGGCCATTGCCCACAGGATGGGGGCAGCTGCTAAGAAAGTGTGAATCCGTTGGTCTAACAGAGCCAGCCAAAGCCATCAAAGGATTAGGTTAATTTAGGGATACACTGATCATCAAAAGCATGCACTTCCTGTGTCCTGCATGGACATCTGTTAGCACTACAAGAGTATGTCTATGAGCATTAGATCCTATTAACTCTCCATACTGCCTTCAACTCTTAAGTTTTCTGGATCATTCTTCTAAGTTCCACTTAAGGATCTTTTCAGGTTTCCTGGACGTAAATTGGCCCTTAAGGCCTTGAGACACTCCCATTACTGCCAGCACTATGTAGACTGAGTAGATCATGAACCCAGTTAGGTCTTCTTCAGCTCATGCCAGTTTGACCACTTCTGAGAATGTATGATGCTCTTCAAAGACTCAGGCTTTCAATTCTTCCAACAACCACCTTTGCCTGAACAGCATGTTTTCTTGGGTTTCCCACATTCTTCCAGGGAGGAAAATGTCTATTCCAGGTTTTCTTGTTTAATATGCATACAACCAAGTTTTCAAGTTCTTTGTACTGCTTGTATTCCCGCTCAGAAATGAATCAGCTTTATCTGCTTTTTTGGTGATTAATTCTCGTTTTGGCCCCTGGTCTCATTCTGCCTAGAATTTAGCATTAGCCTTAGAGTGAGTAACAGGGGTTCTCTAGTTGGACAACACCAGTGACTAGTCCTCATGGGTGTTACCCTGTATCTCTCTACCCTATGCTTCTGCCTTCCTGACTGTATACATAGTTATAGCATGACATTTCTAGTTTTTTGTAAGATTTCTCCAGAATAAGGTGATAAAATACCCAGCCATTGACTGTCATTCTAACTGAGCTCCTGGATTTATTCCCCTACTGCAGTCTGCCACATGCACCCAAATAATAGCTCCACACTCAACTCTGGTGAGATTTGGCCAGCCCAGTCTGAGGTTTTAAATACGGTCATGAAAGCAGCCAGCCAATCACTATTTTATTCATTCGTGACATCTTGATCAAAAATCTATGCCAGGCTCCTGTTGTACAACTCCCAAAGGTATATTTATAGAAGAACTGCCTGGATGGTGACTTCAAGATTTGTAAACCCTGGAGCCTGACCTGCCATGCAGCACATGGGGGATACAATTTGAATACGTACAGCCTCTTCTGAATGCCAAAGACTTTGCAAGTCCCCCTGAACTGTTTCCTGAAGCCTGCCTAGGGCGGCTCAGTGGACTCCACGTGTGTCCTCCTGGTTGCTCCGGTGTCTGCCATTCCCCTCCTTTCCAGCTCTGGCCACTCGGACGGTAACTCTTGTTGCTCCTGACTGTATTGGAGCCACTAAAGCACTAATGCTTGCATGAGACTGCACAGCCTTTTTGCCCGGAGATACATCTTTAGGCACCAGTGATGCTTATCCAGCAGTGCCCGGTATTGAAGATTTCCTATGCCTTCAAAGGCTTCTATCACTTTTTTTGTCCTAGCCTTTTGAGGTTTCATCAACTTCCATAAGTACAATGTTCTTCCTTTAGGACTCGGACAAGTATTGATGGAGAATGGATGAGGGGAACAAGTTGGGAACACTGCTTCTTGATCTCCCCTCCCCTGCTGGAATCCTTCAGCACCAGCCTACACCATAAGACTAATTAAGGTTTCTATTCAATGACCTTCAATAACTGGATCTCTGCAGAAGTCTCCTGGCCTTACCTCCTGTAGTTCCCTCTTTACACCAACAGTTCAAGATGGATCAGATTATTTGTTTTCAAAATGTATTCACTGTACACACACAAGCCACCTTGCCTTTGCATGTTTTGTAGTCTGCCTGAAACAGCCTTCCCTCTTTCCCTCTCCCCTCACCAAACACATTGCAGCAGCTCATCCTGTCACCTCCTCCAGGAAGCCTTCCCTGCATCCTATCTCCTCTTTCTTCCCTGCTGAGCTACATGCTTATCATCTGTGCTCCACCTGTGCTCCCTCTGTATTAATTTTGACTATTGGTTTACTGGTCTTCCTTCTCCTCTAGACCAGTCATTCCCCAAATTTTTAAACCAAGAACCCCACCAATAAAAAAAAATGTGATCACATGACCATTCATATCTTATTTATAAATTATATATAGATACTACTACTCAAATATAGTATGTATATTATAAAGTAAGTCAGATGCTTTCAGAAAATCCTTTTAAAAAACAGAAATGGAAGATCTAATATCTTCATCTCACACCCCACAGTATTGTCTGGCCCACATCGTGGGTTGAATGCATTCCACCTTGGAGGTGACTGATCCTGGTCTCCATGAAAAAGAAGCCTGTACATAGGGCTCAGTACAAGTTGTATAGCGTATAACTCAGCGCTGTGATAAAGCAGTGCACTAAGACTTGCGTTTTCAATGCTGAAGCAGTTTCCAACCATCTGTTACTGCTCTCTTATGCAACATCAATGAAAGTATTCAGTCATCTCTCACCTTGGGTAGATTACAACAGTTATACCCCAGCAGTTATATCCCATGATCACGGCCCAACCTTTAGTGAGACCTCTTTTCAGGTCTAGCACGGTGTCACTGCCCTGTGCCCCTGACAGGCACTCATAAAATGCTTGTCTCATTGGTTTTGATGGCATGCATTTCCTAGGTTCTGCTAATGCAGACAAAGCTGCTCAGTTGGACAGAGATACGCAGGGAAGCATTGAGCCATGACATGAGATCTGACACTAACTCTCCTTTTATTTCACTGACTAGGACCCCTTTCCCTTTCACAGATGTTCAGGTTTATGATGATGATTATATTACATAACAATTACCACCATTCATCCAGTGCCTACTGTTGGGTCAGGAACTGTTGGACTAGATGTCTTAACACAGATCTGTTTTTAAACTCTATGAGATAGATAAATACATTATGCCCAGATTATGGATGAGAAAAAAAATAAGACCCAGGGAAATGAAGTAACTCACTGAGGTCCATAAAGCTAATAAGTGTTGGAACTAAGTTTTGAACTCCAGTCTGTTAAGAGCCTTAATATGATGTTACGAGTTGGCTCTGACATGGCTCTTAACATGGTGTTCCTACTTGAATTTGGGTGTTCTTGAACATTTTCCTCCTCTCCCCTTAAATCTGGGGAGAAGTTGGGTTCTTGGCCACGGGAAGGATTAGGCTCACATACATCAAAGCACTAACATTGAGGGGCAAAATTGTCATACTTTACTAGCTGTACTTAGGATTGGGTCCTGGGTGTCAGGACCAGGGTACTGATGATGGAGGGGGCCTGGGACCTCCAACAGGTATTGAGAAACTTGGCTTGTCTTTTCCACTTCTGTCTCCTTTGAAAGGTCCTTTCATTGCTGTTGCCAAGCTCATTTACTGGTCTTAAGTACCTGATTTTAAAATTGAACTTTATAGGGAAGTAAGACTTTGAAAAGATACCCTTGTTTTTGTTCTTTAGCCAGTTCCTGACTTATGCATTCATTGTGTACCTTCCTACTGTTGATTTTGGGGCTGGGTGGGGGAACACAGGAGTCACCTATCATGTGGTAAGGGAACTCTTTTTTCGTTTGTCATGCTCTTTGCCTTTGTCTCCATCTGTAATAACTCTAATTAGGTTGCTTTTCATGCAATTGTTTGGCATAATTGTATTTTCTGTTGCAGCTTTAAACTCCCGAGTCATAGCACAGACTGCCTGCTGAACACCATCTCAAAGGGCTCTCGTGAATGGGCTCAGTAGCAATGGTTCACAGCACCTGGGATCCCAGCTCCCCAGCCCGGGGTAACCAGCGTCCAGCGCGGCAATGTGGATTCTTCACCACTGGCCCGCCAGGGAAGTACCCTTCCCAGGCTTTGAGTCTTCTCACACCTGGGTTCCCACTTCAGGGTCACATTGCCTTGAAGGCACTAGTTCTCTTAAAAAATGTACTAAATAATCTAAACATTTTAGATTACAGTTAATCTTTGTTGTCAGAGCCAACTCGTGATTCCAGTTTCTTTCTCTTTTCGCTTCCTTACGCCATCCCCCTTTCTCACACTGCTTCCCAGTTTTATAAACCTCCCACCATCCCCCACCTTGTCCCTTCACATCCACCCCGGGATTCCTTTTCAGGACTGATTCTTGAATAAGGCCTATGCATGAAAAGTGTTTCATACTGTATTTAAGAAAGTTGTACCAGAGAAGAGAATTTGAGAAAGAAACACAAAAAGGTAATTGGGAAAGAAAAACCAAAAAAGGGTAAAAGCAGAGGTTGAAAAGATCTTTTCTGTCTTCTTTCTCATGTACACCAAAGTCCTGCAGCAGACGAATCCTCCTTTCAGACAACCCCTCCTCAGCCTCACACAATCAAATTTACATCTAGCTTATCTTTTTCACTCTGTACTCTGGTCTAAAAGACTAATCAGAGGAAAGGTCCCCACCGAAGTTTAACGTCAAAAAGAAATGCCAGCTCTGTCACTTATACAGGCCATTGACCTTGGCTAAGTCAGTCATTCAATCTCTATGAGATTTCCTTATCTACAAGCTGGATATAACAGCACAGAGTGTACCCAGCTCCCAGGGATAAAATGAGATACTGCGTGGGAAAACACTAGAAACTGTAAAATATTAATCAAAGATGAAACCTTATTGTTACTATTATCCTGTGTCCAGTGCTGCAGATGCTGTGGCCTGAGGTATTCTCTTCTCACCAAATGTCCTTGGAATTCTTAGAGAAGGGGGTGGTGCCATCTAGTACAGCAGAGAGGCAGAACTTTATGTTTTAGAAGGGATGTTGGTATTTTAAATTGTCAACTTTTTATCAATAGTTATGTAGGCATGTTAAGAGGAGGCACCCATTACTCTGGGAAAAGCTGCAATAGGAGTCATTTTTTGTTTTCTGTTTGCTTAACTAAGGTTTGGGGCTTCAACTCTGCAGGCAGATGGGGGTCTTGTTACCAAAATGACTGGTTCAGGAGGTAGACCCAGAAGATCTCAAGAGCTGTGCTTAGATCAGTGATTATCTGGATAAAGGCCTGCTCTTTCCTCATCTGAACAAGCACGTTACCCAGTTGATGCTAGCAGACTTTTACAATCATGAGGAACTTCTGCCCAAGGATAAAACCAACCTGACAGAACAGAGTTGAGAGATTTCCAAGAAACTGAACAGGAGCTCTGATATAACTGTGCCTGAAGCCCACATTGGTCTTTGCATTTATATAAGCCAGTGACTTAACTTTATTGTCTAAGCCAGTTTGTGTTGGGCTTTATAGATACCGATGGAGAAGTCATGCTAAAATGCACAAAGTTGGAAGCTTTCCAGAGAAGGGGTGGAAATGTCACATAGGGTTCAAGGATTTTACCGAGAGTAAAGCTCCTCGAGTCTCCTAATCTTGCCTGCATAGGTTCACAGTTGTGAGCTTGCCTCTGATGGGCTGAGGCAGCCTGCCTAAGATTAAACTGATGGTTAGAACACCACTGGAGTGGGTGTCAACACCAAGGCCTGTGTTGTCATAGAAAAGGAAGGCTGGAGTTATCTTAAAATGGGGGGGATGGATAAAGCTGTGTCAGTAGGTTGGTGGTCAGGAGTATAGTCCATGAATATGCCTATGTTCAGTTTTTCTTTTTTTTAACTTTTGTCAACTTTAATGATACAAAAATTAAAATACAGATGACAGAGCATGGAGTTAGGAGAAAGTGAGTGAAAAGAAAGTGGGGTGGGGGGCCTCCCTTCACAGAGCAGGGTGTGGCTGGTGAAAATACTGTCTATGTTTGATTGAACAAGAAATGATAGAGGTACTCACTGGAGACACTTGAAATAGTGATACCTATTAGGGTATCACTAATAGGTATATTAGTGATATACCTATATCCCCTTGTTCAGTTTTAATAGATGCTGCCAAACCATTTTCCAAAGTGGATTTACCAATTTACATACTCACCATCAATGTTTGAGAGTTCCCAGAGCCTCTTACTTTGACTTTGCCCCCAAGCTAATAAATGAGATGTTCTGGCTTTACCAGAGCACACCCATTTACAAATAGCAAATTAAAAGGTTGCTGCTAGAATAAGACACACCAAAAAAAAAGTACACACAATCACACAAAAGCATACAAATTCAAGTGGCATAGTAATTTGGAGTGGTGATTTAGAGGTAAATACATTTTAATTATCTTAATTAAGTTATTTTTAAAAATGCAAGTATAACCCAAGTGCCTGACTACCCACTGGATCAAAACTCTCCAGGGATAAATCAGCACTGTGTCAAAATTTCCCTTACTTATATTTAGTTGTGGCTGTGGTGTGTGTGTCTTGGTGTGGAGGTGAACAGGTGAAGAATGATAAGAAAAACCATTTTCTGTACAAGAGGCAGTCAGTAAAAAATGTTCCATTACATTAAATTATTCAATATATGTTGATGAAACAGGCAGTAAGATATCATATGGTGTCTGCTAACACTTGGAATTTTTTGCTAATTGTTGCTTAAAATAGCATTTCAGTTATCTAAAAGATTCATCAACTTAGGCTTAGTTAACCAGTGGCCATAGCTCATTAAGCATGAAAGATTTACCTGAAAATGGTGAAGAGTTGACATAAATTTAACTGGCATATATTCTCATTTAAATATGTTTTTACTGAAAATAAGTAAACATGCAAACCAACAAAACTGTACAGATTCATTCAACTAGCACCTAATATATTCCTATGTTACCTTTCATCCTTGGAGTAAGGGGTGGTAACCCCATGAATTGATTTCTTTGTTCCCAAATGCAATGTCCTACCGTGTAGACTTGTCATATATGCTAGATTAGTGGCATGATTAGCAGTCAGTACTATCTTCTAGCCTTTGGGAGCTAATGAACAGACCTAACTATCTGCTAGCCTTTGGGAGCTAATGAACAGACCTCAGGAAACCCTGGCTTCTTCCATGGCCTCATTCTTACCACCTCATTTTTGGTCATTTTCAGCAACTCACATTTTCATTCACTAACGGTCATCTCACCATAGAGACTGCTAGTGCCTAGCCAATAGCCATCTTCTCCTTGCTCCTTAGTAACAGATTTTGTCAAGGGAAACAACGTGATCAAATTAAACCCAACATTCCCTAGCCTCCCTTGCAGTTAGGTGTAGCCATATGACTAAATTCTGGCCACTGAGATATAAGTCAATGTTGTTGGATGGGGATTCTGGGAAGGCTTTGATCCTGCACAGGGCCCTGGGGGGGCTCCTGGGCACAAGATCTTTCTGTGTCCCCCATTTCTTTGATTATAGGAAACAGCATTCATTCAGCCTCCAGACTTTCCCTGAGTTCCAATGGGCAGATTCAAGCAGTTGTTAATTAGGGAAGGGAGGGGATGCAAGGCCAGGGAAACAAACCCATCAAGAGCAGCCCTGGGGCAAGGTCCTGGTTCCCCATCAACAGATACACAACAATATCTTTGAGCTATTTTGAAGATATTGAAAACCCCTCTAGGTGGGAGAAGTTAATGATTAATGATGTACGCTGCCCATAAGCATGTAGACCCCAGACCAGTTGGACCTGAAGGTTGATGATGTTGACTCCTACTTACCTCACCACCAACCCATCAAAATACTATCCATAAGCAGATCACACCCTCTTTGAACAATTACTATAAACTTTCTATCTTCACCAAGTTGGGACACATGGTTTTGAGGGCATTAGCCTGCTTTTGCCTGGCAAAGCACTAAACTACTCTTTTCTACTTCACCGCGAATTCTGTCTCCAAGATTCGATTTGGCACTGGAGTACAGAGAAGCTTAGCTTTCGGCATCAGCTTCTTAAAAATCATACAGAATCAACTGCTAGGCACCATTTTCACTTGGCCTTCTTCCTTTTCACTGCCAAGAAGAACATAATGTGATAGCTGGAGTTATAGCAGCTATCTCATGAATGTGAAGATAAGGGTATTCTAGGGGGATGATCTAGAACTGCCACATTAGCCATGGATGCCTACTTCTGGAATTCTCATTTTGTGAGAAAAATTAATTCTTGTCTTATTTAAACCACTGCTTCTCTGATTTCTATTACTCATAGTCAAATGCAACTCTGGTATTCAAACTATTCATTTAGTGCAATCCTCCATTTGATTTGTTCAACATTTTATAACCATCTTTGAACAGAAGCCATACACAACAGAAATGTGTACAGCTCAGTCAGGTTCCTGGCCTGAATCATGAAAAATTAAAGGCCCTGCCATGCTGATTTATCCACTATGACACTGGGGACTAGGTGGCAGGACAGGTCCTTCTGCTCTGGGGCAGTACTGGGAAGTCCACGAGGCAGAATCAAAAGCTGAATTCTGAGAGTTATCATAACAGACTCTGCCTATTGTCATTGCAGCAAAGATATATCTGTGGCAATATGTGAGAACAGAAATGAGACTTCCTCCTGTCTTTACACTGAGCCTTGTAGGCCTCCTTGTTTAATCAGGCCCCTTGAATCTAAATGTCAAGATCTTCTAGGAGGTATAAAATAATCCTAAAACGAGCCCATGGACACCTCACTGCATCTGCCTTCCTTCACCTGCCCTTGGACTAGAGGTGCTTCTCCAGCCCCCACCCCTACCCCAATAACACCACTAGTGGAAATGTCCCTGCAGTCAGCAATGAACCTGACAACTGGGGCCAGAATTGTTTCTACTCAATCTCTTTTCCTCACTCCTTTTTCATTTCGTTTCCCTAAATCATCATTTGACTAAGAAAAACCAAAATCTTTGCCTATAGACAATGTTTACAGAAATCAACAAAAATGGTCAATAGTATACTGAAATATTTCTGTAAAGTACAACTTCCAAAAAGCAATGTATAGAAGCACAAAGCTAAAGCAAATTGAAGACTAAGGCAGGAAAAGAAGAAAGAGAAGAAGAAATGAGTTCAAATTTAAACCTATAGAAACAAAGATCAGATTTGTGGTACCAGAGGTGGGGTGTGAGGGAGGGGGAACTGCAGAAGGGTTTTCAAAAGGTACAAATTTCCAGTTTTAAGATAAGTTCTAGGGATGCCTATAGTGAATAATACTGTTATTAAAAGTTTCTAAGGGACTAGATCTTAAAAGTTCTTATCATAAGGGAAAAAGAATCTTTGGAATTCTGTCAGGTGAGGGATATTAACTATACTTATTGTACTGGTCATTTCATGGTATTGAATCATTATATTGTACCCCCTAAATTTATACAACATGTATATCAATTACTTCACAATAAAACTGGGAAAACAAACAAAAGCAAGCCTGACCTACCAGCCCGGCAAATAAATGAGCCCATTTCCAAAATAAGGACATTTCCTACATCCTGTCGGTTATGAAATTAATAACCCGCGCCATCTCCCTTAATACTACAATTATTTTAGTAATAGTGTAGCTTTAAACTTTTCAGTCCCCTATGGTTTCTGAAGCTGTGCCCGAGATAAGTTTTGCAAACCACATTTAATTCAAAGACCACCTTAGTGTGCATAAACTTTAAGGGGAGCTTTAGTATCCCAGACCGCCAAGGTAGGTGCAGAGGCAAAGTACTGATGAGGAACGGAGCACGTGCCTGAGTCTGCTCCCATATAGGTCTCCTCCTCCTCACCCGACTGAGACAGGGAACCTCTGAGAGCCCTAGAACATCTTCCATTCCCGTCAGTGTCAATGTCTGCTCCTGGCAGCTTTCCCTGGAGAGTCCTGTGGCTTTTGTAGGGCCTCTCTGCTACCACAGTGCCACTCTGCTCTGGCCTCAGCCTGGAGCCACATAAGGCCCCCTTCACCCTGGGAACACCAGCGAGGGTGGGGATTGGGATGGGAGTGGGGAGTCCCAACAGCACAGGTCACCTCATACTGCCCCAGGAACTGACCCCTCTCCAGATGTGCTTAGGTGGTCCCTTTTCTCTGGCTCTCACCAGCCCTCACAGCCTCACAGGAGCTGTCACTGGGGCAGGTGGCAGGCACCTGGATCCCCTTGGTGGGGGCAGCTGAGCCCCTGACATAAGATCTCAAAAGCACAGCTACTTAACATTTGAGGCACCCGCTCCTCCTTAACTTCAGTTCAGCTGCTAAGATGGGAATCATGTGGCCTCTGCTGCTCACAGCCATTATATCACTACAACCACAACTCCATTTTCCCCATTACCTACAAGAGGTGTATGACCTGCAATGTCAGACTGGCTAGAGTTAAATCCTGCCTCTACTACTGAATTCCTGTGTAAATATGGCACTTGAGTGCTTTGCACCTCAGTTTCTTCATCTGTAAAATGGGGACAACAACAAGCCTGCCATACAGGACTGCTATGGAAATTAAGGGAGCTAACAATGCACTGTGTACATTAACATAATGACTGTAACTGAGTTTTCCCAATGTGGTGACAAGATTTGTTAACCCTCCCCAGGGAAGTAGTAGCGTTAGTCACTCAGTCATGTCCGACTCTTTGCAATCCCATGGACATTAGCCTGCCAATGGATCCTCTGTCCATGGAATTCTCTAGGCAAGAATACAGGAGTGGGTAGTCATTCCCTTCTCCAGGGGGTCTTCCCGACCCAGGGATCAAACCTGGGTCTCCTGTACTGCGACAGATTCTTTACCAGATAAGCCATCAGGGAAGCCATAGAAGTACTATCTGACAGATAAATAAACTGTGGTTTAGAAGGATTAAATGATTCAAGTGTTAAGTAACTATGCATTTGAGGACCTCAGAGGTTTCTCTCCTTTTCTCCGTTGCTCTGAGAAGCCTTAGATCCCACAGCCTGAAGAAAAGTTGGTAACCTTTCTTCCCCAACTAATATCAGGGTTTTCAGGTCGTTTCTCCACACTTCAAACCTAACTGCAGATCCATTCGTTAGCCTTTTCCTAACGCTAACTCCCTTCAACTTCTCCCAGTCAGACTCCTTCTCTCTCCCAGGTCCCCCCAGCCTTCGCGGTGAAAACCTCTAGGGGATGGGACGTGCCTCCCCGCAGAGGGAGGAGCGAAGCGCCAGCTAATAGCCGGCGGGACCGTCTTCCTCGCGCTTGGTCCTTTGTTCAGCCTTGCGGGTATTAGGTGATGACCGCACCTGTTTGCAGGAGTGGGTACGCGCGTTTCTTCTCTTCTGCAGTTCACACTTAATAATGAGCTGTAGCCTCACCACCTTCTTGGGTTTCCTGTTAGGGTTTCCCGGCTCACAGAACTCAAATCCTCCTCTGACTTAGCACACCTCTGGGAAAGGATCACAATCTCCTACTTCTGATGGTCTTATTCTGGACATGGAACTAGTGTCTATTTTTTCCACACTGACCTTGGAGCTTTTTCTCTTCCCTTCCATTTGACCTTCAAGTTTGGCTGCTCAGGAGCACACATTAGCAGTTCTCACACCCAGCAGCTAATTGCTCATGTCAGAAAATATTATTTATCTACTCTTCCCTGAGGTTCAGAGCCACCCACCTGTAAAAAGGCCCAGAGAGCTTCGTGTGGTTTCTTTATCTCATCTGCCAAAGAATTTGGTGTGAAAACTGATTTTTTCACAATATATTATGGTTTTGACAAGCACACTGTGAAAAGCAAGTCTCTCTTCTAACACTGACCACCCCTTCCCCAGCTTGTCCTTTCCCAGAGGAAGTTGCTATCACCAATTTTTTGTTTTGCGTTCCAGAAATACACAGGACTTGGCGTACCCTTTATAACTAAGGAGTACCATGATATACACAATGTTTTGGACCTTAATTTTTTTTTTCATTTAGTAATATGTCTTGGCAATCTTTTCATATGAAAACATACAGGTGTTCTTCATTCTTTTTAAAAGGTTGCACAGTATTCCACTGTGTATGAAGATACCTGCCTTAGTTTTCTGTTGCTGCTATAATAAATTATCAATTATCAACATTTAGTGGCTTCAGTTCAGTTCAGTTCAGTCGCTCAGTCATGTCCAACTGTTCGCGACCCCATGAACCGCAGCACACCAGGCCTCCCTGTCCATCACCAACTCCCGGAGTTTACCCAAACCCATGTCCATTGAGTCGGTGATGCCATCCAACCATCCCATCCTCTGTCGTCCCCTTCAACTCCTGCCCTCAATCTTTCCCAGCATCAGGGTCTTTTCCAATGAGTCAGTTCTTCACATCAGGTGGCCAAAGAATTGGAGTTTCAGCTTCAACATCAGTCCTTCCAATGAACACCCAGGACTGGTCTCCTTTAGGATGGACTGGTTTGATCTCCTTGCAGTCCAAGGGACTCTCAAGAGTCTTCTCCAACACCACAGTTCTTCAAACAACACAAATTAATTTCTTTACAGTTTTGGAGGTCAGCAGTCCAAAACTAGCCTTACTGGGCTAAAGTCAAGGTGTTGTCAGGGCTGTGCTCCATTTGGAGGCTCCAGGCAGAATCTGTTTTGTGTCTTTTTCATCTTCTAGAGGCCACCCCATTACTTGGCTTGTGGACCCAGTCAGCAGCTGTGTCGATCTGACTTCTGTGTGTGTCATCACGTCTTGTTCTCTCTAACTCTGACTCTTCTGCCTCCCTGTATTAGGACTTGTGGTTATATTAGGCCCATCTGGGTAATCCAGGATACTCTCCTCATCTCAAGATGCTTAACTAAATTACATCTGAAAAGTCCCTTTTGCTGCATAAAGTAACATGTTCACAGATTCTAGGGATAAGGGTGAGGACATCTTTGGAGGGCCATTATTCTACTTGCATGTGTGCTAAGTTGCTTCAGTTGTGTCCAACTCTAAAGTCCCCATGGACTTTAGCCTGCCAGGCTCCTTTGTCCATCGGCTTCTCCAGGCAAGAATAGTGGAGTGGGTTGCCATGCCCTCCTCCAGAGAATCTTCCCGATGCAGGGATTAAGCCCTCGTTTCTTATGTCTCCTGCCTTGGCAGGTAGGTTTCTTTACCACTAAAGCCACTTGCTTATCTCCTTGTAATTTTCTTCCTACATATGGAATTTTAGATTGTCTTTTACTGTTATTACAAGCAGTAACTTAATGACCATCCTTGTTCATATGCCTTACACTGTGTATAAGAATAGAAGCAACTTCTTGAAGATGAGTTACAATTTCAAAGGTGATGTGCATTTGAAATTTTGATATATCTTTGTCATTGTTGTTAAAAAAAAAACTTGATATTACTTGAGATACTTCTGAAGGCACAATTGTCATAAAATCATTTAGAAGGTAATATAATTTCACTCTCTTTGGCTTCTTATCTAGGATGGCTAGGACTGGGTTCTTGGCTTTAACAAAGGCTATGAATCTTGGGCAACAACTTCAGAAATAGGGACTCAAATCAATCTGTTTGGCTAAACAGCTAATATATAAAGCTGTAGCTATTTAAATGTAAAGTTAATAAAAATGAAATACAATGAAATATTTAGTTCCTCAGTCACACACTGGCCATATTTCAAGTGCCCAACAATCACACATGGCTTGTGGCTAGCACATCAGACAATGCAGATCTAGACCATTTCCTTCATTGCAGAAGGTTCCACTGGACAGTAGTAGTACAGAGTGATCCTTTGATTGTCTATCAAATTAGAACCAACCCACTGTCTAAACCGCACTTAACTCAATTCCATTAATTCAGTGAACATTAATTAAAGGTCTACCTTCTGCAAAGCATAAGATGATGATTTTTTGGGTAATATTTATTTATTTATTTGGCTGCTGGATCATAGTTGTGGCACACAGAATCTTCAATCTTTGTTGCAGCACAAGGAATCTTTAGTTGCATCATGAAAACTCTTAGTTGCAGCATCTGGGATCTAGTTCCCTGACCAGGGATTGAACCCAGGTACCCTGCATTGGGAGCTCAGAGTCTTAGCCACTGGATAACCAGGGAAGTCCAAGATGATTTTTTTTTTAAAGGTCCCTGTCTCAGGTAGGTCAGAAATCAATGGAGGAAAACAAAAGTGTTTATTGGACTAGGCCCAGGAATACCAACTAACTATAACTGAGAAAATAACAACTACTATAACAAGTTCCAAAGCAATTTAGGGGCACAAAAGAAGAACATACAGTGTGTGAGTGATCCTGAAGACAATAATTTAAAAGCTCTTCTAAAAATAGCTTGCTCATTGTCCATTTTTTCCTAATGCTATTGAAATGTTGGACTGTTTTTTGATATTTTATTTGTAAATAACAAAATGAAACATTTTAAAACCTCTTAATAATACATTATGGAGGAAAGATGATAGCACAGGCTCTGCAGCCAGGCAGCATGAGGTTCAAGTCCAGACTTCACTATTTACTAGCTGTATGACCTTGGACATATTACTTAACCCCTCTGGGCCTCAGTTTTCTCGTCCCTTAAATTAGTATATGTGTTATAACATTATTGGGAGGATTACATGAGTTAATGTCTTTAAGTGTTTAGGACAGGATCTGGCACTTACTGAGTACTTAGTGCTGGTCATTATTATTATTATGTAAACATGAATAACTGCAATGCTGGAATTTCAGATACCTGGAAAGAAATGTTTCAGTTGGTTCTGGACAGACCATGCAGGAGGTCAGTGGTTTGCAGGAATCTATCCAGGTCTGACCAGTCAGTGAGACAGATGTGACATGCACGTGGCTGTCCTGGTTCAGGGTCCCAGCCTGCCCTCCCTGGACTCTGGATGGGACAGTGGCGGTGAGGGAATGTGTAGTCAGATAGCCTGGATTTCCTCTGACATGGACAGAATTTTATTAGTTAGCCACAGAATGGTCATTCGTAAATTTGGCCAAATCCATTTCACATATTTGGCCAAGTACAATTTCTTCCTGCTCCGTGTGCTTACTTATAAGTGACTCGAGCAATATGTGCTTTTATTGATTCTGATGCTCTCCCTCTCAAATTCTGAAAGATTCTCCCTCCTCTTCACCGGCAAGAAATTCAGACTTTCATGATGGCCACGATTGCCACCATTTCAGTCATGCCTTCCTTTGGATTTCTCCCATTCTCCTGCTCCCGAGTCTATCCTATGACATTCCCCGCTTCCTACCTCTGCCTTATTTTTTGGTAACCTCTTTCTCTTCTCCCCATCTTTGAAATGATACAAATACTCACTAGGACTGGCCTCCCCAGATCATTAAAAGAAATAATTAAAGGAACATTCAGCAGATACAAAGTGCTATATAAATGTGAAATAATAATGCTTTGTACTATAAAAATGTACATTTCATTGCTTTTATTGCGGTATGGGTTACCTGACTCATTTGTATCTGTGAAGTTTACTGCTTCAGTACTAAATGCATCATACAACATTTGGAAATACATTTTATCAAAGCCATTTGTTGTTCTAACTTAGCACCTGCTTTTCAGTGTCTAAGACTGTTGTTTATCTTTCTGGAACTGTCAACTTCGATCTTAAAGCCAAGCTGCGGGACTTTAGATTGTTTTCAGCAAATAAAACGTTAAAAAATATATATGAGTAAGGGAATAAAACACACCATACTGCTTATAGTTTCCTTAGTGCAAATTGACTACAGTGCCCTTCACAAAAGCAGGATGGGTGAAGCAATTTGTAGGTGGTCCTACCTCACTCAGTACCACCTCCACTCTGAGTCAGGTGCACCCTAAAGCTAAAGACGCTTCCGTTTCAGGGTCCTGGAACCTACATGGGTCTCTACCAAGTCCCTGTGTCTGACTAAATGCAGTATTCTTAAAGTGCTCCCCCCTCCCATCTGTATAAGCGTCAAGCTCCACAAAACCTAATACGCCTTGCTGGTGTCATAGTAATTATCATACACACTCATTGGCACTGGGCAGCTGCAATGTGTTCTGTGCTGAGTTGATGATCTCTGTCTTGCTGGGGATTGTGTACGATTTGGTCCAGTTGTTTGTGGACTTGCTGACCCAGGGTGCAGGACACTGTCTCCACCTCTGTTGGGCAGGCTTGTGGGCTGAAAAATCATTCCCTGAACTCTACTCTAAACAAGATCTGAGAAGAGTGGCTCAGGTACCAATGAGAAAAGAGATCATTTTTGGAAGCCATTCCTGTAACCCAAGGCACCTCAGTCTCAGCACTATTGACACTTTGTGCCAGGTAATTCTCTGATGGAGGGTGAGGTTGGAGGCTGTCCTGTTTATTATACGATGTTTACCAGCATCCCTGGTTTCTATGTATGATGCTAGTGTCATACTCCTACCCCCAACCAAGTTGTGAAGACCGAAAATGTATTTAGACATTGCCAAATGTCCCCTGGGGGAAAATCTCCTCTGTCCAAGAACAGCTGCTTAATCAAACATTCCAGCAAAACCCTAAGATGAAAATTTTCCTTCTGTCTTGAATAACAAGATAGGCATTTTGCTGCTTACAGGCAAGACTTCCTGGACTCCAGTGCAGGCAGGACTTTTGACTGTCAAATTTAACATTCAAAAGTCAATTGTTCATTCAGATAGCATGATCTCATACATAGAGAATCTTAAGGACACACACACACGTATCTATTAGTACTAATAAATGAATTCAGCAAGGTTGCAGGACACAAGATCAATATACAAAAATCAATTGTATTTCTGTATACTAGCAATGAAATATTAAAACTGAAATTAAGAAAACAATTCCATTTACAGTAGCATCAAAAAGCATGAAATACTTAGTAATAAATTTAACAAAAGAAGTACAAGGTGTGGACATGGGAAACTATGTTGAAAGAAATAAAATATTATTGGAAGAAGTTAAGATACAACTAAATGATTAAGATATCCCATTGGAAGACATAATATTGTTAAGATAACAATACTCCTCAAAATCATCTATAATAATACAACCCAAATGTGTCAGCTTAATTCCTAATGAAATCCCAACTGCCAGTTTTTTGTTTTTTTGTTTTTTTTTTTGAATTTACAAGCTGATTCTAAAGATTATGTGGAAATTCAAAAAATCTAGAGCAGTCAAAACAACCTTGAAAAAGAAGAAGAAACTTGGAGGACTAATGCTTCTTAATTCCAAAACTTACTACAAATTTACACTAATAAACCCAGTGTGGTACTGGCTTAAGTATAGACACATAGATCAATGGAATAGAACTGAGAGTGTAGAAATAAACTCCTACATTTATGGTCAAGTGATTTTCAACAATGGTGCCAAAAAACAATCCATTGAATGAGATAATAGATGTTTCAACAAATGGTATTGGAACAACTAAGAATACCACATGAAAAGAATGAAGTTAGACCTATCTCATACCATATACAAACATTAACTTGAAAATAATTAAAGACCTACATATAAGATATAAAAATATAAAATTCATAGATGAAAACATGAAAGTATATCTTAGTTTAGGTAAGAAACTAAGTAAATAAAAAGAAATTAAGTACTAATACATGCCACAACAGTAAACCTTGAAAACATTAAGTAAAAGAAGTCAATTATAAATGACCACATATAGTATAATTCCATTATTATTAAATGTCCATAATAAGCAAATCTATAGAGACAGAAAGTAGATTAAAGGTTGTCAGGGACTGACCCTGGGGAAGTGGGGAAGAAGCCAATGGGCTAGTGGTTAGGGGGTTTCTTTGGGGGATGATGTCCAATAGACAGTGGTGATAGTTGAATAACTTTGTCAATATACTAAAAACCACTGAATGGTACATTTCAACAAATAAACTAAACAAATGACACCAGTTATAAGAAAAAAAAGTCAGTCATTCAGAGAGAAACAGGATTGCTATAACTTCATCAGAGAGGGCCTTCTGGAGAACAAAAGGCTACAGAAGACAATAACCCAGCTTATTTTGATGAGTGTGAGAGAAATGCCTTATCATGTTATGATACTAGCTGCCTTAAGTTTGGCACTGGGAATGGGGCTCCTAGAGGACCTGTCTCTTCCACCTCTCCCCACATTGTCTAGGCTATGAGTTAGTCTGATGAAACTTGAAGATAGCACAGGAGGGACTCACTGATAAAACCCACAGAGAAAGACCCAGAAAAACACTAGCTTATATAGTATAATACACCACGAGTGAGGGGTCTAGGGCAAAGAACCGCATGCCTCCTTCATTCCCATAACTAAGATGATGTTTCTACTCAGGAATTGAATCCAGACTGTCTTAATCCATTTGGGCTGTTGTAGTAGAATACCATAGACTGGGTGGCTTATATTTCTCACAGTTCTGGAGGCTGGACCCATGACCCAAGATCATGGCTCTGACTGATTCAGTGTCCGGTGAGGGTTGTTTCTTGCTGTGTGCTCACATGGCAGAAAGGATGAAAGAGCTCTCTGGGGTCTCTTTTATAAGGGCACTATTCCTGTGTTTGGGGTTCCACTCTCATGACCTAATCGTCTCCCAAAGTCCACTTCCAGATACCATCACATTGGGGATTAGGTTTCAACACATGAATTTTGAGGGGCTTGGACATTTGGACATTTGGTCTCTAGCACAGAACTTGTTCTTGCTTTTTATGTGTTGTAGAAATCTAATTTCTTTGTGGTTTTCCCCCTGCTAATTACATTAAATTCAGGACAGCCCTTTGTGTATATGTGTGTGTGTGTGTGGCTTATTTAAAATACAGAAAGAAAAATGTAAAGAAAGAAAGGCACTGGAGACAACAGCAGTAGACAGAACAGACCCCAAATCCCACTCTTGCGCAACTTGTATTCTATTGACTAAATGCTAGGTGCTTGTCCAGAGGCTTTATATACACTCATTAAATTTTGGTCATGGACTTGTGAGATACCTATTGCTATAACCCCTGTTACCAGTGAGGAAAAGGAGAACTCAGGGAAGCCTCATTCCATGTCTAAGCTTACACTGCAGGGGAAAGGCCACAGTTTGAATCCAACCAACTGACTCTAGAAACTGAGCCCTTAACCACTGTGTTCACTTTTCCCAAACTGTGAGATGCTCCAGAAACCACAGGGAACTAAAGACCAGGGTAGGAGTGTTTAATTTTTAAGGGAAATACAAAGACATATATCAGACACCACTTAAACTCCTGCTCTTAAGTTAAGTTGTTTGAAACTAAACTATAAATAAAAACACTAGATATTTCTTTTGATGTAGGGGCACTGTGAAATATTACTAATATTATTAGCATAATATTATGCTAAAGGCACTAAGAATTGAGAGAAAGTTTGGAAATTTCTGTTCTATTTTGTTGTCCACTTATATGTCTGGTTACCACCTCTAGACCACAAGCTCTTGAAGGCAGCCTGGCACTCAATAGGTACATCAAAAATGCTTGTGGAATCAATGAATAGTCAGAATAGAAGTAAAGAGGAGATGTATACATGACCCAGAGCCAAGATCTAAGTAGCAAGGACAACAGAGAGAAGTAATGGTAGAAGGGGGTACAATTTGGGAAGCAGGAATTACGTGGGGGAACGTAACATCAACAAGGCACTATGTATAGTGAAGTAGTTAAGCATGTGTCCTGTTCTCTGAAGCCAGGCTACCTGGCTTTGAATCCTACCTCTGCCACATACTAACTCTGGAATCCCAGGCAAATTCCTTAACTTATCCAGACCTCAGTTTTCTCATCCCTGAAAAGGAGTTGAAATTATTATGACAGATTAAATGAGTCTGCGTGAATGGATTGCCTAGAATAGTGTCTAGCGTGTGGTGACTGTTACAGACTTGCTGTTTGGTATTATTACTATTTCAGTTCTGTTCAACCAGGTTTATGTTTTCATGAAGTTATCTGGGCTCCCAGAGGAAACAAGAGCCTAGCTGGTGGCAGCTAGTGTGACCAGTCACTGCAGTTTGCCTGAGAACTGAGAGTTTCCCTGGGGATGAGACTTGCAGTGCGAAATCTGGGAGAATCCTGGGCAAACTGGGTTGAGTTGGCCACTCTAGTGGCAGCTCATCTCTCCACCCCTCCCGGGAATCTGATTGCAGTCTTGTTCCTGGCTCAGGAGGGGTCGCTTCCCTGGCAGGTCCAGGGGAGGCAACAGTGAAGGAGTCAGGTTGTTTTGTGGTTGAGTGGCAGGTGACAGGAAGTGTGCAATTTAAGGCAGAAAGGCAGATATGGTTGAGATTTATGTGACAGAGAGCAGAGAGGATCCATTACCACCTACCTCTGCAAGGCACTGTGTTGCTCAGAATGTCTATGACTTTAAGAGTTTTCAGAGAAGGAGAATAAATAGCTTTAAAGGAATTTATAGGTAAGTCACATGCCTCAAACATTGCTGAACCATGTAAATATATATGCCAGTAAGCCTTCATTCCTGTCCCCTAGCTAGTTAGCTTCCAACATACAGAGGCCATCCGCTCAGAGTTTCTTCAGCCACACACAAGAACATTTAAATATACATGCTTTTTTCACCTTCATTCAGGTAGTATCAGATAACTTTATGTATATTATCTAGGGTGAAACAGATCACCAGCCCAGGCTGGATGCATGAGACAAGTGCTCGGGCCTGGTGCACTGGGAAGACCCAGAGGAATCGGGTGGAGAGGGAGGCGGGAGGGGGGATCGGGATGGGGAATACATGTAAATCCATGGCTGATTCATATCAAAGTATGACAAAAACCACTACAATATTGTAAAGTAATTAGCCTCCAACTAATAAAAATAAGTGAAAAAAAAAAAAAGTGGATGCAAGCATTCTGGTCACTGGAAAAGCTATACTTAAATAAATGGGCAACTGAGAGCCAAGGTCAAAAAGAACAGTTCGCTTTGGATCCACTGACATATTGTGGTCTGGGACCTGCAGAATTGAGGCTAAGACCTGAGAGGTGGTGACAAGAGCATGGACCAGCCACCTCTGATGGTGCAGTGACATGCCAGCCAGCCTGCACAGATGACATCTTCATCTCTTTCCTCTCTCATTTCCAGATGAGGACGGCAACTTTTTACTTACTCTTTGGCAAAATTCACAACCTGTTTTACATAGGTTAGTCCCACTATTTTCAGTGTTGTTGCTGGTGTTCATTTCATTTTTATTCCCTTTGTCCTTATCATCAGTTCAGGATGTTTGACAACCACCCCTTCCCTTACCTACAAATTAACGTCACTGTCTCCTGTTATCTTAGTTTCTAACTGGTGGTTTTAGTTTTGTTATGACTAATTCTAAATTTAGGCACTTGTCAATTCCGCTCCAAAAGTTGCGAGGGACCAAGAAAGAAGATGCTATAGATGTGGGCTGAGTTTACCCAAAGGCTTTGTCCACCTCTCGTGTTTTATCCCCCTATGTTATCACCTCGCTCCCACCTTTCTGCTTGACTTTCTTACATTCTCTCTTTTTCTTATGGTTAACTCCTTCCTACATCTCAAACCTTCCATCTGAGTTCACTTACATTCTGACTCCAGTAACCTTCTTTCAAATTTCTTTGAATGAAGGTCAACAGGTAATAAGTTACCTGCTTTTGTTTCTTTACAAAGGTCTTTATTGCTCTTACTATTGAAAGTTATTTTCACTAGGAAATAAATAAAATTCTACATTGGTAGCTATATTCTTTCAACACACAGGAAATATCATTTTTATTGAATGTCTATTAGATCTTATTGATCCCCAGGTGAGGAAGATCCCCTGGAGGAGGGCATGGCAACCCACTGCAGTATTCTCACCTGGAGAATCCCATGGACAGAGGAGCCTGGCAGGCTATAATCCAGTTGAACATAGCTACAGGTGAACATAGCTAAAGCGACTTGACACATGCAGACCTTATCACTCTGTGTTCAATGCCTTTTCATCTCTTCTATTTTTCCCCTATTTCCCCCCTTTTCCTATGTTCTGGATACTTTTGTCTAATACAGCTGTTAACCCCATCTATAAAGTTTTCAATTTGAGTTATTAGTTTCAAGACATTCAATTTAGTTCTTTTTCAAGTATGCTAGATTACTTTTTGTGTTTTTTTTTTTTTAATATCTGTCACTTGTGCTTAATAATTCCATGACCTCAATTATTTGTGGGTCTGTTTCTACTTGCTGTTGTTTCTTCTGTTCTCACATATGATGCCTAACTTCCTCGGGTGTTTGGTTATTTTGACTATGTGCTTCTCACTGCCTTTGAAAAGTTATATATGGGGGTTCTTTGAGGCTGAGAATAAAGATGCTGCTTCTAGAAAGAAGTTGCCTTTGTTGTTGCCACATGAAAACTATTGTCTGTCTGGAATTACTTTAAACCCATCATGTGAGGTTCTTTTGGACCACCCACAGGATGTAAATTTGAGGTAAAATTCTTTGTGAGGGCTATTTTGTGGTTAAAAAACAATCTCAGGATGGGTTTCCCCTCTGCTCAGCCCAGCTTGAAGGCAATTTCCTTGCCTCCCCTGGGGTTGGAATGTGTCGGTTTTACTTCCTGTTAGGTCTTACCTCCTTGTTCCTTCTTATTGTGGGGGTTTTCTTTTATATTCTCAATTTGAGGTGGGGTTGAGACTTAGCTTTCTCTCCTTTCTTTCATCACAACAAAGACAATTTCAAAGTTGCTGTGACTGAGGAACAATCTCAGGGTACGACAAGCTGCTTCACTCACTTCTCTCTTGCTTTCTGGCTTTTGATTAGAGAGATATATATATTTTTGTTTGATAGACCTTCCTTGTCTTAAGGGATATGTTTTTTAAAATGTTTTTCCAATATTTTTAATTGCTTTCAGTGGCAGGGTTGTTGTGACTAACCTAGCTTGCTATTATCAAAAATTGCAGTATGATTACCTATTTTGTTTTAATAACTGCATACTTTCCTGATATACAAATACACCAGAGCAATTTAACCACTTTCTTATGAGGGACTTTTTTTTCTAATCTTTTGGTCTTATAAATCTGCAACAATCAAATTTCCACCTCTACCATTGATATATATACGTATAATGTATGTGTGTGTGTATATATATATTTTTTTCTGTAGCATAAATGCTCAGAAATGGATACCAGGACCAGCATATATACAAAAATTCTACTTTTGATAGTTATCACCCAGTTATAATACTTTTTGAACTTGGAGAAAGGCAGCTCTTAAAACTATGTTCTCAAATGCTGTCTTAGCTTGTCTAGAAGTTGTGGCCATGAGATTGTGGTCAAGGTGGGACCTACTTAGGGTGGACCACGACTGCTCCTACAACCCACCTTAGAACGAATACTGAGTGTTTAATCATATCCTTCTGCACTGTAGTCTCTTGACTTAAACAAAAACTGTAAGGCCATGAAAGACAGAGATGAAGTTGGAATTTAATGATACTGCTCATTTCCCAAAGGTCTAGTGCAGAGTGACCTGAGTCAGCTCTGAATCGGGAGCTAGGAAATGTGACTTTTCCAACACTGAATTTGTCCAAATGGCTGTGAAAATTTTCTAGAAACTCATCATGGGATGAACTTTATCTCTTTTGAAAAGATGTGCATATTGCTGATTAAAGTCTGAATTCAGGCGACAGGAACAAGTTTTAAGCAACACTTGGTATCATGGACTGAACTGTGTCCCACTCCCTACCCCTATTCCATTGTTGAAGTCCTAATCCCCATTATCTCAGAGCTGTATTTAGACATATGCCTTTAAAGAGATACTTAGAGTTAAATGAGGTCATTAGGATGAACCTTAAATCTTCTGGTGTACTTATAAGAAGAGATTAGACACCACGAACATGCAGAGAGGGAACACCTTGTAAAGAAACAGGGAGGAGATGGCCGCCTGCAAGCCAAGGAGAGAGATCACAGAAGAAACCAACTCTGCTGACACCTTGGTCTTAGACTTCTAGCCTCCAGAATCATGAGAAAATAAATTTCTCTTATTCACCCCACACTGTCTGTGGTACTTTGTTGTGGTCGTCTTAGCACATAAACACAGCTAGAGATGGTCAAGGAATTGTGTATCATGCCTGATTTTTGAGATCAATAAAATATAATGAGTGAAAACTTATTTGATAACTTATCAATGCTTGCCTTGTCTCTGCTCTACTTAATATACTTCTTAAGGAGTCTACAAAGTCATTAAAGTTTGAGATAAATCATAATTTTTGGGAAACTTTCAGAACTGCGATATTTTCTTATGTTTGTTTTTTATGAAAGCAGTGTGATATGAAATGGCATAACATATATTGATAACTAGAACTTTTCAATATGGTTGCAAGTCAGACTTACAGTTCTCTTTGTACTGTGTTGGCCTTAATGGAATGAGTCCAGGTTGGTCCTGGGTCCCTGGCACAGGTAGACATTCAATACAGATGCCTCACTGGGTGACCGGGTGATAGAATGGATAGACTGCATGCACTTCTGTGGATGAACACAATCTGAGGCTCACTCAAAGACCAACCCCCAGATATTAGGTCAAGATTTTGAACCCCCTGTTGTGTCTTCTTCAGTAGTTGGGGGTAAAATTTGGCTCATCAGGTGTCAGGAGAGGCATGCTGGGTTTATCAACAGGATACCTGCTTACTAGCAAGGTGAAGCACAGCCTTTGGGGGCACAATTTGTAAACTATTTAACATAGGTGTGTTGAGATAGAAAAAATAACTTTTATTTGTTTAATAAATTTTCCTATTTATTTTACAGAGTGCTTATGATAAAAAATAATATTTTACATTTTTTGAGGAGGATTTTAAAAAATTCTTCATTTGATATTCTTCTGGCCAAAGAAATTTACTTATGTTAAGCACAGAGAAAAGGCTTAATGCTTACAGTTTGTTTTTCTTTTATATTTTGAATTTAAATATAAACAATATTGTAAAATATAGGACCCTTCAGTCATATTCTGTTGACATATGCTCTGCTCTGGATATCCATTCGAATTGCTAAAGACCTAGATGAAAATAGTTTCTTCATAAATCCTTTGTATTATACACGTGCTTAACTGCCATACTTGCATTTCCCTAGAATCCATTATAATTCTGAAAGCATTAGAGATTTGCAAACTTAAATGTAGAAGACAAACTTACAAAAATCAAGACCCCTAACTTAAGATACTTTATTTAAAAACAAACAAAGAAGAGAAAACACACTATAGCTGAACCAAACGATTTGAACTTTCTCTCAAACTTCCCACATATTTTCACTTTATAATGTAAACCTGAATAGGAAGTCTATGAAAGTATTTCACATTGCAATAATACTAATACCTTTAGTTTTGAACTAATTACAAAAGCACAGTAAAGGTATAGGAATTAAGACCTCCTATCTATCCATCAATGAGACCCAAGTCACGTTTCACAATGTGTCCTGGGTAGTGTCCTTCACAGCAAAATGATCCAATACAGCATCATCTTTGTCTTAAGTTGTCAACACGCTTCAGTCTCTTTCAGTCCAGAACAATTCCACAAGTCCTTCCTTGGCTTTCAGAACTAAAACATTTTTACAGACAGTTCAGTTTAGTCGCTCAGTTGTGTCCAACTCTTTGTGACCCCATGAACCGCAGCACACCAGGCCTCCCTGTCCATCACCAACTCCTGGAGTCCACCAAAACCCATGTCCATTGAGTTGGTGATGCCATCCAAACATCTCATCTTCTGTCGTCCCCTTCTCCTCCTGGCCTCAACCTTTCCCAGCATCAGGGTCTTTTCAAATGAGTCAGCTCTTCGCGTCAGGTGGCCAAAGTACTGGAGTTTCAGCTCCAGCATCAGTCCTTCCAATGAACACTCAGGACTGGTCTCCTTTAGGATGGATTGGTTGGATCTCCTTGCAGTCCAGGGGATTCTCAGGAGTCTTCTTCAGTCAAGTTATTTTATAGAATACTCCTCGATTTAGGGTGATTTGATGTTTCCTTACACTTACATTCAGGTTATGTGTGCTTTCTGGCAGGAATATTACAAAAACAATGCTAAATTCTCCTTGCATCTTGTCAGGTGGCAGATGATTTCAATCTGGTGATATTACATTTAATGTTACACTTGAATAAGGTAGTGTCTGCTGATATTTTTGTGTCAGTGGAAAGCTACTTATTCCACTTACTTATAAAGTCTTTTATGGGGAGATGCTTTGAGGCTCTATAAACATTCTATTTGTCATCTTTTACCCACGAATTGTAGCATCCATTGATATTTCTTGCCTGAATTGATTATTGCTAAGATTGTTGCATAACCATGATTTTTTTTTATTCCTCTTACATTTAATAGTCTCTGGTGGCTCAGTGGTAAAGAATCTGCTTGCCAATGCAGGAGACATGGGTTTAATCCCTGAGTCAAGAAAAGCTCCTAGAGAAGAAAATGGCAACCCACTCCAGTATTTTTGCCTGGGAAATCCCACGGAGAGAGAAGCCTGTCCAGGCTACAGTTCATGAAATCAAAAAAAAAAAAATCAGACACAAGTTAACAACTAAAGAGCAATAATAATCTACTAAATAGAAGAGCTTTTTCTTCTCCCATTTATTCATTTGTTTGTTTAAAACTGCATGAGCTAAAAGGATAGTTTATTCAGTGGAGTATAATCCATTCCTATTGCTATTGATTTTGATCTCATATTGTCTCAGGTTTGCCCAGTGGTTGACTCTTCAAAGTGGCTCCTATTTACTTTCGACATGCCCCTATCATTTTTGTGTACTTCATTACTTTGAGACATTAAATTAGCTTTCATACTCATCTTGTGCTTTTTCTGCTCTAGTTTTGAAATCAGTCATTTTCTCTAAGACCTCCTCCTTTAATTCCATTGTCAGTGGAAAATGGTTTCTAAAAATCAAGATTCTGCATGCTGAGTATACTTACTCCTATGGGCTATTGTAGCTTCCAGGAACTGTTGGTAGATAGAACTACAACAGAACAGAGATACCTCTGTATTTATATTTCTATCTATCTATCTATCTATCTAAAATGAATTCACAAGAGTATTTCTGTGTGTACGTCCATGTATAGTCATTTCAGTCGTGTCCAACTCTTTGTGACCGTATGGATCATAGCATGCCAGGCTTCTTTGTCCATAGGATTCTCTAGGCAAGAATACTGGAGTAGGTTGCCAAGAGTATTTTCAGTTCAGTTCAAACACAATACTTCAGGGTTCATTATCATTCTCTAACAAACATTTATTTCTTCAGCCTCTCTTGTGTGGCTCTGCAAGATGACTGCTCTTTTTTCAGTGACTCTGCTTTAACCTCATTGTCCCTCCATCTTCTGATGCTCCTATGTCAACACTAGCCTTCAGGGGCCTCCGAGGCAGGGAAAGAGCATAGTTGACCAACTCTGAAGCACTTGGTTATGAAAAAGACACATGTCAATTCTTCTCACTATTTATTGATTAAAGAAAGTCACATGACTACTCATCATTTCAAGGGCAAATAATGATCCTCCACTTTGTCTCTGAAAGGAGAGTAGAAAATACTGGTAAACATGAGGGTAATTACCACAAAGCATTTTCTCCCCACTGTAAGGAAAAGCTCACAATAGTCAAGACTATTTAGATTCACTATTTTGGTAAAGAAATTTATTATCTCCTTGTAGCCACAAATAATTTTGAACTCCAAGATAATGAAGATAAAGGTCACATATAGCAACTAAGAAAATCATTTTAAAATGCTTTACTTCTGAATTTACATGGGACTTAAATCTGAATTTAGAGATGGGTCACATAGTTTTCACTTTGAAAAGCTTTATAGTAACTGTGTAAGTCAACCATTCTCAATCCTGCCCACATATTAGAATCCTCTGGGGAGGTTTATAAGGATAATTGCCTGGTCCTCACTCACAGAGATTCAGGTTGAATTGGCATGGGTAGGGTCTGGATAGCAGTAGTTTAAAAAATTCGCTAAGTGAGTCTAATGCAAAGCCAGGATTGAAATCCCTGCATCCAGTCCTGGATCCAGAAATTCCTGCATCTAGAACCATTGTAGTTCTTGGGCATTCAACCTTTACACCAGTTCCTAGGGCACCTCCCCATCCTCTAGTTCTAGGTTATGTCCTCTTATGCCCCTTCTCTATTTTCCCTATGATATTCTTTATTACACAACACTGTATTTGCCTGTAATCTTTCCCATACATAGCTGACTGTAAGATCTATAAAGAAAGAGCCTGTCATCTTCATTTATTGGATGCCCTTCTCCTGACATGGGGCCTAACACACAATAGGTATTTATTTAATGTATGTTGAATATATTAGTAAATTAAAACATAAAGCCAGACTTAAACCATCTGTCATACTGCTTTCTGTTCCAGTATAAAACTTAGAGAGGAGTAGACATACTAGGAAATAGTCTGTATCCTTTGTGAATGACTGATATCGACCACTTGCTAGCTGGTCCTAATTGTACAATGAACGTTTGTAAAACTGGAAAGTAAAATATTTGATGCTTATTGTGATTATCTGAACTTATCTGAAGGTTAGGCATGCTCAGGAACTTTTCATAGGAGAATCAGAAATGGCTAATCCATTTGTCCAAGCATATATGTAAGCATTTGGATAAGATAACATAATTAGTCATATTGCCTGTAGGATAAAATATAAACTTCTCTGCTGTTCAAAGACCTTCACAACCTCTCCCCAGCCTGGCTTTCTAACTTCTCCCAGTTGAGTATCAGTGGAAAGAGGGGTTGTGCATTTTGAATCCATAAATGTCAGAGTCAAATCGCTGTACTACAATATTCTTTCTATCTGAGAATCTTGGGTTGCTTTCTTAATTTCTCTGGGCCCCAGTGTCCCTGTATGTAAAATGGAGAGAGAAGGCTCACCTCTCATGGTTGATTTGAGGGATAAGTAAGATATTGCACGTGACAGTGCTTCATACACTGGAATGCTACCTAGGAATGCTACTTGTTTTTAGACACCCAAAAGAGCTACTGCGAAGAGTCACCCTCATTTAAAGTTTCTCAACTTGGTGGCTTCCTCAGCCTAGAGGGCTCTTTCTTCATACTTCTCTCTTTTGAGCTCTTATGCTCAGTAATCATTAGTCTCCTTCCCTTTCCTCTTAAATCGTTATTTCTAAATCAGTCTGGGCAATGGAACCAAACAGTGAAGAAGGAAAGATGTAACCTGGATGACTATTTTCTGTACTGTTGTCAGTAGAGAACAATAGGGTAGAAAGAGTAATGCCCTCACACATTTGCTCACTAATTTAAAATGTGCCAGTAAATTTTAATTATTATTTTAGTACTTCAAAGCATATTCTGTGAAATTACTAAAGCCTGAGTAACTTGAAACCTCTCCCATTTCACTTGCCAATACATTGTTGCTGAGAAATGCAGTCAGTGGAATTCTGAGAGAATGATTTGATCTTTGGGTCAGGGACAGAAGGATTACTGAGGATTTTTATATGTTCTTAGAATGCCTTTCTATTTCAGGAGGAAAATAATACAAATTCATTTCACAGAAGCAAGTGGAATTAGACCAGAGAATTACTGATTTAGTAAAGAAGTGAATTTTTACTCCAAACCACACTCATGATGTTTACAGATCTTAAATATAGAATGCAAAGAATTTGGAAAGCAAAACGTTTGTGACGGAAATTTTAAAAACGGATGCAGGCATGTAATTGGAAATATATTTCAACTGTGTGAAGGCCTGGATTAATTTTTATGTAATAACATTTGTTTCCAGGGTTTCCTGTTGAGATTAGAGACTTATACCAGCATTTACCAGCATAATGTCATGGAAGACTGATTCGGCACGATGCTCGGTGATGAAATGTTTTAAGATTAAACCGGTTTGGTAAACCATGCGTGCTCTTATCCTGCTCTTGGAGATTCACAATGCATGTCAGCCTACTAAAACTCTGAGCAACAGTAAAGATCCTGTTCAAGTTTATTTAACTCTGTCATTCCCAAATTGCTTTGACTATGGAACCTTTTAGAAATTAGTTATTATTATACCTATTAGCAGGAGTGGGTTGCCATTTCCTTCTCCTGGGGATCTTCCTGACCCAGGGATTGAATCTGGATCTCCTGCATTGCAGGCAGATTCTTTTGCTTACTGAGCCGTGAGTGAAGCCTATATATATATATATATATATATATATATATGTATATATATATACATATATATGGGTGTATGTGTGTGTGTGTGTGTGTAAGATGTGTGTATACATTTATCTGTTGATAGATACTTAAGTTGCTTCCTTGTCTTGGCTATTGTTCATAGAGTTGCTATGAATTAAGAGTTTTCTTCTGATATATACCAAGGAGTGGGACTGCTGTATCATGTTAGTTCTATTTTTAGATTTTTAAGGAATTTCCATACTATTCTTCATAGTCTCTGTACCAATTTACAATTCTACCATCAGTGTAGGAGGATTCCCTCTTCTCTACACCCTCTCCAGCATTTATAATTTATGGACTTTTTGATGATGGCAACTTGACCAGTGTGAGGTGACACCTCTTTGTACTTTTGATTTGCATTTCTCTGATAATTAGTGACACTGAGCACCTTTTCATGTACCTGTTTGCTGTTTGTATGTCTTCTCTGGAGAAATGTTTAGGTCTTCTGCCCATTTTTGATTGGGTGGTTTGTTTTTTTGATATTAAACTGTATGAACTGTTTACCTGTTTTGGAAATTAATATCTGTTGGTCACATCATTTGCAGGTATTCTCTCCCATTCTGTAGGCTGTCTTTCATTTTGTATATGGTTTCCATGACTGTGTAAGAGCTTCTAAGTTTAATTAGGTCCCATTTGTTTATTTTTGCTTTTGTTTCCCTTACTCTAGGAGACAGATCCAAAAAAATTGTTACTTTGAATATTCAGGATCTTTTATATTTCCATGAAAGTGAAAGTGAAGTCATATCCGACCCTTTGCAAGAGTACTGGACATTTTCCAGGCAATAGTACTGGAGTGGATTGCCATTTCCTTTTCCAGGGCATCTTCCCGACCCAGGGATTGAACCTGGGTCTCTGGAATTGCAAGCAGATGCTTTTACCGTCTGAGCCATCAGGGAAGCTCCTCCTATATTTCCATACAAATTTAAAAATTCTTTATTTTAATTCTGAGAAAAATGTCATTAATAATTTGATAGGGGTTGCATTGAATCTGTAGATTGCCTTGGAGAGTATGGCCATTTTAGCAATGTTGATACTTCTAATCCAAGAACATGGTGTGTTTTTCTCTCTGATTGTGTCATCTTCAATTTCTTTCATTAGCATTTTATAGTTTTTACAGTACAGGTCTTTTGCCTTAGGTAGGTTTATTCCAGGTATTTTATTTTATTTTTTGTTTCAATGGTAAATGGAATTGTTTGCTTAATTTCTCTTCCTGATATTTCATTGTTTTTACATAAAGAATAATCTGATTTTAAAGTAACCATAAAGGATTTTTTTGCTTTTGTTTTTTTTGATAATAGCTTTCTTGAGATACAATGCACATACTATACAAATCACTCATCTAAAGTGTATAAGTCAATGGATTTTGGATATTCAGAGTTGTGCAAATATCACCATAGTCAATCTTAGAGTACATTCACCATCTCAAAAAGAAATCTATTCCTTTAGCTAACTCTCCTCCTTCATTTCATTCCACCCCAACTCCAGTCCTAAGTAATCATGAATACACTTTCTATTTCTATAGATTCGCCTATTCTAGATATTTCATAGAAAAGAAATCATATAACATATGACTTTTTAAAACCTGGTTTCTTTCACTCCACCTAATGTTTTCAAAGTTCATTCATGTTGTATTAACAGAATGTGTCAGCATTTCACTCCTTTAATAATAAAGTAATGAAGATGGACAGAAGACCAGGAAAGTAAGAAAGTAAGTGAAGGACAGGATTGGTGAACTGTCATGCCCAGAATTTTTTACTGGTGGGTGCCACAGTGAGAAAGTGCCCTGGTCCTCGCTCTCAGAGTAGTGAGGGCCTGGCTAAGACAGTAAATGCACTGCCAGGGAGAGGAAGGCTATATTTTTTCATCTTTCCCTATTTCTCATGCTTTTGGCTCCAAAATTTCCCCACATAATGAATTTACCTCCTTTGTAAAATCTGCTTCCTTAAAATTTTGTGTGGATCAAAACTGACACTGTTCTTTGATATGCATCTTGCACCTGTGTTTCAGAATGAATATCTGAAGTCAGAGATGCTGGTAGCTGTTTCCAGTTTATTCACAGACTTTAGGAGGGAATTTCCAGGGGGACTGCAAGCAGCTTTAGTTAAACCTTTTAAAATGTAAAAATAGTCAAGAGAGAGATTGCTGCTTTACTCCTGAGGCATCTACTAGTATCTCTATAGTGATATTATATTTGCTAAAGGCTCTCACAGCAATTTTAAGTAATTAGCTCCTAAGAGCTCTGGAGGTGAGAAGAGGTTGTTTTATTTTTTTATTTTTTTAACAGAGCAGGTAAAGCAGGACTTGGGTACAGAATTTACCCCCTCTGTCATACTCTCCCTAAGAAGAGAAAGAAAACTGGCAAAAAAAGAAAGAAAGGGAATTTTAACCCCTGGCATCTGGGATTTAAATTGATTTTTACCAGGTTGGCTCTGTTTTGCCATGCTGTGAATTTCACTTGCATCCATTCCTTACTGTTTATTACTGATGTTTGAGCATCTTGGCCCTTCTTTCAGGTTGTAGCATTCAAGAACCCTGAAACAGCTATCGGGGATGTTTTGAAGGTTGTTCTGGCACAGGCCTGAGGAGATCCTAATATGGTCTGATTGGTCACTTTCACATAAAACAGTGACCTGTATTTAGTCTGGGTTACATTTAGGGGCATATTGGTTCTGAAGCATTGGGGCCATGGAACTTACACACTCTTATTCATTCATTCAGCCAATACCCTTTGACAACAGGGACATGGCAATAAATAAGACAGTCCCTGTCCTCATGGAATTTAAAATCCTATTCAAGTTCTTCTAAATCATAGTTGTCTCATGTCTTCTGTGGCCTCCATGAGATACCCAGTGAAGTGAAGTGAAGTCGCTCAGTCATGTCTGACTCTTTGCAACCCCATGGACTGTAGCCTACCAGGATCCTCAGTCTATGGGATTTTCCAGGCAAGAATACTGGAGTGGGTTTCCATGAAATACCCAAGGATGTCTCAAATTAACTAATTTCTGAACTGAGCTCTCTACAGAGACCCCAAATGCTATGTATCAGCTACTCTGTCTGCTTAACATGTCTCAGCTCCTTTCATCTTCTTAGCTAGCCTGCAGGTAGGTCTTGTTATGATCCTTTGACTCAAGAAGCTGAGGCTTAGCAAGGTTTATTAAGAGACAGAGTAAGGACTGACTGTAAGATTGTCTGACTACAGGTCCCATTCTCTCAATAAATCAGAGCTACTCCAAGAGACTGGGAAACTTTGGCATTGACCCCAAGTTCAAGGGATGCTTAAAGGAATACTAATAGATGATTACTAAGAGTATGCTAAATAATGACAGAGACATTTTTGTGCCTTGAATCCTGTAATGTAGTGAAAAGAGTATGGGCTTTTATAAATCAGGGAGAATTAGATTAGTCTCAGAACAATTGAAATTCCAAGAACAGTGGCTTAAAAATTAGAAGTATATTTATTTTGCATGTAGAAAATGGTAGGAAATGCATTGATTTTCAGGGTCAGGGGGGTCCTTCCAGCTTTCTGTCTCTTTTTCTCTTTGTCCAAGGTGGTTGCTAGAGTTCCAGATATCACATCCTAATTCCAGGCATCAGGATTAAAGGAGGGCTAAAAAACTGTGTGGCCCCTTTCCATTGGGAACACTTCAGCTATTTTATGTAGTGTTTCTATTTCAGTTGAAGTCAGATCTTAGTTACATGGCCAATTACTACAAGGGAGAGTGGGAAGTGTGCTCATCTAGCTGGATGGCAGTGTGCCCAAATGTGAATTAAAGTTCTGTTACTAAGAAGAGGAGTCTGGATATCAGGAGAGAGCTAACACTATTTGCTGTAATATAGTCTATGCTTCTCTATATATTGTAGAATCTTAGCCTATCAACTAAATTGATTGAATTTTTTCATTCATTTGACAAATACAAGTTTGATGCCTACTGTATGCCTGGCACTATGCTAAGTGCTTGGGATACAAAGACCAATAAGACACAATTTGAACTGAATTTCATCAAAATTTTAAAAAATCATGCATCAAAGGACACCATTAAGAAAGTTACTCCAAGAGAATAGGAAAAAGTTTTTGCAAATGGCACACCTGATGAAGGAATAGTATCCAAAATATATAGAGAACTCTTATAACTCACTAATAATAAAAAGATAAATAACCAAATTAAAAGTTGGGTAAAGGATCAGAACATTTTCCCAGAGAAGTTATACAAATGACCAATAAGTAAAACTTAAATGCTCAACATTATTAATCACTCAGTTCAGTTCAGTTCAGTTCAGTCACTCAGTCGTGGCCGACTCTTTGTGACCCCATGAATCGCAGCATGCGAGACCTCTCTGTCCATCACCAACTCCTGGAATTTACTCACTAAGAAAATGTAAATCACTACTACAATAAGATACCACTTCACACCCATTAGCATTGCTCTACTAAAAAAGATAAGGGTTGGTGAGTATGTGTAGAAAGACACTGCTGCTGAGAAGGTAACTCAATGTAACAGCTTTGGGAAACAGTCTGGCAGTTCCTCATAAAGTTAAATGAAGAATTACCATTTGACCCAGAAATTCCACTCCTAGGAACTGCCCAAGAGAAATGAAAACATAAGTCCACACAAACTTGTTTAAAAGTTGTACACAGATGTTCAAAGCAGCATTACTTGTAATAGCCCCAACATGAGAACAACCCAAATGTCCATCAGCTGACAAATGGAGAAATAGAATGGGTATCCATACAATAGAATATAGCTCAGCAATGAAAAGAAATGAAGTACTGATACACGCTCTACTAGGATGAACCTTGAAAACATTATGCTAAGTGAAAGATGCTAATCTCAAAGGACCACATATTGTGTGATTCCAATTGCATGAAATGTCTAGAAAAGGTGAATCTAAAGAAACAGAGACTCTTTTAGACAGCAACTAGTTTAATGTTGCTTAGGGCTGGGTAGGGGATAGGGGAAATTGGGGGTGATGGCTGAGGGATGTGGGGTTTCTTTTATAATTCTAAAATTGTGCTCATGGATGCATAATTCTGTGACTATACTAAAAGTTACTGAATTGTATACTTCAATGGGTGAATTGTATGGCATGTGTACTACGCCTCAATAAAGCTATTTTAAAAAGGAAACAATTTGTGTCCAGATTATGAAGGATCTTTTATGCCGTTGTGTAGGGGTTTGGGGTCAGTGTGGAGAAGAAATAGAGCAGTGATTCTCAAAGTGTGACCTTGGGCCAGCAGTATCAGCCTCATTCGAGAAGTTGTTACAAATGCACATTTTCAAGCTTTACTCCTCATTTGCTGAATCAGAAACACTGGGAGTGGGAGCCAGCAATCTGTGTTTGAACAAGCCTGCTAGGTAATTGTGATACACACTAGAATTTGAGGGCCAGTGGATTAGAAAATATGAAAGAACTGAGGGAACGCATTTAGGATGCTATTTTAATAATCCAGGTGAGAAATGATAGTGGGGATTGGTGGTTTGAAGTAAGGTGATAAAAATGGGGATAAAGAGATAGATGGGGATTGAGTGGATTGAGGGAGGGGAGTAAAAGTAATTCCTTCCCTCATTTCAAATAATCATGCTCTTAAAATTATTTTTATCAGGTGTATCTGGAAACACTTCTAAAACAGTCCTAATATACTTTTCTATCTTAGCTATCAAAGCAGTGAGTCAAGAGGTAATGGTTAAAGTTAATAGGAAAACCTTGAAAGTTTATTTAAATAGATATCCAAGTACCTTATACAAAGAATTAAAGAAGTAGTCATCAACATTTTCGAGGGGAGAAAAGAATAATGAAAATGAATTAAATCTCCATCCCTTTTTGGCAATCTCTTGAATGATTTTGAATCTTTTGAATGATAATCTCTTAAAATCATAAAGTTTTGGAAAGAAAGATAACCTTATTGTGTAAAAATAACTAAGCCCAGAAATAATTAGAAAAAATTTACTCTGACAAGACAGTCAGGGTGGAAATTTTAACTAAACACTTTTATGTACTTAAAAAAAAAATATTGGAAATTCCCTTGTGGTTCAGAGGTTAGTACTCCATGCTTTCATTGCCAAGGGTCTGGGTTTGATACCTGGTCAGAGAACTCAGATCCCACAGGTTTCACAGTGTGACCATAAACAAACAAACAAAATATAAGTGTGTGTTTATTTTTAAAAACTGACAGCCTTCTTATGAAGCAATTTATAGTCTCTATTAATCTTGCTTTTTTAATCTCACTAATTTTATCCCTCTTAAAGTATCAGCTACAGTTTATGAGTAAATCTGAAAAACCAGGAGTTTTAAGAGGAAATACCAGGAAATTAAATATGAGGAATATTCATCTGGCAGTAATACAAATAATCTCGAGTGTTTCCAAAGCCTCAATAACTGATATATTCTCAGTATAAGTTAATATCACAACATCTTTGTCTCGTTACTTTTCTTGTCTAATTTTGAGTTGCTTTTGCCTTTTCTCCCAGGTATGAAACGTATCTCTCTATAGATTTGTTTCACTTGGTCAACCTGAATCAGTAACACCTATGAGTTCCTTCATTCCTAAATTCTGTGTTTTTACACTTCACAGTGATGACCAGGCATACCAGGAAGCTTTAGTCATATTCCAATCAGGCTGTCAGCCTCATCACCATTCAAAACCCACCTCTTCAAGGCCTAATGACCTTTGGGTTTCCAGCCTCAGTGGTCAATTCATGGTGCACATCTGTGCAACCTAGCAACCCCAGCTGACCACTTACTCATTCACCATCTCCCCTTGGCTCCCAGGACCCCACTACCTTGATTTTCAGACTTTGCTGATTGTTTCTTTTCAGCTCTCTTTCAGGTTCTACCTCTAAACATCAGATGCCTCAGGGATCAGTTCTTAAACTTCCTCTCCTCTCTAGCTACACTCACCTACTCTCTGGGAATGATCTGATCCAAGGCTCATGACTTCACATGGCTGATAACATTCAACTTTATCTGAACTGCTGACTTGTACTTTTAGCTGCCTACAAAGTTCTCTACTTGTGTGATGAATAAATAGTCATTTCAAATTTGACACATTCCAAAACACTTTCCCTGCCAACCCTTATTCTTTTGCAGGCTTTCCTAATTCAATAAATGGAAACACTCTTAGTTGCCTAGTCCAAAGCACATGAATTTACCCTGGTTCCTCTCCCACCCCCGCTGCAATCCATCAGCAACAGTGCTGCTCTCCCTTTGGGTATATTCAGAAGACCACTTCTCAATATCTCTATTGCCAAAACCCTGGACCAAGCAGCCAGCATTTTGGCCTGGATTATTTGCAATACATGGTCTCCCATCCCACCCAGAGAAAAAGGCAAGGTCTTTAGATTTTCTCCTAGGTATGACCTTATACAGCAAACGATACCATGATTCTCTTTCTTTTACCAGGGTTTGTTTCACTCTGTTCTGCATGAATTCTTTTCCTGCAGCTAGCTCTCTTGAAAATATTGGCCACTGAACACGGAAAGTATTAAGCAAGAGTAAGTGGCTGAATCAGAGTATTTCTATTTGCTAAAAACAAACAGAAAATAAAGCAGAATAAAGAATAGTGTGATGATGTTCCAGTAATGAATGTTTATATGTATAAGTAACAATATGTCTATAAAACCAGGTGTTCCAGGGACGTACTCTATTTCCTATAACTTAATTTGTATCTAGGGCAGTTCTGTCCCACAGAACTCTCTGAGATGATGGTAATGTGGTATATTGCCACTGTCAAGTATAGTGGTGGAGAAGGCAATGGCCCCCCACTCCAGTGCTCTTGCCTGGAAAATCCCATGGACGGAGGAGCCTGGTGGGCTGCAGTCCATGGGGTTGCTAAGAGTCAAGACATGACTGAGTGACTTCACTTTCACTTTTCACTTTCATACATTGGAGAAGGAAATGGCAATCCACTCCAGTGTTCTTGCCTGGAGAATCCCAGGGATGGCGGAGCCTGGTGGGCTGCCGTCTATGGGGTCGCAGAGAGTCGGACATGACTGAAGCGACTTAGCAGCAGCAGCAAGTATGGTAGCCATCTGCCATCTTAAACAGCACAGACCCAGAGCTCCTGTGCTTCCCAGACGTTGAAACATAATCAGTGTTGGGAAAACTTAGTCCAAGTTAGGATTTCTCGGTCAGTTCAATGAAGGTCTAACCTCTCTATCCCATCAGCTGCATCTAAGCTTGACAAGGCTCCTTGATGGTCTCTGGTTCTCAGTCTTCCAACTGTCATTTGCTGAGATGTCTGAATTCTTTCTTGGTCTCTGGTCATTGGTCTCTTAGTTGACTGTAGCTTCTGTTTTGCTGGATGAACCCAGAAGTATTATTTGTGACCTTGTGGTGTGTGTGGGTATGTGTGTAATGTGTGAATATGCATTTGCTCTAATGTTTGAGAATATTTTAATTCTGTTACAGAAAAAGAAATGGGATAACACTGTATTTAAATGTGTTAAATACAGATAACTCTGTTAGTAACTTGTGAGACATGTTAAACATAGATAAAATGAGGTTTATGTGTACTGAAAACAGATGAGAAGGCAAGAACCAAGATATGCCTAATTGTCATGAAACAGTCGATATATGTGGGGCAGCAGTGTCACCTAATCTTCATAACATGCTACATACACAGGAGGTATGAAGCACTTGGTATTCATGTAACACCCGTTCTGGCCCCAGATGTCCTCTGCCAAATAAAACCCACAGCTCATCAGGCTAATTGGTGAGCCACAGCTTTGGGTCAGGTCTACACACCTCTGTGTCTCTCTTATAAACTAGTGTCTGTGTGAGTCCCAGGCATCTTCTGTCTCTTGGATCTCTTTGCTCAAACCTCATCTTTGGTTCTTGCAGCCACACCATCAGCAGCAGCAAAGGCTGAAGGGACAGGGAGGGGGATCCTATGAGTATTGTATTATCCAGGTTTTAGGTAGGTGGTCCTTCCATCTTGTTCACACTCTTTCCTAAGTATCCTACCCGATCCCACCTCTTTCTCTTTGTTTCTTATTGTATAGTTTATATTGGTTTAATAAATTGTGTGATTTGCACATCTTAATGTGGTCTCTGAGCCTTTCTAATCCAGCACTGCTGGGGGAACTTTCTTGTTGGTATAGTTAGAGGTTGTCACGGCATCAAGGTAATTTCCCTCATGATTTTAGGGGTAAATCAAAGACTTTCAAATACTCTCCTGAATGACTTGGAGAGCGAGGGTGCCTAAGGCTCTCTCTGCCTAGACAGATTATACCTTGTCTACTGCTGCCGTCCTACTCTGCCAGTGTGGGAGATCACAGCAGGATTTGCTGTTTCATTGCTGCCCAGCTAAGGAGTCAGACACAGCCACTGATTGCTCTTAGGTCCCCACATTCATCAGTAGGCTCTCCCTCTTTGACTCCTTTGTGATACCCATCAGTGTCTAAATAGCTTTATTTTTCCTCTTCTCTCAGCTTGAAAAGTCTGTATCTCCTATGGAAAAGGCTTTTTCCCCAAATTTGTGAATAATAGGACAAACTTTATGCCTCTAGTCCTTAAGGATCTTGGTCCTGATTCTGATAATCCAGGTTTTTGAAACGCAAAAATGCTTTATCTCAAACTATAGTCTCTAGTTTCAAAAGTCCATTTTGAAAGTTAGCATCTCTTTTCTATCTCTTTGCATTTCTGTTAATGGCAACCCTATTCTGAGGGCATGAGTGTGCACGCACACACACACACACACACGCACACACATATGGGCAGGCACATATACATACCCTCTCCTGCCTGAATTGGGAGAAGGGTGGGGATAGCTTGGGATATCAGGAAAAGAAAGGGCATCAGTTAGTATTTCAAAGTTCCACTCATCCCCATTTGTGAAGATCACACATGGCCACAGCTGGAGCTTTAGTAAATGAAGTCCATGGGATGTCCAAACCCAGGGTGTGGATGATTTCTCAGGCTGCTCCTCTCTGTGCCATAGTCTGCTCTTCTGCCTGTCTTTCTGCAACAGTAAGATGAGAGCTGGCAGTTCCACAACAGTGTTGTCAGGAGAATTCAGTAGAGTTCAAAGGATGCTCCTGGAGAAGGAAATGGCAACCCACTCCAGTATTTTTGCCTGAGAAATCCCATGGACAGAGGACTCTGGTGGGCTACTGTCCATGTGGTCGCAAAGAGTTGGCATGACTTAGCAACTGAATAGAAAACATCTTTTTTTGTCCTCTAATTTTACTTTTAAAGTCTCATAATTTTGGTTCTTCAAGGGAATGGCGATAACATTTATTGATTACCTTCCACACACTAGGCATTGCTTTCCAAGAGCTCCCTTTTTAAAATGTAAATTCCCTTTGGCAAGGAAAACCCCTTAAGTCCTCATTATCTAACCCCGAGAATTAACTTATTAGAACCATTTCCACCTGTCACAGCCAGCTGTGGTCAAGTCCACGTGAGACTGGAGTTGGGGTAACCTTGCTGGGGAGGACCCTGAGTAATGAGCCCTGAGAAGGAAGAGAGGGCAACGAAGTGGGTAACAGGGTGGGTTTCCAAATCAAAGTTTGCCTGCTTCACAGAATTTGCCCCATGGTAGCACTGAACTAATTGATGTGCTAATTAAAATCCCTGCAGGTTCATTAAAGCAGTCCTGAGAAGAAATCTCCACTTTGCACTCTGGGTAGTTAGTAGTTTAGGTATAAATATGAAAGTAATGAAACATTGTTAAAAAACTTCTCTCCTTTTGACTTTTTCTATCAGTCCAAATTATAGAGTTTTATTGATCATCGGATGAGAGAAGAAATGTAGGTAATATAAGCTGGCTGGCTTGTGGTTTACAGTTTCTACGATACAGACAGATCACAAAGGATCAATCAGCATGCACAAATTAAAATGAGCTATTCATACGATGGGATACTACTCAGCAATAGAAAGGAAGGACTTACTGATATATGAAGCCATGTGGATGAATCTTAAAACCTCTCAAAATCTACTGAGTAAGTAAGCTAGACACAGGTCATATACTGTATGATTCCATTTATACAATGTTTCTGAACAGGTAAAACTCATCTAAGATGAAAGCAATCTGAATGCTGGTTCCCTTGGTAGAGGTAAGAGGCGAGGAAGGGGACGTGAGGGAGCTTTCTGGTATGACAGAAATGTCTATCTTGATTCGGGTGTTATTCACCTGGACACACACATATTTGTCAACCTCCTAGAATTATTCAATTCATATATGTGCATTTTTACCATCTATAAAATATACCACAATGAAAACAAATTCAAAAAAACATTTCCCGGTGTCCTAATGGGCTATCTTTCCTCATTTAGCGGCATCGGCTGGCTGGCTGAGGTGACTGACAATGCAGGTAGTTGTAGTCAATTGCTATTTGTTGAAGTGCTATACATTTGGGGTTCCCTAAATGCCCTGTTATTAACCACTTTACTACGTGATACTTGCTCTAAAATACAGATGGCTCAAAAGTACAGTCTATCAATAATTGTTTTGGATATTTTCTTCCTTCAGAACATTTTTTAACAGGAAAAGTGCAGACCAAATTAATCCCTGCTTCATTTAAACAGTCTTCAAATGGATTACTCTTCTTTGTCCTACTCCTCATGAATTCCTTTTGTTCTAGAAAAGAGTAAATTTAAAAATACAGTAGTTGAGCTCTGCGCCTGTAGTGTATTTACATGTAGCTATGCATTTCTTTGAAATACATAATAGTAAATCAAACTGTTAAGGCGACTTTATTAGGCTTACCTCCAACCCCCACCTCTTTTATGCATGCAGTGGTCTGTGGTATGGGAGGAGCCACCTCCTGGAACAACTGATGACTCTTGGAAAACTGTACTGAAGTAGTTTTTTTTTTTAATGCAGCAATCATTCTGAAAGACCTATAACACACTTTCTCATCCTAATGTTCTATTTTAATTGAGACTAGGAATTATGATTATTGTCATTATTCATTCTCTCCTGTTGTTTATTCCTTTCCTGAAGTCATAGTCTTCTGCTTGAGACAGCTCAGTTGGTTGCTATGGAAATGATTATTTTGCTACAAACAGAAAATTATGACACAGTAAAGAATAAGCAACAAAAGCAAAAGAACTCTTGGGAAAAAACTTAAGTCCTGTTAAAGCCAAAAATAGCTGAAAACTATTAAAATTGTTAGTGAAGCTGTCCAAAGTTGTTCATGAGGCAATAATTTACCTTGACATTTTCTCAAATGATAATCAGATCCGTGGATGAAGAATTTATGGTTTGAACACACTCATGGGCACTAACACTTGCATAAATAAAAGTCTATCCAAAATCTTAAAGGTTTAAAGCAATCAATGACTTGATATTAGCAAATCATTTTTTCTACCTGTCATCCCCCCAATATATACCTATAACTCTACTTCAAACTCAGCCATTTAAATTCCTGTGCAGTCAATACTGACTAAGTAATATGTACATACATATATACACACATACATATATAATTCATGGGCTTCCCAGGTGGCCCTAGTGGTAAAGAACCCACCTGCCAGTACAGGTAGACATAAGAGACGTGGGTTTGATCCCTGGGTCAGGAAGATCCCTTGGAGGAGGGCACAGCAACCCCCTCCAGTATTCTTGCCTGGAGAAACCCATGGACAGAGAAGCCTGGCAGACTGTAGTCCATAGGATTGCACAGAGTCAGACAAAACTAAAGCGACTTAGCATGCATGCACACATATATAATACGTTTATATGTATGTAAACAATATAGTTTTGCTTTTTGTTTTTACTATGCATATTATTTTTGCCATTTCCATATCATCTTAATATTTATACTTTTAAAATTACATTTTAAAATTACATTTATACTTTTAAAACTACTTATCCTGGTTCCCTATAGTTAAATATTTATGCTGTATCAAAATTTTCTGCCACTATGAATGAAACTGTCATAAAGTTGTTCTTTCTTTCAAGTAGGTCTTGAAAGGAATTCTCAGAATTAACTCAGAGAAGTTGGGTTTTAGGGTAAAGAGTATGAAGATTTTAACGTCCCACACGGCCCTACATACACATCCCCATAGAATGTTTATTAAATGGTGGCCCTCAGCATCCACACTTACTTCACTGCAGGTAATACATATGGCTTCTACAAGTCAGGGAAGGCAGTACAAGAGAAAGTTCCAAAGAATTTGGGGGAAGAAAGCAAATCTCCCATACACTGTGGTCCAGGGAAGTTAAGCCACTTGACTGAGAGCTCGCTTGGGAGAAGGGCATGTTAAGAAACTGGTCTTCCTTTCCCCATTAAATTCTTTTCATTGCACTGAGCGGAGCATCTCAGGGAACTCCCCAAGTCTTAGAACTCAGTGTGTTCCTAGCTCTGTTTAGTTTGTTGATTTTTGTATCCTTTCTCTTCCAAAAGTGATTTCAGGCAAATTACATACATTGACATAAAATACAGTACAATAATGCCAAAATAAAAAGATAATCAGATCAAAGAGAAGCTATGAGCAAGCAAAATATATACCTTCCAAAAACATGTGCTTTAAGATCAGATGGAGTTGGGAAAGTTGTGCCATGAATTACATTCTCTGGAAAGAGGGAAATATAAACCAGCATCAGATAAACCAGTTGCCCAGGAAAAGAGCAGATCTCTGTCGCTGAATTCTCTCAGCATCTCTCAAACTCCAAGACATTGCTTAGCCACATTTTCATTTCAGCTATGAAGCTTCTAAACTTCTCCTTTGTGACCATTGCTGTTGCTGACATAGGCTAGATATATGAAGTCTAGACCCCCAGGTGCCTTGTACTTGATGACTGAATTTTGAATGTTTAAAAATCCCACCATCCGGTGGGAGTGATACAGGCTTGAGAGGAGAGAACTTAGGCATAAGTACCTGAGAGCCTAAAACTGTTTGTCCCATTTGAATTTGATTTTAAATACTTCTTTTCTGATTATAGAAGTAATATAAAATGTAGCTTTATTTTAGAAAAGGGAAAAACTAAAAAGAAGAAAATAAATATCACTGTAAATCTACTACACCTAGACTTTTTAAACCTTTAGATGTATTTCTTTTCATAGTTATGATTTTATGTGTATGTATACAAACATTTTTGTGTGTGCAAACATATATGTGTGTACTATATACTTGTATATAGTACATATATATGTATATATATGTACTATATACATATAGTACACACACACCTAGAAACTACAGACAAAGCAAATGGGAAAGAGGCAAACTGAGGATTGTCTAAAGCCCTGCTCTGTAACTATTGGGGGTTTAAAAGAATCCCTGACCCTATCATAGGTGGAAAGGGAATTAGGTTAAGGATTCCAAGTCCTTCACTTGGTAGTCCGTCCATTTTTCTAAGACTCATATCCCTCAGAAAATTTGGCCCCTCTTGATATATGGGTCCCATATATTTATTGTTGGGTTAATACAATTATATGTGTGTGTGTTTACACTGTAGACATAAATATTTGTCCTAATGTTATATATCTCCCTTACCATTTCTAACCTCTACAAGAATCTTTGATAATTGCACATTAGAATGGGAGAATTATAGAATAAGAATGTTAGAAAAGACTTCAAAAGCTGATAAGGCATGGGCTTTGTTGATACACATATTATGGGCTAAGCAATATGATAAAAAGTCCTAAAAACATGTATGCCTTCTGACCCAGTAAGTCTACCTCAAGAAATTTATCAGAATGTGTATAAAGATAAATGTATAAGTAGGTACATCATATCTCTATTTATAATGACATGAAATTGGAAGCACCCTATGCAACAGTGGAAGGTTATGGAAGTCTCAATGATTCTTGTAGGATAAGCATAAACCATGATAGTTAAACAGATTACTTATGACTTTACGTCTGATAAAGAATCTGCCTGCAATGCAGAAGACCCGAGTTTGATCCCTGGGTCGGGAAGATTCCCTGGAGAAGGTAATGGCAACCCATTTCAGTATTTTTGCCTGGTGAATTCCACAGACAGATTATGGAGTCACAAAGAGTTGGACATGGCTGAGTGACTAACACACTTTGAAAACAAAACAAAGTCATTTTAAAAGTTATACCTATATAAAGACGTAATATATTTTCCATGTTTATGATCCTTAGGAACAAACTTGGAGCAACCTAAAGATTGATTATTTTTAGATTTTAAAATTTAAGTAAGACATTCCTATAACTGCTATTAATCACCAGTTTTAAACATGCTATTCTAGCATGTCTTTAGACTTAAGAAGCCTTTGTCTATAAATCTACCCTACGTAACTCTTTTATTTGGAAGAGAGCATAATGCAGATGACAAATGATTCATTGTTCCTAGAGCCAAGTAATATCATTTTGGAACAAAACGAAAGAGAAAAATAGTAAAAAAACATTGTTGTGATTTTAAAATTTGGATTGATTTGATTTTTCAACACTATTCTAATCTATCATACTTTCTGTTTTATTCCATTTTTCTAGCTGGATCTTTAATAACAAAAAGGAATGCTTGAAATCTTACATATGGGCTCAGTTATTTAAACAACCCAAGACATTGTTACTGCATTCAATTCTATTGCTCTGTAAGAGATTAGAAAATACAAAAATCACTGTAACAAAGCCAACATAGGATTTTCTGAAAGGCTTCAAATATAACATTCATCATAAGTGTTTACTGAGCACCTTCTCTGGTCTAGTTGCAGGGCTAGGTGCCAGTGAGTCAGACAGAGCCTTTCCTGAACTCACAGAACTTGTAACCAAAAACCATACTCTAATGGAAAGAATGAAATTAAGAAGCAAATGACCAGACTTCTACAGGATCTTTCCCCCTTTCCATTGTCTTCTCAGATGCTAAGCCACCTCTTTCAGCTCACTTCCTTTCTGGAAAATGTGGGTGGGGGTGGATACTGGCCTAACTTTTAAAGAAAATCTCTTAAAAGTGATTTGGCAGGTTGAATCATACTCCCAATGCATCCTTTTAGTAACAGAGATCAACAGAGAAGGAGCTTGAATAACAAACATATCTATTTTAGTTGATATCAACTGTAATCTTAGTCTCTGGTTAGGTGGTTAACACCCCCCACTGTCCACCATCATACATATACAGAAATCCTTTGACAAGCTTCGTTATTGGCATAATAGGACTGTCCTCAGTGACCATGGACCTTAAGAGGTCAGGCTTTCAGGACAAGAAGGTCCTGGGTAAAACTGTGAGCATAATAGCCGCCGATCATTGGTGCCCTCTTCTAGGTGATGCCACAGGTTTCCTTCCCACTCTCTGCCTCCAACCTCTTATACTTCTCCTACCCTTTGCTTTTCAATGGTTTTTCAATTACCAATCTGATATTAATGTCCAGAGAGTAATAAAATGCAAACTTCAGCAGAAAACAGAGCTTTAAGTTAAAGGGCTAACTCTAAATAAGCTATTGAAGGCACTGGTGAGCATATAGAATATATTTGGGCAAAACAAAGGAAGAGATACCTTGAGGTGGGTGCAGGCATCAGACCATAGACAGAAAACACCTGGGTTCAAATTCTTTCTGAGTGTCAGTTTCTTCAAGTACAAAATGGAAATAATGGCACCTATTTTGTAAGATTTTATCTTTTTATAGTGTGCATTACACATGATAATGTCTGTGAAGTACTCTGGATCCACTCTCAGTGCTTGATAAATACTGGCTGTTGTCACTATGCCTCTGAAGTCAGATGCCTTTGAAGCTGTGATTTCTGTACAACAGCATTTCCTCAATCTCTTTTCCTATCTGTAAAGTGGAATACAAGAGGGTTCTTGAGCTGAGTCTGAACTCCAATAACTTGGAATTGATGCAAAAACATTGAAGGGAGGGTGTTTAGAACAGACCAAATTTTTTAAACTGCAGTTTATTTTTCTAGAGAAAGCAGAGGTACTTATGCTTCAGTTTGCAATAGAAGCACTGAGGAAACTTTGCCACCTTTCTATGTTAATTTATTCAGCACATGTTAACTACAAACGTACTTGAGACACATATATTCTTTCCTCAGAAAATTTGTTTTTAAATGCAATGTCTGGGGCCCTTTCCTAAGAAATTTTGATGCAGAAGACCTTGGAATCCAGACCTAGGAATCTGTATTTTTAAAAAGCACCCTGGTCGTTTTGAGGCAAAACAGCCGTGGACAAACTGAGAAACGTGGCTGGAGAAAGTGTGCCTTGATTTTCACTTTGAGAATACACTGTTTTGGGAAAGTCTCTTTAATGAGTCTTTTGGTAATTCTAAGGGAAAATGAAAAATTCAAAGGAAAAACTCAGAAGTGGAAAGATTTAAGACAATGAAACCTAAATAGATGAGCAAAGTAAAATAAAAGTCTGTCTTCGTTATGAGTGAGATGCAGAATTTTGGCAGATTGTCTTTTGTAGGAAGTGATTGTTTGTTCTTAATGCAGATTTAGACTGTGATGAATCTGAACTACTTTACTTCCCAAAGAATTACCTAATAGTTTCACTAGGAAAACTGGAGCAGAGATGAACAGGATCAGGAGGAAAGAAAGTCTAGATTGTTTTTGTAGGTGTGAAGCCTGCAAAGAGTGGGAATAGGACTAAAAATGGCAAAGCCCAACACCTTTAGTTCTGTGCGTGACTCCCTTTGGTGTTACTGTAGGCAAAATGTCCCAAACTTTGGAAAAGGTACCCTGTCAGGTTGGATCCTGCTTCATTGCCCTGTTGGCGGTAAGAGCGAGGTCTTCCTGAAGGTCAGGGCTTCTTGAATAGTTAGCCATTCCAGTAGGTAGAAGGTCTTCAACTGCAAGATCTTCATGCAAGCACTGGCTGAGGCCTGGGTTCTGGCCAAAGAAAACTGGTCTTGGGTGTCCATTTTGGGGAAGGCACCAGCCGTTGCAAGACGGTGCTGCAGGCCAGGGATGAAAGAGATAGAGCTAGCAGGTGACTCCTATTTGGTGGGGCTCTTATTATGACTCAGGTTTTTTTTGGTTGTTATTTCCAATCCTTCAGTAAAGGTGAGTACATTCGGCGGACTTTTCCACTCTAAATGTTGAGTCAACACCATGTTCTAAGATACAACAATGAATTTGGCATCCTACTTCTATAATTCTTTCTAATGTTAGCCTTGAAGTCTGAAGAGAATTAAGGAATAAGTTGGTGTCCAAACTGGACCAAGCTATACGAAGGGGTTTATGTGAAAAACCAGCACTCTTTCTGAGCACCTGGTAGGATCTGCTTTGGGCCTAGAAAGATCTGAGTGTTTAATCCCTCTTAAGGCGACAACTGATGGTCTGTTCCCCTTCCCCCTATAGAAAATCTTTTTTTAATGTGAACTTACTCATGCAGATTTTTCACTAATGCTCTTGAAGAGCTTATGTGAGCTGTTTGAACTTTAAAATATTATAAACAAAATTCCACTCTTTCCAGCTAAAAACATTGGCTTCTGCTAGAAGTATAAGTAGAAACTGACTGATTAGTTTGGATGAAAATGAGAATTGTGTATAATTAGCAGTTACTTTTTTGGCATCCACATAGCAATCTATTTGCTCTCTTTAAGTAAACTCACCATCTTTTTTTAATTTAAGAAAAAAATTTTCCATTACAGATGTAATACCTGATCTTATTGAAAATTTACAAATAAAATAGAAGGAAAAAGTATTGATAGTCTCACATACAAATACTTGGTGATGTATATTCCTTTCCATGTATATATCTTTACATAATTGCAATCACATGGTATATAAAAAATTATATATGCTAGTTTCTTAAAAATCTGTTTTAAAAATATCTGCTAACTACTTAAGTGTGCATCAACAGATGAATGGAAAAAGAAGTGTGATAAAATCCAGAATATTATTCAGCCATAAAAAAGAATGAAATATTGTCATTTGCAGCAATGTAGATGGACCTAAAGATTATCATAGTAAGTCAGACAAAGACAACTATTATATGATATCACTTATGTGTAGAATCTAAGAAAATAATACAAATGAATTTATAAAACAAATAGACTCATGGACATAGAAGACAAATTTACTTTGCAGGTGGCACTAGTGGTAAAGAACCCATCTGCCAAGGCAAGGGACATAAGAGATGCAGGTTCGATCTATGGGTCAGAAAGATTCCCTGGAGGAGGAAATGGCAACCCACTTCAATGCTCTTGCCTAGCACGCACAAAGGGGAAAGGAAAGGAGAGGGATAAATTAGGAGTTTGGGATTAAAATATATACACTACTATATATAAAATAGATAAACAGTAAGAACTTGCTCTATAGCACAGGGAACTATATTAAATGCCTTGTCATAACCTATAATAGAAAAAGAATCTGAAAAATAGTGTATATGTATAGATACACACACACACACACACATATAAAACTTTGCAGTATGCCTGAAACTAACACACTATTGTAAATAAATTACAATTCAATTAAAAAAAAACCCACCAGAAAGGTCAATTATGCAGAAAAAAATCTACTAACTATATGAAGCAGGAAAAATAATCACTTCGAAGTTCACTGCCCAGACTTACTTTGGGTGCCTTTCCTTGCAATTCCTTTACCATACATTTCCCCCAACATGACTGCAATTATGTTGGATTAAAGATCTGTTAATTCAGGAATATTTGCAGATCCTGTAGGAAAGGGTGTGAAGAGGTTCGGTGACATATCAGATCTGTTACTTAGTGGTTTGGTAGTCTTTCCCAATCAAACCTCAATGACTCAGGACTCTCAGTATGACTTTGAAAGGTACAGAAATTCATCATTCATGTTCCATGGCAGATAAAAAAAGTGGTCATTATGATACACTATGTCATTCTGCTTTTGTGCAGAGAAAGGACCTTTAAAACGTAAGTCTTCCAGTTCAGTTTCTTAACAGTGACCAGTGTAGCCATGGTTAGCAAGTTTTGGGAGAGAACACAGTCCACTACTGCTGTCAGTGACCACTAGGTATGCAGAAGATTTCCTCTGATCTGAAAGTTGGAGGATATGGCTCAATGAACCCATTTCCTGGAGCTGGAAAGTGGAGAGTGATGTCACAGGAGAGGCCATGTTGAAGGAAGCACAGTTGGGCCAAGCTTTGCCTCTGCACTCTCTGGAGCTCTCTGCACTCTCTGCCCTGCTGGAGCTCCTGATTTCAGGTCTGATCTGAGTTGATGAAGAACTTCTGAACTTTCAGTTATAACCTCCTCTTTTTGGAATTCTTAATTTTTGTTGATACCTTGGTCATCTGAATACATCTTCTAGAAATTTCCTCAACTAAGATATAGGAATGATTCATGTTGTGAGATATCATATACATATACAATTACATACAGATGTGAAATTCTGGTGTCACAATTATTTTCCTAAAGTCTGTAGACACATCTTTGTTGTCTTCTAGAACTGGCTACTGCAGAGACCAAGTCTGCGGTGAGCTTATTTGTATGCTTCTGTAGGTAACCTTTCGTTCTCTCTGCTTGTTTGGATTGGTCTTTGTTTTTAACTTGACAATTTTTCTAGAATATGTATAATGGAAATACTATTTTTGTAAAGCTCCTGGATATATTTTCCCTCTGTGCCATCCAGTTTATTATTTTTTTCCTTTCTCCTGAAACTCTTCCACCATGAAGGCTGGGTATGAAGCCTGATTCCCAGGATTCAGGGAGGCTGCAGAGCCCCGCAGGAGAAAGCCATGTTGTGGAGATGCTATTGACCGAAACAACTGGGCCTTGACTAAACTGGAAGAACACAACAGGAGTCACTCTAGGACCTGGAGGTGGAGGCTGATGCTCACACACAGGCTGGGACTGCTCTTTTTAACACCTGCACGACTCACCTCCTCACTTCCTTCAGGGCTCTGCTCACATGTCACCTCCTCAGGGAGGCTTTCCCTGACCACCCTGTCCCCACTTCCACCCCGTCCTGTCCCTGCATTCCTGTCTCCTCATCCCGCTTTATCTCCATAGCACATATCCCACCCAACGGAGAACAGGTTCACCTCTAATGTTGTCTAGAAGGCTCCTTTCTGCTTTGCTGGACTTCATTGGATCCACTTTCCAAGTCTTCATCACTCTGAATGGATGGGACACAAGAAGAGCTTGAAATTTCTGTGTTTCCCCTATAGCACTTCTTCACTGGGGCCACACCTCCCAGGGCGCACTGTCACTCCCTTCTCTCTCTCTCTCCTCCTGCGGAATTGTTTTCTGAGTGTCAGTCTCTAAACGGACATAAAACTGACATGAGTGTTGCTCGATGGAAACTTCAGAAGAGTGTACCTTTTTTTTTTGTTCACTCCTCTATCCCCAGCTTCTAGAACAGTGCCTCACATAGCACATCATAGGCTTGCAATGAACAACTGTTGAGCAAATTAAGGAATGTATCCAGTGGACAAGTTTGGAAGAGTTCGTTTGGAAATGGGAAGGTTGGCGGGAGAGACAGGGCTCTGATTGCCTCAAAAAGCAGCAGTCCTACAATAGGACAGAGCTCCTCCTTTTCTGCTTGAACTGACTTGCATTTGTAGGGCAAGATGGTGGTGAAAGGATAAATGCATCTCTACCTAAATAGGCAATCTCATTTTCAAGAGGTAAGAACTGGGAAGACCTACAATATTCTGGCAGTTGGTTGACTGTCCTTGTTTTCAGTATTGTAAATTTTTGTTTCCTGGGTCTTCATATGAATTTCAGTAGGAAGGTGGGCAATGCTGTTTCAGGATTTTTACCCAGACTTGCCGTTTCAAACTGGACTCATACTTTTAATTGACTTAATGAACACCTCACAGAGAGTGAAGAGGTAAGCTAGAGAGAGCTCCATTCATCCCACAAAGGGCAGGCAAGAGACTGCAGGTCTATGTTTTATCTGCACTACAGAAGATTTTACAAAAATGTTTTGTTATGACTCCCGAGTACATACAAATACCTTTTATTTGGTGTACATTAGTGAGTTTGGAGCCTAAGAAGGAAGGTTGGTGCTTAGTCACGTCCAACTCTTGGGACTCCTTGTACTATAGGCTGCCAGACTCCTCAGTCCTGGAATTTTCCAGCAAGAATACTGGAGTTGGTCGCCATTTTATACTCCAGGGATCTTCCCTACCCAGGGATTGAACCCAGGTCTCTTGTGTCTCCTGCACTGGCAGGTGGATTCTTTATCTAGTGCCACCTGGGAAGTCCTTGGAGCCTAAAAGACTAACTAAATCATTTGGACCTAGATTTTATCCGGTTATAAAATGCAAGAAGTGAAGATTAAAAGAAAAGTAGTATCCAAACTTATAAAAACAAATAAGTATATCCCATTGATTCTTTGGTAGTTTATTGATGCTAAGACTCATTTTTCATTGAAAAACTACAAAATTTCCCTTTTATCTTTCCTGAAGCCTGTCAGAATAAACTAATGACAGGATGATTAACATCCAGTTATTTTGTGATATGTTGATACTGGGCTCCCCTTCTTCTAATCTTATTTTTTATTTCAGACCACACATTCTCAGTTTGTTGATAATGCATTTGGTTGCAGCCTGAGATATTTCCAGGTCTAACGCCAGGTTCACATTTTTGCTTTGAAGAGGCAGAAATTCCAAACAAATACAGATGGTCAGATCATAAACTTAATTAAAATTTCGACTTTACTGGATGCTACATTAAATATGGCCATAATGCCAAGAGAAATACATGAAAAATCCATTTGTCTCCACATCCTGCTGCTTCTACATAGTATAAAATAACAGAATGCTAAGTATGTGTTTGTGTATGTGTGTGTGAGCGTGTGTGCCTTAATCTAGCTCTTTCTTCTGACTTGGCTGTCATACTAGTAATGTTTTGACCAATAAAAGATGGGTTTTAATTAAAATTTGGGATTGGCTAGCTGTACATCTGTTAACTTTTCCTATGTAATTCTCAAGCACTAATTTAGATACTTTCTGAAGAACTGTGATTTTTCTCTCTCGTTTTTATGCAAAAAAAAAGAGAGCATTTTAGTCTTCCTAATTAAGCCCAGAATATGTATTTATTTTAAAATTATATGGAGATAATAACTCATTTCAGGAGGGTGATAAAGGTCATTCAAAGGAAGGTAAAACAGCTTTCTTATAGAACTCAAAAGGGAGTAAAAGGACCTAGCCCTGTCATTTGAAGATGAGGACTCATGTCCTGGAGAAGACAAGTGAGAATGAATAATCCATGGTGGCTTGATCATACTGAGCCCCGGGCTGGCTGGACAGGGAGGTCTGAAAGGAATGCTGGGGCCACATGGGACCAGTTTCATTGGCCCTCTGATGGGACAACATCCACAGTTTCTACCAGGTAACTTAAGTCAGCTTCCCCAGAGAGATGAACCTGAGGCCAAGGCGTAAACATTAGGACTTCATTGATGGGTGTAATCCCAAAAAGGGTGGAGACACAAAGCAAGAAGAAGGGTATACTTCAAATTGGCCACCACTATGGTCAACTAGCTGCTTTATCTCATAGGATCTTCTGAAGAGCCTAATAAAATGCATCTCAGGACTCTCTGTTTTGGGCTGAATTGTGTCCCCCCAGATTTATACACTGAAATCCTAACTACCAGTGTTTCAGATTGTGACTGTGTTTGGAGATAAGGTCTTTAAAGAAGTGATTTAAGAACAAATTGTTTATTTTTGACTGTGTTGGATCTTTTGTTGTAGCGTGTAGGCTTCTCTGCAGTTGTGGCATGTGGACTCAGTTGCCCTGCAGCATGTGGGATCCTAGGTCCCCAACCAGGGATCGAACCCATGTGCCCCACAGGCCTGATGGAAGATGGATTTTTAACCAATGGACTACCAAGGAAGTCCCTATAGAAGTGATTAAGCTAAACTGAGACTGTTAGGGTGGGTCCTACTCTGATCTGACTGTTGTCCTTTTAAGATGAGGAAAATTTGGAAACATAGAGTCACCAGGGACGGATATGAACAGAGGAGAAAGAGCATGTGAGGACACAGGGAGAAGATGGCTCTCTACAAGCCAAGGAGAGAGGTCCAGAAGAAACCAATCCTGCTGACACTTGGATCTTGAACTTCTGGCCTCCAGAACTTTGCAACAATAAATTTCTGCTCTTCAAGCCACTCAGTCTATGGCGCTTTGTTATGGTACCCCTAGTAAACAAATGCATCCTTGACAAGAGAGAAGAAAGGGTCAAAGTTTGCCTGGGAGGGCTCCCTGCTAGCACTTCTGGGTTGTATATGCTCCGGTGTCAAGCAGTTTCCTCAGGGTCTCATGCACTGTCAGCAGGGATGTCCTAGAGCAGAGGGTGACAGGGGCACAGCTGGATTTAAGGTGAGGCCCTGGGAGGCAGCAGACAGGAGAAGCAGGTTGCAGCCTGTGCAGGACTGGGGTGCGGGGCCTCAAAGGTGAGTGTGCTAGAACAAGAAATAGGTAGGAGAAACTGAAGCAGAGCTGAAGTGGCATCTGATACCCAGGGTCATAATGATACTGATTTTAGTAATGATAATGAGTGATGATTCTTGAGGACATTCTACTTGCCAGATACTGGGATATGTACTTTACATAAACCATCTCATATAACACCAGCACCACTCCAAGATTTAAGTAATACCATTCCTACTTTCCAGATGAAGAAACTGAGGCACAGAGAGGTTCAGGAACTTACCCGAGGCATAACAAGTATGCCAGTCACTACCCTCGAGTTCAATTGAACCTGGCTCCAAAGCTTGCATCCTCACTCATGTCACTCTGCTTTCTCTTGATCATGTGATTGAAACAGTGCTTTAGAAAGGTAAATTCGGTTAGATGCTTTAACTTATTTTAGGCAAGTTATTTAAAAACATATAAGGCATTCTATGCAAAGGGTTACCATCAGGTTAGTCTAGCAGCGTAGTTAAGCAGTCAGCCTATACAGCCAAGATGCCAAGGTTCAAATGCCGGTTATTCTGTTCACTGGCTAAGTGACTTTGCCAAAGTTATTCAACCTCTCTGTGCCTCACTTCAAACCTCTAGATGATGAAAAGTGTACCTACCACTTGGAGTTACTCGGGATTATTTAGTTTACATAAAATACTGGGTGTTTTTATTATTATAATATTTAAAAATATTGACCAGATATGATTTCTTCCATAGCTTCTTATCCATACAAAATTACTGAACATTACACGTGTACCTCTAAATTTTTATAACATTTCTGTTGCTATATAGGCTAACGGATGATTTTTTTTAAAGTAGTCAAATGTCAGCTGTTAAACATCACATTGCCGGCATCATAAATGAAGTCACCATTTGGCAAATAATTTCTTGGCAGGAGTGGTTCTCACCAACAGGGAAAATGAAAAAAAAATTATTAAATAAAGTCCCCACTGTGATTTGTTAAGCATTTCAGACACATGGGTTAGCAATTTTTCCAACTGCAAAATTCTTTTCCTCCTATCTTAAAACTCAAAGGATTGAGCTGTGTGGAGGAGGTGAACTCTTTGGTAAATGTTTTTTTTTTTTTCCTGTAGTTGTCATTTCCCTGGAGGTGAGGCTGTTTACAACGGGGAGAAGATAATCATATTATTCAAACACAGGCTTGGTTCTGGCTTAGAGGCCACAGTTTATTATCTGATTGCTTTAATTTAATGTGGGGACCCTAGCTGAATGGTTGCAATAGTTAGTCTTATCTCATTTCCTCCCTTTCAAGGGGAGATAGAGCAAGTTTCCTCATCTGTGAAATGAAGGGGTTGGACCAGATATCCTCCGAGGTCTTTTTTTGGCTCTGATATTCTGAGGCTTCATATTTTCTTCTTCTTGGGTAATGTTCTTTGTTTTCCAGTGCATTGAACAGGCCCAAACATCTCTACCTGCTTACTCCAGTTTTGATTGCTAGGAAAGCAAAAGGCAAGGTCTTACATTTCTGTAAGACTTTACAATTTATAGCATGCCTTCACATATACATCCTTTATAAAATCTTCACAGAAACCCTCAAGGAATTTTTGATGAGTAGAATGAGACTGAAGAAAGTTTAGTGATTTGTCCAAGGTCACACAGGTTGTAGGAACCAGGGCCTTAAAACAAGGCTTTCAGTCAGGGGAATGGTATTTGCAGTCAGCCACAGTGCCCTACAACCCAATGGGACTTGAAGATGTTATAAAGACTCTTTCAGTTCCTTCAGTGAATGGTCCAGAGTCGACTCTGTCAGTTCTGAGCAGGTCATGTGTGCAAACCTGAATCAATCATTATGGCCAGGAGAGGGTAAAGTTTCTGATTTGACCAACCCTACACACATTACCTTCCAGAAACAGAACGGAATCAGTTCCCCTGAACCACACAACTGAGAATGGGAGATGAGAAATCAGAGGCAGTCGTCAGATGAGGAGAGAATAGATAGTGCACAGAAAAATAAGCAAATTCTCATTACACACAGAGAAAGCATTTCCCCCAAAACTATACTTATTTTTTAATATTTTCCTTTCCATTTCTTCTTAATTGAATTTAATTTTTGCAAAAGCAGTTTTCCCTTGAACTGAGCTCAAATTAAATGCTATATCTAAGGTAGTTGAGGAAATGTAGCAATAACAGCTTAATCATTTCAAGTTCTGGGATTTCTGGAAATCTGTGCTCTTTTGGTGTCTGGTTTTAGCTCAAACGAGACAAGTTCATTCTTCTTTGCGGCATGAAATAAGGATTTGGAGCCCAATCAGATCAAGCCAACAGACATGACTTGGACACCTTATGTTCAAGATGCCAGAGATAAGGAGGTGCTTGGGCAGCTGTACTTCCTGCTTTGTCCACTTACTCCACTATTTAGTTGTTTCTTGCCTCGTGACCCCCAGGTTTTATACCTGTGAAACATTGTGCTTTTTGGGTGTGTATCATTTAAATCCCATTTGCTTAGAGAAGCTGCTCAAAGGCTTGATTTTTTTAAAAAATAGTTTTGGATTATAATCTGTTGACCAAAACTTTCCCCTCAGTTGTCATGACAACTTTCATGTTGCAAGAGCTAGATGTTAGCCTTCTAGGTTTGACAAGCAGATGACTTCCAGACAGAGAGGCTGATTTAGTACTTTTGGGCCGGGACACAGGGCTTTTACTGTACTTGAAACTAGTTTACATAATTTGTAAATCATTTCAAGTCACAAAAGTTTCCCGCTGAAGTGACCATGGAGTATTTGATTATAGCCCAAGTTCCTACAAGGGACCCAATGTACACATTTATATTCTTTGAGTTTCAACTAGCAGCCGACAAGTTAGCCCATGGATATGGGGAAAGGGAAAGTTACTTGTCATATTGCAATTGTTGTTAATAAGTTGGGTGCTACTGAACTTTTGTCTCCTATCCTATCCTCCTATCCTCAAGTTTTGCTGGCTTCCAAGAACAAGGATTGATCCCATTGCTACCCTTCTGCCCTGAATCCTGACCCTTGTATATGATAAAATATAATTGGAAAATCACAATTTGCTCACTGAAAGTAAAATGCTCCTGTTAAATTTAGGAACATTTTTTTTTTTTTTTTCAAAGACTCTCTGCTTCATATTCTCACTCAAATTTGCCTTTTTATTATTTTACTTCTTTAGTGAGAATTTGTATATTTATTCTTTAATGTTGTTACAGTTTGCATTGTTTTGTTGGGAGAGTTATCTGTGGTTCTAGTTCTTGATGCTAAAGATTATTGCTTTAAATTGTCATGTAGGAAAGAATTTTTAACACATTCAGGTTATATATAATTATTTAAATTTCACTCTTTTAAAGTATATAATTCAGTGACTTTAGCATATTTACAGAGTTGTACAAATGTAACTGCAATCCAATTTTAGAGCGTTTCTAAAGTTCCTAAAACATCCCAGTGCCCATATGTAGTCATTCCCCCTCCCTACTCCCAGCCCAGATAACCAATAAGGAACAATGTTTAATCCTTTCCTACTTGGCTTTACTACTAACTCCTGGAAGCTCTTTTTGGGATTTTTGAATGGCCATTGTTTTAGGGAAAAAAGATGTGTGTGTTTTTTTTCCCCTAAAATGTTCATTGTAAAACAAACTCAGAATTTAAGTAAAACCATTTAAAACTGTGTGGTTAGTAACAATAATAACCACAGTTAATAATTTGGTATGAAATATTCCAGGTTATTTTTTTAGTCATTAATAAATAATTATAGAAAATTTGGAAAATACTTTAAAAATACAAATAAAGGGAAAAAGTCAGTCACTCTAACTATTCAGAGACGACCTCTGTGTACCAGTTAGCCTTTTCAGTGTAACAAATGACCTCAAACATCTCACTGGCATTACAACAATTAATTTTGATCACAATTCCATGGGTCAGTTCCAGCAGCTGTTTCAGGCTATGAGACTACTCCACAGTTGTCATTTTGGCTCAGGCTCAGTGGTTACCTGGAGAATGTCTGTGCAGAGGATGAGCCAGAACATGTGATATTTCTAAGACCTGAGTTCAGACCTGGTACACTGCTACTTCCATCCATGTTCCACTGGTGGCCAAAACAAGGTACAAGAAGTCCAACTCTAGGGTAGGGAAGTATATCCTCCCATGGTGATACTGGGGAAGGGAGTCAAGATTTGCTGGATAGTATTTCAGCACACTGAAAATATTTTGATGTTTATATTTTCTTTTTTCCTCCCCTATGTAATAGATTTTTATATAGAAGTTTATTTCTTTTATAAAAATTGTTTCTTTCCAATTAGTGCATGAAAAGATGTTCAATATCATTTAATCATTAGGGAAATGCAAATCAAAACCACAATGAAATAACATGTCACAACCATCAGAGTGACTATTATTAAAAAAACGGGAGCTTTTTCCGGTTGCGGCGCCGCGAAGTGAGGATCTCTTTTCAGCCTCTGCAGCCATGCCGTCCAAGGGCCCTCTGCAGTCAGTGCAAGTCTTCAGACGCAAGAAGACGGCCACCGCCGTGGCGCACTGCAAACGAGGTAACGGCCTCAACAAGGTGAACGGACGACCCCTGGAGATGATCGAACCGCGCACGCTGCAATACAAGTTACTGGAACCTGTTCTGCTCCTGGGCAAGGAGCGATTTGCTGGCGTGGACATCCGCGTCCGAGTGAAGGGTGGTAGTCACGTAGCCCAGATTTACGCCATCCGCCAGTCCATCTCCAAAGCCTTGGTGGCCTATTACCAGAAATACGTGGATGAGGCTTCCAAGAAGGAGATCAAAGACATCCTCATCCAGTACGACCGGACTCTGCTGGTAGCCGATCCCCGTCGCTGCTAATCCAAAAAGTTTGGAGGTCCTGGTGCCCCTGCCCGCTACCAGAAATCCTACCGATAAGCCCATCATGAAGATCAGGGTTTCCCTGTATAGCACCTTTATAATAAATGTTGTGGGATATTAAAAAAAAAAAAAAAAAAAAACACGGGAAATGACAAGTGTTACTGAGGATATAGAGAAATTGGAACCCTTCTGCACTGCCAGTAGTAAATAAAAATGGTATAGTAGCTGTGGAAAACACTATAGTGGTTCCTCAAAAAATTAAAAGTAGAGTTGCCATATGATCCAGCAAGTCCATTTCTGGGTGTATGTGTGTGTGCTAAGTCACTTCAGTTGTGTTTGACTCTTTGCAACCCCATGGACTATAGCCTACCAGGCTCCTCTGTCCATGGGATTCTCCAGGCAAGAATACTGGAGTGGGTTGCCACGCCCTCCTCCAGGGAATCTTCCTGACCCGGGGATGAAACTGGAGTCTCTATCTCTCCTGCACTAGCAGGTGGGCTCTTCACCACTAGCGCCCCCTGGGAAGTCCTTCTAGGTGTATACCCAAAAGAGTTGAAAGCAGGGATTGAAATAGTTATTTGTACACCCATGCTTACAGTAGCATAATTTACAATAGCCAAAAGGTGGAAGCAAACCAAATGTCTATAAATGGGTAAACAAAATGTGATACATCCATCCAATGGCATACTATTCAGCTACAAAAGGAAGGAAATCCAGACACACACTATGGTGTGGATGAACCTTGAAGACATTATGGTAAGTGAAACAGATTCCTCACCAAAGAACACTGTGTGATTCCACTGAAATAAGGCCCCTTGTTGTTTGGTTGCTAAGTTGTGTCCAATTCTTCTGCAGCTCCCTGGACTGTAGCCCGCCAGGCTCCTCTATGCATAGGATTGCCCAAGAAAGAACACTGGAGTGGGTGGCCATTTCCTCCTCCACCGGGTCTTTCTGACCCAGGATTGAGCCCATGTATTCTACATTGGCAGGTGAATTCTTCACCACTGAGCCATCTGGGAAGCTCATAAGGTACCTAGAATAGTAAAATTCATGGAGACAGAAAGTAATATAGTGATTTCCAGGGACTGGAGGGATGAGGGAATGAGAAGTTACTTAAGGGTCATTTGAGTTTGTTTTTCTAGATGAAGAAAGTTCTGAAGATAGATGATAGTGATGGTTGCAATAATACTGTGAATGTACTTAATGCCACAGAAATATGCACTTAAAATGATCAAAATGGTACATTTTATGCTATGGAAAGTTTGCCACAAAATGGTTTCTTTCTTTACATATGGCTTTAATTGTCTTCTTAACATTTCCAAGTCATTTAACATTATTTTATAGCATTATTTTTACTGAACATACCATTTTGCATATTAGATATAAATATTTAATTTCACATTATGACCATTTTTTGCTATTGTAAATAATACTTCTGTTCCCATCTCTGATTCCTTTCTTTAGATAAATTTCCAGAAATGGACACCTTATCTTCGACAAAGGAGGTGAGAATATACAATGGAAAAAAGACAACGTCTTTAACAAGTGGTGCTGGGAAAACTGGTCAACCACTTGTAAAAGAATGAAACTAGAACACTTTCTAACACCATACACAAAAATAAACTCAAAATGGATTAAAGATCTAAATGTAAGACCAGAAACTATAAAACTCCTAGAGGAGAACATAGGCAAAACACTCTCTGACCTAAATCACAGTAGGATCCTTTATTCTCTCCTCTGGAACCTCTTACACTGTTGGTGGGAATGCAAACTAGTACAGCCAATATGGAGAACAGTGTGGAGATTCCTTAAAAAATTGGAAATAGAACTGCCATATGACCCAGCAATACCACTTCTGGGCATACACACCAAGGAAACCAGATCTGAAAGAGACACGTGCACCCCAATGTTCATCACAGCACCGTTTCTAATAGCCAGGACATGGAAGCAACCTAGATGCCCATCAGCAGATGAATGGATAAGGAAGCTGTGGTACATATACACCATGGAATATTACTCAGCCATTATAAAGAATTCATTTGAATCCATTCTAATGAGATGGATGAAACTGGAACCCATTATACAGAGTGAAGTAAGCCAGAAAGATAAAGACCAATACAGTATACTAACGCATATATATGGAATTTAAAAAGATGGTAACAATAACCCTATATGCAAAACAGAAAAAGAGACACAGATGTACAGAACAGACTTTTAGACTCTGTGGGAGAAGGTGAGGGTGGGATGTTCAGAGAGAACAGCATTGAAATAAGTATATTATCAAGGGTGAAACAGATCACCAGCCCAGGTTGGATGCATGAGACGGGTGCTCAGGGCTGGTGCACTGGGAAGACCCAGAGGGATGGGATTGAGAGGGAGGCGGGAGGGGGGATCGGGATGGGGAACACATGTAAATCCATGGCTGATTCATGTCAATGTATGACAAAAACCACTACAATATTGTAAAGTAATTAGCCTCCAACGAATAAAAATAAATGGAAAGAAAAAAAAGAATATTTTACTTCAATTTAATGTTTGTTGTTTTCTGGTTTATAATTCTCTTTACTTTATAGGAAAGATCAAGAAAGGTAGGATACTAGAGTGAAAATCAAGCCTAATAGTAATTGCTGAATTACTTTTTTCTCTCTTTTTTTTATATGATATGGGAACTTTCTGACAAACATGCAAAAATGAGTCTCAATTCTTCCAACTCTTCTGCAATCTGGATTTCTTAATTGGTTTTTTCTTCTCTTTGAACAGCAGTGGTGTTTTTGGTTTATTTATTTGTTTTAAAAAAATATTTGTTTACTTATTTGGCTGTGCAAGGATCTTAGTTGCAGCACTAGGTATCTTTGATTTTCGCTGCGACGTGTTGGATCCAGCCCTCTGACCAGGGATCAGACTCCAGCCCCATGCACTGGGAGTGCAGAGTCTGAATTCCCTCAACAACATTTTAAAGTGAACATTTCATTTCAGAGTTCATTGTGGTGGAAACTTTTACTTTGACATTAGCTTTTTGAATATTACTTTGCATCTTGCTTTAACAATCTTGCAATAGTTTACTCTACACATGTAATGAATCCAGCCTCTCACGCCGGGTTTTCATATTTTCAGTGTAAGTAACTCATTATACAAAGTCAATTACTCTCATGTTTACCTGTACTTCCTTTGCTCTGTGCTTATTTCCAATTCATCCCTAGCTGCTGCCTGGGTTCAAATCCCAGCTCTGCTGCTTATTAATTCTAGGAGTTCAGGCAAATTGCTCATCAATCTTTATGTCAGTTTCCGGCCTGTAAAATGGGAACCATATTAAAATCTTCAGATTGTTGTTGTGAAGATGAAATTAGTTAACATATGTAAAGCACTTTGAACAGTGTCTGAGTCAGATTAAGACCTGATGCTGTTGCTACCACTATTATTGTTATCATTATCATCATCATCAATTTTGAAGCTACTTCAAGTTTTGCATAAGTAATTTCATTTTATATTTCTAAATTATACTAATTATACTATCAATAGGATGAAATTTTTGTCAAATTATTGATTGTAACAAATTTGATTTTACCAAAACAAAAGCAATAAATGTTAATATATCAAAATAAATATAATAAAATTATGTATGTCTTCATTACAACATCACAGTGCATCAAATAAAACTCACATAGGTACAGTAATAATTAAATTCAATTGTATTTGATATTTTTCCAGGTTTCAGCCATTTAAAAGTCCCTGTGTAAAAATCATAGCTTTTTACTTATGAGCATTACAAAGTTGTATGCATCAAGGTCTGAGAATAAAATATACTTTATGAAAGCTGGTAGCTTAATTCACAAGCTTTAATGTTTAGAGAGTGGCATGTGGCCCTCCGTGTGTTTTTGGACTCCAGGCCAAATGTTCCTGGATACCAGGGCAATGTGAGGTACGTGCTCAAGTCTCTCCATGGGAACCAGCCCTCAGGTTTGACCACTTGGTTAAGGTGGTAACCACTGGATCTCTACATTGGGAACATAAATTTCCCACTTTCATTCAGTTAGTAATCTGTGGGGTGAAGCTTTGTTTGCACTCTGTTTTAGCATCCATTGATAATCTTTGCAAAATCAGTTATTACTTTAGAGATTAAAAAAGGATGAGTTTTCTAATATCTTATTGCTTCTACATGTACTTGAAGGCATTTTCTATAACAAAGAACTTTCCTTTCTTCCTTGATATCCTTTGTCAATTTTCACTTTCTTATAATTAAAAAAATATATATTGAAATATATCACTGTGGTGACCACAAAAATGCACCTTTCAGATCTCTTGTTGTGAGGAATTGGAATTGACTGACAGTCCAGCTACTGCCTTTTGACAGCTCCTCCAAATTCATGCCAAGGTCACGCTTCCTGGGTTGATCCCAACCAGTGCCTGATGGCAAGAACAGTGCCCCAGCAAGACGGGGACTTCTTACTGGGTGGCCATGGCTCCTCACTGGCCTGGCTGAAACTTTCCTACAACTGTGCTCTGTCCAAGGCTCTTTCGACCAACCCTGCCTCTTTCCCCCTCTCCTTTCCAAGTGTCAGATCTGCATCTTGGTCCTTTTAGGCATCTAGTTCATAAATCTCTGGCACTTTGGGGCTTCCCTGGTGGCTCAGCTGATAAATCTCTGGCACTTTTAACATCATCTTGACTTCTTAGAAAGCTGAGCTAACACAATCATAAACCCAAGAATGTATAAAACACATATATACAGTTTATATAATAATGAAGCTATGTGAACCTATTACCCAGGCTAAGAAATAGAAAATTACTTATAATTCCCTCCTTCCTCTCCTTCACTTTAAAGTTAACCACATCTCTGAATTTTATGTTATCATTCCCTCCTTTTCCTTTATTGTTTAATTACTGGTATTCACGTTGCCAAACAGATGATAAGACTGATACAGGATTAATATCCAACATAGGTAAACAGCTCATACAACTCAATATCAAAAAAAACAAACAACCTGAAGTAGAAACAGGCAGAAGAACTGAATAGACATTTTTCCAAAGAGAAAATGCAGGTGGCCAATAGGCACATGAAGATGCTCATGTCACTAATTATTAGGGAAATCAAATCAGACTCACAGTATCATCTCACTCATGTCAGAATAGTTTTCATCAAAAAGAACACAAATAACAAATGTTGGTGAGGATGTGGAGAAATGGGAAGCCTACTACACTGTTGGTAGGAATGTAAATTGGTGCAGTCATTATGCAAAACAGTATGGAGGTTCCTTAAAAAACTAAAAATATATCTACCATATGATCTAATAATCCCCCTCCTGGGCATATATCCAGACAAAAGTATATTTAAAAAAGACACACATACCCCTATGTTCATAGCACCACTATTTACAATAGCCAAGACATGGAAACAATGTAAGTGTCCAGCAACAGATAAATGGATGAAGAAGATGAGGTACACATAAACTATAGAACACTATTAAGCCATAAAAAATGAAATAATGCTATTTGCAGCAACATGGATAGACTGAGATTATCAAGCTAAGTGAAGTAAGTCAAAGAGAGAAAGACAAATACCATATGATAGCACATATATGGAATCTAAAATATGACACAAAGGAACGTATTTATGAAACAGAAACATACTTATAGACAAAGAGAACAGATGTGGCTGCCAAGGGGGAGAAAGGGTGAGGGAAGATGGCTTGGGTTTTTGGGGTTAGCAAATGCAAACTAGTATATAGAGAATAGATAAATAACAAGGTCCTACTATATAGCACAGGGAGCTACATTCAACTTCTTGTGATAAGCAATAATGGAAAAGAATATAAAAAGAGAATGTGTATATATGTGTATGAATTACTTTGCTATACAGCAGAAATTAACGTAACACTATAAATCAATTATACTTCAATTTTAAAAACTCAAAAAACAGATTCAATTCAGTTCAGTCACTCAGTCATGTCCAACTCTTTGTGACACATGGATTGCAGCATGCCAGGCTTCTCTGTCCATCACAAACTCCTGGAGTTTACCCAAACTCATGTCCATTGAGTCAGTGATGCCATCCAACCATCTCATCTTCTATCGTCCCCTTCACCTCCTGCCTTCAGTCTTTCCCAGCATCGGGGTCTTTTCAAATGAGTCAGCTCTTTGCCTCAGGTGGCCAAAGTATTGGAGTTTCAGCTTCAGCATCAGTCCTTCCAATGAACACTCAGGATTGATCTCCTTTAGGATGGACTGTTTGGATCTCCTTGCAGTCCAAGGGACTCTCAAGAGTCTTCTCCAACACCACAGTTCAAAAGCATCAATTCTTCGGTGCTCAGTTTTCTTTATAGTCCAACTCTCACATCCATACATGACTACTGGAAAAACCATAGCCTTGACTAGACGGACCTTTGTTGGCAAAGTAATGTGTCTGTTTTTTTAATATGCTATCTAGTTTGGTCATAACTTTCCTTCCAAGGAGTAAGCGTCTTTTAATTTCATGGCTGCAGTCACCATGTGCAGTGATTTTGGAGCCCCCAAAAATAAAGTCTGCCACTGTTTCCCCATCTATTTGGCATGAAGTGATGGGACCAGATGCCATGATCTTAGTTTTCTGAATGTTGAGCTTTAAGCCAATTTTTTCACTCTCCTCTTTCACTTTCATCAAGAGGCTCTTTAGTTCTTCGCTTTCTGCCATAAGGGTGGTGTCATCTACATATCTGAGGTTATTGATATTTCTCCCAGCAATCTTGATTCCAGCTTGTGCTTCTTCCAGCCCAGCGTTTCTCATGATGTATTCTGCACATAAGTTAAATAAGCAGGGTGACAATATACAGCCTTGACATACACCTTTTCCAATTTTGAACCAGTCTGTTGTTCCATGACCAGTTCTAACTGTTGCTTTCTGACCTGCATACAGATTTCTCAAGAGGCAGGTCAAGTGGTCTGGTATTCCCATCTCTTTTAGAATTTTCCACAGTTTATTGTGATCCACACAGTCAAAGGCTTTGGCATAGTTAGTAAAGCAGAAATAGATGTTTTTCTGTAACTCTTGCTTTTTCCATGATCCAGCGGATGTTGGCAATTTGATCTCTGGTTCCTCTTGCCTTTTCTAAAACCAGCTTGAACATCTGGAAGTTCATGGTTCACGTATTGCTGAAGCCTGGCTTGGAGAATATTGAGCGTTACTTTACTAGCATGTGAGATGAGTGCAATTGTGCGGTAGTCTGAAGATTCGTTGGCATTGCCTTTCTTTGGGATTGGAATGAAAACTGACCTTTTCCAGTCCTGTGGCCACTGCTGAGTTTTCCAAATCTGCTGGCATATTGAGTACAGCACTTTCACAGCATCATCTTTTAGGATTTGAAATAGCTCAGCAGGAATTACATCACCTCCACTAGCTTTGTTCGTAGTGATGCTTCCTAAGGCCCTCTTGACTTCACATTCCAGGATGTCTGGCTCTAGGGGGAAAATATATATATGCATATACATATGATGGAATACTTCTCAGCCATAAACAAAAAAGAATAAGATTTTTCCATTTGTGGCAACATGGATGGCTTTGGAGGGTAGTATGCTAAGTCAAATAAGAGAAAGACAGATAGTATAATGATATCATTTACATGGGCTTCCCTGGGTAGCTCAGCTGATAAAGAACCTGCCTGCAATGCGGGAGACCTGGGTTCGATCCCTGGATTGAGAAGATCCCTTGGAGAAAGACATAGCAATGCTGTCTAGTATTCTTGACTGGAGAATCCCCGTAGATCCCATGGACAGAGGAGACTGGTGGGCTACAGTCCATGGGGTCACAAAGAGTTGGACACAACTGAGAGACTAATCACAGCACACATCACTTTTATGTGGAAATTCAAAATTATAATAAACTAGTGAATAAAACAAAAAGGAAGAAGGCTCACAGATATAGAGAACAGTGGCAGGGGGTGGGGCAACATAGTGGTGGCTGAGTGGGAGGTAGAAACTATCAGGTGTAAGGTATGCTACAAGGATATATTGTCCAACACAGGGAATATAGCCAGTATTTGCAATTACTGTAAATGGAATGTATTTTTAAAAAGTCGTATTAAAATATGAATGAAACAAAACAATCTACCCTTTAGTCAATTTCTTTGCTAGCATGCAAACTATCAGAGTATTTCCAAGTGCAGAGAAAAATCTTGATTCTAAATATAAAAACACTTGATGTTATTGAATTAAACACATGAACCTCAAAAACATCTAAGACTTATTTTACTTTTTAAATTTTAATAGAAATAACCTTCTATTTATTTCCTTTTCCTTAAAATTCCTGTTTTCTCAACAAATGGATTTAAAAAATAAATGCTCAAGAGAGATATTTTGTAATAAATTTAATTTTGATACAGATTCAGAAAGAAACGTCTCTTTAGCAAAGCCTGCCTGCTGTTTTGTTGATGGCAAGGCCAGATAGCAGTGGACTGCGCATGGGCCTTAATTTTTCCTATCAACCATTATCCTTTAAGATTTCTGGCTGTGTATGTGGGTATATATGTATGTTTGTGAGTGGATGTACTTGCTTGTGACTGCCTATATGTGCCTGAAGAGGCCTAATGGAAATGAGAAATTCGTCTACTTTAAGCACGTGAGGAGCCAGGCCTTTGATTATGACTATAGTTGAAGAGGCTGCTATCTAAAGGGCCTCTTGCTGTTTTATACTGCCTCTTGGTCTTGTCGTTGGCATAAAGTCCTTGTCTACAAATAGCAACTCCATTCAGCTCTGCTAAAGCTATACCTCTGGTCAGTGTTTCCTGGGAAGTTTCTTTAAAGTACAATGTGACTTACAGTTTGAAATGATAACTGTGGCAGGTGGTGAGCAACACTCAACGTGCTCTTTGCAGAAGCCCACAAGTAAACATTCCCATGGAAAAGTGATATTTTCTACCCTTTACATATTGGATTTAATAAGGAGTTAGTGTCAAAGTCACACGCAGAACAGAGGGAAGGATGTTATTGAATGCTCAGCATGGTATCTACAAAAATTGTCTGCTGAATGCAGCAAATTCCTTTTCAGGGCTGATAAAAGCCAAAATGGGCCTGGAATGCTGATATGAAGGGGAAACCAATATAATCACATTTTGGCTTTGGGCCCGGCTCTCTTTAAACTATGTCTTCTTTTTAGAGTCATGGGGAACACGGATCAGACATGGGGCCATTGACATCTCTTGCTTCTACCTGTGTGGACCTGCCACAACTGTTGGTGACCTGGAAGTCATGAAAAGAAAAGACTCCCTTTGAAATTCCATGATACTGTTACTAATGAAAGAACAGTTAGGATCTTGATGTCTTTAAAAGACTAAATAGAAGCTGAATCTTTGTGTTCAGCTCTGTAATTTAGTTAATACATCAAAACTAAATAGTTACTATTAAAAAAACTAGATGAGATTAAGTAAATTTTCTGCCTTTTTAATTTGTTTGGTTGTCTTGTCCCTGGGTGCATCTAGGTGAATTCTTTAACGTCTCTGATTTCCTGATTTCCATGTGCCATAAATTAGACTCTTACCAGTTCTGCAGGTATAAGCCTGCCTCACTTGCAGTAGAGTGAACTTGAGGTCACAACCTGAGTTCATCCTGGTGACTGGTATATGTGATGGTGCCTTTAAAATATCAGGATTACAGAAAGGCTCCAGAAGGCCCAATGGCTATTAGGGAATTGTATCTGTTTTTTGAGTACTTAAAATTTCTGATGTTAATGACTAGTTTCTCAGGAATTTTTGCAATAAGGAATTTAATTATTTTAACTGAATTATAGAAATACATGCATATATAAGACTTTGCTGATGGCTCAGATGGTAAGAATCTGCCTGCAATGCAGGAGACCTGGGTTCAATCCCTGGGTGGGGAAGATCCCCTGGAGAAGGGAATGGCTACCCACTCCAGTATTCTTGCCTAGAGAATTCCATGGACACAGGAGCCTGATGGGCTAAGGTCCATGAGGTTTCGAAGAGTTGGATACGACTGAGCGACTAACACTAGCTTCTCTACTATGCATATATTTTCCCTGAAGAAGGAAATGGCAACCTACTCCAGTATTCTTGCCCGGGGAATCTCATGCATTGAGGAGCCTGGTGGGCTACGGTCCACAGGGTCGCAAAGAGTTGGACATGATTGAACAACTAAACAACAGTGGTAATAAATCAGGATAATTTAGAATATTTTCCTATATTAAAGTCAGCTGGTTAACAACCTTAATTTTATCTACAACCTAAATTCTTCCTTGCCATGTAACATAACATATTCACAGGTTCCAGGAGTTAGGTGTGGGCATTTTTTAAGGGCCATTTTTGTCGGCCTATCACAGTTATCCTCTACCAGGAATGCCTGGCAAGTATGCCCTAGTATACCCAGATCCCTAAATCATAAATCCATTAGAAACATGTCCCTAGGTAATTGGAAATGTTGTGGTGATTGCTCCACACGTAACTTCCTCAACGTTCCCAGATCCAATAAACTTTATAGACTTTAGTTTACAAAAATAAAGTAAAATTAAATATTCAGCATAAATTCATTTTTGGATGTCAATTCTTTTAGAATTGAGGAGTTTAAGATTGCCAGTCCAGGTTGGATGCATGAGACAAGTGCTCCGGCCTGGTGCACTGGGATGACCTAGAGGGATGGGATGGGGAGGGATGTAGGAGGGGGGTTCAGGATGGGGAACACATGTAAATTCATGGCTGATTCATGTCAATGTATGGCAAAAACCACTACAATATTGTAATTAGCCTCCAACTAATAAAAATAAATGGAAAAAAATGTATCTAAATATCAAATCACTATCATGCCCACCTGAAAGTGATATTGCATGTCAATTATACTTCAATAAAAAATACTTGTATATAAAAAAATAGAATTGAGGAGTTTAAAGAAAAAAGTTTAATAGGTACCATTTGTCTTGCATGGCAAGAGAGTATCGAATTCGCCTGCAGCTCAGGAGATGCAGGAGACCTGGATTTGACCCCTGGGTCAGAAAGATCTCCTGGAGGCTCAGTGAGTAATGAGTTCACCTGCAACGCAGGAGATGCAGGAGACTTGGATTTGACCCCTGGGTCTGAAAGATCTCCTGGAGGAGGGCATGGCAACCCACTGCAGTATTCTTCCTAAAGAATCCCATGGACAGAGGAGCCCTGTGGGCCGCAGACCATAGAGCCACAAAGAGTTGGACACGACTGAAGCCACTGAGCACACAGGCAGCTGTCTTGCTTTGCACTAAAAGCCTTGCAGATGAAATGGCAAATTATTGATATTACTATTATACATATTGAGATAAGGCAGTACATAGCAAGCAAATGCAGGTCCTGGAAACTCACATTTAAAGATATTCTTTCTCAGTAATTCATTTTCTGTGGATGTTTTAAGGATATAATCTAAAAGAAGGAAAAGCAGTGTGCACTTAGATTTGTGTAGCCAGGTTATTTATAGTAGAAGGGAGAAAAAAGGAAATAAATATCTCATGAAAGGTAGTAGATGCTTAAGTCGATTGTTAAAAACCCAGAGGACTATTACATAGTTGTTAAAGTGACATTTATTATTTTTATTTATAGATTTATAAAATGCATGTAGTTCAGTACTAACTGAAAAGGCAGAAGTATGTTTAAAAATGTATGACTGAAACTGCTTAAAGATATATTTGTATAGGAACAAAGAATGGGGTGCTATGAAAAATAAAAGTGTAGTAGTGATTATACATTTATAAAATATTGAATTGTTTTTTAACCAATCTTTTTAGCAATAAAAGATATTAGAGTATCTTTAAATTACTAAACAACAATAATTATACCAAATTTGTATAATCTTCAATCTACATCAGTATTCTTTATACATTTCTGCAAAACCAAAAAAAAAAAAAAAAAAGGATATGTGCCGTAAGGGAAGCAATCACATCACAACGTACACTGTGTAGTTCAGCTCTCTGCTTCTTTTTCCTTTTTTTGGAGTAGCAAAGCTTCCTTGATGAAGGACTAGTAAGCACTTTGATTTTCTGGCACAAATTCCTCACTTGGTTTCAGAAGACACTGACCAGTCCCGTTTCAGCCACACCCACCTTCCATTTCTCAAGAGTGAGAACCTCCTTTCTGTTTCAAACCTACTGTTTCTTCTTCCTGGATGTTCTTTCCAGATTACTCCACTCCTGAGGCCTTCACTTAGGTCTCAGTACAAATGTTGCTATTTGAAACTGGCCTTCATTAGCCTACCCTACTGAAGTTGCGCCATGAAATCCCTTTTCCTGGAGCTCTTCAGCAAGCTCCCCAGTTTGTGATTTTGGAGGTGGCTTTGTGGGTAATTTTTTGGATGTGACAATAATGTGTTCGGATTGTATTCCAGGTGAGACCAGGGCAAGAGCAGGAATGGCTTTGGAAAGTGAAGTCACTCGGCAGTTTCCAGTGTGTGGGAAGAAGCGCGTGTCTTTTGTATGCAGTAGGGAGACTCCAAAGATCTCACTGTGGATCTGGGGAAGATCCACTTAAGTAGGACAGAAGACTGAGCATTGGCTAAAGGAAGCAGGACAAGACAAGTGACTCCAGAGGCCTCTTTACTTTCTAATCCCAGTGAATGACCTGCATTATCATCATTCTCCTTCCAAAGTGGCTAATCAGTTTTGTTGTATGTGTGTCAAGAAGTCCTAGATGCAGTGGTGGAGGTGGTGATTGTGCAGAGGAAACACTCCTGTCACGTGAGACATAATTTTAAGCAAGCATATTCTCAGTCCATCTTTTCACACAGAACAAAATCCTAACACGCTATCTTGAATGTGGAGAGGCTTGCCTGGGGTTGCCTGGCCCCATCCTTCCTGGCACCCATGTGCTCTCCCAGCTTTCTCTCTCCTCCCAGTTACTCAAGAATTGACCTATTTTACAAAGTGGCTGTAATGAAGATATTCAGCTTTTACCCTAGAATGAGCCAAAGCCTCTTCAGAAAGTCCACAGAATAGAGAAGGGCCAGTGCAAAGCTTCTCAAATGTTCTGAATTCACAACCCTCCTACTTTATGTGCATAGTTAACTACATACATGCTAATAAGTCAGTAATTAAAATCCCTATAGAGACAGTAAGCCAGTTATCTAGAAGGGGACTGAAAAAAAAATTATTAAATGTTGCAAATAGAAATCATGGGACTTGCTGAACCTATCTACGAAACAGAAACAGATTAACAGACATAGCGAACAGACTTGCGGTTGCCAAGGAGTGGGGGAAGGAGAGGGATGAACTAAGAGTCTGGGATTAGTAGATGCAAACTATTACATGTAGAATGGATAAACAGTAAAGTCCTACTGTATTGCATAGGGAACTTTATTCAGTCTCCTGCGATAAACTATAATGGAAAAGAATATGAAAAAGAATGTATATATGTGTATAACTGAGTCATTTCACTGTACAGCAGAAATTAGCACAACATTGTAAATCAACTACATTTCAATTTAAAAAGGTCATTGGACTTTCAGTAAAATCTTTCTCTTTACTTACTATTAATATATTTTTTGTCTAGGCCAAAATATGACAAATGGAGTGGATGTTTGATCTATTGGTACAATATGTTTTCTAGTGTGGTTCTGTGTTATACTTGGTGATAAATGCATGGCTGCACAGTGAAGATTATAGTATCATGTGGAGATAGAAGAAAAGAAAAATTGCTTCAGAAATAGCCTTACTGAATCTTAAAACAAGTAGATATCCAAAATCACTTAAGTGTAACATCTCTTCTAAATTTCCCAAGAAACTAATGAATGATTCTGAAGACTCTTTGAGCATCACAATAATATATTTAGAGGGACTCTGATATTTGTCTCTTATAGATTGACTGTTTTGACAAACAGGATTACTATTGTTCAATATTCACATTCCTTAGGAGAAGAAAAATTTTATTTTGCCTAAAATACTCCATTAAATAGATTTCTTTGAAAAAGGTTTTGTCTGCAAGATAGTCCAGTATTTAGAAACTGGGACTGTGGATTCAAATAATTTGGGTTCAACTCTTACTCAGTGACCTGGGCAGGTTACTTAACCTCTGTCAGCTCAAGTGTCTTCATCAGTGGAAAGAGAGTAAAAATAGCACATATCTTACAGATTGTTATGAAGACTAAATGAGCTAATCAATTTAAGATACTCAGAACAGCACCTGAAACATAGTAAGCCCCTGAAAGCTCGCAACTGTTATTTTAAATCTAGGGGATCAAAGTGTTAAGTTAGGTATCAGTGGAAAAGCACTTGGTTGAATTGGATGAGCATTCTTAAATTTGTTAAGATTAATGTGTCATGTGAAAGTGAAAGTTTCTCAGTCGTGCCTGACTCTTTGCGACCCCATGGACTATACAGTCCATGGAATTCTCCAGGCCAGAATACTGGAGTGGGTAGCCTTTCCCTTCTCCAGGGGATCTTCCCAACCCAGGGATCAAACCCAGGTGTCCTGCATTGCAGGCGGATTCTTTACCAGCTAAGCCACAAGGGAAGCCCAAATGTGTCATGTAGACAGGTACAAAATTTAAACATGCTAATCAAGTTTGTAATAAGTTGTTGATCAGGGTTCCTAGGAGTTGACAAAATGAACACTAAAGCAGTGGCCCTCAAACCGGAGCTTACGTCAGATCAGCGGGAGGGCTTGTTAAAACGCAGGTTGCTCGGCCTCACTTCAGAGTTTGTAATTCACTAGTTCTGGAGTAGAGCCCTAGAGTTTTCCTTCCTAACAGGCTCTTTGAGGTGGCTGTTCCAGAGACTGCACTTGAGAACCACTGCTCTCAGGGCTTGTGGTGATTACATGCAGGAAAATTCCTCCCTCCTCCTCTCTTTCTCTGTGAGGAACCCAGCCTTCCTGTGGCTTCCTGGGAACTACAGTGCTCTTTGCAAACAACTTGATCCCTTTAATTGAATTAAAATCTCCTTTTATGACTTGACTTCATCTCTGTAAGTACTTCTCAGACAGTTCATCTCTAGTTTAGGGATCTGGCATTTTGTTTTTGTTTTTAAAAATTTGGTTAGGAACATTAACCACAATTAAGACAGATCACTTTTTGCTTCCTGGTAGTAGTTATACCAGTTACCACAGTATGACCTTAGGCAAGTTTCCTATTCTATCTTCCAGTCCCTCATCTGCCAGGAGGGCATCACCTCCCACTTCACAAGACCCACTTCACAAGAACACTGGGAGAACTGAATGAAATCATGAAAGCAATCCTCAGTGCAGTGTCTGGCCCAGAGCAAAGGCTCAGTAAATGCAGACTATTAGTACTCAACAAACAAAACAGGAAGCTGAAACCTCAAAGTAAAGAGCAAAGAGTAATTGAAAAATAATAGACAAGAAAACAATGGCATTTCTAAGAAAAAGGGATGGAAATGAGAAGGATGTTAATTTTTATCAAACTAAGGCAGCCACATCACCAATTACTTCATTTCAGCACCTAGTAATATCACGCATGAGTTAGGGCCAACTTACTGGAGTATTTTGACTTGTTTCAACTTGGGGGACTAGAAAAATTTTGCTGGGATTTACCATCATGTTGTTGGAGGAGTTTTACTGTCTCTCTCTTCTACCACTGCCATTTACACATAATCTCTAGACATGGAAAACATTCTCATTTGTCTTCTGTCTTTTCATACTGTGATTGCAATGCTTTCTCTTTCAATTATTTCCTTGAGCACACATTTTCCAAACAACTTCTCAGAAAATCACAACTTAACACAGTTTGGCAGGAGTTACCACAAAGGATAACTCACACTTTTGCAAATGTTTAGGAGTCTTTGGAAGACATTTTAGTCTCATTTTTGCCTAATATTATTAAGTTTATTCTTTCTATACATGCACATTTATCTTTCTGGCAGCACCAGACATCATAAGTTTATGTCTTCAAAAGCGGATCTTTGCAGCAGATATGTTACAGTTCTAAACAAGTCTCCACACACTTCCTTTTAGTATAAAAGAGGCTATTATTGTTGACATCAATATTGCTGCAAAACAATTTCTAAATTTACTTTGTGCAGGAGCCCCGTTAGAAAGAAGGGAACTTGGAGAAATACAATCTTCTGTGGAGAAAATTTTGTAAGAGTCTCTTTTACAGGGAGGCAGTCCAAAGCATTCAATAACATGAATAAAATGGAAACACTGACTTTGGAGTAAAATCTTAGCTCACGGTCTTTCTTCTTCCTTTTTAGCTTAATTATTCAAAATATGTGTATAGTTCCAAAATGCAAACACCTACAAATGATTCACCAAATAGATAACTTTGTTCTGGCTCCTCACACTTCCATTACCAGAGCCCTACTCCTCTTAGAGTACTTCAGGGAAGAGTGTAAAAAAAGAAAAAGAAAAAATCCAGTTGGAACATTTAGAGTAATGGTCCTTAAAATTTAGCCTGCCTCAGAATCATCAACAAGGCTTGTTAAAACCTCAGTGTCCATTATGACTGAAGGGATAAACTCAAACACAGTGGAATATCATTGAGCCTTAAAGAGAAAGGAAATTCTGTTACATGCTACAACATGGATGAACCTTGCAGAAATGATAAGTTAAATAAGCCAGTCACACAAGAAAAAAACAGATATTGCATGATTCCATGTGTATGAGGTATCAAGAATAGTTAGACTCAAAGAGATAGTAGAGTAGTGGTTTGCTGTGGTCTGGGGGCAGGGAGAATGAGGAGTTGTTTCATGGGTATGGGTTTAAGTTTGGGAGGATGAAAAAGGTCTGGAGATTGGCATCACAATACTGTGAATTGTGAACTGTAACACTATTAGACTGTACACTTAAAGTGGCTAAGATGGTAATTTTTATCTTATGTGTACTTATCACAATTAAATCTTTTTTGGAATTAAAAGGAGGTAGAATGGGGAAGAGAAACTAGAGACAGCAAGTAGAGAAATTTTCAACGTGATTTTCTGTGATGGTATGGCAAAAATGGGGCACGGCTGGAGGTGGAGGTGAGGTCAACTGTTCTGTTTTTGTATTGTGATCCAAGCTTGTTCATATTTATGAAGAATTACGTTTGTGAATATAAGAAATCTTACACAGTTTTCCTCTTTGAGTGGGTGAGACTTGAAGTTCCAAGCCTCTAATCAATGGGTTTGATCCCTGGGTGGGGAAGATCCCCTGGAGGGGTGCATGGCAACCCACTGCAGTATTCTTGCCTGGAGAGTCCCGTGGACAAAGGAGCCTGGCAGGCTACAGTCCACGGGGTAGCAGAGTCGCACATGACTGAAGCAACTTAGCTTGTGAGCACATGAGCACGTGTGTGCACGCACACACACACACACACACACACACACACACACACACACCACTGGGTTGGCTCTACTGGTAACCAGCCTCCATCCTCAGGCAGTTCTGAAAGTCACTCATTAACACAACAAAAACAACTTAACCACGCTCTTTAAGAAAATCTAAGTGTTTAGAACTCTTGTGCCCAAACCAGGAGACCAAGGCCAAATATATATAATTCTTATTGTAAATCTCAATATAACACTTTGGAAACAATACTAGGACAATTTATTAGAGTAACATATATGGTTAAACAGACTTCATTCTCGTTCCTTTGTCTATATCTCTATTTCATTTGATTACTAGATTTTTTTTTCTTATTGAGGAACTTGTAAAAATGGGACATCCCCCCTCCTCTAAATTTGACTTGGTTGATTTTTGTTGCATATGAAAAATGAAAAAGATTATCTTTGTAAAGTGATGGTTGCTTGTGAGCTGGGACAAATCTTGTTTGGGGAGGAAAATGTATAAATTTTTCAGAACCTTTACCTTGCATCATAAGGGAAAAAGAAACACAACAACTTGCCTTGGCCTTTTTGAAAGACCCTAGTTAAAGGCACACTCAGTTTTGTAAATTACCATTTCATGTGAACAAATCGAAGTCTTTATAGCACTCTTAATTTGGTTTCTGAAAGGGATTTAGATAATTGGGGCAATTTACAAAAGAGTATGTTCTTTCGGGGGCCAAGCCTGCTTTATCTTTGGGTTGCAGGTTCTCTGCCCCCTTGTGGCCTTTCATGGAGTATTTTTTCTACTCTGTTTCACATTTCCAGGCTGGTTTAGAGTAGCAGGACTGCCTGGTTTCCTGAACACCAGATGCGATGGCTAATCACATTTGCCCAAATGGGGGGAGGAGGCCCCTTAGCCTACAAGACTTAATTTCCGAAATTTACTTTCATAGTGAAGCGAGAGAGGATTGGTTTCAAAATTGAAGGGAATTATGTTACAGGCATTTGATTGTGTGAGGCGGCTGAATCCCAGAACAGGAAGGAAATCTTCAGAAGTTTTTTTAATTTGATTTGGACTCCAGAAGACATTCAGGACAGATGGGCAGGAGCTTAATCTCCGTGTTATATATTCCTGTCTCTCTTGTTGCAGTCAGTGAAATTACTATTTTTAAACCATTATTTATCAGAAATATGAACTTAATGTAAAAATGTGGAAGATGCTGAAGAATAAAATAAAATAAAAATTACCTATAACCCTATCACCTAAGCATAGTCACTATTCATATTTTGGGTTAACCTCTCCTAGTATTTTTTGATGGAGAGAAGTTATGTATAACCTTTTGCATTGTATATTTAATAAGGTAAGGATTTTCAGATAGTACAGAAGTGGGTTTGCAAAATATGGTCTGGGGGACCAAATCTAGCTCATAGCATGTTTTTGTTTGGCTTATAGGCTAAGAATGGTTTTACATTTTTAAATTGTTGAAAAAAATCAAACACATTTTGTGACATTTGAAAATTATATCAATTCAAACTCAGTGTTCATAATAAAGTTTGATTAGAACACAGCTGCATGTATTGTCTATGGCTGTTTTTCTAGCTCAATAGTAGAATTGAGTAGTTAAAGCAGAGACTATAATCCTGCAAAGTCTGAAATATTTACTATCAAGCCCTTTAGAGAAAGCATTTGCCAGTCCCTGACATAGGATAAGCATTTTCCAATACCCTTAAATATTCTTCAAAAATAAGACAAAGTTAATTTTCATATAGTTTAGTGGGAGGGGAGTGGCTTTCTTCTCCTTCCTTATTCTCTTGCTATTTAAAATATTATTTTTTTCAAAGTGGTATTTTAAAAAGTATTTATTATAAGAAATTTAAATATATACAAAAGTAGAGAGTACAATATGGCTATATGCCCACCCCACAGATTCAACAATTATCAAGATTTTGCCACATTTGTGTATCTTTCTCTGTTTATTCTTTGCTGAAATATTTTAAAGCAGATGATTAAAATCGTGTAATTTGATCCTCCTCCTCCCCCTTTGTGGATCATAGCCTTGTTGTGGCGAAGGGGCTTGTGTAACTCAATAAAGCTATGACCAACGCAGATCAGGGCCACCCAAAGTAGACAGGTCAAAGTGAAGGGTTCTGACAAAACGCGGTCCACTGAAGGAAGAAATGGCAACCCACTCCAGTATTTTTAGCTGAAGAATCCCATGGGCAATATGGAAAGGCAAAAAGATATGACAGCAGAAGATGAGCCCCCCAGGCTGGAAGGTGTCCAATACGTTACTGGGGAAAAGAGGAGGGAAATTACTAATAGATCCAGAAAGAAAGAAGCAGCTGGGCCAAAGGGGAAACCACACTCAGTTGTAGATGTGTCTGGTGATGAAAGTAAAATTCAGTGCTGTAAAGAACAGTATTGCATAGGAACCTGGATTATTATGTCCATGAATAAAGGTAAATTGGACATGGTCAAACAGAAGATGGCAAGAATGAACATTGACATCTTAGGAATCAGTGAAATAAAATGTATGGGAATGAGCAAATTCAATCCAGATAACCATGATATCTACCATTGTCAGCAAGAATTCCTTAGAAGAAATGGAGCAGCCCTCATAGTCAACAAAAGAGTCTGAAATGCAGTACTTGAGTGAATCTCAAAAAAAAACAGAATGATCTCGGTTCATTTCCAAGACAAGCCATTCAACACCAGAGTAATCCAAATCTATGCCCAACCACTAATGCCAAAGAAGCTGAAGTTAAATGGTTCTATGAAGACCTAGATGTCTTTTTCACGATGAGGGGTTGGAATGCAGAAGTAGAAAGTCAAGAGATACCTGGAATAACAGGCAAGTTTGGGCCTGGAGTACAAAATGAAGCAGTGCAAAGGCTGAGTTTTGTCAAAAGAACACACTGGTAACAGCAGACGCCCTTTTTCAATAACACAAGAGACAATTTTACACATGGACATCACCAAAATCAGTCAATACCAATATCAGATTGATTATGTTTTTTGCAGCCAAAGATGGAGAAACTCTAGATAGTAAAAACAAGACCTGGAGCTGATTGTGGCTCAGATCATCCACTCCTTATGGCAAAATTCAGGCTTAAATTGAAAAAGGTAGGGAAATCCACTAGACCATTCAGATATGACCAAGTCAAATACCTTATGATTATACAGTGAAAGTGACAAATAGATTTAAAGGATTAGATCTGGTAGACAGAGTGCCTGAAGAATTAAGGATAGAGGTTCCTAACACTGTACAGGAGGCAGTGACCAAACCCATACCAAAGAAAAAGAAATGCAAAAAGGCAAGGTTGTAGTCTGATGAGCTTTACAAATAGCTGAGGAAAGAAGAGAAGCAAAAGGCAAGGGAGAAAGGGAAAGATACACCGAACTGAATGTAGAGTTCCAGAGAATAGCAAGGAGAGATAAGAAGGCTTTCTTAAATGAGCAAAGAAAGAGAGAAAATAATAGAATGGAAAGACTAGAGATCTTTTCAAGAAAATTGGAGCACCAAAGGTACACTTCATGCAAAATGGGCATGATAAAAGATAGAAATGGTAAGGACCTATAAGAAAAAGAAGAGATTAAGAAGAGATGGCAAGAATATACAGAAGAACTGAAAAAAGATCTTAATGACCTGGATAACCATGATGGTATGATCACTTGTCTAGAGCCAGAAATCATGGAGTGTGAAGTCAAGTGGGCCTTAGGAAGCGTTACTATAAACAAAGCTAGTGGAGGTGATGGAATTCCAGCTGAGATATTTCAAATCCTAAAAGATGTTGCTGTTAAAGTGCTGCACTGAATTTGCCAGCAAATTTGGAAAACTCAGCAGCGGCTATGGACTGATCAGTTTTCATTCCAATCCCAAAGATGACCAATGCCAAAGAATGTTCATATGACTGTGTAATTGTGCTCATTTCACATGCTAGCAAGGTTATGCTCCAAACCTTCAAGTTAGGCTTCCACATTAAGTGAACCAAGGACTTCCAGATATAAAAGCTAGATTTAGAAAAGGTAGAGGAACCAGACAACAATGAATTTGAGAAAACTCCAGGAGATACTAGAGGACAGAGGAACCTAGCGTGCTACAGTTCATGGAGTCTCAAAGAGCCAGACAGGACTTAGTGACTGAACAACAACAATTTCATCCCAGAAACCTGAGCAGTGTTTTTAAATTATAAAAGTAGTACCTGCTCATGATGAACATGGAACTTAACTAAAACAATGTAGATACACTTAAATACATGAAGCAAAAAGTAGAAATCCCTTTTTATCTCTCTCCATTCCCTCCCCTGCCAGTTGAGTGGGTATCCTTTTCTTAAGTGTCTAGAGATACATTTTTTATAACACAGATTTACCCCTTAAAAGTAATTTTGGAATAAAGGAGCAGCAGAAGAAACCCAGATGAAAGCACACATGACAGTACTTCAAAGTGGTACATCCCAAGACTGGGATGCTCTGAAGTTACTGGTTGGGGCAGGATATGTTTTCCTCCTCAAATGCCACCCATAACCAAGAAGTCCACATCATTAACCAAGATTATGAAGGCTGGGCTGTGGGGACACTCTTTTTACTGCCCTTTGCCGCCACTTCTTCTAATTTTTCAAGTAACAGGTGAATTGCACATAGTAAATTTTAGGGACCTTGTGTTAGGCCTTCAAAATAAGAGTTGCCGTATTTAATCCATCTTATCTTTAAATATTTTATTTTGTAAACAAAACTCAAATTTAGAGGACAGTTGCATGAATTGAGTAATGAATTACTATATCCCTTCAACTTAGATTCATCACTGATTATTCCCATGCTTTCTTTATCTGTCTCTATATGTTTTTACTTATTCTTGTTGTTGTTATTGCTGAACAATTTTAAAGTAAGTTGTAGATATGATTCTGTATTTCTAAGTTTCTTGTAGCTAAGCACACCTTTTATAGAAGCCTCATTGTAGAAGGCGTACTTCTACAGCTTCATGAAAGAGCTCTCAGGGTCTTTTCCACATAGAATTCACTTGAATGAGTTGTTTGTGGCATCATCTAGTCATTTTTGAACTATAAATTGACAAACTATGCATTCTTTTAGTTTTTTCATTTTTCTGAAAAAATAACAGGATAATTTTTGTATGTTAGGATTTGAGGTGAATTTTTTCTCAAATGGACATACATTTTAAAAAATAATAGCTTTACTGAGATATTATTCATGTAACATAAAATTCATCCCTTTAAAGTATACAATTATAATATGATAAACATAAACAGCACTACTTTCTGTTATATATGAAACTTGTTGAGAATGTTGATCCTGAAGTTTCTCCTCACAAGGGAAAATTTTTTTTCTTTTATTTTGTACCTATATGAGATGGTGAATGTTCACCAAACTTCTTGTGGTTGGTATTTCATGGTGTATGTAAGTCAAATCAGTATACTGTATAACTTAAACAGTGCTATCTGTCAACTATAGCTCAATAAAACTAGGAAGACAATTAAAAAATAAAGTGTACAATTAAATGTTTTTCAGTCTATTCACATGGTTATTATCACCACTAACTGATTATAGAACATTTTCATCATCCCAAAACACTCAGTACCCACTAACGGTTTCCCATTCAGTTCTTACTCTAGTCTTTGACAATCACTAAATTTACTTTCTGTCTCTATAGATTTGCCAATTCAGGACATTTCATAGAAATGGAATCATATAATATGTGACTTTTTATGTCTACCTTCTTGCACTGAACGTTATGTTTATAAGGTTCAACTATGCTGTTGTTGTTTGGTCGCCGTCATGTCTGACTCTTCGAAACCCAATGAACTGCAGCACGTCAGGCTTCCCTGTCCTTCACTGTCTCCTGGAATTTGCTCAGACTCATGTCCATTGATTTGGTGATGCCATCCAACCATCTCATTCTCTGTAGCTCCCTTCTCCTTTTGCCCTTAATCTTTACCAACATTAGGGTCCCTTCCAATGAGTCAGCTCTTTCCATCAGGTGGCCAAAATATTGGAGTTTCAGCTTCAGCATCAGTCCTTCCAATGAATATTCAGGGTTGATCTCCTTTAGGATGGACTGGTTTGATCTCCTTGCAGTCCAAGGGACTCTTAAGAGTCTTCTCCAACACCACAGTTCAAAAGCATCAGTTTTTCGGTGCTCAGTCTTCTTTATAGCTCAACTCTCATATCTATTCATGACTACTGGAAAAACCATAGCTTTGATTATATGGGCCTTTGTGGGCAAAATGATGTCTCCACTTTTTAATACACTGTCTAGGTTTGTCAAGGCTTTTCTTCCAAGGAGCAAGTGTTTTTTAATTTTATGACTGAGTCAGCATCCACAGTGATTTTGGAACCCGAGAAAATAAAATCTCTTACTATTTCCACATTTTCCCCATCTATATACCATGAAGTGATGGGACCAGATGCCGTGATCTTAGTTTTCTGAATGTTGAGTTTTAAGCCAGCTTTTTCACTCTTCTCTTCTACCTTCATCAAGAGGCTCTTCAGTTCCTCTTTGCTTTTTGCCATTAGAGTGGTGTTATCTGCATATCTGAGGTTGTTTATCTATGCTGTGCTGTGTGCTGAGTTGCTTAGTCATGCCCGATTCTTTGAGACCCCACGGACTGTAGCCCGCCAGGCTCCTCTGTCCATGGAAATTCTCCAGGCAAAAATACTGAAGTGCATTGCCATGCCCTCCCTCCAAGGGATCTTCCCAACCCAGGGATCAAACCCAGGTCTCCTGCATTCATTGCAGGTGGATTCTTCAGTCTGAGCCACCAGGGAAGCCCTATCTATGCTGTAGTGTGTATCAGTTCTTCATTCATTTTTATGGCTCACTAGCATTTCACCATATGGATATTCACCATATGGACTCACTATACCCATATATCCAATTGATTCATCAGTTGGTGGATGTGTAGGTTGTTTCCATTTCTTGGACATTATGAATAAACCTGCTGTGAACATTTGTGCACAAGTTTTTGTGTGAAAGTATGTTTTAGTTCTCTTGGGTATACACCTCAGAGTGGAATGGGTCATATGGTAACTCTATATTTAATCTTTTGTGGAACATTTCTGAGGAACTAGCAGACTGATTTTTCAAATGGCTGCACCATTTTACAAGCCCACTAGCATCATATGAGGGTTCCAGTTTATTCACATATCAACAATACTTGTTATTATCCACCTTTTTAATTATAGCCATGCTAGTGCATGTGAAGTGGTATCTCACTGATATTTTACTTACATTTCTCTAATAGCTAATGATATTGAACATATTTTCATACACTTAGTGACCACTTGTATACTTCTTTAAAGAAATGCCTATTCAAATCCTTTGCCCATTTTTAGTGGGTTATTTGTCTCTTCATTGTTGAGTTGTAAGAGTTCTTTATGTATTCTGAATACAAGTCCTTTATCAGATATATGATCTGAAATATTTTTCTTCCCTTCTGTATGTTGTCTTTTCACTTTCTTGATGGTGATGTCTTGTCCTTTGGAACACAAGACATTTTTAATTTTAATGAAGTTCAATTAATTTATTTTTCTTTTGTCACTTCTGCTTTGGGTATCATCTCTAAGAAGCCATTGCCCAATCTAAGGTCTCTTCCAGAAGAAAACACAAATATAAATTTTAGTGACCTTAGGTTTGGGTCTATGATCCACATTGGGCTTCCCATGTGGCGCTAGTAGTCAAAACCCTCCTGCCAATGCAGGAGACATTCAAGACACAGGCTCAATCCCTGGGTCAGGAAGATCCTCTGGGGGAGGAAATGGCAAACCTCTTCAGTATTCTTGCTTAGAGAATCCCATGGACAGAGGAGCCTGGTGGGCTACAGTCCATAGGGTCACAAAGAGCCAGACACGATTGAAGTGATTTAGCACTCATGATCCACATTGAGTTAATTTTTGTACATGGTGTAAATAGGGGCACATGATATTTTTAAGATAAAATTTTAAAAATATATTAAAAATAAGCTTATACTCATAATGAACTAAAAGCTTTCAAACTCCTAATATGTGTTGCTTCAAGGTTTATATACCCATAAACTAGATGTTTAAGTTGATCGTATTTCATGTTAGTATTTCTTAGGCTGAATTAGAAAAAGAAATATGACAACAAAGTGAACTTTCCTCTTAATAAAATGATCTGATAATGGAGTCATCAGATGCCTGCTGCCTGTGATATTCTGCATGGCAAAGCATTCCTCATCCCCATTGCCTTAGCAACAAGAAAGCTAAAACCAGTCATAAAAGTGTAGATTATACATTTCAAACAAACAGACAATTCAAAAATAACAGAATTTGAAATATCCAACTAAATGCATTCAATACATAGCTCATGAAACCCAAAATAAATTTTTATGCACATTATATGGAGATGAATTTTTTTAAAGTTCCTAGTTCCCATTTTCATAAGTCATAAGAAATTTTTGTCTTTCTCTTTCTCTTAGATGTATTTTTCTGGATATTTATTTTTATATCAAATTGTAAGTCCTTAAATATAGGCACTTTGCCTCAATCACCTTTGTTCTTCTCCAGCTTTCAGTGGCGTGTGATGATCTGGATTGTGTACTGAACGACTCTAAATTCTAAAGGATTCTAAAGGAAATTCTAAAGGACATCAATCCTGAATATTCATGGGAAAGACTGATGCTGAAGCTGAAGCTCCAATAATATGGCCACCTGATGCAAAGAGCCAACTCATTAGAAAAGACCTTGATGCTGGGAAAGATTGAAAGCAGTAGGAGAAAGGGACAACATCGGGCAAGATGGTTGGATGGTATTACCAACCAATGGACATGAGTTTGAGCAAGCTCCGGGAGATGGTGAAGGACAGGGAAGCCTGGCATGCTGCAGTCCATGGGGTCACAAAAAGTCAGACGTGGCTGAGCAGCTGAACAACAACAACTCTAAAGGTACCTGCAGTGAAGCGGTGTCTATCTGTACAGTTGGACATGGTGGTCCTCAGCTGCACAGTAAGTTGCAGGCAGCAAATCTTGATATTTATTTGTTGAGTTGAAATGAATTCTCACAGATTCCCTTGAGAATTAGTGGCAAGTTCTTGACGGACAGAATGCATATGAGGAGGGCAGTTACAAGTGGACAGATGTCTGCTATATCTTTCAGTATATTTTAAGACAGATGCTAATCTTTGTTCTATTAAAAACCATAAATGAGTTAAGCAAGGAAGAGTTTGTATGGGGCAGGTCGTGTGCACCCTTCAGAGTGCCAGGAGGCTGGCTTCAGACATGTTGCATGTTTTCTGAGAAACATTTTCTATCTGCAGACTGAGGCATCTGACACAATCTACTCATCTACATTGTGTCTCTTCCTTTTTATCACAGAACTGAACTTGGTTTTTGAGTGACCCAGCAGCTGTTATACTTTGGTGAGAGGGTTCTCCTCTCCCCACCACTTGCTCTTCTACCCCCACCTCCTCTGGTTTACTCTACCCAATTACCACACCAGAAACCACTCTGTCTCTCTCTTTTCCCAAAGAGACGCTTCCTTTATTCAACTGCTTAAACAAATAAAACAGAGTTTCCCTTTTCCCTGAGCCACCTGCTCAAAATACAAGCAGGAGACCAATTATAACCCGGGAGACAAATCCCCTTTGAACAGCTGATCTAGGGCATGGATTTGGAGGCTTATCGTCGGTCTGAATCACAGGGTCATGCCAGGGTCATCCCTAGAGCAAATCGTCCCTTGGCTTCCACTGAGCTTACCCTGAAATGTGCAAACTGGGTTTCTTTTCCCATGGATTATGAAGCTATTTGGTGAAGGCTGCTCATTTGATGTACTAATCAGCATCTTGACATAACACATGGGAAGAGTTTAAAAGTTTGCCTTTGTATTGCAAAGCTTCTAGGGTAGTTTCTAATTATGTCCTTACAATTGGAGACAGAGGTCTGTGACTGAACTTGAAAAAATAACTTCCAAAGAACAGGGCAGTGCTTCTCAAACTTTCATGTGTATACAAATCATGCGTGGATGTTGTTTAAATGCAAATTTTGATTCAGTAGGGCTGGGGTGGGGCCTGAGATTCTGCATTTCTAACAGGCTCCCAGGTGATGCTGCTGCTGTGGTCCGTGGGGCATATTGTGAGTAGACTACTTTATGCAGGGCTGGCCAAGAACCTTGCTGCTTGAGGATAATTAGTGACTTAACCATTCCTCGGTTCAGCTTTCTCAGCTGCCCAGACTCAGCTGGATATTTCCTCATTTTTTGCCACTCTCTACTTAGTTCAAATCTCTATTATTTCAGCGGTCATACTGGATTATATTTGTGTGCATTTCTGCCTCCTAGATTGTGAGCACACAGGGTAAGCGATCCACTCTCATTCATCTTTGGATTGAGGGCATTTAGACTAGCAGCTAAACAGTAGGCATTCAACAGGTATTTACTGAATAAAAGAAAAATTGACAAAGTAAATCAGAAAATAAAGTTTTAACCACCTGTATCCTAAATATCATAAAATAGACAAAAAAGCAATGGACATGCTGAGAAAAATATTTGCAGCATATAAAGACCTCTTACGGGTTGTTGTGGGTTGAATGGTGTACCCCGAAAGATATATCGAAATCCTAACCTCCAGTACCTCAGAATGTAGCCCTATATGGACACAAGTTTACCTCTGATGTAATCAATTGAAATGAGGAACTATTCAGATAGGGTAGTCTGTAAATCCAATAGGACTGGTGTCCTTATGAGCAAAGGGATATAGATAGACACATGGGGAGAAATTTCCCTGGAGATAGACGAAGAGATTGAAGTGATATATCTACAAGCTAACAAATGCTTGGGCTGCCAGAAGCTGGAAGAGGCGACAGGGAAGGAGCACAGTTCTGCCACCACCTTGATCCTGGACTTCAGTCTCCAGATTGTGAAAGAATGAATTCCTGTTGTTTAAGCCACCTAGTTTGTTGTGTTTTGTTATGGCAGCTCTAGGAAACAAATAAATAAGCAACAAGGAAAAGAACAATTTAATAGCAAAGGGGGAAAAAACACCCTTTAGACAGTGCACAAAAGAATAAATGCAAATGGCCATAAATGTAAAAAATGTTCAGAGGTGAATAATCAACACAATACAAACGGAACAAACATAGAATTTCTGTTTAAATTATTTTATCACTATTATTGTATTTATTTTACTAATATAAATTAGTTTTTTTATAATAAAATAGAATAGTATTATGAGGGTTCAGGAAAATGGTCCCTCTTGTGCACTTGAGCCCCCATTGCCTATGGATTTGACCTCTAAATATATCTTAAGTCTTTTTATGTCTTCTGCCACTGCCTCTTTCTAAGATGCCATCACTGACCTGGGCCACTGAATTAACCTTCTAAGTGGTCTTGTGACTTATTTTGCTTAAAGCAGCCAAAAGGAATCTTTTAAAAAACATAAATCAGACCGTGACAGTCTTTTGCTGAAAACCCTTGAATGATAGCAGTTAGGATCACCCCTGTTAAGGCTCGCTCCCTGCCAGTCACTGAACTCAACAAGGGCTTCTTCCAGCTTCTCCATGGGGCTCTTCTCTCTAGGGCCTGACACTTGACTAGTCTCTCTCTCAGGATGCTTGTCCTTTCACTCCCCATAGTCAGGTCTCAGCAGCATAGTCAGTGTTACTACCTTGGCATGCCTCCTCTAGCCTTGCTTAGGGTAGCTTTTCTCATGGTGCTCTCATTTTTCCCTTAAGATTTATTATATTTGAGTGCTTAATGCCTCACTCTGTCTAGACTAACTTCTGTAAACCAAATGTGCATAATCGTTCAGTCATGTCCAACTCTTTGAGACCCCATGAACTGTAGCCCGCCAGGCTCCTTTGTCCGTGGAATTTTCCAGACAAGAACACTGGAGTGGGCTGCCATTCATCCTCCAGGACATCTTCCCAACCCAGGGATCAAACCCATGTCTCTTGTGTCTCCTGCATTCGCAGATGGATTCTTTACCACTGTGCCACCTGGGAAGCCAAAGGTGAGTACTGTCCCTATTTTACTCCCTTTGGAGTAAAAGACTCCATTATGGAACTGAATATATAGCAGGCTCTCAGTGTAAAGCTGCTGACTGAATAAATGGAGATATGTTTGGCAAAATAGGCCAAACTTCTTAGAAATGAGTATAATCTTTTAATTAGCAATCCCAGGTATATATTTTAAGAAAATTATTAGGGATATGTGTTAAGACTAGTAACATTCAACTTAAATAATAGCCAAATAATAGCAATAAAGTGGGAAAAATGTCTAAACATGGTCAGTTTAACAAACTATGCTTTGTACATTATAATAATTTTATGTGGGTACTCAAACTGATATATTAGTTGACAAAGATACGTTAGTTGACATAATTTCTGTGATCATATATTTTTATAAAAGTAAAATATGTATAATATGTATTTTTATGTTGTTCTCTAATGGGAGATCACTTGGAAAGATAAAATACCAAAATGTTAATTGTGTTTCCCTTTCCAATTTGCTTTGACTTATTTAAAAAAATTATATGGATATTTAAAACATGGTTAAATAATCTTATTTCTTATACAATTAAAATAAAAGCAAATAAAAAATTCTTATTGAACGAGTGAAAATAATCTGGTTTGAATTTCAAACTTTTTGTTCTATTAAAAAATATAACTCATATAAACAGAAAGAGTTAGTATTCTAAGACACCATTTACATACCATCAGTCACTTCCACACAAGCTTGTGATATGAAGGGAAAATGTCCCAGCTGTCATTCAGTCCCAGACCATCCACCCTTTTTCATGATTGAAAGGCTATTCTGTATATTTTGCTGGCTGAAGTATTTTTTATACAAGAAGGCTTTCTTTTTCCCCTGTCTTTGATTTGGGTAAGAATTGAATGCAGAGATCTGCTATATCTCCCATCAAAGGAATTCTAATACTTTGGTAGGGATCCAATAACATATTCTACTCTGTAGACCAAATACCATGTAAAAAAAATGTACTCTGGATCAAATTTATGGAAACACATGAATGAGTTTTCATATAAAAAGTTTCAGAGAGAAAATTCCATGGAATCTTAGAACTTGATTTTTGAAACTATCTTTCCTTTAGGAACTCAACAATCTCCTTAGCCTCTCTGGAGACTCTTGTTTTAATTTGGCAAAGGTGAGCCGTGTTACTTCTCTATCTTCCCCTTTGGAATGGTCCTAAGTTAGGTGGTTTCTTCTGAACTTTTTATTAAAATACTGGTCTCTGTTAGTCCACAATCACTTTCTTTGAGGTGGCTTTCAACCTTTCACCAAATATATTACTTCTTCATGTCCACACACAATAGAGCACAACTTTATTCCTTACACAGAGCACATAGCCAGTGATTCTTGAAGGAAAACGTTGCTTATAGCTTTGGCCTCCTGGGGAATGGCCAGTTTTTAAAAAGCCCTTCCCACTGCCAGCTTGTTCCTGCATTTTGTCCATCTGAACAAAATGTTCTTTGGAGGTCCCTTCCTCTTCAGGCCTTAACCAAGACTCTAACTGTAACCTGGAGAGATGGTCTGGTTCCTGTCTATTATGTGCCCCTGCCTACGGCCGAATAGAGACTAGTGTCTATAGGGAGGAAGCCATTACAAAGCTAGTGAATTAGAATTCATATTTTTGGGGAAAGACAAATCTTTGTAAAATTAAATTTTTAAAACACACTTCTACAATTTAAGCACATCAACGGGTACTGATAACAGATAAAAAGACATTCATTTTTTTTTAATCCCAAATAATTAAAGAAGATAATATAAAATTAAGTAATGTTCTTAAGGAATAATTTTGTTAATAAGTATTTCCTATGCAGAAACAACTGGGCTTCCCTGGTGACTCAGAGGTAAAGAATCCACCTGCAGTACAGGATACCTGAGTTTGATCCCTGGGTTGGGAAGATCTCCTGGATAAGGGAGTGGCAACCCACTTCAGTATGCTTGCCTGGGAAATCCCATGGGCAGAAGAGCCTGGTGGGCTGCAGTCCATGGGGTCACAAAGAGTTGGACATGATTGAGTAACTAAGCACACACACACATCCAAAATCAACTACATAAATTCTGGGCCTAGTACAAAAATGGAATTGTAGGGTCCCTTGTTCAAAACTGTTAAGAATTTCAAGACAGTGAAAGCAGGGCACTAGACTAAATGTGGGTCCTTCTGAGCCCAGGGCCTTGCACAGATTGTATGCTCATGAGGCAGGCCTACAAAGCAAGTCCCATCCCTAGCAAAGAGCTTATCTCTGTCTAGCATGGAGGTTAACAGTGTAGATTTTAGAGCCAGGAGAACTAGATTTAAATCCCTGCTTTGCTACTTACTAACTGAGAGATTGTGGGCAAGTTATTTATTTTCTCTGGGTTTTAATTTCCTCACCTATATACGGGCAAAATAATATCACCCGTAGGAAATTGTGAGCATGAAAAGATTTAAAGCGCTTTGACCAATGCCTGGTATACATTTGCTGCTGCTGCTGCTAAGTCGCTTCAGTCGTGTCCAACTCTGTGTGACTCAATAGACGGCAGCCCACCAGGCTCCCCCGTCCCTGGGATTCTCCAGGCAAGAATACTGGAGTGGGGTGCCATTTCCTTCTGCAATGCATGAAAGTGAAAAGTGAAAGTGAAGTCGCATAGTCGTGTACGACTCATAGCAACCCAATGGACTGCAGCCTACCAGGCTCCTCCTTCCATGGGATTTTCCAGGCAAAAGTACTGGAGTAGGGTGCCATTGCCTTCTCCTGGTATACAGTATGTGCTCAATAAATGTTAGCTCTGAGCACACATGTGTGCACACACACAATATGCGGTTAGAATTCACATCTTAGAATTTCAAAGTCACACCATTTTCCCTTTTCCCCCGTTTGCTTATGGAGACAATTTCTGTGTGTGATCACAGTTAAAGGTTTTCCTGCTCCTTTTCAATTCCAAGAATTTGAAAACAGGGCAAAATTCTCATCATTTTCAATCTCATGGAAAAGTCAAATGCATGACTTTGCCTGCTTGTCGCAGCTATAGAACACAGCATGTGGGGAAGGGCAGAGAACTCACAATGAACTGTTTGCTTTTTCTCCCTCCATTACCTGGTCTGCATGGCCTCACATAAAACCCTTCTCTAGGTTTTCCTTCCACAGCGCAATTTATGCTATTAGTGCTGAGTAAAGCTGAAAGTAAACATTTCTACACCCTGCTCTAGTTTGATAGGGTATTTATTTAGTTACAGGTGCCATAGAAACAACAGCCAGATCAAAGCAGCCACCACATCTCCAAATATGGAGACAGTGGTACAAGAGGAGATCTGGCCACCTTCCAAATGGCACTCATCTTGGGAAGGGTTCTCCTGAGAGGACTGAACAGACTCTACTGCCGCTGGTGCTGAGACACCAGACCTCGGAAACAAGCCTCGGCCCCACTTCGCAGCTGACTGACCAAGTCCCTTCTCTGGGCCTTTTCTTATCACCTAACATGTCAGGGGGTTCCTAGGGGCTGCTAGTGGTACAGAACCTGCCTGCCAATGCAGGAGACATAAGAGATGTGGGTTCGATACCTGGATCGGGAAGATCCCCTGGAGGAGGGTATGGCAGCCCGCTCCAGTATTCTTGCTTGGAGAATCCCATGGACAGGGGAGCCTGGCAGGCTACAGTTCAGGGGTCTCAAAGAGTCAGCCATGACTGAAGCGACTTCACATGCAAGATATCAGGACACTCTTCCCTACCTCAGAGGGTTGTTGTGAGGACTGATAAAAAAAAATGTGGGAAAAATGTTTGTGACCAAATTAATATCTCCTCCTCTCAAAAAATTTCAAGAGAATGGCTGAGGAATATTCATCTGGCTGGTGAACAAAAGTCAGTGCTTGTTGCTGTACTTCTTTCAGTAGTTTCAGGGTCTAGAGATTTGCGTGCAAAGAAAACCAGCCATACCAGGATGCAAGAGATTTACCCAAAGAAACTAAAAGCTGAAGCTTTGCAGTCAGCAGAGCAGGATTTGAATGCCAGCCTGGCCACTTACCAGGCTAACTGAGTGACTCAGTGCAAAGAAACCCTCTCAGTCTTAGCTTTCTCCCCCATAAAATGGGAGTAAGAACATTGCCTCAGATGATCCCAGAGTTGTTATTTTACAATTAAGGCAGAGCACTTGGTGCTGTGTTTCGCTGTTTGAAGTGAACCAAAGTGTTAATCGCTCAGTCGTGTCCGACTCTCTGCAACCCCATGGACTGGGGCTGTGTAAGGATTATATTTTGAGCAGAAGAGACTAAATTATATTAACAGGCAAGTTCTAGCTTGTCACAACCAACACAGCAAGCATTTTGCCAGGAGTGATTTGGAAGACTTCTGTCATCTTGTGGAACACTCAGTTTGGCTCAGAGACTCAGAGGAAATTTCTAACTTTATCCCTTCACTAAACAAATCAAACTCAGTGCCCGCCAATCATTTCCAAGTAGAACTTGAAACGCTTCCTTGAAAAAGATCTTTAGTCAGCATGGTTTAGGGCAAGTTTATGTGAATGTTATCTATACTCTAACCTATAAAAACCAACTTATAAATCTGGGAAAACTGCACTCAAATTAGATATATTTAAAAAACGACTGGGGTCTGACGTAGCTCTTTTAATTTTCTTGGACTGTTACAGCCCTGGATAATGAAAAAACCATTGTGATTGTGAAACTGGGGCCTTCCAGCAATTAATTCTCACGGTAGCCAAGCTCAGTCTTTATGACCGTGGCTCTGAGATGTCTGAAGCTCTTCCCTTCTGTCTGTGGGCACTGTGGTGCTGAGCTTGAGCTCCCGCAAGGACTGGAGCTCATTCTGCCAGTCCCAGGAGTACAGCTTACAGCTGAGCTCTCCTCGGGCACCACCCTCTGTGGAAGGGAGGCTTGTCAAGGTCGTGCCATATGCAATGAGTAGGAGAAGGAGGACTCGGCATCTTGCCTGGACTTGAGACAACTCCAAAGGGTCCCAGAGCTCCCCAAGGAATCCACAGACACCTTTACTGAAACCACATCTCTGTTCCACATTTCCCTCTGCCCAATCTTGCTTCTTTCATTCCCTTCAGGTGCTGTTTCCAGCAGTACTCCCAGTAAACTCTGATGTAGGAAATAAGACCCAAGACAATTCTCTAGGACTCTCTCTTGAGAGCTTCAATAAACTTACAGCAGTGGTCTTAGTTGGGGGTGATTCTGCCCCCAGGGGAGATTTGACATGGTCTGGAGACATTTCTGGTTGTCTCTATAGAGCAGGGTTGCAGATGTCTAGGGGGAAGAGGTTAGCCATGCTACTAAATATCCTACAGTGCACAAGACAGTCCTCCACAACAAAGAATTATCTGACCCCACTGTCAATGGTGTCAAGGTTGAGAAACCCTAGGTGAGAGGTATTTGGGGTCTGGGACTTCCCTGGTGGCTCAGACGGTAAAGTGTCTACCTACAAAGTGGGAGACCTGGGTTCAGTCCCTGGGTCAGGAAGATCTCCTGGAGAAGGAAATGGTAATCCACTCCAGTACTCTTGCCTGGAAAATCCCATGGACGGAGAAGCCTGGTAGGCTACAGTCCATGGGGTCGCAAAGAGTCGGACACGACTGAGCGACTTCACTAAACTCACTTATTTCCAGGTATGTGAATGATGATGGAGAGTAAGTTTTGCAATTCAGACCATCAAACAGTGCTTCAGGTGAGAAGAGTATCTATTACCATGAGTCCCAACTTCCCTCCCCCAACCCCGCTTTTTCTTTCTACGTATCTACTGACTCTTGATATTGATTTGCTCTGAAAAACACCCCCTGTGGTAGGGCCTCAGCATTGCTCCTATTCTCAGTTACATGCAGCAGATGCCAATGGAAAGCAGGGAGCAGCACTGCTCACTGATAGTGTTCTTAAATGAAGCTTTTTCCTCTGAGGGCCTACTTTCCCCCTCCCTCTTTGCTGCTTCCCTGGTGGCTCAACTGGTAAAGAATCCACCTGCAATGAGGGAGACCTGGGTTTGATCCCTGGGTTGGGAAAATACCCTGGAGAAGGGAAAGGCTACGCACTCCAGTATCCTGGCCTAGAGAATTCCATGAACTGGATCGAAGAGTCGGACACAAATGAGAGACTTTCACTCCCACTTTTAACCTCAATAGTAAGCTTCCTGGCCTGTCGTTTTTCTGGAAAAACTCTTTCATTAACTAAGAAATAGCTTATTTGCTACATTACTTAGTGGTGGGAGGTCTCATGCTCTCATGAACTAGAGCTATTTCTTCACACACATCAAATCAGGTTGAGTTCATGTTACAAATGTGCCACATTCTACAAATAGTTAACATTGTAGACTGTGCTTTTAAAAGCCAATTTGACTCCCAGAGGAATCAAAGGCTTCACCCTACTAGGGGCCAGGCAGCAAGTGATTTCTGAAAACTCCTCCTCTCTCTGGTAGGAATGAGGCACATTTGAGGGTTTAGTACATGGTTCTCTGAGGTGTTCTCATTCCTAAATTTGTGCTCACTCTGAGGGCTTGCCCAAGTTAAAGATGTGAGCATGCCTTCACTTCCATGTATTATTATTGGAAAATAACTGGAATCCAAGCCAAATTCCAACAAACATCATCCACGGATATGTTGGAGAAAAACCCAAAGATGGCAAGTGTGTTTTTAGAAATTTGTTCTATAATCCTAACAGGAGACAGTTACTGTTAAATGGTGATATTGTCTACCACACCTATACCTGCTCTGGAAGAATCTTTGATGATAACCAGGAAACATCAAGTGAAAATAATCCTAATTTTTAATGAATTAATCACTAGCTGGGACTTTGCCTACTCTGGAATCTCTTTTAGGCTTTGGAGGGAATTAGTATTGGCCGGTATTTATAACTGGAAAATAAGAAACAGATATTACCTCCTTTTTCTTGATATTCAAGAAAATAAGTGATGTCTTTACATTGCATAGCAACTTAGTCGCAGATTCAGGACTCAAACCAGGGCTTCTGACACCAAATCCAGCACTCTTCGCTCTACACCATAATTGATCCTCCAGGAATTAATATTTCAGCTCTTATATTCCCCATCACTGTAAATTCTCAAATATTGCTCAACCATCCCTCTCTGACTATAAAGTCCCCAAATATAAGCTCTATTTCAAATGTGGGACCTTCTCTTTTTGGCCTTTATGCATACACTGTATAATCAGTGATGACTTACTCTTAGCCTCAATTAAAAGATTTAAAATATTGGGACTTCTCTGTGGGATAGTAGATAGGACTCCATCTGCCAATGTAGGGGACATGGGTTCGATCCCTGGTCCAGGAAGATTCCACATGAACCTGAGCCCGGGTACCACAACTACTGAATCCTGTGTACCTACAGCCTGCGGTCCCCAGCAGCAGAAGCCACAGCAGTGAGAAACCCGAGCACTGCAACCAAGAGGAACCCCAGTCTGCTGCAACTGGAGAAAGCCCGGGTGCAGCAACGAAGACCCAGCACAAGCAATAAATAAATGATTATTTTAAAAAAGATGAAAAGTATGTCTCATGACATGTTCCCCACTAGCTCCAGAGAGTGACTGGGGCTCCAGACCAACAGTATAAGTAAGAAGCAGTGGCTAGTTTCACAGATCTCATACTCAAATAGATATATATAATTAGATATCATTTTTGCATTCATTCACAGTTATTGCACCAAAACTACATTTTGGCTCTGGAGATACAGTGCTAAACAAGATGAAAAGTTTTCCTGCTTTTATGGAGCTTGCAGTCTAATGGAGAGAGGATGTATTTTTGTAAATTGAAGTATAATTAATCTACAATGTTGTGCTGGTTTTAGGTGTACAACAAAGTGATTCAATTATTCATACATAAATATCCATTTTTTCAAATTCCTTTCCCTTATAGGTTATAACAAAATTTTGAATATAGTTCCCCATGCTATACAGTAGGTCTTTGCTGATTATCTATTATATACACAATAGTTTATGTATTTAATCCCAAACTCCTAATTTATCTCTCCCTCCACTCTTTCCTCTTTGGTAACTGTAAGCTTATTTTCTATGTCTATTGAACTATTTCTGTTCTATGTAAGTCATTGTATCATTTTTTAAAGATTCTACATATAAGAGATATATTTGTCTTTCTTTATCTGCCTTACTTCACTTAGTATGATAATCTCTAGGTCCATTTATGTTGCTGCAAATGGCATTTTCATTCTTTTTTATGAGAGAGGGTGTATTAAGAAGTAAATGGACAAGACAATTTCAGATTATGAAAATTGCTCTGAGGAAAATAAAATATTGTATGTGATAGCGAGGGTCTTCCCTGGTGGATCAAATGGTAAAGAATCTGCCTGAAATGTGGGAGACCTAGGCTTGATCTCTGGGTCAGGAAGATCCTCCGTACAAGGGAATGGCTACCCACTCTAGTATTCTTGCCTAGGGAATTCGAAGGACGGAGGAGCCTGGTGGACTGCAGTCCATGGGGTTGCAGAGTCTGAAGACTTCTCTCAAGAAGTAGATTTGGGCTATGACTTAAGTGACAAAGACATAACTGTGTGAAGGAGTGGAGGAAGTATTTTTCAGGTAGAGGGAACAGCATGCAGAGGTCTTAGATGAGGATGGGTTGGTTTCTGGGTGCCTGTCGGAACAAACATAAAGAGGGTAGGTGTGACTGGGGGCCAGAGAATAAGCAGGAGAACTGAACCATGTGGGCCAAGATCTCACCAGGCTTTGTGAGTCAACAGAAGAAGTTTAGATTTGACTCTAAGAGTAAGAGGAAACCACCGGTGTTCTAAACAGGGGAGTAACACGATCTGGTTTATATTCTACAGATTCCTCTACTGTTTTGCAAACAGAGGGTAGGCAAGAGTTAAAGCTCATAATCTAGTCTGAGAGAAGGCTGGATTAGACAAGGGCAGTAGCAAGGAGGTACAACAGCTTGGAGATGTACTTTGTTAGTTGCTCGGTCGTGTCCAACTCTTTGTAACCCCATGGACTGTAGCCCACTAGGCTTCTCTGTCTGTGGGATTTTCCAGGCAAGAATACTGGAGTGGGATGCCATTCTCTTCTCCAGGGGATCTTCCCAACTCAGGGATCAAACCCAGGTCTCCTGCATGGGGAGGCAGATTCTTTACCATCGAGATGTACTTTAAGTAAATGCAATAGGATTTACTGATGATTTGCATGTGGGGTAGGATGTGAGGGGAAGGGAAAAGCTGCGATGATTGCTAGGTTTCTGGTTTGAGGAACTGAGTAGAAGATATTGATTTTACTAAGGTGGGGGAAAGAATGCAGTGTGAAATGGGATAAGTACTACAGTGGGGAAGGATATATAATGAGTTCTTTCATAGATATGTTAAGTATAAGATGCTTATCAATCATTTAGTGGAGAAAGCAGAAGATAGAAGAGATCAGCTGCTGCTGCTGCTAAGTCGCTTCAGTCGTGTCTGACTGTGCGATCCCATAGATGGCAGCCCACCAGGCTCCCCCGTCCCTGGGATTCTCCAGGCAAGAACACTGGAGTGGGTTGCCATTTGCTTCTCCAGTGCATGAAAGTGAAAAGTGAAAGTGAAGTCGCTCAGTCGTGTCTGACTCTTCACAATCCTATGGACTGCAGCCCACCAGGCTCCTCCATTGATGTGATTTTCTGGGCAAGAGTACTGGAGTGGGGTGCCATCACCTTCTCCGAGAAAAAACCAGGGGGAGAGAGAAAATCTGATTGAGAAGGAATTGCCCCCTATATAGAGGGAAACAAATAGATTGTAGGGTCAAGAAAGCAAAGAGGGGAAAGTATTTGAAGCAGGAGAGACTGATCAGCTGTGCCTGAAGCTGAAGAGATGTCTAGTGAAGATAGTGAAGAGAATGGAGAGTAGATTCTGAAACTCATAAAATTTGACTGACAAAGGAATAGGAACCCAGGAGCCTTAGTGTAGCAACACAAAGGGTTTGCACTTTGGTTGCAGTACCTGGATTAACTGCAAGTTGTTGAAAAGTGGAAGTGTTTGTTGCTCAGTCATATCTGACTCTGCTACCCTATGGACCATAGACCACCAGGCTTCTCTGTCCATGGAATTCTCTAGTCAAGAATTCTGGAGTGTGTAGCCATTCTCTTCTCCAGGGGATCTTCCCAAACCGGGGATCAAACCCAGGTCTCCTTCACTGCCACCTGGGAAGCTGTTGAAATGGCCCCTAAATGTGCCTTGGAATATCCTCTGCCACTGCCGTCTTTTTGCACTTCCCTCTCCATCTCACTGTGACTGCAAAACCCTGAATTTTCATCATTCAAAAGGTGTTAATTAACACCTTCTCCCAATCAAGCAGATTTCCCCAGGTGAAAGGGGGAGGAAAGGTCGACAAGACCATGGTCTTGCTGTATCTGTGTCCATGGTCCCTTGAGTCACCTCCTTTCTACATCATCCCCTCACCACAGTGCATATAAGCAAAGCTGATGGACATGGCAAACGGATAGAGAGTTGGCATGGAGTAATTTCACTTTTTTGAGCCCCAGTTTATGTTAAGTGAGGGTTTTGAACTGAAGGATATTTTAAGGTTTCTTCAGACTCCAATATTGTCTAGATGTCAGCGGTTCCATGTCATTTACCAGCAGTAAAACTCAGCATGCCAACCAGTTGTTTGGAAAATTTAGTCAAGGCAACATATTTCCCCTTCTTGAGTTTGCCTTAAACAGAGTGGGGAAACGTAGGCTGCATTATTCTCAGCATGTTGAGGCTCATTCTGGGAGTCTTCATATTGCAGGGTGCATATATTTCTTGCTAATGATCCCTGAAGCTGACTTTGGTTTTAATTGTGTGAGCCTAGCAGAGCATGGACACTTGGGTCTCTAATAATGACTTTGGGAAATCAATACAGAGAAACCTTGGGTTATATGAGACTGCCACCACTCAGTGAATCATACTGTGTAGTATTTCCTAAAAGATAATGGGTTCCAAAACCAAACATAAATCTTCAGTGACATGTTGGCTATTTGTCATGTTTTCTGGCAGTAGAATTACAGCAGCTTCAATAAAATCCACTTGGTGGTTGAGTTGCAGATTAATATCTGATAAAATCATGGTTTTAGGACCACAAGAAGTAACGTACAAGGTGGGGAGAGCAAGTTTGCAATTATTCTAGGGTTTTGTAACCCTGATGCCAAACCTTGGCTCAGAAATTGCTCAAAAATTGCACAAAAGCAATAATAGTGTGGGCCTTTGAATATTAAGCATTGTAAAGTGATACTACGTTCTTGAAATAGTAAGCATGACTTCCATATGTGGCCAAGTGTGCTCAAAACTGCCAACTGTAATGCAAAGCAAATTGATTTGCATCTGTTTTGTTCACACCATTTTAACTCCTGGTTTCCCATTTGAATCCTTGACACAATATAATCACCTCTGCATATTTCTTGGCTTAGTGGAAATATTTTCCCCATGACAAGAAAAGTGAAATTGATTTTCTGATTAAATGACTTCAGTTAGTCCTTTGGAGTTAATATTGCTTCTCTGTGACAGATGAGTCAGCAACATTTATTGAGCTCCCACTGGGCCAGAAGTATTTACAAGGTGTTACATGAATCTATAAGCACAGCAACTCTGCCACCTTCTTGACCCATCTATGCTTGGAATTAAGCAGCTATTTCTGTCCAGATGCCAGGTTAACACCTAATTCTCTCAATGTTGTGGAGAAAGGAAAGGTTGTCTTGACAACAGTTTGGAAAAAGTCAACTAGAAGAATTTATTTAACCTAAAACTGCTGTTTTAACAATTGAATTTTTTTTTCAAGAGCTGTACACAACTGAGTTGAACAACAACAGAGTAATTGAATATGGATGAAAGTGCTTTTTATAATTTAGGTCAGTGTTTAGGTGGTTGTTGTTCAGTCACTGTTGTGTCTGACTCTTTGTGACCCTATGGACTGCAGCATGCCAGGCCTCCCTGTCCCTCACTATCTCCCAGAGTTTGCCCAAGTTCATGTCCATTGAATTGATGATGCTATCCAACCATCTCATCCTCTGCTACCTTCTTCTCCTTCAATCTTTCCCAGCCTCAGAGTCTTTTTCAATGAGTTGGTTGTTCGCATCACGTAGCCAAATTATTGGAGCTTCAACTTCAGCATCAGTCCTTCCAGTAGGATTGACTGGTTTGATCTCCTTTTAGTCCAAGGAGATACCTAAGTATCGAGGTAGATACGTCTTTCAAAAATTAATTTAAAAATAGGTGATAAAGTCACATGTTGCAAAAGCCTGAAAGGTACAAAAGGAATAAAGTAAAATATCTCCCTTCCATCTCATTGCCTAGGATTCCGCCTCGACCCCTAAAAGTCTCCAGTGTCTCTAGTTTCCTAATGTCCTTCCAGAGATATTAAATGCATTAAAACCAAAAACAATGTATTGTGTTTTCTCTTTTTTAAACAATACAAATGTGGCACATTTATTGTTCTGATTGTGTTTTTCAAATAATAATGGTTCTTGGAGATTCTCGAAAGAATCTGCCTGCAAGGTGGGAGACACAAGAGACGTAGGTTCGATCCCTGGGTTGGGATCCCCTGGAGAAGGAAATGGCAACCCACTCCAGTATTCTTGCCTGGAAAATTCCACTGACAGAGGAGCCTGGTGGGGTCACAAAGAGTTGGAAATGACTGAGCAACTAAACCTGCAAGCACGGAGATTCTTGCTTATCAGAACAAAGAAACATGCAACCCCATCCTGTTCTTTTCTTGTTTTGTTTAACTGAGAGATAACTGACATACAACATTATACTAATTCAAAGTATACAGCATGATGATTTGATATATTATGAAATGATCATCACAGTAAGCTTAACATCCATTACCAAACTTAGTTACCCCCATTTTTTTTCTTGTGAGGAGAATTTTCAAGATCTACTCTCAGCAACTTTCGAAGTAATACAGTATTGCTATCTATAGTCAACATGCTGTACATTGCATCTCTAGAACTTATTTCTTATAACTGGCTGTGTGTATCTTTTAATTTCCTTCATCTGTTTGACCTCCAATTTCCTACCTTGTGCTCCCTCTCTCATCTCTGGCAATCTGTTTTCTGTATCTGTGACTTTGGTCTTTTTTAAATTTCACATATTAAATGAGATTATTCCATTCTTTTAAATGACTCCCAAGTATTCCATTGTTGTGGATGTACTATGTTTTAACCAGTGCCTTATCAATGGATTTGTTTCCTGTCTTTATTAATATAAACAATGTGCAATGGGTTACTTTGCAAAAATGTCACCTTCCTTATATGCTAATATATTGAAACCAGTTCAAAAGTAAGGTAAATTTTTAATTTTGATCAACATTGTTAACTTGCTCACAGGGGCTGTATTACTGTACTTCACCAATAATGTATGTTTCTGTTTTTCCATATCCTTATCCACTCTAACATAGTATGTTATTATATCAGCGTTTTTGCCAGTCTGAGAGGGGAAAGCTGTATCTCAATGACCCGGGGAGTGGGTGGATAGGGGAGCTAAATCTAGATAGAATCCAGTCATCCTGTATTTCAGTGCAGAGCTCTTTGTTCCAGAGCTACACACAGGGTACACAAACAATGCATAGCAGGCATGTAGCATACGTCTACTGGATAAACAAAGAGATCAATGCATGGACAGAAGAGGGAAAATTTGACGTAGATGCAATGGTTGGTCTTTTTTTAAATTTACATATCTCTTATATAATTGTGTTTGAACCTTGTCTTGTGTTTCATGTCATCATGGTTCTTCTTTTTCTTTCCTTTTACATCCTGTGCAATTACATTGATATTCTTACAAATGGTGATTATTTGTATATAAGAGAATTACTAATAGTTGTACCTAGCTAACTTAGTGCATTCTCTTACTATTTACTATAGTTCTTTAGCTGATTCTCTTGGGTTTTCCAGGCATAGATTCTGTATCATCTGCAAATATGACAATCTGATCTTATTCTTACCATGATCATGTCTCTTATTCATTTCTCTTATCAAATTGTGTTGCCTAGTAGCTCCAAAGGAATATTACATGACAATAGTGACAGTGGATATCATCATCTTGGTCCTTGCATTGATGTAAATATTTTTACTTTCTCATTAAGCATAATGCTGACTTCTGATTAACATGAAATACTTTGTCATATTATGGAAATATTCATCTATTCTATTTCCTTTCAATTAAGAGGGTTTACATAATAAGATGAAGAATGGATATTGTTTTTTTAAAATGAAATATATAATTACCATAATATCTAGCAATTTCTGGGTGTATACTCAAAAGAATTGAAAGCAAGAACTTGAACAGATATTTGTACACTCATGTTCAGAGCCAAAAGATAGAAGTAATTCAAATGTCCATCAACAGATGAATGGAAAACCAAAACATAATATATAAGTATGATGGAATATTACTCAGATTTAAAGAGGAAGAAAATTCAGACATATGCTTATAACAATAGGTACATTTTGAACACATTATATTAAGTCAAATCAGTCAGTCATTAAGGACAAATACTGTATGATTCCATTTTTTATAGGGTACCTAGAGCAGTCAGATTCACAGAGACAGAAAGTAGAATGGTGGTTGCCAGGACTGGTGGAGAGGGAACATGGAATTATTGTTTATTTGGTACAGTGTTTCATTTTGGGAAGATGAAAAAGTCCTGGAGACAGATAGTTGTGATGGTTGTACAACTATGTGAATGTACTTAATGCCACTGAACTGTACACTTAAAGATGGTTATGTCAAAGTGTGTTCTGCCCATGTTCTCCTCTAATAGTTTTACAGTATCCAGCCTTACATTTAGATTGTTAATCCATTTTGAGTTTATTTTTGTGTATAGTGTTAGGGAGTGTTTTAATTTCATTCATTTACATGTAGCTGCCCATGTAAATGCGCACTGCCCACTGTTACCTGCATCACGTATTAAAGAGACTGCCTTTTTTCTATTGTGTACTATTGCCTCCTTTGTCATAGATTAGGTGACCACAAGCGTGTAGGTTTATCTTTGGACTTCCTATCCTGTTTCATTGATTCATATTTCTGTTTTTGTGCCAGTACCATACTGTTTTGAAAAAAATGGCTAAAATGGTAAATTTTTTGTTGTGTATATTTTACCACAATAAGAAAGAGTGGATATTGAGATTTACCAAACATATTTTCAGCATCTACAAACATGATATGAATTTTCCCTTTTGAACTAAAAACTTGGTGAATTAAGTTAATAGATCACCTAATATTGAGTAATTCCTGCTTTTCTCAAATTAACTCCTCTTAGGTAATAATGGAATTCTTTCAAAGTGCTGCTGCTGCTGCTGCTAAGTTGCTTCAGTCGTGTCTGACTCTGTGCGACCCCATAGATGGCAGCCCACCAGGCTCCCCCATCCCTGGGACCCTCCAGGCAAGAACACCAGAGTGGGTTACCATTTCCTTCTCCAATGCATGAAAGTGAAAAGTGAAAGTGAAGTCGCTCAGTCACATCCGACTCTTTGCGACCCCATGGACTGCAGCTTCCCAGACGCCTCCGTCCATGGGATTTTCCAGGTGAGAGTACTGGAGTGCAAAGTGCTGCTAGGTTCTTTTAAAATTCTTTTTTAACATAAAATTTGCCATCTTAACCATTTTAAAATGTACAGTTCAGTGATATTAAACACATCTGCAATGTTGTGTAAGCATCACCACTATCCATCTCCAGAACTCTTCTCATCCTGTAAAACTGATAACCCCCAACTCAGCACACTGCCCGCCCCCCACCTTGGACCCTGAAAAACACATTCCACTTTTTGTCTCGATTTTGACTGTTCTTAGTGTCACATATAAGTGGAATCATATAGTATTTGTCTTTTTGTGACTGATTGACTTATTTCACTTAGCATAATATCTTCAAGATACATCCGTGCTGTAGCATATGCCAGAATTTCCTTCCTTTTTCAGACTGGATAATACTTCATTGTATGTGTGTGTGTGTGATCAGTCATGCCTGACTCTTTGTGACCCCGCTGACAATAGCCCATCAGGCTCCTCTGTCCATGGGATTTTCCAGGCAAACATACTGGAGTGGATTGCCATTTCCTTATTATAATTACCACTTCTTGCATAATCATTCATCTGTCAATGGAAATTGGGTTGTGTCCACCTTTTGGCTATTTTGAATAATGCTGCTATGAACTTGAGTGTTCAAATACCTTTTTGAGACCCTGATTTTAATTCTTGAGTATACACCTGAAGTAGAATTTCTGGATTGCACAATAATTCTACTTTTAATTTTTTGAGGAACTGCCATAGTGTTTTCCATAGTGTTTGTACCATTTTATAGTCCCACCAACAGTGCACAAAGGTTCTAATTATTCCACATCCTGACCAACACTTGCTGTTTTCTAGTTTTCTGATAGTAGACATTGTAATGGATATGAGGTGGTTTATCATTGCAGTTTTGGTTTGTATTACTTAATGACAGTGATGTTAAACTTCTTTTCTTTTGTAATCTTCCTTGGAGGAATGTCTATTTAAGTTCTTTGCCCATTTTAAAATAAAGTTTTTGTTGTTGTTGTTGTTGTTGCAATTTAAAAGTTCTCCATATGTTTTAGATATTAATCCTTTACTAAATATATGATATGCAAATATTTTCTTCCATTCTGTGGGCTGCCTTTTTACTCTGTGAAAGTGTCTTTTTATGTACAAATTTTTTACATTTTCATGAAATCCAGTTAGTCTATTTTTTCTTCTGTTACTGTGCCTTTGGTTCATATGCGAGAAATCATTGCCAAATTCAACATCATGAAGTATTTGTCAAGTGTTCTTTTCTAAGAATTTTACACTTTGGGTCTTGCATTTAGGTCTTTGGTTCATCTTGAGTTAATTTTTGCATACGGTATTAGGTGAGGGTCCAACTTCATTCTTTTACATGTGAAGAGTCAGTTTTCCCAGCACTATTTGTTGTAAAAACTATAATTTCCCCATTGAATGGATTTGAAATTTTTATCAAAAATCATGTGACTTGATATTGGAAGGTTTATTTCTAAGCTCTCTATTCTATTCCACTGATCTGTATGTCTAGTATATTATACTAGTACCACAATGATTTGGTTATTGTGGCTTTGTAGTAAATTTTGAAGTCAGTAAGTGTGAGTCCTTCAGCTTTGCTCTTAAAAGTGCTGCTAGATTCTATTCATTAATATTATATTCAGGATTAAAAAAAATTGAAGTCCAGGCATGAGACTGTTCTGCCTTTCTCCCCTTCCTTCTTTCCTCCTCCTCCCTTTTCCTCCTTCATTTCCCATTTCCTTCTTTACTTCCTTCCTTTCTTTTGTGCTCGGTCTTAAATGTTATTCTTTTGAATTCTCCTTAATGGCTGCATCGTTTTCCTCTAACTCAGGTACATCAATATCACTAGAATATTCCAACTACATTTCAACTCAGTCACAAAGTTCTGAATGTCTTATCCTGTTTTACAAATTATCTCTAATCTATTCTGAATAAAGAATATATCCTAAGGGAAGATAGCGAGTTTTTAAATGGTGCTGCTATTTGAGAGTCCAGATGACAGGGTTGTATATAATATGAATGTATTTAACAAATATTTGTTCATCACCGAGGCATAAGGATTATCATAAATTTGGGGCATAAACATACAATTGAGATAAGGCTTTTTTGGGAGGTGGAGACAGTGGAGTAAATCATCAATCATTTAAAATAAGTGCTTTGAAAAAGTTTGCCCAATATGCAAAGTGAGGAGCACCTGGGAGGGTTCAGGGACGTCCTAACTGCTAAATCCACCCCCTCAATTCTTGTTTCTTGTTATAGGAGCATCCGTACCTAAACTCCAAATCAGCCTGTAGCCTCACATTTGAATCTCCTCCTTCTCTTTCCCCAGTGTAGTCTCAGGATCCAAAAAAACCAAACTCATACAATAGTTTGTACCTTCTTTGGAGACATGAACTACTTAGATAATCTGATGAATGCTTCAGATCTGCTTCAGATGTATGGCCTGCCCAAAGCCACACAGACACTAAATGGTGGAGTTATCTAAGAATTGATTCCTAGTTCAAGAGACAAATCTGCCGAGCACCCACTGTGTGTGTCCTGAAAACAGATCCTGGGAGACACTGAAGAACCTGAATCAGATCCCTTCTGAGGAGGACTCAGAAGTCCTTAGGAGGTAACAAAACCCTTTACCTTACTTAAGTGTGCAAATCTGAGTGTAACAAATGCAGCACTTTCCTCTTCACACTGTAAGATTTTTTTTTTTTTAAAGGCTTCCTGTGTCACTAATCTTTTCCTTTCTGTTAAAACACCCAGCAAAAGTGTCAACCCATGCCAACTGGGCCGATGTTATATTCATGTTATTTTCTTATGTTTATGCTCACTCTTGGTGTGCATCTGTTCCAGGGAAGATTTGCAGCTTCTGTCACTATGAAAATGTTCCCTGGAGTTACATTTTGTGAAACCTTGAACCCCAGCAAAATTCTCTGTTAAACTTAGCACAGACTCAGGCTCTTGAGTTATGCCACCTGCCTACCTTACAATGACAGTGAATCCTGCATGCTATTGATTATTTTCAGTTGTTCTAAAATTTTGCTCATTAGACATTTGCTTCTTAAGCTGTTTTTCATATTGAGCATTTTTTCCCAGTTGAGGAAATTCTAAATAGAAAAAACCGACTAATCCTACACATAATTCTGTAACAGTGTATTCTAAGTAAAATGCAACACCAGAATGCCATTTAAACCCTTTGCCAGAGGATGACCTACAATAGCCAGACGAGGACAGCATCACCCTGATATCAAAACAGTCAAAGTTATCATAGAAAAGAAAATTACAGGCCAATATCACTGATGAGCATAGATGCAAAGATCCTCAACAAAATACTAGCAAACTGAATCCAGTGAAAATGTTAGTTGCTCAGTCATCTCTGATTCTTGCCACCCCATGGTTTGTAGCCCACCAGCCTCCTCTGTCCATGGAATTCTCCAAGAAAGAATACTGGAGTGGGTAGCCATTCCCTTCTCCAGGAGATCTTCATGACCCAGGGATTGAACCCAGGGTTCCTGCATGGCAGGTGGATTCTTTACCTTCTGAGCCATCACTGATGAGCACAGGTGCAAAAGTCCTCAGCAAAATACTAGCAAACTGAATATAACAATACATTAAAAGGATCCCATGATCAAGTGGGATTTATCCCAGGGATGCAAGTGTTTTTCAATTTCCACAAATTAATCAATGTGATATACCACAATAACAAACTGGAGAATAAAAATCATATGATCATCTCAACAGAAGTAGAAAAAGCTTTTGATAAAATTCAACATTCATTTATGATAAAAGCTCTCCAGAAAGCAAGCATAGAAGGAACATACTTCAACATAATAAAAGCCATATATGACAAACCCACAGGTAACATACTTAATAATGAAAAGCTGAAAGCATTTTCTCTAAGATCAGGAACAAGACAAGGATGCCCATTCTCATCACTTTTATTAAACATAGTTTTGGAAGTCCTAGCCATGGCAATCAGAGAAGAAATAAAAGAAATCCAAATTGGAAAGGAAGAGGTAAAATTCTCACTTTTTGCATATGACATGACACTATACATAGAAAATCCTAAAGACCCCACTAGAAAACTACTAGAGCTCATCAATATATTCAGTAAAGTGCAGGATACAAAATTAAGATACAGATATCAATGGCTTTTCCATACAATAGAGATTAATGTGGTTTCTAGAACACTTAAGTTTAGAGTAATTATAAATGTACATAAGCTGATGATTCACAAACTCTTAAATTATACATCTGCATTTAATTTTATGTTGGAGTATTTTTAAACTTTCAGAAAAAGATATTACCAAATGTTTCTTGCTCACTAAGTGCTATGTTTCTAAAAATTCTTAATCACAGACAAAGACCTATCTAGTATTAGTCTTGATATAAAATTAGATGAGTTGGAAATAAATGTCTTTTCAAATTGAGTTATAATTAACATACAATATTATATTAGCTTCACGTGTACAACATAATGATTTGATAGTTTTCTATGTTATGAAATGATCACCACAATAAGATCAGTTATCTGTCACCATACAAAATTGTTACAATATTATTGACTATATTCCCTATTTGTACATTCCATCCCTGGGATTTACTTATGTTATAGCTAGAAGTTGGTGCCTCTTAATTCCTTTCACCTATTACATCTATTCCCCTCATCCCCTGCCCTCTGGCGGCGTGTGTTCTCCGTATCTAATGAGTCTGTTTTTGATTTGCTTGTTTGGTGTTTTTCAATCCCACATGTAAGTGTAATCTTACAGTATGTGTTTTTCTCCATCTGACTTATTATTTTTAGCATAATACCTTCCAAGTCCATCAATATTGCCCAATGGCAAAATTTCATTCTTTTTAATGGTCGAGTGATATTCCATTGTAATTACAGTATACATACATATGTATGTATACTATATAGTATATGTATATATGTGTGTATATATGTATATATATAATATAGTGAGGGACAGGGAGGCCTGGAGTGCTACAGTTCACGGCGTCGCAAAGAGGCAGACATGACTGAGCAACTGAACAATTACAACAATATATGTTATATATATATATTTATAATATCTTTATTCATTCATCTATGGAATGACACTTAAGTTGCTTCCATATCTTGGCTATTGCAAATGAGCTGCTACGAACATAGAAGTACATATATCTTTTCTAAATTAGTGTTCTTGTTTTCTGCAGATAAATGCCCAGACATGGAGTTGCTGAACCACATGGTAGTTCTATTTTTAGGGTTTTAAGGAACCTCTATACTGTTTTTCACAGTAGCTGTACCAATTTATATTCCCACCAAAAGTTTAAGGTTTTCTTTTCTCCACATCCTCATCAAGGCTTGTTACGTGTTTTCTTTTTGAAAACAGCCATTCTGACAGGTGTGAGGTGGTATCTCACTGTTTCAATTTGTATTTCCCTGATGATTAGTAATGTTGAGCACCTTTTCATGTATTTGTTGGCCATCTGTATGTCTTCTTTGGAAAAACATCTATTCAGGTCCCCTGCTTGTTTTTTTAACAAGATTGTTTTATAATATAAAGTTGCATGAGTTTTTAAAATATATTTTGAATATCAACCTTTTAGTGGCTCTATCACTTGCAAATATCTTCTCCTATTCAGTAGGTTGCTTTTTCATTTAGCTGGTGGTTTCCTTCGTTGTACAAAAGCTTTTAAGTTTGATATATTCCTGCTTGTTTATTTTTGCTTTTGTGGCCCTTGACTGAGGAGACATATCCAAAAAATATACTGCCAAGACTGATATGGAGGAGTTTACTGCCAGAAGCTTTATGGTTTCAGGTCTTTAATCCATTTTGAGTTTATTTTTGTATTTTGTACATGGTGTAAGAAAGTGGTCCAGCTTCATTCTTCTGCATGTAGCTGTCCAGTGGGAAATAAATTTCTTGTAATGTAAATACATCAGGCTGAGAGAGTTCAGAATCTTCTTGAATCACTGCTATTTTGTTTTTCTTCTTAAAAAAGGTTACAAAACAAAGCAATGATCCACTTAAGATGGAAATAACTGTGACAAAATTATGGTGTGAATGGAAGGGTAGATAACACAGGCCATCATCATTCTGGCACCACTAAGCATCCTGACTGAGCAGGACTTTTCCCCGGTTAGAAAGGATCCTGCTGGAGTCAAAAATTTAACCAAGCATACAGCCACTGGGTGGCACAATTGGAAGCCTGTAAAGAGAGCTGGGCTTTAAAAGAGCACTCCTCCCTCCCTCCTAAGGACGGGGATTTATAAACACAAAAGCTGCTGCCCATTGTGATTGCTTTTCTTGGGAGCTGTTTAAAACAGTGAGGGAGACTGTGGCTTTTCAAAGAGTGTGGATTTCACAGGGGAAGTCTTTTTGTGGTTATTCTATATGAAATTAACAGATTATTTTTTAGATTTGTCTTCTTTTTGATTTGGTAAATGCAATTGGTAGAGCAAGAGGCAGATTTTGAACATGGTTATAAGCTTGTTTGCAGAGAAAGTGGCTACAACTTTTATTAACATGCTCTGGCATGATTCTTTATATGGGGTTGTCTTTTCCAGTAGTCATGTATGGATGTGAGAGTTGGACTAAAAGAAATCTGAGCGCCAAAGAATTGATGCTTTTGAATTGTGGTGTTGGAGAAGACTCTTGAGAGTCCCTTGGACTGCAAGGAGACCCAACCAGTCCATCCTAAAGGAAATCAGTCCTGAATATTGGAAGGACTGATGTTGAAGCTGAAACTCCAATACTTTGGCCACCTAATGTGAAGAAATGACTCATTTGAAAAGACCCTGACGCTGGGAAAGATCGAAGGCATGAGGAGAAGGGGACAACATAGGATGAGATGGTTGGATGGCATCCCTGACTCAATGGACATGAGTTTGAGTAAACTCCAGGAGTTGGTGATGAACAGGGAGGCATGGCATACTGCAGTCCATGGGGTCGCAAAGAGTCGGATGTGACTGAGCGACTGAACTGAACTGAACTGAGGGTAGTATATGCCAATTTCATGTTGCTATTTAAATTCAAGTTCAAATTCATTAAAATGAATTAAATTGAAAATTCAGGGGAATTCCCTAGTGGTCCAGTGGTTAAACTCTGCACTTTCTCTGACATGGGCCCAGGTTCAATCCCTAGTCGGGGAACTAAGATCACACAAGCCAAGCTGTGCAACAAAAAGGAAAAGAGAAAATTCAGGCTTCTAGTCATATTAGCCACATTTCAATTACTCAATAGCCTAACGTGACTAGTGGCTATTGTATTCTACTGTGCAGGTAGAGAACATTTCCATCATCACAAAAAATTCTATTGGACATGACTGCTAATATCCTTTTCTTATAGTCCTCTAAAGAAGAGAAAATTATGGATGTTTTCTGCTCTTGCAAACTAAAGTCCTTGGGGAGAGTTATTCACTAGCATTGATTGTGTAATTTGAACCAACACACATTTGCTTAATATTTATCCAATCTTAAATAGACATATTCTGCAATCCTGCAACATTGTGTTACTGAAGTTTAGGATAGAAGATAGATTTATATATATATATATATATATATATATATATATATATATATGATAGTATGTTTGATTGATGTCAAAGTTGTCTTAACATTGAATTTGCATAGTGTATATTATAAGAATTAGTTCAGAATCTATATGCTTAAGATTTTGATAGTTAATGTAAATATTCATTGGATCCTAGTCTTTCCAGGTCCATTTTTGGATTATGTGTTATCTTTTTGTAATGATGTCTTTTTGATCCCTGTCATATTCCCTGCCCACTGTGTTCTTTATACTGCTTTTTTAAAACTGTAGGTGTTTCATTTCAGTCATACAGAAAGGGTTGCTCCCCTTTCTCAACCTTTGACTCTCCATTATCTCGAAAGGACTACCCCAACCTTGCTTCCCACCTTCCCCTCCTACTGGTGGTTCTCAAGCTCTAGCTCCCATTGAGGGTATCATGTTTACATGTTGACTATACAGGCTGTGAGAAGATAATCTGCTTGTCTAAGTTTTGATGATGTTTACATGCTTTTGGTGAAAAATGAAAATTTCAGTCAACTGTGTCCTTTTCTTGACAGAATGTATGCCCATCTCCAGGTGAATGGTGCCTGATGGATGATTTTGTTGTTCAGTAGCTCAGTTGTGTCTGATTCTTTGTGACCCCAGGAAATGCAGCATGCCAGGCTTCCCTGTCCTTCACTACCTCTGGGAGTTTGCTCAAACTCATGTCCATTAAGTCAGTGAATCCATCCAATCATCTCATCGTCTGTCACTTCCCCAGTATTAAGATACATGGATTCAATTCTGTTGATAGTTATTATACATCTTTTATGTCAGCCCTATGCTTGGTACCTGTGCTTCCTGGTAGCTCATCTGGTAAAGAACATGATACAGGAGACCCTGGTTTGACTCCTGGGTCAGGAAGATCCCCTGGAGAAGGGATAGGCTTCCCACTCCAGTATTCTTGGGCTTCTCTGGTGGCTCAGACGGTAAAGAATCCACTTGCGATGTGGGAGACCTGGGTTCGATCCCTGAGTTGGGAAGATCCCCTGGAGGAGTATGGCAACCCACTCCAGAGCTCTTTCCTGGAGAATTCCCATGGACAGAGGAACCTGATGGACTACAGAATATGGGGTCACAAAGAATTGGACACGACTAAGTGACTAAGGAGCAGCAGCATGTTTGGTACCTAGGGGGTATAAAGGTACTTGTATTCAGGACATAGTCCTCACTTTCAAGGGGTTTACATACATGTGGTAAAAGGACCCACATTAAAAAAAAAATCCTCTGTACGTTTTATTTTGCCAAGAAATTTTGGAACTGTGGAGAGTCTGTAGCCAAATTGGTTGAGTGTAAGTGCATGTAATTTAATGTGATGAAACAGGTTTCACAAAATGTATGGGAAACCAATCTCTTTTAATACTCATCTCATCTTTCTCTAGGACAGTAGTTATCAAACTGAATATCTCATTGGAATCTCTTGAAGAGCTTTTAAAAACAATACTGATATTCAGGGCAGACTTCCTGAGCAGTGGTTCTAAGCACACTCCAGAGACAAAGAACATGAGCCTAATCTGGAAACCTGTTGAAATGCAGATTCTCAGGCCCCACCCCAGACCTACAGAATCAGAGACAGGGTTTGAAGCCCAGCAACCTGTTTTAGCAAGCCCTTCCATGATTCAGATGCTCAGGAAATTTCAGAACCACAGCTCTAGGAATTCTCATTTACTCAGTCTGAGGCATAATCTAAGTTCTGGTCTTTTAAAGGCTCTTCAGGTTACTCTAAGATGGGGACAGGTTTGAGAACTGCTGCACTAGAAGAGAAGTTGGTCAAACTTCCCTTTTGATTTGGAAATGTTTAGGATGGCCTGACACCAGAGAACCAGTCGCTTCAGTTGTCCTTCGATTGTGGTCAAACTGTCAGAAAGGGACTTTCATGATTTTAAAGTGCATATTGTTGTTCAGTCACTCAGTCGTGTCTGACTCTTTGAGACCCCAGAGACTGCAGCACTCCAGGCTTCCCTGTCCTTCAACATCTCCCAGGGCTTGCTCAAACTCATGTGCATTGAGTCAGTGATGCCATTCAACCATCTCATCCTCTGTTGCTCTCTTCTCCTCCTGCCTTCAATCTTTCCCAGCTTCAGGGTCTTTTCTAATGAGTCGGCTCTTTGCATCAGGTGTCCAAAGTACTGGAGCTTCAGCTTTAGCATCAGTCCTTTCAGTGAATGTTTAGGGTTGATTTCCTTCAAAGTGTAGGAGGGGAAGAATCAGCTCAGTCTAGTCTAGGGTGTATGGGAGCAAAATTCAGAATTGACCAAAGCCTGTTGGGAAACAATCCCCTCATAATCTGGGCTGGGCCTGAGATACTGCATTTCCAACAAACTTCCACCTGATATTGATGCTGCTGCCTTTGAGGCTTTGTGTAATAAGTTAGAAATTAAGACTGAGATCCAACTCTAGACCTACTGAATCAAGATCTACATTTTAATAGGATTCCTATTGTTTAAAGGTACTCTATACTCTTAGAAGAAAAAAAAAACATTGTAATTTCTGGAAGATACAGCCTTGAGATGAATTTTTATTGTGCTATGGTTTGTTTTTTATCTCCTAGAAGAGGAGAATGCCTGAGGTGTAGTGATATGATTAAGGTCCTGGAGTTGCTGCCTAATGTGACAGAAGCTATCATTAAGAAATACTTTCTTTAAAAAAAAGAGTTAACTATGTGAAGTGATAAATGTGCTAATTACCTTGATCTTGGTAATCATTCTATAATGTATGTGAGTGACGGCTCAGTCTCTCAGTTGTGTCCAACTCTTTGTGACCCAATGGACTGTAGCCCGCCAGGCTTCTCTGTCAACGGGATTCTCCAGGCAAGAATACTGGAGTGGGTTGCCGTCTCTTCCTCTGGGGTATCTTCCTGATCTAGGGATCAAACCTATGTCTCCTGAATCTCCTGCATTATAGGCAGATTCTTTACCACACTGTAATGTATATGTATATCTAATTAACATGTTGTACACCTTAGATATATTAATGACCCAGATAACCATGATGGTGTGATAACTCACTTAGAGCTAGACATTATGGAGTGCGAAGTCAAGTGGGACTTAGGAAGCATCACTATGAACAAAGAGTGGAGGTGATGGAATTCCAGCTGAGCTATTTCAAATCCTAAAAGATGATGTTGTGAAAGTGCTGCACTCAATATGCCAGCAAATTTGGAAAACTGAGCAGTGGCCACAGGACTGGAAAAGGTCAGTTTTCATCCAATTCCAAAGAAAAGCAAACCAAAGAATGTTCAGACTACCACACAATTACATTCATCTCACACACTTGCAAAGTAATGCTCAAAATGCTCCAAGCTAGGCTTCAACAGTACATGAACCAAGAACTTCCAGATGTTCAAGCTGGATATGTAAAAGGCAGGAGAACTAGAGATCAAATTGCCAACATTTGTTGGATCATAAAAAAAGCAAGAGAATTCCAGAAAAGTATCTACTTCTGCTTCATTGACTATGCCAAAGCCTTTGACTATGTGGATCACAACAAACTGTGGAAAATTCTTCAGGAGATGGGAATACCAGACCATCTTATCTGCCTCCTGAGAAACCTGTATGCAGGTCAAGAAGCAACAGTTAGAACTAGACATGGAACAACGGACTGGTTCCAAATTGGAAAAGGAGTATGGAGTATGTCAAAGTAGTATATTGTCACCCTGCTTATTTAACTTCTGTGCAGAGAAGTTTATTTAACTTCAATATCAATATATCTTATTTAACTTCTACATCATGAAAAATGCCAGACTGGATGAAGTGCAAGCCAGAATGAAGTTTGCTGGGAGAAATATCAATAACTTCAGATATGCAGATGACGCCACCCTCATAGCAGAAAATGAAGAGGAACTAAAGAGTCTCTTGGTGAAAGCAAAAGAGGAGCGTGAAAAAACTGGCTTAAAACTCGACATTCAGAAAACTAAGATCATGGCATCCAGTCCCATCACTTCATGGCAAATAGATGGGGAAACAATGGAAACAGTGACAGACTTTATTCTCTTGGGCTCCCAAATCACTGCAAATGGTGACTGCGCCATGAAATTAAAAGACGCTTGCCCCTTGGAAGAAAAGCTATGACCAACCTAGACAGCATATTAAAAAGCAGAGACATTGCTTTGCCAACAAAAGTCCATATAGTCAAAGCTATGGTTGTTCCAGTAGTCATGTATGGATGTGAGAGTTGGGCCATAAAGAAGGCTGAATGCTGAAGAATGGATGCTTTTGAACTGTGGTGTTGGAGAAGACTCTTGAGAGTCCTTTGGACTGCAAGAAGATCAAACCAGTCAATCCTAAAGGAAATCAAACCTGAATATTCATGGAAGGACTGATGCTGAAGCTGAAACTCTTAATACTTGGCCACCTGATGTGAAGAGCTGGTTCACTGGAAAAGACCCTGATGCTGGGAAAGATAGAAGGCAGGAGAAGAAGAGGACGACAGAGGATGAGATGGTTGGATGGCATCACCAACCCAATGGACACTAGTTTGAGCAAGCTCTGGGAGATGGTGAAGGACCAGAAAGCCTGGCATGCTGCAGTCCATGGGATTGTAGAGAGGCGGATACAGCTGAGACACTGAACAACAGCAGCAACAATATTTGTTAATTATTTGTCAGTAAAGTCTTTAAAAAACATTTTCTTTGAATTTGGTGTTTATTCCTAAAAAATTTCACCTAGAGACAAAATCCCTTGGGGGTTTGCTAAACAGGAAAAGTGACTGGAGTTAAATCTTTGATCTAAATTTTTCTTAAAAATTGCTTCAGGACGTAATAATGTGTTTCAGTTGGAAATTTAAAGTAACAAACTCAGAGAATACTTGAATGAACTAGAAATTTTAATTTCTTTTATATTAAATGTTATATATTATTTAAGCTAAATATGTGGTAATTATTTAAGTTGAAAATTAAGCTAAATGAAGTATGCCATTTCAGTACCCCTATATACCACTTAAAAATAATAATTCTCTAGTTTTGAAGTAGCAAATTAAAAAGTTGCTTATTTCACATTATATTAAGCATTTAATTAATAATTTGAGGGTTTTAGGGGATTGATTTTTACCTTCTACTGAGAAGAAATACTAATGTCAAGTTATTTTAGAAATAAAAATATCATATATAGTTCTCTTTAGTGAATATCACAAGTTGAAAATCTGTCTTAGTTTGATTGTATCATACAGAATAAGGCTGAAATTAGCAGTGAACTTAAACTGTTTTTATTATGTTTAATTTAAAAAATCCCACTTTATAAAACATAATTTTTTAAACCATGGGATTTTCTTTTAATAACTTCAAAGAAATTGGAGTTGAAGAGATCTTGGATGCTGAATCCAATCCCTTCACTTTATAGTTGAAGACAGAACATTTTCCTGCCTTTTCCCAGGCCCCAGACAGCTGAGATTGGCATGGGGCGGGTGGAGGCTAAGTGAGGCAGGACTGAGGGTCCTGCTAAGGAGTTGGTAAAGCATGACCTTTCACCTTCCATGAAGAGCCAGCGCCTCTCTGTAGCACAGAAAGCAGGCTCCAAAGCACCACCTTTAAAGACCAATGTAGAAAATCAAGAGAACAGAAAACCACATCTGTTTGGCTTTGAACCCACAAGAATTACAGAAATCACCTCTTCTTTGCCCACCGATTATGGTGATTAAATTACTGTAAAAATCAAACTTGAAAGAAAGGAAAATCTGTTATGCTATTTTACAAGATGATGGCAGAATATAGGGCTTCTCCCCCACCTTTCCTCACCGATCCTTTGTTTTTTCTCTTTAATTTGGAGCAGCAATCTAATTTACTAGTCTAGTCTTAGAAATATTTGCAATTTGTCCAATCCCAAATGTTTGTACAATATCTGTTTAGTAAGCAGACTGATCAAGAGTCTTATCTATTTGGGAACAATAGTGCTGTTGGCCCTTGGAAATATAATATTTGACTGGTCCAGTTCATAGGCATAATTTTGAGGCCAGTTAAAAAAAACTGGGCCCTCACTTACATGTTGGCACAGTTAACTAAAACCCTATAGAAAAACAAAGTAATGTATGATTACAGTTTCATTTTACCATAAGGAAAAAGCAATAAAACATTCTTTAAAAATACTGTAACAGCAAACAAGAGGGAGGAATTATTCAGCCTTTATCTAGTTAAACCTTCAGCTTTCTAATGTGGAGAGACTCTTCTCCCTGATTTCCTAACTTTTGCCATATGTAAAAATATACAAAGACCTAATAAATGTATATATGCCTTCTGATTAGGCTGTTTGACACAAATATTTGCATGGTTGTTCAAGCTGAGCAGGAATTGTATATTGTGTTGGAACTTCTATGAGTCAGTAAAAGAATAGGATTGATATAAATATCCAGTTTTGCCTTTCTCACTAAAACCTTATGGAAGCAGTCCAAAATATACACATATACATGTGTATTTAACTTAATGATATTGCAAACAAGAATTTGAGAAATGTGGACCTGATTAATGTTACCTGGATTTTATATCTTATGCACAAGTGTTCAAAAATAAAGTTTAAATAAATGCAAAGAAAAATACCCATTTAATTTACATTGGCAATAAAAGTGAAATAAAATAAATATAGTTTTAATATAAAAATCAGGCAATCTTGTTAATAAGAGAATAAATAGCTCAAAAGAACAGCTGCTTTTTTATGGGTCTAATATTGGCATTCAAAATGCTGTAATCCAGTTCGAACACACAAATGAAATAGTGTTATTATAGTACATAGCAATAGCAAGAATAAACAGAGGACTTCATGCTGTTTTATCTAAAAGTTTTTTTATTAAAGATGTGAATCTCAGTGTCAACCTAAATAAAGAGGTAAACTGAGGCAAGCTCAAATTACCAGAAAGTGAGTTTTTTTGGGAACAGCAGAGAAACTGCCATTTGGAAAACACAAACTATGCTGCAAGTTACCTTTGAAAGTTTGGTACTGGCCATATTCACAGGTAAGGAGTGCAAAGAGGGGCAAGTCTAGCCAGAGGCCAAGCAGGAAGTTCGTTGGCTTGAGGATGGGAGAGATTTTTGGCATATGTTCATCAGTCAGGAGATTAGTCTAGATATTCTGTAAATCCCATATTCCAAGGAAATCATTCTTCAATAATCAGTAACAAAATTTGTTCATCTGGAGGGTAAATGTATGAAATTCCCCATTTCCAAAAAAAAAAAAGAAAAGAAAAGAAATTCCCCATTTCCTATACTCAGGTTCCACTTTATACTGAGATCCTTTCCCACCAAGTATCCAACTCCTTGTCTTAATCATAGGACTGGAAGCTATGTGAAAATCCACCTAATGACCAGCATGTGGAAAATGCTCCACTTCACAAGTAAGCAAAGAAATCATCATTTAAACAAGCTATTGTTTTTTCTCCTTATTAAATTGCTCCTCTTCATCCTCTTCCTCCTCTACCCCTTACTCCAAAGCAAACACTAATATCCAGTTTTGATCAGTATGGAAGGATGGAAGGAAAAACATTTTTCCTACCCGCCTAGTAGGAGTGTCTATTTGTTCTTTTCTGAAGTACAATTGGGCAAATTTATGGAAAACTGCATATCTCTTTTTCATATTTCTTCCACCTAGAAAATCTCTAAAAAAATGAGAGGCTTGTGTAAACATTAATAGTATTTATAAGTTAAAAAAGAGGAAACAACATAAATATCCAATAATTGGGGACAAGTAGATAAATTATAATATACCTATATCATGGAAAACTATATAGTTAATAAAGTTCACACTGTGGAAGATTCATTTGAATGGAATCTTTTTCATGATATACAATTAATGGGGAAAAAAACAGGCTATAAGACAGTAAATACTGTATAACTTCAAGTTTGATTAAAAAAACTATACACATTTGTAGAAATAAAAGGCTAGAATTATATTCACCAAAATGTGTACAGTGACTTATCTCTGGGCAATTTATTTATGTATGATTTCCTCCACTGAGACTTTTTTCCTATTTCCTAAATTTGAAACATGCTTGTCAAATTACATAGAGCAAAATATAACTTTTTAACAAGTTTTTCTTGTTAAAAACCAGTCTCCTGTCCTAAGTTACCAAGTTATGAGTTGCCATCTGATCCTAAAATATAACCTAGGAATATTTAGCATTCCTTTTTCAGAGAAGTTCAAGTTCCCTTCTTGTATAATTCATCTTCATACCCTCCCCTGTTTTTTGTCATGTTGGAACACAGTTCTGAATCCATCCCTTGGCTTTTTCATCTACAATCTTTTCGCCTTCACTTTTCCAGCCTTTTGCTCTTTTCTTCTTCTCTGAGTGTCCTCAGACAACATTCCAAAAAAACATGCTTTCCCTCTACTGAACAAAATCTGGAAGACATCCCTGTGCTTCTTTTAATATCAGGGCAGATATCAAAGTAACCAGCTTCAACCTGGGAATTTTCTTTGTAGTTCAGTGAAGCTGCCCAAGCAGTTTTGAGAAGGCATGGGTACTCAACCCAAAGCTGTTGTCTTCCCTTTGGGCTTTCTTGGTGTGATGCAGGGAAGAGTATAACCACAGGAATGGACTTGGTGACACTTCAAGGCCTCCTGAAGTGACATCATTAAATTTTTGGTGACTCATTCATTCATATCTTCCAATAGCAACACTTTCCCATCCTTTACTGACTTCTTTAGTGTTAGCCTTCATGGTGGATATCACCTATTTCTTGACTTATTTTAAAACTTCATTATTTTATTCATATATGAAATCACACGATCACAATGAAAAAGTCAATTAAAACAAAATAATGAAATTATTATGTGTATAGATACACACACACACCTAGGGGTCTTCATCATTTTTCTGGCACAGAGCTCCCAAAACTCTTGGAATTTTCTAAGTGATGAGAGTGATAAGAGAGTCTTCTGTAATACTAATGACATGACCTTTGGAAAGTCCCTAGATCACCTGAGGGTGGGCCTGGCTGTCAGAGGAGCCAATCTTGTGATAGAAATTTGGGACTTCCAGTCCCATCTCCTGACCTCCAAGGAGGAAAGAGGGGTTTCCTCCAATGACCAGTAATTTAATCAATGCCTAAGTAATGAAGCCTCTTTGCTTATTTGTTGTTGTTTGGCTGCTAAGTCGTGTCCCACTCTTTGCAACCCCATGGACTGTAGCCTGCCAGGCTCCTCTGCCCATGGGATTCTCCAGGCAAGAATACTGGAGTGGGTTGTCATTCCCTTCTTCAGGGGATCTTCCTGACCCAGGGATCAGATCTGTCACCTTCTTTGGCAGGTGGATTCTTTACCACAAAGCCACCAGGGAAGCCTATAATGAAGCCTCTATAAAAGCCCAAATAAATGTGGTTCAGAGAGTTTCTGGGTTAGTGAGCAGGTGGAGATTTGGGGAGGCTCATCCAATCAGAGGGAACATGGAAGCTCAGGGCCTTTTCCCCATTCGTTGCCCCATTCGTATCTCTTCTATCTGGATCTTCCTGAGTGATACTCTTTTATAGTAAACTGGTAATCTAGTAAATACAATTCTTTGAGTTCTGTGAGCCAGTCTAGCAAATAATTGAACTCAAGGAGGGGTTGTTGGAACTTCCAGTCTATAGTCTGCAGGTCAGAAAAGCACAAGCAACAACCAGACTTGCAATTGGAATCTTAAGGGTGGGGGCTGTCTTGTAGGGTTGATCCCTTAACTATGGGATCTGAAGATATATCTAGGTAGATAGTTTCAGATTTGAGTTGAATGGTAGAACACCGAGCTGGTGTTGGAGAATTGCTTGGTGGTGTGGAAAAAAACATTGGAATTGGGTGCAGAACCATTATTCATTCATTCATTCATTTATTGGTTGGTTGACTCATGAGGTAATATGTTACTTTTTCAACTAATTCAAATGATACAAAAGTATATAAGCTTTCCTTAGAAGACACAATTAATGTTATGTGGGAATCTGTCTAGATATTTGTCTACACATCCAAAACACTATATATGTATGCATATTTTCCTGAATTTTTGCATAAATGGACACAATTAAAAAAAATTTTTTTCTTGATCCTTTTGTTTTTCTATAACTTGCTTTTATTTAGTCATTCTGGTGCTGATAGCAATATAGGTTAACTGCAGTTTCTCATTATTACAAGTAATGTTGTAGTGAATATCCCTATATGATACTTTTGTGCCACCTGTTTGAGAAAGCCAATTCCTTTCTAGGGTCTGGGTATAGCCAGTCAAAGCGTAATAAATTGTAGCTGTTGCTGTTTATACCTATAGACAGCAGAAACCCACCATCTGTCAAACTGGATAGTAGTAGTAGTGTAAGTCGCTCAGTCGTGTCTTACTCTTTGTGACACCATGGACTGTAGCCCACCAGGCTCCTCTGTCCATGAAATTCTCCAGGCAAGAATACTGGAGTGGGTTTCCATTCCCTTCACGGAATCTTCCCGACCCAGGTATTAAACCGGTATCTCTTGCATGGGCAAGCGGATGTTTTACCATCTGAGTCATCAGGGAAGCCTGTCAAACTGGATACTAGTTATTATATAGTTATCATTTACTAAGTGGTTTCTATGTACCTACTGTTATTCTTTTGTATGTCCTCATTTTTCAGAAAAAGACACTGAGGCTGGGAAGGGATATGAGCTGGCCCTTATAGATATCCTCAGGCCCAGCCCCACCAGCTCCTGGGTTAATTCTCTCCTAACCATGGCAGGAATCACATCATAACCTGCATCTTCATCCAAATGTAAGGCCTATCATTAGTTTTCCAGTTCTTGAAGTTAGCTGAGACTTTTTCTTAATCTTCAAAGTCGTTTGGATGGTTAATTTTATGAGTCAACTTGGGTTGACTGCTGCTGCTGCTGCTAAGTTGCTTCAGTCATGTCCGACTCTGTGTGACCCCACAGACGGCAGGCTGACTGGGGCCCCAAATATCTAGGGCTACCAGATATTTGGTTAACCATTATTCTGGATATTCCTTTGAGTGTGTTTTGAGGTGAGATTAACATTTAAATCAGTGGACTTTGAGTAAAAAAAAAAATACCCTCTGTAATTGGATGAGTGGGCTTCACCCAATACATTGAAGACCTCAATAGAACAGTAACAAAAAACTAGAACTCTGAGCAAGAGGGAATCCTACAGTGTCTAGACTGCCTTGGACTCAGACTGGAATATCAGATCTCTTGAGTCTGCAGGCTGCCAGCCTGTGGTGCAGGTTTTGGACTTGCCAGCCTCCACAATTGTGTCAGTCAATTCCATATAATAAATCTTCCTCTCTCTATATACACACATCCTATGGTTCTATTCTTCTGGAGAAGGGTGGTGAATACATGCCTAGCATTTGCTCAGAGTACATGTTCAATAAATATTAGTGGCATTAACAAGCTTGGGGGTGCCTGCCCATAGAGCCTTAGCCTCCAGGTATCCTCTTTTCTGCTAGTTCCACCACACATGCCTACCTTGTTTGCCTGGCCTTGGGCCTTATGTTCCTAATTCACGCCTAACATCTTCTGCCAGGGTAGAGGCTTGTCCTCTCCCAGGCCTCTCAGCTGGCATCCTGTTTAACCCTCTCCAACTTCTCTGGCCTGGTTGGTGTTGCCCTGGCACCCAGTCACTGAGCTACCCGATTGGATTTTGCCAATGCCACAAGAGCCCACTGGCAAACCTATCTAGTTCTGAGGCTGGCTCCTCTTGGATCCTGACTCTTCATGTTATGAAACATTCAGGCTTCCTTAAGCCCATTGGAAATCACATTTGGATTTGGGGCCAAAGCTCTACCTCCTTTGTGTGCCACTTCCAGAGCAAGCCATACTCCTGGTGATCATTTCTGGCTCTATGTGGACCTCTTTGGTCCTGGCTCCTTCCTTTCCCCTCTGACTTCTGCCACTTCAGTCTCATATGCCTGACCTGAGGCCACAGAAGAGTAGGATATACATGTACCTAATCAGGAAGAAAGAAGGCCATGTGGACTACAACAGAGGCTCAGACCAATAACTGAGGGTAGCCAGAGAAGGCAGAAAACACTTTCCACTGGAGAAGGGAGAAGGACTTTATGGAAGTGGCTGAATTCTGCTGGGCTTCCTAAACCAGATTTCAACAGGATGAGCTAGACCATGGAGATTGGACACAGACACCTCAACAATGGAGCATGAGCAATCAGAGCAACAAAGGATGCAAAGAGGCTGGACAATAGAGAGTCCTGGGGAATGAGGAAAGGATGGAACAGAGAGAGGGGTGAGTAAGTCTAGGAAGAATGTTAGAGGCTCATTTAATACAAAATTTTACCCAGAACAAGAAAGGAAGTGTTCTTTTGTCTCCTGACCAGATTCACTTCTGCAAAATAATCACAGCAAGGTAATTTGTCCCAATGTTTATAACACAAGGACTTGAAAGCAATGTTTTCACAGTTTTGGGGATGGCTGTTTGGTGTAGGAGCTTTGGCCTGAGAGTCTGAAGAACCAGAGTCCAGTCCTGACAGAACCACTAAAGAATTGGAAGAACTCTGGAGGGATCTCAGCTCCCTCATCTGGGAAACAGGGATGGGTGGAGTGAACTGGATAAGGTCTAACATTTTTTTCATAATTGAAACTTTAAGAGTTTGATATAAATTTTTGCTCTCAGGAGTAATTATGAGAGTAGAGTTACATGTTTACATATATATTTGCATAATGATTTTTTAATTATAAAGTTTCCAACATACACAAAAGTATATTTACCCAGTTGTTAAGATCTTACTATATTTTCTTCATCTATTCCTCCTCCAATTCCTTTCTTTTTGGTTGAATTACTGTAAAACACTGACATCATATCATTTCACCTCTAGACCCAGATGCTTCTAAAATATTTAGACATTAAAAAACTACAAAGTCATTATAACATTTAGCAAAAAGAAAAAACTTTGTATCATGTAAAATTCAGTTCATAAAAAAATTTTCCCATTGTCTTAAAAATAAATGTTTACTGTTGTTTTATTTGAATCAGGATACACAGGTGACATTTGGTTGCTGCATCTCTTTAACCTGTTTTAAAGAACAGATATTTTAAAATGCAGACAAAAGTGTTCTTGTGAAAAGATCCCAAATAGTCAAAGCAATCTTGAGAAAGAAAAATGGAGCTGGAGGAATCATGCTCCCTGACTTCAGACTATATAACAAAGCTTCAGTAATCAAAGCAGTATAATTCTGGCACAGAAAAGGACACATAGATCAATCGAACAGGATAGAAAGCCCACAAATAAACCCATACACCTACAGTCAATTAATTTACAACAAAGGAGGTAAGAATATACAATGGAGAATAAACAGTCTCTTCAACAAGTTGTGCTGGGAAAATTGGACAGCTACACGTAAAAGAATGAAATTAGAATATTTTCTAACACCATATATAAAAATAAACTCAAAATGGATCAAAGACATAAAACTAAGACCAGACACCATAAAACTCCTAGGGGAAAACATAGGCAGAACACTCTTTGACATAAATTGCAGTAATATCTTTTTGCATCATTCTCCTAGAGTAACAGAAATAAAAACAAAACAAACAAATGGGACCTAATTAAACTTAAAAGCTTTGGCATAGCAAAGGAAACCACAAACAAAATGAAAAGACCATCTACAGAATTGGAGAAAATACTTGTAAATGATGTGACTGATGAGATTAATTTCCAAAATATCCAAATGGCTCTTATAGCTCAATATAAAAAAAAAAAACAACAACCCAATGAAAAAATGGGCAGAAGATCTAAATACACTTTTCTCCAAAGAAGACACACAGATGGCCAAGAGGCACATGAAAAAGTGCTTAACATCACTAATTATTAAAGAAATGCAAATGAAAACTACAATGAAGTATTACCTCACACTGTCAGTTATGGTCATCATCAAAAAGTGTACAAATAATAAAGGCTGGAGAGGGTGTGGAGAAAAGGGAACCCTCCTACACTGTTGGTGGGAATGTAAACTGGTGTAGCCGATATTGAGAACAGTATGAAGGTTCCTTAAAAAACAAAAAAGTAGAGTTACCATATGATCCAACAAATCCACTCCTAGGTATATAATTCAAAAAGATACACATACACAATATTCACTGTAGTACTATTTATAATAGCCAAGACATGGGAACAACCTACACGTCCTTAGACAGATGAACAGATGAGGAAGATGTTGTGTGTGTGTGTGTATATAATAGATATTACTCAGCCATAAAAAAGAACGAAATAATGCTGTTTGCAGCAACATGGATGGATCTGGAGAGTATCATACTTGGTGAAGTAAGCCAGATAAATATCAAATGAAACTGTTTATATGTAGAATCTGAAAAAAAAATGATACCAATGAACTTATCTACAAAATAGAAAAAGACCCATAGAAAACAAACTTATTGTTACCAAAGGGGAAAGTGGGGAGGCATAAACTAGCAGTTTGGGATTGACATATACACACTCCCTATAAAACACGTAAACTAGGCAGCCTGGTGGCCTCCCGCTCCCGGGCGGTTACCATATTGATGCTGAACTTAGTGCAGACACCCGACTGGCATAATGCACTGCAGCCCAGAACTCCTGAGCTCAAGTGATCCCCCAAACTCAGCCTCTGGAGTAGCTGAGATTACAGGTGCCCCACTATGCCCTGCACTACATATAAAATGCATAAACAACAAAGACCTTTTGTATAGCACATGGAACTATACTCAATATCTTGTAGTAACCTATAATGGAAAGGAATCTGAATTGCTTTGTTGTACACCTGAAACTAACATGACATAGGAAATCAACTATAGTTAAAAAAACAAAAAGTGTTCTTTTTAAAATAAAAAAGTGAGATCAGTGAGGGTGAGGTTAAGCAGCATTTAAGGAGACACTACACATAGCATTGTGACCAGGCACTCCTCGGTTGGTTTCCCACCTGTGGAAGGCAGGTACAGATTCTCTCTCTCAGTTCTTTTTCATGGGCTCGTGGGCCCTTAGGACTTATTTTCAAAGAAATATACAGAGTTTTAGCTGTGGCTACATCTAAATCAAGCAGTTAAAACGTTACGCAGTTCTTTGAAAATATCTCTGTGGTCCTCTTGTCACTCGTCTTTGGAACAGTGATAAGAAACAGTGCTTTGGAACTGTCTTCCTTTTAAATTAAACATTTTTTTTTCATCATCACATAGAATGCACTTCATATTCTACTCCAGTAAATGAGTGTAGACACTGAAATGCTTGTTCTCTTTCTTAAATTTTCTTCAGTTTCCCACTGACTCTGACTCAGTTCCATGTCAAAGCACATTCCTTTAGAAAAACAGGAGGTCAGGAGCCCTGGGGGCTGGTTCTAGCTCTGACATACCTGCTCAGCATGATCTTGGGTAAGTTACATCACCTATCTGGACTTTCGCTGCTTGTAATTAAAGATCCTGACTCAAACAACCAAAGCAGGTTGGAATTGACCAGAACCCTCTCCTTAGCAAAGTCCTCGAGTGGCAGGCTTTGCCTTTGCTGTCCTCACCTTCCCCATTTCAGTGACGGTTTTCTTTCTTGTGTGGTCCTTCCACAGGCCTTCTGTACTTCCTTTGGGGTTCTGGGCTGTTCTCTCCATCCTTCCACCTCCTTCAAAGCCAGTCCTACTTGGAAGGACTCAGTGCTCTGTACCTCTTTCTTCCTCTACCTCACACAGAGACCTCTTTAAGGTTGAAAAGATCTACTTACTGAATTTAGACTCTGAGATGTCACTGACTGTTTACCAACTTAATGTGCTCCTCCTTGGGGCCACTTTCATTTTAGGGGATGAAAATATATATAATCAAGAGAATAGGAGAATTTTAGTTACCAGTGTCCAGTTGGTTTATAAAAGCCTTCTGGTCACCCTCATATCACAACCCGAAGGCAGTGTCTTATTTTACTCATGGAGGGTGGGTTTGAGGGCAGCCAATTGAAAGCATCTTTGTGAGGGAATAAAACACCCAGCACCAGAATTTCATACAGGGGAGGGTACAGAGAGCTGCAAGAAATGGTGGGCGTGAGCTGGGGGCTGCTGTGGTAAGACCTGTGCGCCCAGCGGGCAGCATGGTGGCTTGGCAGACTACCTGCACCTGGAAGGTCTCTGAAGTGGGAAGGGGGAGAAAGTGCATGAAGAGAGAGAATGTGTGTGTTGAGACTCAGGCTTGAATCCCAGTTCAGGCATTTCACCCTGGAGGAGGGCATGGCAACCCACTCCAGTATTCTTGCCTGGAGAATCCCATGGACAGAGGAGCCTGACGGGGCTAGAGTCCATGAGGTTGCAAAGAGTCGGACACAACTGAGCAACTTTCACTGTGAAAATGGACAAGTCACTTAACCACTTCAAGCCTCAGTTTTCATCTGTAAAAATGAGGATGTTAGCAACACATATCTCATAAGATTTTTGAGGTCTAAATGAGATAATTATACGAAACTACCTGGTAAAAGGTAGGTCTGGGGCCCTATCTCTACAGATTCTGGATTGTCAGTATTGGCGTATTTAAGAAAAGCTCCTTGGCCATTTGAATGTCAGGATTTACAACAGCTGTGATAATACATTTCAGCTCTTTTACATAATTCAGAGTGTTGCCCAGGGGTCAGGCATGAGTGTTGGTAGACCTTTGGTTCCTCATTTCCAAAAAGGAAATAGTGCAGTCCAAAGGACCTTATTAGACTCATGAAATTACAGGGTTGAATAGCCATCCAGTCCAGTCAGTCATCTGCCAGTTGTATCCTCTATGTATCATTCTTGCCAAACTGTAGTTTAGGCTAGTTTTTACAACTGTAGCAGGTATCAGAGTTATCTGGAAGGTCTGTTAAAACTCAGACTTCTGAGCTTCAAGACAAGAGTCTCTGATTCCATAGGTCTGGACGGGTCCTGGGAATTTTCACCTCTGAAATGTTCCCAGGTGATGGTGATGTTGCTGGTCTGGGGGCCACACTTTTGAGAACTGCTGATCTAGACAATACTTGAAAATCTCCAAGGACAAAGAACTTCCTACCTCATGAACTTGTTCACCTATCTTTTGATAGACTGTTAACACTGACACACAATCTGCTAGAAAGTTCTTTCTGATATTAACCTGAAATCTGTCTTCCTCTCCTTATACTGAAAGGCTTTTTGTTTTGCCTCTTTGACAGAGTTTAAAATGATTTATTTTAGACTTAACAAAAAGTTTTTTTTTATTAGTTTTGGTTTGTGATTCACTATTCTGAGGGTAAAAAGGAACCTGACTGTATTGATATTCTGGAGACATGGTAAAAGCTTTCAGCCATTTGAAGAGGGAAAATAACTGGTCTTCTATTTCTGGGATGACAATTTCAATTGAACAAACATATTTTGAGTGCCCAGTGTTTCACGGAGAAGGCAATGGCACCCCACTCCTGTACTCTTGCCTGGAAAATCCCATGGACAGAGGAGCCTGGTAGGCTGCAGTCCATGGGGTAGCTAGGAGTCAGACACGACGGAGCGACTTCACTTTCACTTTTCACTTTCATGCATTGGAGAAGGAAATGGCAACCCACTCCAGTGTTCTTGCCTGGAGGATCCCAGGGACAGGGGAGCCTGGTGGGATGCCATCTATGGGGTCACACAGAGTCGGACACGACTCAAGCGACTTAGCAGCAATGTGTTTCAGGAGCAGGAGATATACAGGTGAACCGCCACTTCAGGAATTCCTTTGGAAGGCTGGAATAGCTACTCCCAGGTGATGGATGTAGATGTTCAGTGATGGACAAATCAGTGCTTCTTGATGGTTCTACCACAGCTTTGTGGACTTATGACCATCCTAGCAATTAAATGCATATTTTGGCACCCATGCAACTTGCTCAAGAAATAAAATTTTAATAGACATATATTTGAAAGTTTCTAGCACTTGAGGGAGATTTTGAGATTTATTTTAGCATACCATACAATGAGTTTTATTGGAAACTGCAAAAATATATAATTTTAATAGGAATAGGTAAGCACAAAACCTTGACACCACTGAAAAAATACTGACCAAGCCAAAGCAACCCCCATAAAAGTTTGCAGAATGTTTCAGAAAAGAATTATTAGGGGTTGATTTTTTTTTTAGTGGAGCTTCAACCAGGGCCTTATTTTTAAGGAAACACCTATGTCTCCAAGGAAAGAGTAGGTATTTGCTGTCTTTGAAGTGAGACTATCTATCCTGCTGCTTCTTGCAGATATGTGATGAAAGACCATAGATTGTTTCATGCTTATTTGGTGAAAAATCCTAATTAATAATTAGAGGTACAATAGCCTTGTTAGATATGTTTTAGGAAAATACTTTAAGGTGAAATGACAGTGCTCTTTTGCATTCAAAGGATGGAAATTTAAGTATCAGGCAACTAGGTATTTTTCTCTTGGACATGGAGCTGTCCTCACTTCTCATCGTGACACTTGGCCCAAGATGGTTGATTTCCTGTCGTTGATTGTAGGGTGTGAATCTTTGTCCTTTAGGTATAAAGCTCTGAAGCACCACTCCTTTGAGACCTTAACATCTCTGAGCTTCATTTTCATTGTTCTTCAAAATCGGCAAGTAATAACTGCCCCCAAGATTGTTATGAGATATAATGTGATGCTATATATTACACACTCAGCATACTCAGCCTGGTGACCAACAAATGGCTCTGTAGCAGTTCATGCACTTTGAGGGAAGGGTCAGTGAGCAGGGATATATTTTCCCAAGGAAAAGAAAAGTAGATAATCACTTTCTGAAAAGGTATTTTGTTCCAGGTCTCCACCATCTCTTCACTAAGAGCCAATAGCAGTTCTTCCCAAACTCCATTTCCTGGATCACTGGGGTCCAATTAAATCTTAAGAAGTATGTTGTGAATAAAAAGGGCTCTAGGGTAGATACATTTGGCAATTGCTGCTAACGAGCATATTAGCATATTAAGGTTTGTGAAGAGCCCAACAGTAATGAAACCTGTTCCACTTTGTTTAAGGAAGCATTTTCTAAATTTATTCCAGTGGTAGGAACTTATTTTCTTGAGGAAATTATGAACACCTTGTGTGACACTTGTACCCCTCAGGGCATAGTTTGGGAGCTGCTTATAAAAACTAAGATCATGCATCCAGTCCCATCACTTCATGGCAAATAGATGGGGAAACAATGGAAATAGTGACAGACTTTATTTTCTTTGGCTCCAAAATTACTGCAGATGGTGGCTGCAGCCATGAAATTAAAAGATGCTTGCTCCTTGGAAGAAAAGCTATGACCAACCTAGACATCATATTATAAAGCAGAGACATTACTTTGCTGACAAAGGTCTGTCTAGTCAAAGCTATGATTTTTCCAGTAGTCATGTATGGATGTGAGAGTTGGACTATAAAAAAAGCTAAGTGCCGAAGAATTGATGCTTTTGAACTGTGGTGTTGGAGAAGACTTCTGAGAGTCCCTTGGACTGCAAGAAGATCCAACCAGTCAATCCCAAAGGAAATCAGTCCTGAATATTCATTGGAAGGACTGATGCTGAAGCTGAAACTCCAATACTTTGGCTACCTGATGTGAAAAACTGACTCACTGGAAAAGACCGTGATGCTGGGAAAGATTGAAGGTGGAAGGAGGAGGGGACGACAGAGGATGAGGTGGTTGGATGGCTTCTCGCTCGATGGACATGAGTTTGAGCAATTTCTGGGAGCTGATGATGGACAGGGAAGCCTGGCATGCTGCAGTCCGTGGGGTTGCAAAGAGTTGGACACAACTGAGCAACTGAACTGAACTGAACTATAGAAGATAGGAAAAACTTTGTCTTGGTGCTTTGTGAGGTCCCAGTCCCTAGTAGATATGGAAATATGTGGTTTGTCTGTATATGTCAATTTACTGATAATTCTTGCCAAAACAGTGACTTCCTGGGCCACAATTTGTTTGCATTGTCACCATGAACAAGAAATACAATGCAAATCTCCCCCGACAAGCTCCTGTTCTTACAATGCTGCCAGGTAAAAGAACTTCATTGAACAAACTTTGGGCTCACCAGGGTCTCAATCTGACTAATCCTTCTGCAGAAGTCACCATGAGGGCTGTTCAACCCAGTTGTCCAAACCTGAGGTGACTGCCTTTTGTTTATCACTCCTCTAGGTCAAACCTGAGTGGTATCCGGGTGCCAGAGAATAATGATGAATAAGATGCTTCCAGTGGGGCTCTGCAAAGAAATTGTTCACCAAAGGCAGACAGAAGACACTGAATAAAGAGTTCTGTTCTCCAACAACAGATTTCATCACTGTGAGGTTCACATGGGGTGTGTTTTTATTTTATTTTCCCCTGCAGTTTCAATCCTGTTTCCTTTGAGAAAGGAATCTTTTGTGTTTGGCCTTGTCTGGAGGCTTTGGTAAACTTCCTGCCTTTGCCAGCTCTTGATTCACGTTCATGTGTGGACTTGACATGGCAAGGGCATGCTCACGAGTTTTCCCTCCCTGGGCTCTGCACATCGCCCGGCTACACATCTTCAAACATGTTCCCTTCTGAGGAGAAATGGGCTGTTGCCAGAGACGGGCTCTGTGACATGGAGGGCTGGCTAATTGGCTGGCTGCCCCGAATGATAATCTGGAAGTGATCAGTGGAGGAAAAAGATAACACAGCTGTGATTTTCAGGGAGACAGGTCCCGGTTTTTCTACCTGCCAACCACGTTTCCTCTGAGGAGTTTTTCCGAGAGTGCTATAAAAGAGACCTTTTAATCTTGTTTCAAAAGCCGGGAGACCCAACTCTTTCCAGATCTTGGGAAGAAAGCAGGCCAGGGAAACGTGTGTTGCTGAGGAGTCCGGGTTTATAAGGAAACATAGTGGAGGGAGGGCAGTCCGGCAGGATGCCATTGCAATTCTGTGTCTTAGCTCATGCATGTGCACGAGAGGACTTGGTGCACTTGGCCTCCAAGTGCTTTCACCCACAAGCACTACATGGTTTTGGGGTGGGGGTGGAGGGTGGTTTAGAGGTTGATGAACATAAATCTGTCAGTGGGTGATTTTCAGACATCTGCCTGGAGCAGTGGAAGACAAATACAAGAGTTAATGGAGCCATGGATAAGCCGGATAATGCCTGGAAAAACCTGAACTGAACAGATCACCTGGGAGACTGCTGGACTGGGGAATAAAGGCTGTCAGTAATAAATAGTTTATTATTTAACTTTGAATTTCAAAGCTGAGAAAAATAAGGCGGGGGGTGGGGGAGAGGAAAATCAATCAGGATCAGGAGCTTGAGAGTTAAATACTGCTTTTATCAGCAGTCAATGAATGTTACAGAGACACAGAGCCAGATTCCAGCAGTGTTTGTGTACACGGGGCATCTCAAATTGCTCCTGCCACACCAGGCTGGCTTTAGCTTAGCAACAAGACCTGAGAAGTGCCCAGGATGTGGTTTCATAGGTTTCCTCATCTAGGGCATTTCACTGTTCTTAGGAGGTAACTGGCAGAATTACTTACTATTTTATAGCAAGACATTTCTGCTGCTTAGTACAGCACGGATGATTCAACAGCTGTTGCTGTGGTTACATTTAAAAATACTTTAAAATTCTTGTTGATTCACAGTGTAGAATGCTTGTGGTAGAAGGCAGCTGGGTGCCTGGGGCTTCTCCAAGCCTCAATACCCTAATCTTCAAAATGGGGATAAAAATACTTGTCTTGCAAAGTTGTTGAAAGAGCTGGCCCACAGTAGGGCCAGCAATAAATTATGATTTTGCCTCTCATCTAGTGCCAACTTTTCGTTCTGAAGATCAGCCACGATTTAAGAGGCTGGCATGCTTATGGAGTTGACATCTATATAGGTATTTGGTAGGAACATAAGAAGACCTCGTGTTTTAATAAGACCCACTCCTTTTCCTCCTTTGACAGTATTTATCTGGTGATTATCTGGTCTCTGCCACTTATGTCTATACTTCAGTTTTCCCCTCCCTGTCATTGCATAGTGCTAAATTGCCATCTCACAGGAAGATTGAGAAATGCTGTGTGCAGGGTTCAGATTATCCTACTGTCACGTGGAGAAATCCACACCAGCATGAAACCAGAGTGGGCACGGCAGTGACGACCTTTGAATCAGAGATGGATTTCTGGCTGTTTCCCACGCGTCAGAGAGCAAACAGCTCGCTCCTCCCTTATTCCACTTGGAGCATCCCATAAACTTCAAATTTTAAAACACAAAACTTCAAACTTCAAAACACACGTTGGGTGGGCAAGGGGAAGAGGCATCTTCCTAATATCCTTGACTTCCTGCCTCTTTGAACTCCTGCAGCACTGACAGCAAATGCTGCGCTATGTGTATTAGGGGGCAGAACACAGGAGCTAAAAGCAATGGCTTTGTTCTTACTCAGGCAGACATGTTCGAAGCTCAACTTTACAAGCAACAGGGATGTGGTGTGGGGCATATTCGTTTACTTTCCTTCTTACGTGTTTCCTTATCCTAGTTAGTACAGTTCAGTTGCTCAGTCGTGTCTGACTTTTGCGACCCCATGAATTGCAGCATGCCAGGGTTCCCTGTCCATCACCAACTCCCGGAGTCCACCCAAACCCATGTCTATCGAGTCGGTGATGCCATCCAGCCATCTCATCCTCTGTCATCCCCTTCTCTTCCTACCCCCAATCCCTCCTAACATTAGGGTATTTTCCATTGAGTCAACTCTTTGCATGAGGTGGCCAAAGTATTGGAATTTCAGCTTCAACATCAGTCCTTCCAGTGGACACCCAGGACTGATCTCCTTTAGGATGGACTGGTTGGATCTTCTTGCAGTCTAAGGGACTCTCAACAGTCTTCTCCAACACCACAGTTCAAAAGCATCAGTTCTTCGGTGCTCAGTTTTCTTCACAGTCCAACTCTCACATCCATACATGACTACTGGAAAAACCATAGCCTTGACTAGATGGACCTTTGTTGGCAAAGTAATGTCTCTGCTTTTTAATATGCTATCTAGGTTGGCCATAACTTTCCTTCCAAGGAGTAAGTGTCTTAATTTCATGGTTGCAGTCACCATCTGCAGTGATTTTGGAGCCCAAAAAAATAGAGTCAGCCACTGTTTCCACTGTTTCTCCATCTATTTGCCATGAAGTGATGGGACCAGATGTCATGATCTTAGTTTTCTGAATGTTAAGCTTTAAGCCAACTTTTTCACTCTCCTCCTTCACTTTCATCAAGAAGCTTTTTAGTTCATCTTCAGTACATGTAAATATTTTGCACAGTGCATTGCAGATTAGTAACTCTTTGATACATGTCTATTAGTAATAGTGTACAGTGTGTTTTAGATCATTGTTTGGTATATGTCACATTAATTTCTTTGTTTCAATTTTAAGGACATTTAAGGGAATTTCATCTTAGATTTATTGAGTCCTACATGGGGTGACCGTAGCACTGACTGAACACACAATGTAGATGATCATTTAACCTTTGGTCTCTAATGACAAGGCAAGTCAACCATTAGCAAAGAAAGATGCACCCAGAACCTACTTAAGACTTTTTAAGCCCTTTTGTTTTTTGAAACTGGAGCCTATTATACAGAGTGAAGTAAGCCAGAAAGAAAAACACCAATACAGTATACTAACGCATATATATGGAATTTAGAAAGATGGTAACGATAACCCTGTATGTGAGACAGCAAAAGAGACACAGATGTATTGAACAGTCTTTTGGACTCTGTGGGAGAGGGCGTGGGCTGGATGATATGGGAGAGTGGCATTGAAACATGTATATTATCATATGTGAAACGAATCGCCAGTCCAGGTTCTATGCATGATGCAGGATGCTCGGGGCTGGTGCACTGGGATGACCCAGAGGGATGGGATGGGGAGGGAGGTTCAGGATGTGGGAACACATGTACACCCATGGCAGATTCAAGTCAATGTATGGCAAAACCAATACAATGCTGTAAAGTAAAATAAATAAATTAATTAATTTAAAAAAAGAAAATAAAAAAGTTAAAACCTAAAAAAAAAAAAAATTCCGAACAAATTTCTGGAATTTGCCAGTGATGCTGTAACAGTGGCATTTTCTAGTAAATCCTTAATATTTCCAGCCAATTTTTCCAGATAAATGAAGTTATCTCGTTTTAAAACCTGCCAGACATTCCTAGTATTTATCCCTAGGATTTTAAAGTTTGGAATGGTTCTGACATTTGCAATTACCACAGTCTAGGTTTATTTTCTATAAATTCTTATATTAAGCTCACTCCCGCAGTTCAGAACCACAGAGGGGTGTTCAATATGAAACATAAAGGTTGTTTCACTGATAGAGCCAATCTGCAATCTATTGGTTCCAAGAACAGGCGGCAATAATGATGCCACAGCAAACAAGGTACAGATGTTCTAGCAAAAGCTGTTCCAGCAAAAAGTGAATTGCAAAAATAAGCACTATTTGTAGGAGTATGTGAAATGTCTTTCTAAGTCTAAAAGTAAGACATATTGCACACCTTGAGGTATCAGTGGGATAAAAAGAAAATGGAGGTACTATTTATTTAAAAAAATGTATTATTAACAATACACACATTTTTCAACCCTACTGACTCTCTGTAAGGCTTCATTTTCAGACTTGCCCCAGAGAAGAGCTGGACCACTTGACTTGGCCCTAGGGGGCATGTGTGGCTGGAAGAGACTGAGAGGCAAGGCCAGTTTCTGTCCCAGGGATTGTACCAAAAAATGTCCTGTATTTAATTGCACAGAGTTAAATATTAGACTTTTAGAAGAGACACATGATACCATTCTAAATTCTAAGCTGCTATGTTGGAAAGGGGGCAATTTCGTAGTTCATGAAAATCTAATTGCTTTGGCTTTTGCAGATTGATAATATAACATCTTGAAATGATTATGTGGGGAAGAAAACTGAAAAGTGTGAGACAAGTCCTCCCAGTTGGAATCCTCTACTCAATTGATTCCAATTCTGGGCTGATATTCTTATCTGCAGTATTTCAATCAATTCAACTAAAGGAAGCAGCTTATCTGTGTGAAAAAAATGTGCTAATTCAGATGGTGGACTGACACATAAGGTCACTCCTATCCTCTTTTCTAGTTTCTTTGAAATCAGGGGCTAGAACATACTCCAAGACCTGGGCTCTAACTTGGGAATGACAAGGAGCCATCGGCTAAAAGCTCAGGTGAGAAAAGGGAAAAAAGGCACCCTTGTTAAGTCTGCAATATTATCTGAACCATAGAGAAGGCAAAGGGCAACTGAACAACGAATCATTGGATTTTGCTCATTGTTGAGGCAAATGTGGCTTGTGTCTCTTACAGATTAATCCCTGTATGCCTTATTTATTCTTCTCTTCTACACTCATTTCATAGGATACTGCTGCTGCTAAATCGCTTCAGCCGTGTCTGACTCTGTGCAACCCCATAGACGGCAGCCCACCAGGCTCCCCCATCCCCGGGATTCTCCAGGCAAGAACACTGGAGTGGGTCGCCATTTCCTTCTCCAATGCATGAAAGTGAAAAGTGAAAGTGGGGTTGCTCAGTCGTGTCCAACTCTTAGTGACCCCATGGACTGCAGCCTACCAGGCTCCTCTGTCCATGGGAGTTTCAAGGCAAGAGCACTGGAGGAGGTTGCCATTGCCTTCTCCACATTTCATAGGATACCTTTACCCATAAGTTGGAAAGTTGGAGCATTTTTACCAATATTAGTAAGTTACCGGGTAGTCTTGGATAATGAAAGCGTGTTACCTTGTGATTCTCAATATTCCTAGTGGAAGGTGGATGGCATTTATTTTGTTTTATTTTTTTAAATTTTTGTTGCTCTCTGGACAAAGGACAAAGAGGAAGCTGGACTTTTAGTCCTTCATAGGAATGCCACTTTCACCTCGATCTGAATGTATCCATTTGGAGTTGACAGAGGTGGATACCGTTGAAGCCTCTATCTGACCCTTTTCCACTGCCCAACCCACCCTACTTAGAAACACCCCACAATTTCCTCACCAAGCCCAGGATTAGCCCCATAAAGGTAGAAGCGATCACCCTGTTTGCTTCTTCATTTATTACTTACATAGTCTGCTTCAAGTATTATTCCATGTGTTTGGAGATTTAACTGGTCAAAGTTTTTGGGTGGCAGGGGCCTAGTAATATATTAATAGCTATATTTTAAAATATTTATTCTAATGGAAATAATTCCCCTCTATAAGTTTTTACTACATTTTTTTCTCTTTAATCTCAGTGTAACACCAACCTCACATTATAGAGATTATGGAGAGTGTCATGTGTCATGTCTGATGAGGAAATGATTCTCTTCTCAAAGAGAAGGAAATTCCATAACAGGAAATCCAGAGACCTAAACCCTAGAGGGTCCCAGGAAAACTGGTGGTTGCAGAGATAAAAGCTAGTAGTCTGGGAAAAAGCATACAAAAACATTGGTCACATAGGAGTCTATTACCATGGATTTCCTTCTCAGGGTTCCCTTCCCCTCTGCTGAATTATAGCTCCAGATCCTGTCCGAGTCCTAATGGCCTGATTTGCATAAAGGTCCTGTCTCATGTGAATAACTAGTTCCAGAATTTAGTTAACATGTTCTACATTAAGCTTTCAGGACAACTGTAGGCCCAAATCCTCAGCAGATATATTTTACTGGTGAGTGAATAAAATATGCATGCCTATACTTGCAAAGATAACATTTGAAATATCAGAACTCTCACTTCACATTAGAGTCAAGATTATTTAACACTTGAATTTGTGTGGGTTACTATAGCTGAAGACAATCCTTACATTAAGTAGTAAATAATTAAATAAGGTTTTGTGTGTAAGAGGGGAAACAGAAGCAAAGTGAATTTATATTCTGAAAGTTCTAATAAAAATAACATCTTTCAAGGTTAATAAAGATACAAGTATAAGTATATATAATTGATAAAAAAAATACAGAGAGGTGGAATAGGGAAGGTTTGGAGAATATAGACTCTGGAGCAAGACTAGTTGGGTATGAATCCTCACATTGCCACTTACCACCTGGGAGACCTGGGGCAAATTACTTAACCTCTCTGGGCCTCACTTTCACCTCATCTGTAAAATGTAGCAACTATGCCTCTTGAGAAACTTATATGCAGGTCAGGAAGCAACAGTTAGAACTGGACATAGAACAACAGACTGGTTCCAAATAGGAAAAGGAGTACGTCAAGGCTGTATATTGTCACCCTGATTGCTTAACTTATATGCAGAGTACATCATGAGAAACGCTGGGCTGGATGAAGCACAAGCTGGAATCAAGATTGCCAGGAGAAATATCAATAACCTCAGATATGCAGATGACATCACCCTTATGGCAGAAAGTGAAGAGGAACTAAAGGGCCTCTTGATGAAAGTGAAAGAGGAGAGTGAAAAAGTTGGCTTAAAGCTCAACATTTAGAAACTAAGATCATGGCATCCGGTCCCATCACTTCATGGCAAATAGATGGAGAAACAGTGGAAACAGTGGCTGACTCTATTTTTTTGGGCTCCAAAATCACTGCAGATGGCGACTGTAGCCAAGAAATTAAAAGACACTTACTCCTTGGAGGGTAAGTTATGACCAACCTAGATAGCATATTAAAAAGCAGAGACATTACTTTGTCAACAGAGGTCTGTCTAGTCAAGAAGGCTATGGTTTTTCCAGTAGTCATGTATGGATGTGAGAGTTGGACTGTGAAGAAAGCTGAGTACCGAAAAATTGATGTTTTTGAACTGTGGTGTTGGAGAAGACTTTTGAGAGTCCCTTGGACTGCAAGGAGATCCAACCAGTCTATCCTAAAGGAGATCAGTCCTGGGTGTTCATTGGAAGGACTGGTGCTGAAGCTGAAACTCCAATAATTTGGCTACCTCATGCAAAGAGTTGAATCATTGGAAAAGACCCTTATGCTGGGAGGGATTGCGGGCAGGAGGACAAGGGGACGACAGAGGATGTCGTATCACTGACTTGATGGACATGAGTTTGAGTAAACTCTGGGAGTTGGTGATGGACAGGGAGGCCTGGTGTGCTGCGATTCATGGGGTTGCAAAGAGTCGGACATGACTGAGCGACTGAACTGAACTGATAGTACTTATCTTGAAGGACTATTGAGAGCTTTAAATAAAGTGCTTGGAACACTGCCTTACAGTTAGTGCTATAAAAGTATTAACTTTATAGTAAAAGCACTCTTTTTGTCTTCCTCTTTTTTTCTTGTCCCTTCCCTTCCTTTCCCTTTTTCTTTTTCTTCAGTATCATTATCATCCATATGAAATGGCAAAGGCTGCCATTTAATTTGCAGGAACAGTATAAAATGAAATTTCAGGGTCTCTTGTCCAAAATCAGGAAAAAAGCTTTTTCCTTTCTTTCGTGGTCTCTCTCTCTCACCTATCATGGTGCTGTTTATTCACCACCTAATGACATAGCTCTTTTCAAGAACAAGCCTATTCCTATGGTCAGTGCAGACTCTCACAAAAGCCTGGGGATGCTCCCTATAACCTAGTGACTAACCCTGTTATGCTTGTGTTCAGCCTCTCTCCAGGGGTGGGGGTTGACAGAGGTCACTGGGCAGGAGTGGGGGAGTGAGATGGAATAGATCCTTTCCTGAGGAGGCAGGGAGGTGGTCGGAGGAGGGACTACACATAAGCAGAGGCCCAAAACCCTGGCAAATGCATCATTGTCTCATTGGCCTTCACCTATAAAAAACACATTCAAGGATAAAATTATTAAGAAATTTCAGGACAGGGATCACAGAACATTAAAGCCGCAAGTGTGGGCCCCATTCTGAACATGGGTCCCTGTGTGACATGCCCATGAAGTCAGCCCAGAGAATAACTGAACAGATGTGAAATTCCTTAGCAGTCAATTAAAACTCCATTTTGATTATCAAGAGATTGGTTTAAGATGGACAAAGTGGAATTTGTTCCCAGTTTTGGTAAGGCCAACACAAACAGTTCAATCAATTTATCCATTTATGAAACTCAAGGTGAAGGGGCAAAAGGTATGTATGTATGTATTAATCAACTGGTCTGCTCCAGAGATCTAGTTATAAAGTAAATTTTACAAAAACCTCTGTGCTCTCCTAACCAAAAGCATTAGGTCAGCATTTTCCAATGTGTAATACCTGAGAAAATGGTTCTGAAGGGAAAAATTGAGTTACTGGGTAACACAAAATTAACTGAGTTTAAAAATAAAATCATATCAACACTTCTTACTTAATAGGACTAAATGTTTTTTGCCTTTTCATTGTGTTCATGGGGTTCTCAAGGCATAGAAAAAGCAAGGGAATTAAAAAAAAATCTACTTCTGCTGCATTGACTATGCTAAAGCCTTTGACTGTGTGGATCACAACAAGCTATGGAAAACTCTTAAAGAGATGGGAATACCAGACCACCTTATCTGTCTCCTGAAAAACCTGTGCACAGGACGAGAAGTAACAGTTAGAACAAGACAAGTTCAAAATTGGGAAAGGAGTACATCAAGGCTGTATATTATCATCCTGCTTATTTAACTTCTATGCAGAGTACATGGAACAACAGACAAGTTCAAAATTGGGAAAGGAGTACATCAAGGCTGTATATTATCATCCTGCTTATTTAACTTCTATGCAGAGTACATCATGCAAAATGGCAGGCTGGATGACTCAGAAGCTGGAATAAAGATTGCCAGGAGAAATACCAACAATCTCAGGTATGCAGATGATACCATTTTAATGGCAGAAAGTGAAGAGGAACTAAAGAGACTTTCACTAAAGGTGAAAGAGGAGAGTGAAATTAAAAAAAAAAATGAAGCTCATGTTATCTGGTCCCATCAATTCATAGCAAATAGATGGGGAAAAAGTGGAAACAATGACAGACTTAAATTTCTTGGTCTCCAAAATCACTGCAGACAGTGACTACAGCTGTGAAATTAAAAGACGATTGCTTCTTGGAAGAAAAGCTATGACCAACCTAGACAGCATTTTAAAAAGCAGAGACATCACTTTGCCAATAAAGATCCATATAGTCAAAGCTATGGTTTTCCAGTGGTCATGTATGGATGTGAGAGCTGGACCATGAAGAAGGTTGAGTGCTGAAGAACTGATGCTTTCAAACTGTGGTATTGGAAAAGATTCTTGAGAATCCCTTGGACAGCAGGGAGATCAAACCAGCCAATTATAAAGGAAATCAATCCTGAATATTCATCAAAAGAATTGATGCTGAAGCTCCAATACTCTGGTCAGCTGATTTGAAGAGCCAACTCATTAGAAAACACCCTGAGACTGGGAAAGATTGAGCAAGAGGAGAAGGGGGTGACAGAGGATGAGCTAGTTGGATGGCATCAATGACTCATTGAACATGAGTTAGAGCAAACTCTGGGAGATAGTGAAGGACAGGGAAGCCTGGTATGCTGCAGTTCATAGGGTCACAAACAGTCCAACATGACTTAGCGCTGCACACCAACTTTTTATTTTTACCTTATATTTTCTATTTTACCTGATTATTTACCTTATATTTTACTCTTTTCTAATTATTATTTTTAGACTTTGGAAGGAGCAGAGAAACATGAAAAAAAAAGAAGCAGTCCATTTAGAAGACAGATGTTATCAAATTTAAGAATGAATTTATCCTATAATTAAACTTGGTCTCACAGTTATTCAACCAATGATCTATTCTTTCACCTTTCATGGTTATTCACTGCCAAGACTATATTTCTGACCCTCTCCTTTCTTCTCCTTGGCTCAGTGGTAAAGAATTCACCTGCAATGCAGGAGACAAAGGAGACCCAGGTTTGATCCCTGGGTCAGGAAGATCCCTTGGAGAAGGGCATGGCAACCCACTCCAGTATTCTTGCCTGGAGAATCCCATGGACAGAGAAGTCTGGTGGACTACAGGGTCACAAAGAGTTGGACTTGATGAAGGGATTGAATACTTTAGTATTCACTAGAAATTTATTGACCTTGTTGAGTTTTCTAAACCATCGACTATCACTTTGAATCACCTCCACTATTGCTCTCACTTCCCTCCATCTCCAGGTTAAATGTCATATTTCATCATTATGGATATTACTAATATCCTTAATTCTTGCATACTCAACCCGCCTGAATAATCCTGGTTAAAACTGTTAGAACCTACTGTGTGCTGGCACATGGCTGGAGAAAACTCACATCTGTGCTGTTTTCACTTTGAATTCTTGGTCTCAAATTGTAAATGGACATTCAGCAAAGCAGCAATCATATTTATTTTGCTTTCCCAGTCTTCTCTTTTTTTTTTCCCAGTCTTCTAAGTTACTATTTTATGCTTTCTCTTCACCCACTCCCTATTCTTATGACCCTGTCTCACTCTTCATTGGGAAAATATCAACAGAAGTGGCCAGGTAGAAATTCTTTTTTTTTCTTCCATCAGTTAATATATACATCCTCTTTCCCTTCCCACCTTTTATCATAATAGTGTCCTTGCTTCAGCTTATCTGAGATTGATTTGTACTCTGTAGCTGTCCCCTTACTTTTCAATTAACTCTCGCAAATCTCTTCTTCTGTATCACTGTGTCACAAATGTTCCTACTCTCTAGGGGGTACACAACTAGCACCAAAAAAAAAAAAAAAAAAAGGAATACCTCCCAACATCTCCCATGTAAATAACAAAATGAAAAAAAAAAACCCTCCTTGGTTTCATTTATCTTTCTAGTCTGCTGCATTTCTCTGCTTCCCCTCCTAGCAAATCTTTTTCTTAAAGAGTTGCCTACAACTTTTGTCTCCACTTTCTTGTCTCACATTCTTTGCTTGACTCACTCTAATTGGATTTCTGTCCCTATTACTCCTACTGACATGCTCTTGTCAAGAGCACCATTATTTCCATGTTACCAAACCCAGTGGTCTTACATTATATGATAGCTCTTAATTTTTTAAATCACTTAAAAAAATCTTGATTTCTATGATGGTACATACTCCTGGTCTTCCTCTTCAGTTCAGTTTAGTTCAGTCGCTCAGTCATTTCCGACTCTTTGACCCATGAATTGCAGCACGCCAGGCCTCCCTGTCCATCACCAACTCCTGGAGTTTATTTTACTCAAACTCATGTCCATCAAGTCAGTGATGCCATTCAACCATCCCATCCTCTTGTCATCCCCTTCTCCTCCTGCCCCCAATCCCTCCCAGCATCAGGGTCTTTTCCAGTGAGTCAACTCTTCTTGTCAGGTGGCCAAAGTATTAGAGTTTCAGCTTCAGCATCAGTCCTTCCAATGAACACCCAGGACTGATCTCCTTTAGGATGGACTAGTTGAAACTTCTTGCAGTCCAAGGGACTCTCAAGAGTATAGTCCAACACCACAGTTCAAAAGCATCAATTTTTTGGCACTCAGCTTTCTTCACAGTCCAACTCTCACATCCATAAATGACCACTGGAAAAACCATAGCCTTGACTAGATGGACCTTTGCTGGCAAAGTTCCTCTTACCTTGTTGGCTGTTCTTTCTCTGTCTCCCTTGCTGTCTCCTCTTCCCTGCTAGACTGATGATCTCTAAGAGCTGGAGATTTCTGGAGCAGTTTCTTGGATCCTTGTTTAATCTTAAGCAATATTTTTTTTTCCTGTGGGTGATGTCATCTAACTTTAAGGTCTTCAATCTAACCTACATTTCAATTATTACCAAAACTGTATCAGTAGCCCTGACCTTTACTTAGAATTTCAGATTTTCTATAATGAACTGTCTATATGACATCATCACATGGATATTTGATAAAAAGCTATCATGTCCATTGGAACTGTTGATATTTTTCTTACTCCCCCAATCTGCTTCTCTCTAAATCATTCCATGTCAGTTTTGACATTCACTTAGCTGCTGAAGCCAAAAATCTAGGAATTATCTTGATTTTCTCTTTTCTTTACTATTCCATGTCAAATCTATCAGCAAGAACTGTCAACACTTCCTTTAGAATACATCCTTTAACTGCCCACTTTTTCCACTTCCATACCAACACTCTAACACATGCCATCATCATCTCTAGACTGATAAATTGCAATAACTCCCCAGTTAATTTCTTTGCCCCCACTCTTATACCATTATAATCCTTTCTCTGTATAGCAATCAGAGAGATGTCTTCTTAAAAAAATCTAAATCAGAGCATGCTTAAAACATGTTGAAGTCTTCCTATGACACGGAATAAAACTCAATTTTCTTGTGCTGGTTATAAACTCTATCTGCTCTAGAGCCTATCAATGCCTCCATCTATCTCATATAACTCTTTATGTGCCCACCATCTATACTTCAGTCATGCTGGCCTTCTCTGTTCCTCAAATGTGCCAAGGTCATATTAATCAAGAAATCCTTCTCGTAGTTGTTCCCACTACCCAGAATTCTCATGACTCTTTTCATTCAGAGGTTTCTTCTTTCCACTCAAATATTAGCTTAAGTATCACTTATTATTTATATCACTATGGAATCACAAATTCCTATCTTATTCAATGTGCTATAATCAATTACTAGAATTTTTCATTGTGCTGCTCAAATTGTTCTAGACTTGACCATTAAGAATCTCTCCAAATTGCCTCCTGTGACCTTTTGAGAAGTCTCTGTTCTTCTTTGAGTACTTTATTATGTGCTGGCACAAAAGGATATTTCAGGCTCATTTTATACTTTCTTTTGAATTTCAGCCATTTCTCTGAGGAAATTTGATTGTTTTTAGTGGAGATTGATATTTAGTAGCCAAGATATGGGCTCTAGGTATGTTCATTGTTATTCATGTATTATTATTATTAAGCCTTCTCTGTAGACAGACCTAGGATATACATATATCTATCTATCATCTATTTATCTAATCATGAGTTCACACTGATACCCACAATTCCAGTCTAACACTACATACTTTATTCTAGCCAATTCCTTTTCTTTATTTGTAGTTCTCTTTTTCAACAATGAGAAACCCATTGTGTTTGATAGTTACTTGCTCAATCCTACTGTACGTAGTTACTACTACTAGGTAGCTACTAATAGGTAGCTAATACCTACTGTATTTTCTTCAAGAAAATTAGAGATACCAAGGGAATATTTCATGCAAAGATGGGCACAATAAAGGACACAAATGGTATGGACCTAACAGAAGCAGAAGATATTAAGAAAAGGTGGCAAGAATACACAGAAGAACTGTACAAAAAAGATCTTCATGACCCAGATAACCATGATGCTGTGATCACTCACCTAGAGCCAGACATCCTGGAATGTGAAGTCAAGTGGGCTTTAGGAAGCATCACTGTGAACAAAGCTAGTGGAGGTGATGGAATTCCAGTTGAGGTATTTCAAATCCTAAAAGATCATGTTGTTAAAGTGCTCCACTCAATATGCCAGGAGATTTGGAAAACTCAGGAGTGGCCACAGGACTGGAAAAGGTCAGTTTTCATTCCAATCCCAAGGAAAGGCAATGCCAAAGAAGTTCAGACTACCACACAATTGTGCTCATTTCACACGCTAGCAAAGTAATCCTCAAAATTCTCTCGGCCAGGCTTCAATAGTACAGGAATTGTGAACTTCCAGATGTTCAAGCTGGTTTTAGAAAAGGCAGAGGAACCAGAGATCAAATTGCCAACATCCATTGGATCATACAAAAAGCAAGAGAATTCCAGAAAAACATCTACTTCTGCTTTATTGATTACACCAAAGCCTTTGACTGTATGGATCACAACAAACTGTGGGAAATTCTTCAAGAGATGGGAATACCAGACCACCTGACTAGCCTCCTGAGAAATCTGTATGCAGATCAAGAAACAACAGTTAGAACCAGACATAGAACAACAGACAGGTTCAAAATTGGGAAAGGAGTACATCAAGGCTATATATTGTCACCCTGTCTATTTAACTTATATGCAAAGTACATCATGTGAAACTCAAGATGGATGAGGCACAAGCTGGAATCAAGATTGCAGGGAGAAATTTTCAATAACCTCAGACATGCAGATGACACCACCCTTATGACAGAAAGTAAAGAAGAACTAAAGAGCCTCTTGATGAAAGTGAAAGAAGAGAGTGAAAAAGTTGGCTTAAAACTCAACATTCAAAATACTAAGATCATGGCATCCGGTCCCATCACTCCACGGCAAATAGATGGAAAAACAATGGAAACAGTGATAGACTTTATTTTCTTGGGCTTCAAAATCACTGCAGATGGTGACTGCAGTCATGAAATTAAAAGACTCTTGTTCCTTGGATGAAAAACTATGACCAACCTAGACACCTTATTAAAAAGCAGAGACATTGCTGACAAAGGTCCGTCTAGTCAAAGCTATGGTTTCTCAATTAGTCATGTGTGGATTGGAGAGTTGGATCATAAAGAAAGCTGAAGGCTGAAGAATTGATGCTTTTGAACTGTGGCATTGGAGAAGATTCTTGAGAGTCCCTTGGATTTCAAGGACATCAAACCAGTCAATCCTAATGGAAATCAGTCCCGAATATTCATTGGAAGGACTGCCACTGAAGCTGCAACTCCAATACTCTGGCCACCTGATATGAAGAACTGACTCATTGGAAAAGACCCTGATGCTGGAGGAAAAGATTGAAGGCAGGAGGAGAAAGGAACCATGGAGGATGTCATGGCTGGATGGCATCACTGACTCGATGGACATGAGTTTGAGCAAGCTCTGGGAGTTGGTGATGTAGCGGGAAGCCTGGTGTGCTGCAGTTCAAAGGTTGCAAAGAGTTGGACACGACTGAGCCACTGAACTGAACTGTATGTAGCTAATCTTCTGGCACACAGACTTTCCCCTTGATCACACTAAAATTCATGCAAGTTGAGAACCCATGCTCCTAGCCCTACTGTTGTTATAAATTACTTTTTTCCCCCCACTTATAAGATCTTTATTCTCTAGTGCAGCTGGGTTTGCTATTTTATTTCCTTACTTGGTTAGATTAAGAGAGATAGGTTGATAGAGCAAAGAGTCTTGGTTCAAAAACCAAGATAGGGGCAAGGGATTAAAAGGTATAAACTACTATGTATAAAATAAATAAGCTATAAGGATATACTTACAACACAGGGACTATAGCTATATTTTTATAGTAACTATGCTATTGCTGTTGCTTAGTCACTAAGTCATGCCTAACTCTTTTGAAACCCCATGAACTGTAGCCCACCAGTCTCCCCTGTCCATGGAATTTCCAAAGCAAGAATGCTGGAGTGGATTGCAATTTCCTTCTCCAGGGAATCTCCCCAACCCAGGTATCAGACCCATGTCTTCTGTATTGTAGGTGGATTCTTTACCACTGAGCCACCAGGGAAGCCCACAGTAACTATAAATAAAGTATAATTTTTAAATATTGTGGCTCACTGTGTTTTACACCAGTCACATATAATATCGTACATCAACCATATTTTAATAATTTTTTTCCCCAGTGGGTTTTGTCATACATTGATATGAATCAGCCATAGAGTTACACATATTCCCCATCCCGATCCCCCCTCCCACCTCCCTCTCCACCCGATTTCTCTGGGTCTTCCTAGTGCACCAGGCCTGAGCACTTGTCTTATGCATCCCACCTGGGCTGGTGATCTGTTTCACCATAGATAATATATATGCTATTCTTTCGAAACATCCCACCCTCACCTTCTCCCACAGAGTTCAAAAGTCTGTTCTGTACTTCTGCGTCTCTTTTTCTGTTTTGCATATAGGGTTATCGTTACCATCTTTCTAAATTCCATATATATGTGTTAGAAAAGATGCTCAACATCACTCATTATCAGAGAAATGCAAATCAAAACCACAATGAGGTACCATTACACGCCAGTCAGGATGACTGCTATCCAAAAGTCTACAAGCAATAAATGCTGGAGAAAGGGGAACCCTCTTACACTGTTGGTGGGAATGCAAACTAGTACAGCCACTATGGAAAACAGTATGGAGATTTCTTAAAAAACTGGAAATAGAACTGCCATATGACCCAGCAATACCACTTCTGGGCATACACACCAAGGAAACCAGATCTGAAAGAGACACGTGCACCCCAATGTTCATTGCAGCACTGTTTATAATAGCCAGGACATGGAAGCAACCTAGATGCCCATCAGCAGAAGAATGGATAAGGAAGCTGTGGTACATATACACCATGGAATATTACTCAGCTGTTAAAAAGAATTCATTTGAATCAGTTCTAATGAGATGGATGAAACTGGAGCCCATTATACAGAGTGAAGTAAGCCAGAAAGATAAAGAACATTACAGCATACTAACACATATATATAAATTACTTACTTATAACTCTCCAGTACATATTTATTCATTCAGTCATTCTTTCATTTGTCCATTTAGCAAATGTTTATTGAGTATCTAGCCTATGTTAGGCACGATGTTGAATGCTGTGTATACCACAATGACCAAGGCAGCCAGAATATTTGACCTCATGGCTATTACCCTAGACTGTATGTCTCTGCTCTAAACATATTTGCTTTTATTAAACTTAAAGTTTGTTGTACATAAGTGTACTTATATATCTATATTATGTTTAATTCTTATTCTAGAATTAGGGCTCAGCCATGCTGCATATATCTTTTTGCAGCCTCCATGCAGTCCCAAGTTAAAGAACGTTCTAGGTAGACACATGGGAATAAACATATGGACATCTTATTTGGTAGTCTTTACTTGACTCTGATTCTGAAACACAGAATAGGCATAACCAAGTAAGCAATGCTTATTCCTCCCTCGTATGTTATGTGTTAACCACACCCAAGAGTTTATACATTTTGGCTCCAAGAAATGCTTCAAATCTGTAAATCTGCATTTTGTCACATATCTCAGAGTTACTTAATGACCTGTTTCATTATAATAAAAAAAAATACGCTTTTAAAAAGGAAATGAAATTTAAACATATGACCCTAAAACTCATCTGCAAGTCATTAGTGTCCCTTGAACATAGTAGGTTTTTTTTTTTTTTTTAAATAACAATTAGTTACCTTAATTATAAGTTTTATATATAGGGAATTCCCTGCTGGTCCAGTGGTTAAGACTCAATGATTCCAATGCAAGGGGACTGGGTTCCATCCCTGGTCACAGAGCTAGATTCCACATGATGCAACTAAAAGAACCCTTATGGCACAATTAAGACCCAACACTGCCAAATAAATAAATACATATTTTTAAAAAGCTTTGTTTTATATATATAATGTATGTGTTTATTATGACACATTAACAGTTATTTCTTCCTCATTTCCTCCTTTACCACTTCTCCCACAGTTTAGCATTTCTGTTGCTTTGTAATCCAACCCTTCGAGAACTTTTAACTATTTCTTCCATTTTTCTATTTTCTGTGGGCACACATCCTGCTGAAGAGTCTTGGCAAAAATATTCTTCCAATTTAACATCTGTTAATATAGGTTTTCAGAATTTCAGTGGAATAATTTGTATATTTCCCCTTGAGAGAGAAAATGCTAACACAGATATTAGAAATTGTTTATGAGGCCAGATTTGTGGAAGATAAGATGGCTTCTTAGAGACTCGATTTGGGGATAACTGAGTTACTTTATATCTCATTTCCTTTTTTTTTAAAAAAAAAAAACAAATCTGGTTTTGTTCAGACCCCTTATTATATCTAGCTTCTGTTCTCATAATCCATCAAAATTACCAGCTGAAAGATCAAAAAATAAATATAAGCATTTCTGTTTTAAAGCATACTGTTTAAATAACTGCAACACCCCTCAAACATGTGGGCCCATCTCCTATTCGCTTCTTGGATTTCCTGTAAACTAGAGTTAGTCGTCTGCTACATCCAGCAAACTCTGAGGAGTGAATGAGAGCAAGCCACTCTTTTTGGATGGCAGCTCTCTGTAACTGTATTCAATCTAAGCCTGAAGTCCTCATTGGTTTCAGCTTCCCTCTTTAGTAAAATTCAATTTATCAACTTTATTTTCAATACATGTTATGCCTATGGTTGTTAGCCACAAAAAAGGAACTAAGAAACACAGCAATTGAGACAGATAAATGTTAAAACTGCGCAACCACTGTCATTTTTGGTGAGGTACAGACCTCACTTTCAAATGGTTTCAGTATCTTCAGCAAGAGAAAAGTCTTCAACCAAGGTCTGAGAATACCGAGTGCTCTATACTTTCAAGGTGTGGCTGGGTTTCCACCTGGCATTTTTTCTAATGCATGAAGATGCCCTTAGTGTCAAAAGGCTCCTAAATGCTCATTTGAAATGATGATAGCAGAAAGATTTGCTGAGCACTTATTGTCTATACAGCTTCCCAGGGAGCTCAAACAGTAAAGAATCTGTCTGCAATGCGGGCGATCTGGATTCAGTCCCTGGGCTGGGAAGATCCAATGGAGAAGAGAATGACTAACCATTCCAGTATTCTTGCCTGGAGAATTCCATGGACAGAAGAGTCTGGTGGGCTACAGTCCATGGGTCTCAAAGAGTCTGACACAACTGAGCAGCTAACACTTTCACTGTATTGTCTGTACAGATTCTTCCAAATTGAGATGGATTCCCTCTAAATGTACCACATATACTACCAGCAGAGGTTCTGCTTTTGAAAGTGCTCCTCAAAGTTTACCAAAATTAATCACTTGGGAGAGTGCTTAAAATGCAGATCCAGGTCACCACCAGAGATATGGTTTGCGTGTTTAGAATGGGGCTCAGTAATTTGCATTTTTCACAAGCTCTGTTGTATATGGTATAATTCTGTTGTGATGGACCTTACCTAGAAAAACATTGTTTAGGGTACTGAGGGGACTCTTGGCTGTCACCATCTGCATCTTCATGTGACAAATAACATTCCTGGAAAGCTATCTGCAAATACATTCTTGGTAAAGCTAGTAGAATTCTGTGACTGACATTATCCTTTCTGTGAAGCATTTCTGATTTGATGTTTGTTAACAGCAGCTGAATATAAACAGCAAAGCTCTCTATTCAAAGTAGTATCTTAGTGGTTTATTCTGTATGGTTAAGAATACATTTCTTACCTGAATACATAATCACCCTCTAATGAATTCATATAGATTAGCAAATGCGAGATTTCTCGGAAAGGGAGCAATCATTCTCTTAACACAAGACAATGACAACTGCTGGATTCTACCAGTCGAAATCACCGTCTCCCCTTTTCCTGTGTTACTTTCTGTTCTTCATCATAAATATGGTTATAGTTGTGCTGCTAATGGGTCATAGTTGGGGTGGGGGCTGTGTTTGTGTTAGTGTTTCCAGAAGCCTTGGTCTATGGGGAGTTCACCCTTACACTTGCCTTCCAGCTACAAGATGGGGGTGACACTGGGGAGAAGAGTCTTTGTATTAGGGCTGTTGATTCTCAGGCTGGCTCTGGGCCCAAGGCGCTTGCACTCAGAAAACAAACCCAGATTCAAATTTTAAACATTCATAAAAATCAGAATGGTGATATTTTTGACCTGCTGCCAACATGTTTAACCTTTTTTCTTTCTTCCTTTTCTTTTTTTAAATCAAATTGCTAGAATATGGTGTGTGAGATTTTTAGAGTCAACATTTTTTCCTTTCTCCTGCTGGAAAAAAAGTTCCTCAGAGTGAGAAATTTTGTGTCAGGTGTTAGTCATGAAAGGGTGCAGCTCTTTCTTTGTCAATGATAAAACTGCAATTCTCTGTACATAATGGGACAATTTATGCCCTTGGCATCCTATGGTGTTAACAGGGCTGAGGGGTATAAATTCTCCCCAGGTTAAGACAGGAGTAGACCTCACAACTCTGGCTGTGCCATCCCATGTGGCTCTGGTCAGAGAAGTAAAACCAAACCAAACACATTCAATACCAGCAGATGCTTAAGTACTTTTTAAACCGATGACTTTGTGGAACTGTTTTCGCTTAAGGAAAGAATAATTTGAAACACCTTTCCCACTAGTTCATCCATTCAGGCAGCGGCTAAGCAGCTCCATGGGGCCTCTCCTGTTCTCAGCGCCGGCAAGGTTAGGTCCAGTGAAGGGCTAGCGTGGCTTAAGCCGCCCTCACTTGGCCACAGGTTTCAGAAGACATCTGCAAATCATTGTGCAAAACCAAAAAGTACAAATTCACCACAGCCCGACTCTCTCGAGTTGAGTCTGATATTTCCTGTTTTGAAGGTTTCCTTGGTATCTTACACATTGACTGTGAAACACCAGCTGCTTTAAGTGACTTGAATTTATAAACCCTTTGATCAATTATCTTACCAGTTCCTGGATAATTGAGAAGAGGGTTGAACCATCCCCTTAAGTAAATACAAGACTTAATTTAAAAAAATCCAGCCTTTAGGAAGTGCTATAGATAGAGCCTAGCCTTTGTTTTTCTTCTTTAATTTACTTTAGCAGTGGAGTCTTATCTCTCTGATGCTCTGATGATATTAACCCCCTCGCTAGTGCTCTGTCGCTAAAGCAAACTGGAAAAGTTGTCAATGGCAGGCTGAAAACAATATAGTGTGCCTATCTCAGACTCTCACTCTTTGCTAATTCACTGAATTTGTAGTATCTTTAGAATCGAGTTTTTTTTCTCCCCCCAAAATAGAATAATGAAAGTGAAGTAGCAAAAGAAAAGAAACAACCCCAGATGATGAGCTAGGTCTCCCGGCCGAAGAGCAAGTTGAAAGCAGCACAACCAGTTTTCATTAGGCTGCTGTACTTTACTTCTTGGTAGAAATTTTAAAGTGATGGCTAGGGCTTACATATGGTCATCAACATTCAGACTAGCAGTAATTGGACTTGGTTTGTCTAGAAGCCAAAGCAGCTGAGCAAATACACAATGGGGTTCATGGTATTGTTACATTTTTGTGTCAGTACTGATGAAGCTTAGCAAATATTTCTGTACCAGTTTTGACATTTATCAACTGAAAATCCTCACTTGGCCACGACTTTACTATTTCTAAGGATATGGGCAGACCTAGTTCACTAATAGCCAGTTACGTTTGTAGAATTCTTCTCACCAGTGAGGCCAAATTTGTCTCCTTAAAGCCTCATTCATCTGGTCATTTAATGAATTAGCAGTCACTTCTTCTACACGTTGATGGTTATGAGGTGGTCTTTGGTTTTGAGGAGGTTCTGTTTTTGTTTAGTATTCAACTCTTTTTCATTATTATTCCTTCAGAATCCTTTTTTAGACATTTTTTCCTAGTTGCCATCCCCTCATGAAATTTTATTTTTTTAATTTGTCAAAGTATTTTATTTCATTTATTGCAAACATAAATTAATGAAATTTTAATATTACAGATATACTGTATATCTGATTATATACTATATGTATATTTGTGTTTTTGCAATAAAAAGTAATGGGGTTTTTGCTCTTCAAGAATGAATTTCTGCTCCATGAGGGGAACAGCGCCCCAACTAAGAATGTATAGTCTGAGTTGGTATAGAATGTATAGTCTTAGGCCAAACAGTTCCATATTTTACATTTTCATATTTAGAAACATGCATTTTAAAAAAGTAAAATGACCTTGTGGAGACTGCAGATATAAGAGCAAATAGCTAAACCCTGATTTATCCACCAGAGCATGCTCTCCTCTGCCTTATTCTCTGCCCTCTCTTGTACCCACACCTTGCAGCGAATGTAACCTTATTTGGAAAAAAGGGTCTTTGCAGATGTAATTAAGTTCAGGATTTCAGGATGAGATCATCCAAGATCGTTTGGATGGGCCCTAAATCCAATGATAAGTGTCCTTATGAGAGAAAGGTGGACAGATTTGATCCAGGCACACAACAGAAGGCCACAGGAGATGGAGACAGAGACTGGAGTGATGTAGCTACAAACCCAGGAATGCCACCAGCCACAAAAAGCTGGGAAAGAGTCTGCCCTCAAGCCTCTGCAGGGGATATGACCTGTCCAAAACTTGGACTTTCGACTTCTGGCCTTTAGAACTTGAGAGGATACATTTCTGTTGTTTGTACCCTCAGCAAACAAATAAGCCATCTTTCCTCCTCCAGGCATACACACAGTCTTGCTCACCTGTGTGGTCCTAGTGCATAGCCTGGTGATGGACACAGAGCCTGTGCTCAGTTCATATTGCATGGTAGGAAGAGTGAGTGCCAAGCAACTCCAAGCTCACTGCTTCCTCTGCCAGATGGAAGTTCTGGAGGGCTACAGTGACGTATTCCCTCCCTTCCTCCTGCTTTCCCCAACAATCTTGTCCTGTGTAGGCCAAACAGTCCCATATCTTACATTTACATGCATTTTAAAAGTGTAAAAATGGGACTTTGCTGGTAGTTCGGTGGTTAAGAATCTGCCTGCCAGTGCAGGGGGCGTGAGTTTGATCCCTGGCCTGGGAAGATTCCATGTGCCTCAGAGCCACTACGCCATCGCACCGCAGCTACTGCAGCCCTCACACTCTAGAGTCTGTGAGCCACAGAGCCTGCGCACCACCACTGCTGGGCTCAGACGCCTAGAGCTTGGGCTGTGCAGCAAGAGAAGCTGCTGCAATGCGAAGCCCGCACACCACAATCAGACAGTCGCCTGCGCCGGCCACAATTGGGAAAACGCTGCACGCAGTAACGAAGACCCAGCGCAGCCAAAAATAAAACAAATTTTAAAACGTAAAAATGTTAAAAAATATAGACACACATAACTTCATATAAACTGGATAATATTATACAGGTTCTCCTGTAACTGCCTTTTCTTCTCGTTAAATAACATGTCATGGGCATCTTTCCATGTTCGTAAATGTAGCTACCCATTTTAATAGCTACCTGGGTTTCCATTGTATGGATTACTATAATTTATTTAAGCATTCTCCTATTGATGGATGCTAATGTCTCTCTTAAAATGGAATGTCTGTTTTGACATAGGGTACTGTAAATCTGGCGATACTAATAGAGTGGAACCATTATTGCTTTTGACTTAAAACATTACACTTATTCTAATGTGGCAGATCGTTTCATTAGCTTTGTGAGCTAGTTGCTACTTTTTTTTTTTTTGATAACATATTGCTGTCTTCTTTTAACCCTGTGATTAGTTAAAGTCCCTATGTCTTTTAACCTAAATAGTTATGAAGTGAAGTGTTCCTAAATTTGTATTTGAGCAATTGATTATATATATTTTAAAATAATCCATGTGGGAGTTTTACATACACTTAATCATAGTCCTTTGGACAGCAAGGAGATCAAATCAGTCAATTTTAAAGGAAATCAATCCTGAATATTCATTGGAAAGACTGATGCTGAAGTTGAAGTTCCAACACTTTGCCTACTTCAGCAAAGAGCCTACTCATTGGAAAAGACTCTGATGTTGGGAAAGATTGAAGGTAAAAGAAGAAGGGGAAGGCAGAGAATGAGATGGTTAGATGGCATTGACGACTCAAGAATTTGAGAAAACTCCAAGAGATAGTGGAGGACAGAGGAGATTGGTGTGCTATAGTTCAGGGGCTGCAAAGTGTTGGATATAACTTAGTAACTGAACAACAACAACAAATCATAGTTTATGCATGGTCTTATTTCTTCTTTTATTTTTTATTTTTATTTTTTTCATTTATTTTTATTAGTTGGAGGCTAATTACTTCACAACATTGCAGTGGGTTTTGTCATACATTGACATGAATCAGCCATGGAGTTACATGTATTCCCCATTCTGATCCCCGCTCCCACCTCCCTCTCCACCCGATTTCTTCTTTTAAATTGAACTCTATGTTGCAAACATTTTTTAATACACTACTGACTTTAAATTTTTGAAGATTTTACATTTCTGTTTATTATTGAGAAAAACGGATTTTTTCATTTATCATTTCAGACCACTGAGATAACTCTGGAGCAACATTTTGTGCTCCATTATACCAGTGATTCCATCCCCAGTAGCACTAGCGGTAAGAATTCGACTGCCAGTGCAGAAGACATAAGAGATGCAGGTTCAATTTCTGGGTCAGGAAGATCCCCTGGAGGTGGGCATGGCAACCCAATCCAGTATTCTTGCCTTGAGAATCCCCATAGACAGAGGAGGTTGGTGGGGTACAGTCCATAGGGTTGCAAAGAGTTGGATACAACTGAAGTGGCTGAGCACACACATACATACACACTCATCATTCACACATAATAAGCAGGTACAGGCATACCTCAGAGATATTTTGGATTTAGTTTCAGATCATTGCAATAAAGCAAATATCATAATGAAGTGAGTCACATAAATTTTTTTGGTTTCCAAGTGCATATAAAATTATGTTTATACTGTACTACAGTCTATTAGATCAAATTGTCAATATCCCTTGGATCATAGAAAAGGCAAGAGAATTCCAGGAAAACATCTGCTTCTGCTTCATTGACTACAGTAAAGCCTTTGACTGTGTGGATCACAACAAACTGTGGAAAATTCTTAGAGAGATAGGAATACCAATCATCTTACCTGCCTCCTGCGAAACCTACATGCAGGTCAAGAAGCAACAGTTAGAACCAGACATGGAACAATGGACTGGTTACAAATTGGGAAAGGAGTATGACAAGGCTGTATATTGTCATCCTGCTTATTTAACTTATATGCACAGTACATCATGAGAAATGCTGGGCTGGATGAAGCACAAGGTGGAATCAAGATTGCTGGGAGAAATACCAATAACCTCAGATATGCAGATGACACCACCCTTATGTCAGAAAGCAAAGAGGAACTAAAGAGCCTCTTGATGAAGGTGAAAGAGGAGAGTGAAAAAGCTGGCTTAAGACTCAACATTCAAAAAATGAAGATCATGGCATCTGGTCCCATCACTTCATGGCAAATCAAAGGGGAAAAGGTGGAAGCAGTAACAGATTTTATTTCCTTGAGGTCCAAAATCACTGTGGACCAAGACTGGAGTCATGAAAGTAAAAGATGCCTGCATCTTAGAAGGAAAGCTCTGACAAACCTAGATAGCATATTAAAAAGCGGACATATCACTTTGCCAACAAAGGTCTGTATAGTCAGAGCTATGGTTTTTCCAGTAGTAATGTACAAATATGAGTGTTGGACCATAAAGAAGGCTGAGTGTTGAAGAACTGATGCTTTTGAGCTGTTATGTTGGAAAAGACTCTTGAGAGGCCCTTGAATTATAAGGAGATCAAACCAATCAATTCAAGAGAAGAAGACCCTGATGAGCTGCCTCAATAAAAAAGACTCTGATGCTGGGAAAGATAGAAGGCAGAAGGAGAAGGGGATGACAGAGGATGTGATGGTTGGATGGCATCTCTGATTCAACAGACATGAGTTTGAGTAAGCTCTAGGAGATAGTAAAGGACAGGGAAGGTTGGTGTGCTGTAGTCCATGGGGTTGCAAAGAATCGGACATGACTGAGTGACTGAACAACAACAAATATTCTATTGAGGTCTATTAAGTGTGCAATAGCATTATGTCTTTAAAAAACAAGGTATATAACTTAATTTTAAAATATTTTAATGCTAAAAAATGCTAACCATCATAGGAAACTTCAACAGCATCAAAGGTCACTGATCACAGATCACTACAATAAATATAGTAGAAAAGTTTGAATGATTGTAGGAATTACCAAAACGTGACATGGAGGCGTGAGCAAACGCTGTTAGAAGAATGTCACTGACAGGCCTGCTTGACGTGCTGTGTGCTTAGTGGCTCGGTCGTGTCCACCTCTTTGTGATCATATGGACTGCAGCCCGTCAGGCGCCTCTGTCCATGGAGTTTCTTCAGGCAAGAATCCCGGAGTGGGTTGCCATGCCCTCCTCCACAGGATCTTCCCAACCCAGGAATCAAACCCAGGCCTCTTGCATTGGAGGCAGATTCTTTACCATCTGAGCCACAAACTTGATATGGGGTGGCCACAAAACTTAAATTTGTAAAAAATGCAGTACCTCCTAAGTGCAATAAAAAGAGGTATACCTGTATTTTATTTTTTCCTCTATCTTTGGGATTGCAGTGTTGAGTAGTGTACTAGGTAAGAGGCAGAACTTTGACTCTTCCCTCAAAAGGCTTCCTTCCTAGTTGTTATTCAACTCCTAGTGAACATCTTGTCTTCCATTATTCTCCTCCCTTACAATATCTCTATAAGATTATAGTGGCTTTAGTCTTCGCCCATTCAGGACAGGACTTGCGTCTCTTTGTCTTGCATTCTCTATAATACTTAGTACAGGGCCTGATGTGGAACATAAGAGATGTCCATTAACATTTGTTGTTTTAAACTGAATGGTCCCCAAGACTATAATGAATTCCATGTGGTGGATCCATACAGCCTCCTAGCAATCAGCACTTTCTCTTGCACTTGCTCATTAATCATCTATTCAATAATCCATTTCTGGAATTCACAAGGGATTGATGCCAAGCTCACTGGATTATATCCACTTTTACTCCTTTCTTGAAAGTCAGGAGCTGGGAAAGCTTTATGCAGGAAGTGGGGCTTCAAGTTGGCGTTGACGGACAGGTATGATACGAGAAGAGAGAAGAGAAGGAGAGGCCATTTGGAGATCAGAGTTTCTACGTGGTAAATGTGGTTGGAAGACAGAATTGTTCACAGACACAGAATATAGTTTTATGTTAGTGAAATCTTGGTTAAGATAGCACTAGGATAACCTTGAAAAAGTGAATGTAGTCGTGGAAGCAGAGAATGGCCTATGCCCCCAGGGACCTAGATAGAGAGGCAGAGGAAGCCCAGTCATTCTCTGCTTCCTGTACCACATTCCCTTTGCAAGGTGGTTCTGATGCTTTCTCAGCCAAAATTTCACTAATCCCATCATTTTTAAAAGTAAAACCTCAAATACGCAAAATATACTTATTATTACCATTGTATTCTATTTCATTTCTAGATGTGGTGCCTAGCCATGATGTAACATGATAGAAGGGGGTGAATAGGAAGACCAACGCGGTACCTTTTTTGTCATGAGCTGGGAGTGATTAAGAAAGTAACTATTTTGGAGATAAAGCTCACTGATTCAGACTAATTAGTGCTAATACAAGTAGAAGTGCAAAGTATGAATTACTGAATCCTTAGGAAAAGAAAAGTGAGTTGTAGGTATTGAGTCACTCTAAAATGCTTGCCTCTGCAACACTGCTCATTATGCGGCATTGGAGGTGCTGAGTTAAAATGGCAAGGTCACAAAATTTAAGATTTCTTGAGTTTCAAACTTCTATAAAGTTGTAAGGGCCAAAAAAGAGCTGCTCATTACTGCTCAATATCACCCCATGTATGTATCTGCAGCCTCTCTCCCTGTCCTTTCCTCTGCCAGGCCTGTGAGCCCTGGCACTCACAGGTTATAGCAGGAACCAAGCAGTATCTGGGTTTCAGTTTTCACTTTTAAGGTTGCATTGAGCTCTCAGTGTCACTTCTTGCGTAACAGGGTTTGTTGTGATGGGTCAAGTGGTGCTGGAAGGAGGTAGGCTTGGTCTCAACTCATTCTTTAGAGTAGAACAGGCCCTTGTGAGGGGAGGTGCTGGGAGGGCGTGTCCTGCTCATTGCAGAGGTTCAGCCCAGTGGTTGAACTAAATACACATAGTGGTTCAAGGGGACAGGAGGTAGAAGTAGCCTGTCTTGAACTGGGCAGATGCTCAGCAAGAGGTCAGTGGGGAAGTGAAGGAGTTGCCAGTTGGCAGGTGGGAACCACTGATGTGCCACACAGATCTAGCAATTGACCAAGGGCTGCTGAAGCAGTGGAACACAGACCATCTCAGTATGGTGCTCCAAGCAGAAGACCAGCCATGCAAACTGCAAACTCAAGATTTAGATACAGACAACACCTTACCAGAAAAGGGCCTCTGAGGAATGCATGTCACAGGGTGACTTCCCCAGGAAGCAGATTCTGAGACTAAAATCAGCTTGCAGGCATTAATTTGAAAATGCTCTCGGGATCAACATCTGTGGAAGGACAGGATGGGAACTGGGATTGAAAGGAGAGAGATTAGCTGAGTAAAGGCCTTGGCTGACCTCATGGGAAAACTTGGGGGAACTCCTCGGCCTGGGTTGGAGGGAGAGACCCAAGGGGGTCAGGCCTTTCTACTCCCACACTGCTCAGTCATTAGGTGCCAGCTGCCACTGGGAGGAGGTGTGGTTTGGGCCACTTTTCTTCAACAGAAGCAATTCTCAGAAATGGCTAACAACTGACGGCCATCTTCTGGCTACACTCCCAGCAACTGGGGGAATAAGTCCTTCTTTCCTTCTTTTGGGGGGCACATCATAACATCCATCTCAGTAAGTTACAGCCTGGGGGATAACAGTGCCCAATAGCCATGAATGATAGAATGGGGATATTAGAACTTTGATCAGCATGAAAGGAAAACCTCACATTAAGTCTCATTGAATTGACGCTGATGGGAGGCCAGGGTAAGGGAGGGGTTATGAAAGATGAGAGGGACTGTCCTTTACTATTTGCATGCTTACCGTCTCTGCACCCAGTTGCTCTGGACCCTGGGATGGGATGTAGGGGAGAGGAGGGCAATGGTGGCCAAGTTTATATAGGTTAAGGGCTCAGTGATTCCAGCTATGAGAAGCTGAGGAAGACAGAGATGGGGAAATAAAAGGGGCCTCTGTGGATATCTGTGGGACATCTCTCCCCATTAATTCTAGCAAATCTTGTACATCATGACCCTGGGGCTTATAATGCCATAAAAATGTCCAAATAGTCAAATCCAGTCACCATGTGCAAACATGCAATTTTAATTTTAAGAAGTATTTGTCAAAGCATCAATGCAATTCTCTTCCTTAGGCCCAAATTAATATTCTCTTAGTGTTAGATTTCCATTGTGTTGTTCCAGCAATTTTGTGTTTCAAGAGCAGAGCAGGAGATTTTCTATTAATTAATTTATTTTTAGAGAGACTCATCTCCTCCCTGCAGAGCTCAGAGTAGTCTTTGATTTAATACCACTTGGAAAGTAGGGCCGAGGGAAAAATTGTTTAGATTGAGTCCAAGAATAGAAAATTCTTATACCAAAAAAACTTTCCCCTTAAAAAAAAAAATGAAGTGAGTAAGCAGTGGGGAACTCATATTAGAGCATGTTTCAGTGTCAGTATTTCATGTGTCACAACATTTGGCTCATCTTGGCAAATTACGAAATTTTTCTAATTCCTAAGGTATCTTTAAACAGCTGTTGTTTTTTTTCTAAATAATATTAACTCTGCCCCCTCCCCAAGCAGGATGGTCTAGGTTTCAATAGCCTGAATTTTCAATGCAATGGTGTCAATTTCACTTTGGAATCTTGTCACAGATTATGGACGTCCACTTCTTATGTGGGGGTGTGACTCCACAAGAAATGGTCAGGAGACTGCTCTTCGTGAAAAGGCTCAGCTGCAGCGGCATCTGGACAACACACTTTTAAAATGGGGTTATTTCATAATTGCATCAACTCTGTCCAAGAAAAGAGAACACATTCAAATTCCCTTTAATTCAAACCATTTGTGAGTGAAGCTCTCTGTCTTGAGCTAGAGAGGACTGGTATCCTTGAAGACTGTTGTGTTCCAAACTGTCCACATCCACCTGGTTTAAAAATCTCATTTTGGACTTGGTGCTCTGACTAGGGATGCTTTGCAAGTGAGAAGGGAAGAAATACTGTCCTGGATTGGGCACAGACTGTCCATGTACTGAGATTTGTGTTAGTCATCCAAACACTCTCACTGGTCAGTCCAGAAGTTTTGTGCTCATAGGATCACCAGTTATTTGTGTGACTTCCTATTGCACATGGGCAGAAGTTGGCGGTGTCAGGAGACAGTGTGACTTAGGGAGAAAAACGAGAACTTCGGGGCCTGAAGGAAACTAGGTCTGGGTCTCATTGCTGGCACATTTCTAGCCTTAAGCAAGCCATTTAATTTCTCTGACCATCAGCTTCCTTGTTTATAAAATGATCAAACACACACACACTCTCAATCACCTTACATAGTAATGGTAAGAATTAGAGATAATATATCTAAGATGCTCAGCATACTACCTGGCCCATAATAGATACCCAATACCTAGAAATTAGGGCTTCCCTCATAACTTAGTTGGTAAATCATCTGCCTGCAACGCAGGAGACCCACGTTCAATTCCTGGGTTGGGAAGATCCCCTGGAGAAGGAAACGCAACCCACTCCAGTATTATTGTGTGGAGAATCCCATGGACAGAGAAGCGTGACAGGCTACAGTCCACGGGATTACAAGAGTCAGACACGACCTAGTGACCAAACCACCACCACCTAGAAATTATTATAATTGATAGCTATAACTAAATAAAATCTATGAAAAGGCTCTTTCTATATAATCTAAATCCCCATTATGATCATCTTATGCCCAATCTGGCAGTAAAAAAGGGCACGCTGACACCATCCATCTTTCCATTCCCAAGACACATGAAATATACGGCTTTCTTCCTAATGGGTTCCCAAAGGTCTGCTAGGTTTCCTGGCAATGAGTCAGCAATTCAAGCCGGTCCAGGTACAGAACAAAGCTGTGCCAATAGCCACATTCCATGCACAGAACACTCCCCAACTGGGCCTTACACACAGCGGCCGCGTATGCCAGCCTCTCAGGCCTGGCTCACCAGGCAGCTGCATAAATTGCTTCGAACATGAGATTATTTATGGCCTAGCCAACGCTGCCTTTGGCCTAGCTCTTGTTCTCATTTTTTAAATGATAGTATTAGTGCCGGGGTAAGACACAAAATGTAGGAAACTGAATTCCACAGACAAACGTTGCCAGGTGCAGACTCACTCACTCTGACTGTGCCGGACCTTGTCAGTTTATTGCTGGCTCTACAATCCCAGCTCCAGGGTGGCAAGAACTGCCCTAAGTGAAGACAGTCCATAGCATATCAGCGACAGCTAGGCAGAGAGCAACAATCTGACTTTTCTATAATTTTTAAGCTGTGAGCACTCTCAGCAGGGTACCCTGACAGTGGTTATAACCTTAGAAGTAAAGCAAAAAGAAAAAAAATATAAAAAGAAGTACCTAGGACTATTTCCAGTTTTTGGCCTCTTATTTCACCCTTCATCTGAAGAAGCTTAGATAAAATGTTCTTTTTATTCTCATCTTTCCCCAATTTTCAAGTCAAATTCACAACATATTGGAGCCACACTTCAAATGTAATGGGTTTTACAGATTATTCTGATCCAAATTCCCCCCATCCCTAGTCTATCTAGTATCTTTTTGTGGTAGGAAAAGGGAGAGAGGGGTGTAAGTCTTGGCATTGATTTTGGGAGAAAGGGCCAATAGGAAAGGTGTGAACTTTTACAATTTTGCTTTTGCTCCAAGTCCTTACCCCTTATGGACCAACTGAGAAAGTAGGCCCATAATTGGCTCAGTGGGACTTAAATCAAATATTATTTAAAGCCGTGTCAGTGTGATGGTCATCTGCTTCATCAGGGACTGTAAGCTCAGGGATGGAGGGATGCCAGGAGATGATGTACAGCTTGGGACTCTGACCAAGTCCCTTTTTACTTTGATACCTGCATTTGTACCTTAATCATTCATTCAAGTAAAGAAATATCTGTTCCAATACTTGTTCACATTCTACTATGTGACATACACTGTACCAAACACTGGAGAAATAGCTGTGAATTTTGTTTCCCGTGTGGTGGCTCTGGAGCAAGGGTGCTGTGATGCCTACCAAAAAATCGTCAATTCTTATTTTATTTGCAGGTGAATCACCTAATGAAATTATTGCTGTTGGCTCTAGTCAAGGCCTTTTAAATCATATACTGGATGTTATATAGAGGCAATAAGAGAGGAAAGTTAACATCCTTGAATTTGCCTTATGGATACCAGCATTCAACCATCAATGGTGGGTTGCAGGACAAGTGCTGACTTTTGTCCTCCATAGATAGTCACAAAGATTAATCTAAGGAGTATACTACTATATCTATATCCATCTTCATATCCATATGTAATATATATATCTACATCTTTTTAAGGATACTTCATTGTCTTCTTATCTGACACCCTCCAAAGTGTTACATTGTATTATATCTCTGAGATGGAAAACAGTAGCTACTTGTTGAGTGTAAGCTACCCAAGTAGATGTAATGTTACTGCTTAACACACTTTGCTTCTCCTGGTTTAGAGTCCTTCAAATTTCTTTTGAGAAAGGTCCCTTCCTCCATTTCTGCCATGTGATGTGGGTGGAATTTAAACTCCCTTAAAATTCCATGGGAGGGGACTTCCCTGGTGGTCCAGTGCTTAAGAATCTGCCTTCCAATGCAAGGGACACAGGTTCAATCCGTGGTCAGGGAACTAAGATCCCACATGCCACGAGGCAACTAGAAAGCCTGCATGCTGCAACTACTGAACCTTTGCACTCTAGAGCCCTTGCGCTGCAACAAAGTGCCCGCACACCACAACAGAGATCCAGCTCAAAGTAAATTAATTCTAAAATTTCATAGGATTGTCTTAATTGGCTTAAAGCAATCACTCTGTTTCTTCACAGTATTGCTTCAGGGAGAGACCATTAATCCGGTAACATCCATTGAGATGAGAGAAAACCTTTGCTAGAATTTCTAGAAAAGAGAGATTGGATTCCTTTCTTTCCTCCATAGAATCCACTAGATTGTATGGTGTAGTTTGTAAGAATGAAGACATTTATTTTGCCATCCCAGGGAAAGCCCTTAGCTTCAGGGGTGACACAGGGAGGAAAGGACACTGTGGAGAGGTTGAGGGTGTAGAAGGAATAGCTGAAAAATGGAGAGAAGCCTAATCCTTTGTGATATTGGTTGTTTTAAAATTGAAGAACAGTTGATTTACAACATTATATTAATTTCAAGTTTACAACCCAGTGATTCGATTATTTTTATAGATTATACTCAGTTTAAAGTTATTAAAAAATAATGATTAATCACAAGCTAGGATCAAGATTTCCAGGAGAAATATCAACAACCTCAGATACACAGATGATACTACTCTAATGGCAGAAAGTGAAGAGGAACTAAAGAGCCTCTTAATCCAAGTGAAAGAGGAGAGTGAAAAAGCTGGCTTAAAAATTCAGCATTGAGAAAACTAAAATCATGGCATCTGGTCCCATCACTTCATGGCAAATAGATAAGGAAAAAGTGGAAACAGTGACAGATATCTTTTCCCCCTTGGGTTCCAAAATCACTGCAAATGGTGACTGCAGTCATGAATTTAAAAGACACTTCCTTCTTGGAAGGAAAGCTATGCCAAACTTAGTGTATTAAAAAGCAGAGATATCACTTTGCTGACAAAGTCCCGTAGAGTCAAAGCTGTGGTTTCCAATAGTTGTGTATGGATGTGAGAGTTGGACCATAAAGAAGGCTGAGAACCAAAGAATTAATGCTTTCAAATTGTGGTGCTGCAGAAGATTCTTGAGAGTCTTTTGGAAAGCAAGGAGATCAAACCTGTCAATCCTAAAGGAAATCAAACCTGAATATTCATTGGAAGGACTGAAGCTGAAGCTCCAAAACTTTGGCCACCTGATGCAAAGAGCTGACTCACTGGACAAGACTGATGCTGGGAAAAACTGGGGGCAGGAGAAGTGGGTGACAGAGGATGAGATGGTTGGATGGCATCACTGACTCAATGGACATGAGTTTGAGAAAGCTCTGGGAGTTGGTGATGGGCAGGGAGGCATGGCATGCTGCAGTTCATGGGGTTGCAAAGAGTGGGACGTGACTGAGAGATTGAACTTAACTGAAGTGATATCTCGTTGTGGTTTTGATTTGCATTTCTCTGGTAATTAGCAATGTTGAGCATGTTTCATGTGCCCGTTGGCCATTAATTCTGTTTGAGTTTCTAGACCAAGCCTTACCCCAGTTAGAATTATCACTGGACTTTCCAATCACATGAGCCAATACATTTCCTTTTTCGCTTTTATCCATTGGAATTGGACTCTGTATCAGTTATGACACATCAGTTCAGTTCAGTCCAGTCACTCAGTTGTGTCCAGCTCTTTTAGACCCCATGGACTGCAGCAAGTCTGGCTTCCCTATCCATCACCAACTCCTGGAGTTTACTCAAACTCATGTCCATTGAGTCAGTGATGCCATCTATGACACATAGACACACACATGACATAGAGTCCCAATAGGTACCATGGATTTTGAACTCTTCCCAAACTTCCATTAGATAACTTTATATAATGATAGAAGTAAAGTGCATTCCATAGGAACTCATAAATGCAATCCAGAAGTAGATTATATACACCTCTGCTCATACAAATTAAGAGCTAACTGTGATAAGTGGCTGGGGTGGCAGGGAGAAGTAGGAACATTTGGGATTGTTCAAAGCATTTGAGATTTGGGGAGGTGGGTAACACGATTTTCTGGAATAGCCTCCACCCTCCTAAATATGTTCATGAAACACATCTCCTAGAAGAACAATCCCAGGACTACACAGTTACTAATATTACATTTCTCAATGTGTTTCATGCTCTTTCCCACTCATAGGAATTAGGTCCCTTTCAGGACACACCTCCAAGGAGGTGCAGGTCCCCTGCTGGGGTGCATGATGGAGGAAGAAAGATGTTTATGAAGGAGCCAGGAAGAGGACAGGTTGCCTGTGCCAAGAATGGAGTGTCTTTTATGTTCTTTGATAACTCTGAGATTTCCCTTTCCTATTCCTTTCTCCTCATCTATTAATGAGCATGAACTACATCCTGGCCTTTAATCATTGATATCATTTCATATACACTTTTTCATTATCCTCATCTCTCTTTTGCTCCTTCGAACATCTGTTTCCCAGACCTGCTCTTTAGAATTGAGTGTATACATGGCAGCTTTCCCCATCTCTGAGCCATTGAGCTAAATTTCCTATGCACCTTCAAGCATTAAATTGAAAATTAAGCTAAATGTACCATATTTTGTTATAATTACAGTTTAGAAAAAAATCCTTGTTAATTAGGTATCCAAGAAAGTTATGTGGTCCATATGCTATGTAGGAATTTATAGTCCAGAGTAATAAAGTTTGGTAATAAAGGAATAGTGATGAGTGAAAGGGACAAATGTAAATTAACATTCCCCCAAATAAATCAAACAGTTTAGAGAACTGGGCCATTCATGGCAACCACATGCAACTAGTTATAATTGCTAGTTTCCAAGTGTCTGATTTTAGTTTCCTTAAAAAAAATCTTTTTTTAAAAAAAACAAATAGACATGATTTGAGGCTTAACATTCTGGTATCATTTGACAGTCACAGAGCTGCTGAGACTGCTGCAAAAATAATTCTAATTATTCGAATAAAGTCTTTGGCATTGGCCTAGATAATGATAGGAATTAGTGAGTTTTACCCAGACAAGGTCCCTTCCTTTGAGGAATTTATCCTCTACAACTATCTGCCCTGGCCTGAGCTACACTGGGATCAGTTTCTCTTCACTGACCCAGAAGAGTCCCTTGGCTGATGATGATGACTGACATCATGTTTCAAGAGCTTTTTCTGAGCCAGGTCCTGCACTGAGCTCTTTATATGCATTCTTTTCATTCTCACAGTCTTTTAAAGGGAGGGTATATCATAAGTCTTTTTTTCAGTTGTAAGGACAAAAAATGTCAACCAGAAATGACTTCCTAAGTGATAAAAAAAACAATAAATTGTCTCTAGGGAAAAAAGTTCTAAAGGTAGAGTAGCTTCAGGATTGGTGAATTTATCACTTGACACCATTAAGAACCTGGATTCTTGTCTCTGCTCAACTGCTTGCAGTGTGTGACACTGTCTTTGGGTTGGCCCCCTTCAGGGTCACGAGATGACTATCACAACCTCAGGGGTTGCATTCTTCATGTCAACTCTCAGAGGAATCAGAGAAGACCCAGTTTTCCTTGCATCTCATTTTTTTAGAGCCAGCTTCTGCCTTTTGCAGAAGATTTTTATGGTATGGCATGGACGGGCGTGGAGACAAATGTTGAGTAGACAGTCGATTATATATACTATAGGTAGACCTTACCATTATCCCCGTTTTATGGATAAGGAAACTGAAACAGAAAAATTACGTAACACACCTAGCCTCTCTCGGCTAATAAGTGGTAAAATTGGGGTTTGAACTAAGACAGTTTGACTTTATAGTACACGTTCTTAACCCACTGCACTAAACTACTTGGCCATGGTAGATAGTTTCCTAACTCTGAATGGGGACTTGGAATTGGTTTAAGTGAAAGAAATAGGTAAAAGCTGCTTTTCATTTTTCTCATTTTTATTTTTTCCCTTGGAAGCGCCTCTCCTCAGGGTCCAGTCCTGGATCCCACGTGTACAGGACTCTAGGAGAGTCTATGAGAGGGTCAATGAACTTGCCTTTGGAGCCAGGGTAGCTTCCCAGAAGTGTTATAGGATTTCTACTGAGATCTGAAGAACACAGAAGATTAACTTCATAAAATAACTCATGGGGTTGTAATGTACAGTATTGTGAACTACAGTTTATAATACTGTATTGTATATTTAAAAGTTGCTAAGGGAATAGATCTTAAAAGTTCTCATGAGATTAAAAAAAAGTGTAACTGTGTGTGGTGATGAATGTTTATAAGATTTATTTCATAATATATGCATATATTGAATCATTATGTTGTATACTGTAAACTAATGTAATATTTTATGTCAATTATATCTTAAAAAAGAAAAATTATCTGGGTGGAAAAGTGTGTGTGTGCATATCTGTTGGATAAAGTGTTTCAGGGAGAGGGAGCAGCATAAAAAATGGGAGAATGGGGCACAATTGGAAAACTTAAAGTATTGGGTTGGCCAAAAAGTTCATTTGGGCTTTTAGTGGGAAAACCCAAATAAACTTTTGGCCAACCTAATAGCTCAGAATAACCTGTGTCAAACACAAAGCCTGGTATAGTTGAGAGATAAGACTCTAGAGGTAAAAATCAGTGAACCATTAAAGATATTATTAAGCACATTATGGAGTTTGAACTATATCCTGATCTCAATGGTGACTGATTAAGAATTTTTATCAGAAGAAGGACTTTATCAGAATAAAATTTTGGCAAGATCTCACTGACTGCAGGGTGGAGAGTGGATTCCTCTAGTTACTAAGGTGGTGTTAACACAGGAGGAGGAAGGCCAATAGCTGGCTAATTTAAGTACCCCACCCTTGAGTACTACCTGGGGCCCTCCTGTGGCTGACTCTGTTGGCTGAGTTATCAGCCATTCCCAGTTCCCTTGTCCACCTCCCACTTTAGAGATTGAAAAATTCAGATGCTTACTTTTCCAGCCATTCATCTACAGGTGGTCATGTGACCCAGTTTGACTATGGGATTCTGGAAGAGTTTACCTTCTTGCCTGGAGACATCTTTTGAACCCTGAAGAGACATGACTAAGGATGAATGCCTACACTAAGCAGAAGGATGGAAGGGGCCTAGGTCCTTGATAACATCACAAATTCTTCAAACCAAAGAGGCTACCTTGTTCAGCAAACAATTAATGTGCTTATGGCTTAAGTCACTTTTGGCGACCTCTTCTATTACCCACGGCAAAAATCATTCATAGGAAAGTGGCATGCATTAATCCAATACAATGGATTTTCAATTCTCTATTTCATTTTGATTGTGTATACACTTTTTGAATTCTTTACTCAAGAGAAAGAAGTTTCAAGAGTGTGCTCATTACACTGATAGTTTGGAAGTTAGAAGTCTACAACACTTGCACTCCCTTTAGGATAAAATGTGCATGTGCAGTGCAGTACCTCTAGGCCAGTTTGGAGAAGGCCCAGTCAGTTCCTTCAGCTGTGGCTCCATTTCTTGCTGCCCACCCTTGGCATGGCACTGCAATGAAGGCCATTTGGCCTGTGACTGGACCTAAGGGACCACGAGCAATAGTAGTGAGGATCATGAAGTTGTTTTTTTTTTTTTTTTTAAAGCATCTTGAAGTTTTAATAAGGCTTCATGTTTGGAAAAAAATATTACTTACAACATGCTTTTCCTTTAAGCAATTTATGTTAACAGAAAAGTGTCCTAAAGAAAAATTAGACACAGCGGTGGGGCATGTTATATTTTTCTCAAACAGACACAGCACTTTTAATAGAATCCTAGTGAAATGTATACCCATAAAAAGTGCGTTCCCTGCCCCCCACCCCCACAAGTTAAATATGGCTGACAGTCATGTGTAGAGAATACCCGAGCCAACTCCACTGAATAACGTGTCGTCTGAGGTCTGCCATCACCTGACAGGATAAAGCTAATCCGAATCGACTGCATGCCATGTTTTTATGACATGGAGCTATTGAAAAGTACAGGAATAATTAACTGGAAATGTAATGGAGGAAGCGCTCTCTGAGCTTGGGCTGTCACAGAGCGTAACACCTGATATGGCTTCCCTGAACACCAGACCCACTGCAATAACACTTTTTATGCTACTTTCTAAAGAAACTGGTGACTCAAGTCGTCCATCAGTGCAATTTGTTCTGAAGAGAGCATGACAGCTGTGGCAGGTACCAAACAGAGGTGCCTTGTTCCTCTGAGTGACACTAATTATGGGTAAGGGCTTTGTAAACATGCCTCTCTGTTCGAGGGAAGTGAACAACATATAGTAAAGCACCAGCATAACCAAAATGACGTCCATAAATAAATAGAAAATAACGGCACTTTTCTAATTGAATGCAGATAGGTAAATAAATCAGGGGGCACTTAAGCCTGCTTTGGATACAATGAGTCATTTTCTACTCCTTGACAAAGTGAAATAGGCAATTGGCTCTTGGAGTTTACCCAGATGTGGCATGCTGGAAAGAAGGCTTTCCACCTCTACAGCTGCTATCTCAATGAAAAGTGTGTATATGGTTACAACACACATAGCTGTGTGCTCATATGGGTTTGTGTGCAAGTCTCCCTCAACTTATCAATAAAGTTTACATTACGCCATTCTTTTTGTCAATGGTTTTGACATTCTGGCATTTAACTAGAGAAGTGATAAACATGATGATTATTTACACAAGCTAGCCCACCAAAGATAAGCTGAACTTGAACACAAATAAACCCACTGGGCAATTAATAGGCTTGTGGACATCAGTTAACCTGAGAAGATACACTCATCTATTGTAGGTAGCTAGACTTGCATTCAGCTGTAAGTGACAGAAAAACCAAGATAACAGCTTGGACTGATAAAAATTCCTTCCTCTCTCCTGTGAAAATACAGGCAGATGGTTCGGGGCACCTACGATGCTCAGGGGGTCAGGTAGCCAGACTTTCTGTACTGTGCTGTCTCACCATGGATGGTCCACACCCCAGGGTCATCACAGTGAGTGCTGTGTTTCAGCAACAGGATGGAGAACTCCTGACAAGGGCACACCTGCATGTTTCTCGGTCAGATTCCTGGAAGCTGCCACGTGACACTTGTCACCGACCAGAGCCAAGTCATATGGCTATATCTAGCTGCAAAGGGCTAATGATATGTCTCCATCCCTGGAGGCAAAGAATGTTACTACTATAAAGAAGTGAAGATGGATACTGAGAGAACTACTGGTAAGCTCTGCATCCATGTTCCTAGTGAGGAAGAAGGCTGTTTTGTAGCTTGTAATAGATAAAACCTCCTGCTTCCCTGGACCATTCCCATTTTCCTCATTCTTTCCCTAAATCCCACACTAAAACCACAGAAACAGATACCTGATGCCGGCCAAGAAACAAATCCTAAATGGAAGAATTTTTCTTACTCTCCAGAGAGGGGTGATGGGAAGGCTGCACTGCTAGTTCTTTCTTTCCAAACCTTACTTTGCTGATGTCCAAATTCCATCACACGCCTCTCTTCAGTGTGAGTCTAGATCAAAAAGCAATTTCCTCTAGGAATAATTTTCAATGTCTATCAGCTTTTTACACTTTAATTTGAATGGGTTTTCTGAGTTTCCTATCTATTCTTGAGAGCAGAAGTCTTTACTAGTAGAAAATGATGTTGGGATTGCCTATCTAATTTACTGGAGATGAAGGGAGGTATATTAAATTAGATATTTGTATGAATTTTTTTAGGATTTGGCTATTCGCAGTCTTTGGTTAAGAATTTTATTAACCTGGATTTTTTTTTTTTCTAAGGAACACTTTTTTCCATGGGGTCTTTTTTCACTTAAGCAATTAAATGATAAAGTAGAAAATATTACCCTAAACCTTCTCTTCCTTTCCTGTGGAGTTTTTCTTTCTCTGTTTAGAGATGCATGACTTTGTTTGTGTGAGTATATATTAGTTAGGAAAATGCACTTTGAGGGCATGGAGTGTATGCATTAGAATTATTCTATGTATGACAAGAGCTAAGTAAATACAGTATTGTGCCAGGAGTTCATTGCCGAAGCAATTGCTTGGAACAGCATTTAGTGCCACTCTATCCAAGTCAGAGCTTTCATTGAAGAATTCTCGGAAGCATCTATAGCTCATAAAAGGGAGGAAAGATTTCTAAAATGAAAGGAGAGGGCATTTTGGGGAGTGGTGAGCTGAGCAGGGTAGATGAGCAGAATTCAAGCTCACATTACCATATTCAGTGTGTGCTGATTGACAGCAGAGGAAGCCAGGTGAAGGAAACCCATGTTGGATTCTACAGTAAAGGAACTGATAGCTTTTTACTGAACACCTGCTGTATGGCATATATTCTCCTAGGTGTCTCAGAAACAGACCTTCATTTAGGCTTCACACAAGCACAATTATCTAGTTTCACAGATGAAAAAACTGAGACTAAAAGAAATGAGAGACAAAGTAAAAACTGTGACTTGAAAACAGTCTGCTGACTTTACAGGTTCTGTCTACTGTACCTCACAGGGTTTGACACGAGAGAGGCAGAAAAGACGAGCTGGTCAAGTGGCTTAATGTAGGGCTCCTGCTCACAGTCCTCACATCTCCCACTCCCAGGAGTTACACTTTCAACAAAACTGAACCAGCTGTTGTGTCTCCAGGACTTGACATGGCCTTTAGCAGCTGGGGAGGCCAGTGATGATGCATAGCAAGCGGCAGGATCTTTAGTGGTTCTTGGATATCAATGCTGGTCACCACTTCCTAGCAGATGGGACAAGGCCTAGGAGCCCTAGTGGTTAACCAAGGCCTGTCATTTTCTTTTTAGGCATTGTCTTGGTTCCCAATTAGCCAGGAGATTTGTTTTGTTTATAAGTCACGAACATACCAGCTGTCAAAGTCTTTCCTTAGCAAACATCTGCAGCCATCCTGCCTTGGGCCATGAACTCATCTGATCTCTTACTCCAAGCTGCCTCAAATTTGACCTGGACTTGGCCATGAGAATTTCAATGAAAGGCTAAGTGGTAAAGTGGTATTTGTGAGTCAGTCTTCCCTCTGAGTCAGAAATAAAACAATGCCTCAGCATGTTAGAGGGAATATGGGGCCAACCTGTGATGAAACCCAAAGGACTCTTCCCCCTTCATTCTTCTGGGATCTGAAGTGACTTGTAATGTATATTGAGTCTGTTTTTGGTGAGAGTAAGAATGAAACTCCGGAGCAGCCAGATAAAGTCATTTTCCCTTCTTTCTTCCCTCCCTCCCTTCTTCCTTTCTTTCCTTCCTTCACTCTTTTTGACTTTTTACTTGTTCCAAAATAGTAAAACTTAACCATTCAAGAAGAATTTATATTTCTCCTTAACAGTTTGATCAAGGAACTTTTTCCTAATTATCAATTCTATTGTTTAGTAAAACTGGGTAGAATGGAAAAAAAAATACTGGGTTAGAAGCAAATAAACTGAAAACCAAACAAACCAAAAACCAAACAAACTCAAAAGGTTTTTGAGTGGTGACTTGACAAATGGAGAACTCTCAGGCAAGTCACAAAGTTGATGAAACTTCATTTCCCCAAAGGAAACACAAAGACAGCTGAACTTGTTGCACCTCCTCTATAGGAGTGTTATCAGACACTTGTGAAATAATCTGTGTGAAAATACTTGGTAAACTAAAGTGTGCCAAGAGCATGGTTGGCAGCTTAGGTTCTGCCTTCAGACGGGTCTGGGAGCAATCCTTATGTGGCGTGACTTGGGAAACTGATCTTAGTGGTTCTCAACTTGGGGCAATTTTATGCTATCCCAGCTATGTTTAGCTACGTCTGGAGACATTTTTGGTTGTTGCACCTTGGAAGGTAGGATGCTGTAGCATCTAATGTGCAGAGGCTAGGACTGCTGCTGGACATACTACAGTGCCCAGGACAGCCTCCATAACAAAGATTATCTGACTTCAATATCAACAGTGCCCACATTAAAAAAAAAAACCCTACTTTCTCCTTAAAAACCTCAGTTTTTATTTCATCTTAAAGTAAGACAGAAATAATAGAGTATTTATTGCACAGAGTTGTCATGCAAGTTGAATAAAGTAACACAACTAAATCATAGCTGAGTGCCTAGCATATGTTAAGTGCTCATGAAAGCTAGTCTGTGCTCAAAGTCCCTGTAGATGCTCTCCCCAGAATCTTTTCTCCTTGTTTGCAACCCTTAACTATCGATCCTTCCTAAACTTACATCAGTGAATATTCATATAGCTGTGGCTGCCTAGTATTCATTGCTTCTCTTTAAGACCACACTAGTTTCCTTTTCAAGAACTTCTTTTTTTCAATTATACGAGTTCCTGGTGGGAATATTAAACTAGACATTTCTCTTCTAAAGATGTGAAAGAGGTTATATTCTTCTCCCTGTCCTTGCAGAACTGGAGAGTGGTCATGTGACCTGACCTTGGCCAATCAACCAATCTCTTCCAGTTTGACTCCTAAGCTTAAGAAGTGATGAAAAATTGTAGCAGTATGCTGGTCTTGGGGTTTCTGCTGCTATACGTATGTCTGCTTCCCCATTCCAGAGTCCCTTGGTTCCTGTCTTTTCCAGTGACTGTTCTCCAGCCTCTGGGGGACCCACTAGTGTTCCCACAGCCTTCCAATACATTTCCAGAATTGGTTCTTTTTGTGGCAATTGAAACTCTTGACTGATCACTTATCCACCAATGACCCAATGAATAGAACCATAGGAGTGTATGTATTATGTCTGTTGGTAGAGGAGATAAGGATGGGGGCATGGGTCAGAAGCCTAGATGGTAGCAAAACAGGGAAGAGCTTCTAAATGTAATTTCCCAGTAGCATTGTAACAATACCCAGTTTCAAGTTCTAGAGCTCACATTTTTTATCAAAGTAAAAGCTGAATCTTCCTCCTTCAGCCAAGCCCTTATCAATAAACATAAATTAGCAAAGTGTATTAACTCTGTCCTGTGGTGAACCCTTTACATTTGGCTGTAAGAATTGGGCAACAATATGACTTAAAATATTGATTTAAGCAAATTCTCAGAAGTACATGGTACATTTATTGTAAAATACACATTTGAAACTGTCCTTTTTTTCCCCCATTTTATCTTTTGTGTTTGCCAGACCCTATTTTAATATCTGTATAGAACTGAGACTTACATTTTGTGTCCATTTGGGAATAGTGCAGCCAAGCAATGACACTGGCTAGTCATAAGTATTAGGAAGAACAATTAACATATTCATTAACTGTTGTCCTTAGGTTGTTTGTCTGGAAAAATTTACATTTTTAATTGAAGTAGAGAAGGTTTATAATGTGTTATTTTCAGGTGCACAGCAAAGTGATTCAGTTATATATACATATATAACTATGTTATATGTTATATATATATGTGTTATATATATATATGTTGTGTTATATGTTATATATATGTTATATATATATATATATATAACATATATACGTATACACACACATATATATCTCTTTTTCAAATTCTTTCCCTTATAGATAATCACAAGATACTGAGTACAGTTCTCTTCATGCAAATTAGAAAATAAGATCATTAAGTCTCTGAGGAAGCCAGTTAGAAGTTCAACTGAGCCCTGAGGCTCAGTTTTCCTGTCTCTAAAGTGGGGGCAATAATAGTAATTATTTCAGCTGGTTGTTTGATTAAATGAGACCATGTGTGTAAGGAGTTTCAAATTTATTTGAAAGGTTTGGTTATAGACAATGATTTTATAATTTCTGATACTGGGGGAGAAGGTATTTTGTCAGTTAAGATGCTTTGCTAAGAAAAAACTCAACTAAGCATTAGAAATAACCACTGTATAACACTCTGGGTCAATTAAAAGAGAAAACATGTTAAGAATAACAACTTAGAGTAACCACATATTTCAGAAGGAAATCAAAGACTGGAGAGACCTTGGTCTTTTCCAATATTCATGGCATAATGAAGACATCTAGCTCTTTCCACTTCTCTATCCCCTCTCCCTCCCTCCCCAACATGGCAACACAAAGCAGATGCTTTTGCTCTTAGGACATGAAAGCAAACACATAAGTTTCCATCAATCAGCTTGGATGCAGTCAAAGAAAATTGGCTAGTGACCTAAGTTTGGGCTACTGTGCATGCATGCTAAGTTGCTTCATTCATGTCCAACTCTTTGCGACCCCATGGACTGTAGCCGGCCAGGCTCCTCTGACTGTGGGATTCTCCAGGCAAGAATACTGGAGTGGGTTGCCATTTCCTTCTCCATTGGGCTACTGTAGTCTTTTCTAATTCTCCAAGAAGCTTTGAACTCATTCATAGGAGAATGGGTTTAAAGTTCTTTTATGGAACTTACAATGGGTCTGAACTTCCACTAGGTTATAAACACCCTGATGATGTGAACCATATCATACTTATTTTCATATCCTCTCTATTCTCAACATAATGTCTCACACAGAGTAGCACTGTGGCATTGAAGGAGGAAGAGCCCGGACTTTGGAGACAACAAAAGCTGGCATCTTACTATTTAGTCATGTTACCCCCAGAATGTTATTTACTCTCTCTAAATGCCTTTTTTTAATCTGTGAAAAAAAAGTTTATCTAACAGGATTTCAAAGTAAGAATTATTCTAGGTCTCAAATATTAATTTTTTTCTTTCATATTCCCTTGATATGCATTATTTCTGATTTAACTGATTTGCACAAAAAAGGTTTTGACTCTATATTTAAAAGAACAGGGTTTGTAGTAAAGGCATAAAAAAAGTAAAAGGCATGAAAAACTGTGAACCAAATGAGGCTTAGCTCTAAAGTTTAAGTAAGTTGAATGGAAAAGTGGAAATCTATCTAACTGCTTATTTCTCTAATATTTGCTTTCAGTCTCATTAATGAATGGTTTAATGATTGGTATTTTTAGTTTATCTCATAATGAATTTGTTGTTGATGCTCAGTTGCTCAGTCATGTCCGACTATTTGAGACTCTATGAACTTTAGACCACCAGGCTTCTCTGTACATGGAATTCTCTAGGAAAGAATACTAGAGTGGGTATCCATTCCTTTCTCCAGGGGAGCTTCCCAACCTAGGAACTTTTGCATTGCAGGCAGATTCTTTACCATCTAAGCCACCAGGAAAGCCTACAAGTACTTGAAACTCAACATTAAAAACTACGAACATAGCATCTGGGCCCATCACTTCATGGCAAATAGAAGGGGAAAAAATGAAAACAGTTGCAGATTTTATTTTTTGGGGCTCTAAAATCATGGTGGACAGTGACTGCAGCCTTGAAATTAAAAGATACTCCTTAGAAGGAGAGCTATGACACAGCATATTAAAAAGCAGAGACATCACTTGGTGGACAAAAGTCCATATAATCAAAGCTATGGTTTTTCCAATAGTCATGTATGGATGTGAGAGCTGGACCATAAAGATGGCTGAGTAACGAATAATTGATGCCTTCAAATTGTGGTGCTGGAGAAGACTCTTGAGAGTCCTGTGGACAGCAGGGAGATCACACTAGCCAATCCTAAAGGAAATCAACCCTGAATATTCACTGGAAGGACTGAAGCTGAAGCTCTAATACTTGGCCACCTGATGTGAAGAGCTGACTTATTGGAAAAGACCCTGATGCTGGGAAGGATTGAAGGAAAGAGAAGAAGGGGGTGGCAGAGGATGAGATGGTTAAATAGCATCACCAACTTAATGGACATCAATTTGAGCATACTCCAGGAGACAGTGAAGGACAGAGGAACCTGGTGTGCTGCAGTCCATGGGGTCACAGAGCGTCACATGCAACTTAGTGATTGAATAAGAACACAAATAGCTTCACAGTTTTCTATATGGGAAACATGGAAGGATCTGAGTGTATACTTGCCCTTGCATCTTCTAGCTAAGTCCTCTGGACTTCAGAAAGCACTGACAGCATGCTTTGCCAAGAGGGAAAATTCCATCCCTGGTATTTCCAGCAGAAGCACAAATTTCCCCAGCCATCCATCATCATTCAGATTCCTTCCTAAGTCCTTCTATTGTTCATGCTCCTGCTCTCAGTCTGTCATCAGCAAACTTCATTGAATCCTCAACCTCTTCACTGAATCACCCTTGGCACTCTTGCTGTACCTGCATCTACCTCTCTGACATTTTTCTCAAGTGGTGGTTACTTTCTTTCTCAAGTTCCATATACTTTGGGGCACTGACATAGGACAGATGTTCTGTTCTATTTACCCATTACTCACTAGAAACTATTTGTCTTCCTTACGCTTTCAGAAACCATAATCTTATAAAGCTCATAACATATTACCATTCTACCCAACATTCTATTATAGCCTTCTTCTTTTATCCTCCCAGTTAATCCCTTGTTTATAAGACTGGCACCTGATTCACTGTCTTCTTCATTCTACTTCTGTTATTCTTGATGACTTTGATATCCATGTGAGTGATATATCCAATATCCTGGGTCTTCAACGACTTAACTCTATCACCCCTAATTACCCTTTCCTCTACTCGACCTCATCACCAATTCCCTTGATCAAACCAGTAACTGTTATCTCTTCTAAAATATCGGTTTCAAACACCCTTCTCTCCAGTGCTTCCTATTCTTCTATCTCATTTATTCTATTATCTTCACTCCAATAATTTTTTGGCCTTATCAACATACCCAATCCCTTGATGCAATATCATTTTTCACATCTGTCACCCTCTTCATCTATAAATATAACAGCACTGGCTTCTACCCCCACCTCTTCTGCCTTCTTTGCTATGACAAAGGAAGTTATATCGGTGTTTCACTGTGCTCCAGAATTCTCTCACATTTGCTTCTAGTGTCTCCTTCCTCTCATGCACTATCAGTTTTTTCTTCTCTACTTGATTCTTCCCATCTGCATTCAAACACATTCTAGTATCTCCTTTCTATACCTATCTTCTCTCAATTCCCCCTCCTCCTTCCAGTTTACTAATCCCGTTCTCTGCTCTCCTTCACAGGAACATTTTTTCACAGTTGTCTTTATTTGCAGTCTCTATTTCCTCACCTTCCATTCTCATTTCAACCTACTCCAACTAGGTTTCTAGCTCCTTCACTATACTGAACCTGCTCCAATCAAGGTGGTCAGTGTCTGTTGCCAGGCCAGTTGTATTTTCATGTTATCCCCCAGAGCATTCATACAGCTGACCACTCTCTCTCTGAAATCTTTTTTCCTCTTGGATTACATGTATCATTTTCAAACACTTTTATTCATATAGCCCCTAAACATTTTCAGTAAAATTTTGTAGACCCTTGTACTTTTTAGAATTGACATCTATATTTTTCATAAGTTAAAACAGTTGCTAAAGAGACTGCCTAGTATGCTATTAATATTGACATCTTAAAATAAAACTGTTATATTACTCTTTTTGAATGTGTCCAGTAGAACCTAAATCCCATAGAGATTTGATATTCACTATCAACCATTTAGAAAATACATAGGCTTTTTTTTTTTAATAGTTGCTGTGCTGTGCTAAGTCATTTCAGTCGTATCCAACTCTGTGACACTATGGACTGTAGCCTGACAGGCTCCTCTGTCCAAGGGATTCTCCAGGCACAAATACTGGAGTGGGTTACCATGCCTTCTCTAGGGAATCTTCCTGACCCAGGGATAGAACCTGCATCTCTTACATCTCGTGTACTGGCAGGCGGATTCTTTACCATTAGTGCCATCTTGGAAGCCCTTTTAACAGATATTTTACATTGTTCCCATTTCCTTTTGAATTTACATTTCCATTCAGCTTGGGGCACAAAAAGTTTTCCCAACATATTTTATCACTCTATCAATTTTGTAACTAAATTATGTATATAAATTGATAATAAAGAACTTTAAAATTTTACTACTATAATTTCTAAAAAATAAAACATTTCTTTTAGATTCAGTTATCATTACAATTATTTATTTATACACTTGATAAAAATAATGTAAGCACTGTATATTACATGTTTTGATGAAAAAGTATTAACCTAAAAAGAAAATTTTATTATAAACATAAATTTTTATGAGTTGACTAGGGTTTATTTTTTCCAATTAGTTCATATTTCCAGGGATACTACAACTTAGTGCTATAATGAAACATAATTCAACATGCCCATGTTTTAAGATCTGGGAGAGAAAGGAGAGGGAGACAAGTGACTGAAAGGAAATGGCTGGAGAAGCTTTTACTTTCAGTTGGCACATTCTCAGGCAGGTGAATTTTTGGAGAGAGTGAATATGAAGTTAAGGATCTGGAAATCACTTTCCACAGAACTATCTATGCTTATATTCCCCTTAAATATTTGCATACTCCAAAGACCTATGGTTTTCCTCCTAACTCAGTAGCCTTGCCAGTCCCTTGGCTGGCTGTTTCTGCTCTGCTTACCTCCAGATGCTTGAGAGCCCTGGCCATCATTCCTGGGCTCCCTTCATTCCCTGCTGCAGGCCATGTCTTCCCTTAATGATCTTAGCCCCAGTGCTTCCAGTCCTGTTAATAAACTGAAGCTCCTAAACATATATCTCTGATCCTGATTCCTTCATGCCCTATCAGTTTTTCTTAGAAAAACTTTTTTCTTGGAGTAAACTCTGGGAGTTGGTGATGGACAGGGATGCCTGGCATGCTGCAGTCCATGAGGTGGCAAAGAGTCGGACACGACTGAGTAGTCGACTGAACTGAACTGAACTCAATGCCTCAAAAAGTAACATGTGCATGAATCTCCATCTCAAGCTCTGTTTCTATGGAACTTGGTTAGGGCAGTGGTTATCACCTTTTGTTCTATGAGAAGGTATTTATGGAGTTTATAACCTGCTGGCTAATTTTTTTATGGTAATGCCAAGTCCATTAGTTATATTTACTTGCTCATAGTAGAAGCCTTATTTAAAACAGAATTATCATGATGTCTTTGCATCAGTCTAATGATGATTGGAGGAGCCACTCAGTTTTAGAATAAGAAAGAATAAAAAGGAGAAGTCATTACATTTCTCATTAAAGGAGTAGTAGGCAAAGCCTGAGAGCTGAAAAGTTAGGCCTTTCCATCTTATAATGAGCTATGGTTTTTCCAGTAGTCATGTATGATGTGAGAGTTGGACTATAAAGAAAGCTGAGCGCTGAAGAATTGATGCTTTTGAACTGTGATGTTGCAGAAGACTCTTGAGAGTCCCTTGGACTGCAAGGAGACCCAACCAGTCCATCCTAAAGGAAATCAGCCCTGAATATTCATTGGAAGGACTGATGCTGCAGCTGAAGCTCCAATACTTTGGCCACCTGATTCGAAGAACTGACTCACTGACAAAGACCCTGATGCTGTGACAGATTGAAGGCGGGAGGAGAAGGGGATAACAGAGGATGAGATGGTTGGATGGCATCACTGACTTGATAGACATGAGTTTGAGCAAGCTCTGGAAATTGGTGATGGACAGGGAAGCCTGGCGTGCTGCAATCCATGGGGTTGCAAGAGTGACTGAACTGAACTGATCTTCAAATGACATCTAAGGTAGCAGGAGGCAGATCTTCTGGAGAAGGGAATGGCAGCCCACTCCAGTACTCTTGCCTGGAGAACTCCATGGACAGAGGGGTCTGGCGGGCTACAGTTCATGGGGTCACAAAAGAGTCAGATATGACTGAGTAACTAAACAACAGCAACAAGAAAGTGCCATAGTCTGAGCCTCAGAAATCCTGCATTAAAGAGGCCACTGCCACTCAGAGCTAGGCTGTGAGGCCTGGGGAGAAATACTCAATGTCTCCTGCCTCATTTTTGTCAATTGCAAAATGAGGGGAAAAAAAGTACAGAACTGTTGAAAGAAGTAAACGAAATCTTGTATGTGAAAGAGCTTGGTAATTATAAAACACATCATAAAGGTAGGGTGTTTGAGGTTTAAAAGTGACATTCTGGTTAGTTTAGGAATTGCAAGTGAAGGCATTGTGATACTGCACAAATGAGAGCCTCTTTAAATGTGTAGAAACAGGGTGAAATGTGTTAGTCATATGCATTGTGTTTTAAAGAATTATTTTTGTGAAAAACATATTTCTCATACTCAAAAACAGTAAGATAGAAGTACTTTGTAAATGATAAAATACACAGATATACTACAGCTCCTGTGACTTCGGAGAACTATTTAGTGGTGTTAAATTAACAATATTTCATAGAATTTATTAGCCATAAAAAGTCCACCAGAGCTGCCTACATAAGGCTTTAATTATTCAAAGGCTGCACTTTGGCACCTCAAACACCACCAAACCCAGAAATAAGAAAAATGAACACTTTTCTTGGTGGCAACGAGAGACATTTTGTACAGGAGACACTCATGAAATTGGGAACCCCAGAGTTCAAGGAACCCACAACTTGAAGGTAACTTAGAACCTTGGGAATGAGTTATTCCCCAGAGAAAAGGAAGGAAGCACTTCGGAGAGATTGGGGCAAAGCCAAGAAGCCAAAAACAAAAAACAAAAAATGACGGGGGACAGAAAAGATAAGATGAGGAAAGCAAGCAGGAGCAGAAAGGTTAAGAAAGTGGCAGTGATAACTGAGGAAACCAGAAGAGGCAAAGGGAGCTGGCAAGAGCAAAACATTCAATAAAAACCAAGAAATGCTGAGACCAGGCGGGAAGCTGGTACAGGCCCTCCATTTCTGGAGCCCACACACTCCTCAGCGCCCCCTGCAGGCAGCATGGTGCCGGTAAAATGTCTTCTGCTCTCACCCTCTCCAGGTGCCACACATGGTAATAGCCTGGTTTCTCTATTTTCATTAGGGAAAATAAAAGGTTTATTATCCTTACTTGTCCTCTGGGACTTGGAACAGCTTCCCCAGGAACAGTCTTCAACATTCAGAGCAAAGGTTGCTATTTCAAGTATCTTGGTCCTCTAGACAGAGTTGTAAGTCCTTTTTCTCTGCATCTGCACTTGTCTCCTTACTCTGGTCCTAAGACACGGTACTCAAGTGTTCCTCCAGTGTTCACTGATGAGCTCTTTGAGGGAAGGCCATCTTTTCAAACTTAAGCTCTCCAGTGCTTAAGACTTGGTCTGGTATACACCATTTCTAACTAAAATCTGCTTAAGAAGGTAGGGAGAATCTTCCTCTGAGATTGTACAATTATAATGGCTCAGTACTTAGATGATTAAGACAACAGATATTTCAAGGACCCACACTTCCATCTGTTTTTGAGTGTGCCAAACTCTGTTCTGGGCAGTGGTGAGCATTTAAAGTCAATAATAAAGATGATGCTAACAAAGGGTTATATCAGGTCATGACGGCTCTGTGCCAGGAGCTGTGCTAGTGCCTTGCATATATTGTTAGTTAATCCTCACAGCAAACTCTGCCCTCAAGAAAGTCAGATGAATGATTTAATGAGAAGCAGATAAACATATTACTAATAAACAATAAATACAGTATAATACAATGTAGCAGGTAATATTAAGTATGGGAATTGGGGGTTAGGGGGTAACATTTCTGCATATGGTAAGGAACAGCTAGGCTCTTCTAGTGGCTCAGATGGTAGAGTATCTGCCTGAAATATGGGAAGACCCGAGTTCGATCCCTGGGTCAGGAAGATCCCCTGGAGAAGGAAACGGCAGCCCACTCCAGTATTCTTGCCTGGAGAATTCCACAGACAAAGGAACCTGGTGGGTTACAGTCCATGGGGTCACAAACAGTAGGACATGACTTAGCAACTAACATTCTCTCATATATTCCTATTATTTTAAGGTTATTTCTTTCTTAAGGATACAAATAGTCCAAATAGACCAGGAAAAGTCCTTCCCTGAGTGTTAGCCTTGCACAAAGAAAAAACAAACAAACAAAATAAAGCTCAGCAATATATTTTATCCCATTGAAAAGCAAAAGCTCCACATTACAATCTTATTATTTGGGAAGGATATATGAATTGCTTAAAAGTGTAAATATTATTTATGGTGCTTATATTTAACTAGGACTATAGTAAGTATTATTGCTCTTATTTCTCCTGCTTATTATAGATTGGTATTAAGGCACGACTATAAAGCTCTTTGAATAAATCATTTTAATTGCCTAGTAATATGAGTGTTCATGTTGATTAAGCAGATATTTTGCACATGGCTAAGAGAATTCTTCTGAGCTTTTTCTTTGGAAAGACAGCTTCATAAAGTGCCCTTTGTGGAATAAATGACTTTCCCATTATCAAGCTGAGTACCATGCAACTATTTTAAAAATTGTATCCAAGCATTTGATCTTCATATAGAGAGATGCCTAGCAGAAAGTGGGCTCCAAAGTAGCTAGAATATGTAAGGTTGAATTATGCTCCATGAAGCAGCATGGTGAAGTGAGAAGGTGCTTATGTGGGGTAAAGATACACCAACTTTTAAGTCCTGCTGAATAGTTGGTTGTAGGAATTGGTCTGTTCTCTGGGCTCCAGTTTCCCCAGTTGTTAAATCCAGGATTGGGGCTCTAACGAGGACCTGATTCCTATTTTCTATCATAGAGTCAGTCTAGACTCATGATTTCCCTTCTGAATGGAACATCGTGATAGTAGGGGTATGTTTCTCCTAAGACAGTCAAGATAGTAGGAAAAAAGACATGACTTCAGAGATTTCAATAGGAAAGTTACTCTTTGTTATCTTGGAACTTAGAAGCATATTAGAAAGTGATGTTTTTAGAAAGCTGTATTTTTAAAAATGATGCCCATTATGTTAAAAAAAAATGTACAGAAGTGCTGCTGCTAAGTCGCTTCAATCATGTCCGACTCTGTGCGACCCCAAAGATGGCAGCTCACCAGGCTCCCCCATCCCTGAGATTCTCCAGGCAAGAACAGTGGAGTGGGTTGCCATTTCCTTCTCCAATGCATGAAAGTGAAAAGTGAAAGTGAAGTTGCTTAGTCATGTCCAACTGTTAGCGACCCCATGGACTGTAGCCTACCAGGCTCCTCTGTCCTTGGGATTTTCCAGGCAAGAGTACTGGAGTGGGGTGCCATTGCCTTCTCCAGTACAGAAGTGATCAAATGTTAAAAGGTGATTTGCTCTGGGTAGTTAAGACAATGGGTCATTCAAATTTTCTTCTAAGTACTTTATATATTTTCCAAACTTTTCGTTTGTAATGAATATATATCATATGCATATACATAGTCATATATTCACAAAAAATAAAAGCACATAAAAAGTGTCCCTAACGTTTATAAAGTGTCATCAGTGAACCAAACTCTACCAAAAACTTGTGTTTTCATTCTATGCATAATTTTAATTTTATTGACACTAAAATAATTGACAGGAACAGATCAGCACCTCAGGTAAAAAGAGTGAATTCCAGGCTACCAGGGTTACTGCTTGTTATTCATCCAAGATCACATAGCTAGTGAGAGGCATAACCGTGGCCTGAATTCAAGAAGTCAGCCCCAGAGCTCATCCTCTCTCCGCATGCCTTTTCCAGCTTCTCTAGATTGCGGTTGTACATGGATTACAAAAACCCTGGGGCAGGCTCCTTGAACACTGGTTAATTATTCAATTTGGTTCAGAGTGCCAGTCATCAGCTGTTGCAGACCTTGAGGGCTGGCACTGTGACTGGTTAAATGTAAGTAAATGGCCTTTCTTTGTGGATTGCTTTCTCTTTTGAATAGCACCTTGAGATTCTCTCCAGAGAAGTACCTTTATGTTCTTAACATAGTTAATACTTGATTTTTCTGTTAATGAGCTTAATGCAGAACTAGAACTAAAGGTGAACTAGTTGCATGAGCACAAAAATTAAGTGAGTATGTTAGACACATGTTTGGGTGGGTTATTTCCAGACTGAGCTTAGCTCAGCGATGTGATAATAGTCTTTCTTCAGCTGCATGTCAGAGCCTGAGCCAGGCATATGGGCTGTCTTCATGGATAACTTAGGCTGCAGCTCCACAACAGAAGGGGGCAAATTAGCTCTGGAGCTATGACCTGACATGTATTTGCATAACTAGATTGGCAAGACCTTCTTAGGAAAGGCTGGCTGCCCACTTGTCCCAGAATATCATAAAATTGGTGGTTCAAATTGGGTGGTTCAATGCCCAAACCTGACAGTCATTGAATTATAGCCTCAGAATGAGAATGAACTTCAGTATTATCCATCCCAGCTCCTGCCCTGTGTAAAAATGCCTAAATAACCCCTGACAAGTGGTCACCTAGTCTGAGTTAGAACATATCCAATGACACAGACCTCAGCATTCTATGAGAGGACTCATTCCATTTGGAGGGCAGTACTATTAGAAATACCTCCCTCTGTGACATCTCTCAACTGACTGTCATCTGCCCTGGGAAGCTAAAGAGTTGTGCAGTCCAAAATGGTAGCCACTAGTCACATATGGTGATGGAGAGCTTGAAATGTGGCTCATGCTAATTGAAATGTGCTGTAAATGTAAAATACACATATTTCAAAAATTCAATATGAAAAAGTTTTATACTGATTACACACCAAAATGATACTGTCTTAGAATATTGGGTTAAATATAACACATTATTAAAATTAATTTCACCTGTTTCTTTTTACTTTTTTACTTTAAAATGTGGTGATAGAAAATTTGCAATTACACATATGATGAACGTTTTATTTCTACTGGATAGCAGTGTCCAGTATTTTAAGTCTGTAACCTCTTACTAAAAGGCAGTCTTCAGATTTTGGAAAACTGCTATTATGTTTCCTCTAAATTTTTTTTTTTTAAGTAAATGTCTCAAGTTCCTTCAGTGCTCTTTACTTAACATAATTTCTCACCTTTCACCATTTATATATTCCAGTTTTTTGGTTTCTACATTCAGTGGAATACTGTAAACTGCAGACTATAAGTAGGATGTAACAAGCCCTTTGGGGCTGTTATCTCCATTGTTTTGATGTTACAGCTTGCTGAAGTTTTTGTGTGGCCCAATTATGCTATTCAAGGGTTCTTAACTTGGGGTCTGTAACCCCTGGTGGTCACAGATGGACTCCAACTGAAATTGTAAACAAAATTTTATGACCAAGGGCATTCATCTATGAGACAGTCTTTAGCGTTCACTGACTGGAAAAAAAAAAAAACCAAACTACACAAGCTAAAAGTTGCAAGTTATATTTAATTCAGGGAGTTAACTGAGTACTACAGCCTGGGAAACAGCCTCTCAGATAGCCCCGAGATACTGTTCCAAAGAGGTAAGGGAGGAGCCAGAATATATAGAAGTTTCTGTTGAAAACAAATAAACACGTATTTGAACATCACAAGAGGACAGCTCATCACAAAAAAAGACATCTTGCATTAATGACTTTAGTGCTTTTCTATGTATGAAAAGATGCAAAAAGTCTGAGTCCGTTGAAATTATTCCTTAGATATGTATCTTAACTATCTAGGGCCAGTATTCTGTTTTTCTCCATCCTGAGTTCCTCTGAGGGTGCACCATCTGGGGGGGCGGTGGGGGCAGCTGCAGTGGTTGATGGCTTGATGATAGGCAACATTTCTTGTTTACTGAAATGGCAGGCAACACTTTTGTTTGTCCATGCTTTTGTAGATTTTCCAGAGATCTAAGATCTACTGGCAGGTGTTAAGGCTATAAACAATTAAAAGTCCTGGGATGTCTTCTCAGAAAACCACTTTTTATCACAACCTTCCATACTCCCATATTTTGCATTTGAATTTTTTAATGGATGATTTTACATTTATCCCTATTAAGTTTATTCTTATTCATGTCAGCCTGTTCTTTTAGTTTATTAAGACCTTTTGCCTCTCTTGGTTTCATTTGACATTTAATGAATTAGGCTTCTCTCTCAGCTTTGTCACACCTGCAGTTTTGATAAGCATGTCTTTTGTGTCTTCATCCATCATTAACTGAAATTTTGGACTGGATAAACTATAGATAGCACTTGGGAGTCTGTCATTGTGACTTCCTTTCGGGCAGGCAGTGATTCATTAAGCTGCTGACATTCTTTGGATGAAGTTGTTCAATCAGCTACAAATCTACTCAACTGTACTGTCATTCACGTCATTCCTGTCCACAGGATGTCAAATTCTTTGCTGAAATTAAGATATATATTTTTGTCTGTGATATTCCCGTGATCTCCATGACCTGTAAGTGTGTCAAAAAGGGAAATGTGACTGGTTTGGTGAAAGACTGATTTGGGGAACCTTTACTGGTTCCCAGCAATCAGTTCTCACAAGTTTTAAAATAGTTTGTTCGATAATTTTGCTAGAGGTTTGACATCAAACCCACAGGGTTGTAGTTCTTGGAAGCTACATCCCTCATTCTCTAACATCTTCCTGAAAATTGGAACAATTGTCTTAACTAAAGTATGCCTGAAAATTAAGCTTACATTGGACTGAAAATGAGAAATAACAGATTTTTAAGTAAGCTGAGCCACAGTAATAAAAGGTGATGATGAATAATGATGCATGAAGTTAAAGGATAAATCTGTGTGATGCCAGGGGCCTGGATAAAGACATAATCTACCCCTTAAATATGTTCTGTCCACCAATTTAAGCCATTTGCTCCCCCAAAGCAACGGAATTTGTTTATTACATTTTGTTCTCTGTTGACTCTTAATGTTCTGTAAGGTTCTGGAAGCTATTATCTTTGAGATATCCACAGTTTATTTTGTCTTAAAGTCTAGAACTAAATGCATTTCCACTAAGAATCATAAATATTTTCTCTTCTGTTAGGAAAAGCAGATGTTAGGATGCTTCCTCTGCTCAACCCTTAAGGGTTATCAAGCAGGACAAGGCTTGGCTCTCAAAGATCCCAAGCCAATGGCTCCCAAGCTGGAATTACCTGTAAGTTTTAAAACCCTGGTCTCCAGATCACATCCTCAGAAATTTGCATTACTGGCTTGGGTGTGGATGGGTGTCAGTATTTTTTAAAGCTCTACAGGGGATTCTAATATATAGCCAATAATTCTGAAAGTGGAGTTCAGCAGCATCAGTATCACCTGGAATTTGTTAAAATGCAAATTTTCACTCCACTTCCCCCAATCCTGCTGCCTCCAATCTGCTGCAATCCACAGAATCAGAAACTGCAAAGGAGGAGCTCAGGAAACTGTTTTAACAAGCCCTCCAGGTGAATTGGATATATACCAAGGTTTGAGAACTTAGGTTGAAAGCCTGTTCTAGGCTTTCCTTTCTCCTGGAAAAAACATTGCCCTGTCAAGTGCTATTGACCCTGAAAACGTCTGGTCTGAGGCCAATTAAAGCTCTCTAAAGCTGCAGGAGCTGGCAGGTAAGCTACACAGAAAGCTTTGAGCTCTCTATTCTGTCTTAGCCATGAAATCACAGTTTTGTCTTTAGTTAATGAGGCCTTAGCAAAATGATGGAGCAGAATGTTTGTTTGTAGAGCCTCATCTGATTCTGATTCTAGAAACTTCCTTCTTCCCCCATGGCATCCTTCTCCTTTACCTAAAATCTTGGGTCTCTTTTTACTCTTTTGATATTCATTTCTACTTACCAATCAGTTGGAAGAGAGGAACAAGCTAATCAAGATTAGGGTGTACATGTCTTAGAACTCCTTCATGTGTTAGAGTTTTCAGAAAGAGATGCAATTTAACAGTACTGGAAGATCCATTAACCCTCAGGAAGAAAGGGAACTTACACACATTGAGTGCCTTCAGAACAGGCAGTTTACTTTCCTCTTAATGTTCATTTAATCCTCAGAAGAGGTGCTGCTATCACTCCATTTTAAGGATAAGGAAATCAATGGTGGAATTTAAGAAACTCTGTCTGACTGAAGGGAAGGGGAATATTTTTCCCAGAGCCCCCCTTAACATCACATAGAAAAAAAAGAAGAAGATCACATAGGTTTCAGACTTTGATTTCCCATAGAGTTATATAGATTCTCAGCAGAATTAAATAGGAAAAAAAAAAGTTTGTTTTCAAATCCACGCTCTCTGCCTAGTTGCAGGGCCATACAACTATTGGGAACACTTCTCTACTCATGGTTGGAAAAAAACATAAATACCACAGCCGGGTGAGCCACATGGGTCTGCTGACTGGTCAAGTCCTAATAAAATTTGACATTTTAAAAGCTGCCAATAACCTATTATTAAATAATAATTACTCCTAAGTACAAAACAGAACTGTATGGAGGTGGGTATTTTCTCCCAGGAGGAAGTCAGTAGTGGTTAAATTTGCTTACCTCTTGTCACAGGCGAAGCCCACTGAGGCCTCCAGGAAAAATAAGACAGAATCCAGTTGATAACGTAAAACACCAAGTTTCACTTGCTCACAGGGTGCTGTGTGCAGAGGCCTCGCACAAAGTCCTTCAGACCATAGTTCCTGGCATCAAACAGCACCACTCGACACCTCCACTTGTGGACTGTGTGCAGAAGCTTCTCACAAGATGCTGTGATTCAAGATGGCAGCGGTTTGGAGACGCTTTGTTCAGCCTGTCCGTCTCGCGAGAACTCTACCCTCCTTCCCCAGAAGGGGAACTCTAAGCAGCAGCACCCACCACAGCCTGTCCTGGAGGGGAGAGAGTGTGTGCTCTTGTGTGTGAGTCCATACCTCTTTATTCTCTGACCAAAGAACAAAACATGGTTTTGCTTCTGAACTGAACTCGGTCTCATTCTATTGGTGCAAGTGACACAGGGCGGGAGGATCTTTGTTAGGGCTTGACTTGAAAGGGTGGGCAACATTATCACGTTATTTGCATGAACATTAATAGAGTCTAGATCACATAATGTTCTAGAAAACAGCTCTCAGACTTCCCCAGTGGTTCAGTGGTGAAGACTCTACACTCCCACTACAGGGGGTCACAGGTTCAATCCCTGGTTTGGGAACTAAGATCCCACACACCTCATTGCAAAATGAAAAAAAGAAAAAGAAATGTCTGTACCCAAAATGACAACTCATTTTTCTATTATCTCCTACTCACCAAAGCCTTTCCTACCGTGCCCTCACCTGAAGATCTTTTAGCCCCTCTTGGCATGCTCACAGAACTCATTTGCAATCATACCTAAAACCCCAGCTAGCTTTTGTATTTGTTTCCCCATACCCCATCCCCACAAAGCTATATATTTGTCAAAGGGGTCAACGTCTGATTCAGTTTTGTTCCTTTCTCCTGAGTTATCAAGAAAAGAGGAAATTGAATTTTATGAATCCATGGAAATTGCCTGGCCGTCTGAAAGAAAGAGGGAATGTGGAGAGGCGTGGGGAGTGAAGCTGGATAGTCAGGCCTTGAAAACTAAGTAGCAGGATTTACACTTGTGGTGGAAGCAACAGGGAGCTGTGTAGAGGTGGAGTGAGTGGTGTGGAAGTGTAAGCAGAAAGAGATGCAGACTGGATAGAATGAATCTATGCTCCAACCTGTGAGCCAGCCGGTGCAGACAGAGCTGTGTTAGGCGCATGCATATTAATGCTGAGAAACAGGGGCCCCAAAGAAAACGCAGATGAGATGAGAATGTCTTCTAAGGGCTGAATCAGAGGGAGGAAAAATATCACTCCAAAGCTTATAGATTAGATAATTAGCAGAAGAATGGAAAAGTTAATTGGAAAAGGGTAGCAATCTGGGGAGTACAGAAGCTGGAAGGATGTTAGGATACATTTTATTAGCTGAATTTCTCTTTCTTTGAAGGGTCAAGTGGGCACACAGATCTCTTTAAGATTTAAATTCTGCTTTTTCCTAGAAATATAACTTAAGGGTGAAATAACCTCATCACTCTTCACATTTTAAAGCATTTTTGTTTTATATGCTATCAATGTAGGTTTTAATTCTCTTTGGAAAATGAATACTTTTCTGGGTCCCATGGGAGCTTTCCTTGTGGCACTTGCACAGACGACCATCTGAGTTGAGTGCTTGTTAGATGGGATGAAATATCGTCTAGGGTTAGCAGGGAGACATCACAGGCCACCCACTGGACACCCTGGGAATGAAAAAGAGGCCAAAGGTCTCATGTCTTTAACTGGAAAAGTACAATTTCAAGATTAACAATGGCAACCCCAGTGTGCATTACTGCTAGTGGAAACAAGCGTATGATATCATAACAGAGGGAGAAAAGGCAGCAAATCTGCTTTCAAAGCCCACAGTGTGACAGCTTTACAATCATCTTTTGAATGGTGTCTGTATTGGTTTCCTATTGCTGCTATAACAGATTACCACAAATTTAGTGGTTTAAAATTATGCTGCCTATCCAAGTATTCCAGCATTATGCTTCCAATCAGAGCTTTCATCCTTACCCTACAGATAACGAGGTATGAACAAGCATTAGAATCTTCATACTCGCAAACAGATAATTTCATTTAAAAAGAACCCGAACTCAGAGTAGTTACCTCTCCTAACCTCAAAAACAAAAGATTAATTATTCATTTAATAATTATATCAGGAACATAAGAATGAACATATGTTCTGTTTACTAGCTGCAGTATAACAAGAAGTTACATTTAGCAATCATTGTAGTGACACAACATATTTAATGCAAACAGAAAAGCAGGACATCAAAACAAGTAGTTTCAGCTTTTTATTTTTCCTACTGAAGTAAATTAAAAGAATTAATCTGAGTTCCTGTGAAACCCTTTGCCATTGAATGCTGTGATTGACTGAAACACAAATATTGTTAACTTCTTTATTAAAACTAAAATAATTATATATGAAAGACTCAAATTGTACCTCTTTTTATCTTAATTGAGATCTCTTTTAATTGGCAAGTATAACTGACATAAAATAAAAAAACATGCCTACATTTGGTAAGTTTGATATAATATCAATTCGGCACATTGACTTAGGAAATCGTCACCATGATCAAGATAACAAATATGTGTACTGTGCCCAAAAGTTTCATTTGACTTAAAAAAAAATTATTGGAGTATAGTTGCTTTACAATGTTGTGTTAGTTTCTGCTGAATAGCAAAGTGAATCAACCACACCTAGACATGTATCCCCTCTTTTTTGGATTTCCTTCCCATTAATCTAGAGATCTTTAATATTTCAAATTTATTGAAAAATACAAAACCAGAGCTTATTTAATGAAAATTTCTCTTAAAAAACAAAAACAAAAGTAGGAACATTAGTTTTCTTTGGGGAGATGGGTCTTTCACTGATTATATGCACCTGTATTTTTAAAAATAAATATAACTCAGAGTTTAGAAGAAACAATGATAAAATAGCACTACAGCAAACACACACACACTTAGTTCACTTTTAAACTGCATTACCTGTTAAATAGCTGAAAGATAAAGAGTATTGATGTTCTCTGAAAGCAATTCTTGCCTGGCAGCAGAGTTGTGTTTTTAAGTCAGACTTTAAAAAAAAAAAATCAAGAATCTTGCTCATGGATCATTGCCTTTCCTAGTGAACCCAGTGACCACATACACGATTCCCGTGAAGCTCTGTTAAACTAAATTGTCCTCCTTTAAAGTCAATGGTAGAAGCCCTGTGCATGAGGATGAAAAGAGAGAGTAGATGGTTTTTAATAACCATTTTTAGAATAAAAATATGAATATTACAAAAACCAAAATAACAGATACAGATTGTTATCTGTAACAATGTTCTCCCATAACAGATACAGAATGTAGCACTGCAACAGATATAATACAGTCCACTGAGTTTCCAGCTGATTCTTTAGAGCCCTGTGTCTTCATGGTCAAAGCTCCTGGGTGAACCCTAGCTGGTAGGCATCACCTGCCTTCACATCCACCAGAAGAGCTCCATTCAAAATGATTTATAGTACATTTATATATCTGTGTATCTGCTTACTCTGATCATTCCCCTTGTATCTAATAATACTGTTGTCCACTGTTTTGGGGCCACCTTTTTCCTGTATTCTGACTTAAACATGGGGCTTCCCCAGTGGCTCAGTGGTAAAGAATCCTCCTGCCAACACAGGAGACCCAGGTTTGATTCCTGGTCTAAGAAGATCCCCTGGAGAAGGAAATGGCAACCCACTTCAGTATTCTTGCCTGGGAAGTCCCATGGACAGAGGAGCCTGATGGGCTACAAGTCCATGGGGTTGCAAAAGAGTTGGACAGGACTTAGCAACTAAATAACAACAAGTACAGAAATCTCTTACACATTAATATTATACAGTCAATGTTTATTTAGATTCATCCTATTTATTTGCATTCTCTTTCTCTATCTTCTTTTCTCAGAACCTATCTCAGAACTTCCTCCTATGTTCATTATCATTTCTGGAGTTTAACTTTCAAATTTTCTCGATTGAGGGTCTCCCAGACACACACGGCATCACTTTTAGGAATGTCTTTATTTCACTCTTACATTTTTGCTATATGTAAAATTCTAGGTTGATTGTTTCTCTAAACATTTTGTAGATTTTATTTCACTGTAGTCTGGTTTTTGTTGTAGCTGTTGAAAAGTCTGCTGCTAGTTTAGCTATCCTTTGACAGATAATCTGTCTTTTTTCCTTTAGACGTTTTCAATATTGTCTTTATGTCTTTGGTGTTTTGCATCTTTACTGTGATGGGTCCTCATATGAGTTTTTAAAAAATTATATATCCTCCTTGGGATTTGTGCTTTCTGAATCTGAACATTCACGTCTTGCATCTATTCTCAAAAATTCTATGCCATTATTACTGGCATTTTCTTTGAAAACATCATGAACTTCAGTTACATATTTATCAAGTATCTTATTCTACCCTCATTTCTCATAAATATCCTTTCTCAGTCAACATTTCTTTGCCTCTCTCTCTTTCCTGTGTTTTGGTTAATTTCCTGAGTGTTATCATCCATTTTGCCAATTAGTTTTTCAATTATGACTAACCTCATGAAGTTATCCATTGTGCTTTTAAATTACATTTTTGGTTCTTTTAGATAATTGACTCTTTTCCAAATTGGCCTAGTGTTTTAAAGTATCACTACTTTCTTGAGTTTATTTCATTCATTTCATTCTGTATTTACTTCATTAATACTTTATGCCTGGTTATTTTATATTCTGTATTATCCATTCCAATATTCAAAATTCTTGGTGGTCTAAGTCATCTTTTACTGTTTCTTCTGACTCTTCATCCATGAGACGTGTTTCCTCATATACTTCATAATTTCGGATTTTGACTGCCTTTCAGCTTTATCTGTATGAAACCTGCAAGACCTGAGTTGAGGGGGAGGCCCTCATAGGGAATCTGTGTTTACCTCTGCCAGGTACTGCAGCTTACTACTCACGGGGTTCACACTGGGTTAACCTCTTGAACTCAGGTTTTCTGGATTCCACTGCTGCTGCTGACAAGTCCTCAGTCATGTCCAACTCTTTGCAACCCCATGGACTGTAGCTGGCCAGGCTCCTTCCATAGAATTTTTCTAGGCAAGAATACTGGATTGGGTTACCATTTCCTACTCCAGGGGATCTTCCTGACTATCAATTTAACCCCAAACCTTCATAGGACAGGCTTGGGGTTACACATTTTCAGGGAAGATATATTATTCCAACCTGGAGCCTAGGCTGAGAGAGAAGACTTCCTTGTTATTTCCCTTCACATAGTTAACTTTGGAAGGTGCATCTCTTTATATTCTGGCTTTACATGAGGGCTCAGTTCCAATTCCCCATCTTACTTAGGTCCCGTGTGGCCACTAAAATCTAAGCCTCTTGCTTATAAAGATTGGCAGGATAGCCTCAGATTCAGCTAACACCTGTTTTCTAGCTCTCTTCAGTTCAACTATTTGTTTACCCTTCCTTACTTAATAGTTCAACTATTAAAGAGATATTTACACTATTTCATCAAGCACTTCTAGGTGTCCAGTTATAAATATTTCTCCAGACAGGAGTTTCTTATTTTTTTCTGATGGAGAAACTAAGATCTGGAGAAGTTCATTGACTACAAAAAGGTGCAGCCAAGTGGAAACTCAAACTGATTCTCCAGCCTCCTTTTTCACGTCTTCATGGGTCACACAAAATAACAGTATCTCTCCACTCTTAAAGTTGACATTTGTGGTGTCACTCCTAGTAACTCTCGAAATAACTCTGAAATCAGAAGTCCATTTTTCCCCAAATTGTGATAACTTGCTAAAATAAGGTGAGATTAAATCACTGTCAAAGTCATTTGATGTATTACAACTGTGAGATAAGAAGCCTATGTGTCTGACTTCCAAGGCTATATAGTAACAAGAGTAGAAATTTTAGTTGTAACAATTTCTTAAAGCAGGTTCTAGTTTCTAAATCTGGATTTGAAACCAGGTTTGAAACTGGAGGGAAAGGATCCATAGTTATAAAACAGGCACATTTTTTGGATCCATACAGGTATCTCTTCTTCCCAGACAAAATTGGCCCACTGGAGAAGAGAATGGCAAACCACTCCAGTATTCTTGCCTCAAGAACCCCATGAACAGTATGAAAAGGCAAAAAGATATGACACTGGAAGATGAGCCTCCCAGGTCAGTAGGTGTCCAATATGCGGCTGCGGAAGAGCAGAAAATTGGTTCAGAAAGAATGAAGAGGCTGAGCCAAAGTGGAAACAATGCTCAGTTGTGGTTATATCTGGTGGTGAAAGTAAAGTCCGATGCTATAAAGAACAATATTAATATTGCATAGGAATCTGTAACATTATGTCCATGGTAAACTGGATGTAGTCAAGTAGGAGAAGGCAAGAGTGAACATTGACATTTTAGGAATCAGTGAACTAAAATGGACAGGAATGGGTGGATTCAATTCAGATGACCATTATATCTACTACCTTGGACAAGAATCCCTTAGAAGAAACGGAGTAGCCCTCATGGTCATGAAAGAGTCTGAAATGCAGTACTTGGGTACAGTCTCAAAAATGACAGAATGATCTCAGTTTGTTTTCAAGGCAAACCATTCAATATCATAGTAATCCAAGACTATGTCCCAACCACTAATGCTGAGGAAGCTGAAGTTGAATATTCTGTGAAGACCTACAAGACCTTCTAGAGCAAACACCTAAAAAAAAAAAAAAAAAAAAGATGTCCTTTTTATCATAGGGGATTGGAATGCAAAAGTAAGAAGTCAAGAGATACCTGGAGTAACAGGCAAGTTTGGCCTTGGAGAACAAAATGAAGTAGGACAACGGCTAACAGAGTTTTGCCAAGAGAGCATGCTGGTTAAAGCAAACACCCTTCAACAAGAGATGACTCTACACATGGACATAACCAGATAATACCCAAATCAGATTGATTATATTCTTTTGCAGCTGAAGGTGGAGAAGCTCTATACAGTCAGCAAAAACAAGACCTGAAGCTGACTGTGACTCAGATCATCAACTCCTTATTGCAAAATTCAGGCTTAAATTGAAGAAAGGAGGGAAAACCACTAGGCCATTCAAGTATAACCTAAATCAAATCCCTTATGATTATATAGTGGAAGTGACAAATAGATTCAAGGGATTAGATCTGGTAGACAGGGTGCCTGAAGAACTATGAGGTTCATAACAGTGTACAGGAGGTGGTGACAAAAACTATCCCAAAGAAAAACAAGTGTAAGCAGGCAAAGTGATTGTCTGAGGAGGCTTTACAAGTAACTGAGAAAAGAAGAGAAGCCAAAGGCAAAAGAGAAAGAGAAAGATACACTGAACTGAATGCAGAGTTCCACAGAATAGCAAGGAGAGATAAGAAAGCCTTCTTAAGTGATCAGTGCAAAGAAACAGAGGAAAACAATAGAATAGGAAAGACTAGTGATCTCTTCAAGAAAACTGGAGATTCTAAGGGAACATTTCATGCAAAGGTGGGCACAATAAAGGACAGAAACAGCCAGGACCTAACAGAAGCATATGAGATTAAGAAGAGCTGGCAAGAATACACAGAAGAATTATACAAAAAGTCAACAGGGTCTTAGGAGGTATTACTATGAACAAAGCTAGTGGAGGTGATGGAATTCCAGCTGAGCTATTTCAAATCCTTAAAAGATGATGCTGGGAAAGTGCTGCACTCAATATGCCAGCAAATTTGGGAAATTCACAAGTGGCCACAGTACTGGAAAAGGTCAACAGTTTTCATTCCAATCCCAAAGAAGGGCAGTGTCAAAGAATGTTCAAACTACTGCGCAATTGCGCTCATTTCACATGCTAGCAAGGTAATGCTAAAAATCCTTCAAGCTAGGCTTCTGCAGTACATCAACCAAGAACTTCCAGATGTAGAAGCTGGATTTAGAAAAGGCAGAGGAACCAGAGATCAACGTACCAACATCTGTTGGATCATAGAAAAAGCAAGGGAATTCCAGAAAAACATCTACTTCCGATTCACTGACCAGGGAAAGGCCTTTGACTGTGTGGATCACAACAAACCATGGAAAATTTAGAGACAGGAATACCAGACCACCTTACCTATCTTTTGAGAAACCTGTATGCAAGTCAAGAAGCAACAGTTAGAAGCAGACATGGAACAACAGATTGGTTCCAGATCGGGAAAGGAGTACGTCAACGCTGTATATTGTCACCCTGTTTATTTAACTTATATGCAGAATACATCATGTGAAATGTCAGGCTGGATGAATCATAAGCTGGAATCAAGATTTTCAGGAGAAATATCAACAATCTCAGATATCCAGATGATACCACTCAAATAGCAGGAAGTGAAGAGCAAATGAAAAACCACTTGATAAGGGTGAATAGGAGAGTGAAAAAACTGACTTAAAATTCAACATTCAAAACACAAAGATCATGGCATCTGGTCCCATTACTTCATGGCAAATAGATGGGGAAAAAGTGGAAACAGTGATAGATTTTATTCTCTTGGGCTCCAAAATCACTGTGGACAGTGACTGCAACCATGAACTTTAAAAGACACTTGCTCCATGAAAGAAAAGCTATGACAAACATAGACAGCATATTAAAAAGCAGAGACATCACTTTGCTGACAAAGGTCCATATAGTCAGAGCTATGGTTTTTCCAGTAGTCATGTATGGCTGTGAGAGTTGGATCATAAAAAAGGCTGAGCACAAAAGACTTGATGCTTTCAAATTGTGGTGCTGGAGAAGACTCTTGAGAGTCCCTTGGACAGCAAGGATATCAAACCGGTCAATCCTAAAGGAAATCAACCCTTAAAATTCATTGGAAGGACTGATGCTGAAGCTGAAGCTCCAATACTTTGGCCACCTGATGCAAAGAGCTGACTCTCTGGAAAAGACCCTGATGATGGAAAGATTGAGGGCAGGAGGAGAAGGGGCATCAGAGAATAAGATGGTTGAATGGCATCACTGACTCAATGGACATGAGTCTGAGCAAACTCTGGGATACAGTGAAGGACAGGGAAGCCTGGCATGCTGTAGTTCATGGGGTTGCCGAGAGTCAGACACAACTTAGCGATTGAACAATCACATCAACAACAGGCATATCTTATAAGCATCAGGACTTTCTCACATGTGAAACCCCAAGTGAAGCATCTTTACTTCATATTAAGAAAATAAGCATAATTTGAAAGATATGTACATTATTTATTTATGCATTCTCAAAAAAGTAAACTCTATTAAATTGAATCTGAGTAATACTGTAGAATACTGTAACTAGCAAACCTTAGAATAGGGAAAGCAATATGTTTTTGAAGTGAAGTGAAAGTCACTCGGTCATGTCTGACTCTGGGATCCCATGGACTATTCAGTCCATGGAATTCTCCAGGCCAGAATACTGGAGTGGGTAGCCTTTCCCTTCTCCAGGGGATCTTCCCAACCCAGGGATCGAACTCACGTCTCCCGCATTGCAGGTGGATTCTTTACCAGCTGAGCCACTAGGGAAGCCCAAGAATGCTGGCGAGGGTAACCTATCCCTTCTCCAGCGAATCTCCCCAACCCAGGAATTGAACCGGGGTCTCCTGCATTGCAGGCAGATTCTTTATCAGCTGAGCTACCAGAGAATCCCCAATGTTTTTGAAGAAATGGCATTCAGAATTTCAGTGTTCCTGTCTCAAATGACTGCATGTTAACAAACCACCACCACCACCATTGCCAAAAAATATATGTGTACACACACCAAGATAAAATGACCTATAGCTATCAGCTGTGGTTTTGCACTGTTTCATGCCAAATTCATAAATCTCCATGAAATGGAGATGTCATCCAAATTTCACATTTTTCTTAAATTTTATCAGTCTTATTCAATTTTCATCTTGTTCTCAGTTGGTGTTTACCTTGCTTAGCCTTTTTTAAAATTTAGGAAAACTTGTTGAGGTTTTGAAAGTTCCTGTAGAGGGCGCTATTGATATGGTCAACTATACCAAACATTAAAAAAAAAAAGTACATGGTTCATAAACTATAGACTCTGCTTAGAAGTCATTAGGTTGATATTTGGGAGAGTTGAATTAAACCAAAACCGTAAGCAGACTAATAACTCTTAAGCTGTTTAATACTTGTGAAACCGGGCATTCCTCTGGCTTTTAACGCTGGAGTCTGAAGTTTCTCTCCCCTCCCCCTTTATTATTTAATGAACAATTCCTCTTCTGGTCTGTATTAACAATGGTGCTGGGAACTCGGCATCGATAACACACTGTATGCCCTGTTGTGCTACATGTTGAATGATTTGTGTGTCTTTGAGAAAGTCCAGCTTCTCTTCTTAATCTGGTATCGTGGAGGCTCTGTAATTTACTCCCACAGTTCCCTGCCATAACATATTTCATGTCAAGGGGGAGGTTTCTTTTCTTTTTTTTTCTTTAAAAACTCTTAATAGAGATACTTCCAAACAAAGGCAGAGGGCAAAGAGGATCCTCTTCAGATATTAAATGAGAACATAACCATAGCTTATTTTTCTTTTGTATTATTATGAGGCAATTGATGATTGCCTGGGGCTTTGTGGATGAATCAGACTTTTAATAAGTTTCAGTGAGAACAGTGTTCACAGAGATAAGTTAATTAATTGCTCTGCTGTGTGAAAGCTCATGTAGATAGAGTTTTATTCTACTACGTGAATTTTCTTAAAAAGGCACACAATTCTTACATGAATGCTTATCAGCCAACCTTCACAGAAAATAATACTTTGCTCTTCTTTTTTTAAAAAAGAAATTGTTAATAACCTTATTAAACTGAAATAAAAGACATTACTGATCATTCTCCAGAACGGGAACTGAAAAGACATCTTTTCTTTCCGAGGTTCTGAGGTCTTGCATCTATTGTTTACAAAACTCTTCTGGATGCTGACAGATACCTCTCTCTTGGTTACTTTTAATCTTGGGATTTTTGGCAAAGTGCTTCTTTTTTCCTCTGCATCACTTGGGTGATTTCAAACCAGAAGAATTCTTTGTCCTATCGTTACCCTGTCTCTGTGGCAGCAATCTAAGGGACTGTAAGAAAATGACTCTGAAAGCATCCCTGGCTAATACAGTGAGTTTTTCTCCTGATGGCTACAATTTACATGCCAGGGGCCCCCTAAGCCCTCCAGCGTTTTCCTGATGCTATGAAGAGAAAAAAAAAATCAAAGTTTCTTAGAGTCTGGAATGCTTTCCCTGGCAATTGACAACAGAGTTCAAGTCAAGTTTATGATTTGGATTCTAACTTAGACTTTCCTTATGCATTTTTAACTCTTTGAAAGATGGGTTGAAGATTACATAGTATGTGTTACATGCCTCCTGCTATATTTGTTTTATTATTGATTGAATTTTTAAAAATCTTTGTTGATAATTTTGTTTTTTAGATTTTTTTTTTTAAATAGAGAAAAGAAAGCAAGCCACTTAGAGTCTCATCTATCACCTTAATGCCTTTGCTGTTAATCTTTTTCAGGTAAAAATTATGTACTGGATAGAAGTATATTTGTATTATCACTGTTTTCTGTTCTACTTTGATAGTCCGTTCAAATTTAGTATTATATCATAATTTTATCAAAACATTTTTCATAAGTGTCGTTGTGGTCTTCAGACCTCTTACAGATTTCAGTAAGTGCAACTGACACATGGCCTGAGGGATTAGGCACTGTTTTCTCGTGTAAGAACAATCACACCTGTCTCAAAGGACAGTGCCGGGATTAAATGACTCCATCTGAATAGCCTAGCAGAGTGCCTGACATATAAGCCCTCAACAGTGTTTCTGCTTTTTCTCCCTCTTCTTTCCCTGATCTTAATTGGCTTTCATTTGTCACCACTAATATGCCATTACATGTTGTAGAATGAATCTCTTGGAACATAATTAAAGTATTTTCATGCTTTCTAATATAATTACAACATGAAAAAAATCAAGTCAGATCAACTGGCCATTGAAGAATTGCCCAGAGAAGGCTCTGTGCCACCCGGAGCTTTGCTGTGCTCCAATTCCGATGGGCCATCAGCTGGTGGCCCGCAGTGCCCTCCTTGGTGACAGCTGCCTAAAGACACTCTTTTACCTCACCAAGTATTTCTGCGGCCTCAGGAGTGACTGACTGTGGTTTTTCTAACATCAGAACAACAAATGAATCTCCCATCTCTGTTTCCTTTAGAATTTTCTACTTCTGTTTATCTACTCTAGGGTTCTTCGCACTCACCTTCCCTGTCCTAGGGAGCAATTTTATTTTCTGTCTTTTTGGGGTGTTTTGTTCAGTAACCTTTGCATTTCTAGCCAGGGTCCATCCAGGAGGTATGTTTCTTTTCCTAAAGTGGCTGTTTTAGGAATATCCAAAGAACTCTCTTGTTCTTCCCATTCTCCATCAGAGGGACTGTGCTGAGGTTCAGGAGATTCTGGCTTCTGGGACTCCCTGCTGGAGTTGCCTCTTTGATTCTTGAGTGGAGGGTTTATTCTACACACCATGCCCTTGCTTTTGGTAGCCTTGGATTACATGTGACTGTATTTGGTGGGTTATGTAATATTTCTCTTGCAAGGCTTCACCCTTGGGTCTTTTTAAAACACTTGTCCTTTATTGATTAGAGATTGGTATTTCCACTGTGCATCTAACCCTTCATAGAATCTTAGAATTTCAGTATAGAGCAATCTTATAGTTTATCTAGTCATATCCTCATCTTCAAAGGTGCAGGAAAGGAGGCTAGGAGTGGCCAAGACATTTTCTAAATGCAGGTGACACAACTCATAACTCAGACTTTGTCTGTCTCATGACACTATTTCAGCCTCAGTGAGTTTGGGCTTAATGCTGTTTCTTTTTTTTTTCATTTGTTCTTTTTAAGTACAAAAATCTTCCTCAACCCATAAAGTAGCGAGGCTTTTTAGCCAAGAAGCATCAAATATTTCTACTGGATCTAACTCTCCTCTCGGAAACCTTATTTCCTCAGACTCTGTATTTCATAAAGAAAGCAACAAACAAAGTTTTAGATTTTCAAACATCTCTCCTCCTTTCCCTTCTCTCTGCTACATTTCCACCCATCTCCCTACTTGTTTCAACTTTTCTTGGTTATTTTGATATTCCGATGATCGACCATGGATTCTGGTCTCATTACCTTGCCTGTTAGATCTTTATGACCCTTTTTCTGGTCTCTTCTGGTCTTGTAAATGTGATATAAATTAAGGTCAACTTTCGGCTTCCAATCCAGTATATAAAGAGATTGGAAGTCATCAATCCCATCCTAACAACTGAAAATGAACAATCATCTAACAGAAAATAATTTGTTCAAAATAATAATAGCAACAACACATTGAGTAATTATAGCTTATGGCTGAGAGAAAGGAAAACAAAGTTATAAGGAATGGGAAGGAGGAAGTTTCTATTATAACATGCCTGGACTATGACTACCCATGAAGTAGTATAATGTTAACACAGACTTGAATTAAGATGTAAACGTATATTGCAAATTCTAGGGAAGCTACTAAAATTTTGTTTTAAACATATAACTGATATGCTAAAGAGAAAAGAGAAAATGGGATCATAAAATTCTCAATTAAAAGCAGAAAAAGCAGGAAGAGTGGAAGACCAAAAAATAAACAAAGAACAAGCAACAAATATAAAATAGTTGCAAATATGGTAGATAGAATTCCAACTACATCAATAATCACTTTAAATCTGAATGGTCCAATTAAAAGACAGAGACTGTCAGAGCAGATAAAAGAGATAAGACCTTACCCTATGTTGTCTACGAGAAATGTACGTTAAATATAAGGACAGATATAGATTAAAAATAAGGAGATTGGGGAAAGATGTATCATGCTGTGTGTATGCTCAGTTGCTTGAGTCCTGTCTGACTCTTTGCAACTCAGTGGACTGTAGCCCTCCAGGCTCCTCTGTCCCTGGGATTCTCCAGGCAAGAATACTGGAGTGGGTTGCCATTTCCTTCTCCAGGGATCTTCCTGACCCAGGGATCAAACCTGGGTCTCCTGCATTGCAGGTGGATTTCTTACTGACTGGGCCACAAGGGAAGCCCCCATATCATGCTAACGCTAGTTAAAAGAAAAGAGTGGAGTAGGTATTTCAGATAAATTAGTTCTTAACATAAGTAATGAAGTCAGATATGCTTTAGAACTCTTCGTTTTCTTCTCATAGAATTCATATTAAGAGAGAGTCCCCCATCTTTCAACATTCCACCTGCATTTGTTTGTACCCTTTGGGCTTCCCTGGTGGCTCAGACGGTAAAGAATCTGCCTGCAGTGTGGGACCTGGGCTCGATCCCTGGGTTGGGAAGATCCCCTGGAGGAGGGCATGGCAACCCACTCCAGCTTTCTTGCCTGGAGAATTCTATGGACAGAGGAACCTTGGCAATTACAGGAGTAAGAATAATTCTTTCGGCTTCCCTGGTGGCTCAGACAGTAAAGCGTCTTCCTGCAGTGCTGGAGATCCAGGTTCAATCCCTGGGTCAGGAAGATCCCTTGGAGAAGGAAATGGCAACCCACTCCAGTATTCTTGCCTGGAAAATTCCATGGACAGAGGAGCCTGACAGGCTACAGTCCATGGGGTCGCAGAGTCGGACCCAACTGAACAACTTCACTTTCTTTCTGTAATTCAGTGATATACCATGTATGTTGAGTGTTCTGGTCTGATTTGGCTTCATGATGAATCAAGCATTATTGCTCAAAATTTTATCATGAAAAGAAGCCTTTTGAATATTCATCTTCTAAACCTTGCACTTTGATTTAGGTAGAGAAAGAATAAAAGAATTATCATCCATTCCTGTTTTGTTTTAGCATATTTGTTGGTTTTATGTCTTCTTTGAATTGGAATGACTTTTATGTATTTGGAAATGTTCATCAAAGTTATCTGCCTTCCTATTTTGAAGGCTAGAGATTTTCTCTCTTTGAAAGAGTAAAAGGACCGCAATTACTTCCCTGGGGAGAGGGTGTTAAGAGGAAACCATTTGGAGGCTTTTAGGTGAAATTCACCGTGTACCTGGGAACATTGTCTAAATTTTCTTTGGCAAAGGGCCTATATTAGGCTTTTCTCATGGAAGATAAACACAAACCCTTTTAAATGATGTCTGTTGATCTCATCATAATCTCAGATTCCAAGATTCAACTATCTTGTGGGTACTCACCTCCTCTCCAGGGGAACAAGCCCACTCTGAGGCAGGATATAACCATTTCCATTAGTGGTCAAGGGCAGTTTCTCTCCGCACTGGCTGTGCAGTATGAACTTCCCTTTAATAGAGTCTTCAGTCAAGTGACATGATTTAGAGTGGGTGAACATGAACATTTGTTAGGAACAAAGTAAAGAAAGAAGGAGAGGCCCTGTCTTCTTACTGATCTTCCTGATGTTTCTGTTTTCAGTTTTCTTCATGCTATAGCCCTGGTGCGTGTCAGGACAAGGTTGGTGTTAACCCAGGTTCCCCCCACCCTTTTCTTTTTCCAACTGGCTCCGTTGGGTAGCAAATATCTGACTTGCACTCCAGGTTGCAACAGGTTGGTCGACATTGTACACTACATGCAGTGGGATGTGCTCCAATTACAGAGAACATCCTAAACAACACTTCATTTCAATAAAGACTTAAAATCCCTTTTCCTTACTGGGGCCAAGAATGTCAAGCCAAAGGAGGTATTCTATGAAATGGTCTGTAAAGTAGGGCGAGGAGTTCCTTTCCCATTTTTTCTTTTTTCCTGTAACAACTCTAGGCAAATTCCTCAGAAATCAGATTGGCAAGGGCAGACAAGGGGTGGGCTGGAACTCCGGAATCTGGGCTTGCTGAATGCATGCCATTCCCTTGCCACGTAGCACAAATTGATGCCAACTGCAGAAAATAAAGACCTAAGTCAGAAGAGCAATACAGGCACAAGGCAATCATCAGCTCAATTAAACTGGTTATTCCACAAATAACCTAGAAACAGCAGGATTGCCAAACAATCTCTAGCCCCTGAAACATTTGCAAATGAGCATGACAACTGAGATTTTTTTCTTTCTTTGTAGCCATACACTGTCACATTTTAATGATGGATTATAGACATGGGCTTTTGGCAGCAGACTGTAGCAAACATGATTCTACACTTATTTTCTTTTAATCAGAAGATACAAAGGCTTATAGATCCATGGCACTGTGCCGGAGTTAGATAAAGCCCTAGAAAGAGAAATGTAGGATGATGGGAATATACATACATACACTTTCCCTTCTTTTCGGATACAAGGCAAATATGTTTTTCTTGTCATAAGATACATTATCTTTTGTTTTACTTTAGGTGGTATTTTTGCACCTGTTGGGGATGTTTATATTAAAATATATAACTAGATAGTATAGCATACATATCTAATCCTATAATATATATTAATCCATATCAGTATCATTCAAAAATGGCAAGTTGAACATATTTTTTCATAAACTAGTAATATAATCTCTTGATGTCATAAATATGAAAGTAACATGTTATTTCTATAGGCACGATGTCAGGAAGATATTATTTAAGCATTTAATGGGATCAGAGTCTTAGTGTACAAAAAATATACTGTTTCTGTAGGTTTCCTGTTTCTGTTCTACTTAGTTCAATCATTTTAACTGCATTTTCTTTTTATTTTTAAAACAGGACTGTAACTCTTGGATGCTATTGATTCTTTTTATTTTGGCAAGCTGAAGAATACCAGGTAACATTGTAAGAATGAAGTCACAACTTCTGTATTCTTTTATTTTGTCCCTGTCTTGGTCTATACCTGTCTCCTTTTTCCTTTTCCTCTTCTTTATATTCTTGATTATTTACCTTTATTCATTTCACTGGGCTGTGAGTACAAAATGAGGAAAAACTCTGGGTCTTATTTTATGAGGACAAATTACCTTATATTTTAAGTACCACAATATATATATATATATATATATATATATATTTGAAGAATTTTCTTGTTTGGGAGACTGCCTTGGATCAGTGGGTTAAATAATATACGGAACATGGTTTCCTAAAAATAACTCATTCTTAAACAGTAATGTAATAAATTGAAAATATAGAGAAAAATCTAAAATGTGGATTGGAAAAAAGTCCATAGCTTTGATTTAGGTCCCATATGTGTGGATGTGTGACATCCATCAATGGGTAAACAGTACCTGGTGGTTGATTTACAGAGTGGGATTCCTCTCCAAAAAGGCGCCCATTTACCCCTTGACAATACTCTGAGTGATGGATGTTGTATTCCAGATGGATCTATTTGGAGAAGCAAAATTTAGGCTAGGGTGGGACCAATATAACGAGATGGGGGAAGACATAAGGACTGCATCTGTCTGGACCTCTTGGGTTGGAGCCAGCCTCTGGAGGATCCATCAGCTCCTTTTTCTAGTTTGTGAGATATTGAGGATCTGCACCAAGGAGACCCATACCTGACACAACTGCCCCTTTGGCCCGTCTATTTGGATTAGTGAATCAGAGTAGAAATGGTTCCTTTCTTTTTTGGTTTAAGTTCATTCATCAGCCTCACACAAGACCCCGGTCTTCATGTTTAGCAATTAGGATGACAAAGGGTGGGTTCAGTACTGGTAAGTCAGCAATGCTAAGGCTTGACTCAGGCCCTCACAAAATTATTCTGGCAAGGGTCTATATCTGCAACTCCTGTACCATACAAGACCTTACTTAGAACAAGAAAACACTACAATCTGGATTTGCTTCAAAATCGTAGAACCAGTTAAAGCAGTTAGACTCTGGTATATAAGCCTTGGACTTTAACCTCAGGTTTCATGAGTTGAAATTCCAATTCCAGGGTAAGAGGAAATGAGGACTTATTGTCTAGTATATACCGAGTTTCCATTTAGGATGGTGAAAAAGTTCTGAAAATAGATAAACAGTGGTGATCATTATACAGTGTGAATGTACTTAGTGACATCAAATTGAAAGCTTAAAAATTACTAAAAAGGTAATTTATTTTATGTTCTATATATTTACCACAATAAATGTTGGCAAGGATGTGGAGAAAAGGGAATCCTCCTACACTGTTAGTGGAAATGTAAATTGGTGCAGCCACTATGGAAAACAGAATGGAGATTTCTTGAAGAACTGAAAACAGAACTACCATAAGATCCAGCAATTCCACTTTTAAGTATTTATTCAACCCACCTCCAAAACCAGAAACACTAATTTGAAAAGGTACATGACCCCAAAATTCATAGCAGCATTGTCTACACTTGTCAAAATATGGAAGCAATGTACATGTCCACCCGCAGATAAATGGATAAAGAAGATTATATATTTACACACATATACACAGAGGAATATTACTCAGTCATAACAATGAAAAATTGCCATTTTAAATAACATGGGTGGACTTTGAGGGTATTATACTAAGTGAAATACATCAGACAGAGACACAAATACCATATGTTATCACTTATAGGTGGAATCTAAAAAATAAAACAAACTAGTGAATATAAAAAAAACAGAAACAGACTCACAGATATAGAGAACAAGTTAGTGGTTACTAGTGGGGAGACCGGGGCAGGGAGAGGCAAGACAAAGGTAGGGAATTAAAAGGTACAAACTACTAGGTTTAAAATAAACAAGCTACAAGGATATATAGTACAACATAGGAAATAGAGTCAATATTTTATAATAACTATAAGTGGAATATAAAACCTTACAAATTGTGAATCTGTTTTGTACACCTGAAACATATATTATTACACATCAACTATATATCAATTAAGGGCTTCCCTCATAGCTCTGTTGGTAAATCATCTGCCTGCAATGCAGGAGACCTGGGTTCAAATCCCAGGTCAAGAAGATTCCCTGGAGAAGGAAATGGCAACCCACTCCAGTATTCTTGCCTGGGGAATCCCATGGACAGAGGAGCCTGGCAGGCAATAGTCCACAGGATTGCAAGGGTCGGATACAACTTAGTGACTAAACCACCACCACCATATATCAATTAAAAAAATGAAAAAAAAATGAATCCCAGTTTTACCTCTTGTCAGACATTTAGGCAAGTTGCTATACTTCTATATAATCCAGTTTCCCTCCAGAATGGAAGAGGAGGATAGAAATGATACTAGCTGGGTTATCTTAAATGAATGAGATGTGTGGGAAAGACTTACACTAATTCCTAACAATCAAAGTTAGCTGTTGTTTGATGATTTACGAGTGTGAATTCCATTGTCAAAATGTCTTGCATTTGGATTCTCTGTAGAAACCACCAATTTCAATTTTGCTTATAAGACAGACTAACATCTGTTTGAGATCTCAGGTAAGACTTTACTCTTAAAAGACGTCCCTGTTGATAAGGATGTGGGGACAGGGGGCACTCTTGCTTCCTGTAAGCTGGACACTAATTGGTGCTACCATTCTGAAAGGCTATCAAGCAATATGTAACAACATTTAAAACAGGCATAACCTGTGGCCCTGCGATACCATTTCTATGAAAATTAATCACAATATGTATGCACAAGTAACAGGTATTCACTGTAGCACTGTTTATAATAGCAGTAAATTGGAAACTATACCGATATCCATTCACAGTGAATGGATTAACTAAACCCAAACGATAAAATCTTACATAACCATGAAAAAGGATGATGCCATATTATAACATTCCTGGACAGATGTCACAATAAATTGTAAAATTTAAAACTAAACTGTAGGAAAAGGCAGTCCGAGAACAATTTATGTTTACATGTATAGTACAATTTCTAGAAGCATATTCATCCAACTTTTACAGTAGTTGTCTCCAGATGGGATTGTAGGGAGAAATTTACTTTCTATTTTAAACACTTTTTTGTTACTTGAGGTTTTTACAAGCATGTATTACTTTTCTAACCTGCAGAAACAATAAAAATATTTTCATTAAAAAAAAATTTAGAGAGAGACCATAAGGGATATGCTTGGATCACCCACGATAGCCAGGATCTTGCTAGTCCAGGGTCCTCTGTTCTTCATCGAACAGGTCTACTGCTTCCTGAACACAGGATTCAGCCTCTGAAAGGATTCAGCTTCCACAAAATGATCACGGAGAGACAGAGCAGCTTTCAACCTTTTGCGTGTGTGTGTGTGTGTGAGTGTGTGTGTGTGTGTGTGTGTGTGTGTGTGTGTGTGTGTGAGGGGGGTGGGTTGCTCAACAAAACAAATAATGTTAAGCAAGAGAGTGAAAGGAGAGATGGAACATCTTGAAATAAAAACCACTGCAGAAGGATGCACTGGACAATGGGGATTCTGGAGTTAGAACTAGGTTCAAAACCCAGCTGTCTTACTTATTCGCTGTGTGACCTTGGTCAAATTACTTAGCCTCTCTGAGTTTTAATACACCCATCAATAAAATAGGAGTAACAACATCTTCCACTCAGAGTTGTCAGGATTCAATGAGATAAAATATATAACTTGAACCACAGTTAGTGCTCACAAATAATCCTCTTCTCTCCTTCCCCTCAGACTTTAGCATTGCACTGAACAGACATAGCAGTCTTGAAAATAGATGGTTTTTCTAAACAGCACAATGTTCCAGTGTACTGCTTGTACTGCATTCTCTTTAAGTGTCAAGTTAGGGCACTGTTGTGAAAGCTATAGACAGAATATTTTAAAACTAGCATGAGGAAGGGGGATGGGGAAGTTTTATATTTTCTGATTTCTTCAGTGGGCAATTTTCATGATTCAAATGAGGTTGAAAATAACTTTCCAGGTTTTAAATATTCTGTATCATGTAAGAATGAGGAGGAATCACTGATCAATTAGGTTTAAAAGCTACTGAAATTCTCTAGAATCATTTAAATAAGGTACTTATAAATAAATGCCCCTGAAGAGATGAGAGTAACCTTCCACGTCAGCAGTACATGAGTTAAACATGTGGTTAACGATAATATAAAAAGAGGTGGTATGTGAAATATCAGTTCATGTGAGGCGACACTCAATATTAATTTATGTGATATCAATACTGTTTTAGTCTAAATGAACCTTCCCCATACAAAACACTCCTAATTATTGTAAAACCGTTACTTTCCACTTACCATTGATCTTAAGGAAATGACTAAAACTTTTCCAGTCTGCTGACACAGCACTATTATTCTGGGTCATTATTCAGAGCAGGTGTCAATCTCTGTCACTTAATCCCAACGCAGGGGAAAAAAAGGAAGAGTAGTTTTTCATTTAATCAAGTCTCGCTTTTAAAAGATAAAAGAGGAACACATTAAGTTAAGTGTAACTTTCATAGGGATGTTAACACTCTAACGATACTCTTTAGGACAAGTGAACACTTTTGATTTTCAGCCCAGTTCAAGAGAAAATATTAAATTTTATAATATGGGGGATATAGTAATTCCCTAAAGGAATAGGTCAAGGCAATCAGTAACTGATACTCTTCCAAATGAAGTCGTCCAAGCTTGAACCAAGTGACCAGGCTGTCCTTTGTTAAACAACATTTCAGAGTTGACACACACGCCCACCTCTAATGCAAGAGTATGGTATCTTTTGAGCTACACCTTTGAGGATTTTAAGAAGTGATTACAGAAAATCTAAACCACACAAGAGTTAATAATTGTAAAACTGGTGGTTTAAGAAGGCATTTGTATGTTAAGGAAGGGAAAATTGTGATGGTTTCAATCAGAACATCAGCCTGTGTAAAATTGCTCTGTTGCCCACAAACTCAAGGCAGATTTGTTCATCTAACTACACTTCAAATACAAGTGGCTTATCTGAAGGCCATTAATTTGAGGACGAATGGGATTGATTCCTCCATTCTAATCCATAGAACTTCAGGATTAGATCTTACATGCAATTTTATGTAATGAACATTTGCTGAGCTTATTCTAAATGACATACCTAGTTGCTAAGCACTTGACATGGATCATTTTATGAAATTCTTCACCAAATCTTATTAGGGCATAAGGGTTTCTAACATTTTTCCAGTAATTATTATGTGCCAGGCATTGTTTTATGCACTTTATGTACATTAAGTCTTTGAATCCTTGCAATATCCTGAAAGATAGATGCTAACATTAGCTCCACTTGAAGATGAAGGATCTGAAGTTTAGAGAGGTTAAAAAACAGCCAGGGCCACACATTAAGTGACAGTAGGCTGTTAGACTCCTGATCTGCTTGCCCTTACTCTGCACATGGGGAGCATGGGTCTGGGGGCACAGCAGATTGCTTCCATCATTTTTCTGTAGGTAGTTGGTTACAGGGCTTCCCAGGTGGTGCTAGTGGTAAAGAACCCACCTGCCAATGCAGGAGACATAAGAGATGTGAGTTCAATCCCTGGGTTGGGAAGATCCCCTGGAGGAGGGCATGGCAAACCACTCCAATATTCTTGCCTGGAGAAGCCCCATGGAAAGAGGAGACTGGCGGGCTACTGTCCATGGGGTTGGAAAGAGTCAGACATGACTTAAGCAACTTAGAGCACTTGCAGGGCTGGCTGCATAATTCTCGGACACAGCCTAACTGAAAATGCAGGACCCCTTGTTCAAAAGACTGGGGAAAAATGTCATTAAAGTTATTAAATAGAAAGGTTTTCCTCTCTCCCACTGTCAGTCTCTCCACTTGTCATGGTGTTTTTAATCTGTTATTTAATGTCGTTCAAAGTAACAAAAAATTAAAATATTAAATTATTAACACTCATTTTACCATTTATATTATACAATGCCAGTTTTGAATGTAATATGTTCACTTGTATATGGAATCACTGAATTCACACAATTCCTATGTGTATATGAATTTTGTTCTTACCTGCACAGTGGAAATGCTGCATAAAAATGAACTCAACTGTATTTCACTTCTTGAAGTGTACACATTCTACAAATATTCTGCCTTCTGTTTACTTATAAGGAAAGACTGAAGAGAAGAGAAGTAAGGGGAGCTCTATCTTTCCCTTTCCATCTATGTCATCATTTTCAGTGTAAGAGATTAGCTGCCCAACACAGAGACTAACAGAAGTTAAGACAGTCTTCCTAAGTCTTTTGGGGTGTCTTAGAGAGCCTTTGGGCTTCCCAGGTGGCATGAGTGATAAAGAACCCACCTGCCAGTGCAGAAGATGTAAGAAAGAAGGGTTCGATCCCTGGGTCGGGAAGATCCCCTGGAGGAGGGCATGGCAACCCACTCCAGTATTCTTGCCTGGAGAATCCCACGGACAGAGGAGCCTGGAGGGCTATAGTCCATAGGGTCACAGAGAGTCGGACACAACGAAGTGACTTAGCACGACACAAAGCACCTTTGCCTTTTTTCTGAGTTCCAAAAAAGTTCCAGTTTGAAAGGAAAACATGCTCTCTCAGGGCCGAGAGTGTCCACTTCGCCCCCATTCCACCTACAGCAAAGGAAAAAGGCTTACCTGCTGGTTACTCAGCGTCTCACTGACTCCCATGCACCACAGGTCCACCAGAATTGTGTGCATGAGCATGCTCCATGCAAATGAAGTGGGAGGGAACAGTGGACACCGGACAGCCCAGAGCCTGTGCTCTGGCGCATGCTCTGTGGTCCAAGGGTCTTCCCGGAGGCACTTGTACTAGCTCTAAAGTGGTCTGGGTCCCTCATTTCTCTTGGCCTTGACCCAGCTGCATGATCTTTGGCAAGGTGCTCACTGCTTTAAGATTTGATCTCTTCACTGCAAATGAGAAAGGGTTCAACAACCTCATAGGATTATTGTGAGGAGTAACTGAAAGAACGCACATAAAGCTCTGAGCATAAGCCTTGGCAAACAGTAAATGCTTGGTAAGTGTTAGCCAGCAGTTCTGTGGTTGTTTCTGTCTTTGGATGAATTTTCCAGTTCTGTTTATTTGAACATCTTTATCCCTTCAAATAAGATAGTGAAGATTCATCTTAAAAGAGATGGAAACTTCCGAGTGGTCTCATAGCAAGGTGTTGAACCACAAAGCCAGCCACAATCTTCCTGTTACCACTGTTAATACTGTTAAGAAAAGCCTTGAATGCAAAAAGAAATGGTAAAACTCCCTCTGAGTGGTGTATGTGGAAGGGACAAGAGGAATCCTTCTCTAGGATTATTGGAAGCAGTAGAGGAATGATTTTAAGCAAGCCTGTTTTGTTTGGTTTTTAATTTTTAAATTTTTTTAGTGCTGCAGGCTGCAGACTCTTCTTGTTTCATCCCTGGCGTTCTCCCAGGTAACTGCCTATCTATGAATTCACTAGACAAGAATCACTCGAAGTGGGGTCTCCAGAAACTTGCATCGGAATCACAAATGCAAAATCCTGGGCCGAATGCCAGATCTTTGAACAGAAATCCCCGGGGGATGCCTGACCTAAGAAACTGTCTTTAACAAGTTACCTAAGTGCTGCTTATGCCATTAAGTTTGAGAACTTAGGTTGGAGTCTAGGAGAGAGCTGAAAAGAAGACACTTGTTTCTTCCTCCCCAGTACTGGGCAGATGTATCGCCTTTGTTGAATGTTGGAGAAATGACTGAATCCAAAAAATTCAAAGCATGCGCAAAAGGGCTTCTTACCCTCCGAGGACCCTCATGATGGTTCTACTCTGACCTCATATTCAGTGCATAAGTACTGGTGAGGCTGTAAGTTTGTTAAGTTCAGTTCAGTTCAGTCGTTCAGTCGTGTCTGACTCTTTGTGACCCCATGAATCACAGCACACCAGGCCTCCCTGTCCATCACCAACTCCTAGAGTCCACCTAAACCCATGTCCATTGAGTCGGTGATGCCATCCAACCATCTTATCCTCTGTCATCCCCTTCTCCTCCTACCCTCAATCTTTCCAAGCATCCGGGTCTTTTCCAATGAGTCAGCTCTTCGCAACAGGTGGCCAATGTATTGGAGTTTCAGCTTCAACATCAGTCCTTCCAATGAACACCCAGGACTGATCTCCTTTAGGATGGACTGGTTGGATCTCCTTGCAGCCCAAGAGCCTCTCAAGAGTCTTCTCCAACACCACAGTTCAAAAGCATCAATTCTTTGGTACTCAGCTTTCTTTCTAGTCCAACTCTCACATCTATACATGACTACTGGAAAAACCATAGCCTTGAAGCACAAGCTGGAATCAAGATTGCCGGGAGAAATATCAATAACCTCAGATATGCAGATGATACCACCCTTATGGCAGAAAGTGAAGAAGAACTAAAAGCCTCTTGATGAAAGTGAAAGAGGAGAGTGAAAAAATTGACTTAAAGCTCAACATTCAGAAAACTAAGATCATGGCATCTGGTCCCATCACTTCATGGGAAATAGATGGGGAAACAGTGGAAACAGTGGCTGACTTTATTTTTTGGGGCTCCAAAATCACTGCAGATGGTGATTGCAGCCATGAAATTAAACGACGCTTACTCCTTGGAAGGAAAGTTATGACCAACCTAGACAGCATATTAAAAAGCAGAGACATTAGTTTGCCAACAAAGTTCTGTCTAGTCAAGGCTATGGTCATGTATGGATGTGAGAATTGGACTGTGAAGAAAGCTGAGCGCTGAAAAATTGATGCTTTTGAACTGTGGTGTTGGAGAAGACTCTTGAGAGTCCCTTTGACTGCAAGGAGATCCAACCAGTCCATCCTAAATGAGATCAGTCCTGGGTGTTCATTGGAAGGACTGATGCTGGAGCTGAAACTCCAATACTTTGGCCACCTCATGCAAAGAGTTGACTCATTGGAAAAGACCCTGATGCTAGGAGGGATTGGGGGCAGGAGGAGAAGGGGATGACAGAGGATGAGATGGCTAGATGGTATCACCGACTCAATGGGCATGAGTTTGAGTAAACTCTGGGAATTGGTGATGGACAGGGAGGCCTGGTGTGCTGTGACTCATGGGATCGCAAAGAGTCGGACACAACTGAGTGATTGAACTGAACTGAACTGAACTGACTAGACGGACCTTTGTTGGTAAGTAATGTCTCTGCTTTTTAATATGCTGTCTAGGTTGGTCATAACTTTCCTTCCAAGGAGTAAGCGTCGTTTAATTTCATGGCTGCAATCACCATCTGCAGTGATTTTGGAGCCCAAAAAAATAAAATCTGACACTGTTTCCCCATCTTTTCTGCCATGAAGTGATGGGACCGGATGCCATGATCTTAGTTGAATGCTGAGCTTTAAGCCAACTTTTTCACTCTCCTCTTTCACTTTCATCAAGAGGCTTTTAGTTCTTCTTCACTTTCTGCCATAAGGGTGGTATCATCTGCATATCTGAGGTTATTGATATTTCTCCCAGCAATCTTGATTCCAGCTTGTGCTTCTTCCAGACCAGCATTTCTCATGATGTGCTCTGTGTATAAGTTAAATAAGCAGGGTGACAATATACAGCCTTGATATACTTCTTTTCCTATTTGGAACCAGTCTGTTGTTCCATGTCCAGTTCTAACTGTTGCTTCCTGACCTGCATACAGGTTTCTCAAGAGGTAGGTCAGGTGGTCTGGTATTCCCATCTCTTGAAGAATTTCCACAGTTTATTGTGATCCACACAGTCAAAGGCTTTGGCATAGTCAATAAAGCAGAAATAGATGTGTTTCTGGCACTCTCTTGCTTTTTTGATGATCCAGCGGATGTTGGCAATTTGTTCTCTGGTTCCTCTGCCTTTTCTAAAACCAGCTTGAACATCTGGAAGTTCATGGTTCACGTATTGCTAAAGCCTGACTTGGAGAATTTTGAGCATTACTTTACTAGCGTGTGAGATGAGTGCAATTGTGCAGTAGTTTGAGCAATCTTTGGCATTGCTTTTCTTTGGGATTGGAATGAAAACTGACCTTTTCCAGTCCTGTGGCCACTGCTGAGTTTTCCAAATTTGCTGGCATATTGAGTGCAGCACTTTCACAGCATCATCTTTTAGGATTTGAAATAGCTCAGCAGGAATTCCATCACCTCCACTAGCTTTGTTTGTAGCGATGCTTCCTAAGGCCCACTTGACTTCACATTCCAGGATGTCTGGCTCTAGGTGAGTGATCACACACACCATTGTGATTACCTGGGTTTGTGCACATCTTTTTTTTTTTTTTTTTTGTGCACATCTTTTTTTGTACAGTTCTTCTGTGTATTCTTGCCACCTCTTCTTAATATCTTCTGCTTCTGTTAGGTCCCTATCATTTCTGTCCTTTATTGAGCCCATCTTTGCATGAAATGTTCCCTTGGTATCTCTAATTTTCTTGAAGAGATCTCTAGTCTTTCCCGTTCTATTGTTTTCCTCTATTTCTTTGCATTGATCGCTGAGGAAGGCTAGTAAATACCCACTGCTCTGACCTCTGTGCTACCCCCACTGACCCAGCTGCCCAGGCCTCATGCTTGAACTGCCCTGTGATCCAGCAACTAAAGGGTTAACCTCTGGTCTAACAGGCATCTCTTGTCTTCTCATTGGTCAGTGTAGGTGCCAGCCAGCTTTTCATAGGTTCAGTGAACGTGGGGATGTGGTGCCTTATGGGCAGAACTGTGCCCTGCCTGTGCCCCTACCCTTGGAGGTTGTGGGGGAGGACCCTGGGTGGGTAGCACCTCAGCCAATTTACCTTGACTCTAGTGTAAGGGTCCTTGTCTCCACATATCTCCTAGGCCATAATGGGTAGAGTCCTAGTGGGTGAAGTGGCATTCTTGAAGGTGGTGGTGGCACCCCAGCAGGTGATTGCCACAGGTTATGACTGTCACCAGTGGAGGGACCCCTAGAGATGCTCTTGCATGGCTGCTTCTGGGAACTGCAGCCTCCATGGGACTGTGGCTCTGATAGATCCTGAAAGAGATAGGGTGAGCACAAGGCATGTAGAAATTTGAGTCCATAAACACAAAGGCTCTGTTGGCATGCTCTGACACAGGAGAGCCTGCTTGGTATAGATGGTGGGTGCAGGGGTTAATGTGGGGCTGGGAAAAGTATGGGGAGGCAGGGTATCCTTTCATTTGTTTGGTCAAGTTTGCCAAAATCACTGAATATCTTCCTGTCACGGCATTAGTGGCACTATTTTCACTAATAAAAATGAGGTCGAATATTTATGTAGTATTTGTTCTGTGCCAAACACAATTCTTAACTCATTTGAGTTATTATAATTATCACCACCAGTCCCATTACATGGATGAGGAAACTAAGACCCAAAGATTAAAGTTCAAGTAGCAGAGCCACAATCTGAACTCTGCCAGCCTGACATTAGAGTCCACACTCATAAACACTACCTCTCTGCTTCAGTTTATGTTAAAAATAATTGTGTGTGTGTGTGTGACTTACTTGGTCACAGAGATCTATAATATATAGGAAACTGCAATGCAATGGCTTAGAAACATTGTGAGTGAAATTGCTATCAGTTCAGCAGAAGCAGAGATATGAGTCAGCACCATGAACAATATTGCTGATGTGGAGAAATTATCTGCCCATTGAAATTCCAATTAACCTAATGATTATTAAGTTATTGGAGAGAGCATTGGAAAAGTTCCATGTGTATTCCTATGTCAACCATGGTTTGGAGGGGGGCAGGCATTGTTTACCTGGTAACAGCATATTAAACAAAAAGATCAGCAACAATTTTTAAAGACTGACAACTGATTTAAATAGTATGAGAAACTGATGAAATACCTGCTTAAAATTCACATAATATGCTTCTGGTTAGAGAATACTGTTTAGAGAATACTGGGAAGTAAATATTTTAAATTTAGATGATGATTAATTACTTACAAGTTTTTAAATATTTTGGTTATCATCTCAGCTTTGCTTATTCAATTCTCCATTATGTACCTTTGATCCACACCTATTAGCTGGGAAAAAAGATGAGCTCTCAGACTTAGTACTGCTTTGTCAAGCTGCATCCTTTTCCTGCCTCAAGTTTGCTCCTGATCTGGCTCACGTCTTTTCTTTTGAGAAAGGAGGTAGATACCTGCTTTACTGGTAAAGGATGTCCTGATAATTGAGTGGGAATGTGGGCAAGGTGGCTGTTTCTTCCTTCTGTCAACCCAAGTAATTGAGCTGTCATATTTAAAGTTTTATTGGTTAAGATTCAAGTTAGGACTGGAGCCTTTCTTTTGCAATTCCTTTAGGGCCACATGTGGAAGACAGCAAATAGGAAACTCAGTGAAGAGTTCTGAATAAGGCTGTGAGAAACAAACTCAGCAGTCCCTGTGGTCTCAAGAAACACTAAAGGGAAGAGGGTTAAACACTTAAAACCAGAGAGGAAACACACAGCTCTTCCATTTAGTGCATCAAAACCAGTTCAGAAGTAGGTGACAATCCAGGCAAAGCATTACAATTTCTAGCCAGTCCAGTCACGATTCTTTGGCAAACTCCACAGTCATGGTTGTGATGCATTGGGATGAGAGGTGCTATATAAATGTCAGATGTTACATAAATGTCAGGAATGATTATTGTTTGTTGTGCGTGTGTTACTCAGTCCTGTCCGACTCTTTGTGACCCCATGGACTCTTTCATTCATTTCTTTCGCTCTCCAGGCTCTTTCATTCATGGGATTTTCCAGGCAAGAAAACTGGAGTGGGTTGCCATTTCCTCCTCCAGGAGATCTTCCCAATTCAGGGATCAAACCTGGGTCTCCCACATTGCAGGCAGACTCTACCTCTGAGCCACCAGGGAAGCTCAATTGTTTGTTAATGGGGGTTAAATTGTTCTTAAGCAAAGCTCCAATCCTTAGCAAAGGTTCTAACCACCAATAACCCGTGATAAGGGAAAACAGCCTTGGTTCTAGAAAGAGCCCAGTTGGGATCTGAGGTTTTAAAACAGGGGTTGGGGTGGGGCCAGTGCCACCACTTACTCAAGCAGCTTCAGGCCAGCTCCCTAACCTTCTGGAGTTTGCCTTAGCTCACCTGTAAAATGGGGATAATGATAACACCTGCCCTCCTTGTGCTGGTTGTTGTGAGAATCAAGAGAGTTCCACGTGGGTGTGAAAGCTTTGTACAATGTGAGCTGCTGCACGGATGACAGTGGTGGTCTGGGATGGCTAGGATCCGCTGGAAATTACTCTATGCCTTCCCTTTGAGTCGGGCTCACTGAAAGAACATCTGAAAGGAAGTCCAGCCGAGGATAGTGATGGTGACGGTGTCTCGGCTGATGCTGAAAGCTCCAGGCTCCTTCTATCACGGAGCTGTGAGGAAGACCCTGCAGACCAGGGGCTCTTTCCCTACCACTTGTCAGCCGGGAGCTTGGGCGAGTTACAGACGAAGCTCTGGAAGTGATCGTCAATGGCTCTGACGCTGAGTCTAAATCAGGCTCATCACTTGGCTCTAGCCGTGATACACCTTTCCCTTCCAGGAGCAACTCTTTTTCCAGCTCTCAGACGCGAGAAGCAGGGGTCTTGGAAAGGGTGGGGGCAGTGTATTCCACAGGAGTGTGCACAATAAAGAAGTTATTCCCTTGGAAGTTAGCTGGAGAGGGGCGGGGGCGGGAGGTGAAAAGGGGTGTCCAGTGAGTGCTCTGAGAAGCCAGGATGCAGGGAACACTGTAATGAGGTCACGACTGTCGCAGCAAAACGGAGCTGGACATCTGCTGGTGGGGGAAGGGGGAGAGTCCCGCATTTCTGTTTAGAGAAAGTCTCCTCCCTGCACTCTTCGGCACCCCTCCCCACCTCGCCCCAACCCCACACCTTTTAAATGCTACCAGGCCCTACTCACGGGAGAGCCTAGGTCCCTGCCTCCTCCGTGGTCCTGTCTGAAACCATGAGGATTGTTTCCAAGCTGACTCACACCACTCATGTCAGGGAGCCGTGGCACACGGCGCTGGGCTCTGCAAGCTGTTGCTTGCGCGGTCGCCGCTGCCGCCGCCGCTTGCCCGCGGGTGCACCAGGGTCCGCTCGTGGGGCGGGGGTGGGGCGGGGCCGGGGCGGAGCCCGCCCCCTCGGCGCGACGGCCCCGCCCCTCCCTTCCTCCCTCCCCCCACGGACCGCAATGATTTAGAAGTTCAGGAATCCCACGTGACGTCACCGGGGGGGTGATGTAATGCACTCTAAATAGAATGTATTGTAATCTTTGCTCAGTCCAACGTGGTCCCTTCACCCGGGCTCCGCTCTTGCCTTCTCCACACTTGTTTGGTAAGTTCCTAAAAATACGGCTAGGCCACTTCTGGGGCTTTTGCATTTAGTCACTTTTGTTGCACTTGCCGCGGGAGCCGTATCGGGAGCGTACTTGTTTGCAGGGTTTGGTTCTCGGCAGCAGCCGCGAGGTTACTTGGTCCAGTGGGCAGGTCGCAGGGCAAGGAGTAGGGAAGATGCGATGCATTTTCTTTTTGGAGGATGATCTGTGTTTGTAAACACTTTGACGGACCAGAGGGAAGTCAGGCCCCAAATACTGGTGGACTGTGGAATCGGCCGTGTCCTGAGGCTACCCCAGAGACCCCACGCTGTGTCCGTCCCGGAGCGCGTCTTGGTGGCCGCCGCGCCGTGCGACTAGAGAGGGATGCTAACGTGGAGCGAGCGCCGTGTCCGCCCCAGCGTGCGTGCGTGTGTAGGAGCGCGCGTGTGTTTCCCTGACACGGGGAACAGTTATGAATCGGGGGTGTGTGTTTGCCTCCAGAGACCTGGCAAGGTGCGGAACCCTCCAGAAGTGCGGTCAAGCGGCGGCAGAGGCGGCAGCAGCGGAGACGGCGAGACAGGAACCTCCCCCCCGCGTCCCCAACTTCCCGGTGATGCGGCGGAACCCCCGGAGAAAGTTTGCAAACTTCCAGCGGGCGCGGCGAGGACGCCGGGTCACCTAGGGGGCGGACGGGCGGGCGCACTGGGGGCTAGCTCCCTCCCGGGCCCCAAGCCTGCTGCTGCCACCTCTTGCAGGGCTGCCCACCGCAGGTGGTGGGCGCGCGCGCCAGGGAATGAGGGGGCATCGCCCTCGGAGGGCACTTGACTTTCACTGCTGGCGTGGAAGGCTCGACAGTGGCGAGGCTCTCCTCGTCTTCACTCCTGCAGCCGCCTCTTGCCTCCGTCCGGTTTTCGCTGGCATCATTACCTCTTCCCCACCGCTGCCCCAAATGACAGCTCCCGCCTTCGACGAGGCTGCAGTTCTCAGGACACGGCGGCGGAGCCTTCCTCTCCACCAAATTCTCTACGGAATAGCTCAAAACTTTTCAGGACGTTCTTAGAGGGGCAAGACTCAAGAAGGAACCCAGGAGATGTTTTCTCCCGGCGGCTGCATCCCGTTTTTCCTCTGCCATAGATTTATTTCGGGGGTGGGGTGGGGGGGTGGTGAGTATCTGGTAGATAAAGATCTTGTCCACCCCAACTTTCCCTGAACAAGTGCCGCCCCCACTTGAGACTTGTTCAAGGCCGGGAACTGAAGTGGGCTACTTGTATATTTCGTTGTCAGAGTCTACAGAGTGTTTGATTTTTATTTTTCCCTCCTTCTCTGACATGTGTCAAGGAATAAAGGCTGGATACAGGTCCATTACGTCATTCTGCAGACCAATAAGTGTTTGATTAACAGCTTCAGATCCTCAAGGGTTGGGGGCCTTAGAAGTGCTGACAAGACAAGGCTTTCCATCTCCAACCCCCAACATACTCGTACAATCGCCGATTCCCTGAGCATCGTTATTGCCCTCTCCTCCCGGATCCCTCTTTCTCCACCCGCTCTACCGCCCACACCGTTATCACTCTGGCCCCGCCTCCGCCTTTGACTGCTTTCCCTGGGGCGATCACAGTCCCTGGAGTGTGGGTAAGAGCTTCTGGTGGCTGAGGGAGCGCAGTACCTGATGGACGCACACACAATCTGCTCTTCTCTATTATTTAAGAAAGGCACCAGTGAACCCTCTTCTCCAGGGCAAACTGCTCAACTCTGATAGAAAAGGCGTCTCAGGAAATGTTCAGAGACACTGTGATAGCACTTTGTCCCCGTGGTGACTCAGGAAAACAACACACTCCCTGCAAGCAAAGTACTTAACTTTACACAGCGCCTTCCTCAGACGGTTATCCGAAGAGGGATGGCTGAGGATGCTGACTAAATCAAATTTAGCTGGAAGGCTCGAGATTAAACGTTTCATTTCCAAAGTGAGGGAATGTAAGTCATTGAACGCAAAATATCTTACAATAAAGTGGTGCGTGTGTTAACTTTTTTCTCTTAACATTAACTTTCTGTATTTAAATAGAAAGTTAAATACGTAAGTCATTGAATTGAGTCAGAATCCCCATATCTGGCAGTTGAATAAAAATACTGTATATGACATGTTGAAGGGATAAAAGTAAAAAGAACTCCTGGTAGGGAGGGGCTGGGGGTGGGGCTGCAGTGTGTAGCAGAAATTAAATAAAAGATTTCTTAACAGGCTTTTGAATAGAGGGGTTGCAGAAGAGCCGAGTGCTCTCTGATTTGAAACTGGTGAAAGCTAAATAAAGGAAAATTTATATTCTGAGTATGTGGGAATTTCTTGAAGAACACATGTTTTGTTATAATCAGATCTACTTTCTTCAGAGTGAAAGCCATGCTGTAGAGTAGGCATTTGTGAAACTCATGTCTGGGGTCTAATTGACATCATTCCCCAAGTTTGTGGCAGTATTTATTATTTATTCACATCTAGAGATGAAATAGTATGACCCCACACACAATACATGTGCATCTGAAATGTGAAAACTTCTTGTTTGTGATGCATACGTAGACCTAAAGGGGAAAATGGCCCAGGTCACCAGCACTGGAGAGTGTGATTAATGATCAGTGATTTAGTGATCAGTGATTAGTGGTTTTATTCAAACTGTTACCTCTGACCAGAAGCACACATCAGAGGATTAACAGGCTCTTTAGATAAATGCTCATTAGTGGAAGGGGAAAAGCACAGATAATAGGCATGCACCCAGGGACAACTTTCGAAGAAAATCATTCCCCGTCTTCAGAATAATAAGCTCTATTAACAGAAAGCCCTTTTAATTTAAAACTTGCTTTTATCTTGTAAATCAAAGTTAGATGTAAAAGTTTGTAGTGCCATTATAACCTAAATTTTCCCATATCCACTAGATGTGGATTATCTCAGTAGCGATATTTTTTTTTTATTTAAATAAACAATTGGACCTTTAGAGCAGCTGAACCCTGACAAGTCCTTAAGTCCCAGAGTTTGAAGGTGTCCCCCCTTTTAGAATGGAGAGTGCAGCTTGCTAACTAGATGGCGCAGTGTTATTTGGTCTTCTGTGCTGTGTCGTGCAGGCGTCTAAAGGAGCAAGTAGCTGCTTGCGAGGTGTTCTTCAACACTTACAACAAAGTTGATTCTGTGTAGGGTTGGAGGCTAGACAGTTCTACAAGTTTTTAGTCACATTTTCCATGTCAGTTAAATCTGGGGAGTTCAAGGCTTCTGGAAAAATTAGTCTCATTACTAAAAGAAACTTAGAACCAGAAAGGAGAGGAGAGGAGGTACCGGAGTCCAGGAGGTACCTGTGGATTGCAGAAGTGATTGTAAAATACCAGACCTGTTCTTTTTTTTTTCTTTTTTTTCTTTTACTAAGAGCTGGTTTCTCAGTGTTGTGATTTGAATTACTGAAGCAAATACTTAGAGCTTAATTTTCTTCCTAATCTTGCTGGTGAGAAAGAATTTACTAGAAAGAAAGGAAGGAAAAACTTGATTTGGTGGCTGCAGGAAGCAACACGTTGTTGATTTTATTCTACAGATAATGGTAAGATGATGTTTATTACGCTGTTAAGGAGGAAGGGAACTTTGTAGTTGTTTCCAGGAGAACCATCTTGTATTTTCATAAATGAGATTCGTAAGTGGAATTCTTATTTTACACTGACTTTTAATGTTGCTGTTGTAGTTTCCTGAGACTTGATAACATTTGATTGGAAGGTTTTGTGTGTGTGTTTGTGTGTGTGAATAAGACCATTATTTCCTGGGTAAAATAACGTTCGTGAGCATGGGAACTGCAGTAGGGGAGCTACGAAACATGTGAAATGATATGCCAGGTAAGAATTCTCTTTTCCCCCAAGCTTTCATGAATCACTTCAGTAGCTACTTAAGTTTTGGTTAAAAAAGAAACCTAAAAATTAGAAATAGAAAAAAAAAAACCTTCCTAGATGAGTATTCCCTGAAGAAGGATGCTGTTGATGGAATATCACCTATTACTTTAGTTATAAAACCTAAAAAGAAAACAATTAAAGAACTCCTTTCTTCATCGTGCTTCCCTATACGTTTTCTCATTTTCTTTTGCTTGTAGCATGTTATATAAATGTTATATTGAAATCCTGTCTGATTCATAGTGATTTTTATTTTTTAACTTTACCCAGACTAAACATGTTTACTCAGTTGATCATATCTTGAAGCCAACTGGTTTTGAATTTAAATGGCTGATACCCCCATATTGCCTATCAATGAAAAGTCACTTGTGACCTTATATAGTTTATGTATGAGCAGATAGTTAACTAGGACATTCCCACAAAAAAATAAACAGTGCTTTTATTTTTATATCTTTCTGGTGTCGCAGCTTTTATTTGAACAAGAGGTTCAGTGAATGGTAGCTTGTTAGATTTTTCTTGTATGTCTTTTCAGTTACAGTAAGTTGAAGATTTTGGTTACAGTTATTTGTCAGTTTCCCACACCTGTGGATTCAAAACCAATCAATCGTGGACTTTCCTTGGCTGTTCGTACTAATGTCAGGTTCTTGGTCTCCTGATTTCTTACTATAATTTGCTTTTTTGGCAATGATGCATCGTCGTCCTAGAGTGTTTCCTTTAGCTTTCCTTTACTTTTTATTAAGCTGAAAATTATTTTGTGGGGGTGTGATGTTTGCTGGATCACCAAGATGTGAACTTTGTGTCTGTAGTTGGTTTTCTTCCGGTTATGCTATTAGAATAAATTGGGGATTTGAATAGACTTATTATTTTTGTCATCTTTTTTCCCCCTTCTTCTTTACTTCAAAGCAGTGCTGTTAGCCACAAAATTAATGTGATCATGGCTGGTGTTTCCCATCTATATGCTTCTTTTGCTTCTTACAAATTGGATTTCCACAGCAATTTAAGATCTTTTTTTAGAGGCAGCTTTCTTGGATGAAGATGGAACAATGATCTCAGTCAATTCATTATCTTGTCCAGTTTGACTACCAGCTGTATTATGGGAATCAACCCATGCTTTTATAAATTAGTGTTTAAAAATTTAAATCTGGGACTATTTCTCTGAATCCTGTTTAAGAAAATTATACAGTTGAGATAAGGTAATAAACTTGGAGAGGGGGGCAATGGCTGCACATATTTAAATGTGAGAAAGAAGTACTTTCAGATATGCTAAGCAGACTTAAAGAACCTTTTTGTATTGCTATTTGTAAACTATATAAGCTATCTACTTTATGGCATTGCTTTAAATAGAAACTCTGGTACTTTAAAAATGACATCATGTTTAATGTTTTCAATAAAGGGTTCTTACATTTTGTAATTAGGAAAAAAATGGACAATTAGTGCTTTTTGAGGATCCATTAGTATTCCATTGTTGGGAATCACAAATCAGGAATTTAATGTAAGAAAAGAGAAGAGAGAGAAGGCTTTTAGAAGTTTCCAGGTAATACTGATGATACTATTATAGAAACAAAAGTAAAAATTTTGAAACTCTTATTGAGACTCTGGGAGCTTCAAAATAAAACTTTAAAAGTTTAGGATAAATTCCTGAATGTATACTATGTTACAGTGACATTTCCATGTTTCTTAGCTCCAAGCTCACTCTGTTGCCCATTTAGGTTTTCTGAGAAATAGATCAGAATCAACTTTAACATTTTAAAAATACATATTTTAATTGCTTCCTTCTACTTCCTCAAGGTTCACATTTGTAATCTCTACCCTAAAATTAACAAGGATTGAAAACTGCCATGTTGGCATTTGGCTTCCCACTCCAGTATTCTTGCCTGGAGAACCCCCATGGACAGAGGAGCCTGGCAGGCTACAGTCCATGGGGTTGCAAAGAACCAGATACAACTGAGCGACTAAGCGCTCACACCTAGTCATGATGAGAGTTCCTTTCGGCTTAGGGGTTCAGACATGAGAAGGGCTTTCATGATAGCATTTGGCAGAGCTGGAACTGGTGGGGCAGGGGGTGTCTTCTCGCTGATGGACCAACTTCATCCCTTTGCAGAAGACGGCCTCCGGCCTGGTGGTTCTTCTGACTCATCCAAGGCCCAGAGTTGGAGAATGCCGAACCCAGCCTAGAAAGAAGCAGGGTCCTTACCTCCAGGTCAGGTGGTCTTTCCATGCGTCAAGCTGCCATAAATGCCCTTGTCCTGAAGGAAGCGTAACCCATGGCTTCGAATGCTTTGCTCTTTTCAAGCCTTTTGATTACTAACTTTTCAAATTTTTATCAGATCTTTTGAATGAATACCTTGATCATATAAACTGTAGTTTTTGTTGTGGTTATTCTTATATATCTGCAATGTTAATTTTTCTGATATTGATTTCCTTATTTGAAGGCTACTCATCTTCACCATTGTAATTAGACATGCCCTGTAAAACTACATCATTCAGACTTCATTTGAGATTAAAAACCAGGCATAACTAAAAACGGTCTATAGGATCATCTCAGTAAAGGCAGTAACTTTCTTTACTTTCTTGCCCTTTTCCTTTCATAAATTTCCTGTCCTTTCTTTTTCATCTCTGAGGAAGGAATCCCCCAAAATTTCTTAAATTTAAAATTCCTTTGTCTTTCTTTTTGTTGAATAGAGTAACAAGTGCTATTTTCACTCTGGCAGATACATTTTTGCCTAAGATCTGTCTGTAATATATTATCTTCACAGGATGGTGTATTTGAGATTGTTTATAGGTGAATATTACTACACAAGGAGTGAGTTGGACCTGGAAGTATGATCTTTGAGGTTTGACTGGCAAAATTTCACTGATCACAGCAAATAGAAATCATGCATGCAACATAGGGGGCTCCAGAGCACCAAACATTTGATTTCAGATGATGTTTTGGTTTTGCTGTATTTAGGATGGAGCACAAGAATATCTCAACAGAAATCTTGAATGCATCTACTGTATGTGTTGTTTGGCTTGACCCATAGTTTTCCTTTCCAGCTCTTTGCATGAACACTTTATATCAGAATTCAGGTCTCTTTTATTCTTTGATTACACTGAGGAGCCCCTGTGTTGCACGATTTCTCAAATATAACACACTTCAGCCAGTTTTATGCAATTCTCTCTCTGTTGGCTTCCCAAGGGGGGAAAACCACATGGAACAAAAAACATCTCTGTTTTTGTTTGAATTAGCTGATTATTAGAAGAAATACATCTTATCTCCTTTTGCCAAATCTGGTGGGACCACTTTATGTTATCAAAACAAGATTTTCTTCTTTAAGTCAACTGTGATGCTACTTGACTTCGGAATGACCAAGTACTAATCCATGCAGCAGAGATAGAGGGTTTTGAGGATAAAGTCCACTTCTAGAAAGGTACCTAGGTGTGATGAGGTGTGCCATTAGGAAGAGCCTGATTTGCCTCACTGAATGCCAGCAGCGTCCAGAAAAACACTGCCTTTGAGAGGAAAGAAAATATTACAGGCTCAGGCTTCTACATTCTGAGCAGAGACTGGGATGCTGTGCTGAGGATGAACTTTGGAATGCTGAGGGTCTCCAGGGTTATTTATTAAACTGCAACAGGGTAAAACATTCACGGGATAGCACTTGACCATCTACATCTTAAAAGCCTTAATAGTCTTCATTTATTTTCTTCATTTCCCTTATGCTAATGTTTTTCTAGATTTATTTTTAACATCCATTCTTGTGACTGGGCTTTCATGAGTAACCCTACAATAACAAATCACAAGTGTGTGCACAGCAGAGAGGGAACGTTTTTTCATAAGGGAAATAGATTTCCATATCAAATCTTAGAGGAAACAACCAGCAAGATAAAAGAAAGAAAGGTTTGAAATCCCAATGGTGGCTTCTTGGGCTCAGCCATTCCTAGCTCTGCAACAGTGAGCCCTAAGGTAACAGGACAAGCCTGAGGCCAGAAGAGAATTTAAGATTCCAAAGTGCTGCCTTGAACTCATTATGCTCTCTGCCTCAGTTTCTTCTTTTGTAATTAGAGTGTTGGTCTTGACCAGCACAGTCCAATGGCAGGAACCACAAATGCAAGCTGCATATGTAATTTAAAGTGGTCCAATAGCCACATTAAAAATATTTTTTAAAAGGTGATGTCAATTTTAATAATTTTATTTAACCCAGTATATCTGAAATATTATCAGTATACAATCAATATTAAAATGTTGATGAGATACTTTGTGATTTGGGGAGGTAGTAGATCTTTGAAATCCTGTATGTGTTTACAATTATGCCATATTTCAATTCAGATTAGTCAGATTTCAAATGCTCACAAGTCACATTTCAGTGACAATGGTATTGGGCAATGTAAATCTATAGGCTATATCAATGGTTCTAATCCTGGCAGCCCTATAAAACCACCTATGGAGTTTATTTTTTAAAAACTGCTAATATTTACCCTGTCCCCTCCATTCTGATTTAATTTGTTTGGGGTGGGGACCTGGGCCTCTATATTTTTTAAAAACTCCAGAAATGCTTGTAAAGTTTAGCCAGGGTTGAGAACTGCAATTCTAACTGATCGCTGAGGAATCTTCTACTCTAATATTCCATGATTCTATTTAAGGAAAGAGATTGCAGTGGAGCATTCAGAGTTCAAAGGGCAGCAAGTGGTTTTTATTGGTGTGCTGCTGCATGCTACAAAACATGTTTAAGAAGATGTCATTAATACAAATTAAAACGTGAAGATTTTAGAAGATAATTCTTTGAACCACAGATGAGTTAGCTCCTTTTTGTGTAAGTTTCGGTGCGGATTGTTTTAAGTGGTTGGCTTCCAGAGAAATCTTAAGGTAGGATTTGGTTTCCACGCAGACTCTCAGAAAGCTTCCATTTTGGAAAAGGGCAAGATCACCACATTTCAGGTATTTTGCTAGCTTGCTTCTTTGCCCCAGATGCTCCCTGCTTTTAGTTGGTTTTGAAGAGATGCTCTGACTGTTTGAGACATCTGAATACCCTTGTGTTTCTGCCCTCTAAGCTTTTAACAAGCTTCGTGTCAGACCAAACTTGCTCTCTGCTCATGTCAAAGTTTCAGTTACAAACCCCTAGAATTAAAGTGTTCATTCTATTTGTCATCCTTTAAGTATTAGAAAAATCAGTATCTCTTAGTACACATCAAAATGTTTTCCTTTAATGATATTTTGAACAACATTCCAGCCTGTACTTTTGGTAAATGATGTGACGAATCCCCCAAAACAAAAAATAATAATTTCCAAACTCCTCACCCATCTTCTTTTGAAGTCAACACGCTGTATTGTTTGTGGAGGGGAGGAGAGACCTCAGGGACAGTCCTTTGTGACTTCATGTTGCCTAGAGCTCCTCCTGCATTCCCTCGCTCGTGAGTCATTTCACCCTGAATCTCTCTCCTTATCCCCTGCATAGCAACTTGGTTCCAAGTACATGTTTCTCTGGCCGTGTTCTTTCAAAACGTGACTTTAAACTGCTTTTAGGTTCAAAACTATACCTTTCTCTACATTTCATGGTGATAACATTTGTGTTTTCTGTAATTTCATTCACTGGGAGAATTTTATTCTCCACTCATTAACACACAGCACGATTTCCTATTGTATAGGTGGGGAAACTGAGAGATTGACACTGTGTTCCTTAATTGGGAGGGTGGTCAGTGTAAGCAAAAAGCTCATATTCATTAGTGCCTAAATATAAGCATTCCGGATGACTTCCAGGTGGGGCGTTCCCAATTGTGTATATTATTGCATTCGTCTTTGAATTTATAAATAATATTTTTTCTGATACTTTTCCATGCATTATTTGCACATCAGTTAGTGCCTAAATATAAGCACTGGTCTGGATGGCTTCCAGGTGGGGAGTTCCCAACTGTGTATATTATTGCATTTGTTTTTGAATTTATAAATAATGTTTTTCTGATACTTTTCATGCATTATTTGCACATCAATGATTTCTCTGCTAATAACTCTTACTTCCCAGCTTCAGGCTGCATGTACAGACCTGGACTGATTAACAAATACATATGGGTTTATCAACCTCTTAACATGGAATCTGTTCTGAAAGTTTCATGGAGACATCTGTTGCAAACCTGTGTTTTTGGTGGTATCTAGGGAAACTTTCTTCAGGCTCCTTTGTGATTGACTGTCAGAGAACTTTGTGGAGAGACGATGAGATTAAAAATGTGAGTGGTTTTAGGTATTCATTTGTTGAGCAAGACAGACTCTAGTCCTAGCTCCTAAGTTGTCTTTAATAAAACATTTTAACTCTTGTTTTACCAATGTTCTGTCTTCACACTTGACCTGGAGTCATCTTCTTTGGAGTATTTGGTTTTTGTTTTCTCCTAGTAATGACTAGAGTTGGATTTAGTAATTTGTAGTCTTTGCCTCCACCTCTGTTTCTTCAATGCGGGAGATATAAGCCGGGATTAATAGTGCGATCTGTTACCAGTGCCAGGGAGGGGTCACTTTGGTTCTTTTTCCAAACATTATACTAATGTTAAAGCAATCTTAATATCTACACAAATATGTGGTTAAACATATATAAACAAGAACCTCAGCCAATGAAGACCAGACTGTTACTAACATATATGCTTGTAAATGTGATTATCTTTTTTAGGATGCCTGTGGATAATTATTCCTCCTTTGGAGCAAGTATCTATTTGTCACATTGATTTAGATACACAATTGGTGATTAAGAGTTTTCCAGGCATTGCTAGGGGTAAAGAACCCACCTGCCAATGCAGGAGATGCAGGTTTGATCCCTGGGTCAGGAAGATCCCCTGTAGGAGGGCATGGCAACCCACTCCAGTATTCTTGTCTGGAGAATCCCATGGACAGAGGAACCTGGAAAGTTACAGCCTATAGGGTCACAAAGAGTTGGACACAACTGAAACAACTTAGCAAGCACACATGCCTTGGTGATTAACAGATACTGCTAGATTAGAAAAAAACTGAAATTATCTTTAAGACACTCTTCTAATAAGTCCTGTCTAAGCACACATTGTTTACAATTTCATCTTCCAGTTTTTCAAGGCAAGATGACTAACAACCTCCATTCTTAGAGCTGTGTTGGTAGACGTCATCAAAGATGATGGTGCAGGGTTTTGGCACCACGAAGCAGCATGTAATTTGAAATTGTAGTTTTTGCTAAATACCCGTGCTAATCTCAAACCATTCAAGACGTTAAAAAAAAAAAAAAGAAAAGAACGGTGATGTCTCTCCCTCGGATGGATAGAGCCCTGACAAAGAAGCACAATTCTTTTTTCATGGGCCTCAGAAGCACTTGCAAAAATCGGGGCGGAAAAAAATTACATGGAATTGCTTGCTCTGCCCTTAGGAAGGGGCATTCTTAGGACAGACAAGTTAACCCTTTAATCCAAGATTCATTTTTACTCCTTCCAGGAAATAAACTTTTTTTAAAATCCTGAAGCACAAAATGATACTCTCTTTAAAAAGAAGGCTATAAATGGATGCTTAATCTTTTTTTAAGTTAATTTATTTTTTAATTGAAGGATAATTGCTTTACAGAATTTTGTTGTTTTCTGTCAAACCTCAACATGAATCAACCATAGGTGTATATATATATTCTCTCTCTCTTGCTTAATCTTTATTTAACATTTAGCAGGTATTTAAGGAGGTATATTTAGGAACTTTTACATTCCTTTACATAGTTCTAGTTACTTAATGTTTGTTGAAAAAATAGGCGATTCTGGAGATTGGTTGCACAACTGTGACTACATGGAACACTACTGAACTATGTACTTAAAAATTGTTAACATAGGGAATTTTTTTTTTTAATATAAACAAATATTCTTAATTTGCAAGTTTTCAGAGTAATAATACAAATTTAGCATTCTCCTTGGAATGGAAGACTTGCTTGGAAGTTACTTCATTCTTTTTCTCTTTTTCAAGAGTGCCTCTCGTAACGCCAGCTGCTTTTCACGGAAGGAACGCTTATTTTTTGACCGGACATTATGACTATATTGCATCATCATGAAGTTCTTCTGCTTTCTCTTCTCTTTATTGGTGGAACTGGAAAATGGATTCATTTTGGTTTTCTTCCTCAGAAATTCTTTTTGGTCTGTTTTTCCAGCCATTGCAGTTGCTAGTCTTGTCTCCTTGTCAGACTTCGGCTTTTTATGAAGGCGTTCAATGTCCCAGAGAGAAAGTAACTCACCCCTGCGCTCCTCATCACTGTCTATTTCGATGTATTTCCTCTTCTGGGCTTTCCCAGGGGCAGCGTCAGATCTAGATGGATTCTGTGGATAGAAAGTTGTGTCATGTAATTTGAAAACCACATACCATTTGGCATTATTTGAATATCTTTGTTTGTACTGGCTTGATTGCTTTTCTCAGTGCAAGGATATGCTCAGCTGAAAGCAAGGAAGAGCCATGGCCTTTAGTTTATGAAGTGAAGTGAAGTGAAAGTCATTTAGTCATGTCCAACTCTTTGCGACCTCATGGAAAATCCAGTTCATGGAATTCTATAGACCAGAATCCTGGTGTGGGTAGCCTTTCCCTTCTCTTGGGGATCTTCCCAACCCAGGGATTGAACCCAGGTCTCCCGAATTGCAGGCAAATTCTTAACCAGATGAACCACAAGGGAAGCCCAAGAATACTGGAATGGGTAGTCTATCCCTTCTCCAGTGGATCTTCCCGACCCAGGAATCGAACCAGGATCTTCCACATTGCAGGTGGATTCTTTACCAACTGAGCTATCAAGGGAAATAGTTTATGAAAGGGAATAAAACCTACATATCACTTCCACCTCCCCCTCCTTTCCTTCTTTCCTTCGTCAGCCATTTGTCAAGCATCTATGTGCCTGATAGTAGGGATACATGATCAAAAACCAACACAGTCCCTCTCCTCCCAGATCTTACTGGTAGGAGAGACACCAGATAGGTCATTGCAACAGAATGTTGTGGGAGGGTGAGGGAGTGTAGGTCTGGAGGTGGAAAGTCCAGTGAGGGTGCTAGTGTGGTTGTCCAGGCAGAGATGACAGTGACTTGGGCTATGGTGGTGCCAGATTCAAAAGCCATTTAAGAAGTAGGATTGATACGACTGGAGGATTGATTAACTGAAGATAGGAAAGGGAGAGGATTTACTCATTGTCAGGGAAGAGGGAGCCAGGCAGGAGAAGCCTGACACAGTTAGGAGGTCTGGATTGTCCTTTGTGGTGGTAGAAGAGGGGAGGGTTTCTGGCCCAGTGCCCCATGCATGGGCTTGTGTCAGAATCCTTGGAAGAGAACAGAAAATGACTGTGAACAAAAACTCAAAGAGCAGCTATAACTAAAAACTGCAAGTGTAGTTGTTGGGTTGCAAGGCAATGCAGTTTTGGTCTTTTGTGTCGGAGGGAGAGGCACCCACCTCCCAAGGCAGCCACAGCTCTGGCACTCAGGAGGAAGCCCACTGGCAGATGTGTTAGTTTCCTAGGGCTGCTGTAATCAAGTACCATACACTTGGTGGTTTAAGCAACAGAAACTTATTTTCTCCCAGTTTCGGAGGCTGAAACTAAAAAGTGTTAGTCGCTCAGCTGTGTCCGACTCTTTGTGACCCTAAGGATTGTAGCCCTCCAGGCTCCTCTGTCTATGAAATTCTCAGGCAAGAATGCTGGAGTGGGTTGCCATTCCCTTCTCCAGGCATCTTCCTGACCTCAGGACTGAACCTGGGTCTCCCACGTTGTAGGCAGATTCTTTACCACCTGAGCAACCAGGGAAACCCTAGAAGTCCCAGATCAAGGTATCAGCAGGGTTAGTTTCTTCTGATGTCTGTGAGGGAAAATTGTTCCATGTCTCTCTCTTTAGCTTTTAAATGGCTGTCTTCTCCCTGTGTCTCTCTTCTCCATGTCTTCTTCCTTCTGTGTGTTTGTCTCTGTGTTCAAAGTTCCCCTTTTTATAAAGACACCAGTCATACTAGATTAGGGTCCACCCTAAGGACCTCATCTTACTCTGACCACCTCTGTAATAGGTGGTCCTATTAAAGTCTCATTCTAGAGTGCTGAAGATTTGGGAGGTGCAGTTCAGCCCATAACAATAAGTATGCCCATACTACTAGCCCCAGGACAAGTAGTATGGGACCCTATAGGAGCTGGCAGGTTGGGAGTTGTGTGAATCATAACCTGACAATTTTTAAAGCAGGTGTTTAAAATAAACTTTTATGGACCCCCAGAAAAATTCAGAACAAGTCTTCAGAGATGGGAATTTATACATTATCAGGAACGGACAAAACCAACAAAACAAGCCTGTACATTAAAATAGATGTATATATATTACACTGGTGAGTGAATTTGCTGATGTAGCCATTGTCCTTGGTTTGGCCTTGAATTTGTCTTCAGAGTTTGTGAAAAAGAAATGTCAAAAGGGCAGCACCAACTTTTGACCTTGAGAACAAAGAATGAAATGCAGCTGTAGTTTGTCGCCCTGCCAGGCTTCACAGCCATTGTTTCAATGTGCTAATATTTATTGACAAGCACAAAAGCCATCAGTTCCTATAAACAACAGACACACCAAGTTGAACATAGATGTTTCAAGCAGGAAGAAAAGTAATTCTGCTTTTCTAATAGTTGATGGATAATTTATGCCTAGGTGCTACCCCTGTTTTACACAGTGTTTAGATCACAGTTCTGTGATCTAAAAACATATCATCATAAAAAGACAAATAGCCAATTTAAAAATGGACAAAGAATCTGAATAGGCAGTTTTACAAAGATGATATACAAATGGCCAATAAACACATGAAAAGATGTCCAGCATCACTAGCTATCAGGGAAATGCAAATCGAAACCACAGTGAGATTCCACTTCATACCTATTAGGATGACTATAAAAAAGAAGACCGGCAGTAGCCAGTGTTGATGAGGATGTGAAGAAGTAGGAGCCCTTATACATTGCTGGTGGGACTGTCAAATGCTATAGTCACTTTGGAACACAGTCTGGCAGTTACTCAAAAAATTAAACATAAACGTATGACCCAGCAATTCCACTCCTCAGTATACATCCAAGAGATTTGAAAACATGTCCACACAAAAGCTTGAAAATAAATGCCCTCAGCAGGGTTATTCACAATAGTGCAAACATGGAAGCAACCCAAAGTCCATCTACTGATGAGTGGATAAGCAAAATGTGGTATATCTATATGTTGGAAAATTATTTGGTCCTAAAAATAAATGAAATAATGCTGCATACTACAGTATACATGAATCTTGAAAACATTGTGCTGAGAAACAGAAGCCAGATACAAAGAACTCTACATTGTATGATTAATTTATATGGAAGGTCCAGAATAGCCAAATCTGTGGAGAGAAAATGTAGATTAGTGGTTGCCTAAGACTGAGGGTGGGGCTGGGGACTTGGGAGTGACTACTGAGGGAAAAATGTGTTTTATTCTTTAGATGATGAAAATCTTCCAAAATTGATTGTGGTGATGGTTGTACAGATCTGTGAATATTCTAAGGCCATTGAATTATAAACTTTAAGTGGGTGAATTGTATGGCATGTGAATTATGTACTTATAAGCTGTTAAAAAAAAACACATCACGGAGAAAACTATACAATGCTAAATTTAGTTAGAATATATGCCAAGTAGGGTTTTTGGTCCAGCAACTTCTCTGTACATTTGGGCTATATAAAGATGAGCTGTAGAGAAGGGTAGATAGGAGCATTATAGACATTGGTAATAGGAACAGTCAACTACTAAAAATCTTACAGTGTATACCATGGGTCTCCAGCCCATACTTTTATCCCAGGTCATCAATCTTGACTTTCAACTTCACCTTGGCTATTTTTGCTAGATGGACTGCTGCTGTTCCTTAGTTTTTAAATTGTTCAAATACAAACCAAGTCCATACCATTTCTCCTTCTGTCTTACCCATTTCACCGGGGGCCATGATCATCCCCTGAGCTCTTGGCTTGAACCTTCATGACAGTTGCTGACTTTGCCTTTTCCCTTGGCCATCATGATCATGTCACTGCCCAGTCTGCTATAGCATACATGAATCTTGAAAACATATGAACCATGTCCTGTGATCTGCATCCTTTTGCCCTGTTTTCTCTATCAGTTCCTTCTCAGAACTGGAAATTGAGAGGGACAAAATGATTTATTGAGTCTTTATGGAAGCTCCTCTCTTGTTCTACCATGTAAACCTTCCTAACAAACCTATCAAGGAGCTGGAGTTATCCCTTTTTATAGATAAGGAAAGTGAAGCTCAGAGGTTAGGTGACAAACCAGATAATGTGGCAAAACCAGTACATGGAGGAGTTGGAGTTTGGAACCATTTTGTTTAATCCCTGAGCTCGGACTCTTTCTGGCTACTAAATGAATTTTTCTACTCTATGGGTCTGAACTTCTCATTTTTCTGCTCAAGAGCCTTTATGAGCATTTGTTCTAAGGTCTTTTGGCCAACCTTAGCCACAATCCCTGTGAGTATACCCAATATTTATGCCAGGTGGTAGTGGATGGTTTAGTCACTAAGTAGTGTCGAACTCTTGCAACCCCATGGACTGTAGCCCGCCAGGCTTCTCTGTCTATGGAATTCTCAAGGAAAGAATCCTGGAGTGGGTCTCTGTTCCCTTCTCCAGGGGGTCTTCCTGACCCAGGGATCATACCCGAGTCTCCTGAATAGCAGGTAGATTCTTCCCCACCAGGGAAGCCCTATTTAAGCCAAACCCATAATCAGCCCTTATTTTGTTGAGTACCTCTCTGCCATGTTCAGAGTCTCATCTTCCTGGAACATCTGCTCTTGTCCCCTAAGTCCTCACCTGTGGAAACACTCATCTCTGGATCTCTCAAAGCAAAGACTGAATGCAAAACTAGTTAATTCCTCAGTGCTATGTTAATATTTTTTTCCCAGGATTAAAAAGTCTTATATTGTGGTTGTTTGGAGTTTGTCATAAATTCCTTCTCCTGGATCATCAGCCCCATCACAGCAAGAGTTGACTCTTGCTCAGTTTTGATTTCCCTCATAGAACCTAGCATATAGTCCCTTATATAGAGTTAGATAATCCTGAGTCAATTGATTATAGGGATACTCAAGCATTGTTCTTTGTCATGAATTTCCTGTTACCAGCATGAGATGTTTGATGTCTGGGAGTGTCCTTGAGAGGATCAGCGTAGGGAGATTCTTTAGGTATATTGATGGATGTTCCCATGGGGCTTCCCCAGTGGCTCAGACAGTAAAGAATCTGCCTGCAATGTAGGAGACCTGGTTCGATCCCTGGATTGGAAAGATCCCCTGAAGAAGGGTATGGCTACCTGCTCCAGTATTCTTTCCTGGAGAATTCCATGGACAGAGAAGGGTGACAGACTACAGCTCATGGAGCTGCAAGCAGTCAGAAACGATTGAACGACTAACACGCCCAGGACTTGAAAACTGAAATAGTATTTTGAACTCCAAAAATGTAAGGAGATGAGTAAATCAGTGAGGTTTTCACCACTCTAGGGAATCACTGATTTTTCATTTGTCCAGAAATTAACATAATTTTTAAATAGTTTGAATCAGAACATAGACATAGTTTAAAATTCTGCTTCCTTCACTTAAAACTATACCACAGACATTTTTTCATGTTGCTACATAGTTTTCAAAACTATGATTATACATCATATTCCATTGAGTTGCTATACCATAATTTCCAAACCATCCCCTATTGTTTGCCATTTAAGTTTGCTTTGGATTTTTTTTTTTCATGATTTTAGAAAAACACATGAGTAATCTTTTGGCAAGAGAAATATGTACTCAGAAGACCTTAATCTCCTTCCCCTTATGCTAGTTGAAAACTCAGTTGAGCATAGGCAAGATTCTGGAGAAGGGTATGGCAACCCGCTCCAGTATTCCTGTTTGGAGAATTCCATGGACAGGAGCCTGGCAAGCTGCAGCCCATGGTATTGCAGAGAGTCTGACACGACTGAAGTGACTGAGCACGCACGCACATAGGCAAGATGATGACATAGGCCTTCTCTTCTTACTCTAGAACCTTGATCTTAGTGAGCTATTAGACACAATCAATTTCCTAAGAGTTTGTAATTTTATGTGATCTAGATATGACCGTGTGGTAGCCCAGAAAAGTACATCATTAAAGGTACCTTCTTTAACTGGAACTCTTCAAGTTCTAAGGGCATGGCAGTGCATCAACAGACAACGTTTCTTTAGAAGTAGAGATGCATCATACAGCATTTAAGTGCTAAAAAGAAAGTTGGTGGTATGGTGTGCTCTTTTATCTCTCCAGATGGAATAGTCAGGGAATGCCATTTTGAGAGCTTTTGACATGAGCGAGCAATTCCTGGGGGGATCTAGAGAAAAATCTTTCAGGCAGAGGGAGCTGCTCATACTAAGGCCCTGGTGTGTAAGCAGGGATGGAGACAGTAAGGAGGTAGTGGGTGGCTAGATCATGTAGGGCTTGCAAACCATGTTCTGAATGTTGGGTATTAATCTCAGCAATAAAGCAAGCAATTGGAGAGTCCTGAGAAGAGAATTCATCACTTCTAAAAACCTCCCTTGTTATGGTTGAAGAACAGACTATATAGCAGGTGGGGGGCCGCAGGGAGACCTGTTAGAAGGAACAGACCATGGTGGCTTGAACTAGATGATTGTGAGAAGGAGTTTGGCTTATTTTAGAGGTTAAGGCTGAAATGATTTGCTGATAGATTGGGTGTGTGGCTAAACAGGAAGTCAGGGAGGTTGCTGAGGTTTTTGACCTGAGACCCTGGGAGGATGGATTTGCCATCAACTGAGATGGAGAAGATGACACGTGGAACGTTTGGTGGGAAGACAAAGAACTAGACTTTGAGCTTTGATGTTATGTGTGAGGAGACGTCTAGGAGTCAGTGGGATGATGCCTCTCAGAGAAGGGTTTGGGGCTACAGATAAAGAGTCAGGATTGGCATCATCTAGGCCAGCCTCCTATTAACAACACACAACCCCAAACACACTGGAATTTCAGGTGCTTAAAAGCACCAAGTCCTTGTTAACTCCAAGGTTTTTGCTTGTGCTGTGCCCTCTGCCTAGATCATTCTCAACGGGATAACTGCTACTTTTCCCTCGTTCCCTAATCTAAATCACATGCCTGACTCTTTGCGACCCCATGGACTATAGCCATCCAGGCTCCTCTGTCTGTGGGATTTTCCAGTCAAAAATATTGCAGTAGGTTGCTATCTCCTTCTCCTGGGGATCTCCCAGAACCAGGGATTGAACCCATGTCTCCTGCATTGCCAGGCAGATTCTTTACCACCTAGCTATCCAGGAACCTCAATCTAAATTAGGTCCCCCAATGAAATATTAAGGTTACCCTGAACTTTTCCTTCATTCATCCGTTTTCAAATGTATATTTCTTTAAGTGATTTTTAAATTTTAAAACATAAAAATCCATATGTCTCACTGGAATCTAAATTCTGAAATGTCGAGGGTTGTGCATGATCAGTTCATCAACATTCCCCCACATTTAGTGCTGGCACAGTGCAGGCACTTACTCAAAATTTGCTGAATGAGGGGATAACTATCACTACTTTATTATCTTATATGTGATATGTTGGAGTTCCTCCATTTGTAATCATACAATTCCAAGGGTAATTGTACCTAATGATTTTATCTTCTTAAAATGTCGACTAATTTGTTATTTAATGGCTCCGTGTGTTTTTTGTGAGCAAGCACTTTTTTATTAGGTGGTACTGAGTAGAGATTGGCCTGTGATTGAAAACTGAATGGGTAACTTGACTGTGAAAGTTTGAAAAGAAAAGAAATTTAAGGCTTATACAAACTTCCCAATTGAAATCCCTCCACCTCCTGTTTCCTTGTCAGCAGTTTTGTTGCATTTCTATGGACTCCTCTATCCAGCATTGCCTGAGGCTATTTTATAGTGACCTTTGACAAGACCTACTACTTCCTACTCACCATGTTTATGGGGGGACAGAGGCCAGGCATGGCAAGGAAGGGGTGAGAGTGTTGTGGGAGATGACGGGGTCTGAGTTGGCTGATGACCTCCTTTGGTGACTCTCAGAAAGGTCTGTTATTTCCAGCCTCATCCTGGAAGATTATAGGAAATGATATGTGAGGGAAGAGATTTGATTTACCAAGAAAGGGTTGTTTGCTCTGAGTTTCTGTTTTTGGTGGTGTTGAACTGTATGAAAAATAGGACTAAATTGGGGATTTATCTCTTTATTGTCTTTAAAGCTAGAGTGAACTTTCAGAGGAGCCTGTGTTGTTTGGGAAACACATATATTGGTTCCATGAATATATATTTGTGTGTTACACAGATATACATAGAAATTGATTGATTGATTGATTAATATATGTCCGCTGGAGTACTTCATGAAAAAAGTCACCATCTTTATATATAATATTGTTGTGGGAGACATCTACCCAACAAATACATGTTGAGTGCTAGACCTTGGAAAAAAGTGCTGAACAAGCTAGACAAAGTCCTTGCCTTCATGCAAGTCATGAAATCTACTGAGTTTCATTCTCCTCATCTGTAAGATAGAGATCATAATAATACCTACTTCAAAACCTTTTTAAAAGGAGTAAATGCCCCTGAATATGAAAATACCAGTTGAATTTTAAAATGCTGTGTAAATTATGAGTGTCAACTATGATTGATATACCAAATATAGTTATTATTACCTTTCAGAACAAATCTGGATTAATTGTTGACACTTCTGAATATCTTACATCCCCATACAACCTGATTTTTTCCTTATAATTTGGGGAGCTAAATTTCCTTTCATTACAGTCCTAACTGTAAGAAAAGAAAATGTCGCAATAGAGTTTGTGTTTTAAACTGTTGTATTAGTTAGCTATTGCTGTGTAACAAACTAACTCCCCCCACCACCCTGCCACATATTTATTAAGTCAGAGTTTCTGTGGGTCAAGAATCTGGGTATGGCTTAGCTGGGTCCTCTGGCTTAAGGTCTCACAAGGCTGTAATCAAGATGTTGACCAGGGCTGCAGTCATCTTGAGTCTCAGCCGAGAGAGGATCTACTTCTAAACTCACATGGCTGTTACATGCTTCTGAAACTCCACATGCAGGCTTATTTGTCTGACTTTTGGCAGGGTAAGAATAAACAAGGGTTCTAAGAGTGAGAAAGTGAGAGATGGAAATCACAGTCCTTTTTGGCAATCTAGCTTTAGACATAACATCCCATTAAGTTTGCCATATTCTTTTTAAAATATTTATTTATTTGTTTTTGGTTTTTCCACATGACTTGTAGGATCTTAGTTCCACAAGCAGGAATTGAGCGTGGGCCTCCAGCAGTGAAAACAAGACCCAGCCACTGGATTGCCAGGGAATTCTAACATTTGCCATATACCCTTTGTTAGAAACAAGTCGGTAGGCCTCTTCTGTACTTAGGGGATGAGATTACACATGTGTATACAAGAATGCTTTGATTAGGAGACATCTCAAAGACTGACTGAAATAGTGGTACTTGTAAATAATGCTATGAGTTAATGCTATAGCTATGGTATTAAAAATCATATACCTTTTTAAAGGAAAGAAATAGGAACATAAGCACTATCATTTCCTTAAGGCACAATAATTAGGACAGATAGGGGAGATTGATGTTCGAGCCTTCTAGATTTTGAATTGTGACCAGTAACAAATCCTGGTTCATTCATTTACTTCTGCCTTTAGCTCATGCCTGGACATTTATAACCTATGTGTTTTTTAGGGAAGCATTTGAAAGGTACCAGGTAAATACTGGATGTAAATAAAGGTCAGTCTTTCTTAAGCAAGAATACCAAATTAAAAAATGTTATTTGCCATTTCACATGATTAAGTCACGCATTCACTTGATTCCTTTTTTAGAAGATTGATTTATTAACGTATAGGTGATTTACAATGTAGTGTTAATTTCTGCTGTATAGCAAAGTAATTCAGTTATACATATATATATCCATTTTCATAGTCTTTTCCATTACGGTTTATCACAGGATATTGAATATAGCTCCCTGTGCTCCACCGTAGGACCTTCCTGTTTCCATTCTATAGAAACAGTTTGCAGCTGCTGGTTGCAGTCTCCCAGTCCATCCCTCCTATATGCCGTCTCCCTCTTGGCCACCACTAGTCTGTTCTCTATGTCTGTGGGTCTGCTTCTACTTCATAGTTAAGTTCACTTGTGTCATATATTAGATTCCACATGTAAATGATATCATGTGATATTTGTTTTTCTGACTTACTTAATATGATAATCTCTGGGTCCATCCATATTGCTGCAAATGGCACTATTTCATTCTTTTTTATGGTGAGTAGTATTCCATTGTATATATGTACCACATCTTCTTTATCCATTGATCTGTCAATGGACATTTTAGATGTTTCCATTGTTTACCTGTTTACTGTTAACCCTGACTTGAAAACAAAGCTGGTCTAATCATTTGGAGATTATAAAAAAGAATATTCTCTTAAGATGTAGACAAGACCTAGTGCTATGGAAGTAAGCTTGCCAGGATTGAGAAATAGAATAAAAGACTAGTATGTCCACAATATAGTAAGCAAGGGATTAAATGCTACAAGATGACGCTGGAGGTGAGATGTATTAAGCCAGGTTAGGAGTTTGGATTATAATCTAAATGCAGTGGAGAGCCATTGCAGAGTTTGGGAGGATGGCAAACAGCAATAATTTCGTGTGTGTGTGTGATTTTAGCTGTTTTAGAAAGAAAGATTCTGAAATCTATTAACTAAAAGCCATGCTTGGGCAAAGATAAAACAAGCACTGAAACTTTATAATAGGATGTTTGAATTAGGCAATGTGTTTAACACAGAGTTGAAGTGTTGTGTATTTCAACCAGCCAATGGCAAAAGCAATGTGGTAGATGCATTTGGAATGAGGTCCTCGTATCATAGGGATTCCTAGTATTACATTAGTTTCATGTGACAGAACCTACAAGAAATTCATTCAGAAAAACGTGCAGTGTAGGAGTCCTTTTGGCATATTCTGTGCATATTTTCTCAAACAAGCAGCAATCATTTTTCGGTTGTGTCATTTATGGCTGGTGCCTGTGTGTAGCCCCGGGGCTCATTTCTAAGCCGGCAGGCACCGCGAGGCAGCTTGGCAATGTCATCTGGAACTGTAAAATTAGAGCGCTCTGTTTAAAATAGTGGTCTCGCTAACTTCTCTTTCCTCCAAATTTCCCCTGATGCTGGCCTTGTGAGAAAAATACCCTGAAGAGGAACAATGGGGCATCTTTTTTTCCTGAAAGGGTAACTAGGAAAGGAAAGTTTCAAAGTTTTAACACTGGAAATCAGCCCATCCTAATGCTAGAATCTACTTACTAGTGTATTCCTTTCTGAGTCAAGACAAATTTTAGCTGGCTTGAAAAAAAAATGGTGAAAAAACTTCAATTAGATCTGAAGTTCAAAGATTCTCTTACTTGGCTTTTAAAAAAAATTTAGAGATAAATGTGCTGTTTTCTGATTTAAGAAAAAAACAGAAAAGACAAAAACATGTAAAGAAGAAAATTCTAACTGAAAATAATCACTGTTGGTGATTTTGATGTGTATCCTTCATATAATCTGTGTCTATCCATCCGTATCTGATAGCTATAATTCATAAAGTATTTGCAGTTTTGTGTTTGGGTTCGTTTTCTATATTATATTTTTTTGTGGTCATTTCCCCAAAGTCACGATATATTTTTTGAAAATATGATTTTAATGACTGTACTGTCTTCTGTTTTCCTTAATTTACTTAAGCTATTCTACTTATTATTAGGTGCTCAGTCCATTTGGAATTTTTCCTTGGTAATGCATAGTATTTTATGACTCTTCTTACACATAATTCTTCATCTGCATCTCTCATTTTCCCAAAGGAATTAATCCAACAAATGGATTCTGATACATTTTATTAAATTGCTTTCAAACAGCCTGGACCAATTGCCTCATCATCATCAAGGCTATGCAGAGTGCCTATCAAACTTGACCTCTAACCAGCATTTAGATAGTCACTAAAAAAAAAGAGATATTTGCCAGTTTATTAGGTCAAAATTGTTTTAATTTGCTTTTATTTGATTAAAAGGGATGTTGAGCATTATTTCCGTTTATTTGCTGGCAGTTTGTCAATTGTCTGTTGATGTCTGTCTGGGCCTTTTGGCCATTTTTCTTTTAGACTATTACTGTTTTTGCTTATTGAAATTTACATTTATTAATATGGCAAGGGTATGCACTCTTTTATCTTAAAAATTTAGAGACATAAATATAGCCATAGACATCTAGCATATAAAAAGGTTTAAAAAATTTTTTGTGGTTCTTAATTCCTGATACAGTGGTTTATATATGAGTTGGTAAAATATATAAACAGTTTACTTTTAGAATAATGTTACTTCTGCTTGTCATATGTTCAGTTACATGAATCTTCCTTATATATTTCTGCCTGTTTCCCTCTCCCTTCTCCTGTAATAAATTTTTTTTTTTTTTTTTTTTTAAGATTCAGACTTATACTTATCTCACTTTATTCAACTACACTTTTAGGTGGCAGCTCGCCAAGGAAACCAAATCTGAAAAGAATCTTTCGGGAGTACTGAAGGGGGTCGGGGGTCGGTAGCTCTAGCGAGAGGAATAGCCCATGAGAGAGAAAAGACAGCTTCTTGTTTATGCCATGGAGAGGATGAACTTCCTGATGCCAGCTCAGAATGAGCAGGCTTAGTGCGGAGGCCTCGGGCTCAGGAATTTCAGGTATCCGTCAGCCCGCTCTCTTTTTCTGCCTGTGGCCAGAGGCAACCGGTTCATCCCGGCTCCATCTCCGCTCCTCGTTTTATAATGGAGATAATAATACCTCAAAGGTATGCTCTAATTAATTCTTCTTAGAGCCTCTGAAAATATAATTGCTAATTATGACAACTATTAGATCATTAATTCTTCATTCCGTTTATGGAATTTCAGTCAAATGCCCAAAATTCAACACCCGGATTTAGTTAACAGTGACTTTTGTTGCCTTGCTGTTTCAGGGCTTCTTTATGTTTATTTTGCCCTATGCTAAATGAAGTCTTTAAAATGTAGCAATTTGAAAGTCTGTTGAAAATATTTAGAAATTTTGAAGTTCCTAGGAGAGGGAATGCCAAAAAATTTTATGAAATTAAAAAATTTAAATTACAAAGTTTTATATTAGTATCCCCACAGATCATTGTAACTCACTAATAAAAATATTAAGAACTAAATATTTGAGACTGTTGTTTTTAAACCATGTTAAATTCTTTTTTCTTCAAGGTGAGACATTTTAATCTGGTCATTGGTAAATAATTATATCTAAGACTATTATAGTTACCTAGATATTGAAGAAGAGAATCATGTGGGCATAAATAATTTAACAAATGACATATTCTGACCAGTGGCCCTGGTTCTTACTGTGCAGCTTTAAGTTTGAAACTTTGTGTTGACTGATTAAGAATCTTTTTGTTAATTCCGTAAATTCAGAAAATGAATGTGGTTTTGAGTTGGAAAGGGTGAAAAGGGTATATGCTTAGCATTGGCGATTTTTCTTCAATTGCTCTGTTTGATTTAGTGTGTAATCGTCTTATTTTTCTAATTAAGTCATATGCACCTTAAGAGTAGAGACCATGTGTTGTACTTCCTCTGAAAGCAGAGGGATTGAATGAATGCTGGAATTATCACCTGGGCCACCTGGCTTTTTTCACCCAACTCAACCTGTCATCAGCTGTGTCTTTGAACAGTTAGGTAACTGCTTGCTGCCTCAGTTTCCCAATGTCTAAATTGGAAAATCATACCTTCTTTAATTTATAAGGCTGTTGTGAAGTGATCAGGAGCTTTGTGTGGGCTAGTAAAAAATCAGTGTCATTTTGTAAGGTTGTTTTATTTCCAGATGTATGATTGTCAGTGGAGACATGTGTTTTGACCTCTTCCCCTCCATTTCTGCCTGGGAGATTTTTGCATACTGATAAGAGCTGAGAGTTGATTTAGCAGAGTTATTATCTGATGTTTCCGGCTCTCATGGCCTCTAGCTTCTCCTGGGCTGGCCTTCATATGAACGAGGGCCGTACAATCAGCCTCTTAAATTTATGTGTCAGCGGCATCGTCTTCGTCAGGAGAAACATCTCAAACATTTATTTTCATTGCAGAAAGCGAGTTTTAGTGGGGGAGCCAATTTATTTCTGAAACGATCTCATTTACCTGAATGAGGAGTGCGTATTTATTTTCAGGGTAAGTGGCGAGGGTGTATAATTCTCCTGTGACAGATGATCCAAACACTCTGCTGTAAATTACATTTGGCTGGAAGAAGATGCTCTGGTATGAAACCACATTTCTGCCTTGCTTTCTTGCTCTTCTTGGGTTGGGGCTGAGAGCTGGAAGATGGGTGAGTCTTTACCTAGAAAATGGAAACTGTTCTTTAGAGAAACCTGAAAGGGGTGAGTAATCCCATCTATACTTATTTATATGAAAAAGAGGATTTGTGAATGTGACCTGAGTCCAGCCTTTCTCTTGCCAAGAGACTAAAAGTGTCACAGAACATGTCTAAACGGCTTGTGGCATTACAGTTTATTTTCAAAGGCCTTTTGATAACACAATTAAGCCTTTCCCTTTGTTTCGTTTTTTTAATTAATGTAGCCAGTATGTTGCCCTTACTGGCTACATTAATGTGTCACAAACTGGGAATTTTTTTGTTGTTGTTTCTGTGAGCCTTCAGTCTCATAAAAATTAAATGTGTGCATTCCTGTAACCCGATATGCCCTCTCCAGTGAAAATCAATGCTTCGTGCCCTTGCTGCTCAAGCTGCAGAGGTCTTATTATGTAGCCTGTGTCCGTTGTATGCATTTGCACATTTGGCCTTTCATCACCCCATGTTTTCTGATGTTTCTGAAACATATCAGATCATATTGAAATCTCAACCCCACTACAAACAATCTGTCTGCTTATGTTTAGCCTCTCTGTGTATATGATCAGAACAACAGAGGGTGGTTTTTTTTTTCCCTCCTAGTATTTGCCCTGGGGAGTGGGTGCAAAAAAGCAAAGCTTTGTTACTCATCTATGTATTATTTTGGTTCAGGGTAGCAAGAACATCTGAAGAAGATGGATTTCTGGAGGGATAGCAGCATTGAAAACCATTTAGTTCGCCTTCAGACTTGAATTATGTTTTTTTAAATAGGCCAAGTACTAAGAGTCTGAGACTCGTGATGGCCAATTATTTGCCTTTGCTTAGATGCACTTATTTTTCTTTGCCCAGTGGAGTTTCCATTGTAGGTTTCTTCTAGGAAATAATCAAATGTTGAATTTTAGGATTAGGCTCCAAAGTGGAGGAAAGATTCTGAAAGTCTCAGATTCTCCTTGAACTAATCATTGCCTTGGATAAATGGGATCAACCTTGCTGGTCACAGCATTTGACTGTGGAATTTAAGGATGTGTTACCAAAATGATGGCATTTGGGGAAAGAGACTGCATTTATTCTGCTCTGTAAAGGTCCCTGAGTTGAATTGTATACTATGCTGGTGAGGTATAGTGATTGTGTTAGAGCAGATGGTGAACTGTCCCCAGTTGCCCTTCCCCCAGTTTTAAAAGGAGAGCAAGCATCAGAAGGTCTTTGGTTTGGTGCAGTCCAGTTATGATTTTCTCTGATGTCACTGAATCAGTAGGACAGCATCCCTCAGAGGTCTCAGCTCTTACTCACAAGGTCCCACTTGTATGATCAATAGAAAGGATTCTTAGGGGCATGGCTAAAGACTTATTACTACTTTTTGTTGTTCATCAATTAATGTGATCAGTGCCTACTATATGCTAAGCATTGTGTTCAATACTTTACTTACATTGTTTTATTTAGTAGGTGTTACTGTTATCTCTGTTTTGATGAAGAAACTGAAGTTCAGTGAGACTGAAAATTTACCCAAAATCACAAAGCTATTAAGTGGCAGAGCCAGCATTCACTCTCTGTCGTGGGTGCTTCCTTTCCTTGTACAGTATTAGAGGCATAAGGAAAGGTTTGTAAAGCTTCCTCAGAGAGATCACCATTCCATTTTCTTCAGATGAAGCTCTCTGTACAGCCAAAATACCACTGATGTTTTGAATCCACAGATCTTCCTTCCATCATCTTCTACCAATACAAGACGCTTTTTAGTTCTGTCACCAAATATTTTACTGAGTGCCTACAGCATCTTAATTTTAAGTGGTCATTGATTTCAAAAAATACAATAAAAGCATAGTTCATGTCATCTAACAACACAAAAATTAAGGTGCAGTTGGTATTACAGTCTAAGTGAAATTGCAAGCGATGTTATTAGTATCTTAATAGTTGTGTTTAAAGATATACTACTGTTAACTATGATCAATGTAATATCATGCCACTGCTTAAATGCAGTCAGTCAATGATTAATAAGTTCAGCAGTCTTTGTATGACTGTTTTTGGAATTACGGTCCTAAATCTGTTCTGGAACAGAAAGAGAGTATAGACATTTGTGGGATTAGAATCTGGTAACTTTCAGGCCCAGGGCGAATTTACACACATTGGCATTCATCCCTGCATGATATTTCCCAGTTATCCAAAAAGGCTTTTATTCAGGAACCATTTGTGGTCAGGATGCATTGTGATGCATCATTTATGCACTGCCTTAAGTGTTTACTGAGTAGAGTGTGCAACAGACAGCATCAGAACCCTGCTTAAAGCCCTAACTAACTAGAGACACATTTACTGTTATGTAATAAAATTTCATCGGCGAGTAGATATTGTTTAACTCATTCATTTCCTGAGAGTTGAAGTTCAGGGTTTCCTTTCACATTTAGATAACCCCCAACATGCTGCTTACTATTTTCCCTTCCAAGAGATAGTCATGCCAAAGAGTATGTTTTGCACTTTAAAGATGAGCAGGAGGTGGGATGGAAAAGAAGGTGTTAACAGTAACCAGCAAGTTATTGTTAAGAGGGTGTTGGAAGAGGGTAGCTGAGGGTGGACAAGAGATCTCTGATCCCCAGCTTTACACCATAAAGGGTCTCTTTGTTTTTTCTTACTTTTATATTTGAAAGTTTTTTTTCCTACTCCATAAGTGTTAATTAATCAGTTTCTTTAAAACTAAGGACGTTCACAGTTGTCAATCCAAAACTGTAATAATCATCAGCTGACTGATGTTACCACACTAAATCAAAGAGTTTCCAGCCAGAAGTAAAACTGGCATTTTTTTCCTTGGCATGTAAGAGCTTTTTTGGTAAATTACTAAATGTTTAAATACATGTTAAGCTTTTGGATATTCTGAAAATAGAAGTCATCTCTGTTACTTCTTTCACAGACTCCTTAGGAATCCAGAGACCCCCAAGTGGGGAGCAATTGTATTTAGTAATTGCTGTAAATTCTCTTCAACTTCTCACATTCTGTGATTTGGGAACACCATTAGAGCTAACAAAATGGACTAGTTGCAAATGTAATCCAAACAATGTTTTGAAATCCAGGTCTGACATTTTGTGGGGTGGAAGATGAAGAGAAATTAGATGCGCCCCACCCCCCCGAATTTGGAGAGCAAGGTAAATATGTGGCAATGGCTATGCTTTGGGTGTGCCCCACAGTTTTCCTTGGTAAGCAACCAGAAATAGCAGTGTCTACTTTGTCAGCCTCGACCACAGTCAGTTCTACTTGTGATTGAAACAAACAACCAAACAAAACAAACCCTTTACATCTGGAGTGGACCTTACACAATTCTTTAGCCCAGGCCCCACATTGTGGACAGAATGATGTGGAAAACCAAAGCTGACTACATCAAAACCCCTGCTGGGTCTCAACTACCCATGGGGATAAAATCTAACCTCCTTAGCTTGATGTAGAAGGTCTTTGATAATATGACCCTAATCTATCCCTGGTTCATCTCCACACAGGCATTATGAACCTGTTAATGCTGAATTTTTCATCATACTTGCAACTACCAGATCTTTTATTAACCGTTACCTTTACACATGCTGTTTGGCTAACTGGAAGATTTTTTTGCTGCTCAATCTTTGTTGAAAAGTTCCTACAATATCTGGCTCAGATAACAGTAATTATTATGTGCCAGTCACTCATTTAATCTTTACAGTGAGGTGGTTGACATTATCAGTACCCTTTTGCAGAGGAGGAACCTGGCCCAGAGAGGTTAAGTAAACTTCCCAAAGTCACATAGCCAATAAGTGGTGGAGCCAGGATTTGAACCTGTACAGCCCATCACTTCTGTACCTGTACCCTCAACCTCTGTACCACACTCCCCCTTCTCTAAGCTGCATGTACAAAGTTGACAGTGTTCCTAAATTCCTCAAGTGGCGTAACCTCTTTCATTCTTAGGATTTCCGAAGTGCTTTCTAAAGCAGGCTATTAGTAGAATCTAGCAAGTTGAATTATTATTTTGGTTTTTCTGTGCCTTTGTGATTTGTGAGCAATTCTGAGCGTCATTCAGTTTTGTGTGCCCAGGGCCTGGCAAATTGCCTGCCACCAGGTAAACACTTAATAGATTTATTTCTTCAATGAAAGAATGAAGAGTGAATGAACAAACACAGAAGTACTTGTATGTACTCAGGTGGGTCAGGATTGTCTTTCCTTCTGTGACATGCTTCTGGGATATCAGTTGAAAAACACTTTCTTCCAGTAGACTTTACCTGTCTCATGGGTGTAGAACATTCCAACAGGAAAACTTAGAGCTGTCATCTTCACATGACAGTAAATCATTTCCAAATCCTGCAAAGATGCCCATGAATTCTGCTGAGCAGCCATGTAGCACTCCAGTCTGACAACGTTGATTTATTTAAGTATAGGTTTGGTGCTCTGTGAGAGCTCACCATCTGCTTAAGTTGTGTTTACTTTAAGTACCAGTCAGCATTTTCCTGATGCATTATAGAAAAATGGTAGTTCGACTTAATTTTTAAGCGAAGTCTGTTTAAGAATAATTTGTTAATTACTAGTTGGTTGATCTAGTTTCCTTAAATTAAGGGCTTCAGTTAATATCACATGTTTATTGCCAGCTTGCTAGAAGCTGCTACAGTGATGCCCATAGTTGCATGATATACCCTAGTCCTATTTCTCTGTGCCATCCTCTGCCCCAGCTTTTAAATTCATCTTTAGCTAATTTTACAAACCTGGAGAGTAAGCTGATGGTTTCCTAGCTTTAGGGTTGCAAGTTGGAAGCTTAATTTAATAGCCACTTATAAAACCGTTTAGGCAGAAATTGGTTATTAGGCCTTCAATATGATAGGCACCCAGAGCCATTTCATCAAGGCTGATAATTCAAAATACAGGAGAATTGGAGTTCACAGTATTTGGGCTGAAGGTGTTTCATCAACCACACACACGACAGGATCCAAACCTTGCTGTGGGTTGATTTGGAGTCCAGAGAACTTTTTGGCAAGAAAGGAACTATTTGGCAGCCTGTTACTGGGGAGGTCCAGGGAGGCTGGCCCTGGCTATTAAAGAGAACACACTGAGGTTGGGTGAATCTGGATGTGTAATGGTTTTGTAAATGTTTTGGTTTCAATAAAATCCCAAATGTATTTTATCAATGCATTTCCCCCTGTAATTTTCAGACCTTTGTGTATTTCAAGGGAAATTTCGTCCATATGTTTTTGATTCATTTATACTTAACTCATCAAAATGTTGTTCTCTAAGAGTTATTTGATGTTCAAGAAGATTTTAGAGCTTGATTTAAATACCTTCTAGTATTTTTTCCCTTTCTTTTTTAAAAATAGAAAGTCATCTACTTTTGGCAAAACCTAAATGCACACACACCAAAAGTCTGCATTTGGTTGAAAGCTCTAAGCCCGTAAGGCTGTTAAGCTGGGCCAAATGAATTCTCCAGCTACTAGTAATGTGTGAGCTCTGTTCCTCAAGAGTATAAAGAGATCTTTACCTTTTGATAATCTCTGGTGGCTGTGCACGTGGAAAGAAACTCTAAAAAGTAAAGTGCCTGATATTTGCTAGCTCTTTGAACTTGGGAAAGCCACTTAACCTCCCTTCATTTTACTTTCCCCATCTGTAAAGTTGTCATCTTTGTCCTGCTTCCCTCCCAGAATTACTGAGAGGATTAAAAGAGCTCATATGAAAATACTTTGGAAAACACAAATAGCTCCACAAGTAGAATCACATCTCTTTTCTTGATGTTATTATTCCTTGAATAAAATAATAGATACTCAACCTTTAGTCAGTATTGATCATGTGCCAGGTACTATGTTAGATATTTTACAAATTGCTATATTGTTTAATCTTCATAGTATCTGATAAAGAGCAGATACTTTACATTTCTACATTTTGGAGGGTAAAACTCTTCTACATCATTTACCCAAGGTCTTATAGTTTGTGAAAGAACTGGAATGTAAATCTAGCCTTTTATGAGTTTTAGCCATTAAGTTGTACAGTATATGGTTTAAGTCATATTAATCATTGTCATGTTGACATAATGTCAAAGTTTATCTTGAATTATAACTAAGTCTGTCCATGTGGTTGGACTTCCCAGGTGGCTCAGTGGTAAAGAATCTGCCTGTCAATATGGGAGACATAGGAGACACAAGTTCAATTCCTGTGTTGGGATGATTCCCTGGAGGAACAAATGGCAATCTGCTCTAGTATTCTTGCCTAGAAAATTCCATGGACAGAGGAGTCTGGCAGGCTACAGTCCATAAGGTCACAGAGAGGTGGATATGACTGAGTGATGGGAACACACACAGACATACACTCACACATGTAGTTGAGGCCACTTATATTTTCTGTTACATTCTCTTATTGAATAGAGTGAGTGCATATATAATATTATGCTGTTTGATTAGGTACATATTAAATGATCATTCATTACATGGTTTAGCAGAGAAGCTAATTTTAACTGAATACCAACTTTGGACTAGACACTGCAGAGCTCGTTATGTGTTCATTGCCTTTATCCTCACAACAACTCTTTGAGGTAGAGACTGTTATTATCAAGAGCTGTGAAGATCTGAGATTTTACCCTACTTGCAGGCTAGCAAACTAGCCTCCTGTTTCATGGATGCTGGAAGGAGTTATGAAACTCCTGAATCAGAAGTGAAGTTATTACTAACAGCCAGCAGACAGCATCAGCCTCATCTCTGCATCAGTTTCCCCTGGCCCCCAGGTCCTACTAGGCTGATGTGCATTGACCCACGTGGGTCAATGTTATGGCTGAGGAGATAACCCCAAGCTCAGAAGTCCATCTCTTTTAATACTGTGGTAAGAAACCTTGCCTGACCCTTGCCCCAGATACAGACATTATCTTTATTATATTGGACAGTAAGCAGAACTGCCCTGTGCTCCAGATGGACATGCTGCATCTGTCTCACTGTTCCCTATACAAATTTGTTAGAGAAGTACCAGCCATCAGTGCCTCTGCTTCTAAGACATACATTATCTAAAGAGACTTATCTCCATTTTACAGATCAGGAATCTGGGCTTCGAGAGCTTTAGTCATTCATTCATTCCAGAAATATGTATTGAGCACCTGTATGTGTTAAGGTCACACAGCCAAAAAATGGAGGAGGGGGGCAGCCAACACAGGCTCTAAGTCATTAACTTGTCCCCTGACCCACTTACTCCTCACCTTCTCAGTCATTATCCATTTTGCCTCCCCACCTAATGACCAATGATATAAAATGGTGATTAACATAAGGTGATAATAACCCTTGGGGACACATTCCTGCCATCAGATGCTCCCCCTGCAGCTTGACCCAACCCTAGATACCCAGATGTAGCAAGGTTGCCTAAGATGTGAGCATGGTATTAGCAACCCGCAAGGAAGTCAGAGGTCATATTTAGCATCACATGAAAGTCAATGGTGCTAGGTGATTAGACAGTTACATTTGAATCATTTTGTAATGAAAAATTTAGTTTTGAATCTTTTGAATAATTTGCTCTCTGTATAAAATTGAGAAGGTTCTTTTTCCTTGTTGCTCCCTCTCCCAGTTCATCAGCATTATTTTATGTTGGTATAATGATGCCGTGAAATGACTCCATGTTTTGGTAGTGCCCGTGCTAGCTTGTAGGATTCCTCTTGCCATGTTTCTGAATCAATCCTTCAGGAAATATTAAGTGATTATGAAATTGAAATCTAGGGAGAAGAAAAAAGTCTTGACAATAATCTGACAGAAGCATCATTTCCAGACAAAGAGGTCTCCACTCCATGGGAAGGGGTCTCAGGGTGTTACTTTTCTATAACAGACTCCCCTAAGATAGCTAGCTTGCCAGTTTTCCTAGGAGAAGAATGTGGGATGGACCCAAGTGGGGAAAGGAGGGGTAAGAAGAATTAGAAGGTTGGGGTTGACATATATACTGTTGATACTATTTGTAAAACAGATAACTAACGAGAACCTACTGTAAGCACAGGGAACTGTCCTCAGTACTCCATGTGTGTGTGCTCAGATGTTCAGTCATATCCAACTCTTTGTGACCCTGTGGACTGTATGTGGCCAGGCTCCTCTGACCATGGGATTCTCCAGGCAAGAATACTGGAGTGGCTTGCCATTTCCTCCTCCAGGGGATCTTCCCTGACCCTGGGATCGAACCCACATCTCCTGCGTTTCCTGAATTAGCAGGTGGATTCTTTACCACTGAGCCACCTGGGAAGCCCACTCAGGTTCTGTGGTGACATAAATGGGAAGGAAATCCAAAATAAGAGGGGATATATGTATACATATAGCTGATTCGCTTTGCTGTGCAGCTGAAACTAACACAACATTGTAAAGCAAATATGTTGTTGTTGTTCAGTCGCTAAGTTGTGTCCAACTCTTTGGGACACCAGGACTATAGCCCGCCGGGATCCTCTGTCCATGAGATTTCCCAGGCAAGAACGCTGGAGTGGCTTGCCATTTCCTTCTCCAAGGGATCTTCCTCACCCAAGGATCGAACCTGTGTCTCCTACATTGGCAGGCAGATTCTTTACCACTGAGCCACCAGGGAAGTCTAAAGCAACTACACTCCACTAAAAATTAAAAATGAAAACAAATAATGGTGGACACTGGACAATGAAGAGGGCTGGTGTTGAACAAATAAAGTTAAACTGAACTGGTCAACCTTTGCCTCTTTCAACCAAGGGACCTTAGGGCAAGCATTCTTCTGATGGCATCTCTCCACCAGAGGGGAAACTGTACCTTAAATAAAAATGAAAGAAAGATGCCTGCCTTGATGTTCACTTAGCCCTGCCACTGTGTTCATGGATTAGCATAACACAGTGAGCAATTCTCTCCTGCTGGCCTACTCCTCAGCACCTGAAGCTATTGGCCCTGTTTCCTGAGCTTGTTTCAACTCCCTTTGATGCCAGAGAAAATCTAATTAGTGAAGAATTTGAAAGAAGGAATTTTGGAGAGAACTCTGCCACCTCAAAACCTCAGCAGAGTGGGACCATGACTTCCTTGTGAGACCCTCACTGTCAGGGGTCACTTCCTAATCTTAAAAGTTAAGAAAGAAAATTTATGCACAGAGTCTGTGATGGAGCTGGGCCTTGTTCTGAGCAGAGGATTCTAGAACCACTTATTTTGCAAATGAAGTCTCTCCTTCAGACAGACTCTATCTGATTCTAGACTAGGCTTGCAGAGAGAGGAAATTACCTTATGCACCTCAGCAGCAAAGTCAATTGAAAGAGAAAAATAGGAATCATTGGAACTGAGTTTTGCTTAAGAATGAAAGTGGGCCTCAGGAGCTAATGTTCTCTAAGTATATGTGATGGGGGTGAAGGAAAAAAAAATGTTTGTTGCTTTGCTCCGAATAGCCAAGGCCTGTTCAAGGCAGTGGCAAAACAACCTTAATAAACAAAACCAGACAAAAGCCCAACAATGGCTGACATGTTACTTTCCTAATTACTTGATTCTGCTCCTTCTTCCCCCAACCCCAGCCCCTTAGAGCAGCCAGGCCACCTTTCCTTGATGGAGCCATGCATCTTGCGTGGCTCCAAGGGAACCTTCAGTGCAGACCATCTTCCCTGCCTCCTTTGTTTCTGTTGATAGGCCCACCCACAGTTTCCTTGTTGTTGTTTTTGGTTGATCTGTTTGTTTTGGGTCCCTCCCCCCACCCCCCAGCTCCAGGAATCTGTACACACACTGGAGCATTTGGAGCTGACTTGGCAGGATAATGTGACTGCTGGCAGCTTCTAAAATATGACACCAGTGAAAATATGAACCAAATGTTTCTTGTACGCTAGGGTGTGAAGTCTTCATCACGCCTCGCTCTGAGAGCAGAGAGCACAAAAGAACTAGACAGTTTTGGGCCTTGATCTGGCTGTGTCTCTTAATTGCTGGGTGGTATCTTTGAACACAATTCTTTATTATAAAATAGCAGTTGTCTTACTTGCTTCATAAAGGTGCCATTGGGATCAGACAAAGTCGTTTATTGAGTGCCTATTACATGGCAGAGAGTATGGTGAAGTAGCACCTCTACTGAAACCTGAGTTCCTCAAAGGCAGGACCATTTCTTACTCCCACTGGGCTGGATGTGTCGAGTCTGACCCACTGGGCTTGGATCCTGATGCTGTCCCTTGCTAGTTCTGTGACTTTGGGTAAGTTAACTTGGGTTAACTTTGGGTAAGTTAACCTTTCACCTGGAAAGCATCAATCACAACAGCACCTACCTCAGAGAGTTTTCTTAGGAACTAAACAGGCTTTTATGCATAGCCCAAGGCTTGGCAGTCGCTCTGTGAATGTCAGCAATGGTTGTTACTTGTAAGCCCAGTGCCTGGCACATATCTGTCTTTTGAAATATAGTAAACAGTAAGTGCTCAACAAATGCTAGTTCCATTTTCCATAATCTGTCTTCAGCAAGTCTTTCCTTTCACATCTGGCAGATTACCATGGTGTGTCTCATTGGGGTTGATCCCAAGACAGGAAGATAGGAGTTTTCCAGAGGGAGTTTAATGGTGAAGGTTCTCTTCATATGCATTTGTTATTTCAGCCATTATAAACCTACAAAGGGAGAAATAATGGACCAACTAACTCAGTGTCTTAGGGCGTTTGTCCCTTCATATAGCCATTTGTTTCAGTTGAGCCCAGGCTCAGTGATCCTTAGCCATATTGGTGGTAGAGAGAAAGCAGAGAATGTTCACTCAGCAAGTCACTGGACAGGGACCCCCCACCGGCACCTGCTGGGGGAGGGAGTGGTGGTTATGTGTGCTTGTGGCAGAGGTGGGGGGCGATCGCTGGGTTTACAGCCTGGAGAGCTAAACGAAGAAGTTAATGATTCAAGGGGCTTTTCTTATCACTGGCATTTCTGAAAGGTGGCTTCTGATTATGTAAATAGTTCACATTTCTTGCCAACTTGAGGTACACCTCAGGCCTTCTCTTCTTCCCACTGGCTTCTTCCTTTGACTTAGAGCAGATGTTTATAAAGATCAGAATCTACTTCCACTTTTACAAGGTGCCTAAAATAGTCAAATTCATAGAGTGAGAAAAGACATTAGTAGAAGCCAGGGGCTGGGGTGGGGAGAGGAATTGGGGACTTAGTGTTTAATGGGGACTTAGCTTCAGTTTAGGAAGGTGAAGAATTTGGGAGATGGTGAGAGTCACAGTGTGAATGTACTTAGTACCACTGAAATGTACAGTTAAAATAATGGTTAAAATAGTGTATTTTATTATTATGTGACTTTCACCAAAATAAAAACATTAAAAAAATTGGAATCTACTAAAGAAAGAGACAAGAAACAGGAAGAAACCACTTCAGTGAGTGAACTTTATTTTTGGAGGGGTCTATATGTGTGGTTTCATTCTTATTGCTTTCAATTTCTTTTTTTAGATCTTAATTTATCATTGGACACCTCAGAGTTCATTTGGCTCTGACAAGGTCTTTAATCCCAACAACTTCATTCTCCAAACTACACTTTGCTTCGAGACCCAAGATCCCTCAGTGTTAGTGGCATGGTGCTGGTGGGTTTATCTGCTGGATTTTGCCACCATCTTTGTGTGTCTTCTGGGGGACTTCTCAGATACTGAAGTGAGCCTTTAACCTGCTAAATTCTTTGGATGGATTGACGGGTTGCTGGCTGTGACTTCCAAATCATACGTTCCCTGAAACCTTTAGTCCCTGGGGGGTTGACAGATCTGGGTGTTAGAGGTGGGGTGGGGGTAGGATTGGTAAATCAGTAGGGCTTATTGCTGCATTTATGCTCAAATAAACAAAAACAAAACAAAATTCCAACAAACAATGTGTGAAGTGCTACTTTCATAATTATTTAGGTTTTGTTTTCAGGATTCAAATGCAAATCCAGTTATATGGACCCTGTGAGCAGAGAGCATTTGAGATGATTCAGTCTAACCTTCCCATTTTACAGATGTGGGAACTGAGGCCCAAATGGGGGTCAGATAACTTGCTTCTGGTCACAGTGCTAGGAGCAGAGTCACAGCTGGGTTTCAGGCCTTGTGATGCCTTCTTTCAGGGTTCTTTCTTTTCTCTTCCACATGCATACCTATCCTTGACTGAGGTAGAAACTCTGACTTCTTATCCATTTTTTTTAACCATTTGTCAAAGTCTCTTACTTTTTAAAAATGGAGTTTTACAGCTCTTCCTCTTGGCTAAGTTTCTTTTCCTTCTCCTCTTACTTGTCCTATGTGTACATGGAAGCAAAGTAAATCATACATGCAAAAAAAACTTAAGTTGTAAAAGCATCATTTGCCCTGGTCACTCACCAGAGGTGATTTTTACTAACTGGTTCTGTTTTTGTTTTTTTCAGGAAGTGACTGCCAAACTTTAAATAATACACTCATATCTATGTTTCTTTCTTTATCATATTTTTACAGCATCTATTGTTTGAAAATGGGAATTGAGCTCTGTTGTCCTGCTTCTTCTCTACCCCACTTTCTCGCAGTGTTCCATGATGACTTTTACTCCTTTTGGTCAGCAGAACTTTTGAATTGTAACTTGCACCTTCACTTTGCCTTGTCAAATTTCAACCAGTTTTCCTAAGATGGAGTTCTAAGCCCTTCGGAGACTCACTCCTTACCCTACCCCGTTCCACACACCACCTTTTATCAGCTCCAGGTTACTCTTACCTTGTTCAGATGATTTTCCTTTCCATTCTTTCTTGTAACCACAGTCATGGCTTCTATGCTTTGGTTAACTCTAAAAATGACCCTGATGCTGAAAAGGACTGAAGGCAAAAGAAGAAGATGGCAGAGGATGAGATGGTTAGATAACATCACTGACTCTATGGACATAAATTTGAGCAAACTCCAGGAGATAGTGAAGGACACTATCTAAAAAAAGAATATAGATCTAGAGGTGATTCTTAGGGGAAAACTAGAGCTAGCTGCAAATGGCTGTGAGGGTGTACATTCAAGATGTTGTTTGATGAAAGAGAGAATGTAAGCTGTGGCTGTTGAGTTTAAGTGGGCTTCCCAGGTGGTGCTAGTGGTAAAAAACCCGCCTGCCAGTCTTGGAGATTGAGTCTTGACCCACCTTGAGTCTTGGAGACTCAAGAGACATGGGTTCGATCCCTGGGTTGGGAGGATCCCCTGGAGGAGAGCATGGCGACCCGCTCCAGTATTCTTGCCTGGAGAATCCCATGGACAGATGAGCCTGGCATACTACAGTCCACGAGCCTGGAAAGAGTTGGACATGACTTAGCGACTGACAACAAAAGCAAGAAAAGTGGAAAACCAAGGAATAGCGTTTATATATTGAGACTATGCAATTGCTCTTTGTTGCTTGGGCAAATAATGTATTACAATTTTCTCGAGAGGACTTAATGTCATAACTTGAGGGCTTGTCAAAGAAGAATATTCCTAACATCATGGTCATGACTGGCTTTTTTTTTTTTTAATAAAATGTATCATTCGTTGCTTAAAATCATTAAACCAAGATTGATACCTCTGTCAATGTCTTCTGAGAAGGTCCCTGTAAGGTTTTCCTCCATTGTTTTCCCTGCTTCTTTCTTCTAGCTCCCTGTCACACTTCACAGAAAATAGAGTCAAGTACTGTTCAGTTTCCTTAGGCTTAGAATCTCAGAATTTGAAGATGTGATCTATGAGGTTTTCTCAGTCAGTGATGACATTGATTCTTTGGCCTTCTTTCGGACAACTAGAATGGAACCATGTGTGCCCTGTAATAGTAAGAGAAGCTGTTATTTTGGAGAATCAATTGATATTGCTGATGAGTTTAATTTTCTTTGACTATTTATTTATTTTTGGTGTTTTCTTCCCAAAGGAGGATGTCAATATAATAGATGCTGTTTGTTTGATGGATCCTGTTGTGATTGATAATAGTGATTCTGATGCTTTCTGTTGGATTAAGATAATAAAAAGCCCAAGGGTATTTATAATATGCCTAACTGGGTTTTAGATCAATTAGTGGGTATCTGGGGGCTTTATATAATACATCACTAGAAACAGCTACTTGAGGAATAGCCTGGAAATTCTAAAAAATTATCCCTGTTTGAAAGTGTGATACCTGCTGCTCTAAATGACCATTCTGATACTTGATTTGTATATTATGTAGAATACTGAAATAGATAATTTACCAAGCATGCAATTTCTCATGCTGAAGAAAATATGCAATTAGGAAACACCCAACATAGATTTAGAAAAAAAGTATTTGCAGCAACTCAAATGGTTGATGTTAAACCATAATTTTCCCCAGATAATGGATTGCCACAGGAGCTGAATCTGCTTGGCCAGATTCTCCACCTCATCCTGGCTTTTATCCCTTTCTGTCTCCCTCTGTGTGGATCTTTCATGGGAGAAGACAATGTGGGGTAGCAGGAGATGAAGGCTCTCTACATTTTTCTCAAGTTTTGGCAAAATGTTGAAGCTGGGTCTTAACATGTATCCCCCACAGTTCATAAATCCTTTTTACTCACTCTAAATGGTTCTTTTAAAAATTTTTTTTTGAATTTTTATTGAAGTAGAGTTGATTTGTAATGTGTCAGTTTCAAGTGTACAGCAAATTGACTCAGACTTACTTTCATCAGATTCTTTTCCATTATAGGTTATTACAAGATTTTGAATATAGTTTCGTGTTGTATAGTAGGTCCTTGTTGTTTATCTATTTTGTATATAGTAGTGTGTATCTGTTAATCCCATACTCCTAATTTATCCCTCCATTCCTTTCCCCTTTGGTAATTATAAATTTGTTTTCTATGTCTATGAGTCTATTTCTGTTTTGTAAATAAATTGATTTGTTCATCATTTTATATTCCACATATAAATAATATCATGTATTTGTCTTTGAGTTACTTCACTTGGTATGATAATCTCTGGGTCTATGCATGTTGCTGCAAATGGCACTATTTAATTCTTTTTTTATGGGTGAGTAATATTCCATTGTGTGTGTACACCACATCTTCTTTATCTATTCATCTGTCGATCGGCATATAGGTTGCTTGCTCATAAGTCCTTTTGAAACTGATTTTCTTTTTGATGTGATGGGGTGTTTAAAGCTGTTGATGATGAAGTGGTGATTTGGGCAAAAAAAATCTTCTAATGGGCTTCATAAGTACCTAGCACTAGTTACAATCTGGAAAACTATAGGAGTCTGTGGTCTGTGTGTGGAGTGGGTGAGGATGTGCAAAGAGAGCAGAAGTGAGAATGTGATTGGGAGGGTCTCTTCTGGGGAATCCCTCTCCCAAGAGAAATGTTATTGGAAAGAAGCTAGTCTCTGTTGCAAGTGGCATCTAACGTTCCTCAGACCTAAAGTTAGCACCATCTGTGTTCAGCTTTCGGTAAGTCTTTCTGTGGTTTGGGCCTAACAAGTAGAGCCCAGGCCATTCTGGTCTTTTACACTTGATCTAGACTCCAATCACTTTCCCGGGATGCCATTTTGTTTTTTGCCAAGTGTGTGTGTGTGTGTGTGTCTGTGTGTGTCTGTGTGTGTCTGTGTGTGTATTTCTCCCCCTGGAAAATTAGTCTCAGGTGAAGCTGGTTGTGGGGCTGTAGCTTAAAAGGAATGGTATCTGAATTTACCTAGAAGTGGCATGGCATGTATGTGTGTGTATGTGTGCTGTGGATATACAGTGAGGTGGGACAAGGGAGATCAAAGTTGTGTGTGCACAGAAGTACAGTGTTCCTACAGGAGCCATCCCTACTTGGGAACCACTCTTGAGAGAGTGTTGCTAACCTGATCTTTCTATCCTGGGTCTTGGGAACTTGAATGTAAATGTGGTTTGGGTTTATATGCAGTACAGTTGGCTTACTGTTTAAAAAGCTGATGAATTTTGTGAGGATCCCTAAGCTCACATTCTTGACTAACGTCCATAGGGTTTCCCAAACTTGTATTTTAAAGTGTATACATATAGAATAGACATACATTTACAGCAATTGCAAGTTGTGTGTAGGTGTCACTGCTGCATGCTCTGGCACCAGCTGCCAGCTTCTCTTGGCAAGGAAGCAGGGCCCTGCTCCCACCCTCTGATTTTCCTGCCTCATCTGTCAGTTCATCTCTGAGCCACTCCAGCCCATCTTGGACTGGTGATTTCTTGCTATCATGGATATTAACATCACTCCGCAACCTCGGCTCTTGGCCTGCAGTTACTCAAAGTTATGTTTCCCCATTTCCGTGTCTTCATCATCTCTAACCTTATTGGGTAAAATAATACCTCTTTATGACAAATATTTTATAATAAACTGCTATAATTTTACAGTAAACCTTATAGATCAGAAATCTACTCTAGACACCTGATTACCAAAACTACCCTAAATATAGTAAAGAGATAAACGGAAGATAATTTAATAAAATTTTTAAAAAAATTTTATCGATCAAGGTCCTGACAGGAAAGAACAGAGTTAACAAGAGCTATTTTTAAACTGAAAAGACTTCAATGAATGTGAGGTTCAGGGTTAAGGTAACCAACCAACCAGAGGTAGGGACTCAGCGACCAGGGACAGCTGGAAGCACTTACCAACCCCTAGGCCTGCAGGAGCCGCAGGAGAGAGTGGAATCTGGAGCTGGAAAGTGGGAGACAGACACACCTTCACTCTTAGGGTTAGGAAGGAGGGAGGCGGTGAGTGAATACCCTAGTCTCTCCCACCTCTCACCCTGGGATCTTCCTCTGCCTCTCATTGGCTGAATGCTAGAGGCCCAAGGGTCAGGAAGCCTGGGGGATGAACTCCCCAGAGCTCAGCCTCCTATTGGAAAAAAGAGAGAAAAGCAGAGAATGGATCCAGGTGGGGTGGGGCACATGTAGAAACTAGCACAGTGTTTCAGTATGCACCTGCCAGTCACCTTGACACTGGAGGATTTAATGAAGGGTCAAGTTCTCGAACTTTGGTGTAGGATTTCTCAAGGAATACGGGAGTGTGACAAATGTTTTACGTTGTGTTTGGAGCTCTGATGTTCTCAAATGGCAAACAACTTTCGGTAAAGTTCTCAATTAAACCAAATCCAATTTTCTCTTTCCAGGTTGCTTTTCTAAAAAAATAACTTCAGCATATATTAAATCATGCAAAAATACATTTTGTTTATACCTATAAAGTTGAGTTAGTTTCTCAGATAATTTTAAGTCTGTTTTTTTCTTCTACATTAATGGCATTTGAGTTGTCTATGGGGGTGCAGGGCAAGTATCTGCTCAGCATGAGTATCTTGTCTATTATAGGATGGTTGTCCCCTACCCTCTAAGTAAAGGCTCACAGCACCCCTCCAGTTACAGTAAGAAACAAAAGGAAGCGCCCAACAGTGTTCAAAATGCCCCCAGACTGGGGTCTATCCTGTTACTGGCCACTGCTTTAGCTATTCCCAGATGGCCCCAGTGGTAAAGAACCCACCTGCCTATGCAGGGGACATAAAGAGATGTGGGTTCCATCCCTGAGTCAGGAAGATGCCCTGGGGGAGGGCGCAGCAACCCACTCCAGTATTCTTGCCTGGAGAATCCCATGCACAGAGGAGCCTGCTGGGCTGCAGTTCATGGGGTCACATTACTATGTCATCACCCACAAAATTGTTTGAGGTGCAAGTTTCCTCCAGTGCAGTTGGCATAAAACAAAGGAAAATGTCTATAAATTAAAATGCTGCCTTCTTCACCTTGCTGGGGTGAGCAGGTTCTGTAAATCTTTTTTTTCTGGGAGAGGATGTGGTCCAGGCTAGCTGTTACCTGAAAGAGACTCTCTTCCAATTCTTATTCCTGTAAAGATTCCCTCATGACTTTTCTCCTAATGTGTGCCTAATGAACACATCCTCCTCCACCAAAGCAGTGTGCATGTCACTCAGTTGTTCAGTGGTGTCTGACTCTGTGCGACCCCAGGACTGTAGCCCATCAGGCTCCTCTGTCCATGGAATTCTCCAGACAAGAATACCGAAGTGAGTTGCCATTTCCTCCTCCAGGGGATCTTCCTGACCCAGGGATTGAATGCGCATCTCTTGCACTGGCACACGGATTCTTTACCACTGAGCCACCTGGGAAACCCTGCCAAAACTGTGTATCCGTAGCTAAATTGGCTGAGCCACTGCTTTCTAGAACATCAGATCAGCCTGAATGTGGGCTTTTGAGGCACTTGTGAAAACAGGTGCCAGCATCTGAGTCTCTGCTGCTCTGCCACCCATCAGCATTTCTCAGTCTTCTCCCAGGACTTTTCACTTCCAGTCTCCCTTCTCATCTGTGTTGGCTGTGCTGCCTCTCCCTCTTAGCATCTACGGGTACCATACCTCCACCTGAGCTTAATAATCTGTACCACTGTTTATGTCATGACATAAGACATAATTGATCTACCAATCATGATTGGTCTACCTGTGGCTCTACCCTCCCTTTATTACTATGACGTTTCTCAGTGTCTGTGTCTCAGGGTCCCAAGTCCCACTGGAGTGTATATTATTCTTAGGGTGTGCTATTAAGTGGGCTTGCCAGTCACTTAGTGGCTTAGTGGTAAAGAATTCACCTGCCAATGACACAGGAGATGTGAGTTTGGTCCCTGGGCCAGGAAGATCCCTGAAGGAGGGCATGGCAACCCACACCAGTATTCTCACCTGGAGAATCCCATGGACAGAAGAGCCTGGTGGTTTATGGTCCGTAGGGTCACAAAGAGTTGGGTAAGACTGAAGCGACTTAGCACATACTGTGCGTGCTATTAAGCACCTAAAATTCCTTTCTAAGTGGCTGAGATGCTAGTAGGCCAATGCTGTTTTAGAATTTGAAATAGCTGATATGCCATTTCCACAGTATGTCTTCATCGCATGGACAATCTGGCCAATTATAATGGAATGTGCTTTAATTAACATAGCCATAGTCAGCCATGGAAGGTTGTGTGTACTGATACCTACTTCCCCTTCCCTTTCTGTCATGGATGCTGAAGGGATAACCTTAATGTGGTTTTGGCACACCACCTCAATTGTCTTTGAATGAGGCTCCCTTATAATTCTGCAGTGGCATCTGATCACCCCTTCAATGTACATTAAGACAGTGCTTCTTTCACCTTTGGTTCTCGTAATTAGATGATGAACGAAAGCTTTAAACATAGCATTTGGCAGAAGTGGGATGGGAGGTAAAGCTGCACATGAAGCCTGTTCAAGTCATCAGTTACATGTGTTGAGGCATTAAAATTATTCATTTATTAGTAGTCATATGTCAATCCCCAGACATATTTTGCCATGCAAAATATGGAACACTCTAGGCTAAATGCCACAGAACTGTAGAGATGGACAAGATTGAGAGTGCTTACTGTCTGGGGACAAAGCAGGCTAACAGACAGAGCAGATCAGAATGATTTGGAAGTAGACCAAGGGGAGAGAGGAGATAGAGGTTTTTTTAATGGGGGCACTTGAATCAAGTCTTGAAGGTAGTACAAGATTTTGATAAAGAAGGGAGAAAGGGTGCTGCAACTGAAAGGGTGCTGCTGACTTAACATGAGAAAAATGATATTTGTAAATTAATTGCTAAAATTTTGTGATTGACCTAGGTAGTGGCAAGAGTTTCAGGATGGCAGATATGTAGGATTTATGAAACTCTGACCCTGGTAGGGGATAAAAGTTGGGGACAACTTTGGACAGCAAAGTGCCTTCACCAACCTGCCAAGGAGCATAGATTGAATTTGGGGGCTTTGATGCTTCAGATGGGCACTGAGGAGGGGACAAACACACTAAAACCAGAATTCTAGGAAGATCACCCTTGTGCAGTGTGAAGGAGGGGTTAGAGAGTTAAGGAAGCAGGAAAGAAATGGTTAATGGGCTACTTAATAGCTCTCGCCAAGATGATGTGAGCAGAAAGTCTATGTGTGCTCATGGCAGACATGAGTGGAGAGCTACATGCATTTTCCTTCTCAGTAATATTGGAGGAATGACCGATACCTTTATTTCTTTTCTTACTGTGTGAAAAGTGTTATTGTCCTGGTCAACTTTTCACCTCTCACTGAGCCCAGACCACAAAGGGGATGATCAAATTTTTTTTTCTTTGCTCTCACTGGTGCTGGGAAGAGAAGGTGATATAATCTGTTAGTGTGAAATCATAAATGGAATTCAGATTATTCTTAGGCAGGCTGCTGACTTAATGCTTCTAAGCAATAGCTAGAGTTTACATCCTCATCTTGAGAGGGAAAAAAAAATGTTCCCTCTGAAGCATGTACTAAAGAGAAAGGCTGAGAAGATTGATTTTTTTTTTCCCAAAGAATCCATAAATATTTACATAAGTGCAAGTTACAAATCTGTGGCTTGGAGATTATCGAATTTCACTGCTTTTACACTCACAGCATATAAATTTCCAGCAGGCATTTGCTGGTTGTGAATGTTGGGTCTTTGGAGAATTGTCTCCTAGTTTGTTTCCTTTGCTCTTGGAAAACACATCTCTCATGTGCTGTTTTTAATACTGCCACTTATGGGTATGGATTGGTCACTGGCAGCCATGTGACAATGGTCCTTGGCCGAGGGGGCTTCACCGTGATGGACTGCCTGCTGGTGGGAGCATTGCACCCTGAACCAAAGTGCGGCTTTTAAAGATCCTTTCAGTAACGCCATCATTCTCTCCAGAAGAGAGCCCTAGATGGTGGTATAGTTCCAAAGTCTTTATGGACTTCTTAGGTAAATGAAAAACCCCCTGAAGATCATGTCCCTTTAGCAGAGAGACACGTCAGCAAGTCTTCATTAAATATGACTGTTGCATCCACCATTTTGCATGTGGACAGACCTCAGCAATTTTATTTTTTTATTCTCTTTACAGAATTGGGCCTAAGGCATGCTCTTTTCTTGTTTGGCTGGTCAGAACAATCACTGCCCAGTAAAACTTGTTGCTAAGATTCTGAATAGATTTTGGACTAGCCTACTAATCCCACGGGTCTAAATCTGTATACACCGAATGGCATATTTCTTCAATATACCAGGAACAAGGTCCTTGCCTGTGTCCTGCCTGTGACAGACAGCTAACACACATTTGTGGAATTGGGGAGTACTTGACCTGAAAGTAGTTCACGTCTGTCTTCTTTCAAAATCATTTTAACATTTGTTTTTAAATTTGAGAAGGTGCTGCACAAAAAATAAACAAAACGAATTTAAAATTCCTTCCAGTGGACCATGCCAGAGTGCCAGAAGAACTTAAGTCTGTAAAAGATGGGCTTTCACACAGAGAAACAAAGGGGCCATTTGGGTCTTGTATCGGGACTCAGATGAATACAGCTCGGTCGCTTGCAGAAGTGAGATTAGTGATAGGTGGGCTTAGAACTGGGTTTATTGCCAGCCTCAGAACAGACTCTGGTCAGCTTGCTTGATTAAAGGTTTAGCCTAGTGTCCACGGCAGTAACTGGTGTGGTCCTGATGAGAGGTTTGCAGTGGGAACCCAACAGAGGGGATGAGGTTTCTCAGCAAGCAGACAGAGATCACAGAATGAATGATGCCTTTGGATTCTGTGATTCTCAGATTCTGTGCCTTTGGACAGGACTCCAGGCCTGGAAGGGGGACTTAGAAGAGCATGGTCAGACCCTTGCCTCTAGCCACTTGACCGGAAGATGGAACCAATATGGAACCCTTAAGAAGAAATCTAAAGTTGGGAGTCTTGCTCTCTGGGCATGTAGAAGCCCAGGTTTTTAACTGGGGTATAAGATTAGGACACATTAGCAGTGAGGCAAATAATTCATGTCTTAAATTCAGGCAATCACTCCTTAAAGAACCCCTCCATGAGATCAGGCTTAGCTTTGGGTCTTGGAGGAAGGCCTGAGACTGTGTTTTATTCATTGTATATCTTCTTGTGTCTAGCAAGATGCCTGACAGTGTAGTACTCACTGAGTAATGGATTGCAATGTGAGTGGCCTGGGTGGTGTTTTAAGAATGTTAAAAAGCAATGAAAGCTTATCTAAAGTTGAATTTAAGTTTATAGTAACATTAAAAAAAAAATCCTTTAACTAATATTGAGGTTATGTAATACACAAAATAGGCCGGAAAGAAATGGCTATGTCAAGAGCAGGATCCTGAACTTTCTCTGGAAGCTATGTATTCTGGTGAAAAAAGAAAAAAACAACAAAATGAAACATGGGCTGTAGCTTCAGATAGATCTGGGTTTGAATCTCAACTTTGCTAAATACTAATTACGTGATCATGGCCCATAACTTCACCTCTCTGAGCCCAACTTAATCACCAGTAAAATATGGATACTGTTTCATTCCTGGAAGGGGTGTTGCAGGAATATAATGTTTTAATATAAGTTAAATACTTAGGTGGTGCCTGAGACCTAGTAGGCCATGGGATTGGCAATTCCCATACAGAGTGCTGAAAGAACTAATTGTGAAGGAGGGAGGCAAAAGGCTTTTAATGCCTTGCTCTGGGATTTGATGACCCTGATGGGCCTCATCCTTGTGCTCCCTGAGTGATGCTATTCTTGCTGATGTAATGGGCTGGGTCAATGTCGTGGAGATCTGATGACAGAACACCCACACCCTGTTACCCTCGGTGCCAAGACGGACGGTACTTGTTGGAGCTGACCCCTCCACAGGAACCAGGCTTTACTCACGTCCTCTTGGAAAATTCAGCCTGTTGCTGTGAAGTGGTCATGTTCTTAGCACGGGAGCACCTCCCAACCACTTCTGCAAACCCCAGCGCTCTCATCCTTCGCCCAGACATCCAGGTTCCTGTTTCATCAGGCAGAATTCATTTGCATCTTGACCATTCTTTCTTCTGATTTGGAGGAGTGGGAGAGCACAGGAAGTGAAAATCAGGGAAAGAGGCCTTTTTTCCCTATTGCCTAGACCCTCAGAAAAGTGAGACTAGGCTGTTGCATTGGAGTCATGTAGCTCTGATGCTTCTCATGGTGAGGTTTTAGGTTTTGGAATTGCGTCATCATGAGATGCATTAAATCCCATCTTCTACACTTTTGCCCCCGCCAAAGTCCCTTGTTTTTCTGCCAGGTGAAGCAGAGGGCAGGCAGGATACACATTTAGGGGCTGACTCATTCTGCTGAAAATGTGACCAGGCTCTGTGCATGTGGAAAGGTGGGCTGTCACACTGGAAATTGTGGAGTCCAACTTGGGTTTATGCCACCCTCGCCTTTGACTGACAGTGACTTTGCCCGTCAAGTATAGTTGTCATTGTCTAATGTTTACTATCTAGTATGACATAGTAAACAGAATGTTTACTGTGTTCCTAGCATGGAACAGATGCTTCATATATGTTATCTTGTTTAATCCTCACTGCAAGTCTTATAAAGTATGTGTCATTATCCTTATTTTATACACGAGGCTCAGAGAAGTTGATGAGTGGCATGAATAGAACTTTAAAACCAATGATTCTCCTCCAGCTGTGGTTCCTGCCACTGTCATTGTGTCTTCTACAGCCCTTGCCCTTATCAAACCTCACCATCTGCCCCTTACAACTGCCCCACTGCATTCATTTATGAAGACATTTGATGTCTCTATAAAATAATTTGTCCTGCTTACTTCACAAAATTGCCTGAGGAATTAGAATTGAGGAACTGCTGAAGGAAAAAAAAATTGGAAAAGACCTAAGTCCCTTATAAATGTTAAGAAACTCACTAATATGATATTGTTTTTTAAAATTAATTAATTAATTAATTATTCTGCCCTGAATATTAGTTGCAGCACACAGGATCTTTGTGGCATCACGAAGGATCTTTCTTTGCTGCGCTCAGACTCTCTAGTTGCGGCATGTGGGCTTAGTTGCTCCATGGCATGTAGGAGCTTAGTTCCCCAATCAGGAATTGAACCCACATGCCCTGCATTCCAAGGCAAACTCTTAAACCCTGGACCATCAGGGAAGTCCCACTAATATGAAATTTTATATAAAGGAAATGAAAGTTTTATCTCAGCAGAGATAAAAATGGATAATAGAGAAACGGTTAAAAAGGAAAACTTTACATATGACTATATATGTGCTTATATAGATATCTAATTGCTTCACATGTGTTATTTTATTTATAAAATAACAAGTCAATGAAGTCCATGCAGGTGCAATTCTTATCCGTAATTTAGAGATGAGGAAACTGAGGCACAGAGAAGTTCAGCGCATTGCACAAGATCACATTCCTGGTAAGCACAGACCTGGTCAGCAACAGTCTGACTCAGAAGCCTGCAATTTTAACTCTGATTATTTGATGTTCTGCTTTCCAAGGGCTTTCACAGAGGTGAGGGCAAGGGGCTAGGAAACCCATGAAAGGGTCTCCTAGCTAATTTTTCAGATGTGGTGTCTATCATGGAAGTGGTGACAGCCAAGGTGATTTTTAAAGGACTCTTGGGAATTGGCAATAAGTAAGACAGGAGGGTTAAGAAGAACAACACCAGGCAGAACCTTATTAAGGAGTCTGTAATTTACCCTAGAGGGCAATGAAGGGTTGTATGCAGGGGAGGACCATGTTCAGCTTTGAGTTTTAGAAATTTCATCCAGACAGCCACATGGCAATATGGCAGGATGGGATGATGGGAGAGGATGAAGGCTGTGGAGTTGGACAGACTCAACTGTCAATACCTGTCTGAGTTTATATTTTCTTATCTTAAAAACAAAGAAAATTGACAAGATGTACTTAGGAAGGTTACCCTGAGGATGAAATGAGAGCTGTTTTGCACAGTAAGTGCTTCATAGAGGCCAGCAGTGCATACTATGAGCTGCTTCAAGAAAACAGTTAAGGATGAACATGTTTTACCTGGGATGGTGGCCATGGAAATGGAGAAAAGTGGACAGGTTTAAGAGAAGTCGAATTGAGAAGATTTGACCATTAATCAGAGGGGGCTTCCCTAGTGGCTCCACGGGGTTGCAAAGAGTCGGACACGACTGAGCGACTTTCACTTTTCCTAGTGGCTCAGTGGTAAAGAACCTACCTGCAGTGCAGGAGACGCAGGAAATGTAGGTTCTGTCGCTGGGTCAGGAAGATTCCCTGGAGGAGGAAATGCAACCCACCCTAGTATTCTTGTCCAGAGAATCACATGGACAGAGGAACCTGGCGGGACACAGTCCATGGGGTTGCAAAGAGCCGGATACGACTGGGTGCCTGACACTGACCATTGATCCGATGTCATGGTTTAGAGAGGAGAGAAAGAGAGAGCTGTGAGGAGAGAGGTATCGTAGAAAAAGGAGAAGAAAGCGTGAAAAGGGAAGGAGTAGCGGAAGGGGTATCAAAGAGATGTAGAGCCTGTAAAAATACCCAGTGTTAGCAAAGATGTAATCACAGGAGGAGATAGACAAAGGAAATACTCCAGCGAGAAACAACACTTGTGATTTGATGAGGGAACAATCCAATTATTCGTTCAACCATTGTTTGTTTATGCAGTACCTTTTATACTAGACATCAATCAACAATGCAAGATAGTCTGATTATTGCGTTTTTTTGGATGGGCGTTTGTTTTAGCTTTGGTGGTCTTTAAATGTTCATACTTTGAGTTTAGAGTAGAAAATGAGTGATACTTTCCTACATAAATACCTTTTTGTAGTCACAATTTTCCATGAACTCATCATGGTTAGAGTTTAGTAATTAGTGTGTGTTTTTTGAATAGTGGATTATGTATATTTCATGTGGACTGATGACTGACAGATGAGGCCACTCTAGAATTTTCTGTGACAGCTCCATTTCCGTGTCATTGTAACACTTTCCTGACAGATGACTTGTAAAATGATTCATTGTGATTGAATGGGTAGGCCTTTTCATTTAAATAAATTAAAAAGCAGAAACTTCTTACGTCAGAATGTATCCTGATTTTCGGAAGATATGGGCCTTATAGCCTTTTGAGCTTAACTTGTAAATCCATTGCCAGTTTTCAAATTGAACCCACTTGTAGACTTTAAAATGTATATAAAACAGCTTTATTGAGATATAATTCACATATTATAAAACTCCCCCTTTTAAAGTATATAGTTGAGTGTTTTTTTAATATATTCACAGACTTGTGTAACCATCACGCTGTCTAATTTTAGAACATTTCATCACCGTAAAAAGAAACCCTGTGTCCGTTAGCAGTCACTGCATGTTATTGCCTACCTCCCAGCTCCTGGCGACCATGAACCTACTTTCTCCCAATGTGATATTTCCCTATTCTGGATATTTCATGTAGATGGAATCATACAATATGTGGCCTTTTGTGTCTGGGTTCTTTCACTTAGTATATTTTTGAGGTTCATTTATGTTGTAGCATGTATCAGTACTTTCTTCCTTTTTTATGGCCAAATAATATTTAAACATGAGAATAGACAACGTTCTGTTTATCCAGTCATTAGTTGATAGAAATTTAGATAGTTTCCACTTTGTGGTTATTACCAAGAATGCTACTGTGAACATTCATGTACAAGCATACAAGTTTCTATGTGGACGTATAGTTTCATTTTTCTTAGGTGTAGACCCAAGAGTGGAACTGCTAAATCATATGGTAACTCTATGTTTAACATTTTGGGAAACTAGCAAACTATTTTCCAAAGTAGCTGCCTTATTTTATAGTCCCACTGCCAGTGTTTGGGGGTTTGCAGTCTCTCTACCTTACCAACATTTGTTTGTGTCTTTTTGATTTTAGCTATGCTAGTGGGTATGATGTGATTTCTCACTCTGCTTTTGATTTGCACTTTCGGAGAAGGATATGGCACCCCACTCCAGTACTCTTGCATGGAAAATCCCATGGACAGAGGAGCCTGGTAGGCTGCAGTCCACGGGGTTGCTAAGAGTCAGACATGACTGGGCGACCTCACTTTCACCTTTTACTTTCATGCCCTGGAGAAGGAAATGGCAACCCACTCCAGTGTTCTTGCCTGGAGAATCCCAGGGATGATGGAGCCTGGTGGGCTGCCGTCTATGGGGTCACACAGAGTCGGACACACTGAAGCGACTTAGCAGCAGCAGCAGTGACAAATGATGTTGAACATTTTGTCATGTTTTTTGCTTCATCTGGATATCTTCTTTAGAGAAATGCATATTCATATCATTTGTCCTCTTTCTAATTGGTTTATCTGTCTTTTTATTGTTGTGTTCTAAGAGTTCTTTATGTATTTTGGATACTTGACCCTTATTGAGAATATGACTTGCAAATGTCTTCTCCCATCGTATGGGTTGTGTTCACTTTCTTAATGGTGTCCCTTGAAACACAAAAGTTGTAAATTTTGACAAAGTCCAGTTTATTTTCTGTTTTGTTGCTCATGCTTTTGGTGTCATATCTAAAAATTTATTGTCTAATTCAAGGTCATGAAGATCTATATCTATGTTTTCTTGTCAGTTTTATAGTTTTAGTTCTTATATTCAGTTTTATGATCCATTTTGAGTTAAGTTTTGTATATGGTGTGAAGTAGGAGTCCAACCTTATTGTTTTCCATGTGAATATCCAGTTGTCTTAGTACCTTTTGTTGAAAAGACTTCTTTCTCTATTGAATGTTTTGATATCCTTCCTGAAAAGCAACTAACCGTAAATGTAATGGTTTATTTCTAAACTCTTTATTTCATTGATTTGTGTGTCTTGATTACAGCTGCTTTGTAGTAAGTTCTGAAATCAGGATGTGTGAATCCTTCAGCTTTGTTCTTCTTTTTTCAAGATTGTTTTCGCTACACTGGGTTTCTTGAATTTCCATATGAATTTTAGGATCAACTTGCCAATATTGGCAAAAAAGGCATCTAGGATCATGACTTGAATTGCCATGAAGATGCCGTGAAGATAAACTTGCCATTTAACAAGTTTGCAATTCATAAACTTGAAATATCTTTCCATATATTTATTTATCCTTTAATTTCTTTCAATGGTATATTGATGTTTTTAGTATACTCGTCTTGTACCTCTTGTTAAATTTATTACTATTTTATTATTTTGATGCTATTGTAAGTTATATTGTTTTCTTAATTGTATTTTCTGATCAGAACATATAGAAATACAAATGAGTTTATATATTGACTTGTATCATACAAACTTGTTGAACATGTTTATTAGTTCTAATAGGTTTTTTAAATTGACGGGTTCCTTAATATTTTCTTTATACAATATTATGTCATCTGTGATTAGAGATCATTTTATTTCTTTCTTTCAAATCTGGATGACTTCAATTTTGCTTTCTTGCCTAAATATCCTGGCTCGACCTCTAGTGAAATAGAAGTGATAAGATCCTATATCATTTTTCTTGATCCTGGGGTAAAATCTTTAATCTTTCACCATCACATATGATATTAGCTATAGGGTTTTGGGGGTAAATTTACTTTATCATGTTGAGGAAGTCACCCTCTATTCCTAAGTTTTTGAATGTTTTATCATGGAAGAGTTGGATTTTGTCAAATGCTTTTTCTTTGTCCCTGGAGATAATCATTTTTTTTTTTTCTGTTTTTCTGTTAATTTGATGTTATTGTGATAGTTTTTCAGAAGATAAACCAACTTTTGCATTTCAGATAAATTCCACTTGGTCATGGTATATAATACTTTTGTATGTTGCTAGATTTGATTGACTTGCATTTTGTTGAGGATTTTTGCATCTATATAAGAAATATTTTTGCATTTTTTCCCCTTCTTGTATGTCCTTGTCTGTTTTGGTATCAGGATAATAAGAGCTTCATAGAATAAGTTGGAGAATGTCCCTTTTCCTTTATTTTTTTTTGAAGACTTTGAGAAGAGCTGGTGTTAGTTCTTGAAACATTTGTTAAAATTGACCACTGAATCCATGTAAGCTTGAGCTTTTCTTTGTGGAAAGTTTCTGTTTGTTTGTTAAATGACCAATTTAGTCTCTTTATTTGTTGTAGGTTTAGGCAGATTTTCTATTTTCTTTTGAATCATCTTTGGTAGTTTGAGTCTTTCTAGGAATTTGTCCACTTCATCTAGGTTATCTAACTTATTTACATACAGTTTTTTATAACTCATTTACTTTTGCTTCAATTTATTATGACAAAATTATATTTTTTGAAAATAAGAGCTTCTACAAAACATATCTATGTAGCTCTGGACACAGGCCTGTGATAATAGCTATTATAGAGTGCTTACTATGTGCTGGATAGTTTGCTAAGTACTTTATACTTTTACTTTCATGTGCTACAACAACATTTTGAGGTAGGTAGTATGTTATCTGGAAATGGAGGCTCACATTGGTTGTACAATTGGTATGTAGTGGAACTGGTAACTGTACCCAGATAACCTGGACACTTAGAGCAGAATTCTTTAGAAAGAGCTACTGTTCCATCCTATCCAAGTGTTAGCTTGGGAGAAGAGGAATTTCAAAGCCACCTCTTCATATAGAATGTCTTAAGGTCTCAAGTACAGGATGCTGAGTGGAGAGATGTCTTGACTTCTGAAGTTTCAGGAGAGCTCCAGGAACCATGAGGCTGTGGTAGGTAGTGCAGAGGTAGAGAGTAGGACAGGAAGATGTTTTGAATTTACCCAGATTATTCTCTGTAGTCTGCCTTAAGCTTAGGTCTCAGGGTTATGCTAGGAACGTGGACTGGGGATACAGCACAGAGGGTTTTGCAGCTTGATCCAGGGCAGAGGGTGCTGGAAAGGTGCTTGATATAGTTTCTCCAGCTTCCAAGGTAAGAGCGCAACTTCCTCCCCATCTTTGGAAACACCCCATAGGGCCTAGAGCTTTCTTGAGTAATACTTGTATAATTGTATCATAAATGTATTTTCAGGAGCCACTGGTGTGTAATTCCCCCAAGGGCAGAAACACTGGCAAATTGATTGCTCTGCTCTATTGTAGGAATAGCCTAGAATTTAGGGGCAGAGGGCCCGAATTCAAGTCCTAACTTTGCTTTTCACTCATGGTGTGACCTTAGTCATATTACTTTCCCTCTCTAAATCTCAGTTTCATCATCTGCAAAGTGAGAAAAAAAATACATCTCATAAATCATTCTAAGTTCCAAATTAAATTAATGTATGGAAAGTGGCTTTGTAAACTGTTAAACCTTACAAAAGTTAACGAATGGCTCTTTTTCTCCCCCATATGGAAAAAGCCACTGAATGAATAATCTCCTACTTGAGTGTCCATTTATGTCAGCCTGCTGAGGTCATACGGTGTGGCTTTGAAGTGGAGAAAGTGTGACTGTCAGGTTTTAAAAAGGAAGCAGAGAGACTGTATTTCTCTTGCCTCTCTGCAAAGTAGCAAGCACAGCTGTAAAGGCAATGATTTCACAGAACCTGCAGCACCTTCCTGGGGCAGAAACAGTCAAAATAAGGACAACTGAGAAACCAGACTTGGACAAGTTGGAGAAATGAAATAAAAACAGACCTGGAGGGCATAAAAAGCAACTGCATTTATAAAAAGCATTCTTAAAATAAATAGGTTCTTATGTTTCTTTTGTGGCCTTTCTAGAAAATTCCATCTAGTTATTACCTGATCACTTTTATCTTAAGTGTATGACTGAAAAACAAGAGCTCTGAGGTTTTTAGCTTGGTACTTTGTTAAAATCGAGAATGATGATGTTTCTCAAGATAATGTCATATCTAGTGTCTGTTATGGCTACTATGGTTCACCGACGATTTTGGGAAAGTTTCAATCAGGCTCAAAAGAAAAAAAGCAGTTAGGGTGGAGAAAAGACGGCTGGTATTGGGGTTGGCAGATGATACATTTGTGTTTGGTTCCTGGTTCTTTTCTCCTAGCTGGGTCCTTGGAGAAGTTATTTTTCTCAGATTTTCTCATCTGTAAAGTAGGGAGAATAAAATACTTTTTCAGTAAGGTTGTGATGAAGACTAAATAAACAGCAATAAATATTTGTTGCCTTCCCTGCCTTCTTTTTGATTTAGCTTTTTGTATTGTAAGACCGACATCACTTACTGAGAAAACATTTCCAAACCAGTTTTTCTGTCTCATTCTAAATGTGTCTCAAGCGTCTGACTTTTCTTCATCTGGAATTCTGAGAGCTGCCCTTTCAGGGTGGTCAAACAACATCTCTCTGGTCTATTGACTTCTCCAGAGAATTCTGAAATCCTCTGAGTCTCTAGGTCAAGGCCTTGCAAATCTAGGCTCTGATCTAGGAGAATTCATGGTCACGGTAGTTCTAGGCATGAGAACATGATTAAGCAGTACTCAGACAGAGACCACTGTATCTGCTAGGGTTGCTGTGGGAACAGATGGCACTCTCTGGGGGATAATGAAAGGAAGTGTAGTGAGGGGACTACTTCACAGCTGTGGGCAGGCTACCTGGAGGGGCCAGGGGGCCAAGGGAAGAACCCACAGAGGAGGCCTTGGCTCTGGGAAGGGGCTGCCTGCCATATGTGGAGAACACCATCACCGCCACCCAAACCCCAGAAGAGAGGCAGCGCCGTGAGTGGGCCCTTGACTCCTCTCCTGTTCCTCCCTCCAGTTAAGAAGATTTGGGGGCAGTTGGCAAAGCGTGGCCTTCTAGGACACAGGGTGGGGGTGCAGAGAATGGATCTGGAGGGGGAGAGGAAGAGAAGAACTGTCTTCTCAGTGAGGGAGGGTCCTTAGGGCTGATGCTGGTATTATGCAGATTGACTCCAGTCCTGGAACCACGGGCAAGGGTAGCACACACAAGTACCACCTTTTATCCCACCCCCCCTTTTATTCCCCTGTCCTTTTACACATCTAGAAAGGAAAAGATTTAATACTACCCAGGTTTGAAACTGAGAAATCCTGTCTTCTGCTTCCTTGCATTCTTGGCCACAACTCTGGCAGTACATACTTCAGAGGCAGCGCCTGTTTTCCAAGACCTCTTTGAGAATTTATGAAAATGGGTTACTGCTCCTGGTAACACTTGCAATTCTTTATTTTCCTACTGTAGACAGATGAGGAATTGCTCTTGTGGGCTGATATGAAGTGTATAGAAGTCACCCTAGATCACATCAGCAGCCTACCTACCCATCAGACAGAATTTCCCACATTGCCGACTTTTGGGGGCCACTGTGTTGAAGTTACTGCAGAGGTTCCTTAGGATTGATGGCAGAGAAAAGCTGCTCATGTGAAGTTGGTCAGGCTGCATCCTAGGAAGGAGGTTGGATTAAAGCAGGAACATCTTAAAGGCCAGCACCACAAGCAACTTGGAGCTGTTTGGTCCTTCTAAGAGAAGTAGGGAGTGGCAGGCAGTCTTGATTGGCCTGAAGATATTTGAAACTCTGCCATGTTAAAAAAAAAGATTATACTTCAGGATGGGCCCCTGGGATGGGATGAGCCCAGTAACTGCAAGTTACTGGGAGATGGAGTTTTGATCCCTAGGATGAGGAAGCCCTTAAACCATGAGAACATATGAAGATTGGCAGGTGGCCTTATGCAGTCATTACATGCTTCTGCAAGGAACAGTTCGATTCAAAGGTCAACTCAAGAAGCTGTGGCAGAGAGTAGATCTGGGCATAGAGCCTGGGAACAGAGTGAGACAGTGTCCAGTGCCCTGAACAGAAGTCATGAGTGTCTGAGCAGCAGATCTTACCTTAGAATAGACATGAGGTTCTGAACTGCTGTGGCTGATAAGCTATGGGCACGGGGTGCTAAGCTTATTTCTGGGATGGATTTTATTTGTCTCAGGTTGCTTCAGAGGCCTGAATTGAGACCTATGTGCTGACGCTGCTCAACATCTTAAAGATGGTGTCTAATCCTTCATGGGAGCATGGTCACCATCACTGCAGGTCCTCCATCTGCATCTGGAGGGTGAGTTCTTTGGAATGTTGTTAGACAGAATCAAGCATGACTTGGGTAGTTGGACAAGATAAGCTTGACCTTATTAGATGAGGATGAGAGTAAGCTTTGATTGGGTCTCAGATTAGAGACAAGGAGGATGGGGTCTTACTTGTCTGAGGCAAGGGCAGATCTGCCTAACCAATCTGTAATTTATTAGGCTTCTGATAAAAATTGTGTTTGATATGTAATGCATGACCTGAGGGGCTTTCCAGGTGGCTCACTGCCTGCCAGTGACACAGGTTTGATCCCTGGGTCAGGAAGATCCCCTGGGGGAGGAAATGGCAACTCCCTCCAGTACTCTTGCCTGGAGAATCCCATGGACAGAAGAGACTGATGGGATACAGTTCATGGGGCTGAAAATAGTCAGACATGACTTAGCGACTAGGCATGCACACACCAACAATCTGAGTCCCTCTTGTGCTTGCCATGCGGTGTGACTACATTCATCAACAAACACACATGGAGATTTACTGAATTCTGTTCTACCCTGGAGGAATAACAAAAAGAATGAAGACAAAGAAAATCCTCATTGGAGAAATTAACTTAGGCAATTAAGTTGGCTGGGTAGTCCTGAAATTATAGCTTGTGTTTAATATATGGAAACAAATAAGGAATTAGGACTTTGATTTTTCCTTGTCACATAAACATAACAAGTTTATACATGAATAAAAATTAATGTCTGTGCCAATGAGTGATACTAAAATGCCATGCTATTCTTGCTTGTTATTTTTGTCACCATAAAATAAACCATATTTACATGATTATGTAACCATATGCTTTTCAGAAGTTTTAGATTTAGATTTCATAATAGTAATGAGAACTGGCAGTTACATAGCATTTACCATGTGCCAGGCACTGTTCCAAATTGTTTACATATGTTAACTTCTTTAATCCTCATATACTCTTATATCCATATAAGGAAAATGCCATTATTATAAAATATGAGGAAATTGAGGCACAGAGAGGTTAAGTGACTTACCTAAGGTCATGCAGATAATTAATGAAAGAAAATATTTGAAGCCAAATACTCTTAAACACTACAGAGTACTATGGAGCTATGATTTATTAAGTAGTCACTATTTGCCTCATTCAGTTTTTACCACAGTGCTGTATGAAAAGAATTGTTTTGTTCATCTAACAAGTTAATAAACCCTAAAATTTAGGGATGCTTAGAAATTTGCTGAGGATGGAACTTGCCTGCAAAAGTCAAGGCAAATTCATGGACTCTTAGAGTTTTCTTGATGAACTTTCAATGGATAAATTTTCTGTACATTTGAAATAATCAACTCTGTAAAAATGAAACCAAACCAAAATAAATCTGACCTATTGAGAAACTAAAATTGTATTTGATGCACTTTCTCTATCTTAATGGAAATGATCTTTTCTAAAAAAGTATTTTTATTGAGGTTTACATCGATTTATAATACTACATAAGTTTAAGTGAGCACCATATATATTTCTACTTCTGTATATGCTATAGCATGCTTACCACCAAATTTTTAGCTTTCATCTGTCGCCATAACATTGACCCTCTTTACTCCTTTTGCTCTACCTCTGCCCCTTCTCCTCTGGTAACAACTACTCTATTCTCAGTATCTATGTGTTTGTTTTTGCTTGGTTTGGTTTGTTTATTTTATTTATTTATTTTGTATTCTACTTATTAGTGAAATCTTACAGTATTTGTCTTTCTGTACCTGACTTATTCCAGTTAGGATAAAGCCCTCAAGGTTCATCCATGTTGTTGCAAATGGCGAGATATCATCTTTTATGCCTGAGTGTATTCCATTTTGTGTGTATGCATATTTGTATGCATATGTATCACTAGGTATGTGTATGTATAAATCTATATATCTATATTTATCTATCTCACATCTTTATTTATTCATTGATTGACACTTAGGCTGTTTCCTTATCTTAGCTATTGTAAATAATGCTTCAATGAGCATAAGGGTGCATATATCTTTTTGAATTAGTGTTTTCATATTCATTGGGTAAGTACCCAGAAGTGGAGTTTTTGAATCATATGGTAGTTCTTAATTTTTTGAGGACTCTCCATACTATTTTCCATAGTGGCTGTACTAATTTACCTTCCCACCAACAATGTATATAAGGATTCCATTTTCTCCACATCCTTACCAACCGTTGTATTTCTTGCCCTTTTGGCAATAGTCATTCTAGCAGGTATGGGGTGGTAACTCTTTGTGGTTTTGATTTGCATTTCCCTAATAATTAGTGGTGGTATAAAACACCTTTTCATGTGCCTGTTGGTCATTTGTATGTCTTCTTTGGAAAAATATCTTTTCATCTCTGACAGTTTTTAATTGGGTTGTTTTTTGTTGTTCAGTTGTATGAGGTCACAATATGTTTTGAATATTTATTAATAAAACCTTATCTGATATGTGATTTTCAAATATCTTCCTCCATTCAGTAGGTTGTCTTTTCATTTTGTTGATAGTGTCCTTTGCTGTGCAGATGCTTTTTAGTTTTATGTAGCCCCACTTGTTATTTTTGCTTCAAAAATGTTCTTTCAGTCCACCTTTTTCTCTATCACATTACCCTCTTTATGTCTCTCAATGAACATCTAAAATGAGCAGTTGTTTTTCTTGGTCACTTCCTTGATTTGGGTGCTGATGGTTTTCCGTTGCTTTCTGTAGTGTTTGCTTACTTTCTTTTTTATTCTCCATGAGAATCAGGACCTCATCTATCTCCTTTCCTACTCTTTCCCTCATGCTTACCTACTGATGTCCTCCAGAGACATTTGCTGGAAGACTGACAAGTCTTCTGAAGGCAGACAGAGAATATAAGGGAAGAAAGTGACTCTTCAGTCCCCTTAAAACCTGAACCCTGCACTGGGCTTGGATGAGTGAAATCTGTGCTCAAAGCAACCAGCCCCAGGACAGGAATCTGAGGTCAGCAGATTAGTGAAGACACAGGCAACTGTCCACTGCTAGGAAAGGCCTCAAGCCTGGCTTATTTGGCCAGATGTTCTTGGGAGTGTCTCATTGTCACCTCTGGGTCCTTGATCGTGGCCTGTGACTTTGTACTTTGAAGATTTCTGATGAGTGCTGTGGGGTGTGCCTTAAAGTGGCTTGTGTGCACTGTGGAATTTGGCTCCTGAAAGCCTCATTTTAGGGCTTCCCTAGTGACTCAGCAGGAGAAGGCAATGGCAACCCACTCCAGTACTCTTGCCTGGAAAAATCCCATGGACGGAGGAGCCTCATAGGCTGCAGTCCATGGGGTCACTAAGAGTAGGACATGACTGAGTGACTTCACTTTCACTTTTCACTTTCATGCACTGGAGAAGTAAATGGCAACCCACTCCAGTGTTCTTGCCTGGAGAATCCCAGAGATGGCGGAGCCTGGTGGGCTGCCATCTATGGGATCACACAGAGTCAGACACGACTGAAGCGACTTAGCAGCAGCAGCAGCAGCAGTGACTCAGTTGGTAAAGAACCCCCTTGTCAATGCAGGAGGCATAAGAGATGCGAGTTCGATCTTGGATTGAGAAGATCCCCTACAGGAGGGAATGACTGCCCACTCCACTATTCTTGCCTGTGAAATCCCAGGGACAGAAGAGCCTGGAGGGTTACAGTCCATGGGGTCCACCCAGTCCATGGGGTCACAAAGAGTCAGACAGGACTGAGTGACTAACACTTCCGCATTCAGTCTCATTTTTAAGGGATTATCTGAAGCCTGGTTTTGTTGTTGTTTTGCTTTCCTTTTCTTATCTTAGCTCACTGAATTGCCTGGTTCAGGGGATATCAAGATACCAGCTTGACTCACTGTAGGCACTGACATGGAGCAATTTCTCTCATTCTGAGAGAAATCTCAGAAGTCTGCTGGGTTTTGAGGGGCTGGGGGATGAGGCTCTGTGGAGAGAAGCTCTCTCGCCTGCTACTCCTTTTTAAGCTTTCTTTGCGTATTATTAGCAGGAGAAGCCTTGCAGTGATAGCTTAGACGTGAGTACTGGTCTGGGTAAGAAATCTTGAGAATCAGTGAGCTTGGACTTTGGGTGCTTGCTCGTGAATCCTGACCTCAGTTTCCGCGGGTGTTGACAGGTAACTATTGGTTTCCAGTGAGAGAGGGGGAGCCTTAATCTCACCATGTGTGGGATGTGCCCCGTGGGGCCGTGTTTTGTAGGCAGTGAAGTTAAGGCTTGCCCAAAAAAATAACATGTTTTCCTTGCCTGGTGCTTGAGGTGTTTGCCCGGTGACTGGCTGATTGGCAGTTAGGGAAGAGAGGAGACATTGGTTAACTTGGGTGTCCGGAAGATTTGTGTATGTGTGTTTGTGTAAGTGGTTGTTTCTGTTTCTTTGGAAACAGTGGAGGACAGATGGAGAAATAACAAAGATATTACTACTTTCAATTTGTGTTTGAGTTCCTTGAAGCATCTTACCAACATTAGCTTGATGTCATTATTTCAATAATCCCATCACTTCAAGAGTACCAGAAATCTTTTGATGTGGGTGTCATAAAGGTGGATAGGAAAACTGAAGATTTTGGAAACTACTGAGAATTTTGCCATCCTAACTCATATTTGAACAGCTTTATCTGGTTGTATTTCCTACAGAGGCACTTAGTGGAGAAGATAAATCAAAGCTGTATCTCATCAAGGTTTTCTTTCAGCCTTGATGCAAAATGCTTTCCTGAGATTAAAAATGGTTGACAATTTAGGATGTGGTGGTACATGGAAGAGATATTTTCACTAAGTAAAATTCTCACTACTCTCAAGCATTAAGAAAAAAAAAAAACCCTCAAAATTTTTCAGTCTTTCCTTACATACTGACCTTTCTGCCAGGATGAGGCTGGAGTCAGTTGGAGGGCCAGTGATCTGCTTTCAGGGACAGAAGTCTAATCATCTTGAACAACCCAGTGTCCTGGGTTAGGAGGGGTTGCTATTATTGAGATGTCATCTCCCCATTTTCCCAAGTGGTTGAACTGACTAGATTTTTGATTTGTGCTGTGACTTTTTTTTTCCTACATCTGACTCTTGCTGCCTTATTCAAAGTTCAGTTCAGTTCAGTCACTCAGTCGTGTCTGACTCTTTGCGACCCCATGGTCTGCAGCACACCAGGCTTCCTTGTCATTAACCCCTGAAGCTTGCTCAAACTCATGTCCATAGAGTCAGTGATGCCATTCAACCATCTCATCCCCTGTCGTTACCTTCTCCTCCTGCCTTCAATCTTTCCCAGCATCGGAATCTTTTCCAATGAGTCAGTTCTTTGCATCAGGTGGCCAAAGTATTGGAGTTTCAGCTTCAGCATCAGTCCTTCCAATGAATATTCAGGACTGATTTCCTTTAGGATTGACTGGTTGGATCTCTTTGCCATCCAAAGTATTTTTATTAAATATCACCTGGGATATTTTGGGAATTAAAAAAAAGAGAGAAGAAAAGAAAAAATAAGAAGAGCAAAAAAAGAATAGGCAATAAGATAATGAAGGAAAATATAATTTGCTGAAGAAAATTTAATGATAAAAGGAGGGTTCGATTTCTTCTTTGGTATCCCAAGTGGAGAGCGCATATAAACATTGTCATAATCTGTATTACTCTTATTTTTTTTCAGACTTTATTTTAGCACATATATAAACATATATATAATTAATATTTTCAAAATTTGTGTCTGTTTTACATCAACTGCATTTTTTAACCTTTTGACCCCATTTACCCTTTAGTCTTATATTAATCTTTTTAGTCTGTATTAGTCTTGTTTCTGATGACTCCAGGTGACCCTAAAAGCACCCACTGATAAGAAGACACTGAGTTTCTCAGTTTATCCCAAGTGCCTTCCAGATTCCACTCTTTTCCTACCATGAGTATGACTGGAGTCTGGATGGTGAGGACAGCGTAGCCAGGCTCTAGCGGTGGGCTTGCCTAGCAAGGAGCCTTCCCTTCATGTCTGTGTTCGGGAGCAGGACTCTGGGAAAGTAAACAAATTCATCTGCCTCTCTAGCTCTGGCTCCTCCAAGCCCAGGCCGAGGTATCTGATGCTCCCGGGCTTGCTCAGCCAGCAATAGCCAAGTTTATCCCAGGGTCAAGTGACCCATTACCCAAGCTTATAGGTCAGCTGGCATGTCACAGAGCTGGGGTTTGAACACTGACCAGACTCCACAGCCTTTCTTGACACTGCGTCTCAATTCGAAGACCAAGAAGGTAAATCTACTTGGGGGCCTACAAGTAAAAAGCTGATATATAGTTAAGGTTTGGCTTGGTAGTTGCTAGATTATCCGAGAAGCATAGAAGCTCAGGCTCTCTTTGACGATCATCCCCTCCAACATCTTTTAGAATCCTTCATCTCTCTGCACATGCTGTCAAGTGTAGATATAACTCTTTGCACCATCCATTACCTCAGCAATTCCATGTGTTTAATACAAGGTGACTGAGAAAAACAGTAGCCAACATTTCATTACACTTTACAGTTATGTAGTTCTTTTGAAATATCATCCATTTGATCACCTCAATATCCCCAGAGGCACTTGATGCCAATATTGTCCATAGTCCCTTTTTTAGTGAGAAAAGTAATGTTCAGAGAAGTTAAGTAATTTGCCCAGGATCACACAGCTAGTAAGCAAGGGAACTGAGATTCAATTATTGATTTCCTAACATATATCTGGTCCCCTGGCCACAATGTTAGGCTTATGGTAAATAATGTAGTCTTGAAAAAAAAATGTTGAAAGTTAATCTCACAGTTGTGTCTGACTCTTTGTAATTCCATGAACTGTAGCCTGCTTGACTCCTCTGTTCATGGAGTTCTCCAGGCAAGGGAGTGTTGGAGTGGGTTGCCATTTCCTTCTCCAGGGAATCTTTCCAACCCAGGGATTGAACCCAGGTCTCTTGCATTACAAGCAGATTCCTTACCACCTGAGCCACCAGGAAAGCCCAATGTAGTCTTACTTATCAGAATTAAAAGCAAAATAAAGCCCAAATTAAAACAAACAAAACCCCCTTACTTCTAGTACAATTAAAAGATTGCTTCAAGGTGTATGTGTGTGCTTGTGTGTGTATATTTGTTCCTTGAATTAATATTTTATCAAGAGGAATGTTTAGCTGTAGCTGATGTAGTTAATGAAATAGCCTTGCTTTCTACTCTGACCTCTCATAGCACTTTGCTAAAACTAATTTATGGCCTTTAACATTCTGCCTTCCTCTATAGACACTGTACATGCATCCCCTCCCTACTGTATGGTCGCTGCTCCAAGGGCAGAGGCTCTTCTTGTGGAGCCTTCCTGTTCTTAGCATGGAGCTTAGTGCTTGCTAGGTGCTTAGTAACTGTGCGAGGAAAGACTGAGTGAATGAGACCAGTGTCCTTGGTTTCTGATCCTGTCCCACTGCTTACCAAGGTTGAATCACTTTGAAACAAGTTCAGGGTGACAGGTAATCAATCACTGTTCACACGCCTCTCTCCCTCAAGCGCTGTGAACAAAGCCTTATGACAATCCTAAAATTGGATCATTGAAGATCTGGAGTTCACCCATGTGGGCTTGGGGGCTTCTCCTTCCTCTTTACCAAGTCTGTCAATGGAAATGTCTGACAGGCCCCCCTCTAGATTCCTTCTGGATGCCAGTTGCACCCTGCCTCCCTTCACTCTCCCTCTCTGAAGAGTCGAGGTTCAGGCTGTTTCCCAGGACCCGACTTCCACCCCCTGAGCGAAGAGCCCACAGTCAAGCTGGGGGGAAAGTTCCCAGGTTTGAGAAGCAGGGGCATTAAAAAAAAAAGTCCTTTCCCTTTCCCGTGCTGATTTGGAGTGTTGACTGAAAAATGGAGCTGTTGTCTGGGGGCGAGCCCTGGGGAGAGAAGGAGTTGGCCCCTCTTTGTTTGTTAATGACTCGGACCTTTTGATGAATTGGAGTCTGGTACAGTGTAACCTCTCGTGGGTGGTGGTTCAAGGAAAAGGCCTTTTTTTTCCGTGTCCTTTTTTCCAGGTTGTTGCAGTGGGTTTATAGGCTTCAGTGAGTGGCTCTTTTGTTTAAAAGGAAGTTGAGAAAGACATGAAGGACTTTTCTAGTCGGTGGAAATGACTTACTGATTCTCAGAAATACATCTGATTTCTGCACTTTTAAAATACAAGTTTAATGACCCTTAACTGTGGTGAACTTATGCTGTGAGGCAGACCTGACTTTTCTTCTTCTGCCTCCTTGGAGCTCAGTGGCCTCTTTGGAGTTATGTTTAGGGCTCGGCCTCTGTTTTGAGGCTTGAGCTAGTTTATGGAGATTAAATAATCTCTGTAATATGTGTGTGAGTATATATATACACACACATACACACTCCTGCTTATCACTAAGTAAACTTAGACCAAAAGAGAAAAAGATTATGTGTATGTGTGTTTATTTATATATGTATGTGTTTGTATGTATGTCTATATATATATATGCACACACATACACACTCCTTATCACTAAGTAAACTTAGACACACATATGTGTGTTTATTTATATATGTATGTATTTGTATGTATGTGTGTATATATATATACATATATATATGCACACACATATACATATATATATGAAAAAAAGTGAAAAGTGAAAGTCGCTCAGTTGTATCCGACTCTTTGCGACCCCATGGACTATAGCCCACCAGGCTCCTCTGTCCATGGAATTCTCTAGACAAGAATACTGGAGTGGGTAGCTGTTCCCTTCTTCAAGAGATCTTCCCGACCCAGGGATGAAACCCAGGTCTCCCTCATTGCAGACTCCCTCTTTACCGTCTAAGTCACCAGGGAATATGCATCAATGAACATGTTTTTGGCCTGTTAATAAGTATTGAAGTTGGTTAGGAGGCCAGTGTTCCCCTAGTATGTATTCTATGAGCTGATGGCTGACAATAACTACTAACATGAAAACAATTTAGAAGCTTAAGACACTCTCTACTTAAAAGGAAAAGAAAATCAAAACCAAACAAAACATGGTCTTTTTGATGACACTGTCCTCAGCAATAATATAAAATAAACAAGGCAATTATCAGAGTGAAAGGGCATCTGAACAAGAGCCATCTCCACCTTGGGCCAAGGCTTTCTTCGCTACTGTTGAGTCAGTACTGCTTAGAACGATGTGGTGAATGGATGGGAGAGCGGGGCTGTAGGTAACCAAGCGAGGTAATTCACTTAAAAAGTCTCCTCTAGCTTACTCATCTGTCTCTGCTCTGGATTGAACCTGAAAGTGTATGCTTATGCTTAGTTAAACTTTGGCAAAAGCCCCAGTCCTCCTTCACACTGAGAGGGAATGATAATTTCACATACTTTTTTGAATATTCATAAAGTTTTTATTGGCATAGAATCTAGCCTCATCCTAAGCTTAACTCAGCCTGTGTTTTCCAGAGCTGTTTGCAAAGTATAAAGAGGTGGGTATGCGTCTAGTCTCTTATTTTCATTTCCTCTGCTGTATGTTGACTTTGTTTTCATTGTCTCCTTCTTACTATTTTCTTATCTTATCTGCTGTTTACCTCTAAAGCAGAGGGCAGCAGGACTCATATTATGATTTACTCTCGCAAAAGCTGCACTATTCATGTTGCACAGGGCTACCCATTCTGCACATCACAGAATGTTTTGTATCCCTGACCCCCACCTATTAAATGATACTGGGGTGACCCCCAGAAACAGCAGCAATTAAAACTTGGCTTCGCATGTCCTCTTGCTGGGCCATGCAAGAAAATTATGCCTTCTCTAGGAAGGCAGATGAGAATGTGCCTTTTGCCTGTATTTAGAGAGGGAACTTTATTAGAATGATGACAAACTCTTCAGATGACTAAAGATTTTTGCCATAACGTGGCCTTTAAGTGACCTGCTAGTCCTGTCAAATGTTGATATGCTTGACATTTGACACACAGACTGGTGTGAGTCTGAATCAAGTCTTTTGAGTGTATTTTTACCTTGTATTTAACTGACACAGTGAGATGGGGTAGACTCTGAACATAACTGCTGGCTATTTTGGGTAGGACTTGGGAATGCCTTGCTTTATTCTAGAGTCAAGGAAAAAAAGCATTTGGTTTGATACCATAACTCTCAAATGTCTTTTCCTAGTAAGTCAGCAATGGTAATCATAAGATTTGATACTCAGATGAAATAGGCCTTGCAGAAAGCAGATAGGTCTGGTGTGATCAGCACTGTTTTTCATACACAGTGTCACATTCTGTAGCCTTGATTCATGCACAAGAAGGAAACTTTTCAGATGTTTTGTTAAAGAATACTTCAGCCCATGCATTAGATGGACCAAGCATGTATTGTTTCTGGAGGTGTAAGGGTAGTTATATAGAATAAAGATATAAAGAAAGCAGTTCTAGTCAATAAAAATCATTTGAATCTGTGAAAAGCAAGGCAAGACTAGAGAGCTGTGATTTTTCAGAATATTTAAAAATAATCATTTTAAATGAAAACAGTTTAAAAACCACATGCACTCAAAATGTCTGAAAAATTACCCAGAGACAGAGTAATCCCATTTGGGAATGGGTTACAATTTTAAAGTCAAATTTTACTGTAGTAGAGCAAGAAAGGAAAAGAAAGAACTTTTTCTTTCTACTGCTAATTTTTTCTTGAATTTCTAAAGGCAAGTTGCTTTGGACCAGAATGAAGAATATACCCAGTTTTGCATTTAATTTCTTTACTATCATAGTTTGTCCTCAGAGTTTCATAGGGCAGTTATTTTATTTTTTAAGGTCAATTATTTTATTTTTTAGGTCAATTATTTTAAATCGCAGGGGATGACTCTTTGGGAAGGTACAGATGACAAGGTCAGCTGAACCCTCAATCACTTCTTGCTCCAATTTTTTTTTTTTTCTTCTTTTCTCATCAGTTTGTTCATATTGGGAGTAGGGAAAAAGGAAGAGTTTGGATTTCAGCCTGCCTTCGGAAGTTCGGTTCAGTCTCATTAGAAACAAAGCAGGTGATTTGGTTACATCCAGTATTTCCTTCAAAACTTGAGAATCTCTAAGCTAGTGTTTAGTTAACCACCTGCATGTCAAATAAACTTTTCATCAAAATGGGGTGTGTCCTGCCAAAAATGTATTGTGCTAGGTGAGAGCAGGAAGAGCAGCAGGGACTTAGATACATGGCCTTGGGCACAGACACACACGCTGCGGAGACTAATGCCTCTAAGGCCCCACACTGTTGCTTAGCAAGTTGTTCTGAACTTCTGAACCCATAGGTAGGAAAGCTATGAGACAGGACTGTGTGAAATCTAAGTGGAAATTAGCCGGTAACTTTGAAAAGAGCTCGTATCCAAAGAAACATATGGAAAACTTAAGAAAAAAAGAGGAATCTAACATATGAAAACCCAATCCCACTGGAATGTTTTTTCATACACAGTATAAACGCCACATAAATAAAACCACAAACCTCTGCTAAAGTACACGAGAGGACGCGAGCCCCCAGCTCGCTCTCCTGTGAGGACCGGTTGTAAGGCCCCGTGAGTTTCTAGAGACAAAAGCCGTAAAGAAATCCTCTCCTGGGAACCGTGGGCTTGGTTCAAAAGGACTTTTGGACAGTCCCTTCAGAGTGATGCAGCCTGTGAAACACCCCTAAAGAGGTCTGTGATCCAGGCTGTGGGACTCTGAACTTTTCAGATACCAGTGGATGGTGGAAATCTTTTAAGGACAATGATATTCTGGTTGGAATGGGATGGCTGCAAGTGGTACGTTTAAAGCTGAGGACTCCTGGGGATATTAACTGCCCAACAACACACCCCATTGTCGCCAAGTTCTGTTGAAATTTTTGCTTAGAAGGTAGAGTCCCACCCTTGGTCTTGTTCCCCATGTAAATCTCTGGTTTCAAAACTTTGCAGCATTCAAGGCGTTTCAAGCTTGAGGGCTGAAATGTCACTTTAAAAGCAGGGTTAAAAAGGTCACACAGCTGCAAATAATAATAGCCCAATGAAATTCAGATTCTAGCTGCAGCCCACTTCAAGAATAACGCTGAAACAGGAAACAAGCATACCAGATCTTTTTACCAGTAAAGCTAGTAAGAGCACATCTGATAAAATGTGTGTGTGTGTGCGTCAGACAGACAGACAGACAAAGACAGATATAACAAGATGAAGATACAGAGAAACAGACATAGAGACATAGAATTTTCAAGAGAGAAGATACACATGGTAAAACAAAGAGACACACACACATATGCAGATGGATTCAAAGGCACACTCACAAAGTAATTGATTTTCTTGGGCTGAGATTCAAGTGTATTTATTTTTCTATTTGAAGATATGATATTAAAATAATATTAAATAATATTAAAATACTTTCAAATTTTTATTTTTTCAATTAATATCTCTATAAATGGTCCTATTTTACAATGTTTTACTAAAATGGTCCTGTTTTACACATGAGCAAATAAAACAGTGAAAGTTACCATATCCTTCAAAATAATGTCAACCTCAAGTTAAATATGTAATTCATTTCCAATAGCGAGCCACGTGTTGGAAGAACCATCCTGCACCCTGGCTTTTAGAGTAGAATCAGGCATCTTAGAATAAAATACTTTAGTGTGTGCATTTAGTGAATTTGTGTTAGGTTACTATTCGGTGTGGATCTTTGCCTTTCTAACCAAGACATTAAGAGACATATTTGCTTTTTTACAGAAACACAAGGTATAAATTGACTATGCCATTAACTAATTTATTTTTAATAAATATCCTTTGTTTGCAGAAACAAAGTAAGACTGGTATGGACTCTCACACAGTGTGAGGAACTCAAGATGTTTGTCCTGTGATCTTGGCATTTTAGGAAGGACCTGTTTCCTCCTCAAGAACCCTTTCTGCAGTCCTCAGTGGGGTAAAGAAGGTCTGCTTCAGGAGTCTTGCCAAGACAACTCATTCCAGGCTCATCGTAGGGCAATAAAGGCTGATGGAAGTTGTTAACATCACTATTAAAATGCAAGCCCCCTTTCAGATGTCTAAATGCATTCATGTCCAGATTAAGAATATCAGAGCTGATGAGGCTGTATCAGTATTATCCGTACTTATTTATATTTACCGTTTGTGGCTTTGGAGTTCCCAGAACTTTTGATGTTGATAAAAGCACATGCCAGATTTTCAGATTAAAACAACATTTTTAGTGTCTTACTATTCCAAATCCCATATCACTGTATGAATCTATTTGCTGTTATTGGGGAAATTTGGGCCGTTCCACTGAGATTGAAGTTTTCTGTGAACTAAGAATCAGTAATGGCCTACCATGATTTAGATGGAGAGGCATCACTCTTAGCTAATTCCAGCAAAACAGATGATATGGGTTTTCCCTTTTGGGCTCAGTTGTGACTAGTAAGTTTTAAAAGACATGTTGACAGTATTTTGTATAGAGTATATAAGTTTTTTTTATAGCATTTGTGTTTTGCAGTGCTTGCCCTCCATGAAGTGATAATTCCAAGTATATCCCTAAATGCCTGGCAAAGCATTTGAATGGATTGCATCAGCCATTGTGGCAGATTTCTCATTTTAGACCAGGAGGAATTTGTGGGGTCAAACACTGAACAATGAAAGAGTTTCTTGCTCATTGAGAGGCCAGCGGAATCCAGTGGCAGTTTAGGGTTTGAATTGTAAATCAAACCTGTCATCTCCTTGTCGACTGTGAAAAGCCTCTACTCGCAGCTTTATACAACATTAGGGTTTGTTATTAGGGTTTTGTATTGTTTTCCAAAAATTTGAAGGGAAATTAGACTCTTGAGGCATTTGTTCACTGAAGCTGAACTTTGGAAAAGAGGAACAAAAAAGTAGTACTATTCATAAAGAAACTCTTAAATGACTAGACAGCTCCCTCCACAATTATTACTGTATTTAACCAAAGATATGGGCTCACTCAGTATTACTCAAAAGACCCTCTCTGGGTGCCATACACAATCCTCACATGGTTAATAGACTGGACTCCAGTGGTTTCAGTGTCTATGACAGTATTAATAGACTGAATTCATAATGAATTCATAATTTACATGTGCAATTTAATGAGAACTAGCCTGTTACTTTCACCAAAAGCAACTTTGACTTTTTTTTCCATTGAATCTGGTGAGCGTTTTTCTCTGGTCATAACTGAGAACAGGTGGAATTATTGGCCTGCACAACCTCTTGCCTTGCTGAAAACTTGGCTATGGGCCAAAAAGTTTGAGGATCACTGCCTTAGGAGCAGGAAAAAAAGCAAGCTGTTTGAGACGGTTTATTGTGATGATTCAGGATTCATTATCCATTCCACAAATATTTATTGAACGCCTACTATGGCAGCTTTATGCAAGTGAAGCCTGGAGTATGGCAGTTGCCAAGCAAAACCTGGTTCATTAAAACATCCCAACTAGTAAAACAACTGAATGGGAAATGAGAAGATGAGGCCTGACTTCTGAGGACCAAATGTGGAACAACCTGGCTAAAATCATGTCTGAGTAATTTGCCCTCCACTTGATGTATGATAAAAGAATATACATAGGGCTTTAGTAGAAGTCTGTTTGAGAGAATAATTATTACAATATGTGCTTGAAAAGAACCATAATGATAGCCCATAAAAATAGATCACGGCTCTTGACTAATACATCAGACCAGATCATGCTGGTTGATAAAAGTAATGAAGCCTGTGAGGTAGAGTGCTACTATTTAGTAAAACTTTCACCAACACCCACACAGAATGGAATGAGCAAGGGTGTGCTGTTTACAGAGGGTAAATGTGGGAACACAGAGCACCAGAAAAAAGAAGTTGGGGTTCACACACACACACACATACATATATCTATATTCACCCACTCAGATCCTATTAATCACTGAAAACTTGTTTAATTTTAACAGTTGCCATTGTACTTTAGGACTATTATTCCAGTAGTACATTGCCAAAATCTTTTTTTCATATATCCATAACATGTAATAAATTGACACAGATTCATTTATGTTTTAATAATATAATACAATGACTGGTGACTCTGTTGAACATGATGAACTGAACTCTATTTGAAGGCAGACTCAGCAGTCCTCTAATCAGTCCTATTCCTCTAAATGTGGTGTTCAGATGATGAAGTCTTGATAAGACAGTGTAAATCTATAGGGCTGAACTTTAAAAAAAAAACTTAACATTGTTCTAGTCTCCTACCACTGGCATCATATGACCATGATATTCACTGCAGTTCATATGCAAATTATACACAATAATTAAAATAGGGTAGGTCATGTTGACATAAAGCAGAATTGCTTAACTATACTGTTAAGGGCCTGAATTTATGGGAAAAGTCAGCATTTAGGTGGACTAAGGTTTGGGATAGAGTTGTGAATATAGTTGAAAAATACTTCTTTGTCATACTGATGTGACAAAGCCTGGTCAGTCTCTTTCTTCACTTTAGTTTGTTAATTAATCCCTTTAATCTCTAGCAGTAGCACTTCCAATCCTGACCACTTCTATTAGCTGGACATTAATTATCATCATTACTTCTTTCAAATGTAAGCCATACTTGTATTTATATGGCACCTTTTCAGAACTTTTTCATTTTACTGTCATGTAATCTTAATATTGGTTAATAAGTTGACTAATACTGGCATTCTTTGGTTACCTTAGCAGTTAAAGTTCTTAAATGATGTCCAAGAAAGACTTACCTTATAGCAACTTCTGTTTTATATGTAAGGAATAGTTAATGTTAGAGTAAGGTTCCATAATACTTGCCCACAAAATCTCCTCCCACCACTTCCAAACACACACACTTAAATACACAGACCTTTCTCCATAACTTGTAAAAGGATCCCTAACTGGTCTATGTGACACAGGGATGAAGGAGCTGAAGACTGATACTTATATTCCCATTATAAGGACGGGAAGTTGAGGTATGAAACAGTTGAGTGACCTGATAATGGTCAGGCAGATCATGGACACAGAGATAGAAACATTCCAAGAAAGTGTTTTTAAAAGTTCACTAGAAAACCAAGGCATATTTAATGTTAATGGATAACCCAATTACCTTGCTGTTAGTTTGGATCAAAATCATTTTCTCAGTGTTAAAGTCACTCTTTATTTGGAGGCTTAGAAGAAAGTTGTCAGCACTCACAGGGGTGAGGAGGGATGTTCTAGGATAAGTGATGGCAAAATCTTTGAACGATGAGATGTGAGAAGTCATTTTAGTTGCTCGTGACTTTGCTCAGACAAGAACAAGTGGAAATCTTCTAAAGATATTTGTATTTTTTCTTCATCTAAATATAATAGGGTAAAAAAGCTTAAATAATATGCATAAAACAATAAAGCTGTAAAATTATGCTACATTACTGCCTTGGTAGGTGACTGGTTATTTCAAATGGAGAGTGGAAAGGGTATTACTTGCTGAAAGTTGTATGATGAGGATGAATAGTGATGTGAAGAGAGTTTACATTGTAAAATTTGTTTTCTATTTAATATCTGACTGGGATTGTTATCTCAGGCAAGTCTTTTTTCCTTTGTGTTTCAGAAAAGTTAAAGTATGCCTCTATTTCCCAAAGAGTATATGTGGATATATTAGTGTTTGGGAAAGGGTGTAATGATGTACAAATTAAAATTGTTTTTTTGCAAGATGATAGATAGAGTTCTCTTGGATGAAGGGTAACTATTCCATGAGTGAAGCCGAGTTTCCTCTCTCAAGAGTGAAGGTGACTTGAGACTCTTGCAATCACTTACAAGTAGCATTTTAAGGAAGCACATCATTTCCTTTGTTCAGAGACAAAACAGTAGGTGTTAGTTCTGTAATAAAGCCATGTCCCACCAGCAGCACATGGAGCTTATTTAAACTCAGTTCCAAATTGGCAAAAAGAAAATTATGATTTAGAAAACTTTTTAAATTGTGGAACTTCAACTGCATAGTACTTCTTCTGATATATTAAAAAAAAATCATGTTGCTATATAGATTAGTAACTATACAATCATGTATACTGTACTTTCATTGGTTTGGGGGGGATTTGCAAAGACAATTTTGATTATACTCGATTTTTGCCTAATGAACTTACCTTAAAACCTAAGCCCTACTTAAGAAAAGACCCCACGATAATTTAACATATGTCTGTGATCATAACATAAGGTTTTCCCTGCAAAGCTACCTTTTTCCAGACAACTTATGTAGATCAGGGAGGCAGTCCCTTTAATCTAATTTTAATTTTAAATCAGCCTGTAAAACCAAATTAACGGAATTTTAAGGTAATGCTTTTTGTATTTTCTGATTTCACCCTTGCACAACTTGGATAGTTTTTGTTGAGGTATCATCAAATGCCTGAAATGAAAGGGAATTAAAAAAATAATAATAAAAAAAATTAAAAAAAAAGAAAGGGAATTTAAGGTCGTGGCTCACCATCAGGGTCATTTGCTAAGCTGGCAGTAGGGCTACCTTGTTCATACTCAGCTCAGTGGGGTGATCATGGGAGAATCATTTGACTTGATGTTCAGGGTTGGTCCTAACACTGATGATTGCCCAGTAACTACCCTCCTCCTGCTCTCTTGAGCAGCCAACCCCAAAGGACTGATGCAATCTTTGCCTAGGACTCTTCCTGCACAGGTGAGGCGTCTTACCTGGAAATAACACCTGGTGGGTGTTATTACAGACAGAATTTCTGCTGTAACAGACATTTTTAGAGTTGCATTTTGTTGGCAATTTTCCCCTCAAAGTGCAGTAAATATGCATTCGAGAAAATATAATAGGAACTCAGACTTCAGGGAGCCTAATAAACCTCAGCCAGGCAGGACCTATTGTTCGCGTTCATGTTTTCCTCATCTAATGCGGGAATTAGCAGAGGAGAGGGCTCCGAACCACTGCTTTTTCATGTTTCTCAGGTAGAAGCAGGAGATATTCATGAATTTCTGTTTTCCTTCCTCCCTTTCTCCCTGACCCTTCAGATTTATGAGGAATCCAAGATGAATTTGGAGCAGGAGAGGCCGTTTGTCTGCAGTGCCCCAGGCTGCTCCCAGGTGAGTGTGGGGGGTCCTCTGCTCTGCCTGCAGGGGACGCAGTACCTTCCCATAGGGAGGCACCTCTCACTTGGCCATCATGCCTGCTGCTGGCTTTCCTTCTTATACCGAGATATTCTCACCACCGCCACCACCACCACCATCATCGTCATTTTCCACTTTGAATAGTTTGAACTACTTCCCGCCCAGCCTCTGTGATACATTGGTGTTGGCTATTTCCCCCCATAACTTTCCCCGGGAAGTAAGCCAGCCGAATCCTGCCCACCAGATGTTCAGGATTGATATTTCAGACTGGGGGAAAGAGGGTGCCTGCTTTGACAATAGCTGCTTAAATTCTGGGCCATTGGATTACTGGTGAAATAGCTCACCATCAGAGACTGAATCTGGTTTTGTTTTGTTTTCCCACTTGAGTAAAGTAAAACTCCTAGACTCTTCTAGAACCCACAGTTTTTCCACTTATCTTTAAGAGAGGAAGTTGGCCTGCTCTGCTGGATTAACCCTCTTTTGGCCTCCAATGGTTCCTATCAAGTGGGTTAGATGTGAGGTTTAGATGAGGTTCTATGTGTAGAGTGTTTAGTGAAGGACCAGCACTTTGTGCTCAATTAAGATCCACTGTTGCTATGAAGACTTCGGCTATTACTATACTAGAACCCCTGTCTTTGACAGAAAGTGGAAACATCCATCATCTAAAATCAGAGTTTGGCATTTTCCCTTTGGAACTTGATGGAGACTTTTTCTACCCTTGACCCTTTGGATGTCTCCAAGTTCTAGTCATTGGAAAATGACTACACATGGTGCTCTCACGCCAAGATCTTCACTTTATGGGATAAATAGCAAGCTTAGAACTCAGAGCACAGGCATGTGGGTAGCTATGCTCTTCTTTCTCTAAAATGCCCAGTAGTTTCAAGTGGAATCAAGCCCCATATTTTTGTCTGTTTATATTGTGGGATTGGTGACACAGTATGGAACCATGTCGGTGAGTCGATGAGAGGCGACGTCCATCAAGGACCCTTTCATTTTATCTCCCCAGAGAGTGTGAGGAGGGTTCTGGAAGCTTCCTGGGGGGAAGATGCCATGGGAACATGAAATGTTATTGCCCTGTGATGCTGCTGATGACATCAGACACTGGCTAAGAAACCAGCATCCTTTGCTTGGGTTCTAGTAGACTCTGCAAGGGCTTTTGTGTGAATGCTGGTTTTTACTCTACAAATAAGGAAAACAGCAGAGAGAATTATTTTGAAATTCAACTATAGGGGGCTGGTTTTGAAGGTCCCTTTGAAATAGGAAGCACTGGGAAGACACAGATAGGTTGTTGTACCGGATAAAATTCTGCTAGACCATGACTCTCCATTGTGAACGTAGAAAGTTCCCTTATCTAAGTTAAAACTGATTTCCACCTAGTTTTCTTAAGGAGGAGTTTTTTTAGCCAGAAAAAAATCCAGTTATTTGAGTAGTTTGCCTTGCTTTGGCTGTGAAAATGTGTCATTAAGTTTTGTTCAATTTGAGACACTCGGCACACTTTCCAGGGGTCGGCTGTGTAAATAAAACACATGCATCCTGCCCCCCAGAGCTTCTAACCTAACTGTCATCTGTGGAACACATGATCACATCATCAATTAATTAATGAACTGCAATTTTCCATGAAAGGAGAGCACAGGTCACCCTGAAAAATATCATAGGGGGTTTTACTTTACTTGGGGGAATCTGCCGAAGGGGCATTTAAGGGAAAGGGATCCTCGAGAGATTTACCAAAGGCCAAAGAAGGTTCATGGAGAGTTAGGGTTCCAAGATATTCCAGGGTAGTGAATGGTGGTAGAGAGAGCCTTTAAGGAAGGTTTAGCTGCATCCAGCATTTGGATAAGTCAGAAAAGTGCACAGTGGCTGTTGGACAGTGTGGTGGAAATTTCCCATCTTGGACCCTACCGACATTAGGGGCTGAATGATTCTTCGTTGTGGTGGTGTTAGGGGGTTTCCCTGTGCACTGCTGTGTTGTTGTTTAGTCCCTAAGTTGCTGCCTTTGCGAACTACTTGTTAGTGAAAGAAAGTTTCCATTTGTCCTTGGCCTGGAAAGGCTCAGATAGTGTCTGTGAGTGATAACAAGCTCAATCTCAGTCACAATTCTGCCTTTGTGATGGTGGTAACTAAGAAAATGAGCTTTTAAAGGATTGCTGTTGTTGTTTTAGACACTAATTTGTATCTGACTCTTTGCGACCCCCTGGACTGTAGCCCACCCAGCTTCTCTGTCTATGGGATTTCCAAGCAAGGATACTGGAGTGGATTGCCGTTTCCTTCTTCAGGGGCTCATTCTGATCCAGGGATTGAACCCGTGGCTCCTGCCGTGTCTCCTGCACTGTAGGCAGATTCTTTAACCAGGGGCTGCTGGGGAAGCCCTCCCTGTGGCTATAGGATGCTTAGCAACATTACTGACCTCTACTTGTTAGATGCCATGAGCATGCCTCACTAGTAACAACCAGAAATGTTTCCAGACATTACTAAATGTCCCCTTGGGGGCTAAGTTGCCCCTGTTGAGCGCACACCCCAATGCTTTGCATTTCGGCTTTAACCTTGTTTCTTTCTGGGTCTGTTTCCTTTTGGGGGATCACCTACTTCTTCCTGATGCTCTCCCTTTCTATTTTAGGTATTGCTACAAGCCATCTTTTCTCCTTCTTGGAATCAGGCAGGGTATAAATAAACAAATGTTACAGACGTGTAGTCACTGGTGTCAGATGCTGCTAGAGCTGGGATAGCGAGAGGCCTGAGCAGGGGCTGTTGGGTTTGGCAGTTGGGTGCCTGCCGGCGACCTATGAGAGAGGAGTCCGGTTGGGGGCCAGATTGGAAGGGATTACCGAGCGAGTGGGTGGTGAGGAAGTGGAGGTGGCCAGCATAGAGGAGTCTTTCAAGAGTGCTAGGGAGTGACGGAAAGCAGAGTGATATAATGGTAGCCAGAGAAGGAGGCAGCTTGAGAAAGGATTTTTAAAGTCAGGGCTCTCCAGGCTGGATTTTGTCAAGGGCAAGGAGGAGTGAGTGTGCTGACTTGAAGGATCACAGCTTGACTGTCCATCCTCAGAAGATAGGGGTGTAGAGGATCCTGTGAAGGAGATGGGGGTGCTCATTTCTCTGAGACAGGAGAGAACAGAAATAGAACCCATGAAGTTAATGCAGATTCTCAGATGGAGGTGATAATAAAGGTTGAAGGGGTGCATTTCAAATGATCTTCAGCTTCAGTGAAAGCAGGTCATTTCCTTGAGAAGGCTGAGTGAACTGATGAAATAGTTGGACAAACATGAGAAATGAGAATTTGCACAGTTTCTTGGTTTTAAGGTAAAATTCCAAGCCTCTTCTTTCAACACCCTCTAAATTTGAATGTGAAGATAAACCTACAACTTGATGTCTCTCTTTAATGTGGAAGTGTTTTTTCTTGACAAGCTGTTATAAAAATATGAGCATCTTTCAATTGAAAAGAAATTAGAATTAAGAATATATAGTGGTTGGTCAGTGATACCAAGGGCCTCCTGGTCAGGTGTTAGGGAATCAGTCTATCATGACATTTACTTTAGCCTCATTCCATAGTCTGGGAACCTGCATGGAGAAGAAAGGATGGCTGGGAATTGGAAATGGAAGTAAGAATGGATTATTAGTGCTTGCACTGTGTTGGAGGTGATGGATGGATTCCCCCACCCTTTTCCCTAATTGGAAAGAACCTTTGCTGTATTAGGAACAGCTCGTAATATCTGGGAGATTTTTGTGTATATGTTATGGCTCCTTATAAATTAACTGTGTCCCACAAGTGAGGAGAGACAAGTTTCTTGTGCTCCTTCTAATCTCACAAAGTCCAATGTTAATTTCAGTGTTCCTTTGCTCTCTGCATTAACCATGTTTTAAGTTCCAGTGGCCTCGCTCATCTCTGTGTCTGTTGCAGTCTGTACATTTTGGCTATTTACAATTTGCTGTTCTTTTCCTAGCAAACATTAAAAAAAAATTCAAGATGTCCTATATTGTCTCTTTTGGAAGATTATTACAGTTAATATGAGATATTATGGAAAGGCTCAAATGGTAAAGAATCTGCCTATAATTCAGGAGACCTGGGTTCCATCCCTGGGTTGGGAAAATCCCCTGGAGAAGGGAATAGCTACCTACTTCAGTATTGTGTCTGGAGAATTCTATGGAATGAGGGGCTTGGTGGGCTACAATCCATGGGGTTGTAAAGAGTCAGACACAACTGAGCAACTAACACTTTAACTTTTGTTTTTCTTTCCTACCAAATGTAAAAAGAAAATCCAAGATATCCTATATTGTCTCTTTTGGAAGATAATTATATTTACTATGATAATTATGGAAATTATTTTTAGTATATAATAAGTTTATATTCTATTTTTTCTGTTTATATTCTATTTTAGGCTATTATTTTATGGAGCCAAAAATGGCTGCCCAAATGGCTGCAAATGAAGCCTACTACCATGTGGTTTTTTGGTTATATATTATAGAAAAATTATGATAAGGCTTTTGACAGAAAAACTTTAAGATCTTTAATCTATGTGTCTAAGTCACACATGGTATTGTAACATATTTGATGCAGTCATTCTACTGTGGTGTTAGAAGACCAAGAAAATAGATGATCCTGCAGGAAAAACCCACATGTCTTGGAGACTTTTGTGTATTCAGAAATCTGGCATTATCACCATACTTTGCACCTTCTATACTCTCCAATTTATGTTATACAAATGACAAAGAAATGAATGATATTTATTTGAAGAACTACTTTTGAAATAGTCCAATGAATTTAGCCTAGTGAATCCTCTCACTCCCTTGAATACAAATTATATTATTTGCAGAAAAGATTTCTATTCTAGTATACAATGGTAATTGAAATTTGTAGCCCCTATCCTGTGGAGCTGGGATGCTCTGAAAGATTTTCTAAATTGTCAAAGCCTAAGAAATATTTAGCAGACCTAATTGTCTTTTGTTGCATTTTCATTTGACTTTGATAAGTCAAATACTTAGTTAATTTTAGTTATTAAAATGTACCAGTTTGAGTCAGGATAAGCTAGGATCTGCTGCAATAACAAATCAGCTCAAAGATTTACTGACTTGACACAGTAAAGACTGATTTCAGTTGCCCAAGCATACATTTCAATTATAGATTGACAGGACATTTGTCATAATTTTTTAGAATTTGGAAATGCTCTTCATAATCCTCCAGAGATTTAGGATGATTGAGGGGCCACTGTGAATGGCCATGCTAAAAGGGAAAGGATCTTGCCCCAGGAAGTTGATGCTCACATCTGGGTGACGTGTCACTTCCGTTCATGACTCAATGGGCAGAACCACTCACATGGAGCCACCCAACCACAAGAGGGCCAGAAAATCTAATCCCATCATATGACCTGAAGCCAGCCAATTGAATACACTTGGGCACAGCATTTTGACAATCATAGTGTCATTCTCTGAAAATTAAAACTAAAGTGTTGGTTTACTACACTGTGGGGAGTATAGAACATTAAAAGCAATTTGTCTTGTTACTATATATTATATATATAATTAAGATTACTGAGATAATCAGTGTTCAACGTCTTCATATACAGAAACATAGTATGCAAATGTCATGGGGTACATTTGTAGATATAGAGCAAATAATTAGGCATGACATGTAATTCTTTCCCAAAGAAAGAATGTGACATAAATGCACATGTACTTGCATAAAATAATTTGTCATTTTACTTACCAACCATGCTTTCACACTTTTTCAGAACTAACCTTTTTTTGCCTGTCACGTTTACAATGCTGAATAAATCTTTTTCTCTGTGATGGCAAATATTTATTATAAAACTGAATGGCTCCTCTCCTCTCTCCCTTTTTTATTTTGTCTGACAGCGCTTCCCAACAGAGGACCATCTGATGATTCATAGGCACAAGCATGAAATGACTTTGAAGTTTCCCTCAATAAAAACAGACAATATGTTATCAGGTAAGGAGCCATCAGGCAAAGAGGCTTGGGTGAGCAGATCAGCCACACAAGAGATACTTGTGCGTAGCAGAATGATTTTCCAATGGCAAATTCTGAGTCTTGAAAATATACATTTCTAAGGTATAGCTGAGACTTAAAATAATGGTAAGAAGAAATGTAATCAGCTAATGTAGTGTTTACTAAAATAATTGGAGCTCTGTGACTTCTCATTTTTCTGTAATGTGAAATATTTATTGCTATGAAACTTGGATCCATATATTTTTTCAAAAAAAATCACATACCTGTAATTACTCAAGCAACAAATATTAATTGAGCATTGGTAATGCACTCTGCCTAAAAAGCAGAGACATTACTTTGTCAACAAAGGTCCGTCTGGTCGAGGCTATGGTTTTTCCAGTGGTCATGTATGGATGTGAGAGTTGGACTATGAAGAAAGCTGAGTGCCAAATAATTGATGCTTTTTAACTATGGTGCTGGAGAAGACTCTTGAGAGTCCCCTGGACTGCAAGGAGATCCAACCAGTCCATCCTGAAGGAGATCATTCCTGGGTGTTCATTGGAAGGACTGATGTTGAAACTGAAACTCCAATACTTTGGCCACCTGATACGAAGAGCTGACTCATTGGAAAAGACCCTGATGCTGGGAAAGATTGAGGGTGGGAGAAAAAGGGGATGACAGAGGATGAGATGGCTGGATGGCATCACCGACTCAATGGACATGAGTTTGGGTAAACTCCGGAAGTTGGTGATGGACAGGGAGGCCTGGCGTGCTGCGATTCATGGGGTCGCAGAGTCAGACACGACTGAGTGACTGAACTGGACTGAACTGAACGCACTCTGCACTATTCTGAGTGCCACAGAGCCTCAAAGATTGATATGATTACTATTTTTGAGGACATCATAATGTAGTGTGTGTGTGTGTGTGTGTGTGTGTGTGTGTGTGTGTGAAAACTTAGCTAAACCAGAAGACTTCCATGATATGTATCAAAAGAGCCTTGTAAGGGAGAATGCTATGTGACTTTAGTAGAAGGAGCTCTGTTTCTGGCTGAACTAATCAGTGAAAGTTTCCTTAAGAAACAATACCTGCTTCATAATTAGGAAATTAAATGAGATAATGATGGAAATATAGTGAGTACTCAACACATGTGAGCAGAAATAAATAAGGCTAATCTATCAATTAATTGCCTTTCTGTCCCATTTTGACAAAAGAGTGCCAGGAGTAAGGAAAGGGTGCAAGGAGTGAGAAAACTTGAATTCTAGTCTGGCCAGATGACCTTGAGTAAGTTGGTGAACACTTCTGGGCTTCAGTTTCCTTTTCTATAAAATGGGAATGATTTTATCTGCCCAGATACAATGAAAGTATTAAGTGAAAGTATTTCATGAGCCCAACCAGGGTAATTAAAGCATTTCCTATTACCCTTCTTAGGTTAGAAATAATTTGTTCAAGCCACTGACTCCCTGGCATTGTGAAAAGAGCCACACCCATGAATATGTTTTAAAAGATATCAGAAGAGAAACTGACTGCCCAGGCAAAACTGGCTCCAATAATTGAGCATTTCTATGGCACTTAAATTTTACAAGTATTTTATTATCACTATTATCAGTAAACCCTCTAAGAGTTTTGTCAGACAGCTTATTATTACAACCCACATTTTACTGAAGAGGTGGAGGGACGTGGGAGAGGGAGCAGCTCTCCCAAACTCCCCAGTTCAGTTCAGTCGCTCAGTCGTGTGTGACTGCAATCCCAAGGACTACAGCCTGCCAGGCCTCCCAGCAGGGCAGAAATAGAGCCCCTGATTCTACACTTCTAACCCTCTGACCCGCACCAGCTACTGCACTGTCAGGCTTCCTCAGTAGATACACATGATCAAATACTTTCAGTGATGGGACCGTCCACACATGTTCCCAATCCGGCCTGTACTTGTTAATAGTGCAGATGTACTATAGTTTGGAAGACTCTTGAGTTCAAAGGCAACCTTTTCCCTCAACCATCCCCCAACACCCTTCTCCAATACCTCTCTCAGTCTGTTTGTTTTCATTGAACTAGCTGGCTCTTCAGAAACAGCTTTGTCTTTCCTTAAGTCTAGAAACAGAGATGCAGGAACTCAAATTTCTAAGAATTATGAACGCTTAGAAGGATTAGGAAGGGTGGTCTGTTCTTTTGTTTTGATCATTTGTTAAGTTCTGTAGAGTCACATGTGGTGTTACCTTACAGTTCAACAATGAACATATATATGCAAATAACAAGGCATTAGACTTTGGAATCCCCAGTATTTTAAAATAATAAGTTCACCCTTTATTTTAACCCAAACGGGATCCTTAAAATAGGCTGCCTTGGGGTAGGGAGTGGTAGGTGAGTGTGAGGGTGCTGTGCTTAGTTGCTCAATCATGTCCGACTCTGCAACCCTATGGACTGTAGCCCGCCAGGCTCCTTTGTCCTTGGGATTCTCCAGGCAAGAATACTGGAGTGGGTTGCCATGCCCTCCTCCACGGGATCTTCCCAACCCAAGGATCGAACCCAGGTCTGCCACATTGTGGGCAGATTCTTTACCATCTTTTGCTCTCTCAGGTTTTATGTTGAAGCTGGTAGAAGGCCATTTCATACTCCCAATGAAATTGAGTGCTAAATTTTAAAACGTGCTCCCCACGCTGCATGTTTGTAATCGTGCAGAATTTTCTTGCTGGAACAGAATGCAAAGCTATCCAGTCCAACTCCAGGGGTTGAGGTCAGTTACACATCATATGTCAATTTGTCCACAGTGAATTGTAATAGGCTATTTACTGGGTATTTTTGCCTTGCTATTTTTTCTCAAGAAAGTCTTTATACATATTTATCTCCAACATAGTTTTAGCATACTAGATTATGATTGTAAAAATGATTGAAATTTTACTTGTGTATATCTTACTTGGATTTGAATTTATCAAAAGTTTCAGAATATATTTTTTTTTCTCAGAATATATTTTTCCTAAAATATGTTCATTGAGATTTTATTTTTTAATGTCCCTTAAGCCTATTTTGTGGCCTCTCATAAAGATTAATAATTTTGTATAGCTTGAAATATAGTAAAAATAAAAATAGCATAAATCAAATCTTATATCAGCGAGCATCATCAGGGCAAAAATGTTTAAGTCCCTCCTGGGTTATTTTTTTTCAAGCAATATTCAATTATACAAAATTTTATTTCAAATGAATTGGAGTTTGACATATATTAAGGAGATAATCTATGGTAGGTATATTTATCACTGATTTCAGGATATCTGGCTAACCCAAATTTTTGTAAAATCACTTCATCCTTCATTAATTGCAAATATTGCAGTTAAGGAAGTTATTAAGATACCACAGATATATTCTTCATGGATAAATATCCAAAGGATTGTAAGATTTGAAATAATTTCATAGCTTTGCCATAGAGCCCATTTTATTTAGGGCAGGTAGAATTTACTACTCAAAATGACTGTAAACAATCTCTGACACACCACAAGTCAGGATAATACCAGTGGCAGTCCTGGTGTTTTATTAAGGTGAATCTGCTCTTATGGATGGAGAGTAAACATAAAGCCGTTCTTTCTAAGGGGACGGTACTAGTAGGGACAGGAATAGGGGTGGTGGTGTTGGATTCTGAGGGCAGAGCCTTCCATCCCCTCTCACCTTGGTCCCTCCACACTTATTTGGGCCATATGACACATGTTCAGAGTTTTTGATGTGATCAGGGGCATGAATCATTCCCTTTAGCTGTTCTTAATCTGATAGGTGATAATTTCTTCATGAGGGAAGTGGTGATACTGATGGTTTTTAGGTGCCAAGTTTGAGATGGGAATCTTCTGAGGACAGTACACTTCCACACACAGGTTGCAAAACTACCAACTACCACATCACATCAGATCTATCTGGTTTGCAAATGATGATCAAATTTCAGTATTAAAGATACTGAAGCATTAGAAATATGTGTTTGGGTCTACGTTAATGGTTTTAAGGCTTGATATCCTGGAATTCTCCTATCTTGCCCTATCAAACATCCCCACCTTCATTTTTTACAGGGTTCCCAGGTTCTGCACAGGGGAAAAACAGAATAAGAATCAAAGTGCAACTTTGTAGCTGAACAAATAATAAGCAGATAATACTCTAAAGGAGAACTCTGTGTGTATGTGTTGTGTGTTGTGGAAATATGGTAGAAATATTGACCTAGAAGATGATCGATTTTGTTTCGTTAAAGGGAAGGTGAAGTTCAAGAGTATCACAGACCTCTCCCAAAAGGTAAAGCCCTATCAACACTCAGGTGGGAAACCTGAGAAAGAGACACAGAGACTGCCTTTAAATGTCCGGTCAGTTCCCCCAGTAGACATCTTAATCTGATTAATGCTGCAGGCAAAGGGGCTGTGCTTGTAGAGAAGTTAGCACAGGCACCCGCTGAGGTGTAGAAAGAGGATCTGAAGCTGCGCCTTCACCACCATTCATTTATTTAACAAACATTTGATGAGTGCCTGCAAGGATCCTATTGTGTTGGGTGCTGGGAATGTGGCATTGAACCAGACAGATGAAGTTGCTCTTCCATAGAGCTGACTTTACACTATTGAGAGTGGGGAGGAAGAGAGATAATAGACAAACAAAACAAAACAGCCCCCTGCCCCCAGATAAATAAATACGAAAATATCCGTTAGGGACAAGTACTCTGATGAAGATAAAAACATGATGGTGTGACATCAGTGGCCAGCAGGCTATCTGAAGGGAGGTCAGGAAATGCCTTTTCTGGATGGATTTGGCATTTCAGCCACGACCTGGTGTTCAGTACTCCAGGCTCAGGGATTCTTTCTCCCTGACCTCTGAGTGTGGTGGGGCTGGGAGTGGTAAAACCCCAACACCAGAGGCAATGCAGCTGACTGTCTTGCACTTCCGCACAGAGGAGAGGTGAGAGAGACTGGCTTCTTCATCTCCTCTTCCTTGTAAAAAGGACACTATAACCCTTCAGGACCCAGCTGAGATCTGGATTAGGTCTAGAAGTACAGCCTAGCTCCAGACTCAGAACCTAATTCTTACTGTGGAGAAAGCAAAATGTTTTCAATGAAGTAGAGCTGTTGTTTCCAAGAGGCTGTAATCAACCAGACAACCTCAGAATCTGGAATCTACTGCCCATGGCTCTTTGCTGTAAATCCTACTTAATAATCCAAGAACATTTTAATAGAGAAGTCAGAGGAAAGGTGACATATCACTGCAAATTCTTTTTGGAATGAACTGGGATATAAAAAGTAAATAAATCACACACATGCAAACACACATACATGCACACACACGTGGCCCATACTTCCCTTCTTTCTCTTCCATCAGTGGTAAAGTTACAAAGTGATTTATCTCTATGGAAATCAATCAGATCTTCATGGAACAGAGGGTGGTGGAGATGGCTTGCACCAGAGGGCAGCATGATAATAGCAATAGCTGCCACTTATTGCCGTATTTTATGCCAGTAATTGTGGCCCGCCTCTGCCTTATATACACTGTCATTTAATCCTGGCCACTTTTTTTTTTTCCCATATGAGTGAAAAACATCAAGAGGATAAGCAATTTGTCCAAAGTCCCTATCTATATTTTTCTTACTATATATCTAGATTTGGTGAGATATACATATTATTTTTAGTATATTTCAGCCTGAGATTTATGTTTGGATATAAATCTATGAACTGCTTTTTGTGATTGATTTATCTCTTCAGTAGTCATCAAATGGAAAGAAGAGTCAAACATTTTTAGAAGGAAATTATAACAATGCATTAGCATTTAGAGGAATGAAGAGTTGTGTTTTTGAATCAGATTTTCTCATCCACAGTGATAAGTTGCTACTGGCATCTAGGCCATGTCAGCTTGTTATTCATGTTTTTAATTGATCAAAGTAGAATTTTAAAAATTCACCTGAATATGTCAGAGGCCTGATTGAAAGTCTCCTTTTATATATGAAAAATTGACTTCTAGTCTATTTAATCTGGAACCCAACCCCTTTTGACAAAGACTGTAGGAGAACTTGGGCAATTAGTGACTAAGTGGAAGCATTAAGCTTTGGATTCCACTATGCAGGGCAGATTTTGACCCCTTCTTTTACGTGGCCAGCAAAGACGTGGTTTCACAGTGTTAGTAGCACTTTTTAGTGGCTTAGCTTCTCTAAATGGAATTAAAATTGTGACTTAATGGCTCTTGGAACACTTAGGGTTAGGCCATGGCTGATAGTATGCAGTTGTGGAAAATATACTTGTATTTTTGAATCCATACTGCTGTCTTCTGAAATCATGTGTTGTAAGAGATGCCCTTATCAGAGCGTGCTCTGGTTAACTCATGTCCTCTCTAAGGGTGTCTAGTCCACCAGCTCTCTACCTTGACAGTAAATGGATTGCAGCATATGAGCCAAGAGTGTCAGAGTGTGTCTTACCTCTTACTGATCTGGATCACCCCAGTCCAGGTCAGTTTTTAAGTATCCCACAGCTACTGTTAAAAGCCAGAGTTGCTTTGGTTTGTCCCATGGGAGCACTGCCTCTTGGGACAGATGTCAGTGTCACCAAGAGGACTCTATTGCTCCTATTGTATATTCACACTCAATAAAAGGCACATTTATTGCAAAGAAGCCTGTCTAGAATTCTGTGGGATTCTGTCAGTTGTTACTGATTATTGCTCTTATGAAGGATTATGTATTTTAAAATTCATTTAATGTAAACTTTCTTAACTAGAACTCTATTAAAATGCAGGTAAGGGATAAGAACATTTCAAAGAAAGCATTGGTTGAAAAATTAGTGGGATAAATCTGATTATAAAAAGAATATTAAACATCTCTAAGAGAGATGCCTTTTTTGAGAACCCTCTTACCAAAATAGATAGGCTACTTCTAATATTTTTCTCTATTGATTTGAGCAGCATTCTTAAGGAATTCCATTAAGCCACATTTGGTTGGCTGAAATTGAGTCACGTAAATTATAAAAATGCATTGGCTTTAAAAAAAATACCCTACAGTTAGAATGGTCACTAATTCAAACTGATCTTTCTTATAACTGGTCTGAATAAGTGAGGCTTTTATGGTATCAATTTAATACAGAATGATATAAAATTACTTTATAGAGTCCTTTAGAATACCGTCACTGAGACTATCAGACCAATAGGAAAAAAATTTTGCTTAGGTGACTCACATTTTTTCTCTTCTGGTATATGATGGGAAATCTGCTTTTCCTTTTTTCTTAAATTGATGACTTGTCACCTTGCCTTTTTTATCATTAAAAAAATGAAACATAGACAGATATATAACTCAATAATAGCTCTGAAACTGAATAAGGTAGCAACCTATTATTAAATGTAAAGCAGACTAAACACTTTTTTAAAAGAAGAATTGGGTTTCATGCTTTAGATTTGTGCTTGTCATTTAGGCTTTGGAATAATCATACTTGCTGGGACTGAAGCACCTGATGGTAGGCAGGCTATGGATTGATTGAAAACTTAGTGAGTTGCTTTTTTCCCTAATAGTTCCAGCCATACCCTTGTGGTCCTTCCCAGATGAGATGTAATGTGATGCAGGATTTTTTATCATAGAAATGATGGGTAAATTCCTAACTCATAATGCCATGTTTGTGGTCCTTTTCCTGGCAGATGGGCAAATAGAGCCTCTGCTCTATTGGCAAATGTCCTTTACCGAGCTATTTACAGAGGCAGTGATTTTATGAGAAGATGCTCCATTTTCAAGAAATAGACTCATCATTCCAGGAAGGGAACTAGATACTGAAATATGACAAACTTTGCAAAAGATATTTTATTCCTTTTGGTGCAAATCTTTCTTGTCTGGTTGGTAAATACATCCCCAAGGATGCTTGAGAGGAGTAGAAGAGGCTAAGATTTCTTGCTTGCACTGGCCCTGGGTGTCTAGGTCTTTGGCTTGATGTGCTCTTTGTAGACTGAGAAGGTGGCACATAAGCTTCAGCTCCAACGTGGATTTGCAAAGGTTATAGCTACAACTCATGTAGCACTCAGACTCAAAAACTATGAACTTTTAGTTTGAGATTTGGGATTGAGATTCTCCATCTTTCATTCAGATGGTCCCCACCGGAGTGAAAGCACTAAGAGAAAGAAGAGCAGAAGTCCTTAAATGATCATGTCAACTCTGAGTTCTGAGTGGAACCAGTTCCTGGAGGTCCTTGGAGTGTAACTCATCACTACTGAACACACCTTTGATATTATCCACAGATAGAGCATCAGTCCCGGTTATTCAGGACGTAGAAACTGCTGCTGCTATAGATAACTGGTGCATGCTCTTGGTTCTAAATAAGGCATAGATTACAGGAATTTTAACTTTGGCCATGGATATTACTCACTTATTTCTGGTCTGATCTCAGCTGGAATAGTTACTTGACAAGGCATTCATGTGGCCGAGAAACTCTGCCTCTTTTATTTAAGCTGCTGATAGATTTAGCTGTTCCCTCTTTTGAAGATTTGCACATTTCCTGGCTTACTTGGAACTGGTACCATGTGGGATCAAAGATGACTTGAGACCCTGTATTAATTCTAATAAATGTTAAAACAAAAGTTAAGCTCCATTTTCTGGTTCCTGTTGTAACTGGAAAGAATAGCTCATTCACAAGAAGAGAATGAATTAAATATTCAGAACAGTGTGCCTTATCTATTCCAAATGTGGATATAGATAAACGTTTTGCCTTCCCCTCACTCTTATCATACAGCAAAGAAAGTCACATTTGGTAACAACTCTGGGGCTCTCCTCTGGGTCTTTGGTTCTGGGGAGGAGGGGGCAGCTGTCTTTTACTGCCCGTGACCCCTCTTGTTCCACAGCTTTGTCTCCCTATTGCTGCAGAGATGTTCATCGTGATGGATGGTGCTGTTGCTACCCATGCCATGCTCCTTCAGTCTGCTTTGTTGATGTATGTGGGTGTATGTGGGTATCTGGGAATAATTTTGCTTTAGCGAAGATAGAAAACATCCCTCAACTTTGCTTGGGGCTTGGGTCCCCAAATGCCAACCTGAATTCAATTTTATGGACCATCTCATGAACTTATCTCAGAGTTCAGGAGTCTTATAGCGCTTCTAGGATTACTATTCTCTCTACCCAGAATCATGGCCCTCAACTTGTAACTCTCCAACATAGGAGCTTAGAGAAATAAAAGGAAAAATAAAACCTGGCAAACTAAATTCCTATTGATGACAAGTGGTCTAATATTTCAGTTCTGTGATACTTTCTCAGGTTTTTTTAGTCACAAAAATGTTCTTGCTGGATAGTGAAAAGTCTGTAGGCTTTTAGTGTGGTAGTGTAGTTCTATTGTGTAAAGGATATAAATGATTCCAAGATATTTCAGAAGAACCAAGGATTGTTAGCATTGTTCATTACCAGTACAATTATATGACTCCATTTCTAAATGGGGTCCAAGGTGAGTTTCAGTTTCCTTGTAAGTAAAATGGAGGAAGTAATTTTTACCTAATGTGGTTGGTGTGAAAATTAATGAGATGATGCAACAAAATACTTAGCAGTATGTTTGGCATGGAAAAGTGTGAAAGGATTAGTTACTCAGTCTTTTCCGACTCTTTGCGACCCCATGGACTGTAACCCACAGGCTCCTCTGTCCGTGGAATTCTCTAGGCAAGAATACTGGAGTGTATTGCAATTCCCTTCTCCATGGGATCTTCCTGACCCAGGGATCGAAACTGGGTCTCCTGTATGGTAGGCAGATTATTTACAGTTTGGAATGGAATAAGCACTTGATGAAGGTATAGCCATACACATGAACACACACACACACACACACACACACACACACACACACACACACTTTTATTTCCACTCTCAGTTCTTGTCCACTTACACCCTCTGTTTATAAAACTCTGTCTAGCCCTTACTCTGACCCAATTTCTCGTATTTAACCAGTTGTTACTGATGTTCCTGTCCTACTGTTCTTTACATGGTCATACGTATCTTTGACCTACTACAGTGACTTTCGAAGGGAACCCAGTTATGGTGGTGATTTTATGATTCAAACCTTGTTTGAAAGATGATGAACATGTCCAGAGAATTTTCCCTAAATCATACGATTATCAAATCTAGATTTCTGAGTTGTCAATGTTGTCTTTTACTCGTGTCCCCAAGACCTTTGGACCTATGAAGAGAGTCTGGGCAAAGCATGGGATTTAGATTGAGAAAGAATTATGGTCATAGGTAAGAGAGGACTTAATAGTGATAAGATGGTTATAAATCATGTGACCTTGTGCAGAGTACTTATTTCTCCTGTTTTAAAATAATATGTACCCTGCTTACCTCATAGGATCTTGTGAGATCTGGATTCTAGACAATGTGGGTGAAAATGTTTGTAAACTGCAAAATGCTGCATAAATACCAATTTTATTATAAACACATAATGCTGTGTGGTATATATTATATATATACCACTGTGTGGTATAACACTGTTATAGGTATGTATGCATATGCAGGTATATGTATGCATGCGTGCTAAGTTGCTTCAGTTGTTGCTAAGTTGCTCTTTGTGACCCTATGGACTGTAACCTGCCAGGCTCCTCTGTCCTTGGGATTCTCCAGACAACAATATTGGAGTGGATTGCTATGCCCTCCTCCAGGGGATCTTCGCAACCCAGGAATCAAACCTGCATCTCTTACGTCTCCTGCACTGGCAGGAAGATTCTTTGATGCTAGCACCACTAGGGAAGCCCATGTAGGAATATATGTATAGCTTAAAATGAATGTGCATTTAATAAAAACCATTTTTAGCAAAACCCAATCCTTCGCATATCTTTTATCTGTGCTGTCCAGTTTATAATCATCTATGGTAGGCTCTCCATGTACTGCAAAGGGAGCTCAATATCTTGGAGGTTAGACTAAGAATGGGGAAAAATGCAGGTAGATATTTTGTTGCATTTGAATCCAAGTCAACCATTTGGGTCCCTAACAGGTAGGAAAGCCCCATGCCCATAGTGTATCAGGAGACATTGCCTTGGAAAGGCTCATTAAATGGAAATATCAAGTCTTTTTCAGCTTCATAGATATTAAGGTTATTCTTTGACTTTCAGTGGATAATTTACTAAAATTAACTACTCTCGTTATGATTTAGAAAATGAAATAGGATTCTAGTTTCTGGTCATATAGGAATATATAAAGAGAATGCCGAAACTGCAATTTCATTGCAACCTGGGGACCTTCTGCAGTTGACTGGTGTTGATGACTTAGGACTGTCCAGAAAGAGATTTGAGGCTGAATGTAGATCGTCGGACAAGTGTTGTAATCCATTTAGCAGTGTCTGCCATAGATTCAGATGGGAATAATGCATGTACATAATGGAAATAGCACCAAGCCCTTGGTTATAATGCCAGGGTTGCTGCATCTACCCGGAAGATCTTGAATAACACCCTTAATCACTCAGAGCTTCACTTTTCTTCACTTGCAAAACAATTGACATGGCCAGACTTCCCACTGGGAAGTGGTCTTCTCTGGTTTTTTTAATCTTCTGTTACTGAGAGAAGTGCAGTTAACACAATTTTATTCTTGTTCATGCAAGTATACTTTTACTAGGAATATAACTATCTTTAATAATTACAAAAGTGTGATTCTACCCTGCTTACCAGTAGGATCTTGTGAGATCTAGAGTTTAGAGAATGTGTACATAATATTAAGACACAAATAGTGGCTTCAGATCCTCCAGTTTTTGAAGTAGTAAACTCTCCAGACCATCAAGAATATGAAAGAAATTCTGTTCCTTTTAAAATGTCTTCTCTGAACATTCTTTTGGCTATAGCAGAGGAAAATAAAATTAATAATTATATTTTTGAGGGATGGAAGCTGAATGTGTTTGTCTTGGAACCATTCATCATCCTTCTGTGACTCTCAAAGTGAGAGAGAGAATTGCTAAATCTTTATTCTCCATTAAGAAAAAGGAATCAAATGTGTACTTCTCTCCTTTCATTTAATATAAACATTTATTAAATATTTTATCCTCCCAGCTTTCTAAAGTCAGGCTTAACCTTGACTCTAGATATTTTTTTGCCTTATTTTAGCAAAATTGTTTTTTCCAATTAAAAAATTCTACACATTGCAGCATGTATTCAAATGATATGAACCCCAGAAAGTCAACAGTGGCATCTCCTCACCTGAAGTTTTCCAGAAGGAATCCCTCATGTGCTGCAGGCTTCTTCTACACATCATTTTCTTTCTCTGAGCTTTATGGTTTTATTTTATTCCATATTCTAATTTTATGTAAAGGGCTGGAAAGTTACGGATGGCCACTCGGCATCATCATTAAGGCTAGTGGAGGGGATTAGTGAATTTAGGTTGTGTTTGCCATTGACTTTTGAGGAAAAGATCCCCTGTCTAATCACTTGGTCTTTGTTTTCAGATCAAACTCCAACCCCAACGAGATTCCTGAAGAACTGCGAGGAGGTGGGGCTCTTCAATGAGTTGGACTGCTCCCTAGAGCATGAGTTCAGGAAGGCTCAGGAGGAAGAGAGCAGCAAGCGGGTAGGTTCACCTGGATAGATGCCTGGACAAGTGTCTCCTCTAGCACCTGCTAGACACGTCTGTGTTGAAACTAGGCGGCATTGTGTGTTGGGCTGATGTGGCTCTAAAACAGCATTTTATCCATTTGCAAGTGCTTTGTGTGTGTGTGTGTGTGTGTGTTTTAATGGATGAATCTCTGGTTGTGGTAGAAAAATCATGGGAAAAGCAGATTATATGAAATATGGAATTCAAGCCAAAAAATTATCCTGATTCTTTTCTTTTTTTTAATTGGAGGATAATTGCTTTACAGTGTTGTGGTGGTCTCCGCCATACACCAGCACGGATCGTAATTATTCTTGACTTGAGTCAGATCAACTCATGGAATTTTCCATTCAAAACTAGTCGTTTTACTTTGCTGAATAATAGCAAGATTTCCATGGGTGGTAAGTGCAGAAGACAAGGACCAGAGTGTAAGATGACAAGTGAAGGATCATAGCAGTAGGAGAGAGGATTTCATCTGATCTTGACCCAGGCTATAACTGTCTGATTTCTGTCATCTTCCTGGTGTCTCTCTACCACATTTCATGGTTCCTTCTTGGTCATGTTATCGTGTATTTGTTGTTGTTGAAATAACAACAATAAGTGAAATAGGTTCACTGTAAGTGTGCATTATTTGTTCTTACAAATGTAGAAAATTTACTTTATGAATCCCTCCAGAATATACTGTGTTTTTTTTTTTTTTTTATTGTAATGTTGTGCCTGTATTTAAAAATCACTGTATCAGATTAAGGAAAAGAAATGGAGGCACAAGTAAATAAGATAATGAAGCTTTTCAGTATTTTTTAGTTTGTTTTTATAGACCATTATTGAGTGCCCACAATGTACTAAACAACAAATTAGACATATCCCATGACCAGAGACTTAAACTGTGAAAGCTGGTTGAAAGGAGGTACCAGCTACACTGTAATGGATTCTGAATTTCCAGCTGTTCCATCCGGAGAAGAAATTTTAAAAGGCTCTGATATTTCTCTAAGTGTTTTAAAACCTTTGAATCTCCCTCTATGTGAAATTATAATAATCCCTCTCCACCAGATTTTTCATGTCACTTTCTCTCATCACAATAGCCGAGGGTCTGTATTCAGTCTGTACTGCTTTAGGAAAAGTCCTGACAATAGGTTATGAGAGGGATATAAAATCTCAAGCAACTCATTTTATTTATGATTAGTTATTCATACTCGACCATCTCCTACCTCCCCAGCCCCAACCCAGTGAAGGGCCTTTTTTTTTTTGTTTTTTTAAAACAAACACTTATTTAGCACTTATTTGCCAGATGCTGTTCTGAGTACTTAAAATTTTTAACTAAATAAAAATAGAAGGCATGCATTCTATATTTCATTGCAATAGAAATAGATTTTTAAAAACCATAAAAATAGCAAGGAAAAGAGGAACCAAAAAGTCTAGTAAATTTACTCTGGTTGAGTAATAAATTTAGCTCTCCTGATGGACATGACATATGTACACAACTGGGAGATTAAGTTCATTCATTCCTTGAGATAGTTAAGATTGGCTTCTTCCGAACTATAAGTAAGGTGTATACTTGGTCCATATTGTCTTCATTTCTGACAGGAGGGTTTTAGTCAAGGTGTATGCCCTTGATTTTCCTGAAGATATTTACCAAGAACAGCAGCTGTAGAAGCCCATGATTGGGTTGTGGTTTTAGATCTTTGCATAGTACTCACCATCTCCTATATGAAGCCCCAGGGGAGGAAATTCTTACAGATCTGAATTCCAGGAAATGGTTTGCTTCCCCTGAGGAACTGAAATATTTTCTCCTTGTGGACATGAGAATTCTGTAACCAGTTCTGTTTCTCTTTTTGCTTTGACTGCTTGATTAACACGAAGCCAAACTGACTATTTAACTTTGAGAACTTTTTAGAACACAGTAATGAGCATTTTACTTCCCCACAGACTAGACTTTCAGTTCCAGTTTATATTTCCTCTGGTCCCAATTTTTAATGTAGAATGACATTTTCATGATCTACATTTTCTCTGTGTGTGTGTGAGTTGCTTTTGATTCTCTGTGGGTTGAGTACAAAAAAAGTGTTAAAATATTCAGGCAAGCAAAGTTGAGGAGGACTATTGCCATTGAAGAAATATGTTTTTCTTCTCTTTCAAATGTTGCTCTTAGCAACATTAGTCATGTGATGACTTTGAGAAGGGTATGTGGGTGGGGGATCCTGCAGCCAGCTTCCCCCATGGTTTTGGGGTGGCCCCCTCAGGAGACCAGTGTCTCACACCCCAACTTCACTTGCACGCACTGGAAGTTGGACAGTATTCACACTGTTGAAGTTTCCTCTTCCACTGCCTTGTTCAAACCAGTGGGCCAAATCCAGCCTCAGTGGCCATGACTACACAAGTAGGCACTTTGTTGAGGCTTAAGACAGGGTGACTCATCCAACGGCCAAATGAGCTGTGTTGTGACTTCTTGTGTATGCTGGTGTGTTGGTGATTTCCTTGGAAGCCACATGATGGGGAAATGAGGAGTAGGAGATGCTCTCTCATCTGCCAACCTATTTCTACTCATCCCTTCAACCACATTTCTCTAGCTCCCAACATCCTTGGCACACTGTCACCACCAGCTCCTACTTCATTTATTTGTTCCCTGCTTGAATAGTAGGAATACGAGTTCTTTTTTAAAAAAAATCTTTCGGTTGGGAGGCATGTGGGATCTTAGTCCCCTGACCATGGGGTGAACCTGTGCTCCCAGTATTGGAAGCATGGAGTCTTAAACACTGAACCCCCAGGGAAGTCCTGGAATACAAGTTCTTAATTCAGGGCATACCTTGTCATCATTAAGTTCTATCTCCTCCTTCATCCCTTTTGCTGCACATTCAGATAACAATTCCTTTTTAACTCTATACTCCAACTCTTTTCTAATTTATTTTCCTCTGAGACTGTTAATAGAAGATTTGCATTTCCTCATGCTAAATCACTTCAGTCGTGTCTGAGTCTTTGTGATCCTATGGACCATAGTCTGCCAGGCTCCTCTGTCCTTGGGATTCCCCAGGTAAGAATGGAGTGGGTTGCCATGCCCTCTTCCAGGGGATCCTCCCAACCCAGGGCTCAAACCCATGTCTCTTATGTCTCCTGCATTGGCAGGTGGGTTTTTTTACCGCTAGCGCCACTTGGGAAGCCGATTAGTTCCCTCAGCAAGTTTTATTTTGTAAAGTGGGAGATGGATTTGTTTATATGAAAAATTTGGTTTAAAAAGATTTTTGCTTGAACTTGCTAAATACTTTATACAGAAATGTTAGAAAGACTGAGCTGGTCCTTTCCTCCACCTTTAAAATTCTCACTGAAGTTTGGTCTAGAAAATTCTATCAAAGAGCAAATAGGGAATTGATTGTTGTTTAGCCCATGTGGCTGTGTGTTGGGGAAAATTCTGTTCAACAGACTATCTTTAATCCTGATACCATTTCCAAAAGCATCCCAATATGTGTATAGAGTGAGGACAGGCTAGAGGCCTGGTAATGAATAGGTAATGACCAATGGAAAAAGCCCCAGTGTCTGTATCCACAGCATGTATGATATAGCAGATGATGCGTTCCATAATTGCCTCAACCTTCCACCTTAGCATAAACCCATAGCTTCAAAACTCTTTAATTAGAGATATATTTTTTTCTCTTGAAAAAGCATTCCTCACTAGCAGTATCAGGATCTCAACTTGCCTAGTCAGGCTAGTGCATGTCCTGAAACAGATGAGAAACTTTTGTTCATCATTTATTCATGCAATAAATATTTTTGAGAGCCCATCACGTGCCAGGCACTGTCCAAGGCACTGGTGAATATACTATGGACTAAAGCTGATTTTAAAACAGAAAACAAAAATCCCTGACTTCAGGTCGCTTACTTCTCATGGGCAAGACAAACAGTAAACAAGTAAAAACAATAGAATATATAACATGTCCGAAGGTGATAAGTGCTGTAGAGAAAAATATTGCAGGGAAGGGGCACAGGGAGTGCTAGGAGTGATCTAGGGGGCATCACTGGTGAGCGGACATGCAGCTGTGACCTGAAGGAGGAAGAAGTCTGAAGCAGGTGTGTACTGGGGAGAGTAGAGAGAGCAGTAAATGCAATGCCCTGAGGCTGGAGGGTGCTCTTTGCTGGAGGGACAGCAAAGAGCAGGGTGTGCAGTGATGGGCAGAGTGGGCATGCAGGGTCATATCCAAGAAGGCCGAGTAGGCTGCAGTCTGAGTGAGATGGAGAACCATGAGACAACTGTAAGGAGAGGTATCATAGCATTTGACTAACCAACAGCTGATCTCCTATATACGAATGAGTTCCATTCCCAGAGAACGTTAAGTCCCATTTGTTTCTAAGTCCAATAAAGTTAGCCTAGATACGCATCTAACACAATCACTTATATAGTACTGTACTATCATAGGTTTCACACAATAATACACAAAAAACAAACCCCCCAAATAAAGAAAATATTTTAAATCTTCTGGTACAGTACTTTGAAAAGTTCAGTAGTAGAGTACAACAGCTGGTACTTCTTAGCAATGACAGCTATATCACCACTGCTTTTATACATGTTTGTGGACATCCTGGGCTTGAAATAAAGATACTGCAGTACTGAAGTCTATATAGTACTCTACAGTAAAGTACAGAAACACAGCCACCTATAGAGGATGCACACGCGTGACAGTATTACCCCAGACATGTGAACTAACCTCCATGATTGGACATGCAAATACATGTTCGAATCTTTGAAATTTCACATCCTGAAGGTTTGTATATAGGGGACTTACTATGGCTGCCAAGTTGAAAGTAAACTGTTGGAAGGAAATAGCAAAGTGAGACCAGTTAGGAGGGTATTCAAAGAATCTAGGTTAAAGATAGTGGCAGATTGGTCCAAGGTGCAGATGGAAGGGGTGGTTAGATTCTGTATTAATTTGAAGATAGAGCCAATAGGAACTGGTGATGGATTAGGTCTGGGAAGTAACAGATGGAATTCAGGATAAAACCAGGTTTTTGACCTCAGCAACTGAAAGGATGGAGTTTCCTGTGGGAGAAACAAGTTTGAAGGGCAAATTGAGGAGATTGTTTGCAGACTTGGTAAGTGGAAATATCTACCTGGCAGATGAATATATAGATATGGAATACAGGACCTGTCTAAAGATGTACATGGTTGGGTCATTGGCATGTTGTTGTTGTTTAGTCACTAATTCATGTCTAGCTACTTTGCAACCCCATGGACTGTAGCTTGCCAGGCTCCTCTATCCATGGGATTTCCCAGAAGAATACTGGGATGGGTTGCCTTTTCCTTCTCCAAGGGATCTTCCTGACCCAGGGAATCTTCCCGACTCAGGGATCAAACTCATGTCTCCTGCACTGGCAGGCAGATTCTTTACCACTGAGCCACCTGGGAGGTGGTGTTTAAATGCATGAGACTCAATGGAATGACCTGGGCTAGGAGTGAATGGGGATGAGGTAGAGAAGAGGTCTGAGTATGGAACTTGGCAGAGTCTTCCAGAATCCTCCAAGACAGAGTCTTCAACTCTCCTCAGTGGTCAGAGATGACACAGAAGTACGAGACACGAAGAGTCAAGTATGGGAACCCAGGAAGTAACACTGAATAGACACCAGTAACTGACAATCTGCATGCTGATCTCATGTTCCACATTAGTGGAAAAAACAAAACAAAAGATTTTTTAAAAGGATGAATTGACCTTTCACATTTGATTTCTTTTTTACAAAAGAGATCCAACAGTGCCTATCTAGGAGGAGAGAGATAGCTTCATCATGTGATAACAGTTGTGTGTGAGTGTGTGTGTGTGTGTGTGTGTGTGTGTGTGTAAGAAAGGAAGAAGAGTTGAAAGTACTAGACATGAGCTCCTTTATCTTGCTGAGAGAAATATAACATTACAGCCTAACATAGTGAAGGACCCTGAAGATGAAAAGCACGGTATATAAGTGCTAAGTGTTGTTATTCTCCCCTAGGACCTAAATCTGACTCATTATGCTGATGCAGCAATAGCAAATTGGGACATTTCCATGCTCTAGAATTCCTACCCAAATGATGAAAAGTGCAGTCTATTCCCAGAGGGTGTTGACTGTTTAACACATGGGAACAAGGGACAAGCTACAATCTTAAGATCTTGGATCCCAGCTCCACAGGAGTCATGGAACAGGGCATGGCCAGGTCAGCCTCAGCTCAGAAAAGTCAGCTGCTCAATCTGATTAAATTCTGTACCTGGAAATCATGTTACCCGACACCACCAGTTACTTGGGGAGAGAGGGCGCAGAGAGGGAGGTGCTTCGCCTTCTTAACAGTCTTGCTGTATCAGTTGCTAGTGGGCAACCTTGCTCTCTGAGGAAGGTGTGAGTGGCAATGTGTGGGTGGCACTAGGTGAAAAACAAAAGATAGCAAATTGAGCAAACTTGCAACAGCTGTATATTTCCAGTTTTGTTAACATGTTGCTTCTATATTTGTGCAATACAGCTCCCTCCCCGCCTTTTCTCCCCAGCCTCTTCCTTATAGTCTGGAGAAAAAGAAATTCTGAAATTTAAACTTGGTTTTATCCTAGTTTTGAAAATGCCACCACGTTCTCTAAATTCTAGTAGATGAGATTGTTTTTAAGGCATCTTTTCGTGCCTTAAAAAAAAAAAAAAATCAGCATAACTGAAAGGAAACACCCATTGGGAACATTATGAGAGATGATGGCCTATTTCTTCCCCCCACCCCAATAACTGGGAAATCTAACCCTTATATCTTAAACATTCTCTTGTCCTCCCCCTCCATTTCAGCACACTAGTCATGTAAGCACTTTCCACTTTCTCCTTATAGATTTAAATTTTGCCCTCAGCTTAGATGGAATTTGATGCTGGAAGAGAAGTTGGCTTGGTCTTTGCATCCCACTCAGGGGAATGACTAAACCAGTGGATGAACTGGAAGCTATTTCATGAGTTTTGGTTCCCTGGGATTTAGGATTAATGAGCACGATCTCAACAGAGATTATTAGGAGTTGGTGTCCACTTCCACATATGTCAATGAATCATGAGGTGATCTCAGGCTCAGCCTCAATTTAAAATGGAGTGGAAATGAAAAATAACTCATAGAGTTGTTTTTGTGAGGTTTTTTTTTTGTTTTGTTTGGTTTTTTTTTTTGGTGGAAAGTCATGGTATCCTCAGAGTTGCAAAATCCATCGTCTTGCCTTACAAAGAGTGACCTCATAAAATCAAGTCCCTTTTACATGAATGATGATGAAGGCCCATGGCTTGGAGGAGAACTGACCCAGATGAGTACTGGGGGTTTGCTCATCTCCTCCATTAGATAGTTTGTGTATTTGTCTAACTTGGACCTTAATGGATGAGTCTTCACAACATAACCTTCACATTATAGACAAAACATCTCTTGAGGCTGAGGGTTTACTTTCTAATGCAAAATCATCTGGCTATTCATGGTCCCACCTTTAGCCAGTGTTAGGAGCCAAATTATTAGGGAATGGTGGTAGTTATAACGGCAAATAAATGTCTCTTAGCCTGTGAATGGCAGGTTTTATTGTCCTTGAGTTCATTTTCTTTTTTGTCATGGGTCTTATTTATATTTGCTATCACATGACATTTGTTCTGGCAAGATTGAGGTATCTGCCTGAGTCTTTCTGAGAATCAATGAGGTTTTCAGAGGCTTAAGTTTGATTAGAAAGGTTTGTATTCATTCTATGCACAAAAGGGTATTCTCCTAAGAGGTGCTGATGTTGCTATTTGAAGGTGAGGAGTTGAAGAGATTTGGAAGATTGAATTATAAGATACGGCATGAAGATTGCTAGTGGAAACTTGGCATTGATTTTGGGAACCTCTATTTGTGTTGGAAATGTTGAGGAATACAGCAGTATTTCCTCACACCAGGATTTCCTGTTCAGTTGTGACTAGGTATGGGAATAATCAAAGTATTTCTATATCTTTGAAGCATATCTGACACATCTGACATTTTGAACATGTTGTTAATGATAAGTTTGATTTTGGTCCCTTTTGTTAACAGGGAATAATTATAGGTGGTTATGGCAGTGTTATGTTCCCCATGTTAAATACAGAAGAATAAACTACTTAGAGACAAGAAGAGTTGATAGGTGCTCATTCAGGGGGGGCAGCGGTAGGGATGATGTATTCTGGCTTTTCTCCTACCTTCTCTGTCCTCTCTCTGCTTCCTTGAGTTTTGCTGTATCCACTTCCAGGTGGTTTTTGTTTACACCTTCTCTTCAGAAAACTCATGCGGTCTCATAACCCAACCATCAACTCTACCCAACAGTTCCTTTATCTGTGCATCTAGTCCTCACCATCTCTACTCTCCAACTGTTACTAGCATTTTCATTTGAATATGCCCCTGGTGTTTATAACTCATCATGCCCAGAACTGTGCTCAAAGCCTTCCTGTACAAACTCACTGCCACAATGGGCCCCACCCTCTGTCTGGGTCTGTCAGAGGCACAGTTCATCCACCTTGTGCGTGCATGCTAAGTCACTTCAGTTGTGTCTGACTGCAACCCTATGGACTACAGCCTGCCAGGCTCCTCTGTCCAAGGGATTCTCCAGGCAAGACTACTGGAGCGGGTTCCCATGCCCTCCTCCAGGGAATCTTTCTGACCCAGGGATCAAACCTGTGTCTCTTAGGACCCCTGCATTGGCAGGCGGATTCTTTACCACTAGTGCCACCTGGGAAGCCCTCATCCACCGTAGGGGCAGCTTTATCTCCCCTCTGTCCTTTGCCCCCCTCACTGGGTCCCTTCAACTTCCTTAGGCCAGAGTCCTCATGTCTTCTCTTTATTTTCCATTTCTATCACCTCAAGTCTAGCCCATCATCACTTCCTACTGAGTTATCCCTGAGCATTCTAAGATGTTTTGACTTTTAATCCAACTTTAAAGAGATACCTAGATTCAAGTATTATCACAAAAGTAGATATATTTTTTAACAAGTGAAAACAAACTGAAATCTTTATCTGTTAAAAAAAATTGCTGTTGAAAGTGTTTGCCTCTTACTTGTGGTTAAGTTGAAAGTTCCTCCAGGTATTGTCTTTGTTAACAGGTAGACGGGTTGGTGTAGGATGTCATCAGTGTAAAAGGGAGTGCATTGGGACCTGTTAAACACAGTTTTGATTCTACGAGCCTCTATGCATGGAATGCATCTAAAAGTTCCTAAGCAGAGATGGGCTTCTCAGGTGGCAGTAGTGGTAAAGAATCTCCCTGCCAGTGCAGGAGAAGCAGGGGACGTGCGTTTCGTCGCTGGGTCGGGAAGATCCCCTGGAGTAAGAAATGGCAACCTGCTCCAGTATCCTTGCTTGGAGAATCCCATGGGCTGAGGAGACTGGTGGGCTACAGTCCATGGGGCCTCAAAGAGTTGGACATAACTGAGCGATCAAACACACGTGCGCGCGCACACACACACACACACACAGAAGCAGCGATGGGGTGGGATAGGAAGAGGCACTTAAAAATGACTAAGAAAAGAAGCTGAAAATGGCCCCAAACACAATGGAGCCCTGGAGCTCCCCAGGCAACCCAGACTCGGGCTGTGCAGATGGCTTGTTTGGCCTGCCTTCCCATCAGGATGCCTGACTGCAGCTGAAAATTAGCCCGATTGAATTATTTGTCTGGGAGGCTACTCACTAAAATAATTATGAATCTCAGCTTTAAGAGTCGAGAAAAGGACAGCTTTTCCCAGCTGGAGACTTTCTCATGGGGTAGTTTTCCCATCTGAGGTTTGGTTGGGATCTCAGCTGGTTATAGTCACTACTTACCTGTCTAGAAGGTAGTAAAGCCAGACTGGGATTTCAAAGTACTAACCCAAATGGAATCACAATGACGAATGGACACTCTCCTCTGAAGGAATCTATTTGTAACTGAGTAATTCCAAACTCGAAACCCACCAGACGGGTTGGCGGGTGTGTTCCTGGGGCAGGAGGCTTTGCATCTACTGAGGGAGTGAGTCTTGTCCTCCACGAGGCCCTGCATTCATGCTTCTGAAAGCAAGCAGGGAAACAGACCTGTTTTCTGGGCTGGATTAAAACAAAATGACTAAAAGATGAAGCTTCCGTTCTAGGCAAAAAAAACAACACTCACATTTAGAAAATTGGACCACATGTTAGTTGGCATTGAGTGTCTGCAGCTAAGAATCACTTACCTGGGCCCCTCACAAAGACATGAGAAAAAAATTGACCCTGTGAAAGAGAAAAGGAAAAGAATGTAATAGTTGTGAGAGTCTCTGCTTCCATCATCTCATAAATCCAGGTGAACATTAAGTGTGGTTAGGAGCAGGTATGGGAGTGATTTACTCTGGGAACCCCGTTTAGCATTTGTGTGCTGTTAAGTTATTTCCATATTGATAAGGCTGAGGCCAGGAACTGAGATTCCATACATTCTTCCTGTCCATATTCCCAGCACATTGACTGTCAACTCAGACCTGGGGTATTGACTGATTTTAGCGCCAGAACCCTGGAGGGACATTTTCCTTGTTTAAACCAACTACCACCGAAACCCGAAAACCTAGAGGAGTTTGTGAAATGGTGTATTTTCTCCCCTGGAAACACCTTCCTACACTTTGAGGAGCTGGTTGTCCTGCTGACCCAGAGGGGCTCATAAGCTATTTGGATTGGAGCTGGGTCAGGACATTCCCTGGGTAGCCAGGCACAGTGTCACCTGCTGGTGCTTCGCTCTAGGACTAGGATGATCCTTGCATCCCAGGGATATCGACTTCAGTCTTCCCCAGAACACCGCTGAGCTTCCCTTTGTTCTCTGCTTTCTGGGAGATGAAAGTCTATTTTTAGCCCAGGTGAACTTGGGGCTCTTCTATCTGATGGGGCCAGTTTCTCATTTGTCTCTAGAGTGAAATGAAATGCTGAAAGGTCTTTATATTCAGTGTCTTTTCTAAGGACACATTTTCTAATAAAACTCACTAGCATTGGCAGAATCAGACTCTTGTGTACATAGTTTTGTCTTTTGACCTGAAGGCGAATGTGAGTTGTTTTATTGGACAGCTTTGGTGCTAGAAGGATGGATCTTCCCACCTGCAAGCTTTCCCTTCATCGTCTGGTTTGGTGGGTGCTTCCCCAGTCTTCTTCGTGAATTGGGGTGAACCCTGCATTTGGGTTCCATGTGGCTGCAGCCCAAGCATCCCTGGGATCTGAGTCACGGGCAGAGCACACCATCTGTTACATGAAAACTTTGAAAGCTGATCACAGTGCTGACCGCTCCTGCCAGAGCTGGTGCCAGGTGCCTCTGTTCCCTGTGGCTTTATGTTTGGGTGGGGACTTATTTGGGCTCTGCAGACAGTCCAGTCCCCAAAGAAGAAAAGCAGTCATGTTTTTTGTGTGCCTGTCCAGGTGATTGACTACAGATGATACAGTGCCCGGCATTTTGAATCACAGCTGCTCTCAAAGAAGTCATCCCCTTCCTGACTTCTCTTGGAATTTCTTGTTATGCACAGAGCTTAGAAACTTTCCCAGAGGATTTACGAACGTGAGCAATTGCTGGATTCATTGGCACAGTTGCTTCAGGCATTTCTGTACTTTCCAGGGCAAGCCTGGGATCTGCAGTGCTCTCCGATCCAGAGTGCCTATGAACCCCACTCTTCCAGCCCCATGTGATTGGTCCCCAAGTGACCGAAAGGGAACAAGACAGTCCAAAATCCTGGCAACCTCTCCTGTGGTGTGCTGTGCCAAAATGTGACTTGCACCATGCTATCTCTGTGCGGTTGCTCCCCCTGAAAACAGCTTCCCGGCTCCTCCTGTGCTCACGGCAGCAGCCCCGGTGTGGATTGTGGAGAAGTAAGGTGGAGTGTTGTCCAAATTTAGGATGAGAGCAAGAAATCCAGACTCCATCCCATCACTTTCTAAAAGTCATTTGTGACTTTATTTTCTCACCAGTAAACTGGACTTCTTTGCTACCTTGGAGTTATAAACATACATAGTTCAAATATATTGAGATTTGGAGCATAGAAAATAAAGCTAATTCTTAAGTAGATGGTGTTAGACTCACATACTATGATAGAGTCTCACCTTGCACTTTTTTTCTGCTGTTGCCTGAAAGAAGTGTCCTGAAAGGGGTTCTGGGCCAGAAATCCAAGTGTGCTTTCTTGGAGTCAGTTCAGCAATAGTGATATCACAGCCTCAAAGAGCATCTCTCCCCTGCACAGTGGGAGGAGGGGGACAGCTCCTTGTTCCAGATTTCTGCTAGACATTTTTATTTGTATTGTAGTAAGGCACACATTCACGAGTACATGTGTTAGGCAAAGTGGGCCATCAGGCTTTGTGAATAAGTCCTTGCTTTTCTGACTACTACCTTGAATTGCTCCGTGTGTCCAGTTCAACACCAGATAAAAGAGACTTTTGATGTCCCAAGTACAGCTGCCTGCTGCCCTCTGGTTTTGAAGGCAGCATGCCTGATCTGTTCCTCAACTGGGTGTGAACTTAGGGGTGATTTTCCATTAATGGTGATGGATGTGCACAGAAACAAACACACACGCATGCGTGGGCGCGCGCGCGCACACACACACACACACACACACACACACACACACACACACACACACACTCCCTCCCATGGACCCCCTTGTGACCAGAAGCACATATTGCCAGACAGCTGGCCAGGGCCAGGGGTGCAGTCTGCGATCACAGGAGAGAGGAGCTGCTTTGACCTCATTAGTGCCGTTCTCCTAATTGAGTCTAACATTCACAGACTACAGCTACCCAGGTGCATTTTACAGAGAAAAATCTGTTAATAACATTGATTGAAGTGTCCAAGCACTATTTTCTCTTGTGAGATTTTAGGCATTGCACCTCCTAATGTCTACTGCCTTTCGGCAGAATCTGATGATGCTACAACAAACATGCCTGAATCAACAGTGGTTTGTGGCTGTCAGAGAACACGGAAATCACACATTTCTATCTTGGTCAAACTGAAAGTGTAAAGAAAAGCCCGAGAAACACTTACAGAACAGGGGACATCTGGTATGTCTCTGATCTGAGCCTACAGGTGGGTGTTAGAAGGGAGAGAATTTGACGGGGGCTTTGTGACTATGTTAGGAATGGCTTGAAAGGACGTTTGCCAGTCAAATACTTTACTTGGACTCTTTGTGGGATTTATTCATCCTCCGGACTTACTGGCTTTTAATTAAAGAGTAAATACCACTCCAATAGAACCATGCCCTGTGCATATGGAATGGTTGATTCTCTATAGTTCTCAAACATTCGTTGATGACTTACTCTGCTCACACGTCTTTCAGCCAGTTCCTGCTCCTTCGTTTGGAAGTCCTAGCCCTTACTTCCTCATCCCCTGCCAGGGGTGGGTGATGTTTGTGAAGGCCTTTTCACGGGTGACCCTGAGACCATCTGACATATTAGCCAGCCGAAGAATGAGGTCTAGACCAAGATAACTAATATTTGCATTTGTCTTTCCATTCCATAGAAAAGACTTAAGAGACCAATTCTGATTCTTCAAGTGGTCTTCATTTTCCATATTCCCCCCAACCCCCCCAACAGAGGTAACCTGCTCCCTGTGCCAAATGCCTTTCCCAACAGCTGTTTGGTGATTCTGTGTCACTGGGCTCACTGTAAAATCAGGCATATCCTTCTAATTACCTGTTCATATTTCAGCCATGCCGAGCTCCATGGCACTGAGAGAGGGGATAAACCTTCATTGTAATGGATTTTTAGTAAGACTATCTCAGAGATAAGAGTCCTAAATCTTGGCAGTCTCTTTAGAGCACACACTTTGTGATTGCACACAAATTCTTGGCTCCCCAGAGCCGTGTTGTAAGTGGAGTGCGCTGTGCAGGGCTAGGTAATAAGATACTGCAGATACATTTGAGAGCAAGGTACACTTCTGCTTTATTTATGAAGATAGACATGCTGGTTGAGGGCTTAATCACAGCTGATAAATCATTTTAAGAAAGCCTATTAGAACCATATGCTGATTTTTTTGCATTAATATAGTGTGTCTGTTTCTAGTCTAATGAGACAGGATTTTCTCTCATGCTCTCTGTGTCTCTCCAGTGTGGACTATTTATCTGTTTAAGTGGTATCACTTGTGTGGGAGCATTTATCTCTTTAAGAGGTACCATTAATAAAAGAAGGTGAAAGGGGGAAGGAAACATGAGTGAAGGGGCCCATTGCACAATGCCTCTGTGTGTGTGTGTGTGTGTGTGTGTGTGTGTGTGTGTGTGTGTGTGTGTGTGTGTGTGTGTGTGTGTGTGTGTGTATGTTTATGGTATTACAAAGGAAAGAGTCAAAAAGCTGAGAACAGGAAACATCTCAATTAGAGTTTCGGAAGACCGTGCATTGGTCTTCACTCAGCATAAGGTAGTCATTTCAGTCCAGGTGGTTATAATACTGTAGTAAAAGATTATCTGAATACAGCGGAGTGTGCACTGACATTTTGGTTACCTCATTTCTCCCCAAGCTAGCAGAGGTCTGCCCCAGGAACAGGTCCCAGGGCTCTTTAATGAGAGACATATTGGGGCTCCAACTTGGAGCCAAGTTCTGTTTATCACTAATTGCAGGGGTGCCTTGCAGATCTTTTCTATTATTTCCTGACTATACCCCTGCTCTTTTTATTATCTTGCCAAAATTCAAACAGTAATAATTGCATGATTTGTTTATTTATAACCCCTTCTACTGTGCCAATCACTGTATTTAATAGATTTTTAAGACAGTGATAGCCTTTACCAAATTAGTGGATGTCTTTTACCTTCCACAGAGAAGCCATGTATTGGTGACTCTAACTTGGCATTCTTCAGAGTGTCTCCATGACCCCCCCTCCCCAGAATCTTGTGTTTTTGATCATATGAATTAGGGCTGATTTCGGGTGCACAGAGAGAGCTTGCATGCCAGGAAGATGTTTTAGGAAAGGATATTAATTTATCCTTTAGGAGTACATCCACGTTGGGTTCTATGACTCCTGAGTTTCTTTGCAACTCAGTTTTCATGATTTCTCTGAAAACTGAGATTAGAGATAAAGATACATGAAAAGCCCATTTTATACAAATTTAGACATAGTGGGGAAACCTGACACCAAATAAACAGGAATTGAGATTATGAACTAGTAATCATAAAATTCACTACCATTTATTTATGGGTCCCTATTATTTGTCAAGCATAATGATAGAAGTTTTGTTTGCATTATTCCCTGATCATTACAACAATTCTATGAGTGTTTTTACCTTCATTTAACATAATAAGAAGCTAAAGCTTAAGAGTTTAATTTACTGAAAGTGACCAAGCTCAAAGTTGCAGATCCAGTATTTGTACATAGGTCTGTCTGCTGGATGGAGAAGGAAGTGGCAACCCACTCCAGGATTCTTGTCTAGAGAATCCCATGGACAGAGGAACCTAGTGGGCTACAGTCCACAGGGTTGCAGAGACTTGGACACGACTAACACACACACACACACACACACACACACACACACAGTCGGCTGGAAAATTCCTGTGCTTCCCATTACTTCAGATCGCCTCTATTGCCTCTATCTTCATTCCCTTGTGGTACCTGTGTGTTTTAACATATATGCTAATTTACTTTAAAAAATGCTCTGTAGAAGCTTTGCAAAGCATCACACTCTGCTTGATCTGCACAAATACATGAAAAAATCTTGAGTGCACCCACCCACTCTATCCTGGTCTTTAAAAATTCTCCTACAGGCCTCCAATCTCGGCCCCAAATTCTTCTGTGTTCTGTAGCAGTGGCTGCAGCAGCATAGTTGACACTGAAACCTCAGGGGGAAAAAAAGGCTGCTTCTCTCCATAATACATTTATCAATGTCACTGAGGTCACACAGTCCAGCACCACTGCCCTGCTCACCAAAATACATAACTCCCGGTCTAAACCAGACCTGGGACAATCTTCTCATCTCTAGTGTTTTGTAACATGCTCCTGCTGTGGGATATTTCCTTCCACGCCTGGTCCCGATGACCTCTGTTTTCTTGGAATAAAATGAACATTTGCTGAGTGGGGCTGTATTTGGAGTTTACATTAGATTTTAATAGAGTAATACTTGGGGGAATGACTGCCCCCGAGGAGAGAGCATACTAAAGAGAATGTTGCTGTGTTCTCTTAGGACATTGCTTTGAATTGGGCAATGGGGGTTGCTACACCATTATTTTTGGGTGTGATAGAAATTGGGACAGCAGGATAGAGTAATTTCTGATACATAGGCTGTGGTCAGTGTTATATTTATATTTAACCGTTGGATTTTAAAGGAAAGCTTTACCACGAACCTCCCTCCAACTTCAGCTTCCTCCCCTGGAAATATTTCTATTCTGTCCTCCCAATTCAATCCAACAAACTTTTATTGAAGGCTTAATATGTCCCAGGTGTTGTACTAGGTGGGCCAGGTGCCAAGGCTATGTTCTAGTAGGGGAGCTGCTAGTCTAAGGGTCTGGGGGGTGGGTTTGGCTTTCTTGATGGGTCCTAAGCTCCTGTGGAATCAGGAGTACAATGGAAATAACAGTGACTGTGGCAGCTCAGTTTAGCTGCAGACTCTTCATGACCTGACCCTGACTTAATTTACCAGTTTTCTTTTTTGTGTTATTTTCTCTCTTATGTGTTTTATGCTCCAGAAAAGTGGAATAAGACCTCCCTTCCCTAAATTCCTAGTAGCTCAGACAGTAAAGAATCTGCCTGCAATGCAGGAGACCCAGACGTGATCCCTGGGTCAGGAATATCCCCTGGAGGAGGGAATGCAACCCACTCCAGTATTCTTGCTTAGAGAATTCCATGGACAGAGAAGCCTGGCAGGCTACAGTCCACGGGGTCACAAAGAGTTGGACACAACTGAGCAACTGTCACTTACTCCCTAAATCTATCTGTGGCTTCCCCACCTCATTGGGCTTATGTACACAGTTATTTTCACCTGGAAGGTTTTCCCCTCTGCTCATCTTTGACCAAATCTAACCCATCTGTGAAAGCCTATGTCAGATGGCACCCCCATGAAGCCTTCTCTAATTCCTCCTCACCTGATGCGACCTTGGCCTTCTCTGAATTCCCACACTGCTTTTCAAGCACTTCTTATGGCACTTCTTCCTGCCTATCTCATGTTCTCATATTTACTGCATTTTCCCATCTCCCCTGGACTGTAAGCCATGTTGTTGCAAGGTACTGCCTACCCCTTCCATCACTCCCAGCACCATTGCCTCACTTGTGGAAGAAGCTTCATGAAGAATTATTAGAATGAGTGAATAAATGAACATGAATGCATGCATGAATGAATGTCTTCATGCAGCAAGATTACCTGGTTTATCTGAGGCAAGGAGAGCTGAAGTGCCTTCTATAGCGTTTTGAGAGAACTCTTTTAAAGAGTTTCAGTATCCATTTTCCTTTTAGGAAATTTGCTAATTCATGAAAGAGCTAGGATGACTGAGGATGAAAAATCAAGAACATAGTTATGGGCTAATAGCAATACTGTGTAGAGAATCTTGAATTGAAAGCAAGAAGGCTGCGAATGAGAAATTCGTCTGTTCATTCAGCAGTGTTTTATACCTGTCAGTCATTGGGATATATAAGGTATCATTTAAGATGTCATCATTTATAATAAAGTGTTTTGTGCTGTAGTAGTAAAATAGGCCAAAGCTAAAGATTTCTTAGTGCAGTATTGTGTGTATGTGTGTGTCAGGTAGAGTGGTAGGTTAGGTAGGTTAAGTAACCTAACACTGTGAGCCTTGGTCTTCTCAACTGTAAGGTGGTGTACTAATTATCTGTCTCATATGGTGTTCTTGATGATGGATGAACTTGCTGTGTAAAGCACTGTAATGTGTATGCAGTGGTGCTCAATAATTCTTATTTTTTTCCCCTTCATTATACATATACCTAAGGATCAGAGGCTGCTGAGACTTTAGTGCCAAATCTGTGATGGAAATTAAGCACATACTCTGTTCCCAAAATTTTTACTGGATTTTAAGTGGTAGTTGTGATTTAGAAGTGCCTTTCATCACTGCAGTGGGTCAAGAGACTAAAACCTTCCAAAGGCTTTAGTCACAACTCAGAGGTGGGTTTGGTGTCTATGATCCATACCCAGCAGGAGATAGTCTCTTGTTATAGGTGATCTTATATAAATCCAGAGTCTCAGAGCTTACCGCAAATTTCCTTTCACTACCCAGGTAATGAATATACCCACTATTTATTTTTAGGAAGGTTTAGCAGATGTGGGCTAGGCTGACTTCCAGGTCAGAAGAATTGTTCAAGGATGCTTTCTTCTGAGCAATGTAATAGAGGTTCCCATGGGACAGATTGAAGTGAAACTTTATCATCTCTAGAACACAGTCACCTGTTCCTCAGTTACTTATCCATAGAATTGCTGATCCCACAAATACCATCTTACTTTGTCTTCTTTGGCATTTAAATAGCTTCCTGGAATGATGTGTTTCTTCCAGTGTCTGGGTGTTGAGGACCACCAGAATTTTGGTTACTGTAGAACATTGCTGGTAGGGAAAAATAAACCTTCCTTGGGGCAGATCTACCATCAAGGTTGATCTTGCCAAACTATGAGTCCATAGTTTAGGCAAGTTTGGCCTGATTTGAAAAAACAGTCTACATGACCATGTAACCTCGGCTTGTTGGACATTTCAAAGCCAGCTACACACTAGAGAGGTGCTGCTTGGCTGCCAGTCCTGGTCCTTCTGGGGAAGTGGTCCAGGGGAGAATATGGATATGTTCACAGGTCCACACCAGCTTGGAGCACAGGCATGAACCTTGAAGTTCATTCATTCTTGTTTTCTCTTTTGTCGTGAATATTATGGACCCATTGAGGCCCTCTACTCTCTACATGTGGTATTTAATTTATCCACACTTTAGGACCCAGACTCTAACCTTGGTGGCACAGATGGTAAAGCGTCTGCCTGCAATGCAGGAGACCTGGGTTCAATCCCTGGGTTGGGAAGATCCCCTGGAGAAGGAAATGGTTACCCACTCCAGTACTCTTGACTGGAAATTCCCATGGATGAAGGAGCCTGGTAGGCTACATACAGTCCACGGGATTGCAGAGTCGGACACGACTGAGTGACTTCTCTTTCTTTTTCTTAGGACCCAGACTCTACATCCCTTACCAAGAATGAGAAAACTGGGAAATATTAAATCCATGATGGTGGCAGAATGTTTACTCTTTCACCTTGTATCAAAGGAGGGCAATTCCATCAGGGAATTAGAGCTGAGACATGACATGCACCCTGACCAGTTGCAGTGATTCTTGCTGAAATGGGCTTCTCCAGTTTTAAAGAACTAGTTTGGAACCATCACAACCATGATTACTATTATCCCTTCCTAATTAAGAGCTGAAAGATCAGCCTTCTGCTCCAATAAAAGCCTGTCCTTAGGACTTCTTTTGCAGTTCAGTGGTTAAGATTTCACCTTCCAGTGCAAGGGGTCCAGGTTCGATCCCTGGTTGGGGAGCTAAGATTCCATACACTTTGTGGCCAAAAAACCAAAACATGAAACAGAAGCAGTATTGTAACAAATTCAATAAAGACTTTAAAAATGGTCCACATTAAAAGAAAAAAATCTTAAAAGCAAAAGGAGCCTGCCCCCCTTTCTTTTTGCTGCTAGAACCAAATACCAAGGTCAGTGCCGCATAGTACTTCTATTTTATGGTTTACCAAAATGCCTTCCCTGGAAAACTACTCTTGAGAAATAGGCTGTATCAGAATCACCAGCATCACCAATATCACCTGGGAACTTGCTGAAAGGACAAAATCTGGGGCCCCACTCCAGACCGATTCTCTGAGCATGGCAAGACCAAAGGGTGATACCACTGGTCTGGAGGCTGTACTTTGAAAACCAGTCTTGTAAGGAACTTCTGCTCTATGCAGTCCTTTGTCAAGAGGTTCACTATTTGTCTAACTTCATCCTTCTTTTAGGGGTTCACAATGTACATTGGTATTTTAAGGGCTTGAAGAGGTCTTGAATGAAAGAAGCCTTGTTCAACCCACCATTTTTCTAGCTTCTTATTTGACCACAGAACCCTTTTCTTTCTGTGGAATAGTCCTTAATATCCCTTGGAGTTATCATCCTTTGAAACCACCTTTGCATGATTGTCATGGAAAGAGCTTGAGATATTCTGACTTACTGGTTTTGGGGCCTTACCAAGTCACCTGTCTTTTCTGAGCCTCTATTCCTATCTACCTCATAAAGTTATGGTGAAGTTTAGGCATAATTACATGTAAAGGGTCTAGCAAATAGCTTGGCATGTAGAATATACTTAATAAGTGGAAAGTATGTTTTCTCTAGCTCATGTCAGGGCTATGTTGACATTTGTTCCACCCATACTCTCTTTTAATGTATGACCACTCTGGGACATCTTGCATGTGTCCTGTGTCCAAAGATTTCTTGAAATGTGGGCCCTTAGTGACAGTCTTCAGGTGAGCAGATCTTCTTGATGTGGGCTCTAACTCTGTGTGTGCTAAGTTGCTTCAGTCGTGTCTGCTCTTTGCGACTCTATAGACTATAGCCCACCAGGCTCCTCTGTCCCTGGGATTCTCCAGGCAAGAATACTGGAGTGAATTGCCATGCCTGCCTTTGAGAGAATCTTCCCAACCCAGGGATTGAACCCACATCTTTTACGTCTCCTGCATCAGCAGGTGGGTTCTTTACCACTAGCACCACCTGGGAAGCCCGGGCTCTAATTGAGTCAGTACCAACTGTTCTGTAATTGTCAAGGGAAATATTTTCATGAGGAAGAAAAATAGCCAGCAGGATGGTTTTTGAGACTGCTGTGACATTAAGTGTAAATAGCATTTTGATTCTAAACTATGTGAAAGAAATGTGTATGCTTCAGTGTGCTATAAAAATGAGTGATTGTGATTATAATTATTATTACCTAACAAGTGTTCTAGGTTCAAAAAAAGGCTTGTCATCGCAGAATTGGTGTGTTTCTCTGGAAGGGAAGAACATGATATTTTCAAGGAAGAATATGATATTTCTTCCCCTTCTTTGGCCATCCTCTGACTATTGTCTGTCTCAGAATATCTTTGAAGGGAACCTCTACAACTTTCTGGGCTATCTATGGGCCTATCACTTCAAGAATGGACCTCAGAGAGGCAGTGAGAGGGTAGAGCATCAAGTGACTTTCCAATAAGTCCCCATAACCAGGGTCACACCCCAGTCCTTCTGACGCAACAAACTTGGAGACAGGGGAATGTGATTTATGAGGAAAGGCAACTGATTTTTGGTTCTTCTGTGGGAGCAACTGGGGAGCATGGTCTGGAGCATTCAACAGGTTTCCATAAATTAACCGGGTGACCTGCTGGCCCCCTGGAAGGAGATGGGCTCCAGTGTTCCCAGAATACAGGGAAGAGGATGATTGACTGTGAGACTCAGCAAAACCTGAGGCCCAGGGAGTAGATGCTGAGGGAGGGAAGGGAGCCTTCTCAGTATGGGTCCCTGCAGGGAGCCCTCTTGGCAGGCAGAAGAGGGTGGATCAGGAAAGTAGGAAAGAAGTGAGGCAAGGGGAAAAAAAAATCACAGATGTCCCAAGTTTCCACAATTTTATCAAAAAATTTTCCATGACTCATCTTGTGCCTTTCCCCCAAATTTAATATGATAAAACCACTGCCCCAAGTATAATTAAATTGCAATTATCCAAGACCAAGAGGGTGGTGCATTTTAATCAACCTCTTCAGTCCCTCCACCACCCAATCCAAGGTGGCAAAAATAAAGGCACAAACCATCTGTCTCCCTTCTCCCATACTGATTCCCTTGCTCCATGGCTTTCTCAGAAGGGGAGCAAAACAGAAGGCATTCCAGAGTAATTTCCTCCCACTCAAAAGTAGTAAAATAAAGTGAAAGCCGCAGAGGGGGAGCTGGAAGAATATGGTTTTTGCTTATTTGTTTACTCAGCCCAACTTCAGGATATTTTCGGCTCCAGCACACTTTGTATTACCTCTCAATACGGTAACCTGCCAGGGAAGTTGCTTTGATGGTGGAGCAGGGGCAGGGTTTAGGACACTTGATCCCAGCACTAGCTACTTCTTGCGTGGCACCTACAATCTGCCAGGTGTCTTCCAAATATTTTCTCTTACCCCGATAAGAGGTCTATAAGACAGGCTTTATAACTTATAATTTTACTGATAAGAAAGGAAGCTTAGAAAGTTAGTTACTTGCTCTTAGTCACCCAGTGGGCAGAGGAAGGATTTAAAAATTCAAGACGGTCCAATTCTAAAAGTCCTTTCTGATCCTGGGAAGGAGCAGCTATGAATGGAACAGGAACAAAAGCAGTTCAGAGTTGCTGTTCTTGCTTTTGAATGCCTCCAGACTGTTTGTCGCAGGCTCCCCATCCACCCAACTCTTGTTTGCCTCACTACAACTGGCTCGGGAGGGTCACGCTTGACCTGGAAGGTGCTGAAGGACCTGGCAGTGAGCGCAGCTCATCGAAGGGGACGGGTTCGCCATCGCTGTGACCCGGGAAGGTGCTGTGGTCCAGCTGGACCCCTCTCCAGCGGCTCGGAGGTGGCTTGGGCTGCCGTCCAGAGCGCACTAAGCCATAGCCAATGTCAAGGGCTCCTCACATCCAAGCAGGAAACTGTGACTGAAAAGCTGAAAAAACATATGATCCCATAAAAAGCCGCCTCTGGGGAAACAAGCCATTAGTCAGCCTTATTTATTTATTTTTCCTTCTTGCTGCAAAGTTCAATACCAGCGAAAGGGCTGTGATTATCATATAAAAGGCTATGCAAAATCGCCCTCCTTGTACAATGTTGAAGAAAACCTCACCCTGGCCCTTCCTTTACCCTGGCCCTTCGCCACGGTTAGCTTTGTTTGTGTTCTTCAGATTCCTAATGCTTTGACCACAATTGTGATGGGCCACGTTGGAGCACAAGTGTGTCTCAAAATAAACAAGCAGAGTTGGAACTCTCCAGAGCCTCCTCTCATCTCCACCCGCACTTCAGCCTTTTATCCTGCCTGATGACGGAGGCTGGAGGAATGGGGTGTCAGTGGCCTTATTAAGACAAGATCTTGCTCAGGAAAAATGTGCTTAATGAGCTTAGGAAATACCTTGTGGTCATGAAACAGTAATAAAATATCCGCTTTCTTGGGCAAGATCAGGAAACCTTGACTGTCCATTCAGAGTTTTTGCCAGTTTTACTCAGGAACGTGCTTTTGGAAGGTCAAATGGTTTTTTTCTTTTAATGGGTGGCAGGAAAGAGACACAATATAATCTTTTGAGGAAAGCCCTGTGGTCAATCCATGGATGCAGGAGAACCACGCCTCCTATCCTTTAGAGATCTCTTCTAGAGATGTCAAGTTGTTTTTTTTTTTTCCCCTTACCATCTGTATTAGCTTCCTAGGGCTTCTGTAACAAAGTACAATGAACTAGGTGGCTTAAATAACAGATATATATTGTCTAACAGTTCTGAAGCCTGGAAGTCCAAGATCAAGATGTCAATAGGGTTGATTCCTTCTGAGAGTTGTGAAGGAGACTTTGTTCCATGCCCTTCTCCTAGGTTCTGATGATTTGTTCCAATTTGGGGGTGTTCCTTGGCCAGTATGTCCACCTTCATATTCATATGGTGTTCACCATGTGGATATGTCTCTATTCAGTTATCCCCTTTTTATAAGGACACTAATCATAATGGATTAGGGGCTTGTCCTACTCTATCTTAACTAATCATATCTGTAACAACCCTGTTCCCAAATAAGGTCACAGGGATATTAGGGCTTAGAATATCAGCAAATGAATTTGGGGAAGAGAACAATTCAACACAGTTTCCCTGGTGGTTCAGACTATAAAGAATCTGTCTGCAGTGTAGGATACCTGGGCTCAATCCCTGGATTGGGAAGAGCCTGGAGGGCTATAGTCCACGGGGTCACAAAGTGTCAGACACGACTGAGCAACTAAGACTTTTTTTCACTTCACAATTCAACACATAACATCATCAGATGGACTTATCCAAGTTCTCTTTTACTTAGAAATTCTGAAATTCAGCCAATAGAGGAGTGTGGAGATCCCAACTAAAAACTGAAGTTGAAATTTTATCAATGTAAAATTACTCATTGTGTTTGAGACTTTAACATTTGCTCATGAAGCAGTTTTGTAGGGCTTGAGGGAGGCATATCATGAGGACACTCTAAAAGTCCTATGGAGAGGCCCATGTGGCCAGGACATGAGGCCTCCTGTCAAGACAACTCTGAGTGAACTGTCTTGAAAACTGCCCCTCCAACCCCAGTCAAACCTTTAGATGAGAACAGTCCCAGCTAACGTCTTGCCTGTAATCTCACAAGAGATCCTGAGCCAGAATCATTCAGTTACACTCCTACCAAATTCCTAATCTAGAGAAACTACTGCTGCTGTGGCTAAGTCGCTTCAGTCATGCCCGACTCTGTGCGACCCCATAGACAGCAGCCCACTAGACTCCCCCGTCCCTGGGATTCTCCAGGCAAGAACACTGGAGTGGGTTGCCATTTCCTTCTTCAGTGCATGAAAGTGAAAAGTGAAAGTGAAGCCTCTCAGTCATGTCTGATTCTTAGCGACCCCATGGACTGCAGCATACCAGGTTCCTCCCATGGGATTTTCCAGGCAAGAGTACTGGAGTGGGTTGCCATTGCCTTTTCCTATGACATTCTAAATGTTCATTGTTTTCAGAAACTGAGTTTTGGGGTTAACTTGTTATGTAGCAACAGAGATCTAATAGAGCTTTCCTGTTACCCCCAACCCTGGAAAACCAAATCTGTATCTACTTTGTGAATGGTGTTATCCTGACAACACTGAGGAGGAAAGTTAAACCAACAGTGACACAGGCCTGAGGGGTAAGAAATTTTTCTGGTTGTATTTATTTGCTTTTCTTTCTTTCTTTTTTTTTTTTTTTTTAAGGAAATGGAACAAATGTACTTCCAAAACAATTAAAAATAAATATAGTTTATTAACTACAAGCAATTTTGGCCAAAAATGGCAGTTTTGTTCACTTTAGCTGCAGGATAGTAAAAAGGGAAGAGTACAGAGTTCTGAATCAAGCTGTCTGTACTCAAATCCCAACTTTTACCAGCTATGTGATCCTGGGGTAATTGCTGTACTTCCCAGTTTTAGTTTTCTCATCTGTAAAATGAAATAATTGTAACAGTATCCACCTCATAGAAAATAGTGGCAATAACTTAGAACTGTGTTTGGCACACAGTAAGATTAAGTTCCTAATTTTGAGAACACAGGGGAGGGAAGATAGCATGAAATGTCCCATATTTGAGTTATGACACATGTTGAAAGAGGCAACTTCGCAGGAAATGGGAACTCAGAACTTGTGTGATGAAGCTAAGACCGTGCTTTCATAACCTACCTTCCTCAACCTTTAGATATGTGTGAACTGTCTCACTCTCCTTTCATTGGAGAAGGAAATGGCAACCCACTCCAGTACTCTTGCCTGGAGAATTCCATGGACAGAGGAGCAGGACAGGCTACAGTCCGTGGAATCACAAAGAGTCGGACACAGCTGTGCAACTAACTTTCCTTTCATTTATACCTACATTTTACATGGAGGTGGTGACCTATGATATGTTGTCAAGAAATCATATCAGAAAGTGCCACAAGGATTTCCTGAAGGACACAGTGTTTTAAACTCTGCTTGATAAGAAATTTATAATGTCTGAAAGGCTAAAGGACATGTTGATAGCATTTTGTGCTCTGCATTTTATTTGACACTTTCTGAGAAGCCTTCAGTGGACTTAGTCTTGTATTAGGTAGAGACAGCCTCCTTTTTGTTCTAAAGGAGCTTGAAATTCCTGTGCCGGTTTTTACTTCCTGGTACAGTAACCACACCTGAGCATATTGTGGGGTGCCCATCCTGAACCAACGCCCTGAGAGGCTGGTCCTTGTCCTCCTCTCCATCCTCTCCTCCCTCTCTTCTTCTTCCTCCTCATCCCCCTACCTCCCCTCCTTCTCTTAGATGATACTACACAGGTTGAGTCAATATCTTTAAAATTAAACCCAGTGTCAAAGTTTAGGTATCACAATGACAAGTCAAATTTGGGATTCCAGCATTTGCTTTTATTACAGGGTTTTTCAGTTACATTCTGGGAACTCAGATCCTGTCACTCAACCCTGGAAAAGCAAATCTGTATTATCCTGACCACTTCTGGTGAAAAGACATCCAGATCAACAGTGCCTCAGGGCTCAGGGAGAGGAATTTCTAGAAGAGGGGGAAAAAAAAAAAAAAAACAAACAAAGTAGAAAGAGAGAGAGGCATTTTGATCCAGTTGCCGTTCATATTGTGTTCTGTCCAATTTGCTAGAAAATTTCCCACTGGCTGTTGGCTCATTCTTTCAGAGATTACTCTGTACACGGAGAGACAAGGAACTCTTTATTAAACAGAATGGGGAGGCCCTGGCTTTTAGGAAGGGTAGATGGAGGCTACCCTCTGGCCTCAGTATCTTAGCCCCGCCTTTCCTTCCAGGGCTCCTTCCTTTCCCAGTGGAGGGAGAAAGACCATGGTGACCCCTTGACTACTTAGGCTAGAAGGGGAATGAGATTTAAACTAAGTAACAAATAAAGCAGTCCTTCCCCTGACCAGGGGGCCTCTTACACAGCTATCACTGTAGCATGAGACTTCCAGGAGAGAATTCCAGTGGGAGGGGCCACTCCTTGTTTACCCACTTTTCTCAAAATGTGAGAATTTCCAAACAAGGGGAGAAGTCTCAGATAACATTTTCTTCTCTTCATGTCCACCTTGTCTTTCATTTATCTTGCCTTCCTTCACTTCTGCTCGTTTAAAAGGCCTGGATTTTCAGATAGCCACCTTCCTTGTTTTCATAGCAAACATTTATGGAGTGCTTCCATATTAATTCATTTAGACTTCACGACAGCCCCATGAGACAAGTGCTGCTGTTTTCCCCTTTTCTTTGGTTGTTCAGTTGCCAAGTCATGTCCGACTCTCCATGACCCCATGTACTACAGCATGCCAGGCTTCCCTGTCCCCTACCATCTCCCGGGACTTGCCCAAGTTCATGTCCATTGAATTGGTGATGCCATCCAACCAGCTCATCTCATCTTCCCGCTTTAGAGATTAGAAAACCGACGCATAGAGAGGTGAAGTGACTTTCCCAGAGTCACAAAGCCCAGAGTGGACCCCAACTGGTTAGACTGTGGAATCTGAGTTCTCCTACCTCTGGTGACCCACATTGCTCCCCTCTTATTATTTATTTCTCTTTAGAAATTCATTCTTTCCTAATCTGTTCTTTTACTGAAGGGCTTGTGTGTCACAGCTCCCATTTCAGGTTCCTCCCAATTCTGGGTGAATTACTTGGTGAAATAAGGTAAAGGTTTTGCCAACAGCAAAATCCCCCCTCATCTATGTATACTAAGGTCCAACACAGCCCTGCAGGGACAGCCCTGCTAGGAATGCTAGGTCAGGCTTGATTTGATAACAAATTCATACTTTTTGCAGGAATACAGCCCTTCCTCAGTATCTGTAGGTGTTTGGTTCCAGAAGCCCTGAAGATACCAGAATCTGAGGCTCCTCAAGTCCCTTACATATAGACTATATTTGCGTAAAACCTAAGCACTTCCTCCACGTTCTTTAAATCATCTTGAGATTACTTATTACACCTAATACAATGTAAATATGGTATAAATTGTTGTAAATACAACATAAATGCTATATAAGTAGTTGGTGGCTGCTGCTGCTGCTACTGCTAAGTCGCTTCAGTCGTGTCTGGCTCTGTGCGACCCCATAGACGGCAGCCCACCAGGCTCCCCCCTCCCTGGGATTCTCCAGGCAAGAACGGTGGAGCGGGTTGCCATTTCCTTCTCCAATGCATGAAAGTGATAAGTGAAAGTGGAGTTGCTCAGTCATGTTTGACTCTTTGCCACCCCATGGACTGCAGCCCACCAGGCTCCTCTACCCATGGGATTTTCCAGGGAAGAGTACTGGAGTGGGTTGCCATTGCCTTCTCCGAAGTAGTTGGCAGTATGTGGCAAATCCAAGATTCAAGGTTGTATTTTTGGAACTTTTGATGTCCCCTCCCTCCAATTTTCATCTACAGTTGGTTGAATCCATGGATGCGAATCTAAGATACAGAAGTGGAGGCTTTGTTCCCTGCTGGCTGCAAATATCAAAGTCCTCCAGAGTTAAGCTTAGTTTCTTTAGGAAAAATGGATGGAGGGAAAGAGGAAGGAAGGAGAAGGGAGGGAGGGAAGGGGAAAGGAAGGAGAAAAGAAGGGAAAAAGGATCGGAGGAAGGATAAATAGAAAGAAGGGAGGGAGAGAGAGAGAAGAAGGTGAAAGGGAGGAAGGGATGGAGGGAGAGAGAGAAAAAGGAGAAGAGAAAGAAGAGAAAAAAGGAGGGTAAAAGGGAGGGAATGAATGGGAAGGAAGGAAGGAGGCAGAATAAAATATTCATTTTCTTGTTTACCATGAATTTTTCAGGGAAGATATTCTTTCAGGCCTCCTAAACCTGACCATTTCAGCAGCACGCTTCTGATCCCTTTGGACTGGGACATGCTAACTTCTGCCACACTAAGGCTTTACATTTGGAAGCGTGGTTATGTTCTCTTCTCTAGAAAGAAGGAATGGAAAATAATGTAGCAACTTAAGTGAAACATATCGGACCAATTCAAGGTTCTGAGCCCAGAGCTGTAAAGGGGCCCTTGGAGACCTGAGACTTTCTTGGGACTGCCAAAATGTTTAGTGTCTAAAGTCATTCCTCGTGGAGTGTCTGATTTCCTTGTAGGATAACACATAACCTGCCTGGGACACGAGCAGAACAGTGCTAAAAAATCCCCTGACCTGGAGGGCACATGACAGGGCCTTTTTCTGGCTTCCTGTACTTCAAAGACAGAATCATTTCAAGAGAACAGTAGGGAATGTGCGCCTATAGAGTTTGCAGAGGTTCTATGCCTTGGCATCTGTATTTCTCCATCCCTTCTTGGCATTTGTTTCTCCTTTTGTTTCTTCTCTTCTTTTCCATTGCGAGGTGCATCTCGATGGAATGTTGTCTTTACTGCCTGCCAAGTACTGAATTTCCTTCCAGCCCCAAAACTCAGTGATTCTCCCAGTGATGGGGTTGCTGTCTCTGCTGTTTCTAGGGCCTGATCCAGCTCAGATCTCGAGTCCCTTGCAGTAAGATTTGACACCTTCAGGAGGCAGCAGTGGGCTGGCCTGACCAGCCAGGGGTTTGTGGAATCACTTACTGAATAAGGCTCAGTTCCAGCATTCCAGTCCAGAGACAGTCATCAGTCTTAAATTATTCACATTATTTATAACGTCAGTACCATTTCAAGTAATATCTCCCACTGGTTACTGAACATTCATCAGATGCTGCGAACATACTAATTGCTTGTGAGTGTTACCTGTTGCCTGTTCAGTTGTACTCTTATGCACACAATCTTATGTAGTTTCACTTAATCCTCACACAACCCTAAAAAGGAGCTATTTAATGCCCATTTTACAGATGAGGAGACTGAGCCCTGGGGTGATTAAGTAACTTGCTTAAGGTCACTCTACCAGTACTTGGGGGCATCAGAAGTCTAACTGACCCTGGTTTGTTTTCCTCCATCTTTATACCTCCAACAGTACTAGCTACCAAATATTACACATGTACCATGTCCCATAACTGTGCCAGAAGTTTAATGTGAGTTTGATTTAATCCTCATAATCATCTTGCAAGATGGGAGGATTGACTCCATTTTTCAGGTAAGGAAACTGAGGGTTAGAGGTGGAAAATGACCACTCTGGTATATCCACTGAAGCCCAATAAATGTTTAGAACATCTCTGAACTTCACCACCAAAACACAAAAGAAGTTTCTATAACATGCATTTAAAGACTTTGTTTTTCAGGATAGTAGAGTGTCTGCATTTATTTTGAGCACATGGTCGTTTAAAATTATACCCTGAGACAAACGCACCTGATGTGGATGCCTGGGAATGGACTTAGGGAAGGTGCAGGCTGCTAGGGTTACTGGAGAAAGTGGAAATATCGTCTATTTTGATGAATACAGGGGAAGCTAAGCGAGTCAGAAATGAGTGGTTGCTTGATGTTCCTGTGAGTGCAAAAGAGGGAAAGATTCCGGAGAAGAGCATGAACTCCCAACAAGATTTCCAGATTTGTTTACAGATCTTGCAAATTCATAACTGATTTGTCAGAGGCCCAAAATAAGGTCAGTAGTCTGTCATGAGAAAGGAGAACTGAATCTCAGTTTAAATCCCTCCACATCATACTTGATATATGGACATCCTTCTTTTTCTGATTCAATCTTGCTTAAGCAGTTTTGGGTGAAGTTTGTGTTTCTAACCGTGTACCTACTGGTCATTCCCTACCTTATGTACCTTTCACTAATAAATCTCTGTAAATGATATGACCAAATTCTAGTGAAATATTTTTGAATGTCACTTACAGAAATACTGGGGGGGAAATCTATATGTTGCCTCCATGGTTTCTTAACACCTTTCAACTAGGCGCATGGACCCAGCCCTCCACTGAAGTCCTCCACATTGCTTGCCATTCCCCGAAAGTATTTGTAGTGCAGCTAGCATCATTTCTCAGCTGTGAATCCTCTATTCTGGGCACCATGTAAGTATTCAGAGGGACATTTTGGTTCAAATGCCAATATTTTGCTTTAAAGAACAGTGAGTAAAAATAGACTTTTGTTTTTAAAGTTGAAAGCCAAGGTAAAGTGAGAAGTGAGACTGGAAGAAGATAGGTATCTACCTTGTTTTATTGAGAGCTTAACTGTGTGCTAGTTATCGTTCTAGGTGCTTTTGTATTTCTTCTCATTAAAAAAAAAAAAAACCCACCAAAAACATAAAACAGAGAATACCTATAAGACAGGTGCTATTGTCATTCCCATTTTACAGATAAGAAAACTGAGGAAGATTAAGCAGCATGCTCAAATTCATATAATTGGTTAATGGCAGAACTAGGATTTAAACCCAGGTGAGCCTAACTCCAGACTAGACACTGTCTTTATGATATACTGTTCTATGAAGGGAATAATGCTCCTGTTTTACTCTGGGGCCCCAATCACTGAAGAAAATTTTGTTTGCAGAAAGCCATAGAAAACACTAATCCTGAGAACCAGCTTCCTACAGCCCCAGCTGACAGATGGCTATACTTACACCAACACTCTAATTCACTTTGTGCCAGATCTGAATTGGTTGAAAATTCATAAAATAATCTGGCTGTGTTTTGGCTCCTGTAACAATGTGTCAGTGACTCTGGAGTCTGAAGGTCTGTGTTCCAGTCCTAGCTCCATTAACCAGTGGGCGCTGGAACCTTGGACAAATTGCTTAAGTTGTTAAGTATTGATACAATGGGCAACAGTAATACTTTTGTCTATTTAAACTCTAAAGACTCTCTTATGATCTACAGAGATTGAGAGAAAAGAGTAACATCCAACATCATAATTTTAAGACCTATAAACTTTAGATTAAAGGGATGTAGGTGCCACGTCTTTTCTGGACATGTGAGGAATGAGATTTAAATGACTTTAGACTCATTGGGACTAAGGAGAAAACTTGACTTGGATTTTAATTTCCTTTTAAGTAAAACCCTAGTATTCAAAGCTAGGTGATTTTTGCCACAGATAATGACATGGCAAGTGATTTGGACTGTCTGAAAATGCTTACAACTACTTCAGATGTGATTCTGTAATAATATTTTGGCAGTAGTCAAGATATAGTTACACCCTTCCTTTGCGGAACAGCATTTTAAAAGACTGGGGGAAGAAAATGTCTTTTGTCTCCATCTATCAAGATGTTCTATATCTTTTGGTGTCAATTTTATAAACCAATATCATTTAGAAACTTATCCTCTAAAGTAAAATTCTGAATTTATTGGCATAAAGTTTAGAAAATATCCTCTTTATCTTCTCATTTTCCATGGCATATACAGCAATAGGCTATTTTCATTCCTTGATGTAAGGCATGCCTCTTTTTTTTCCCCTTGATTGGTTTTGATGGGAGCTGGTCGGTTTTGTCAGTATTTCCCAAGAATCAAGCTTTGGCTTTTTCAGTTTTCTTTGCTGTATGTGTTTCTTATTTCCTTGATTACTACTTTTATTTTTCATAATTTTATTGTACTTTCTTTGAGTATAATTTGCCCTTCTTTTTGTAATTGCTTGAGATAGATACTTAGATCAGTTGTGATTTCAGCCATTCTTCCCTTCTAACATATACAGTTAAATCAATACATTTACATCTAAACACACATTTAGCTGTCTTCCACAAGTTTTGATATATTGTTTTTGTTATCATTCAATGAAAAATATTTTCTAATATTCATTGTGCTTTCCTTTTTAACCCATTAGTTATTTTGAAGCAATATTGTTTCAATACCAAACATTTGGGAATTTTCTAGTCGTCCTTCTGTTGCCTATTCTAGCTTGATTTCATTGTGCTCAGAGAACATATTCAGTATGATTTTAATTCTTCACAACTTGCTAAGACGTGATTGTATGCAATGCTGGCAAGTTGCTTAACTTCTCTGTACCTCAATTTCTTGTCTATAAAATGGAGATAATAAAATATTTTTCTCAAAGAAATCTTGTGAGCATTAAGTTTGGTAACGTATTAAAACCAGTACCTGAGACATAAGTACTTGGCACCATCAATAAATGTTAGCTATTATTAATTAATTTTATTATTGGTTCTTGTGTTGGCCCTCATCTAAGCATCATGGCCTATCACTAGCCCATCCTGGGTTGGGAAGATCTCCTGGAGGAGGGCATGGCAACTCACTCCAGTATTCTTGCCTGGAGATTCCCAGGGAGAGGGGAGCCTGACGAACCACACTCCATAGGGTTGCAAAGAGTCAGACATGACTGAAACGACTTAGCACACACACAGTCAGGCAATCCACTTTGCCTGTCTGCTCTCATTTGCTGTTAAACTGTAAGGAGTGAGTCTTAAATATCACCGAAGTCTCATAGCATTCCCAAGAGGTAGGTACTATTAATATCTGTGTTCTACGAATATGGGGGTTAACATACAAACTAGTCTTGAATGGAAGACTGTTTCTTAAGATATTAGCAACATCCTGTCCTTAGTTCACATCTATATTCCTGTGTCATATTTTATTCCATACAAATAAATAAGTAATAATTCTGTGATCAAGTAGTATTGTGGTTGAAGTTTTTGTTGGGTATTCCCTGTGGATATATGCATCCTCAGGCCAGTCTGTTCCCTAATTTGTAGGTTTGTCTCACCTCAGCCTCTCAATTTCAGTCTGAAAAAAGGCAGAGTCCCAGAGAGCTGAAAATACTTCTAGGTTCCCAGCCCTTAAAACCCTCCAAAGACAAAATCCAGCGTCATCACCTTGTGGGAACTCAACAAATAGTGGCTGATAGACCGTCATGGTATCAGTTTTGAAAATAAGCACAGACATTTTTGATTACCAGCCCACCGTCACCTAAGTCATAAAGCAAGTGAAATCACCATTCTTTCCCACTCATTGGGCATAAATTGTTATGGCTGTTTCCAAGGATGCATGGTACACGTGTAATGTGGGGGTCTTTCAGGGAGATTTGACATCAAGCCTACAGTCTTGAGAGACCGGTTTGTATTTTCAAGGAACATTGAAGACTTCACCATATTTCATAGATGGCATTTCCAAAACCATATTGGTACTAGTTTCTCAATGTATTTTATGACTTGCAGCACCTGGCCTCTTGTTTAGTGTGACTTCAGAGGGGCTGGTATAATTCTTCTGCATATCCTAAATCTCCCTGGATGTCCTATAATTGCACAATTTTATTCCCTATTCCTTTAACATGTCACCTTGCTACTTTGTTTATTAGTTCTAGTATACAATCCATTGAAAAAGATAACATTAAATTTCATTAATTGTTCATACCCTGGATGAGTGGGTTTATTATATTGTCTACAGAGAGCTTGTTTAGGTTCAAATGGAGGAGGGGCAGGGGAGAGGGAGGAGGATTTAGGTACAGTGGGCATCTGGGCTTGGGGGTGCTAGGTGAAAGAGCCCTGTCTACTGAGGCTGGGCATGTGATAGCTGAGGAAGCTTCATGTTTTGCTTGAGTCTGCCTCTGCCCACATCCTCTAACTGCACAGCCAAATCCCACTTAATTGGATAATTACCGTAAACCTTTAGCAGTAACGTCTTTACTGTCATGTCACAATATTCTGAGTTTATATTAAAAATTGCTCTTTTTCTGGTTTGTATATTCATCCCTGGTCTTAGAGAGCTTTGGGGGTTGTATCTAGTATTGATGACAAGGAAAAGTTGAGAACAGGAAAGTGAGGGAATTTTCAGAATGTCTTTTAGAACTATCGCTGTGGAAGACACCTAGGGCTCTTTCAGCTCATTGCCTCTTTCTGCTTGATACTGAGGAACATGTGGCAGAGCTTCTCATCGTGGAACCTGCCCTGCTCCTACCTGATAGATTAACTGATGCTCTTTATTCTGTAGGTAAAACAAAGCTGCTGATGCCCATGATACTTTGAATGCTCATGACTGCGAGTTCTTTACTGCTTACCAATGGGCCTTTGTATTTATTTCTAAGTGGTCAATGCTGATTATACCTATTGTTGTAATCCCATAACTTAAAAGTAATGTTTTCATGAATAAAATAAGAGCATGAAAGGCAAGACCTAATTCGAATGTTGGCAAAGACTTAGGAGAATCTCTTAGAAATGTTATCAAATTAAGTATGGGCAAGAATGATTAGGAATGTATTTGTGGAAATACAGAGAAGTTCTGCACTCAGATTGCTTCTCTGTGATCTTTAAGTTCTTGCTCTGCTGTAAAAGATCTAAAACTGGAAGCCATTGACTATACATTCAGGGTGTGGTTTATGCCAGAAAGAGCATGCGGATCTCCACCAGGACACCCACACTCAGAAAAGGCACTGGTCCTCTCTCAGGTCAGCAATGCATTTGCGTTTATATATTTTAAGTTAACAGGATGCTTAAAGTATACTATTGTGTTTATACTCCCATTGTGTTTATACTCTTCTCTTTATTTAGTTTTTTAGTTAATCAACTAACTACTTTGTCTCAATGGCTTTTACTGTATTAAAAAAGTCCCTGTTGTTCTTCTTTATGTGGAACTCCAAGGGCTTACTTTGTACCCGGACTCTTTACTAATTAACAAGTATTATCTCACTCCATCCTCACAACGACCAAAAGAGTAGGCTTCATTACTGTCTCCATTTTCTAGGCCATTGAGACATAGAAAGGGAAAGTGTGTTGTCCAAAGTAACACAGTAGGTGATAGAACTAGATTCTAACCCAGACTGACCCTGTGCTCATACCCATCGTGAAACTTATTTTTTAAATATCTTAAGTCATTTTTGTGGCTTATTTGTATGACTCCTTTTGGGGGACAGGGATGGTGGGGAGCAGAATTGACTACCTGCCTGTATTCCTTTATGTCCAGAAGGTGATAAAATGCTGCTTGTTTCAGACACCGTGTTATCTGAGAACAATGCTGTTAAATCTTGCCTTTCAAAAGGCAGAGTGGAATATGCAGGACTTTCCACCTCAGACCAATAATCATTAATGCAGATGGACGGGGCTGTGCGTGCACGTGTGTGTGTGTGTGGTGTGTGTGCACGTGCACCCGTGTGTCTTGCTTCCCCGCGGCTCACTAATGAGGAGCTGGTATTTTAGTGCCCTTTGGTGCCACCGCGCTTTTAACTGCTCTTCAGATAAGGAGTAATGTCCCTCCAGCTGTGCATAATAGTGTTGTAATTCCATCAAGTGGCTTTGACAACTTCATAAACCCTGACAGAAAAGCTTGAGTGGATTTTCATGTCACCATAACACCAAGATGGAATTACAGCCTTAATTTACTGGGTGTACGTTTTGGGGGGTACATTACTTAATGTTAAATCCTGTTAAAAACAAGTTGGCTGATACCATCTGGCTCTATTTCCTAGTGGCATCCCAGCCTCCCCACAATTTTGGATCTTCAGTTATCATTTTCTTTTTCCTAATTACCCTGCTCATCCTCATGATGAGTGTCTTATACCCATAGACCTTTAGGTTAGGTTACAAAATGCTCTTTCCTCTCATTTATGATCCTGGTAGCCTCATAAGAACCTTAACACTTCCTTTTTTCTTTCTCCTGGAACATCTGAACTTTAGTTATTTGTGTTATATGGAACAAATGTCCATAGGCCGTCTTTTAAGAAGAAAAGCAATGTGTGCACATTGGAACTTTTCAGACAGTGCAGGAAGGCATAAAATGAAAAGTAAAGTTTCTTTTCCTTTTGCCTTCCTAGTGTGTCTCTCCCCACAGGTGATCCCTGTTAATAGTTTCTTTTATATCATTCCAAAAAATTATTCACATACCATAATTTATAGCTCCTAGAAAAACGGTATGCATTTCTTTGCTTGTCTGTTCATTTATCTGTCCATCTCTCCTTTTCTGTTTATCCAAATGAGAGATGATTTGCCCCATTTTGTTTTAAAATACTTAATTATATATCCTAGATATATTTACATATCATTATACATAGCTTCCCTCATTTTTGTAACCATCACATAATAGTCTGTCTTCCAGATATTACTTTAGGTTATAAAATGTGAGTCAAAGTTACCTCAGGTTGAAGAGATAGGCTCACATTAGCCAGATCTTGCCAGGACAGATCTCAATGCATTCTACTGGGGACAAAAGGAAATTGATTTTTTGTTTTATAAGTGACTTCCTATATTCTGGGTTAAAGTGAAACCTCCTGAAAATGTCATGCAATGCCACATTCCTATGTGGCTGGGCGGAGTCGAGACAGGGAGTAGGCATGATGTTATGGGAGGCATTCTGGACCAGGTGTCTGCAGACTAGCCATATAACCTTGAGCCTTTCTGGGCCTCTGTTTCACTTTTGAGGGTGTGGGCAAGTACTTTTATCTAGATCTCAGTTTCTCCGTCTGCAAAATAGAGTAGTTCAATAGATCTAATAGAGGTTGAATGAATGTTAAAAACATGGGCCCATCTCCACTTCCAGCTCTGTCACTGATTCACAATGTTGGGCAAGTTACTTAACCCCTCTGAGCTCAGTTTTCTCACCTGTAAAATGGGATTAATTATCTCTACCTCATATGAGTGCTGTGGTCATTAAAAGAGATGCTTATTTTTGTCTTGATAAATGGTTTTATGAGTATTCTAAGGCTACTTCACCATTTATAGCTGATGAAGTATCTTTCTTTAGAGGAGGCAGAATTTTTCACAGCTGTTGTCGTTCCATAACTTAACATTTTTTGCTGTCCCATAGATTGCAAACTTCTAATGTAATGAAATTGATTTTGAAATGTGACTTACAGGAGCTGTTCTTCTTGCTTTATCTTATTATGTGTTATTTTCTCTCTCAAAGCCCAGCACATGTAGTTGCTTTGTAAGCCTGGTTGATTCAGAGATTTGTGAAATTTGGATGTTGTGTTGGGATGCTACAGGAAGATTTCCAAGAATTCCTCACTCTTGGAGAAAAGTCTACGTGTTCCAACCCACTTTCCAAACTCTTGTCCCTTCTCTTTTCTAACAGAAGAGTCCAATATGGATTTCCTTGTATGCAGGACATTTTAATTTAACTTTTGCTTTGATAGACTTTCTTTGTACGAATATGTGTAATCCATAAAACACAGAATCAGCAGGCTGACACATTTACCTAGTAGATTGCATTATGTTGTTTTTTTTCAAGCAGCAATATATTTTCTTAGAAAACAAGCTTTTCCAGAGGACAGGTCTCCTAAGATAAACAGTGTGTTCTGGAGAGATGTACAGGATAAGGCCTGGGCTCGCTCCTGCATAGGCCTGAGTCTGCAGAACTGCCATTTAGAAAGTACACTGTTGTCTCCGGAAGATACTGACACGCATCCCAAGCTGGAAGCAGAGAAGGGAGTGTGGGGGCGGGGTGGAGAGCTCCATTAACCCCGGTGGTGAGCAGGGGCGGCCAGAGACAATATAAATCTGGGAACTGCTCTGAGTGCTGAATGCCCCTGCAGGAGTTAGAGTTAACAGACAAATTAGCATAATGTAATTGGCTGGCAGGGTCAGCCTCGCTCTGTGAGTGCAAGCCGTGGGGATGGTCGGGAGAAGCAGATAAAGGATGGGGGGGTGGGGCAGCATTTTGTTTGTCATTTCACCACTGCATAGATCAATTACAGCTCCAGAAACAGCCCTCTCCAAGTGAGTAAAATTTCCATTTTTGAAAAATTCCTTCCTTCAAAACAAAATATCAAAAGTCTACTTCACTCCCCCTCCCCCCAACCCAAAGCAAACAAGATAAGTAGAAAAGAAGAGAAGAAGGTTTTCTTTTTTTCTTCACTCACCTACTCTCACCACTGACTTTTGGAAACTCCTTCTGGAACCTTGAGGACTGGTGTTATCTTTTGACTGGTGTGTCTCTGGGGGATTCATTTGTCTAAATGACTTCACTCTGCCTACTTGTTGTGCAAACACTGCTATATCCATTCTGTGGAGAAGCTAAGATAGATGTCTTTTCTTCTGACCTAAGCACTACACCCTCCTGTACAGAAAAGGATGCTACCACGGGAATGTTTTCCCTGGGCTATTTTGCTGCTTGTGTAATTTTCAGAAACTTAGGAGACAACCATCCTCTGTGGTTACCATATTTTTTTTTAAAGCTCCTTTTTTTTTTTTGCTTTATCTTTCTTAAATTTTCCTTCAAACTTCAGTTGCTGAGTTGCATTAGTGAACATTATTAACTAACTTTTCTAGTCAAGTTGATTATCATCACTGTCTGGGACAGTCCCTACTCTTCTGTATTCTCCCCTCTGGAACCTCCTGCACTGTTGGTGGGAATGTTAACTGATACAACTACTATGGAGAATGGTATGGAGGTTCCTTAAAAAAATAAAAACAGAGCTACCATATGACCAGCAATCCCACTACTGGCCATATACCCTGATAAAACCAAGATTCAAAAAAACACGTGCACTCCAATGTTAATTGCAGCATTGTTTACAATAGACAGGACATGGCTAAATGTTCATCAACAAATGAATGGATAAAGAAGATATGGTACGTATTTACAATGGAACATTACTCACCCATAGAAAGGAATGAAATTGGGTCATTTGTAGAGACATAGATGGAACTAGAGACTAACATACAGAGTGAAGTAAGTCAGAAAGAGAAAAACAAATATCGTATCTTCTCCTCTCTGTCTTTAGGTCCCATTCCTCTCTTGCTCCCCACTGCAGTGTACTCATTATATATTCTTAAGTCCTCATGTATCCTTGTAAAAATATAGTTGTATGTATCTGTGTGTGTGTGTGTGTGTGTGTGTGTGTGTGTGTGTTGAGTGGCAATGTGTTATTAATCTTTTGTTGTTACATTTTTCATGCAACTTTCTTATAAAGATTTATCCTTGTTGCATAGTTCTTCATTTCTTCTGTTACATAGTATTTCATGGTATGAATCCACTCATTTTATTTCTCTATTACCACAATCAATTTTAGAACATTTCCTCACCCTAGAAGGAAGCCTCATGCCTATTTGACATTCCTCCCCATCCTCCATCTGTCCTGTTCTAGGTAACCATAATCTACTTTCTGTCTCTATGGATTTGTCTTTTCTGGACATTGCATATCAATGGAATCATATAATACAGGGGATTTTGAGACTGACTTCTTTCATTTACCATAATGTTTTCAAGGTCCATCTATCTTGTATCATGTTATCAGTACTTTTTATATCCAAATAATAGTCCATTGTATGAATATACCACATTTTGTTCATTCATGAGACAATGAACATTTGTGTTGTTTCCACTTTTCACTTATTATGAATTATGCTGGTATGAACATTTTGACACACATTTTTGTATGGGCATACATTTTTTTCCATCTCTTGAGAGTATACCGAGGAGTGGAATTTCTGGGTTCTATGGCAACTCTTGGAGAAGGCAATGGCACCCCACTCCAGAACTCTTGCCTGGAAAATCCCATGGATGGAGGAGCCTGGTAGGCTGCAGTCCATGGGGTTGCGAAGAGTCAGACACAACTGGGTGACTTCACTTTCACTTTTCACTTTCATGCATTGGAGAAGGAAATGGCAACCCGCTCCACTTTTCTTGCCTGGAGAATCCCAGGGACGGAGGAGCCTTGGTGGGCTGCCGTCTATGGGGTCGCACAGAGTTGGACACAACTGAAGTGACTTAGCAGCAGCACTAGCAGCATGGTAACTCTATGTTTAACTTTTTGATGAACTTCCAGACTATTTTTCAAAGTGGCTGCACCATTTTATAATCCAAATAGTCTGAGGGTTTGAATTAGGGTTCATTCTTGCAAGGGCAAACTGTCCTGGCCTGATAGGTGGCCAAGACCTTGTTTTCTAAGGGGAAAGGGAGGATATGCATGGAGTTTATGTGTTATATGTAGACTGAAGTCTCTTTATGGCAGTGACTATCATCTCAGGTCAGCCAAGTCATCTCAATAGCTCAATTTTAGGATTACTTAATAAGCAGTTCATTTTGTTCACTGAAAATAACTAAGCTATGCAGGATTAGAGTAAGGAAACCTGAATTCAAGCTATAATTCTGTCACTCACTCTGTGATCTTGAATAAATTGGTTTCCTCATTGATAAGTTACATGCATACATATGGGGCCTCTCTGGGTGTGAATAGAGCTGAGGGTACAAAGAAAAAGGGCCCAGGGAGTTCCAAACCTGCAGAGGCAGAGCCTCAGGAAGTTGAGAATTATTCATTCAAATGTAAATTTACATTATGATGTGAATTATACATTTATCAAGATAGGAGGTAGAACATGTCTGTATGTTGGTTTGTAACTTTAATTTAGTCAGGTAGGATATAGACCTCCATTTGTATTCTTGCCATGCACCCCACATGTAGAAAGGGACTAGTCATGACCCATGATCCTTGTATGGACCTACATGAGAATATAGAGACATATAGCCTATGCACACTTAATTTCCCTGAGTTGATACAGTTTGATTTCCAGAAATCAATCACAGAAAATTTACACTGTGATAGCATATGGTTCCCATATCCCCTTATCAACACCAACACTTGTAATTATTCACCTTTCTATTTTATACTGCTCTCATTTTAATTTATATTTTTATGGTTATTTGTAAAGTTGAACATTTTCCCATATGCCTTTTGGACATGTTGCCTTTTATCTTTTTTGAATCCCTGTTTATATTTTGTTTCTATTTTATCATGGGTTTGTTATCTCTTTTTTTGTTTGTTGTCAGGATGTGTGTGTGTGTGTGTGTGTGTGTGTGTGTGTGTGTGTGTATTTGTATAGAATGAGAGAAAGAAAAAGGCCAATGGCTTTAAAATTGCAACAAAGCCAGAAAAAAAAAGTAGTCTTTGATAAATGTCAGTGTTTATTACCTTAAAAAAACTATATACATACCCACGTGTGTATATATATGAGAGACATATATGGTGAATCATCTCCAACATGGATCCCCAGGAGTCTAGACCTTACAGTTACATACATTCAGAATGTGTCTTTCTAGATTGCTGCCTTTCAGTTAAGATCATGCTTTTTTCTTCTTAGGAATAAGCTGGAAAACAGTCTTGCCTGAAATGAATGTGAATGTGAAGGAGAGCTCCCCTTCCACGTGCTCCCTCCTCCCCTTCATCCCTGTTGCTTAGGAAACAGAGTTTGCAAGGGATGGCAAAGATGTATCAATACTGCTGGGCGTTGCTTTGCTTGCATTTGGTAGAAGGGTTGTGAAGGCTTTATTGAAAGCTGCTTGTTGTGGCCATGTCACACTGGGCCAGAACTGGAAGAAGGATTGAGGCATCACTAGGTTCTCTTTAGCTAACATGATTTCCTCAGTCTTCCCTTTTGGAATAGCATCCATTTATATGTGTCATCTCTTCTATTTTGCTTTTCTGTGTAGGTCAGGAGGGCACACCTTGGTCTCATTTGTATTGTTTTAACCCTTAACAGTGAGTATGACAGAGGAGAAGCTCACTCTCATCCAAATATAATTCAAAATATATCTTTAGTTCCGTATTGAAGTGCTCCATAACTGTGCCAGTCAGCAATCACCATTTTATTCTTTAGTATTAGCCAGAGTTTCAACTCGTGAAAAAGCTGGCTTGAAACTCAGCATTCAAAAAACTAGGATCATGGCATCCAGTCCTATCACTTCATGGCAAATAGATGGGGAAACAATGGAAACAGTGATAGACTTTATCTTCTTGGGCTCCTAAATCACTGCTGATGGTGACTGGAGCCATGAAATTAAAGGATGCTTGCTCCTTGGAAGAAAAGCTATGACAAGCCTATGACAAGCGTATTAAAAAGCAGAGACCTTACTTTGCTGACAAAGGTCCATCTAGTCAAAAACTATGGTTTTCCCAATAGTCATATGAATGTGAGAGTTGGACCATAAAGAAAGCTGAGCACTGAAAACTTGATGCTTCTGAACTGTAATGTTGGAGAAGACTCTTGAGAGTCCTTTGGTCTACAAGGACATCAAACCAGTCAGTCCTAAAGGAAGTCAGTCAATGGAAGGACTGATGCTGAAGTTGTAACTCTGATTCTTTGGCCACCTGATGTGAAGAACTGACTCATTGGAAAAGATCCTGATGCTGGGAAAGACTGAAGGCAGGAGGGGAAGGGGATAACAGAGGATGAGATGGTTAGATGACATCACTGACTCAATGGACATGAGTTTGAGCAAGCTCCGGGAGTTGGTGATAGACAGGGGAGCCTGGTATGCTGCAGTCCATGGGGTTGCAAAGAGTCGGACACGACTGAGCGACTGAACTGAGTATTAGTCAGGGTTCTCCAGAGAAACAGAACCAGTATGAGATATCTCTCTCTCTCTATCTCCATTTCTATCTCTAGATCTATAGAAAGAGGAGACATAAGAGAGAAAGAGAGAAAAGAAAAGTAGAATGATTAGAAAATCTGAATTTTCCTGGTAGGCAGTCTGGACATTCGGATAAGAGTTGATGTTGACCTTGAGTCCAAAATCTATACACTGGAAACTCAGACAGAATTTCCATATTGTAATCTTGAGGCAGAATTACTTTTTCTTTGGGAACCTGAGTTTTTAAGGCCTTCAACTGATTTCATGAGTCCCGCCCCCATTATGGAGGGTAATCTGCTTTACTCAAAGTCTGTTGATTTTAGTGTTCATTAAAAAAAAAATATTATTACCTCCACAGCAACATCTGGACTGATATTGGACCAAACAACTGGTCATTAAAGCCCAAGATAGTTGACACACAGAGTTTACCATCATACCTCTGGACTCTTGAACTAGTCACTTGGCCTGTAATCATATGCAGACTAATGACATCTGGCATCATCTCTTTTGACATTTAACTTTGTCTAAGTGTGTATGGTTTGTCTTGCCAACTTCTTGAAGGCAGGGATCATATCTTATACTTCCAGTGGGTTCCCCAGAATGCCTACTGGGGTAATTTACATGTCATGCTTAGTAAACAGTTGTCCAAAAATGAATGCACAGAAGAAGGGGCTTTTTGAAAATATTTCAAAGTAAATATTTGGAGTTAAGAATTGATCTTTGGTATTTTGCATCCATTTCTTTTTACCCTCTCAGTTACCAACAAAAGATTTCAACAAACTCTCCAGCTGTTGGAAGTTTAGTTGGGGCAAATTTTTTGGCCAGGCGGGCATTTCAGTTTCCTTCTCTGGTATCAACTTGAGTTTAAACTCTGAAACGAACCTGTGAATTTGATGATCTTACAGTCTTTTTCACACCTGAAGTACCTGGTTATTGGTGGGACATTTTGTGTCTTGAAAGTTCCTTCTGATTCTTTTGACTCCATCTTGTCTAGCCGTTTCTAGCCTCCTTTTCCATATCCTAGACAATTAAATTCACGATGCCGCTATATATTTGGAGGTGTTGGATCTCATCTTTGGTGAAAGGCAGTATACTGGAACAAGCTCTGTGTTTCTCCTAGTTATTGGCAAAATGTCTTCTATGATGTATTAAACTGTATCCAGCTTACACAATAGAATGACTGTTGTCAGTGACAGATGACATTTGTGGTACCCCCTTAAAGCAAAGAATAATTGCAGTCAGAGAGTTTTGAGTGCCAGGGCGTTAGTGGGGCAGAATGATGGTAGGGAGATTAAGTATACAGAAACTTATGACTCTAGGTTTTAAGTGTGTTGGGAACTTTCCACAATTCAGAGCCTAGAACTCCCCACTCATGATGCTAGCTAGCTCAGTAAAGTTTCCAGAACATCTGACTCTTTGCTGTCCTTTGTAAAACATAGCAGATTCTTCTTTTACCCACAAGGCCAACTGTCCTAAGGGCTAATTCACCCAAACCATTTTTTTTCCTAGTTACTTCTTTGTTGAATATTACCACATATTATTTTCTCTATCAGCTTCCCCTAGACCAGGGGAATCCAAACTTTCTCAGGATCAGGCATTCTTAGTGTTTCAGTAATTACTGAAAAAATTTTTTCATGGCACACCTTGGCCAAAAGAAGTACCATGTCATTCTGCTTTTAGGTGCTTAGGTCTAAGTGACACCATAAGTGTACAAACATCTCAGAAGCTATTTTAAATAAATAATACATAGATGTGCTATGCTTAGTCATGCAGTCTTGTCCGACTCTTTGTGACCCCATGGACTGTAGCCCACCAGCCTCCTCTGTCCATGGAATTCTCCAGACAAGAATACTGGAGTGGGTTGCCATGCCCTCTTATTGGAAGTAAAAAAGGCTTTTTATTCCATTCTTAAATAACTGTCATTATTAATGGGGTGTTTGTACCTGTTGGATTTCCCACAAGTTCTCAAACTTCAGAGTCAGACTGGCTATCACTACCCTTGTTTTCTGTTCCACATTTATTTTTACCTGATATTTGCTTTTTATCATGGCAATCAACTGAAATCCAGCTTTGCAAAGATGTGATATAATCAAAGGAATATAGCGGGATCTAATGTGGAAACATCAATGGCTTCAAGTTTGTGCATTGTCCAGCAGATTGCCACCTTTCCCTCAAACTTTTCAAGATCCTGCAGCCACAGTGAGTTCAGTGTGGGACCCTGAGGCAGCTGAGCACACGGTTTGGGAAATGCAACCCTAGACATTAAATGTGAGTTATTAGCTAGAACATTAGAAGTCTGTTAAATCTAGGAGGAATGGGACTTTCTGATTTGTCCTTAAGACTAAAATTTCTTGTCAAGGAGTCATATTCTGAGATTTATACCTATACACCTAGCTGTTTTTCATTTTCATAGGAAGTTAGATGCTTATGTGCAGGATAGCATTTCTCTCACTTTTCCTTTTCATTTTCTAGTTTTTGAAAGATGTGCAACTTAGGATGTCCCACCCTTATTCCTTGTCAACACTCATATGAGCCAAAACAGCCTGGGCAGCACTGTTGTTTATTTTATTGAGTGCCTGTTATTTTTGCACTGTCCACTTTCTGTTTTATTTTGGTTAGTAATTATTAAGTATCCTAAGCATGAGAAACCTTGTACAGAAGCTACATATGGGGAAAGAGAAAACACTGTTTTCTCACAGAGGTTACACACTTGTCATTTCTGATGCTTTGCTTCAAACCCTTAGCCATTTGTGAACTAGAAGATGTCACATGAACTGAGACCCCAGAGAGTATCAGCCACTTGCTTGCTTTCATGAGCCTGTGCTCTAGTCCCTACACTGGATTTTAATGCCATGGCCTTTGGCTGCTTTTCTGAAGTCGGCTCATGACATCACTAAGTCTCAGGCTCAATGATATTTTAGCCTTACTTTATGTCTCTCTTTATTCTAATAAAGATTCTGCTCCTGCTGCCTCTGCTGTTACTGCTGCTGCTCTTGTTTCTCCTTCACACCCTTTTCTGTTTTCCTCCTCCTTCTCTGCCCCCTTCTTTACCACCACCTTCTCCTTGTTTTTCTAATGAATGTGTCCAGTATTCTCCTTGCAATATCCGAGCCTTGAAGGGCTCTAAGCCCTAAGCCTGTTGGATGAGTGGCTACAGCAACTGGAGGTCCATGGTGTCTCCCAGGTCCCTGGACCCAGAACATCTTTCCAACAGACAGGGGGGCTGGGAATAGGAACAGTCTCCAGTTGTGAAGGTAGCTTAAAACAAAGCTGGAATCAAAATGGCCTTCGTTGGCAATTTGTTTCGCCTTGCAACCAAACAAATGACTCTCTCGGATGCTGACCCCTGCCTCCATCCTTCCTGCCTTTCCTAACTCCTTCCCCACTGCATTGCCCCCACCCCAGCCTCCATCTCTCTCATCTGTCCTTTACGCCCTCTACTTCTCCACTCAAATTCTGCATTCCACCTTTGACTCCAGCCTGTAAAATGTTCTCGCCACTGTCCTGGTCAGGTGGAGGCTGCCGTAACTCCTGTGTGATATCAGTAACCCATGCTGGCGAAGCCAATGAGGTAATTTTCCCCGAAGCTCTAAATATAATTTAACAAGTTAAACACTGTAGCATTGTGGTGGATGCACTCTTCAGGGACTGTAAATTGCTTACATAGCATCAATAAACACGGTGCCCTAAAGCGAGGGGCTGTTAAGACTTCATAATCTAAAGCAGCACTAGGAGTATCACCCCAAGGCTTTAACTTCATGTCAGATAAAAACAAAGCGGCTGAAGTCTTTAGTTGATGCCAAATGTACCCAGGAACACAACAAGCTTCAGGGGGTAATTACTTTCTGAGTGCTTGATGTGGATTCACTGAGAAACACATCTGTTATCAGATTTGCCAATGATTAATTTGATTCTTCCATTTGCACAGAAAATGAGGGAAGTAAAGTTGATGGTTACAAGTGCCAAGCCAATTGGTATATGGCCCCCAGAGGATAATGTATCATTTTCTTGGGATAAGAACAAAAGTTTCAGTGTAATCTTCTCTCACACTTGGTATTATACCCCACAGGATTATGTGTATAGAAAAAGATTTTGTGGAATTACATTATCTTTGGTGTTGTTGAAAGGGTGCAGAGTTTTAAAAGTTAATGGCCTCTTTTGGAAGTGAAATAATTTGTGTTTCAGGTTTTGAAACCCTAAAGCTTTCCCCCGCTTTTTTTCTCTTCCCCCTGATGTGCACCCAGCCCTAGTCAAAGCCTTTCACGAAACACACTCCTTCTGCCATTCCTTCCCAGGTTCATATCCTCAGCCAACTGGTGACTAAACCTTTTTGTGTTTTAACTATTATCCAGAGTATTTGGTCAAAAGTATTCGCAGTTGAGTTCTGGAAAGCTCTTAGCATTTTACAAATGTTACCTCATTAATCACTGCAACCATCAGACTGACAGTGTTTGCCTTATATTAAAAGCAGTGGAAAAAAGAAAGCTCCGAGTGGCCTGGGGACCTGACCAAGGATGCTTGGTGAGTCACGGCAGAGAGAGGGAGAGGGCCTGCCATCTCAGGCACTGTTCCAACCCCCAGACCTTGCATGTTCTCATGGAGGAACACCCCTAAAACTCGCTGGAGTAGGGCCTTTGGGTCTGCAGGATCTCAGGGTCACCTTTGTGATTTCTGAGTATTTTGTTCTCTATAGGAATTCTGAATAGGATTAAAAGGTTACCTTTCTTTTCATTACAATCAGGGCCATCTTAAGATGATGGGAACTTTTCACCTCATGCCTCTAGGTTCTAGTACAACATACCAATCCCTGGAGGACGAGCAATAACTGTGAGATAAGGAAGCATCACTGGGGTTTGTGAGAACAGGCAAAATGCCCTCTGCTCATTTAACACCATCAGCAGTAGCCATCACCTCTCAACTGGATGGTCCTTAGGTTGCCCCTCTGCCTTTTCAGCCCCATCCTTTGGGCTGCACGTTGTGTTGCATTGGGGTGCATCAGGGTTCCTGCTAACTGGGTTCATCAGCAGAAAGATGGTCGAGGGGGGCTTTACCTGGACCTCACAGTCCACCTGGGATGGCTTTGGCTCTGGAGCTGGGTGGAAATTCATTTTCTGTTGTGAAGGCAGGCAAGATCTGGGAGATACGTTTTGCACGTAGATGACTTAAACTGCTTCCAGCTGGTCCAGACATCTCTGCTGGGAAATATGGCACTCTCCAGGAGAGGTTTCCATTGATGCCAGTCTGCCAGGCTCACTACACACCTATCACTAAGTTTGGGGTGGCAGTGGGGGGTGGGGGACATGATTCAGTTTTCTCTCCCAGCTTTTCTTATGCCAAGGAGCTATACTCTAAGGGCGCCTCTTATGCCTTAATGATAAGTTATAAAAATCCTAAGATCAAAAACTTGACAGACAAGTACAACTTCGTCTTACTTCTGAGTGGCTTTAGTTAATTTCCAAATTCTGCGGTACCATACGACTACCCCTTCCTCACCCATTCCTAATTCATTTCTTAAAACACCAGCTAAATATATCATGGGAGATGCACCATTACTTTCCATTCTTTCAAGTAATGCATTTCTGTGTAAACATGTTGTTTATGATGGAACATTTTACGGATGCTTTGTGTTGCCCTTTGCTCAAGAAAATACATTTTAAAAGAATTCTCCACAGCCTGGCATGTAACGTTTCATTAGCCAACATAACCTTGTTTATTTGCTTTTTAAAATTTTATTTGGGAAAGGAAATCAATCTGCACCCCTGACATGCCGCCAGGTTCCTGTTTATAAGCACACAATAGGCAGCTTGGAGGGGGCAAAACAGATAGTTTATGATTTCAGCATTAAGTATGACACAATCTGTATCTGAAACCAAGGGGGCAATAGTGTTTTCCTGTCCCTGCAGCCATGCTCTGCAGTTTAAGCGCTTTTTTTTTAATCAGCACATTATCGAAGTGTGCACAGAATGCATGTTCCTAATTGTGCCGGGCACTTCAGGTGTGAGGAAGAAAGGTCAGAACAAAAGGAGGTCTTTGCTAGGTTTTTGGTTTTGTTTTGTTGTTTTTTTAGAAAGCACTTGAAGCAACTAGCTGAGACTCAGCCCTATAAATGTGTTGTGTTCTGGGGAGGCTCACAGCGGCCTGGCAACATAATTAAGAGTGTCCTGAGGCCCTTTGCTGTCAGAGATTCTGAGGGGCTGGGGGATGACGAGCAGGACCTACGCGTCCATCATCAGAGAGAACCCCTTCCCTTTTGCTCTAGACCCCCAGTGGTGATGTGAGGAGGTGACCATTCTCCAAACTTGACTCTCACTCCTCCCTTTTTTGAGTGTCCATCTGCTTTTCTCTTCCCCAAGATGTCCAACATATTCAAGTCCAAAGATGACTCTGAGATAAAGTTTCTCTCTGTGCTTCACAAAAATGATATCTCTGCAGTCCTACACTATAGCAAAAAGAGCCCTAGAAGGCAAGAGATCTAGATCCTAGTCCTGTTTCTACCTTCATTTAGATGTGGGCTTCTGGTCTGCTTGCATCTCCTTCCCTGACCTTCATTTTTTCTCTGTAAAATCAAGGAGTCAGATTCCAGGCTCTCTATGGTATGTTTTGAGGCCCAGGGTCTGAGAGCAGGTACTTATCAGCACCATGAAATCTCCTCAAAGGAGAGGGTGGGATGAATTAAGAGAGTAGCGGTGAAACATATTTACTACCATATGTAAAAGAGATAGCTAGAGGGAGGTTGCTGTGTAACACAGGGAGCTGAACCTGGTGCTCTGCGACAACCTAGAGGGGTGAGATGGGGTGGGGGGCTGGTGGGAGGAAGGTTCAAGAGGGAGGAGACAAAGGTATAGTTATGGCTGATTCATGTCGTAAGGCAGAAACTCCGGGTCAGGAGGGTCCCCTGGAGGAGGAAATGGCAACGAACAATCTCATGGACAGAGGAGCCTGGCAGGCTACAGTCATGGGTTGCAAGGAGTCAGACATGACTGAATGACTAAGTGCATCCACACGCACAAACACACAAACACACACACAGGGCAGAAACCAACATAACATTGTAAAGCTATTATCCACCAATTAAAAAAACAGTCTTCTCCTCTAACCAGGAGTTTCTTCTTTCCTGTCTTCCCAGCCTACATCTAAGCTGGATCTCCTGCTTTGGGTTTATTCATCTGTCATTCTGTTTCTGTGGCTGATGAGTGGACCTTAACTTCACCCCTCCTTTTCACTGCCGCAGTTTCCACTATTTCAGTAATGATTTTGACTGCCACGGATCTGCGTTTTCCTTGTTCCTTTTCATCTTCCTAAATTACCATTGAAACCTAACAATTAAATCCTGCATGATTCTGCTGGTCAACTAATTCTGGTTATAGAACTGTGCCTGGAGGCAGGATAGGGTCCCTTTCCCGTCCCATCCTGCCATGTGCAGGGTCAGCCTGTAGTCATAGCCTCTTATTGAAGCCTTGAAGTTTTTCCCAATGTTTTTTGAGTGACTTTATTTTGCTGAGCATGCTGCAAGCTCTTGGGATACTCTGTGTTTAAATCTGGAATGTTCACATGATGAGTCAAGGAAGGAAGCAAATACATGGGGAATCTTTCATTATTCATCTCTGCTGGTAATTAGGGGGTCCTATTGGATAGGGCAGTGGCCTGCCACAGGGGCGGGGGCTCTTGGTGCAGCAGACCTGAGTGTGGCATAAGCCTTCTTGGAGGAGATAGCCATTAACCCCACCATAGAGCCACCAGAACTTACACAGGACTGGGGAAACAGACTCTTGGAGGGGACAAACAAAATTTTGTGTGCACCAGGACCCAGGAGAAGGGAGCAATGATCCCACAAGAGACTGACCCAGACTTGCCTGTGAATGTCCAGGAGTTTCCAGCAGAGGCATGGATTGGCAGTGGCCTCCTGCAGAGTCAGGGGCACTGAGTGTGGCAGTGCGTGCAGGAGATCTTTTGAAGGAGGTCATCATTATCTTCATTGCCTCCACCATAGTTTGGTCTTGGGTCAAAGAACAGGGAAGGAACACAGCCCCACCCATCAACAGAAAATTGAATCAAAGATTTACTGAGCATGATTCTACCCATAAGAACAAGACCTAGTTTCCCCCACAGTCATTCTCTCCCATCAGGAAGCTTCCATAAGTCTCTTATCCTTATCCCTCAGAGGGCAGACAGAATGAAAACCATGAACACAGAAAATGAATCAAACTGATCACATGGACCACAGCCTTGTCTAATTCAATGAAACTATGAACCATGCCATGTAGGGCCACCCAAGACAGATGGGTCATGGGGGAGAGTTCTGACAAAATGTGGTCTACTAAAGAAGGGAATGGCAAACCAGTTTAGCATTCTTGCCTTGAGAAACCCATGAACAGTATAAATAGGCAAAAAGATGATGCTGAAAGATGAACTCCCCAGGTCAGTATGTGCCCAATATGCTACTGGAGAAGAGTGGAGAAATAACTCCAGAAAGAATGAAGAGACAGAGCCAAAGCAAAAACAACACCCAGTTGTGGATGTGACTAGTGATGGAAGTAAAGTCTGATGCTGTAAAGAACAATATTGCATAGGAACCTGGAATGTTAGGTCCATGAACCAAGGTATATTGAAAGTGGTCAAACAGGAGATGGAAAGAGTGAACATTGACATTTTAGGAATCAGTGAACTAAAGTGGACTGGGATGGGTGAATTTAACTCAGATGACCATTATATCTACTACTGTGGGCAAGAATCTCTTAGAAGAAATGGAGTGACCCTCATAGTCAACAAAAGAATCCAAAATGCAACATTTGGGTGCAATCTCAAAATGACAGAATGATCTTTGTTCATTTCCAAGGCAAATCATTCATTATCACAGTAATCCAAGTCTATGCCCCAACCAGTAATGCTGAAGAATCTGAACGATTCTATGAAGACCTTCTAGAACTATCACCCCCAAAATATGCCCTTTTCATTATAAGGGACTGGAATGCAAAAGTAGGAAGTCAATAGATACCTGGAGTAACAGGCAAATTTGGCCTTGGAGTACAAAATGAAGCATGGCAAAGGCCAACAGAGTTTTGCCAAGAGAATGCACTGGTCATAGCAAACACCCTCTTCCAACAACACAAGAGAAGACTCTACACATGGACATCACCAGATGGTCAATACTGAAATCAGACTGATTATATTCTTTGCAGCCAAAGATGGAGACGCTCTATACAGTCAGCAAAAACAAGACTGGGAGTTGACTGTGGCTCAGATCATGAACTCATTGCAAAATTCAGACTTAAACTGAAGAAAATAGGGAAAACCACTAGAACATTCATGGAATGACCTAAATCACATCCCTAATGATTACACAGTGGAAGTGACTAATAGATTCAAGGGATTAGATCTGATAGACAGAGTGCCTGAAGAACTATGGACAGAGGTTCATGACATTGTACAGAAGGCAGTAATCAAGACTATTCCCAAGGGAAGAAAATGCAAAAAGGCAAGATGGTTGTCTGAGGAGACCTTACAAATAGCTGTGAAAAGAAGAGATGCTAAAAGCAAAGGAGAAAAGGAAAGATATACACATTTGAATGCAGAGTTCCAAAGAATGGCAAGGAGAGATAAAAAAACCTTCCTCAGTGATCAGTGCAAAGAGAGGAAAACAATAGAATGGGAAAGACTAGAGATCTCTTCAAGAAAATTAGAGATACCAAGAGAATATTTCATGCCAAGATGGGCACAATAAAGGACAGAAATGGTATGGCCCTAACAGTAGCAGAAGATATTAAGAAGAGGTGGCAAGAATACACAGAACTGTACAAGAAAGATCTTCATGACCCAGATAATTACAATGGTGTGATCACTCACCTGGGGCCAGACACCCTGAAGTTTAAAGTCAAGTGAGCCTTAGGAAGCATCACTACTAACCAAGCTAGTGTAGGTGATGGAATTCCAGTTGAAATATTTCAAATCCTAAAAGATGATGCTGTGAAAGTGATGCACTCAATATGCCAGCAAATTTGGAAAACTCAGCAGTGGTCACAGGACTGGAAAAGGTCAGTTTTCATTCCAATCCCAAAGAAAGGCAATGCCAAAAAATGCTCAAACTACTGCACAATTGCACTCACTCATCTCACATGCTTGCTCTTCGGAAGAAAAGCTACGACCAACCTAGACAGAATATTAAAAAGCAGAGACATTACTCTGCCAACAAAGGTCCATCTAGTCAAAGCTATGGTTTTTCTAGTAGTCATGTATGGGTGTGAGGGTTGGACCAAAGAGAAGGCTGAGTGCTGAAGAATTGATGCTTTTGAACTGTGGTGTTGGAGAAGGCTCTTGAGAGTCCCTTGAACTGCAAGGAAATCAAACCAGTAAATCCTAAATATTCATTTGAAGGACTGATGCTGAAACTCCAATACTTTGGCCACCTGATGTGAAGAACTGACTCATTGAAAAAGATCCTGATGCTGGTAAAGATCAAAGGCAGGAGGAAAAGGGATGAGGGCAGAGGATGAGATGGTTAGATGGCATCACCAACTCAATGGACATGAGTTTGAGCAAGCTCCGGGAGTTGGTGATGGATTGGGAAACCTGGCGTGCTGCGGTTCATGGGGTCACAGAGTTGGACACAACTGAGCGGCTGAATTGAGCTGAACTGAACGGCTTGGATAGATATCATTGGATCATATCACAAAAATTAAGATAAAAGACTGTAAACATTTCACCCTCCTCCTTCCAACATTGTCTGAGAACCCATCTGCCCCCAACACACACTCTTCAGCCTCCACTTGAATTTTGTTCAACCTATGCTGGAGCTCAGTGTACTAGAGTTGTCTTGGGAAGAGTAGAAGCACTATGTGTGTGTGTGTGTGTGTGTGTGTGTGTGTGTGTGTGTAGGGAGCGTCCCCAAAGCTTGCATGTACTGGAAAGACAGGGTTCCTGAATTCTCTCTACACATAGAGAAGACCTCAATGTCTGTTAGGTCTTTTCCCCAAGCTCCCACTGAAACAGCACTAAAAAGACCTTTAAGAAGAATTCTTGATGGTTCTCATCCCAGTAAATGAGAGAGAAGAGAGAAAAGGGACCATGTTAGCGCTTTTTCAGACATTGGAGCCTAAACCTCCATCAGATGTTGGAGATGTGAAAGAATGTTGGCATAAATGGAGTCACATACAGGACAAGGCTTGGGGGAGTGGTCTCTTCTGTCAGCAGATGATTAGATTTGATGCCTAAATGTTGTTCCATTGAAAATGGGATGGAGAATTATCTACCCAGAGAAGCTGGTATTATGTATGAATGCAGAACTTACTTGTAGTAAGTAAGCTGCTTAATCAGGGTGAAGTTCATGCAAGCAATTAAAATAATATTTCTTTCATCTTTTGCCCTGGATGTGCCTTTTGTGCTGTCATTCAGTCATGTCCACCTCTGTGACCCCATGGACTGTAACACAGCAGGCTCCTCTGTCCATGGGATTTTTCCAGGCAAGAATACTGGAATGGGTAGCCATTTCCTTCTCCAGGGGATCTTCCCACCCAGGGTTTGAACCTGCATCTCCTGTGTCTCCTGCGTTGGCAGGCAGATTCTCTACCACTATGCCACTGAGTGGCCCCAGTGGATATGCCTTTTTACTAATTATTATAAACCTTTAAAGTGGCTTTGTATACTGAGATTCTATTTACGTTTCTGAATTTGTCTATAAGAGTTTGAAACTATTTCATAAAGTGACTAGTAAACAACATAGGTATGAAAATACATGTGAAAAGTATATGTATTTTTTAATACTTAAGCCTATAATTGGGTTTCTTTCAAAGTAATCAGACAATAGTCATATATATGTGTACAATATGCACACATAGACATATATGTACACATTGGCTTAAAGCTCAACATTCAGAAAACTAAGATCATGGCATCTGGTTCCATCACTTCATGGGAAATAGATGGGGAAATAGTGGAAACAGTGTCAGACTTTATTTTTGGGGGCTCCCAAATCACTGCAGATGGTGATTGCAGCCATGAAATTAAAAGACGCTTACTCCTTGGAAGGAAAGTTATGACCAACCTAGATAGCATATTAAAAAGCAGAGACATTGCTTTGCCAAGAAAGGTCCATCTGGTCAAGGCTATGGTTTTTCCAGTGGTCATGTATGGATGTGAGAGTTGGACTGTGAGGAAAGCTGAGCACCAAAATCTTGATGCTTTTTAACTATGGTGTTGGAGAAGACTCTTGAGAGTCCCTTGGACTGCAAGAAGCTCCAACCAGTCCATCCTAAAGGAGATCAGCCCTGGATGTTCATTAGAAGGACTGATGCTGAAGCTGAAACTCCAATACTTTGGCCACCTCATGCGAAGAGTTGACTCACTGGAAAAGACCCTAATGCTGGAAGGGATTGGGGGCAGGAGGAGAAGAGGACGACAGAGGATGAGATGGCTGGATGGCATCACCGACTCGATGGGCATGAGTTTGAGTAAACTCTGGGAGTTGGTGATGGACAGGGAGACCTGGCGTGCTGCGATTCATGGGGTCACAAAGAGTTGGACATGACTGAGTGACTGAACTGAACTGAACTGATACATATATATTTGTGGGGCAAAAAATGAACAAACATATGTATCATCAGCTTGAGGATATGAGCATCAATGCAAAGGGAAAGATGTAGGCCTTTTGTCCAAGGACTCACTAAAAACTCCTACAATTTGTGTGTGTACCTTTTCTTTTTTTTTTGCATGGGGTTAGTATTGAACTAACTAGTGTCCCAAGTGACAAGTGAGAATTCTACCACTGAACCACCCACATACCCGGGTGTGTTTCTCATGTGGTTCTCTGACTCCCCTGAGATCTCATCTTTGTTTTAGGTTTTGAAATACTGTTTCTTAGCCTATCAACTAATCAGCACATTTATTCCACCTTAAACCTGTCAGTGGTGAAATGGCACAATAGGACAAAAATGAATCCAAAATGGCAAATTATAGAATGTTCGAGTTGCTGAAGATGAAGGCCCTGAAGATTTGATGTCCTGACACAAGAATAAGAGGTTGCTGGGGAGATCATCTAAGTACAAATATTTCATTGGCTTTTAGTGCTTACTTAGCAAGCCAGCCCATAAATCCTGACTGTCTAGGGTAGAAAAATGCAGCTTCTAAATGTACTTACTTTCCTCCCATCCAATAGCTGGCAGAAGGAGAGTTGAGCTCAGCCCGGTAATGGCTTTATGGTACATATACACCAGGTGCCAAATTCTTCCTTCTGTGACTCCCACACAGAAAGCTGTTCTTATTCCAAACTCGATTGTTTTACCAGGAGGAATGTAGACGAATCGGAAGCTGTGGCCTAAAAGTAAGACCTTGTGTTGAAGGTGTGTAACTGGGTTCAGAGGAGCCGTGCTTGTCCCGGCTCATCGTTGTGGGGTGGAGCTGGGTTACCTGGGCACATGTGAAATGGTTGCATCTTAGCTCTGCCCTCTGTTGTTTTTATCAGTCAAATCATGGTTTGTTAGGCACATGGGTAAATGCAGAGCAAGTTCAGTTAGTGAAGTCCTGCCCTTAGATGGTTCACATCAAAGGAAAGGAAATAAGGATACAGATAACTCTGTTTTTTTTTTTTTCTTTTTTTTAATTATAGTGGCTGGGATGGAGTGAAAAATATCATGGGTTCCAAACTGGGGTTTCCGATCTTTTAGGTCCCTTGGATATCATAATGTACATATAAATATATCTTATTCATAATAGTATATATATGTGCAAACATAAAATAATGCAAATTTAATCAGAACGTAATTGAGCTGCATATTTTCTGATTGTCTATCCAGGCCCATTTCCTGCTTTTCCACGCCACTGTCTTCCTTGCAAGACTCACCTGTTTACACTGCACGAATGAACACCTTTAACCTGTGTTTTCCCACTGATCTGGGCCTATGGCCACAGGAGCACTATGACAGGTTTCCGGAGAGGGAGAAAGGAGAGCCTGTGGGTCTGTTCTCCCAGCTCCTTAGGTTAGTTGCCTCTTTTGACTGAGGGTCGCAGTTCTGGCCAGGTGCCCTCTCCACACAGCTCTCTCCTCCCCTGGTCCTGCTAACCTCTTCTCTCCTCTGATCCCAGTAGCCTGTCCTTTCTCTCACTCCTGGAAGCCTGGGGATGCTAACAGCTCCCCGCTGAAACTGGCCCCAGGGCACTACACTGTGGCTTGTGCTTTTCTGCATTCTGTCTACAGCTTTGCAACTAGTTCCTTTATTGTGGGTGTGTGCTAAGTCACTTCAGTTGTGTCCAACTCTTGTGCCCCTATGGACTGTAGCCTGTCAGGCTCCTCTATCCTTGGGATTCTCCAGGCAAGGATATTGCAGTGGGCTGCCTTGCCCTCTTCCAGGACATCTTCCTGATCCAGGGATCGAACCCATGTCTCCTGGAGGTGGATTCTTTACCACTAATGCCGCCTGGGAAGCCAGATTCCTTTGTTAATCACTCCTAAAATTACCCGTTTTGAGCACACCATTTCTGTTTGCTACTGGGACCTCAAGGGATGCAGAGGTCCAACATTCTAATTGAAATTGTGCTTTTATCTGTAGTAAATATGCCAGATAACCTAAAGCATGAGCCTCCTCCTGTTTGACTAGAATTTTATCAACATTGTGAAATAGTATCTGATGGTACAATGGAGTGAAATGGGATTTTAGTAACCAAGGGATGTAAAAGCTTCAAAAGACAAGTTATATAGAAAAATGAATTCAGACTTTTAAGGAAGTGTTTTAGAAGCATGAGATCCAAGGGAGGAAAGTCATAAAAGAGATTCTTGGTGGTCAAAAATAAATAAATAAGTAAAGTCATTGGACTTTTTTGTGTATTTTTCTTTTCTTGAGTTCTTGTTTTAAGAATTAGGATCTGACATCTGCTTTTGGATTGAAATGAGTGAGAGAGGAATGGGCGTCATGAATGGGAATGAATGGATGAAGTAAGGGAAACATGGACTCAAGGAGGCAGAGTTGTAATAGCAAACAGTGTGGCCAGGCCTCAGACACAGGCCTCACTGGGAGGTAATGTTCGAGCAGACGTTTGGAAGAGGTGAGGGAGGTAGCTGTGAGAATAATGTAAAGACGCCTCCAGCCTGCGGGGGTGGTGGCATCGAGGCTCCCATGTGCTGGCAGAGCATCAGGGAGGTCAGTGCAAGTCTGGAACAGAGTGAATAAGGTGAGAGGTGGTAGGAAATGCAGTCACAGTGGTGGGTGATGTCTCCTAGGTTTGGGGATGTACCTTGCGGACTCTGTAAACATGGAAACCATCTCATTGACCCCCATGGTGCTCCTCTGGACACCTGAGGGTCCAGAGAACCCAAGTTCCCACTAGAACATTTTTAAGAAATTGGTCTCTTAATATTCAGACAGGATTTCCAGAAGCTTCTTTGGGGACTGTCATATCCCTCTGTGGCCAGTTCCCCTGCACTACACAAGTGCTATTTGGTTCACTCTCATCAAGAGAGAAATGTTATCTCTTTATATCAGGATTCCATCGAATAAGATAAACTGCATCTCTCACCAATTTCTCCTGTTGGATGACGGCATTTGGGTTTTGTCTTAAGATTTGAAACACTGGTAGCTATGATTCAGCTTCCTTGGAAGCAGTGGCGATTCAAAAGTTACTTATCCAAGAGCCACTTCCCAGGATAGAAATATGGTGCTTTATTAATATTGATCCTTAGAACAGCCTCGCAGAAACTTAGGTTTGTGAAGCACTAAACAATTTACAAAGCAAGTTCATTCACGGAGAGTCACCTGACAGGTTCCACCAGCAGCAGCATGAAGTGGGAGCCTCTTCATTCTCTATTGTTTCACAGGAGGAAGTCTATCTTGTACTACTTTTTCCTTCCCGCTGAAGATCACATTTCTATGTTATGTTCAGAGCATAATGTTGCCAAATACTCAGGAATGCAGATGCCCAACCAGTGCTCCAGGCAGGGGAGTTTTCAGGCAAATTCATTTTAGTGGCCAGCCCTACCTTCTGTCTCTTTTGGCTGTGAGAGAACTGAGTGATGTGCGGCCTGGGAAAGGCTAGGGAGAGTTTCTCCTTAGACCTGTGCTAGAGAGTGCCACCTTTATATTTCTGGTCATTAAGCAAGTATTTGATTTTCTTAGAAATGCTGAAGGGAACTTCGCTGGTAGGCCAGTGGTTAAGACTTCACCTTCCAATGCAGAGGGTGTGGGTTCGATCCCTACTCAGGGAGATAAGATTCCCCCATGCCTCGCAGCCTAAAAAAAAAAAGCAAAACAAAAAAAATGTAAAACAAAAGCAATATTATAACAAATTCGATAAAGACTTTAAAAATGGTCCACATCAGAAAAAAGATCTTAAAAAAAAAAAAAAGAAATGCTGAAGAAATAGACCTTTATCATCCCTGTAGGAGTTTTATATACACTTATTTTTAGTAATTTTACTTTTTGAATAAGACAGGGAGAGAAAGCTGTTTAGTGATTCTAAACTGGACCACTTGCCTCCTGCACAGCCACGCCAGGCGCTCAGGATGACTTCTCAGAATTTTCCTGTGTACTTAGTGTTGCTTTCATATTAAAGCCCCCTTTCAAAGATTCCCCAGGCCACACAGAAGCATGAGCCTGGCCATACCATTGGTGCCATCTGCTTACCTTTCCTTACCTGTCCCAGGACCCCAGGGTTCCTCTTGTTTTTAATCACTTAGCTCTGACTTTTGGGCCCTGTTTCCTAGTTGCTAAGGATGGCCGGTCTTCAACCAGGGTGCTCTTGTTTGAGTTGACCAGACACGTGGCAGTTTCAGGAGGCTGTTGAGCTGTGTCCTAGCCTCTGTGTGTTAAGGACTTAATGAGGACCCAAATTCACAAGTGTTCTCTCTTTATATCTCAGGCTACGACAGCCGTGTGCCCAACATAGATGAGGGAATTACAGACTGATTGCTCTTCATTTCCATATCATCACCTCAGAAATCATAATTCGTTCATCCATTCAGTCACTGGTCATCTAGTTCTGTGCCAGACATGGAGCTGGCATGTGTGCGTGCTCAGTTGCTTCAGCTGTGTTTGACTGTTTGTGACCCCATGGACTGTAGCCCACCAGGCTCCTCTGTCCATGGGATTCTCCAGGCAAGCGTACTGGAGTGGGTTGCCATACCCTCCTCCAGGGGACCTTCCCCACCCAGGGAGTGAACCTGGGTCTCCTGCATTGGCAGGCAGGTTCTTTACCACTAGTGCTACCTGGGAAGCCCAGGTAGCCCAGGCATGGAGCTTAGGCACTAGCAATAGAAAAGAAAGGGAGACAGGCACTGTCTTTGCTTCCTGGAATTTATAATATGGTGCACTGGAAATAGGAAGTTACTATGTGATCAGGATAGGTGATGATAAAGTTCTGGAGCTGGTGGGAAAGCAAAGCAAACAGCTGTGGGTATCATTATGGAGGCAGAATCAACAGACTGAAGAAGTTAAGCAAGATCACGTGCTTAATGGTAGGTCAGATGGAAACTCAGACCTGTTGACTAGCCCTTTGCCCTCCATACTGTGGTCTAATCAGCTCTAGATGATGTGTCTTTCCTTGTTTCTTGTATGTATGTGTATAAAGGTATTTTTCTGACTCATTTGTTTTTCATCCCCTTATTTCCCTAAATTTACATATTTTCTCTAAACTGTAGGTCCTCTAAAAGAGCACTTATTTTTTTTTCCTCTTTCCTCAACATTGGCTATACTTATTATTTACTCACTCAGCACGCATCTATGTGATAGCCATTGTATTAGGCCCTGAGGACAATGATATGAAATCAGACCTGTTCCTGTCACTAGACTGTTCATAGCTGGAAGGGGAAACTGACCTGAATTATAGATGTAAATATACTTGTGTGTTATAGGAACTTTGAAAGAAGTACGTATGGGATAAGATGGAGGGCAAAGGAGTGGTCAGTTGATTATAATATGGTGACCTGGAAATAGTGATTATCACAGTTGCTTATTGAGACAGGCTATAAAGGAAAAGATCTGGGCACTGAGGAAGAAAGTAACAGGGGGCATATGTTTAGTTAGGGAGGTAGTGTTAGCATTGTAGTAATCATGATAATAATAATGATAATTATAATAATGACTACTAACTTTTATTGGACATTTAATGTATCCAACATTTCACTCAGCTCTGTATTTATATTACCTAACTTAATCTTTATAAAAATCCTACAAGGCAGGGCTGTTCCTGTGTAATGACTGAGAAAACTAAAGCAAAGAGAAGCTATAAACTTGCTCAAGATCACGCATTGTTCCTTTATTCACTGAATAATTGAATTTATTGCACATCTATGATGTTCATGGCACTGGCGGTTCTCAGATGAGAATGGAACATTCCCTTCTCCAAGTTTCCTGGAGGAAGCATTTGTAAAAATAAGTCAGACTTTCTGATGGAGGTGTGGATAAGGCACTATGGGGGAGCAGAGTGGGGAATTAACAGAGCCAGAAGTGGTGGAAGGCTCCACAGAGGAGGGAGCATTGGAGCTGGACCTTGATGCTTGGGTTGACTTCAGAGAGGAAATGTTATGTGCAAAGGCAGAAAAAAGACATGAAATGATCTAGGATAGTCAAAAAACATCGAAGTCTGTGTGTGCTAGTGATAGGGGAGAGGATGGGGAAGATGGGTTGGCAGGAGGTGGGAAAGATTGATGGCAACCAGAATGTAAAATGCTGAAATCAACTTGAAGGTGCACATAGAAGGTCATGGATGGCCAGTGGAAGTGTTTAAGTAAGCTGATGCCATGATGGAATGAATGTGCAGCTTTCTGGAATAAGTTCCTTGAGAAAGGAGGAACTTTACCAAAGAGCAGTGCTGACAATATCATTTTCAGTGGTGTTAGATGAGTTTCTAACTTCCAGGATAATCTGTAGATACAGAAACACCAGAAATTTGCTCCACTGTGATTCTAGTAAGCTGAATGAAGTCCTAATGCCATTTCATTCCTTCTTTTCCATATGATTGTATTTAGCAGGTGCAACCAAGATAGTAACATGGGAGATGAGAGCAGAGACGTGAACAGTTTAAGGCCCTGAGAAGCTGAACAGGAAGGAGCAGGATCTTTGAGACAGACCCAAAAACTGTTTCTCACAGTCAAGGGTGGCTTCTGAGAAGAGGTTTATTGTCTTAAGCATTTTACAACAATATTAAATGAATATCTATAAAATGCTTACAGGGGTGCTTCAGGGCTCCGCTGCCTGAAACCCAGTATTAGAAAGGATGACAGAGGTCTGGGATTGGAGGAGAATGTGGATCAGATCTTGCTGCTGTGTGTCCTGAAGGCTGACATCTAGAGCCACAGTTAGGAGGTGCTGCCTGCTTCCTGGAAATGTGGGAGTGGGCTAAGACCACTGAGGGTTACATCACTGTGTGAGCTGCCTTTCTACCATTGCAAGAGAAGTTGCCTTAGACGTTGAACTTGATTCAAGCATCAGAAACATTATCTCTTTCTCAGGCTTTCCCTGAGCTCTGGGAAACTTTTAAGGAAGGTGAACTCTCATTATGATGAGTGAGCTAGTTATGATTGTTTGTTTGTTTTGATAATTTGTGAAAGTATTGATCAATGCTTTTTGAACTACAGTCTTCCCTCCCTATTTCTAATCTGTACTCTTCATAGTAATCAGTTTAGAAATGCCTATGCAGCCAAAATGACCCTGAGACAAGTGTTACTGATCAATCACTTTGAAATGAATTAATGATGTATTCCCAGGTTTTGCTAGGTGTGAAGGCTGTGGTGATGACATTGATCCAAATTAGTGGTATGACAGATAGACTCTAATTCTCAGGATCATATACTAGCATCAGTTGGTCACTTCTTTTAACATCCATAGAAATGATATCAGATATACTTTATATTTTGCTGTGTCACTTTCCACTAGAAAATATTTTGAAAAGAGACTGTAGAGGCAGTGTGGATTCTGAAGCCAAGCTGCCTCGTTCCAAGCTTGTCCACTTACTCATTGTGTGACTTTGAGGACTCAAGCTCTCTATGCCTCAATTTCCTCACCTGTAAAATGGAGGTAATAATCATACCAAACTTCTAGATTGATGATAAGGATTAAATGAGATTTTGGACATATGTTCATGCTGTGTGTTAGCCATTACTTATAATAGTTATTTTAATAATCAGCCATAGGGAGTAACCACCTAGAATTAACCATTTACTGTCTGAGCCTCACATTCTGAACTTTACTGAAAGGAAAGAAGTGCACATTTGCTGTCAGGTACTATGATGGAGTATCTGTTACCTCATGTGAAACTCACTACAATCCTGTCCACTAGATGATTATCTCCATTTTAAAGATGAAGAAGGTATGACTCAGAAAACTTAAATAACATGTCCCAGATGATATAGAACTGAAACGAACTTGAGCTCAATGGCAGTGCTCATGTTTTCTTTGTGTTATTTGTTCCTCCTTAGAATTCTCCACGGATAAGTGGCAAACTCTGACAAAGCAGAATTAAAGGTACACATCAAAGCTGGAGTTTTCACAGTGCCCTGTGCTCTCCTCTCCCTTCCTCTCCTGCAGAGGTTGCCTGAGATAATGTCTTATCTTTTGTGGTCCATCTTGCACTATGCAACTATGCTAAGGAGAGAGAGGCAGCCTGCATGGCCCCTGTTCTCCCCCAACCCCAGCCATGCCTCATATAATTCCACGCTGTCTCCTTTGTCATGGAACAGCCCACCTACTCAGTAGGATTCAAAATACTCATACCGTTACAGCTCTCAAGAGCACCAGAAGGGAGTCAAGACCCTCTAGAGTCTCCAACACTTGCAGAGAGCCTAGAATCTTCCAGCAAGTTAGAACCTTTGTTATTCTGTCAAAGTCTCATACATCTTTTGGATGCAGTTTATAGATGTTTACACTGGAGAAGTTCTGAAAATCTTCCTAACTGCCTGGGCATCATTAAGATGCAGACAATTCTAAGATTGCACAACTCGACTTGTAAACGCGTGTCAGGATGACCGTGGCTTATAAAGTCTCCACACCTTGGCAGTTGGAAAGAATATAGATTTGAAGATAACACTTGGGGACTTTATGGGAATCAACATCATTTTGTCTGTATGCTCCAACCTTCACTTTCATTTGTGGTCCACCTCCCTTCATCCTGCATTACCACACCCTGAAATTATAGTTATTTGTAAGCGTATGGACTTATATTCATATACATCAGGTTGTTTTTTCAATATTGGTTTCCAAGCCCATGCATGTAGAACAATTACCACTCTCCCTCAAACTCACTGACTATGCAATCAAGACTCATTATTACCCCAGTTCTCATCCCATTCACACACCCTTTATGTCTCAGAACAACAGTAAATGGAGAGCAAGGTATATCGCAGGACATAAAGAAAAGAAGGCCAAGGACATGCAGAGAAATTTGAACTAAAGAGGGGGAAAATTTAGGTGAAAATGATTTCTTCTCAGAAGATTTTTCATCTTTGATGTTTGAGAAATTTTATTTTGTTAGATCTGTTCCCTCAATCATGATCCTTTGGGTCTGGTGGAAAGCTATAATTTTTGGAAGGCTCATTTCTGCAAAAACTTATGGTTATGGAGGAAAATCAATGTTTGTAAGCCCTTGAATCAAGTCTAAAAAGTCTGTTTGGATATTTAGTGTCTCATAAAATGTAACATAGAAAGACATGTAGAGTAGCAGAGTTGGAAAAGATCATCAGACCATGTGGTCCACTGCACCCCTTTTAGTGATAGGCTGTGAAGTCAAGGGGAGCCGAATGATTTATACAGGTTATATGACTATAAGGAGGGATAGAGAGACTGAAATGGAAGAGACCTCTTAACTCCTAAGGCAGTATATTTTCAAAATTATCATGTTACTAATTATTTGGAAGCATCTGAGCCAAATTATGAACCATGTATTGTGAGAGAATCTTAGCAAGAAGATACCTTAGAGATCATTTAGTGCCATCTCCCTCTGGCTGTAAGAATCCTCTTGGTGACATTCTTTACAGATGTCCACTAGTCCCTACCAGCTTAAATCTGATGCTTGGAAGCTCAGTACTTTATAAGGCAACTTATTTTGTCTTTGGTTATCCCTACATATTGGTAAATTTATCCCAACTAAAGGTCAGGTTTCTATTTTTAAAGTGCCAGTCCAGAAAGAGTGAGTGTGGCCAGAGGGAAATGGAATGGTATTAGTGATGGTGTAGAGTTTTACTCTTTTTCTCATCTTAAAATTACAATAGTAATGCCTATCTTACAGGGTCATTGTGAGGATTAGAGGAGCAGTTTATAAAGCATCTAACATAATAGCTGCTTCAATAGATACTCAAATTGTAGTTATTGTTGGCTTTTATCATCTTGATCCCATTTTTTGAAATTATGCTCTCTGGAGCAACATAGACTATGTCTAATACCACAAATATTTGAAGGCAGTTAGCATGGCCTCTAAGCCTTCTTTTCTTCAGACTAAATATTCCCTGATTCTTCTACCACTCTTCCTGTGATGTATTTTGGATACCTCCATTGCTTTCATTCCCGCCTATTTGTCAATTTCCCCCTTAAAATGTGGTGGCCAAATGTGGTCAGTCCAACGTGCTCGACAGTGAAATAATTACTTCCCTTGATCTGTACTTTGCTCTTCTCCTACAGCAACCTAGATTTATGTTAGCATTTTTGGAGGCCAGCTCACACAGTTGGCTCAAGTAAAACCATGTTCTACTATCCAGAATATTAGTGATGCCTCCCAATATTGTGTCAACCACAGATTTGACAAGCATGAATTTACATCTTCATCCAAGCTGTTGATAAAAATGTTGAACAAGAAAAGGGCAAAGGTTGAACCCCCAGATTCTTCACTCTATATTGACATCCATCACTGGTTGGTGACGTTGTTTCACCAGCTCCAAGTCTACGCACCTATACTAACAAAAATAACTCGGCGAGATACAGTCACTCTTTGTGTTTTTGAAATTGGATATTTAATTCATCTAAAGATAAAATGCCATTCTTTTATCAAGGAAGACAGGTTTTGAACCCATAATTAGGAAAATGTGAATTCAGAAAGTAATTTCATGTTTGAGTTACTATGTAATGCTGAAAGAAAAAAAAAATCATCTTAATGCAAAATGATAATGCTTGCTTAAATTTGTTTATTTTTCCAAAATGTTTTGAAATTACTCTCTAGGTCTTGTGGGAGGAGGCTGGAGAATTTGCAGATTTCATATGTGGGGGAGAAAGGAGATTTTTGAGGAATAACATAACTTTTAGGAGTTTTTTCCATCTCTGAAGAATATCACAGAGACAAAGAGATCTCTTAAAAATGTTGGTGGCGACGTGTGTGAAGTATATTCCTGGTAGTCTTTTTTATTCTTTTTAATGATTCTCAGACAGCATTCCTAGACTTTTTGAGGGGAAAGGTATTTTTCTCTCTCATTTAACATGCTTCACTCTGAATAAATCAAAACAATTTCTTTGTACCAGGTTTCAAAAACTTTGAACAAAAGTTTTCTTGGTTTTCATGGTGAAGGTAAAGAATTGATAAATGGACATATCATTTGAACCAAAGTGCTCAAAGACTTGAAGTTCATTTCTTAGTACTTTCCTTCAAGGGCTCATTCAATGTCTTCTCAAAGACTTTGATTTCCAGTGTATGTTCCATGCTTGTGGCTTTCTTCTTAATTCTGATCCTATTTCACAACCCCATAATCAAACAGTTACCTTAATATCTAACGTATCTTAACATCTCTTATTGTGAGCATACTTTGAGATTTTAAGGTAAACAGACAAGAGAGCTCACATTTTCAAAATTCACCCAGAAAATTAAAGATAAAATTTCATCATACTGAATATTTTAGGAATGTCATTTTATAGTTTACTCATTCTCTATAGTTTACTGTGTGCCTACCTTATGCTGGGCACTGATCTGGGCAACAGAGACTCAGTGGAGAGTAAAGTCAAATTTAGTCCCTCCTCTCATCATGCTTATATTCTAGAGGGAGCAACAGATATTAATCAAATAATCAAAGAAAATTGTGAACTTGTGTAAAGTGCCGTGAAGGAGGGGGAGATGGTGCTCATCCTTGGAGAGGTCAGGGAAGGCGTTCTCACATGATGCTCAATTTGTGATCTGAAGGTGCTGGTCGGGAAAGAGCACAGGTAGCAGAAACAGCATGTTCAGCTCTGTACCGACATATAGAGCACATTCGGGATGAGAGCAGGAAAATTCCTGCAGGTGGAATGAATCACAGAGAGCGAGGGTGAAGGTGGTGTGAGATGAGCTGGGGAGGTCGGAAGGCTCTCATGAAGGCCTTGAAGGTCATGCAGAGAGTGATGTTAGGGTCTTCTGAACCATGAGAAGCCATCTAAGTGGCCTGGAGAGGGTGGGCAATGTAGAGGGATCTGGATGTGATGTGCTAGGTTTTGCCTTTTGAAAAGATGACTGTGGCTGTAGTATGGGAAGGAGGAGGAGAGGAAGTCAAAGTGAGTGACAGGGGACCAGTTTGGAGAGCGCTTGTTGAATCCAGGAAAGAAGATGATGGTGGTTGGGTGGAAGCTGGTGGAAGAAGAGACAGAAAGAAAAGAATGATGCTTGCATTGAATTTATGGTACTTAGGGACTCCATATGGGGGTGATAGAAAAGAGATGCCAGAGGTAACTCAAGAAGGGTTTAGACATTTTATATTATTGTCATGAACTTAAAGAAGATTATTTTTAAAATCATATGGCTCTGTTGATAGCTTTCACTAGCACAACAGAAATAATAAAATGAAAGTCAGAAATCCTTCTGTGCCTGAGATCTATTATTGACAAAATAGGTGACTGTGAACAAGATGAAAAAATTTGAAAATCTTTAAGGATCTAAACAATGGAAAAATAATACTTGTAATGTTTACTTCATCACAACTTCACACTAAGACCTAGGGAAATGAGTTTGTTGAGGTTCACTTTTTTTTTTTTTTTTTTTTTTTTTTTAATATTATTTTATTAGTTGGAGGCCAATCACTTTACAACATTTGAGGTTCACTTTTGAAAGAAATAATGATTATCTTTATTTTCACCATCACTTTTCGTTTGATTCTCTACACCTCTAGATCCCATAAAAATAACTCAAGCATATCCCTGGGCTGCTGCCCCAATACAAATCACTGTTTCCTTTCATTTTACTTTAACCAACCACAATATTTTCCCATGTCAGAATAACCTTCCAGTATATAAGAGGAGCCTTTGGATCATGTGTGTGTGTGTGTGTGTGTAAGCTTGTTCATGCCTTTGGGAGCCCACGACAACCCAGTCAGCTCACAGTCTAAGCCAGGTGCCCAGCTGCCATCTGGACTCTGGACAGACTGTGTGGCCAGGATTTAGAAATCAGAAACCTGGGAAAGGTGCAAAGTGATGGACACAGCCACCCCCGCCACCATATATGTTAGCACCATCATTTAACACATAGTGCAGGAAATCCTGTTCTTTGCAGAAGAACTTCAAAGAACCACTTCCCATTCTCCTGGGCACTGTTTATTTTCTTCTTTGCTAACCCAAAGCACAGACAGATAGATATTTTTCCTCTAGTAAATTGCTAGTGACACTCCATTTCTTTCCTGTCATCCTCAGCCCACTGTCCAACTGACCTCTCAGATTTCCATACCCTTCTAGGCTAAAGAGCTGTACTTGGATGTTTTCAGTGGCCCACTGACTTATGTAACTTTGTCCTGTACTTTCTTTTTCTATTCTAGGTTCTGAATTTCTCACATTTGAGCCCTCTTATGCCTCAGTGTGAATCCTCTCTTGTTGCCACAGTGACATTCTTTTCTAAGCATTGACTTATATACATTATCACATGTGAAATAGGTAACTAGCATAAAGCTGCTATATAGCACAGGAAGACCAGCCTGGCACTCTGTGATGACCTAGAGAGTTGGGATGGTGGGAGGAGGGGGCTCAACAGGGAGGGGATATACATACACTGGTTTGCATTGTTACATGGCAGAGACCACTGTAACACTGTAAAGCAATTATCCTCCAATTAAAAAAAAAAATAAGCACTGTCTTTTAAGCCAGCTTTATCATGCATATTTTACCTTGGGTGCATACTAAGTCATTTCAGTCATGTGTAGCTCTTTGTGACCCTATGGACTGTAGCCCTCCAGGCTCCTCTGTCCATGGGATTCTCCAGATAAGCATAGTGGAGTGGGTTTCCCTCTTCCAGGGGATCTTCCCAACCCAGGGATTGAACCTGTGTCTCTTATGTCTCCTGAGCTGGCAGGCAGGTTCTTTACCACTCGTGCCACCTGAGAAGCCCATACTTTACCTTACTTTTGAATTTTAAACAAAGAAGCCTTCACTCAAGTCACCAGAAATAAAGACAGGGTGTTAAGTCACTCAAGTGACTCGGTTGTGCCGTTAGTTTCTTCCCTACATTATTCGTGTATGTATGTATGTTTACTGAATGCCTACTCTGCTCCAGTCCCCATGGGATAGAGTCATGAACACAAACATTGTATGTTCTAGAGGAAAAGACAATGAACAAGTAAACAGGTGAACAAGTGTTGTCAGTATTCCATGATTCAACCAAAGTATTAGAGATTTATCTTATGGAAAAACAATAGAGAGTTGTAACTCTCACTCTCTTCACTGAACGCCAGACACCCTGTTGCCTTTTACAGTCAGCATCCTCACTCCCTAGGTTGTTGAGCTTGGGTCATGCATACCCAGATTATGATTTAGAAAAGTAGTTTCCTGAGGGAAAAAAGAGGTAGTTAGTCTTACAGAACTGAAAAAGAAAAAATAACAAGTGTGCTTGTCATTCAAAGCAGGATGCTGAATGGCTTCTCACTAAATCATAATGTTATGCACTTACCACAGAAATCATTTTCAAATGGAATATATATCACCCCAAGTCAGAGCAGATATGCACTAAACCTCACATGGGGAGGTGGCAGGGTGATTAGTGAACTTCCAGGTATTTTCTTATGTGCTTTACTCTTAAGGCGAATAGTTATTTTTCATCCCCTTGAAGCTGTAAGTTATAACAAAATAAATGGATCCGTGGCTTGCCAGAAGCCATAACTCTGTATTTAGTTGACATGACCAGATTCCCCAGTTTGGCCTTTGAGAGCCTGAGAGCAGAATAAAGCATTAACCTCTTCTGACCCTTTCCCCTCTGTCTTCTCTGGGCAGAATATCTCGATGCATAACCCCGTTGGTGGGGCCATGGCGGGGCCTGGAACTCACCAGCTCAGCAGCGCCCGGATGCCCAACCATGACACCAGCGTTGTGATTCAGCAAGCCATGCCGTCACCCCAGTCCAGCTCTGTCATCACGCAGGCGCCTTCCACCAACCGCCAGATCGGGTAAGGAGATCTCCTTGGTTGTCTCTGGGTCCTGGCTGGAGCTCAGGGAAGGTTCTGGACTTTCTTCTGGTTTCTGGTCTGCAGGTTGAATAAGACAGAGGTTGGCTTTCCTGGCTGGTGTGATACTGCCTAGAGTTCAGAGTTATGTTTTTGATGGGAGAAAGGTAGAAGGAGTCTCTGTTTGGTAGAAGCTTTTGACCTTAACTCTGGAGAGAAAAGCAAGTCATTCTGTGTCATTGTTCCTTCAGAGAAGATTCTTGAACTTTAAGGTGACTGTAGGGAAACCCCTTGGATGTTGGGAGCAGAGTGTATTTCTCAGGACAAATGCTTGAGGATGATGGAGGGAAGTGTCACTCACCCAGCTTCCTCGCTAACAGAGTATGTGCCTCCATTCCTAAGAACAATGTCCAACACCCATGTCTCTGGTGTATTTCCACAGTCCTTCTCTCTGATGGTTCTTCTTTCTTCTTTCCCTTGTTAATATTAATACCTTCTCATTAGCTCTCCTCTCTTTCTATACTGGTTCATATTCATTCCTGGAGAAGACAAAACAAGGAAGGCAGACCCTATCCTTCTCATTTAGGTAAAAAAGATAATACTGAGGCATTGAGAAAAATAGGTAGAATGCTCCCAGACACTGTATCATGTCATGGAACAAGCACTCACTCCTGAGTATCACGTGATAGCTCTCGGTCCTTGTTACTCAGAGTGTGGTCTGAGGATGGGCAGCATGGGTATTACCCAGGAGCTTCTTAGAAATGCAAACTTCTGGCCCAGCTTCCTGCTCTCCAGAATGAGGATGGTGTCTCTTCTCTCTACCCTCACAAGAGTAATGTGAAAAGGAAATAAAAGATTTAAGAGTCCTTGGGATCTTAGGAAGAAAAAGTAGTAACTTAAGCCAAAGAGCTATGATAAATTTATATTGCTGGATGCTGAGAACTGCTTGCTCCTTGTTCCTAGAATTCTCTGTTTAAAATAGGAAAGGGAGCTTGCTGTGTTTGGTGTGCACATCAGAGTTTAAATATTCCACTGAATAGCAGATATGGTGATTTTTAGAAAACATTAGAGGCTATCTCACTGTTTATCAGTATGTCTTTTCCCTTCCTTGTTTTAAATGTGTATAAGAATCCCCTACCGAGAGGGAGCACTAAGGACAATGGCTATCCCTCCTCAGAATACGCTGGAAAGGGTACCTTATCTCTCACATTTTTCAGCTCATCAGGATGGGTTGTGATATATGAAGACAAAATCTTAACAAATGAGAGTTGTGGGTAATAACTATGTTTGCCATGGGAACCTTTGGTTTCCCATTCAAGAAACAGAAAATTAATCTGGCCATTTGAATGCTTGGCTTTGTTGGAAAAAGCCAGTGCTAAAGTTGCAAGTGTGTCTGTGAAAGAATCCTTTTTTTCTCAAATGTCTATGGGAATACATGCGTCTCCGTCCAAAGCAAGAACCTGTAGTATACTAAGAAGGTGGGGTTGTTAAAGACAGCATCTCAGTGTCTCAAGGGACTCCTTCACTCCAGTGGCTTGGCTTTGGGCAAACAATTCACAGTTAGGCAAGCTAATTATAATTATTTTATTTTTCTTTCAAGGGGAAAAAACATAAAATGTGCTAGATTTTATTAGCATTTTTACAGCATTCCTTCTCCCCTGGAGTTCTTCTGCCTCCTGCCCCCCAACTTCCCTCTTGGAGGCCCTTAGTATTTGGCCATTGTTAGTACAATGGTGGTTTTTGTGAAACAATCTTTTAAGGGTTAGCACTAAATTCTAAGATGGGTGTTGACTCTGTGAATAATATACCCAGTTGGCCCAGGGCTGTACAGTTGGATGGCATTTCTAGGCTGTGTCACTGGGCCCTGTTAGGTGGGGGTATGTGCCATCTCCTGACCCACTGTCTTCCCGTTTATTCCCAGTCCTGGGGTGTTATGTGTCTCTCCTGGTGTTTTCTAGGAGATAATTGTCACTTTAGGACTCTGTCTCATTGCCAAGCTTGAGGGAGGCTATTTCTTGCTTCAGATCCTTCCCTGTTGTGCTTGCCATGTTGATTCCAACCCCCACACCCTGTCATTTCCATTTTTCTCCATGTGACCCATCTAAAACCTTGCCCGGATGATCATGGGGGCTCAGCAGCCCATCTCACCAGTGGATTCAGAATGAAACTCTAGGTGGTAACATTTGGGGATGGCTGACTCTTTTATTTCTCTCAGCAAAGAGGAAATGAGTACTTATTTTAAAACATGAGTTCCCTCTGGAGACTGTGTCTTTAAATGAGCATTTGAAACTGCAGATAGTTTTCTTTCTTTTTTTTTTCTCTGAGGCTGCACAGAACCATATTGTAGTAATATTCTGATTTTTATCACAACCTCAAATATTTAAGTGTCAAAATCTGGCCAAGCCACCTGCAAATGTTTGCCATGGCTACCGGCCAACAAAAACAGCAAACAGCAATGAAAGTCTTCATTCAGGCTCCGCGCTTAAGCTGCACCCAGCCAGAGAGGCTGGGACCCACCTGTGCCCACGCACAGGGCTTTTTTGCTGTGGCCAGTGGGCGTGTTCACGGATAGAACTTTGCAGGAGAGAGAGGGGGCCGCCCATCTCCCGTTCCCCCCTTTTCTTCCCTTTGACCAGTGCTGGGTTTCTGTTGCCAATCCCACTTTTATTCTCCTTTCTGCCACCGTCCCCTCTTCATGCTGTATTTAAACTTAGAGGTTTGAATGTATTGGGAGTGATATTGACATGAAGGACTGGAAATGGGGACAGTGCCTGCTCCTAAGGAAGATCTGGGGGACAAAGTGTAGGCATCCTTGTGAGCATTTGATTTGCATATTTTTGGAGCAGGCACTGAGTCAGCGTAGGACCAAATGGGTGGAAATGCAAAAGTCCGAGATAGACAAACCACGTGGGCAACCTCCAGTCTATCCTCTATCACCCCCTTCCATTGCCAATGCCCAGTTCTGTCCAAGTAGTGCTTTTTATCTCGATAGAAACTGGAGGTAAGTATAAATATCCCAAATTGCACTCGTGTGGTTAGGCAGGCTAGAAAAACACAGTGTTGGAGAGTGTGGGAGGCATCCCCAAACTAGTGACTACTTGTGCTTAGTCAAACTGGCAGACACCTTGTCGAGAAGAGTGCCTTTGGCTGATTGATGGTAGCATTTTAGGAGATAAGTTTTCCAGATGGAAAAAGAAAAAGAGGGAGCCATGGGGTGTGAGGGAGACAAGCGAGACAGAAAACAAGCATGTGTTAAATACAGATGAAATCGATTCTGCCTTGGACCAAGTATGTGGCAGATTCCAAGCAGTGTCTCTCCTCTAGTCATTTTTTTTTTTTTTATTAAAGATCATGTAACAGGCTCATTAATTCAGGATCAAGTCTGCAACTCCTGAGAGAATGGTGGAAGGGCAGGTATCAGTAGTATAAGTTCTCTCTTTCTCTAATTCTGTCTCTCTCACTCTTTTCTCATATGAGAAATTTTTGTAGGTGCCAGCAATCAATTGAGTAGGTGGCTACAATTTTAATAGATCCTAGCTTTCCTTGGTGGCTCAGTGGTTAAGAATCTGCCTGTCAAGCAGGAGACACAGGTTTGATCCCTGGATTAGGAAAATCTTCTAGAGATGGAAATGGCAACCCACTCCAGTAGTCTTGTCTGGGATAATCCCATGGACAGAGGAGCCTGGCAGGCTACATTCCATGGGGTCGCAAAAGGGTTGGACATGACATAGCAACTGAACAACAGCAAATTCCTAGAGAAACCTAATTCTCTTTATGGACCAATGTTATTAGATAATTCATGCTTGGTAATTTTTTTAGGAAGACAATGAAAGTAATATGGAATGAGGTGATTTACAACAATGGATATCAGTACAGAGTTCTCGGAGGCACTTCCCAAATAGTCCACAAAATTTCTTCCTGTATTCAGAATGTTCTATAGCTTTAGTTCTCCCTATGGAATTGGCAAATGCATGAGCTTGTTAGATTATTGGTAAAAACATTATTTGCCAGTAACTGCTTACAGTGTAGATATGATATATCTAACATCAGGATATACAAATGTTCCTACCAAAGCTGATATTTGAAAAGAAGATATCTGGTCTTTTCTGGAATATTCTAGTTATGATATCAAGAAATTTGAAAATATGTTCAACAGCATGTATATATGAAACCTCTCTCCAATTTTATGCCAGTTTTAGTCTTGGCACATGTATGTTTGTAGGTATATTAGCTATTTCATCATATACCCTATTTGCATGAAGCTGTATTTAAGCAATGTAGATCTAAGACTTGGCCAGAAATTTATAGAAAATATAGTAAATCTTGTAAAAATAAAAAGGAGCTGATACTCATCATAAATTGTATTTCTCTCACCCTTTCTGAGTTTCTTTTTTAAAAAATAATAGTAATAAAAGAAGAACTTATCACATCTCAGAACTTATTGATGTAAAAAACAATGCCACTTTGCTTGTTGGAGAGAGTCACATGGTTTTTTGTATGAGTTGCTGTCGATGCTTGAGGTGTCCATTGAGATAGGAATGTTAATTGATTCAAGGATTTCTGTGTCTATCATTCTGAAAAAAGGGAGGGGAAAGGTCAGTAAATGATGCCATCACAAAAAGGCACTGCTGAAAGAAAACTTATGTAAAACATCAGCTTACAGTTGAATCAGACTATAAAGAATCCACCTGCAATGCAGGAGACCTGGGTTCAATCCCTGGGTTGGGAAGATCTCCTGGAGAAGGGAATGGCTACTCACTCCAGTGTTCTTGCCTGAAAGAGTTCATGGACAGAGGAACCTAGTGGGCTACAGTCCATGGGGTCACAAAGAATTGGACATGACTAAGCAACAAATGGCAACCCACTCCAGTACCTTGCCTGGAAAACCCCATGGACGGAGGAGCATTGTAGGCTACAGTCCATGGGGTCACAAAGAGTCGGACATGACTGAGCGACTTCACAAGTGACCAACACTTTCACTTTCACATTTCACAGTTTGAGTATGCTTGTTCTGTATATGCATAGGTGTATACATCCATTATCGGAGAAGGCAATGGCAACCCACTCCAGTGCTCTTGCCTAGAAAATCCCATGGACGAAGGAGCATGGTAGGTTGCAGTCCATGGGGTCACTAGGAGTTGGACACCACTGAACGACTTCACTTTTGCTTTTCCCTTTCATGCATTGGAGAAGGAAATGGCAACCCACTCCAGTGTTCTTGCCTGGAGAATCCCAGGGATGGGGGAGCCTGGTGGGCTGCCGTCTATGGGGTCGCACAGAGTCAGACATGACTGAAGCGACTTAGCAGCAGCAGCAGCAACAGCATACATCCATTATGAAGAGCTTTCTTAAACTCCACAAGTCAGCAGCATGAATTAGACTGTCACTGCCCACCACAGGCCTGTGCTAGCAGGGTGCAGGCCAACCTTCTTCCTCCTGGATGCAACAGCCAGCAGGTCCCGGCTTATCACTCCCTGCCCCCACCCCCACACCCCTCTCCAGGACAGCTCGAAGCCCCCTTTGAGTAATTCAGACCTGAAGCCATTATTTCCTGCTTTGTGTGTTGTGGAATATCATGGCTATGAACATTGCTTTATTGTTAGAAAGTTGCTGGGTCTTTCACAGCCCTGAGAACATTTATGAGGCCCTTCAGGGGAATGCTTTCTGGGAAGGTTGACGGACTTAACCATATGGCTCCCGTTAAATCCTGTGCAGAGCCTTGAGAAATTACCTCTGACAAGAGGACCAGCAGCTTTCTACTCAAAGAGTTTTATGTGTGGAACGAAACATTAAGTACTGATACTTGAGGAAATATAAGGTTTCTTAACATTCAAAAGTTGTAATACCACAAGGTATTGTGGCCAGATGAAGGGGGCAGAGCCAGGATGCCAGAGCACATGGCTACATCTTCCAAGAAGCAGAAAAGCACTCCTGCTCTCCTCTCCTAGCCTGGTTCTTGCCCGTGATCCCTCAGGCCAGCTTTGTTGTGTCTTAATGTCTCAGTTCCTCAACTGGAGCACAGCAAGGCAGGTATCTTTGCTTAAACAATAGATGTCTACTTTCCACAGTTTTGGAGGCTGGAAAGTCCAAGGTCAAGGTGCTGGCAGATTTGGTTCTTGGTGAGGGCCCTCTTCCTGCCTCACAGATGACTGTCATCTCACTGTGTGCTCACCTGATTGCTTCTCTGTGCACACAGAGAGAGAGAGAGAGAGACAGACAGACAGACAGACAGACAGGTAGATTGACAGAGAGAGGAGAGGGTTTCCCTGATAGCTCAGTTGGTAAAGAATCTGCCAGCAATGCGCGAGACCCTGGTTCAATTCCTGGGTCAGGAGGATACGCTGGAAAAGGGATAGGCTACCCACTCCAGTATTCTTGGGCTTCCCTTGTGGCTCAGTTGGTAAAGAATTTACTTGCAATGTGGGAGATATGGGTTTGATCCCTGGATTAGGAATATCCCCTGGAGAAGGGAACAGCTACCCACTCTAGTATTCTGGCCTGGAGAATTCCATGGACAGGGAGTAGTATGGTGGCTACCGACCATGGGTTTGGGAAAAGTCAGATATGACTGAGCAACTAAAACAACATATGAATTTAGAGGGAGACACATTCAGTTAGTAAAAGCTAGTCTTCTTGGGAAAGAAAATTCAAAGTCACTGTTTAGTGGCTCAAGCTATTTGGTAGAGAAGTTTGGGATTAGCAGGCTGATAACTAAAGAGAAGAAAGGGAGCTAACATTTATCCAGCATCATCTATGTGCAGAGCACTGATTTATCTTTGTATGTTGCTTTCTATCATTTCTCCAAGAGTCTGGAGAGGCAGACATTGTTTGCTCCAGTTTTACTGCTCAAGGAAAAGAAGTAACTTATCCAAAGTCACTCAGCCAGTTAGATGAGCAGAGTTTTGAATGTGGTTCTGTTGGACTTCAAAGCACATGCTTTCCCTGTGCTCCTGCCTGTAGCAGCCCCACTGCCATGAAAGATACATGAGCATGCCTGACCATGTGGGAGAGTCATCTACCCACATGAGTTGGTTAATGCTTAGCCTCTGGTTACAGTGTGAAGTGCTTCCTTCACATACCTACAGGCTGGTCAAGGGCAGAGGTAGACATACTGAGTTGCCAGCAGCTGCTTAAATCCTTCAGGAGAAAAATACAGGAGTTCCCTGGCTCTCAGAAAGGTAGTTTGCAGGTCATGAGAGCACATGGATATATAGAGAGAGAGCCTGTACCTCGGAGATCTCTTGGCCAAATCCTCTCACTTTTAAGAAAACCAGATTCCTGCCTGAGAGTGGCTGTCCTTCCTCCAACTATTTGGTTGCTTTACATTTGGCTTCATGGTTTATAGGAAGAACCTGTCCCCTGACCAGATGAAATGTGACTTCCAGGCTGTTCTGATTCCTGTGTGGATAGATGACTTTGCCTGTGACGTCTTATTGGGGGAGAGTCTCAATTCTGGATCTTATAAACATAAGCCCTGCTCACAGAGTTCCAGAACCTCCCATATAAGTGTCTCTGTGTGTTTTGACTGTCTCCTCCCATATTTAGAACAGATAGGCACACCAATGAGTCACCACACAAAGAGCTGACTCTTTGGAAAAGATCCGGATGCTGGGAAAGATTGAAAGCAGGAGGAGATGGGAATAATAGAGGATGAGATGGTTGGATGGCATCACCAACTCAAGGGACATGAGTTTAAACAAATTCCAGGAGATAGTGAAGGACAGGGAAGCCAGTATGCTGCAGTCCATGGGGTCAAAAAGAGTGGGACATGACTTAGCAACTGAACAACAAGTCACAGGTCTGCTTCTAGAGAAAATAGCCCAGGATCATTCAGGCTGTGTCTGTTGTAAATCTAGACACTTGTTCTTTTGTGTAGCATACTGAAAAGATATGCCTGGAAAAGACAAACTTACTCAGAGCGAAACCAAGTCAGGTTAGAGGGGAGTCTTGCAAAAGTATTGACCACAGGTTCAGAGGTCATGGGTTTAGGCTCTGCCACACAAAAAAACTTTTATAACCTTGGCCAAGTGCACAATTGCCCTGGGCCCCCCTTCCTTCGTCTACACTTTAAAAGTTTAACCAACTGATTACAAGTCACTCTCAGCAACACAATCCTCATTCATTGCTTCTTTTCTGTTTCAAATTTCTTTTCTCTTTTGGTTTGTTTTCCTCTAGGAGCTGATTTTGGGGTTCTTGATTATCTGAGTTTCAGGAGGCATTCTCATACTCATATGTGTAAGAACAGAGTAGGGCTTGGGAATGTTTGGGAAGAGGAGACCAGTGCAGCCAAGAGAAGGGTCCTAACATATGAAGACAGAGAGACTTGACTTCCAGGTTCAACTCCTAGGTGAATCACAACAAATTTATAATTCTGTTACATGGAGATTTTACACCCATTTTACTATTGAGTAAAGTGAGGTTCAGTGATTATGTGGCTTGCCCCAGGTTATATGGATAAAGGTAAGTGCTGGAACTGGAAGCCAAACCACTGTCTGATGGGTCCAAATGAAGTTGACTTCTCCAAGTTTTGACTTCCTTACATGTAAAATGAGAAGGCATCACTAGAAAATTCTCAAACCTTATACAGCACTAAGAGACTGATGGTTTTCATAATAAGTGTAATTTTGAAAACTACTTGGAAGGTAAGTTCCTTGGGGGCTCAGGACTGTATGCATGACTATGGAGTTTCCTCCCTTGAATTAATCCTATCAGCAAATTGTTCTTTTATTCTCATTTTACTAAAAGTGACTTATTGCTGAAGAGCTCACTAGAAAAACACCTAAACAACAGCACAATAATGAAAGATATAATACAACAGTGAAAGATATAATATAAATGTAATACAAGAAATTGGAACAATTATATTGCCAGACATAGCTTAATGGAAAAATGCAGTCCACTGTCTTCTTTTTTGGATTTACTATTTAGGGGGTTACTTTATAGAAGACATGAAACATAAAGGTCTAGCTTATATCAGTATTTAGTATTTTCCAAGGGGAAAACCTTGGGTAAGGTGTCAAATAACTAAACATTGGAAACTGAGGATATATATTTATCTTAATATAAAATTCAGTGATTAACTGCACCTTTCTATGTTTGTCATAGTTCCTACATGGGAACTGGCTCATTATGTTCTGTTTTCAGGGCCAGAACACTGAGTTGGCGCTCCACTGTAGGTTTACATGAGTCCCAGTGTTGCGTTTAGAATGAGTCCCAGGACTAAGTGTAACCATTCCTTCAAGAACACCAAAAGGGATAGTAACATGGGGAAAGAACTGGTGTGTGCTGCGCTCTCCAAGGTGAGCATGTTAGGAGAAATGAATCTGGTAACGCAGAGGTGCTCCTTTGTAACTGGGAGTACACTTTGCTTTTCTGAAGACTGAGCAGGTACAGGTAACAGGCTGTATCCCAGTGGACATTTCTAACTATTTGTAACTTTCACATTCTTTTTTTTTTTTTTTTTTTGCTTTATTTTTTTTATTTATTTATTTTTTTTTAATATTATTTTATTAGTTGGAGGCCAATCACTTTACAACATTTCAGTGGGTTTTGTCATACATTGACATGAATCAGCCATATAGTTACACGTATTCCCCATCCCGATCCCCCCTCCCACCTCCCTCCCCACCCGACTCCTCAGGGTCCTCCCAGTGCACCAGGCCCGAGCACCTGACTCATGTATCCCACCTGGGCTGGTGGTCCGTTTCACCATAGATAATATACATGCTGTTCTTTCAAAACATCCCACCCTCACGTTCTCCCCCAGAGTTCAAAAGTCTGTTCTGTACTTCTGTGTATGACCCAGCAATACCACTTCTAGGCATACACACTGAGGAATCCAGATCTGAAAGAGACACGTGCACCCCAATGTTCATTGCAGCACTGTTTATAATAGCCAGGACATGGAAGCAACCCAGATGCCCATCAGCAGATGAATGGATAAGGAAGCTGTGGTACATATACACCATGGAATATTACTCAGCCGTTAAAAAGAATTCATTTGAATCAGTTCTAATGAGATGGATGAAACTGGAGCCCATTATACAGAGTGAAGTAAGCCAGAAAGATAAAGAACATTACAGTATACTAACACATATATACGGAATTTAGATAGATGGTGGCGATAACCCTATATGCAAAACAGAAAAAGAGACACAGAAGTACAGAACTTTCACATTCTTAAAGACTGTATGTTTCATGAAGTAATAATAACTCTTACCTGTCTGATTGACAAGTAGTTTCTGAGTTAAAAGAGAAGAACTGCAGATAGTCTGTGGTCCTCATTGCAATACTATGTAGTCATATAACTGGACATTTTAGGATTTAAAAGGTAAATGATTCAATAGGTCCTCTTATATGTATTTTTCAACAATATTAGACCAAACAGAATTTTTTCTACTGTCGTTTTTAATATTCTTTTTGTGGAGGATTTAGTTAAAGGAGATACAAATTCTGTGGACCTTTTACCTTTGGTTGGATGAGAATATCACAGAAATAACCAATTTGGCCTTGGATTTTGGATATAAAGGGAACCCCTTATATCAAGTTTCAGTTACATACTGATGGAATCCTATTTCAGTGAGACCGTACAATGACATTGCTAGAGATTGAGAGCCATTGCTGGTGGTTTTGACTCCATCACTCACAAGTTCTGGGACTTTGAACAGCCCCCTTGACCTCTCAGGGCCCTACTTTTCCATCTTATAAAATGAAAGAATGAAACTGGATTGTCTAACCAGTGCCCTTTTCTAGCTCTTATGAACATATTTGTTTCCTTATCAGGACTAACACTCTCTCATGATACTGCTTGGCTGGTAGGGATTATGGAAGAAGAAATTTCATAAAAACAGATATATCACATTTAGCAGACAATCCAGTAATCTGTTTACCAAGTATGTTGTGCTTTTGGTAAATATCAACTGTAAAATTTCTATAGAGCAATAAACATTCTTAATGGTACCAGACACATTTAAAAGAATTTGGAGTTTTATAGTTTTCCCCCCTTTGGCAAAGTGCATTCTGGCTGGTGAATAGGTCGGTAAAGTCTGTAAAATGATAGGACCCTTGTGAGTGGGAGGTGGGGGGGGGGGTACAGACATGCCAGAATGTGCCTGGCTGGCTTTTGCAGAGGTGCAGGTCTTTGCAGAGAACAGATGGCCCCAGAAATCTTTGAAATGCCAGAAATGACTTCCTGAGTATACTCATCATATATTGGTTCAGATAGGGTAATTCATAAGCCAAATATACAACAGTTTACCACTGACCTCCAGTATATTATTTTCAGTCCATAAAATCCATAAACATTTCTACATAGACAATCATAATGATGACTGCTGCAACAAAAACCCATCCCCAAGTCAGTAAACCACTGAACACTGTCAAACGCACAATGGTGTTCTCAGTGTCTATAGGGGCTGGAGGCCAAGTGTTTGGCAGACTCTTGAGGATCACTGCTTAGTGTGACAGTTTTTCCCACTTGAGAGTCTTGCTTCAAACTGAATGCCTAAAGAGATGAGCAATAAAGTGCTGGATTGAAGAGAACTAGGGTCTGCTTCCACTGCAGCAGTATTTGGGTAGTATGAGGGACGCCATTTTTGTTGAAGTTGCAAACTCAGTGAAGCTAGAGTCTACCCCTGAAGCTTTCTTTAACCCTATATTGAGTCAGGGTGTATTTTTTAATGACAAAACAAAATTGCAAATGTATAGATGCTTATTTCAAATCAGAGCCTCTCTAAAATTTTGAAAGAATAAATTTAAAAATAATCTTAACTAAATTGTATATTAATAAAGGAGACTGGGGAATTTTAATGTCCAATTTCATCCAAATGAAAATTGTGTGTGTGTGAGTGATGTACATGTATACACCCACTTCATAATAATTTGCTTTACTGGAACATCATTTAAGCCATTTGACATGTATATAACATTATTCAAAACCTTTGAAGAAATTTTCCAGGTATATTCTGTGTATTCCACATGGCATGTCCTAAATGTCCTTTATAACCCCTTCTTACATGACAAAAAACTACACCAGCCCCTTGCAACCACTTTTAAAGAATAGTCTCAGTGATTAACAAACATAATAAGTTTTAAAAGGGAAAAAAAACAACTCATATAGATTCGCATTAGACCCTTAACCTAGTTTTTCAGAAAATTGAAACAATTCCTCATTATCTACAAAATGACTATTTGTTGATGGATTATGTTTTCAGGAGCAACCACTTTTATTTCTCTGACACCTTGGCATCATTGGTGTGTGGGGTGAGATACCTAAGTGCTAATGCGGATGTCCCTGGGAGGTGGTGACAGCCAGATCTAGAATGGGGGAGAGAGCCACAGCTCAGGGTGTAACTCCCTTCCTGGGAGAAGCAGGGTGAATATCTCATAGAGAACTGACTATGGCACTAACCATAGGCTTGGGGCTTCACCATAGAGGGCTTTGATCTGTTGGGAGATTCTGATTCATAGCTGAGGTGGAATGGGTATGGCAGGGCATTCATCTAGGACCCTGGCTTTCTTTTCTTCCTCTCTCCTTTCTTTCCTCCCTCTCTCCTTCCCATCTCCCTTAGAAAGAAGGAGGAATACCTCCAATTATTCATCATGTCTGACATTTGGCCATGGCTCTCAGTACAAGTCTGGAATTGGAGAAACTTTAAAACTTAACTAAAAGGAAAATGGGAGACTTTGTGTGTGTGTGTGTGTGTGTGTGTGTGTGGTGTCAATTACTCAGCATGTCCCAATCCCCCCTCATGTGTGGATAGCCACTATTTATTTAATTTAGATCTGTAGTCAAGCACTTTGCAGGAAACCCGAGGAATGAGTTTGTCCAGATCTCTTTTGGCAAATGTGTATGTGTATTTGTGTGTGTGTGTGAGAGAGAGAGACAGAGACAGAGAGAGAGATTGATTTTTATAAAAACAGTGTGTGAAACTTTGGCTGCCCCACCAAAGCCACAGATAATCAACCTTATATTGGGTCTGCCGCATTCCATAATTATTATTGCCATTAGGAGTAATTATTATTTGCCTTGTTGAGTTGGCAGTTTGGAGTCTGCCTGAGACCGAGGCTTCTCACAGGAGCAGAAGCACACACACAAAGGCCTAGATTCACCCACAAGTGCTTCAACATGTTTGGACGACATCCCTTGCTTGGTTCACTTCATTGGATTTCAGACACATTGAGCTTCAAATTGAATGAAAAGTTTATCAGATACAAAACCAGCGTGAATGAGAGCCTGCACTCCAAAAGCTTTTTTGAATGAATGCTGGAATTCTTGGCTTTTCTCAGTCTGGAGATAAGTTTTCTTTTCATGCCACTCTCTTCCTGAATTAAAAGAGAAAAATAAATAATATGATGAGTCTTCAGTTAGAGACTGAGCTTGAAATGGTAGAAGAAGAAAAAGTAGAAGAAAGGTAGGAACACCCCAGGGCAAGGCAGCAAGATCATATAGGAGGCAGAATAATTACAACCTTAATTTTATTTTTTCCCCCTGATTTGTGTTGTCTCCTTGCCCACAGACCCTCCAGACTCCGGATTCTATATTGTTTCCTTGTCCTTTTGCCTTATCATTTTGCAATAACTGTGCCACAGGTATCGCCTCTGCCCTCCTTGGGGACCTCAGGTAGGATGTGACCAAGTCTTTTGAATCCTGGAGTGCTCACAACAGAAGCTGTTCCTGGTGGAAGGGTTCACCAAATCATGAAAGAAGAAATAGCAGAAGGTGTTCATCCCCCTGGAGAAGAAAATGGCAACCCACTCTAGTATTCTTGCCTGGGAAATCCCATGGGCAGAAGAGCCTGAAGGGCTCAGTCCATGGGGTCACAAAGAGTCGTACACGACTTAATGACTGAACAACAAGATGTTCTTCCAGACGTTATTTTTCCCATAAGACTTTATTGGTTTCTTGCCAAAGTCTATACCAATCACAGACCTGCAAGTACTTAGAAGAGCCCACACCCTCTGTGTGGGGGTCTGTCCTCTCCCCTTAACCTCCTCCTCCCAGAATGGAAATTTATAGCAAAAGCTGCTGAATAAGACCCCTCGAGAGACTCCTCAAAACTGCTGAATCAGAAGAAGGAAAAAACTCAACAGCCTCCATTTGAAGGGTCAGACCCAACACACCTGAGTGAATGTCAGCTTTGTCTTCAGACACCCAAAAGTCTGTCCTCCATTGTCAAACCAACTGTGATCCCCAGACAGGGTCAGAACTGGGAGGGAGGGGAGGCACCATGTCTTCAAAGTAAGCATTCCTCAGTCGGTCAAGGAATGGAGGCAACTGGTTACTCACCTTCTCCCAGATGTGGTGCCCAGATGGGGTGAGTGAAAACAAGCCCTCCCCTGTCCTAGGCCTTGAAAAGAGACTTCTTTTGTTATTATACTTCATTTAACAGGTTCCTTGGGTGAATCCCTCTGTACAAGTGAGAAGCAAGTAGATGTTTCACTGTAGTGATTTCCAGGGGTTTGTGGTCCTGGATAACACATGTATGCAGACTGTTTAGTGGGGAAAATATTACAAAGGAGCATTCCTGTCTGGGTTTTCATAAAAGATGGCAAAGTCATGCTGTAGAGGAAAAGAAATCCAGCACTTTCTCAGTAGTAGTAAAAGCTTGTCTTCAGATAAGATTTCCTGAGAGTGTAGAATGGCTGCTTTTTCACTTTTCATTTGTTCTAGGAATTTAGGGGTAGAGAGAGGCCAGGGAAATGTCATCCATGTGCATGGAGTTTAATAAAGATGGAGACTTAACTTGTTCATTTTCAATGGTAATCTTCACAAGGAACCACTTTTTTTTTTTTTTTTTTTTTTTTTTTACAAAACTCTAGAGTATGTTATTTATATCAGTCCTTAATACATGTCATTGTTACTTTTTTTTTCAAAGATCCTGTTGTACTGAGTCCTTTATTGTCTTACAACAGTAAGTGCTTGTTTTAAGGATATTGCTTTCTATAGAAAGCATTTCATCCTTCATGCTTTCGTCATGAATTTCTCTGGAGTTTCCCCAAATCTAATTGTCATACATTCGTTTTCATAGTGATGAATATGATCTTTCTTCTATTAAATGGTGTTTCTCTATCAATGGACTTAACTTTACGTCCTTTTCTACAGTCAAGCAATGAAAAGAGCTTTCAAATTCTGTTGTTTGTTCCAAATGAGGTGCATGGTAAGTTTGAGGGAGCTTCCAAATGGAACTGGGTACTGTCAGAGGCAGCAGTCACATTAGATGGCAGACCCCAAGGGAGAAGAGGTAACATCGCCAGGGAAACAGTTGTTTTCTCAGCTGCACAGAGATTTCTCCTGGTCTAAAAGATGAGCAGGTAGACACCAGCGCTTATCATGTGATGTCTGTGTACCACGTTATAAAGATGAATTACAGTACTAAACAGAATCCGCTGAACTGGGCTCTACAGTGCGTGTTCTGGTGCTGCCAAAGACAAGGGGTATGGAGACTGACCTCGTGGGCAGGTCACCCCGTCTCCCCATCACCCCCTCACCCAGAGCAGTTCCACATTCATTCATTTAGTTGAGTTTCTACATAAGTACTTCTTTGAATAAAGAGTTCTAAAGCAAGAAAAACGTTTGAAAACTATAGGGTAGGAGATTCTTTTCTGTATATGTACGAGGAAAGAAAAAGGGAATTCTTGGGCATGCTGATGCAGACACCATCTTAAAGACCAATTCCCCGAAGAAATAGCGACAGCTTTGCCATTGTGGAGGTAGATGAGATTGGAGAAACAGTTTCTGGAGTGATGGGGGGTGATGCAGAGAGGAGTAACACATGAAAGAACTAATAGTAACTGGATGGGAGGGGAGAAAACTATCAAAACGAAACATACAGACTTCACAGGAATCTATTCATTTGAATCCCACAGGAAAAGATGCAGTAGCAGATGAAATTGTACTTTTTCAGTTCACTCTTTTAGACAGATGCTTGAACACTTGTGATCACAAGGTCTGAGGTATTGTGACCCAATAGGGCTAGAGAGGCAGCACCGCTGAACCAGACTCCAGACACCCTTGCATCACCCCATCCAACTTCAACCTGCAGACTTCTCTCTCTTTGATTTGGTTTAGGTCTCTAGGACTTCACTATGATTTTTTCTCTTTCACAATGTTACCCCTTTCATCATCCAGCCTGACTTCTACCCCTCGGCATACCTAGTGGAATATAAAGGCAACTTCCTCGGATATCCCCCACCCCAGTGCTCAGCCCTTAGGACAATCCCTTACTCTTCGCAGACTCAGCATGGCCTATCTCACAGGCAAAACTCAGGTATTTCCATCTTTAACTATGGTGCATCTGTTGTTTTGAGTCAGATTGCATCACTGCAAAAGATCTGTTGAAGTCCTAAACCCGGGGTACCTCAGAATGTGACTTTATTTACAAATAGGATCTTTGCAGATGTAATCTAGTTAAGATGAGGTTATACCGACTTCTGAGGGAGCCCTAAGCCCAGTGACTGGAGTCCTTATGAGCAGGCCATGAGAAGACACCTGGAGGACAGCATGCAATGCCACAGGCAGAGACTGGAATGATGCAGCTGCAAGCCAAGGAGAGATGAGGTTTGTCTGCAACGGCAGCAGCCTGGAGAGAGTGGGGTACACAGATTCTCCCTGAGAGCCCCCCAAAGAAACCAACCCTGTGACACCTTGACTTCTGGTGTATAATCTCCAGAACTGTTAGAGAATCAATTTCTGTTGATTTTAAGCCACCCAGATTGTGGTGATTTGTTATGACAGCCCTTGGAAACGAATACATGTGTCTTCATGTAATTATGGACCTATTTGTTTTGCCAACAGTACTGTGGTAAAAAAAAAAATTCTTACTCCATTCTCTTTTCATTCAACTGTAACAGATGTACGGATAAAAACATTAAGAGAAAAAAGCTAACTGAGAATAAAAGTAAAGCTAGTCTCCGGAGAACTAGTATCTGGGAGTAAGGACCTGTTGGGTGGGACACCACCAAGTCTCCATTTGTCCAGAAAGGGAATGAAGAGGCCTGCTATCCATCAAACAGTCACCAGTTAATATCTTCTGATGAAAGATATTATTAGAGATGCATTTACCTGGGTTTCAAGCCTGCATTGCCATAAAAATCCACTTTGAGAGGAACAGGGGAGAGTTTTTCCTCAGCCGTGCATTCTCTGCTCAGTGGTTATCTGCTGGATTCCGAATTATACACTTTTTATTGTTTAAGCTATCTACTCTATAATTTGCAGTGGTGAGAACATCAGCATTGCACATAGGTATGGGGGCTTTTCTAGTGGTAAAGAACCCTCTTGCCAATGTAGAAGATGCCAAAGACAAGGCTTTGATCCCTGGGTTGGGGAGGTTCCCTGGAGGAGGGCATGACAATCCACCCCGGTATTCTTGCCTGGAAAATCCCATGGACAGAGGAGCCTGGCAGACTATGGTTCACAGGGTCGCAACGAGTTGGACACGACTGAAGTGATTTAGCATGCATGCACATGGAGGCCTTTACATTCAACCTTCTAGAAGTTTTTAGCAGCTAATTATATTTCCTGAACCCTGAAGGCAAGACCCATGACTGATCTGAGGAAGGATAGTCCAGGGTGATGGATTTTTGGTTTTGTTTTCCTGTGTGTGTGTGTTTCTTCAGATAGTGAGCTTCATCACAAAGAGGTTTCTTGTAGGTGGTACCTAATTCCTTTCAGCCCTCCAGCCCACAGGCTGGTGCTCATTTTCATGACTGATCAGGGTTTTAGCTGCTGTTCTCCTAAAACATGTTTTTGAAAAAGGAAGTAGCTTATGTGGCAGCACTGTTCTTTTGATCTGGTAACTTTTCTTAATTCTTTCTGAAGCATCCTTCTGCCTCCATCTCTGGCTCTCAGTGATTTAAAGGAAAAATCCTGGAGTTTATATGCTCCAAGAAACCTAATGCTCCGAGAAATCCAATAAAGCCCACCGCCAGAATTGTGTTGGGGGGCGAAGGGGTATGAGATGACCACCCAGAGCGAGAGCCCGGATAGGAGGGCATTAAAAGCAAGCAGACTGATACCTGCGTGAGTCTACCACTGAATAGGATTTGCCGGCTATAGATGACTGTGAAGGTGGGGCTAGACTCTCACTCTCCATTCTCGAACTTTTTATTTGCAATTGGGAAAGTTTGTTCACCCCTCAGTATTAAGATATATGGGCTCTTCTTGCCTTTCACACCACCCCACCACCGAAGCTTTGTTTGAATTGTCACGCCTTAGGAAGTTTGTGGGGTTTTTTTGGTCCTAGATGGATCCTGAGTTTTCTTTCTCTCAATGGGCTCAGTCAAATCACTGTGTTGCCTTGATTCGCTTATATTTTTAATAAACCTGATAACTGAAACAGTTCCCCTGGCCAGTCCACTGAGTTGATGTGCTGTGACTCCTCCTCAAGTCCGTGGTGTTTGGGGTCTTCATCCTTATCAGTCAGAACTCTGGTTGGGTGTTTTCCAAACGTGGGTTCCTCTCTGGGTCTGATGAAAGCCCCATAGGTGAGCATGGTGGCTGCTGTGGCAGGGAGGACAGAGGAGAAAGTGGAGAGTTTGCTGGAGATGCTCAGAACTCTGGGACGGATCCAGGATGTTCTGATAGTTTTTGTCAAATAATAACAACTGTGAAGATACTTCCTGCAGTTCAGACCAGCAAAAGCCTTGGGGTGATTGTTGCCGACCGCACTCTGATGACTCCTGCTTCAGCTGAGATCTAACAATTGAACTCTTTGTGTGGCTTATTCTACCCGTTTGTGCTATATAACATCCATCAGAGTAGAGGGTGATAAGGGTGAAGAATGCAGATCAGAACAATTTGATCACTTTCACCAGCAAGCATTTTTCTCTGGCATGATAAAGAGAAGCAGGAAGGCATCATGAATCTCAGACTTTGAAATGATTAGAAAAAAAATCCAATCTAAATACAAACTAAGTTTTCACTTTCTAAGTCTTCTAAAAAGTAGTTTGTAAGCACGGCAGCAGTAATCACACTCTGGCTGGTGGCAACAAGTGGGAAAGAATGGGATAGCACAGCGTGGCCTTAGGGCATGTCTGTTCATCCCACAAAACTACCTTCTGGTCTGGCATCCTTTTTCTCACTTGGCAACTGCCTAGCTCAGAAGGGCTGTAGCCTGGTGTGTCCTGGCAGCACCCCACAGGGCATTTCTGATGGCAGAAAACCAGACCCAAAGTGGAGAGAGTGGTCCAGCCTGGCTTCTGGCAGTGAGCCTCTTGCTATGTGACCAACCATACATAAGATCCGCTCAAATGTTATTGTAAAAGTTGAATTATTAAGTCCATAGGATTCTAAATAGTTCAGTTATTTATCTATGCTTGACTTTATTCCAAAAAAGGACTTAAGGAGACTTATGCAAAGCACACTATGACAATATTAAAAACTAGCAAACACAAAATCTATGAAAGAAAGCAAAGCAGTATGAGAAAATTCTAAATGAGACAAAGACACTGAGATAGTTTGCTGCTAATGACATTTGTCTTGATTTCTACCATCTTTTAAGTAAAAAGCAGTGCCTGAGTCTGTCGGTACAGAGCTCTTCTTCAGCTTTTAGGGGAGAAATGAAGCTTGTTTTTGGCTCTGCAATGGGTTTTTTTAGGTATATGTTCAACTTCTAACCACGGGTGCTACACACCATCACTGTACTGTTTTGGAACATGTGTTTATGAGCACTGAAAGAGCAGGCTAGAGGTAGCAAGATTCTTCGGGAATTTAAAAAAAATAAGTTTTGTAAAACTAAGCAGGCCATTGTGGAGGTAGACTGAGGGGGTGGAAGGGAGGGCAGACTCGTATTAAAATCCTGATATAAAGTTCTAAGCAACGAATAAGAGGCTTAAATACATAAAGAGCGAGGCTAAATTTGGACCAATTTCCTGTGAAATCTCTTGTGTAATATTTTCAATTTGTGCTTGTTTAATGTGGTTTATTTTCCTAAGGTTCACGGTATAGGTTTTAAATTCAGCCTTGACTACACACATGTGTCGAGAGGTTATAAAACGAGAACCAGCTCAGACCAGTCTCCAACTGGATGCCCTTAGGTGGAAAACATTACCTCCTTTTCAATACCTCAGGTTTCATCATGGGCACTGACTTCGTTTTTTTCCTATCCAGTTCCTGGCTACTTTTGCATCACTTGGTTTCAACAACACCTGTCCAGTGACATTCGTTAGTGCACCTAAGGGTGCGACACGGCCTCTTCACTGCAGATCAGGACTCTAATAAGACTGTCTTGGGCAGGCCTGAACCCTGTATGAAATTCTTGACAAAAAGGGATAATTCCACCCTTCCGATTAAAATGGAGAAACCACCTCAGGCCCTTCTGAGGGCTCTAATTTGCAGTGCTGAGTTCTAATGTTGGCTTCTGATGTCCTGGATCACACCTACTCTAGGATGGGATCATTTCCTATATATATATCTCAATAGTGTTTTGATGACTTGAATACAGTATGTGGGACCTACTTTGTAAGACTTTAATAAAATAGGTAGGACCTCTCTGTTATTTCTGGCACTTACTATATCAGACCTTGTCTTTTTAAAAACATGTGTTTATTTATATATTTGTCTGTGTCGGGTCTCAGTTGTAGCATGTGGGACCTTCGTTGTGACATGTGGGATGCTTCACTGTGGCTTGCTGGCTTCTCTAGTGGCAGTGCTCAGGCTTAGTTGACCTGGGGCATGTTCTCTGACCTGGGATCAAACCTGCATCCTCTACATTGGAAGGTGGATTCTTAAGTGGACCACCACAGAAGTCCCCAGACCTTGTCTTACTGTTACCTGCTATTTGTCTCTCCCTCTAGGCTTTAAGTCCTTAAAACAAGGTTTGTGGTGTGTCTCCTACAACACTCAAAATGTTACATAATATGGAGGACTATACCATTGAAGATGTGCTTATACCTGTGGATGTAAAGGGAAATGAAATGAGACATGTATATGCTGAGTGTCTTAATTTAACCAGTAAGAGATCAGCAGGGAGACAGAATTAGTTGCCTGGGTGTTTTTATTTTCTTCACTACTATTCAACAAAACATGCATTGGTCATTCATTCAGCAAACATTTATCAGGGACCTTTTTTCTTTTTTTTTCTTTTTTCCCTAAAGAAGCATAAGCCTTCCAAGTCAAGGTTGTAAAAACCAAAAAATATGGTTCACAGTTCTAGTTTCATTTCCAGCTCTACCTGTGATATAGGATGCAGTGACACTGAAATCTGACATCTTCTCTTTGCCACCACTGTATTTTCATACCTATTCTTTTGTTTTCTCTTGTCATGAAAGTCTTTCTCAAGGCTGTGAATCTGGGCTACAAGTGGTCAAAGAGTTATTCTTCAAGCCACCATTTCCCTGGAAGGGGCAACCTGATTCTTAGCTGCTGATGGCTTTTTCTTGGGGATGCAGTCTTTTGTCTTTTCACTTGACCACCTAGCTTTCTAAATAGCTCAAGTGTGATAACAGGAAACTAGCAGCCTGGAAATGTGAGCCTCACTTTATGGTCACTTTCTTCCTGACATTCTATTATGAGAATTTTCAAACTTAAAAATCTTCAAGAGTTGTTTTTTTACCACCCAGATTCTATAATAGCCATTTCACTCTATTTACTTTTGCTTATAGATTTATCTGTCTATCTATCCATAAATCCATCTTATTTTTTAATCCTTTTCAAAGTAAGTTGGAGACATCAGTCATTTTACCCCTAACTGCTTTGGCATCTGTATCACTAAATAGAATTAATTATTTAGTTATGGTTCTTTATTGTTGTTGAAGTTTATAAAGAGTGAAATGCACAGATCTCAAGTATATTAACAGCTACCTCTAATGTTGAATATTGTTTTCTTTTCTAGTTTTTCCTCATTGTCAGTAACTAATCATGAAGATTAAAAAAAGATTCTGTAATATCCAATGGTAGTATATTTAGGTGGTGAGTATTCCTATAATATTTTCTTACCTGGCAATATTTGTTCTAGTCAGGAAGGAGCAGGAAGAGAATAGGAGTGTGTGAGTCTTGTATGTTAAAGCCCTCACTTTGTAGACAGACTAAGAGTTCCTCTCCCTCCTCTGTGTTCACTTCTTTTGTCTTCAGTCCCTTGATGCTGCAATAGTAGGAGAGGCTGTGTGCATGGTGGTAAGGGACACAAGTTTTGGCATCACAGAACCTAAATTCAAACTCTAGTTACACTGACCTCGGGCAAGTTATATTTAATCGTTGTTCAGTTGCTGACAAAGGTCCATCTAGTCAAAGCTATGGTTTTTCCAGTAGTCATAAATGGATGTGAGAGTTGGACCATAAATAAGGCTGAGTGCCAGAGAATTGATGCTTTCGAACTATGGTGCTGGAAAAGATTCTTGAGAGTCCCTTGGCAGCAAGGAGATCCAACCAGTCCATCCTAAAGGAGATCAGTCCTGGATGTTCATTGGAGGGACTGATGCTGAAGTTGAAATGCCAATACTTTGGCCACCTGATGCGAAGAACCACTCATTGGAAAAGACCCTGATGCTGGGAAAGACTGAGGGCAGGAGGAGAAGGGAGTGACAGATGAGATGGTTGGATGGCATCATTGATTCAGTGGACATGAGTTTGAGCAAATTCCAGGAGATAGTGCAGGACAGAGAAGCCTGGTGTGCTGCTGTCCATGGGGTCCCAAAGAATTGGACAAAATTGAGTGACTGAACAACAACAAAACAACAGTGTGTCTGTTCCCTCTTCTGTTAAAATGAGGATAATGAGAGTGAAAGTGTTAGTCTTTCATGTGTCTGACTCTTTGCAACCCCACAGACTGTAACCTGCCAGGCTCCTCTGTCCATAGAATTCTCCAGGCAAGAATACTGGAGGGGGTTGCTATTCCCTTCTCCAGGGGATCTTCCCAATCCAGGGATTGAACCTGGGTCTCCTGCATTGCAGGTGGATTCTTTACCATCTGAGTCACCTGGGAAGCTCAAAATGAGGATAATACTACCATCTAAGGTTGTGATAATTCAGTGAGATAATGGATGAAGGTTATCTGGTACATAGTGCATGTTCAATGATGTTCATTTGTATCATTATTACCGCCTAAATACCAGCTTGGTGTATGGTTAGAGATAAGTGCATATGTGTATAGTAAATTTAGAAAGACTTTAATTTGGCAATCTTCAGTTTTCAGATTACCAAAGTGAATCTTTTGTGATCGAGGAACTTTTGAGGAAATACTGAAAATGTATTTTCCCAGCTGTTTTAACGGAAATGAGCACAATTCAGTGTCAGCTGAGATGTCTACTCTGACTTCAGACAGGATAACCAGTGGCTTTTCCTCACAGGATCACTATCTAGTGTCCCAGGGTCATGCATTACCTAGGAAGGACCGGGTAAGAGCCAAAGGGCATTGTGTTTCCTCCACACAGTTCCCAGGCTTTTTTGTAACCTGAAGTCACACGGGGGTTTCTTTTGGGTGCAGTAATACTCAGTCACTAAGTCATGTCTGACTCTTGTGACCCCATGGACTGCAGCCTGCCAGGCTCCTCTGTCTTTGGGATTTTCCAGGCAAGAATACTGGAGTGGGTTGCTAGTTCCTTCTCCTGAGGTTCTTTCTGACCCAGGGATCGAACCTGCATCTGCTGCATTGGCAGATGGGTTCTTTACCACTGAGCCATCAGGGAAGCCTAGTATCTTTTGTCCTTCAAGCAGCCAGACCTAAAGGCAGGAGTCCCCTGGCTTCTCTCCACTGCCCTCTATCTCCTATCAGCCACACATTTGACTGAATTTTCTCCCTATTTCCTGCCCAAGCCTCATGTATTTTGGTGGCTGGCATGGTAACATTCAGAAAATGTCTGTCCGTTTGCTTGTGTCCTGTGGCTATTTCTCAGAAACCTACATGGGGAAAGTGTAGCTCTTTCTAGGAACTAAACCACAGTTACTTGCTGCTTCCACCTGCCTTCAGAGGTGATAAGGGGGACCAGTTTAGGAAAACTTAGAAGCTGTGAAAGCTGTTCTAGAAGATAGACACTATACAAGGAAGACTGGCTATGGAGTGGCATCAAAAGACACACAGTGGGACAACCTGAGCCTTCTTTTCTATTGAGTCAGAAAAGCACAGATGTTGGGGACCACTGGGTGTGGACAGTGAAGGGAAGTGGCAATTCTGACATGTGACTAATACTGCCTTAGCAATTTCCCAGCAATCTGTGTGTGGAACCTGTGTGCTCTGCCTGTGCCAGACACTTGCTAGCAGAGCAAGTGAAGATGCCCTGAGGGAGTATGCGGCAATTTCCAACCCAGCTGAGTTTAGAGAGTCATAAATGGGATGGAGCTGTAGTGTGGGCAGTGTGGGTTCTGAAAGCAGAGCTGAAGCCATTCGGATCCTTCAGCCCCTTTAAGTTAGTCTTATCAGATCAGGCCGTCACGGAGCAGATAGACAGGTAAGTCTCAGAGACCTCTGAACCCAATTAAAGTTATACCACAAAGAAATCAAACTCATGTGGTTTGCATTTCAGAAAGCTACATTTGGTGGGCTGTTCCTGTTTTAATTCGGTAACCTAATGCAGACCATGTGAACATTTGAAACGCTTTTAACAGTTAAACCAGCTCAAATAACACAAAACCAGAGCAGCAATAAAGAATGAATTAAAGCTGATTGCAACTGTGGCCAACATAATTTTTTTTTCTCTTGCAAAGAACTTGGGGGGAATAGAATGCCGGACCCGTGGGGGAAGAGACTGGTATCTCCATTTTCAACCTTGAATAAAGCAGCAGGCACTTTGGTTTCTTTTATTTCTTAAGCAAATGTTTGAAACAGATCAACTTAGAAGCTATACTTAAATCTTGAAGAGATTTGGGATGAGGGAGCAAAGGGGCTTGACATCCTTTAGAACTGATACTTTGGTAGTCAATAGCTCTGCATTCCCCGTGCTAAGACGGTCAGTGGACAGGGCACAGCTGTAAGCATACAGAGGTCAAGAGTTCAGTCCTGCGTGGGTCACTTAGCCCCATACTGGAGAAGGTGGGGAAGTGAAACCTGTTTGAGTGCTTGCTGTAGCCTCTACCTCCCAAGTGTCTACAGAGGGTCCCCCAGGAAAGAGAAGCAGAAATAACAGTAGTGATCAGTTGATATGTTCCATGTATCAGACACTATTCTGGGTGCATTCAAGGCCACATACCTAACCTGGCTACTGAATTCATCTGTGCCTCAGTTTTCTTATCTGTAAAATGGGGACAGAATTATGATTCTCATTTTACAGATGAGGAGATGAGGCACTGAAAAGTTTAATTACTTTCCTAAGGTTGCATACATAATGAATGGCAGGACCAGGATTCAGATGCTGGTAGTCTGGTATGAACAGCTGCTGCACCACCACAATACACCCCTGTAGCAAGTTAAGGAACTCGAAGACAATTCAGTTGTGGATCATGGGAGCAAATGTCATAAGCCTCAACCTTGGTTATTGGCCTCTTGCCCGAAGACGATTGACTGCACGATAGCTACCCCCAGACATCACGGTGTACCGTGCATGCTCCACAATAATTGCTGCATTTGTGTTGGTTGAATTGGATTTTATACACACATAGAAGATGCCTCCTATGTGTGGTTGCCATGTTCCATCCGTGGATGGAAAAATATCTTGAATAAAATCTAAAAGAGATGGTGCACATGCTTTGGATTTATTTCCATGTAATCCTAGGCACTTGAAGGGAGAGCCATGAGGTGTGAGGAGGTCAGCTTGGGCCCAGCCCTGCGACAAGTGCCATAGGTGATAACTGACTGCCTACCCCATTTCTCAGAGCATGCTGACTTTGTCAGAGATCCAAGGGAGCAAGGGAGAAAGGACCTGTAATTTCAGATCCATTAGCGACAGAAAGCCTGCCAAGTGGGAAAGAGTAAAACTACAGGAAGAAACTTTATTTGCAAACTCCTGAGGGGTTATCACCAGCAGCAGGGAGTTGAATAATCACTGGTGGGCAAAGGGGCTCCACTGAACCCCCCTGAGTTGGGTTCCTTCCGGAGCAGTGGGAAGCTGGCTGTCAATCTCTTCTGCAGGCAGTGCCAAGTTCATCTGCCTGACCTTCACAAACACTCCTCCCCAGAGGATGAGAAATCTTCCTCCTTTCTTCTTTTAAAATGAAAACTGGTGTTAGATCCAGTTTTTCCAGTTAGATCCAGATCTAGCTAGATCCCCTGAACAATTAGAATTATTAGCTATAAATAAAAAGGTAAAAGCCTATCACTGGTTTCTTTTTCTTAACCTCATAGATAAAGTCAAATGGTTAATTAAAGTACTTTAGCTAAGTATGTGTTAAGCAACTGCTTTCCCAGCCCCTGTTCTGTTATTCTGGAGGAAAGGGCATGGCAATCTGTTTGAGCATTCTTGCCTGGAGAATCCCATGGACAGAGGAACCTGGTAGGCTACAGTCTGTGGTGTTGCAGAGTCAGACATGACTGACGCAACTTAGCACAGATGCACGTTCTGTTATTAGCAGAGGAGAGATTCAGATGCTTGATGAAAATGTTGCCTCTTTGACTTAAAGGTAAAGGAAATCCAGTTTACCTCCCCCAACAACTCTGGTTTCAAGGATTATAGTCCACTTAACTCTCTTTAAGGCCTGGATAAACATTGGCTGCCTAGTCTTCTAAACAATCCTCAGGTTGTTGGTTTAGTTACAATTAGCTTTCTAGAAAAGTCTCAGGTTCTCCGGATTCCTCCAGGTCAACCCTGCTCTCTTCCTCTGGCATACCTGTGTGACTGTTAGTAGGCCATACACCCAGATGGATCGGTATATCACGTGCCTGGAGCTCCGTAGATGACTAAATAATCAGTGACATACATGGTGATCAGAGCAGGCGGAAGAGAATCTTGATTCACATTAAGGATAAAAACCTATTTTCTTTCTAATAAGGATTTTTCGTTTAAAACTCTGTCTCAGCACCTGTTTTCAAAAAGCCCAACCTGTGACAGGCTCCTTCATCTGTATATGGCCCAGATAACCAAATCCCTTGACTTTCAGACAGTTTTAAGTGAATTCTTCCTCCTCGTTCAGTCTTCTCTGGCAGAATTTAAAATTTCTCTTTAGCAGCCTCTATAAGCCACTCTAGCTATACGAGGACATTTTCTGAAACTGCATGTTTCAGGAACACGAGTTATCAAAAGATCTCCTTACCCCCTGCTTGAGTCCTTGAAAATGCTTAACTTATTTCTAACTCTAGTCATTCAGTAAATATTTCTTGAGCACTCCTGTCCCCCAACCCTGCCACAATCCAGTGTCTGTGTTCTCCTCTATGAAAAAATATATTTTACATATTATGCCTGTATATTTTTCATATATATTTTATACATACAGTTGAACACTGAACAATGCTCGTGGTGGGAATGCCAATCTTCCCTCTCTCTACACAGTCAAAAATCCAAGTATAACTTTTGGCATGATAAAAACTTAACAACTAATAGCCTACTGTTCACCAGAAGCCTGTTGACAGCATAAAACTGATTAACACAAATTCTGTATGTTATGCATATATCTACCTATATTTTATGCATTCATGACATTAACTTTCTCTTAATTTTTTTCCTTATTATATCTGCAAGTTTTTTCAACTTGTGGCAAATCTCTAAAACATCTTCTAATAAATTTATTGAAAAATATCTCCATGTAAGTGGACCCATGCAGTCCAAACCTGTATTGTTCCAGGGTCAATTAAATAAATAACTAATAAAATAAATACCATCTATTTTAACATATATGTTTTATATTTGTATCATATTATGTGCAAGGTACTGTGCTAGGCTCTGTGAACATAATGGAGAGAAAAATAAACAGACATGTTCATGGAACACATAGTCTAGTGAGGATGATGGACATGAATTGAAGATTTATACAAATACCTCTGAATTGTCACCTTCTAAATGACAAATGCATGTTGCTATGAAAACATCTAGTAGAAGAGCTCAGCTTTAATAGGAAGGTCAAGGAAGATTTTTCTGAGAAATTTTGAAAGTTGAAGGTATCACCATACCACAGTAAACTCACTCAAACTTTAAGAATAGTGTTGGAGATATGTATATATATAAATTTGAAATACTTTTAATAGTTCAATATTCCTTTCTGCTTCTACTTCAAGTCCTATGGTATACTACTTTCTTTGGTAGGTTCTATGTATGTCTCCCATTTTATACAGCAAGCACCCAGCTGTGCATAAAGAATAAATCACTTTTAACTTTAGCTAAAGGCTGGACCAAAAGAGGCCCCTTCTTTCTACTTCTCAACCCTTCCCACCAACATGGTCTTAATTTCAAAGCTGGTGATGAAGATTGAACGTGCAAAAGGATCTGGCTTATGGCTCTTTCTTTTGGCAGCAGCAACCTTGGGAATAATTTAGAGATCACATTTCAGACCCATTTTGCACACCATCAAAGCAAAGGGGATAGGAACTGATGCTTTTGAAATTGGAGGGGCCAGGCCAGTTTTCATGTGACTGCAGTTGAAGTTCTCTGGCGTCACAAGTTCAGCAGACGGATATCATACGCCTACCTCTGGTATGGTGTTCTGAGTTCCTTGGGAAATTTGATCCTTGGCCTCACTTTTATCATGCCTACCACAGCGCTTTAGGCCAAGACCTCCTCAATCTCAGCGTCACGCAACCGCCTCCATCCAGTGGACCTAAATGTTGGGATTTCTAATGATGCCTCCCAAAGGTACCACCTTTCTGCTGGGGAGATTCTTCTCTGAGACAGTATGGTACAGTTTTTATGAGACTTTGGGGTATGTGGCAGCTCCATAGCAATGATGAGTAAATATTCCCCCACATCATACATGATGAGTGAAACCACTCCAAAATTGCTTTTACTAAATATTTGGGCAGCCAGGCCAATGGGGGACCGAGATAAAGGTGATCACATCAAGGTTAGAGATGCTTTAAACAAAACAAACTGAAATTTTCCTCTTCCCAAAGGGCAAAAAGGAGCCAGCTACCCTGCATATCTCTGAGCTGAATTTCTTGCATGGTATACATTAGAAGGAAAGTATGCTCTACCCTGCCCCTTATTTCACTAGCAGTACTCCTGGGTCCAGAAGAAGTGAGTCACAGATGCTTAGAAGCATCTCAATTGCTCACTTTGAACAGTTTATATTGAACTATTGAAAGAATGCACTAGAAATTAACTTTTCCTGTTTTTCTGTCCATATAAAGCAAGTTCTTTTTGATGTATGTGAAGGCTTCTAACTGGATTAAGAGCACAAACTTATACAACTAGATAGGCCTGGGTCCAAGTCCAGGCCCAACTGCTCTGTGACCTTCCACATGCTTACCTTCTCCCTGCCTCGGTTACATCATCATTAGGGTGTGGATATCAGCAATCAACTCACATAGCTTCCATAGGAAATAAGTGAGATAATACATACATAGAGAATCTAGAATTGTGTTCATTATAAGAACACAGCTGTGTTCTGTGCTCAGTCGCTTCAGTCATGTCCAACTCTTTAAGTCCTTATGGACTGTAGCCTGCCAAGCTCCTTTATCCATGGGATTTTCCCAGCAAGAATACTGGAGTGGGTTGCCATTCCCTCCTCCAAGGGATCTTCCCGATCCAGGGATGGAACCTGTGTCTCCTGCATTGCAGGTGGTTTCTTTACTCTGAGCCAACAAGGAAGTCCCTATAAGGACACAGAACTATTTATTATTATTATTAGCATGTGGCAGTGATTTTCAGTAGTGAAAGGATCCCAGTTTATTGGTGACTTCTGAGTCTTGGGGCTAGGATAGTGCCATATGATACTGGTCCCAACACACCCACTGTTTAAATTTGCACTGGGACCATGTCCATGATATAGTATGAAACCCAAAATGCGTGATGTTTTAGCCTGAACACAGGAATGTGGTTAATGCATAGTTAAACCTTCCTGAGGCAAGCTCAGAAATTACTGGATCCATTATCTCCTTGGCAGGATCAGCAGTGCAGCTCTTTCCCTTCCCCAGCTACAAAATGCATGTTGACAGCACAGCCTGGAACCTGAGGGTTAGATAAGTATGGGTTGCATGAAGCCTTCCACTGGATCCTCTGTTATTGCTTTCTGATGAAATATAGACATTTGGCCACCAGGAGCAGATGTGCTCCCAGGAGCCAGGCAGAGGAGCATCCCTCTTTGCAAGTGGTAAGCTCATCTCTTGGTCCTACTTATTCTTCCACAAGGGTTTTCAGAGGTCCACAGGGGACACTGAATGGTATGTCTTTTCTGGCACACTCTCAGCCAATAAAATGGGATAACAATACCCTGAGGAATATTTCGATCGACATGATTCCAGATCAGGCAAATGAAGCAGTGGACCTGGAGAGTCTGGTCTAGATGCAAGTCTTGTTTCATGCAAATAATTCTGGGAAGGATCCAACTTAGGTTTGGATATTTCTTTTAATTTGGCGTTGGACCAGGTTAAAGGGAGTGAATTGCTGTCCTCATTCCCATCCTGGAACCACATCAGCCCCTGCCTCAAATCTAGAACCTCCTCGTTCTCCTGACTTTGGGACCCTGATGAGCTGCAGCTTAAGTGAGTTTTTCTGGTTCTGCTTTGGCAAGGATTCTCAGACTGTGTGGGAGGAAGGATGATCTCTAAGACATGGGAGAGGAAAACGGAGAGGAAAGAAACAGAATGCCTCGTTGGGGTGCCTTCCCTCAGAGGGAAAAGAAACAATACGTGTTCACTACACTTGAGTTCTAAGAAGGTGGGAAAATGGAGCCAGAATAATACTTCTTTGGCAAATGGATGTTGATTTCACAACTAAGATTTATCTATGAACTTGGCACTTTAGTGAGTTATCTCATGTAACAGAAGATGTGTGAAAAGGGTGAGTAACCATGCTGAGGGCTGGAAGGATCTTTTTTGTGTGGTGAAATGTTTTTAAAGCTACCCTCGAGCATCATCAGACACTTGGTCTGGTGAATTATTTCTCTGATCATTAGACTTAATTGAAGAATTATAACAACTTCTCATGATGCATTTGGCTATTCCTTGTGTCCCAGGTTAATTAGCACTGGCAAGTCCATTAAGCCCATGTAATATCGCTCACCCCTCACCCAGAACTTGTGATTGAGTATCTTGAGGGCCACACACCTTCTTTACCTCACTCTATCCATCATTGCTTTATCTGAATTCTGCTCCTTCTGTTGAATTGGCCTTGTTCAATTTGCATTCTGTGTGGTGACCTGATTGTGTGAAAAAGCTCAGCATAGGTACAACTTTGGAATTTTCCCTAATGAATTTTATTTAAAGTAGGGCATAATTACCTTTATGCTCTATGGTATGTTTTAGTAGAAAGAAGTTTCTTTTCTTTTCTTTTTTTTTTTTTTTTTTTGATAAGTAAGGCATAGCTCACTTTTCTTTTTAGTATCTGAAGTCACTTAGAGGAGGCACAATAAGACTCAGAGCTTTTCTGACAGTATGTTCTGATACACAACTTCAACTCTCCTCCTGTTTTAACTGACAGATTTTGAAGAGAATTTTCTGTTAGATAAAGATGCTTGTTTTTGTCATTAAATTACAAGAGATTAGGAACATTCCCTTTTCTTCAGATTGTGTTGGCAATTTGATCTGTAGGAGGTGATTGAAGCTTCAGCTTTGACCTAATTTCTATAGCTTGAGTCTCTGTCTTTAAATTTCATTTTAATTTCATTTGAAGTATATGCAAGAAAGATGAAAGAGAGAGAAAGAGAAGGATTGTAACAAATATGGTGTATTATCTCAGATTTTATTTTATTTGAAATTTTCTTTCTCAAGTAATACTAATTATAGAAGATGTGAAAATAAGCCCACAACCACATATTCTTGGGTTTTATTCTTTCTTGCTACTTAAAACTGCAACCATTAGAATGCCTGGAAATATTAAAATAATTTTACAAGATTATATTTGCAAGTATTTTGGTCTGTTATTAACATGAGACTGTACCTGGTATAGGAGAAGGCAATGGCAACCCACTCCAGTACTCTTGCCTGGAAAATCCCATGGACGGAGGAGCCTGGTAGGCTGCAATCCATGGGGTCGCTGACAGTCGGACACGACTGAGCGACTTCACTTTCACTTTTCATTTTCATGCATTGGAGAAGGAAATGGCAACCCACTCCAGTGTTCTTGCCTGGAGAATCCCAGGGACGGGGGAGCCTGGTGGGCTGTCGTCTGTGAGGTCTCACAGAGTCGGACACAACTGAAGTGACTTAGCAGCAGCCGCAGCAGTACCCGGTGTATGTGGGGAATGCATTAGAAGTTCTTTCACAGATAATTCATCCAGTCAAAGTCGGCATCCCATTTCATAGCCGAGCCTCTGTCAATGATGAATCCCTAAGTGTATAATGACAGGTGTCCCCAGGTCTGCACTATTGACAATTAGTAAAATTCTAAAGTCAATTTCTATTTTATGAATAAGGAACTTTAGTTCTTAAGGTGGCAGGGCAGGCCCAGTTTTTCTTGCTTGCTTTACTTAAAACTTCATTCTTTGATCATCATATTGTCCTTATAAGTCATCTAACAGGTCAGGTGCCTGGATATGAGAATTGTTCCACAGTGAACTTTAAGATACCTATCGTCCATCCTTTTTTGATATGCCTGTCTTGATAGAAGTGCCACCTATGATTTAATTACTGCTTCTTGTGAAGTTTACGGGGGATAAATGGACTTATTAAAAGGAACCATGCCATTTTGAGAGGTTGGGAACTGAGGCATTTGTGGTAGGAGTTTGTATGTAAGAAGGGGGCTTGAGGGATGGTATAAGTAGGTAGCACATTATAAGTAGTGCCTCCTTCTTCCTCCCAGTCATCTCTCCCCACCCCCAATTCCACACCCCCACCTTTATATCCCTGGATGCCTAGACCCGTCTTGTATCCTCCGTTCCTTAATACTCACTTCCCCTGAGTTTCCTAGTGTGCCTTGGTGGTTTGAACCAGGAGTTGCTGAACAGGAAGTAGAGGTGCAGTGCAGACGTTCTGTCCATTTCCTCCATGTGCCCAGCCAAGCACCAGGGAAAGACTTGACATTCATCAGAGTGGCTGCATGAAGATCAGACAGCAGGCCTAATGAGTAATTTCATATACACCAAGATTTTCACATGGTTTTCCCAGGAATCCCTTTTTGTGATAAAACTCACTGTAACAGGCAAATGTCTGTGATTGTTTAATTATATGAGAAGCAAGGATGGTAGGGAAGGAGTGGAGAAGAGAAGGAACTGGCTAGTGTATGGTTTATGTGAGAGAAACATTTTGTAATCTAGACGGCCCTTCGAAGCTTTTTGTTTGCTTTAAGATTAGGTGTGAGGCAAAGGCAAATGTTTCATATTTTTCCTATTCTACTACAGATGACGGGTAAAATGTGGAAGACTTGAACCACGGGCACTGACCCTGCTGTATAAAAGTCAAAGATGTGAGGGACAGGAATGGGAGATGGCAAAAAGTATTATCCATACCTATCCTAGGGTCTTTAAATATGTGTTCTCCTCTAGAGGAGTTGTGGGACTCAGTAACCACACAGATGGATAAATAGTTCTGCCCAAGTTAACACATTTCAGCTAATACTTATGATAGCCTTTTTGCTCCCCACACCCCACCCCCACCCCACTAGAACTTCTGTAAAGGGTCCTTTCAACTAACATGAGTTTCATGTTCTTTCTTTTTCCTCCATCCATTCTGGTATATTCAACCCAAAGTGAGAGAATCAATGGACCTATGAAAGGAGCATGTAAAATTCCCAAGAAAAGAGTATCTCCCTTCAAAGAATCACCATGTTGGTCTTCATCTGGGGGATCTTCAGACCTTTTTATATCACTATTTTGGGGGAAGGGGAGCTGATGGCTGGTTCTACATAGTAAACTTCAGTCGACAGTGTCTATTGTAGTGTATAGGGGGTGTAGGATAAAATAGGAATTATTCTAGAGACATAGAAGATAATAACAAGAAAAAACACAAAGGTAGGGGCTATGTGAAATAAATACAGAAGGAGTAGGGAAATGAAAAGGGCATTAGGCAAACTGGACAGGCAAGGTTGAAGTTTTGGAAGGTGGGAAAGCAGTGGGGGCACCACATCAAAGAGTCTTTAATAACAACGCATCGATATTCACTGAAGTCCATCTCTTTTGAGTTGGCTAGAGACTCCTGACACTAAGGGTTAATGCTCATTTTCCCTGGAGGTGTTCCACTGGAGCATTGCTGTATAATGACTTGATGTTGCCACATAGACTTCAACATATATGATATTTTGGGGATTTTGTGGATTGACCTACGTTTTATTGCATAGTGTGAAATGTGTAAAACTTGGTTAACCTGTGTGTAGATAGGTTATTGTTGACTAGTTACAGTGTACTAGGATTGCCTGTAATATTTAAGCTTCTTACTACTGTGTGTGTTGGTAGGAACATATAATTTTTGTATATTATATTTATCATTTTTATTTTACAATCATTTTATTTTATTTACATCATTTAAATTTTACAAATACTTTGGGATTCAAATGTATTTTTTACTTCTGTGAGGATTAATTTAGAAAGAGTTTTAATGAAATTCCACTGATTTTAGATTTTGCTTGAGACTGACTTCAACAAATTGTCCTGTATGTTCCAAATTAAAAAAAAAAAAAGATGCAGGTGCTAGAACTAGACCCCTGGATTTGAAATCTGAGTACACTATTTGCCAAATGTTCCACTGGGAAAAACATACCTGGGCCCCTCTGGCTCTCAGTTTCCTCATCTGTGAAATGGAAATAATAATGGACACAATTTTAAAAGGCATTTGTAATGTATGGAGGCATCAACCTACAAGTCCTGGGCCCATGGCAAGTGCTCATTCTAGGTTCACTATTCTGAACAGTGTCTTAAGAGCTTTAAATGACAGAAAAACAAAGAGAGCTCTACACTCGGAACTTTTGTTGCATTGGGAATATTTCAGTGCATAACATGGTGGAGAAGTTAAGCAAGACAGATCAAAACCACTCAGAAATCTTGCAGATTGTTAATTCAATTCTTTGATCTGGAAAAAATAGATTCTGTCTTAAAATTCTGGATGCTGTAGAGGCCTTTGAAGCATGACTGTAAAAATCTAGGACAAAAAAGGTGTCTGGGCAGTAAGTTTTTGCTTGAGCTTTTTTAAGCACAATAAAAATTGGGACATAAGGAGCCCGTGTGGCACTTAATGGTAAAGAACCTGTCTGCTTGTGCAGAAGACATGAGAGACATGAGTTCGATCCCTGGGTCTGAAAGATCCCCTGGAGTTGGGCATGGCCACTCACTCCAGTATTCTTGCTGGGAAAATTCCATGGATAGAGGAACTTGGTAGGCTACAGTGTATAGGATTGCGAAGAATTGGACACAACTGAAGCAACCTAGCATGCACGCACACATTGAAAGTGTCATATGGTTGCCAAAAGGTAAAAGCCTAAAAGTTAATGTAAAATATTCATGTATAATCAATTTGTGAATAGGTTATTCTGTGGCATAACTTCATCTAGTAAGTACAGATCTTTTTTCTTTATACAACTGGATTTGTGTCAGAGTTCACAAATTTGGGCTATTTTAAAATAAGAGTGTGTTTCTAAATGTCCTTCAGTGGTGAATGGTTAACCACATGCTTGTACATCCATACCATGGAATATTACTCAGCAGTAAAAAGTAACAAACTATTGATACATGCAGTAACTGGGTGGATCTCAGGGGAATTATAGTTAATGATAAAAGCCAATCTCAAAAGATTACATGCTGTATGATTCCATTAATATAACAGTCTCGATATGACAAAAATATAGAGATGGAGAACTGATTAGTGGTTGCCAAGAGCTAAGGTTGGTGGAGGGGCTGGAAGTGGCTATAAAGAGGTATCATGAGTAATCATTTTGGTGATGAAATAGTCTCTGTCTTGATTGTAGTGGTGACCACACAAATTTACATGTATGTTAAATTTTAGAGAACTAGACACACACACACACACACACAGAATGAGTGCATGCAAGTGGTGAAATAATCTCTGTAGATTGGACCAGTGTCAATTTTTTAATTTTACTGTTATACTATAATCATGCAAGATGTTACCACTAGAGGAAACTGAGTAAAGAGTACACTAGACCTCCCTGTGCAATTGTATCCAACATTTTGTGAATCTATAATTATTCTTCCCCCCCAAAATTGAAAAAATCAAAAATATATTTATTTCTCATTTGATTTTAAGTCAGTTGATTTATAGAATCCTACCATGACAAAATAAGGTTCTCCCTTTTCAGGCACCCACAATAATCACTGAAAGATTGACTAACCAACTGCTTTTTGAATGCGAGCATCTTGGGGTCAGCATATTACCCTGAAATTCATAAATTCACTGTATTCCATGGTTGCCAGATGAAGATTCTGTGACAGAAACCTTTGTGTATCATTAGCTGGACTCTGAAAAATATGCAAAATAATTTGTCCACAGCCTTTGAGAACTTAGCCAGTTTGAGCCTAAATATTTTGTTTTGACTATGACCTATCTATTGAGGTCTTTTGATCATATTTAAGAGGAATTAGGAAGTCACTCATCTGAATCCTTGTTCCATGTCGTACCAGCTCCCTTATCACTATGCCTATAACCTTTCTATCTCAGCCAGATGGCCAAACAAGGAGGAGAAACATTTGGCTGCAATAGACTGTTCAGAACTGGGGCACCCCAACCAGGTGGAACTTGTCTCAAAGAAGGTCTTTGTTGGCTGTGGCCACCACTGAGCAATGACTACAATCTGAGTGTGTGTGACATCCTGCTGTGGGAGTTTGTATTTAGCTTGTAGATCTTCCAAGGAGTGTGATGTTCTTGAGGAATAATAACTGATTTGTCTGGGCCCTTTTCTGCCCATATTTTGAACTTGGATTTCTTTTTTCCATTCCCATTTAAATCCGGTAAGCTTACTGAGCATGTTGCTTAATGTCCCTAGGTTTTAGTTGGTTGGTTAGTCAGTTGAGCTTGCTGGTTAAGTTATAGCCAGCTGTGTTTTTAGTTTAGAAACCAAGAGTGTGGAAGGTTTTGCTGTAGTTTTGGGGGTCTTGAGGTAATTTGTGAATGTGATGGCTGATGTAAGAAGGAACATTTCCTCAGATCTGTGGCCAGAGCCGGAATGTTTCACAAATTTAAGGGTGGTGCTTATGTACAAGTGCATGTAGCATACAGTATTTAGAGAGATGATGTGCATAAAAGAGTGATAGTCCTCTGCTTTTGTATGACACTTAAGATGTTTTCAAACCAGTTCATGTGTATCTTTTTGTTATCTCACTCCAGATGGAGCAGGAATATCAGACAACCTTCAACTACACTTTTTAAACAAGTAAAGATAAAAAGAAGACTAGAAGGGCCATTACTTATTCAAAGCCCCTACTAACGTAAGGGAGGCATCAAGGACTAGTTATAAAATGTTTATTTTGATCCTCTTCTCTCTGGAACCCACTGCCTCTGCACATACTCTTCATGCCGAAGAACTATGAAAAATTCCGTTTCTCTTTTACATTGACTTTAGACATTGGAAAGAATTTATGGTGAGATCTGGGTTTATTTTCTGCATCAGAGGCTTATGTGGATGAGAGATTGACCTTGAGAAGTGTCAGTGAAGGAATCATTTTAATGATCATTGATCTTTTGAATATATGGTTAAAAGAGTTTATAAACCCTTTTTTTCCTATAGAACTAGATAATGTAAGATCAGACTGCCTACTTAAGTAGTGCCTGATGTTGACTTACCATTTAGAAGAATCAAAACTTTCTTCTCTTGAATATTCATTCTGTTTTAATGATTAGATTAACTTACTCCTTGGTTCTTTCATGGGTCAGATAATCTGTCTAATGAAGGAAGTATTGCTCTGTTTAGGGCAAGAATCCAACAGTCAGTTTCTCACTGAAAGTGAAAAGTGAAAGTGTTAGTCACTCAGTTGTGTCTGACTCTTTGTGACCCCAAGGACTTAGCCCACCAGACTCTTCTGCCCATGGAATTCTCCAGGCAAGAAGACTGGAGTGGCCTGCTATTCCCTTCTCCAGGAGATCTTCCTGACCCAGGGATCAAACCCAGGTCTCCTGCGTTATAGACGATTCTTTACCATCTGAGCCCCCAGGGAAGTCCCAGTTTCTCACTAAATGATAAAATAATAAATATTAAATAAGTAATTAAATCATAAAATAGTTATGGGAAAAGTCCTCTCTATAATTCTTCTCAATATGCGTCATGTTGGTTGTCTTCTGTTTTTGCCTAGTTTTTTCAACTATTACTATACCATAGATTAAAATAATCTCATCATTGGGATCAAACTTGTTTCAGTTGAAGTAGAAGTGTTTTAATAACAAACATTACTCTTAAATAAATCATTTTAAACTAATTTATCCCTTTGCTTTATTTTAAAAAATGATGTAAATTGATTTATTGCTTGCATTATACCCCATAGCCCTGGAAGAATTAATATTTTCTCTTCTAATCATTATGGACAGCAGCTTGAAGGACAAATAGAACCCAGGAGCTGATGTTTATATAAAGACTTAGGACACAGAACAATTTATGCCTTTTCTTATTTGAAAAAAAAAAAGTTGAGTCACACAGGAAGGTCTTAGAGGACGTCAAGAAACAGAATAGCCTAATAATTTTGATAATTAGGATTCTTCTGATGCTGGGATAGCATTTATATAGAGAGTATCAGGTCCATAGACAACTGGGTGTCTCACACAATGAAAATATCCTTGCTTAGTCCTAAGAACAAGAAGAAAGTATTTGTGTGTGGTGTTAAGTGGTGGTAAGTGAAAATTTCTAATTTGTAGACCCAGGAAAATTCTACTTAAAGTGAGAATTGCTTTGTACTTTAGTATTTCCCTGAATTCCTCTAGATATTATGAGAAAGCCCATCTCTTTCTCCTCTCGCTGGTGTCATCATCAAGCATTTATCCTGCATCTGTTTGGTCAGAGACCTAACACGTTAAGGCACATGTGGGAAAGAGTATCAGAAGGGTCATCTTCTTCTCTATTTTTAGCCTTCAGGGTTGGAATCCCCTTATTCCAAAAATATCTTTTTGGGGAAACCCAAACAATGTGCTAAAGTTAATACCCCGAAAGGAAACAAACTGGAATTGACCTTCGCTACTTCCTGCTCCTTGTTTCCTGCTATTCTAGTGACTTTCTCAAAAATGGCACTCGTCCACCCCTGATCTGGTTATCAGAGTCAAAGCTGATTTCCTTCTCATGAGATGCAGAAGTGAGGGGAATAGGGTTTTGAGTAAAATGACGGGTTTGGTAAATTGAGATTAGAGACAGACACCAGACACAAAAGAATGCGTTCGTCATGATTCTACTTCATGAAATTCTAGAATAGGCAAAATGCCCTTCAGAGGCAGAGAGCATGTCAGTGGTGGCCTGGCAGGAGACTGTCAGCAAAGGGACATAGACAACTTTTTGGGTGACAAAAATACCTTATATCTTAACTTGTATTGGTGGTGACACAGATGTAGGCACTTGCCAACATTCTATGATTTGCCACATGAAATGGATAAATTTTATCATAAATGATTTTTATCTCAGTAAATTTTTTAAAAATTGTGATTAGAATACAACTTGAAAATCATTACTGCCATCCCCCTGCTTGTCCTTTTAATCTAGTCTTCAGGACAGAGGAAATGACAATATTTGGGGACAATATTTTGATAGCAAACACCACTTTTTATGTTTTATGAGATTAAAATGTCCATGTAATACCACTGAAAGAGAACTTACCTCATGGAACAGGATCATTCTAACTAATTAGAAATATTAAAGTTCTGTTCCTCAAAGTATCCCATGCCTATGAAATATAGAAATATACCTATTTCTACCTATGGGTATAAATATTCATTTGACTTTAAAATATTTGCATATTAATTTCATTATTGCTTTGCTAAGAGAGTGTGGATAATCACCCAATGATTTACCCTTGTGTCCCCTTGATTCAAATCACTCAACTATGTATGGGCTTGCTGATACCTTTGGTGTCTCTGCCCAGCCTCAGGAGAACAGCCTCTCATCCCTAGAAAAGAGTCCTTGGCAAGCAGAAATGGTTCATATTCATTTGCCCTCTGCTTCTTGATTACAAAATGTTCCTAATCAGAACTGACTCTTGTTAAAGAAAGAAAGTGAAGTTGCTCAATCGTGTCCGACTCTCCGCGACCCCATGGATTGTAGCCTACCAGACTCCTCCATCCATGGGATTTTCCAGGCAAGAGTATTGGAGTGGGTTGCCATTGCCTTCTCCAGGGGATATTCCCGCCCCAGGGATCGAACCCGGGTCTCCCACATTGTAGGCAGATGCTTTTACTGGCTGAGCCAGCAAGGAAGTGATTCTTGTTAAGCCTTTGTGAATTTTGTTAGGCACAGCAAGGCTTTTCCTTGTCGCTGTGTCCTTTTTTCTTTTTAACTGTCTCAGACATACCAACTACATTATTCATATAAGGTAGAAAGAAATAAGAGATTTGTATGTGACAAATATAATGATCCCTTTGAAATACTAGATTGTAGTTGCTACAGTTAGACTTTAGAGGCAAATATAAAAGTTGTGATTTTCCTATTATTTCAGAGAGGTTCTAGGTAAATGGCAACCCTTTAACTCATATTTAAAAATATATGAATTTTGAAAAGATACATGTGCTCACATGTTTATTACAATAGCCAAGACATAGAAACAAACTCAGTGTCTAAGTGTCCATTGACAAATGAATAAATGAGATGTGGCACACACACACACACATACACACACACTGGGTCCTGAACAACATGGATGTGAACTGCAGGGGTCCACTTGTATAGATTTTTTTCTATAGTAAATACTGCTGTACTACTTGATCCACAGTTGGTTGAATCCATGGATGCAAAAGGTTGAATATGAAGGAACCACAGGTAAGGAGGGTCAGCTAAAAGTTATAGCCGGTTTTCAATCATATGGAGGGTTGACAATGCCCCCAACCCCACATTGTTCAGGGGTCAACTATACAATGAAGAATAATTCAGCCATAACAAAGAAGGAAATCTTGCCACTTGTAACAATGAAGAGAGACTTAAAAAACTAACCCATAGATAGAGAGAATGAACTGATGGTTGCCAGAGTGGAGACAGGAGTTGGGGAGATGAAGGGAACAAATTAATGAAGGTGCTCAAAAAACACCCAATATATGTGTATTGGAGCTGGAGGATAAATCCACTCCAGTAATGTGTAAAGGACTTCCCTCATAGCTCAGTTGGTAAAGAATCCGCCTACTGTGCAGGAGACCCAGGTTCAATTCCTGGGTTGGGAAGATCCCCTGGAGAAGGAAATGGCAACCCACTCCAGTATTCTTGCCTGGGAAATCCCATGGACAGAGGAGCCTGGTAGGCTACAGTCCATGGGGTTGCAAGAGTCAGACGTGACTTATCGAGTAGAACACCGCCAATGTGTAAAACATGGGACCATGTGACTGATGTAAGAAGCAGGAAGAAGAAAGACCCTGTGTAGTACGTCCTGGGAGTGGGAGCGAAGCAGGGTGTATGTACATGTGCCAGAGGCATGTGAAACCTACCAGGCACTGGAAAATGCAAACTCATCTAGCACACTCATTGCCAGGAGGATCCAGTCCATAAAGACAGGCTGGATTCACTTTGCTGCCTGCCATGTGAGAAAATTGTACCATATTTCAACTGCTGCCTTATGGATCTGTAAAACCTTAAGCCAGGGAGGATCTTAAGTTTTAATGAAGTACACAACTCTGCATTAGTTATGGGACCAAACTCTGGACATGTGATGCATTGGAAGAGAAGTGGTTTAATGCTTTTTATTTGTTAAGCTACAAAATGATAAAGACCTCTGACTTACCCCCCCAAAAAAGAACAGTGCCTATAGGGTTGTTTTTTTAATCATGCACATACTTGAAAAGATTTTCTCCTAACAAAATAAAAAAAGCAGGCTAGGGATTTGACTTGCTTTTAGAGCTCACAGCAGTACAGTTAAACTAAATTTTTTTTCCTTCCTCTAGCTTCCTTTGTTTTCCTCCAGACTTAGCCCTTTGAAACAAACACTGAACAGCACAGGGCATGGTATTTCCTGGGAAATGTCATTGGCTGTGAGCTTTGTTTAGTAAGCATGACATTAGGGCACTGAGAGATCTTATACGGCTTCCTCTTGTGCCATACAGATCACACACACACACACACACACACACACACACACACTCAAGCTCCTTTTGCCCTTCATTTTTATTGTATTTCCTCACTCTTTAGGAAAAAGCAGGGCAAGGAATATTTCCCCCTTATGTGTGTTCACAAGTTTCATATTTTTCTGTTTTCTTTTTTCTTTCAGTTGTCATTTCTTAATAGTGAAGGGTGAGGGAGGTCAAGGAGTGTAGGTAAAAAGATAGAACTTTAGCAGTAAAATGCCAGAAAGATCCTTTTGGAAGTAAAATTAAATGTTATGTTTTAAAATACGAAAGAATGTTAAAGAGAGAAATGTTAAAGAGGAAATACTGTGTAATTGAAGCTGCTAACTAGCCTGTGGTTAGAGCCAGGCAGAATTTGGCTGTCAAGGATGCTGCTTTAAAATGTCATTTGATATCAATCCCAGTCTTCCTGCCTCCCTGGCTCCTGCTTTCCTCCATCCCCATGGAACAGCTCACAAGCATGTTAAAAGCCAGAATGTAAGGACTTAGATCAGTGACCCTAAAACTATTTTAGAAAATCAGATTTCATTGTTTACTCCTGCAGAAGTCATACTGCTTTTCTTAAAACCAGGGCTCTGAAATTCCTGAGGGTGTGGGGCAACTTGGGCTTCCTCAGTGGCTCAGCAGTAAAGAATCCGCCTGCAATGCAGGAGGTGCAGGAGATGTGTGTTCGATCCCTGAGTCAGGAAGATACCCTGGAGGAGGGCATGGCTACCCGCTCCAGTATTCTTACTTGGAGAATCCCATGGACAGACAAGCCTGGTGGTCTGTAGTCCACAGGGTTACAAAGAGTTGGACACAACTGAAGCACTGAGCATGCACACACGCATGAGGCAACTTGATGGTTTGATATCGATTGATACATGAGTAATCTTTAAGTCGATAAAAGTTGATGATAGGGATGGTTGGTTATATGTAAGCTTAAGTATTGCCTGGCTTAAATGTGAAAAGAATAGGATCTCTACATTTCTTCTTAAATTACCTTAATTTAAAAGAGGAAATTTTGTAGTTATTGGCATAAATATTAATCAATGGTAATTACTCATCTGTGTTCATTTATAATCTATGACCTATCTGTATATCATGCAGTAACTATGGTTATAACAAGAAAGTCAAATAACTCCTCCTGGAGCTTACCATTTAAAGCAGGATGTCAGAAGTATAACTTAATTTTTCTCAATATGTGAAGTGAAAGTTGCTCAGTTGTGTCCAACTCTTTGCGACCCCACGGACTATAGTCCATGGAATTCTCCAGGCCAGAATACTGGAGTGGGTAGCCTTTCCCTTCTCCAGGGGACCTTCCTAACCCAGGGATCAAACCCAGATCTCCCGCATTGCAGGTGGATTCTTTGATAGCTGAGCCACAAGGGAAGCCCAAGAATGCTGGAGTGGGTAGCCTATCCCTTCTCCAGTGGATCTTCCCTACCCAGGAACTAAATCTGGGTCTCCTGCATTGCAGGAGATTCTTTACCAACTGAGCTATCAGGTTTCAATATGAACTTTTATTTATTTATTTAGCTTTATTGGGCCTCTTCTATGCTGAAAATATTATAAACTTTATTAAATTGATGGGGAAGAGGAACTGTTATTTTAATTTATTTATTTAATAAATAAATTGGAGGATAATTGCTTTACAATTTTGTGTTGGTTTCTGCCATACAGCAACATGAATCAGCCATAGGTATATATATGTCTTTTCCCTCTTGAACCTCCCTGCCATTTCCCACCCCTCTAGGTTATCACAGAGCACCAGGCTGAGCTACCTGTGCTGTGGAGCAACTTCCATTTTATACACGGAAATATATATATTTCAATGCTATTCTCTCAATTTGTCCCATTCTCTCCTTTCTCCGCTGTGTCCATAAGTCTGTTCTCTATGTCTGAGTATCTATTCCTGCCCTGTAAGTAGGTTCATCAGTACCATTTTTCTAGATTCCATATATATGCATTAATATATGAGACTTATTCTCTTCTGACTTATTTCACTCTGAATAATAGGCTCTAGGTTCTACCTCACTAGAACTAATTTAAATTCATTCCTTGTACCAGCTCAGTCATTCAGTCATGTCCGACTCTTTGCAGCCCCTTGAACAGCGGCACACCAGGCCTCCCTGTCCATCACCAACTCCCGGAGTCCACCCAAACCCATGTCCATTGAGTCGGTGATACCATCCAACCATCTTATTCTCTGTCGTCCCCTTCTCCTCCTGCCCTTAATCTGTCCCAGCATCAGGGTCTTTTCCAATGAGTCAGCTTTTTGCATCAGGTGGCCAAAGTATTGGAGTTTCAGCTTCAACATCAGTCCTTCCAATGAACACCCAGGACTGATCTCCTTTAGGATGGACTGGTTGGATCTCCTTGAAGTCCAGGGGACTCTCAAGAGTCTTCTCCAACACTATAGTTTAAAAGCATCAATTTCTCGGCACTCAGCTTTCTTTATACTCCAACTCTCACATCCATGCATGACCACTGGAAAAACCATAGCCTGTGAATAATATTTCATTGTATATGTGTACCACAACTTTTTATCCATTCATCTGTTGATGGACATCTAGCTTGCTTCCATGTCCTGGATATTATAAACACTGCTGCAGTGAATATTGGGGTTCAGCTCAGTTCAGTCACTCAGTTGTGTCCGACTCTTTGTGACCCCATGAATTGCAGCACACCAGGCCTCCCTGTCCATCACCAACTCCCTGAGTTCACCCAATCTCATGTCCATTGAGTCGGTGATGCCATCTAACCATCTCATCCTCTGTCATCCCCTTCTCCTGTCCTCAATCCCTCCCAGTATCAGGGTCTTCTCAAATGAGTCAGTTCTTTGCATCAGGTGGCCAAAGTATTGGAGTTTCAGCTTCAACATCAGTCCTTCCAATGAACACCCAGGACTGATCTCCTTTAGGATGGACTGTTTGGATCTCCTTGCAGTCCAAGGGACTCTCAAGAGTCTTCTCCAACACCACAGTTCAGAAGCATCGATTCTTCTGTACTCAGATTTCTTTATACTCCAACTCTCACATCTGTACATGACTACTGGAAAAACCATAGCCTCGACTAGACGGACCTTTGTTGGCAAAGCAATGTCTCTGCTTTTTAATATGCTGTCTATGTTGGTCATAACTTTCCTTCCAAGGAGAAAATGTCTTTTAATTTGATGGCTGAAGTCACCATCTGCACTGATTTTGGAGCCCCCAAAAATAAAGTCAGTCACTGTTTCCACTGTTTCCCCATCTATTTCACATGAAGTGATGGGACCAGATGCCACGATCTTAGTTTTCTGAATGTTGAGTTTAAGCCAACTTTTTCACTCTCCTCTTTCACTTTCATCAAGAGGCTTTTTAGTTCTTCTTCGGAGAAGGCAATGGCATCCCACTCTAGTACTTACCTGGAAAATCCCATGGACAGAGGAGCCTGGTAGGCTGCAGTCCATGGGGTCGCGAAGAGTCAGACATGACTGAGCGACTTCACTTTCACTTTTCACTTTTATGCATTGGAGAAGGAAATGGCAACCCACTCCAGTGTTCTTGCCTGGAGAATCCCAGGGATGGGGTCGCACAGAGTCGGACATGACTGAAGTGACTTAGCGGTCACTTTCTGCCATAAGGGTGGTTTCATCTGCATATCTGAGGTTATTGATATTTCTCCCAGCAATCTTGATTCCAGCTTGTGCTTCATCCAGCCCAGCATTTTTTATGATGTACTCTGCATGTAAGTTAAATAAGCAGGGTGACAGTATACAGCCTTGATGTACTCCTTTTCTCTGTTTGAAATCAATCAGTTGTTCCGTGTCCAGTTCTAACTGTTGCTTCCTGACCTACATACAGGTTTCTCAAGAGGCAGGTCAGGTGGTCTGGTATTCCTATCTCTTTCAGAATTTTCCACAGTTTATTGTGATCCACATAGTCAAAGGCTTTGGCATAGTCAATAAAGCAGAAATAGATGTTTTTCTGGAATTCTCTTGTTTTGTGATGATCCAGCAGATGTTGGCAATTTGATCTCTGGTTCCTCTGCCTTTTCTAAAACCAGCTTGAACATCTGGAATTTCACAGTTCATGTACTATTGAAGCCTGGCTTGGAGAATTTTGAGCATTACTTTACTAGCGTGTGAGATAATTGCAATTGTGTGGTAGTTTGAGCATTCTTTGGCATTGCCTTTATTTGGGATTGGAATGAAAGCTGATCTTTTCCAGTCCTGTGGCCACTGCTGAGTTTTTCAAATTTGCTGGCATATTGAATACAGCACTTCCACAGCATCATCTTTTAGGATTTGAAGTAGCTCAACTGGAATTCCATCACCTCCACTAGCATTGTTCATAGTGATGCTTCCTAATGCCCACTTGACTTCACATGTCAGGATGTCTGGCTCTAGGTGAGTGATCTCACCATCGTGATTATCTGGGTCATGATGATCTTTTTTGTACAGTTCTTCTGTGTATTCATGCCACCTCTTCTTAATATCTTCTGCTGCTGTTAGGTCCATATCATGTCTGATCTTTATTGAGTCCATCTTTGCATGAAATGTTCTCTTGGTATCTCTAATTTTCTTGAAGAGATCTCTAGTCTTTCCCATTCTATTGTTTTCCTCTGTTTCTTTGCATTGATTGCTGAGGGAGGCTTTTTTATCTTTCCTTGCTATTCTTTGGAACTCTGCATTCCGATGCTTGTATCTTACCTTTTCTCCTTTGCTTTTCACTTCTCTTCTTTTCACAGCTTTTTGTTAGGCCTCCTCAGACAGCCATTTTGCCTTTTTGCATTTCTTTTTCTTGGGAATGGTCTTGGTTGCTGTCTCTTGTACAATGTCACGAACCTCTATCCATAGTTCATCAGGCACTCTGTCTATCAGATCTAGTCCCTTAAATCTATTTCTCACTTCCACTGTAAAATCATAAGCGATTTGATTTAAGTCATACCTGAATGGTCTAGTGGTTTTCTCCACTTTCTTCAATTTAAGTCTGAATTTGGCAATAAGGAGTTCGTGATCTGAGCCATAGTGAGCTCCTGATCTTGTTTTTGCTGACTGTATAGAGCTTCTCTATCTTTGGCTGCAAAGAATATAATCAATCTGATTTCGGTTATTGACCATCTGGTGATGTCCATGTGTAGAGTCTTCTTTTGTGTTTTTGGAAGAGGGTATTTGCTATGACCAGCATTCTCTTGGCAAAACTCTATTAGCCTTTGACCTGCTTCATTCTGTACTCCAAGGCCAAATTTGCCTGTTACTCCAGGTTTTTCTTGACTTCTACTTTTGCATTCTAGTCCCCTATAATGAAAAGGACATCTTTTTTGGGGGTGTTAATTCTAAAAGTTCCTGTAGGTCTTCAAAGAACCGTTCAACTTCAGCTTCTTCCGTGTTACTGGTCAGGGCATAGACTTGGATTGCCATGATGTTGAATGGTTTGCCTGGGAAATGAACAGAGATCATTCTGTTGTTTTTGAGATTGCATCCAAGTACTGCACTTTGGACTCTTTTGTTGACTATGATGGCTACTCCATTTCTTCTAAGGGATTCCCACCCACAGTAGTAGATATAATGGTCATCTGAGTTAAATTGACCCATTCCAGTCCATTTTAGTTCTCTGATTCCTAGAATGTTGACGTTCACTCTGGCCAACTCCTGTTTGACCACTTCCAATTTGCCTTGATTCATGGACCCAACATTCTAGGTTCCTATGCAATATTATTTTTTACAGCATCAGACCTTGCTTCTATCACCGGAATATTGGGGTACATGTGTCTTTTTTTGCATTAGGTCTTTTTGGACACATGGCATCTTTCTTTGTGGCACTGGGACTCTCCGGTTGAGGTGTGTGGGCTGAGTTGTCCCAAGGCATATGGGATCTTACTTTGCCTGGCAAAGGATCAAATTCTCATCACTTACATTGCAAGGAGGATTCTTTACCAATGGACTGCCAGAAAGTTCCAAGGTGCAACTTTAAATGGCCTTTCAGATGTACCTGAGATAATTGCACAACCACTGTCAGCAGGAAGGAGCAATAATTTGAACTAGCACAGTAGTTCTTGAGTAGTAGGTTGTGTGTTTACTTTTTGAGAAATGAGTGCTCTTCTGACTCATGCATTTTAGACATAGCTTTCTTTTTGGTTTGAGTTTTATGATCTGGTTTGTCCTTTGCTGTGAAGCCATTTGTGCTAGACCACCTGTAGTTTCCCTCTTGACCAATTTCTAGGCCCTGAGCTCACCTGCTGCTAGGCTCCTTAGCTCCAGGAGCACATTTTCTCCAGTATTTACTCTAGAATGGTAGTTGAGTCCAAAGTGCTTTTTCAGCATTTTACATGGTACATGGGATGGACTTATGCACCCAAAGAACCCAGGCACTATTGTTATATTTAAGAAGTGCCCATTGAATGAACACAGTGCCTGGAAGGGGTAGGAAATATCGAGCCTAATGAAAAAGGTAGTTCTTATTTTTATTTATTTCTATTAAAATATTGTTTTTTAAGTCCATTTTCCCCCCATTTCTTTATTATTATTACTTTTGTCACACCAAATCGTTTATAGGATCTTAGTTCCCCAGCCAGGATTCAAACCCAGGCCTACAGCAGTGAAAGCACATGTTTTAACCACTAGACTGCCAGGAATTCCCTAAAAGACAGTTTTTAAGTAGAAAAATCCTCTTATGTGTGTTTTGATTGTGATTAGTTTCTGTGTTTAGGTAAGAGAAAGTTGTATGGCAGGATTTTTTCTTTTCTCCTGTCACAACTCTGTGCAGTGAGTGGATTTTCTCCTTTTGGTTCATATCTGTCATGGCCCAAGGCCACCTGGTTGAGTTGGATGCACTAGGGTGTATGGTGCTCACTTGGTCTCCTGCCACCAGCAACAGTGGAAGCTGAGTGAGAAGCCTTCATGCTTGTCATGGTCAGGGCCCACAGCTTCTGAACCCAGCCCGGTGGACTAGGCTCTGCCACGAGAGCTGGGGAGGGAGAAGGCAGAGAGGTGAGCATGTAGGGTCAGAGAAGGAAGGAGCAAATGTCAACTAATGGACTATAGATCACCCAAGGTTACCATTGTGAGGGCAACCTTCAGAGGGGGCTGGAATCTGTGCCCTAGTGTCAGATAATGTTGATTCAAGTGGCCAAAGTTTAGTGTTATTCTCAAGCAAGAACTGAAAGTTGCAAGGGCATCTTCGAGGACCTTTGTCGTTTTCCTTTTCTTGAGCAGCTTCTCTATCACTGGCCTTCCAAAGTGTTGCAACTCATGCCATCAGGTCTTCAGTTCTGTCCTTTCAGACCTGGAACCCATCTTTTCTAGTACGTGTTTAAATACGGTAGCAGTGTGTCCTATTTGTTCACCTTGGGCTTCTTTCTGTGTCCCACTCTGCCAGCTGGGTGATCAGGGGGAGCTGGCGGCAAGGAGAGGAGCTGGAGGGAAGGTGGTGAAAGGAGTGCTCAGAGCTATCTGGCTTTGGGTTTTTCCAGAAGTTGATAGCATTCGGCTTAGTGACCACAATTCAATTATAAGCACCGCACAGCCATCCTGAGTGACTATATTCTTGCCAAAACTGCTGTGTAAAGGCAGCTGCATTTTTGTTAGCCTTGCCTGATGGATTTTTAAGTATATTAACCACATACATTTACACAAAGGGGAAAATTTACTACTTAAACAGAGGGACCTAAATCCCCTAGGCTAAATAAACCCAATGAAAACACAAGAACTGCATTTACAGGCCTCCCAAAGATAAGAATTCAACCTTTAAAAAAGGTTCCTTCAAATGAAAAATGGATGGCGGAGCTGCTAATGGCCCAGTAACCTAGGAATGTAACTCTTCCCTAATGTGCAAGACCTTCAGATCAGTTCCAACTTCTTGGGGTAGAGGATTTTCACCCCAGGCTTCTGCATGGGTCTGGGCCCAGAAGGTCCCCTTGTGGCCTTAGAGATTTAACGACCACCTTGGAAGACAGACTATCTTGGCAGGTTTTTTCTTTGTTGTTGCGTCTGTTGTGTGTGTGTGTAAAAGAGAGAGAGAGAGTTGCCTGTGTGTGTCAGCCTCTGGGAGGAGAGGCCGGGGCCAACCCTGGGGAGAATGTATATATCCCCAGCTTTTTCCAGCTAGACTTTGGTGGGAGACTGAAGGGACCTTAGTCTTCTGAAATTTATGGGAAGAAGAGTTAGGAAGCTTAGAAATCTCCTAGTCGAGTCACTGCTGCAGGTGTTTTTCTGCAGAAATAGGTTATTCATTAGGGTCACTGTGAGGCAGTAGGTTTCGCCCAGCACTTTCTCAGACTTCCAGTGGGATGGAGGGCCCCTGAAGCTCGTTACCAGTAAATCTTGCCACTACATTAAGGACAAGTTACAACATGCAGGTGAATTCGTGTCTCTGTTGTAAATCATCTGAATATTCTCTTTAAATAAATATGGTGACTGGGGAAAGGGGTCAACTACTAAAGGGGCAAGGGAATTTTTTGAGGTGATGAAGTTCTTCTTTATCTTGGTTGTGGTAGTAGTTACATGACTCTATGAATTGCAGTATTAAAAAGGGTGAATTTTAGCATTTGTAAATTATAACTCAATACACCTGGCCTCCCTAAAACTATAGATGAATAAATAAAGAATGAATGGATGGATGAATGAGTGAATTTTTTTCACTTGTCTCCATGCTGCTTTGCCAGCCAGCGAGCCATTTAGACAACGTTTCCCTTTCAAAGGAAGGACACCACATAATCAGCTCTGGCCTGTGAGCTCATGATACCAGTAAAGCTGTTGCAGAAAAAGCAAAGATGGTATGTGTTTCCTTCTGGGGCAGATGACCTAACCTTCCAGGTAGCAATGCCCTTGTATGGTTAGCACAGGTAGGGAAATACCTAGCTCATGCTGACTCACCAGGTAAAAAATCATTTCTCTGGATGAGTCAGAATCACAAATGTGTTCTGAACAGTCTCACATGTCCTGCATTGTGAAAGGCTGAAAACACCAATGAGGGCAGACACTTGCAGGTCTCATTGGCCCTATATGGACATCAGCCTCAGTCTGCCGCACTCCCAGTCCCCAGCATAGCCCTGCTGAAGTCAGGCTCTCTCGCTCACTCAATCACATACCCAGTTAGGTACAGGAGAAACCGATTCAAATTTATGTTACTAATGTTGTTTATTTACTTATAGGTATACCTAATAATGGTAGAAGAAATGTTTCAATGTTAAGTATATTTCTGTACATATTTCTGAAGAGTAGGGGTGTGTCTGTGTGTATATAAGGATACGGAGTTAAAACAGACTTGGGCAATGTAAAATACCACAGAAAATAGGGGTTTCCAAGGAAAACATGGGGAAACGCTGTAGGAGAATCTAACGCATGCTATAGCTTTTAAAAGGAAACATTAATAGTGAAACATGCCCTCCAAGGGCAAGTCAGTAATAAATCTCATGTCAGAAATTACCTGTCAGTAGGATTATGTTAAATAATGTTGAATTGTTATTAGTCGGAGGGGAAAGAGCAGAGTAACTTTCTCAAAAGTGTTCAAAGAGTGTCATGTTTCACACACAAATCCCATTATTGTTTAACAGGATTTTTGTGCTTAACCCTTCTCAAAGATGTATTGAAAATTTTGACCATTTTAGTTCATACTCCAAATGCAGTCATTAAGGAAAAGAAGCCAAACTTTCTCTGCAGGAATTTGGAATTACCCAGAGGACTAGTGTATCTGATTAGATATCCATTGTAGAGTGTCCCAGTTGATAAATGTCTGCCTGCTTACTGGAGCCACAAAGAAAAATGTCTTCACTTCTTTGCCTCAGCAACGCAGTAATGAAATAGTGGAGTGGGGGCCTCCCTGTTTCAACATTTTGAGCATTTTGCTTGTTTTGGCCAAATGACTGAAAATGTATTTTCCCCTTGAAGAAAGTCTCATAGCAAATGTGTGAATTTTTAAGGTTCATTGCAATATATTTGGTCTGAAACTGAGTCCACTCACTGAGCCAGGGCCCAGAACCCTACCCCAGATGCAATGAAGATGGGGGCTACTGGGAACAGAGTGGGAAACATAACTAAGGTTGAAATGTGAGCTAACACATTGTCACGGGGCTTTTTCACTAAGGGCTGCTTATGACTCATAGGTGTCAAATCATCAAGTCATTACCCCTAGAATAAAAGATCATTTCGACTTTATGTGAACTGAATGAAGCGTGATCGCTGCATTGGATTTGGGTTTGTGAAAGACAAAGTCAGAGGTAAGCTTTGGAATCCCTCCATACACTTTGATTTCACTGCTTGATGACTGATCATTAGCTGTCCTGGGTCCCTTTTGGAAATTGTCATATTTAATGACATATTTGACTTCATGCCATTCAAACAAGATCTTGCCAGTGAGTGACTGCCTGAGCACAGTAGGCATTAGTGGAAATCTTTATTTCTTCAGGTCATCAAATCTCAATATTTGTAAATTACTCAAGCAATAATTTACAAATGGTCTTGGGAGTGGCTTAGGGTCATAGTTAAATTTTCCAATGTGCAAGCCACTGCATCCTTTGGGGGCTACTTAGAATCCAGAGGGGCTGATTGCCAGCCTGGAACATTCTGATCTGCTACAGGAATGCTGCATTGGGGGTAAGCAAAATGACATTAAAAAAAAAAATTATTTATTTATTTTAATTGGAGGACACAACACTGTGGTGGCCCCTGCCACACATCTACATGGATCAGCCATGGGCGCACATGCACCACCCCATCCTGAGCACCCTTCCCACCTCCCTCCCTACCCCATCCCTCTGGGTTGTCCCAGAGCATCAGCTTTGGGTGCTCTGCTTCATGCGTTGAACTCACACTGGTCATCTATTTTACATGTGGTAACATACATGTTTCAGTGCTATTCTCTCAAACCATCCCACCCTCACCTTCTCCCACATAGTCCAAAAGTCTTTTCTTTACATCGGTGTCTCTTTTGCCGCCTCGCTTATAGGATCGTTGTTACCATCTTTCTAAATTCCATATATATACATTATTATACTGTATTGGTGTTTCTCCTTCTGACCTACTTCACCCTGTATAATAGGCTCCAATTTCATGCATCTCATTAGAGCTGACTCAAATGCATCCTTTTTTATAGCTGAAAAATATCCCATTGTGTATATGTACCACAACTTCCTTATCCATTTGTCTGCCGATGGACATTTAGGTTGCTTCCATGTCCTAGCTATTGTAAACCATGCTGCAGTGAACATTGGGATACCTGTGTCTCTTTCAGTTCTGGTTTCCTTGGTGTGTATGCCCAGCAGCGGGATTTCTGGGTCATATGGCAGTTCTATTTCCAATATTTTAAGGAATTTCCACATTGTTCTCCATAGTGGCTGTACCAGTTTGCATTCCCACCATCAGTATAGAGGATTCCCTTTTCTTCACACCCTCTCCAGCATTTATTGTTTGTAGCCTTTTTGGTGGGCAGCCATTCTGACTGGTGTGAGATGATACCTCACTGTGGTTTTGATTTGCATTTCTCTGGTATGAGTGAGGTTGAGCACCTTTTCATGAGTTTATTAACCATCTATATGTCTTCTTTGAAGAAATGTCTGTTTAGTTCTTTGGCCCCCAGGAGGATACCATAATGATTCCACTGGAACTTTGGCCCACTTTTTGATTGGGTTGTTTATTTTTTTGGTAGTGAGCTACATGAGCTGCTTGTATATTTTGGAGATTAACTGTCAGTTGCTTCATTTGCTATTATTTTCTCCCACTCTGAAGGCTGCCTTGCTTATAGCTTCCGTCATTGTGTAAAAACTTTTAAGTTTAATTAGGTCCCATTTGTTTATTTTTGTTTTTATTTCCTTTACTCTGGGAAGAAGGTGGGTCATAGAAGATCTTGCTGTGATTTATGTCAGAGAGTGTTCTGCTTATGTGTTCCTCTAAGAGTTTTATAGTTTCTGATCTTACATTTAGATCTTTAATTCGTTTTGAGTTTATTTTCATGTATGGTGTTAGAAGGTATTCTAGTTTCATTCTTTTACACATGGTTGATCAGTTTTCCCAGCACCTCTTGTTAAAGATTGTCTTTTCTCCATTGTATATTTTTGTCTTCTTTGTCGAAGATAAGGTGTCCATAGGTGCATGAATTTATCTCTGGGCTTTCCATTTTGTTCCATCAATCATACTGTTTTGATGACTATCACTTTATAGTATAGTCCGAAGTCAGGAAAGTTATTTCCTCCAGTTCCAGTCTTCTTTCTCAAGATTGTTTTGGCTATTCGAGGTTTTTTATGTTTCCATACAAAATGTGAAATTATTTGTTCTAGTTCTATGAAAAATACCATTGGTAGCTTGATAGGGGTTGTGTTGAATCTATAGATTGCTTTGGGTAGTATGGCAGTTATTTGTGCTGTCCATTTGAGATTTGATCTTGCTGTTATCAAATGATTTCTTAATTACATTGCAAAATATATAGCTTATTAATATCCTGTTGTGAGTTAGTTGTAACAGAGGCTAGGCTACTGTCATCACCCACAACATATATAGTGAGATCAAGACCTAGTCAGTGAGACCATGCCTTTTTCATGAGATACCACCTTCACCAGCAGGTTGCCTGTCCTGGTCTAGTCAAGCTTCAGTCAAAACAGATTTTATACTCTTGTTATCACTTCTGAGAGATTCCTCATGCTTCAGTCATAATGAGAAACCCATTCATTTCCAAAAAACTTCTTACCTTCATGTGAAATCCATTCCTTCCATTCCTGGCCTAAAACCCTCTCTTTTTTTGTTTTTGTTTTTAATAATTAGGAAGAACTACCTTTTGTTCTAATTGTGAACAAAACTTCTTAAATATTTTAATCACAAACATTTCAGACATTATAGAAGTACAAAAGTCATGATAATGACCCAGCATGGACCTACCACACAACTTAAACAGTTATCAGCCCATAACTGGTCACTTTTTTTTTTTTTCATTTATTTTTATTAGTTGGAGGCTAATTACTTTACAGTATTGTAGTGGTTTTTGTCATACATCGACATGAATCATCCTGGGATTTACATGTATTCCCCATCCCAATCCCCCCTCCCACCTCCCTCTCCACCCGATTCCTCTGGGTCTTCCCAGTGCACCAGGCCCAAGCACTTGTCTCATGGAAACAGAACTGCCATATGACCCAGCAATCCCACTTCTGGGCATAAACACCGAGGAAACCAGATCTGAAAGAGACATGTGCACCCCAATGTTCATTGAAGCACTATTTATAATAGCCAGGACATGGAAGCAACCTAGATGCCCATCAGCAGGCGAATGGATAAGGAAGCTGTGGTACATATACACCATGGAATATTACTCAGTCATTAAAAAGAACTGGTCATGTTTCATCAGTGTATCTACCCATTCCCAGCGACTCCCAAGGTTATTAGAAGCAATATCCTGTATATCATAGCATTTTATCCATAAGTATTTGGAATATAAGTATGAAAGACAAGTTCATTAAAGTTTTTTAAAGAGAAGTAACCATGATACCAGGTTTCCCAGGTGATGCTAATGGTAAAAAAATAAAATAAACCTGCCTGCCAATGCAGGAGATGCAAGTTCAATCCCTGAGTCAAGAAGATCCCTGGAGGAGTGCATGGCAACTCACTCCAGTATCTTTGCCTGAAGAATCCTATGGACAGAGGAGCCTGGCGAGCTATAGTGCGGGGGGTCACAAAGAATCAGACACACTGAAGCAACTTGGCACAGAATAGCACACAACCATGATACCATACTTTCACCTGAAAATTTACCCATAGTTTAGTATTTTTAAACATCTTTCAGACTTCCTTATTTGTTACATAGGATTTTTGCCCTTTATTTTTTATTAATTAATTCACTTTATATTTCTCGTATAGAATTGCAACAGTGGTGGGCATAGATGGAGCCTGAGTTCTCGGCAGGGAAACTCTGGTATGAATCTATAGGAGATGGTCATTGGATTCCTGACAGGGAGCTTGGTGATCAGTCTCTTTTCAGAGGTCAGGGTGAGAGAGCTGTAAGTCTTGGAGATGGCATCATATTGGTCAAGAGTGGCAGCGCAGCCCCCAGCCGAGGTATGGCAGTCATCCATACTGGCCATCAGTAGTGACTTCTTGAGTGCAGAGGCCAAGATGATGCCAGTGTCTCTGGGGAGGAAAGAGAAACTCACCATGGAGTGGGGTCTTGCAGGGATAGTGTGGTACTTGCCTGCCTTGTTCTTCCAGGAGCATTGCCACACTGGGACAATGGAGAGCTTGAGCAGGATGATGTCCCCTAGGATGGCCGTGATTACTTCTTTGGAGCACTCAACACTCAGACTGACATGCCCATTGTAGTGCAGATGGCAACAGATACCTTGCACCTGGTCCAATGGCTAGCATAGGTCTGCTTTTGTGTGGATAGTATCTTCAACACCTCATCCTTGAGGCACATCCCCAGGAGAAAGTTGGTGATTTCAGATTCTGTGATGGGCATGGAGAAGAGAGAAATCTCCTCCAGGGATTTGGTCTTCCTGTCCTTGACCAGGAGCCCAGCTTGGCCTTGATTTCTCCACCTCAGTGATGTGAACTTCCCACTCCAGGGCCCCATGAACACCAGTATGTCCGTTCCATTTGGTGTTTTCCCAGATAACAAGTACACTTTATTTTAATTGGGACAGAAATACTCTCTATATATTGAAATTGGTTGACCTGTCTTTCATGATGCTTTCACATCACATTCTGCTCCCTTCCCCTCCTTGTTTTGTTTTGCCTTGAAATTTATTTGCTAAAGAGTTTGTAGAGTTTTGCAGACTGTGAATATTGTTGATTCCATTCCTATGCTTTCAGTTTAACAAGTTCCTTTGTTTCTTATATTTCCTATAAATTGATGATTTAGACTTTCTCAGCTTGATTTAGCATCAAGTTCATTTTTTTTGAAAGAGTACTTCATAGACAATGTGGAGTACTTCTGTCAGGAGGCATCAAATTCTTTAGGAATCTGACAATCATTGACAGTCCTTGCCTAGATCCATTACTTTGGAAATTGCAAAATACTGAAGTACAGTTCTATCATCTCTGCTTCATTTTTTAGCTGGAATACATCTGTAAGGAAGACCTACCTTCAGCTATGTGACTACCTTGAAGCCCAGTTTAAAACTTCCTTTAACTCTTTCCACATCTTTCCTTGCTGCCATTATGGTGCACATGAATGTCCTGGCTGATGCTCTCAAGAGTATCCACAATGCTGAAAAGAGAGGCGAATGCCAGTTGCTTATTAAGCCATGTTCCAAAGTCATCATCAGGTTTCTAACTATGATAATGAAGCACGGTTGCACTGGTGAATTTGATAACATTGATTATCACATGGCTGGGAAAATTGTGAACCTCACTGGCAGGCTACATAAGTGTGGAGTGATCAGCCCCAGATTTGATGTGCAATTCAAAGATCCAGAAAAATGGCAGAATAGCCTGCTCCCATCCCTTCAGTTTGGTTGCATTGTACTGACAACCTCAGCTGGCATCAGGGCCCATGAAGAAGCAAGACGAAACACACAGAAGGGAAAATCCTTGGATTCTTTTTCTAGGAATGTAATATGTACAAATAAAATGTTTCAGAGGACAGAGGCAAAGCAACAGCAACAAGAAAAACTTTCTGTAGCCTATGGCTCATTTGTTTTAGGGACAGAGAGATGTCCTTTTTTCCAGTAAGTATCCAGAAACAACACTTCACCCATAAAAGGAGATAGCATGTAGCAGGAAAAACCAAGCCAGGGGATTAGGAGTCATGGCTCTGTCTCTGGGATCTGTATTGATGCTGGACAAACTGTGTCATTTCTGAGAGCTGGAGGTTCCAAGCCCCTACCTATACTTCAGAGAAGCAGTTTTTCCCTAATTTCATTTGAACAAATCAGCCCATGACTTTTAAAATAATTTTATTAATATTTTATTGAAATATAGTTGATTTATAATGTCATGTTAATTTCTACTGTACAGCAAAATGATTCAGAATGCGCATGCTTTCTTTTTCATATTCTTTTCCAGTGTGGTGTATCACAGGATATTAAATATAGTTCCCTGTGCTACATAGGAGGACTTTATTGTTTATCCATTCTATACGTAATAATTAGCATCTCTTAACTCCTAGTTCATCCCTCCCCTACCCCCACTATCCCTTGGCAACCACAAGTTTGTTCTCTATGTCTGTGAATCTGTTCCTATTTCATAGATAAGTTCACTTGTGAGGCCATGGCTTTCTATCACTGAAGTCTCTTTCAGTGAAGACTTTTTATGATTTTCATTTAGGATAAAACAAAACCTGTAAATCCACATCAGGATATTTAGAAGCCAAGGACAAAAAAGAGCTAAGTATTATTTCTAAGAATGTGTTATTTCATTTATTCATCCATTAATTCAGTGGTTCATTTATATTTTTAGTCTTTAAGCAGGGCTTTATGCTGTCTAAGTCTCTTTAACATCTAGAGCTTGAAAGTGGGTTTTGTGAGCAGTAACCTGTAGGGGATTTCCTGGGGGTACTATCCTCGAAGCCTCAGCCTGAGGATCAGAGAGTTGAGGAAAGGATGCTGGGATTCTTGGAAGTCTTTATTGATATCATCCATAAGAATGAGTCCATGTACTTGACAGCTGAGTTTGGAATTTTCCTCATGGAAAGACTCCGGAGGAGTCAGTGTAGAGGGTATTTAACAATATTCCTTAGAGGGAAAGCAATTTAGCAGAACATCTGAAGAACTCTCACTAATTGTTTATGTGATCAAGTTAATCTCAAATCATAGAGAAAAAATATGATCAATGATCCTACTTGCAAACTCCTCATCCAACTGTCCTTCAGTTCTTTGTGAAGAGAACTCTCATCCACACAGCTAATGAGTGAATATAGATTACAAGCATTAAGTTTGGTTTTAGCACAGTCTCAGGTTCCAGGTAGGAAATATAGACTCTGCTTTCTCATTAGTGCCCCTGAAATTTTGCTCTGGGTATGTGTATTCAAAGTGGTTCATGTTGATGGGGACTTCCCTGAAGGTTGAGTGGTAGAGACTCCACACTTCCACTGCAGGGGACACCAGATTGATCCCTGTTTGGAAACTAGGATCCCTCACACTGTGCACTGTAGCCAAAAAAAGAAAAGAGAAAACAGAAACTCTTTTCTCAATAAAGTGAAGAAAATATTTAAGATAAACAAAGAAACCAATGTGGCTCATGTCAAGGGGGTGAGTGGAGGAAAGCAGAAAACACAATCCCAGAATCCATCATTGGAATCACACTGGCTTGTGACAGAGGCAGCACAAAAATAAACTCGACAGTTCTCACCTCTGAAACTAGGCGCAATGGGGGCTTCCCTTCCTCACAGTTTCACTCAGTACTTAATCATAGAAGGTGCTGCTGCTTCCCTGGCACTTAATAATTTAATAATGGGAGCAGTTCCTGGCCGGAGATGTTATGAAACAACCTGGAGAGTAAGAGGGGCACAAAAAAAGAGCAGTGCTTCACTTCACAAATTCAGAGCCTTTCTTGGAGGCCATGAAGTTCTCAATTCAAGTAAATTATCGCCAACAAATATTTATTTATTCCCTTGATGAATATTTATCAAGTGGCTCCTTTGAGCAGCATGCGGTGTTGGTGTCACCCTGACACGGAGATGACAAGAAGCAGTCCCTTATAAGCAAAAGGCAGAGACGGTTTGCACAACTCATTATGAAACGAGGTAAACTTTGATAGCTCTGTGTGAAAGGGGTACAACTGAAAGTTTTATGAGGACATGATCGGAAGAAGTTATTTCTAGGTGGAGATTGAGAGGCAGCCTAGTAAAGGAGATGGCACTGAGACCACACATGGAAAACTGGGGAGAATTCTAGCAGGAGAAGGCAGCAGGGAGGAGGCAGGAGGCATTGAGGACGGAGCATCCACAGTGAGCCAGGGTAAGGCATGGGGAACAGCTCCCCCACTTAGCATCCATGAATTCCTAAAGACGTTTGAGCTTGGAATCCTTGCCTGTGCCGCTAGTTGAGACCACAATGCTATATGAAAAGGAGATGTGCTTTATGTTTCCCTCATTTGTGTCAACTGCACTCCTACTGATCTTGTCAGAAATCACATTCATCTCAGATTCTGAAAACACACACACACACACACAACTCCATTTCATTCTATTTTTTACCCTGCATCAACACATCTGCTTCTCCGTCAGATGCAGCTCTGATTTTAGGACTGGTGTTGCCCTAGGCTCCCCTGAGTAGCCACCCACGTGGTGAACAGTTGTCCTACTTTTCAGGGTTCCAGGCCTCCTGTGCCTTTGCCCAGGTAACCCTGTAGGACCGGTAGGGCTCTGGGATTCTAGGTCTCTACACTGGTACAGCCACTCACAGAGGGGGCAGGTCTCCCACCCCAGCCTCCCCTGAGATATGGCAACTCACCAGATTGTGGGTAAACACTGCCCCCACCCAACTGGCTAAACACTAACTTTAACAATTTGATTCCTGCTTCACAAACTACCAGTGGGGTTAGGCTAGGGATCACAATTCAATCACTTTCTTTCTCAATTTGAGAAGGGGAAATTCCTTGCAAAAGGAATACAGGTATAATTCAGACATTGTAACATTCTCTTTAAGACAACAGCAGTCACTCTCTAGATGCACAGAACATTTTATGATTGATCAGAAACTTTCAAAGACAGGATCCACTTTGATTCTTGTTACAGGATTTATCATTATTCCCACTTTATATATAAAGAAATCAAGAGGCCCATTCATTAACATAATAAAAATCATGGCTCTCATCTGGGCACATCTCCACATTTTGTCCAAAGCACTTTACATTTTTTTTTTTTTTTAGCACTTAACATTTAACTCATTGAAGCCCCTGAATTGTTCTGTGAGGTAGATGGTTGTTGTCCTCATTTTGCTCCTGAAGGAAACAGGCACAGAGGAGTTCTATAGTTTGCTCAAAGGCCCACAGCTAGTATCTGGGAGAAGACTTGCCCAGTGTGGCTCTAAGGGAGCACTAGGTGGCCCATAGCCTGGGTCTGAAATACAATGCTTATCCAGATCTACCACTCACCCAGCCAAGAGAATTCCTGAATATCGTGTGTTCCATGGCAAACGTTTCTGCTAGACAAACGCCTTCAAAGACCTTCAAACACCTTCTCTATCCTTGTTGTTGTTCAGCCGCTCAGGTGTGTCTGACTCTTTGTGACCCCATGGACTGCAGCACACCAGGCTATCCTGTCCTTCACCATCTCCCGGAGTTTGCTCAAACTCATGTCAAGTGAGTTGGTGATGCCATCCAACCATCTCATCTCTGTCCTCTTCTCCTCCTGCCTTCAATCTTCCCCAGCTTCAGGGTCTTTTCCAGTGAGTTGACTGTGCATCAGGTGGCCAAAGTACTTTAACTTGAGTAGATTTTGTTTGTTTGGCTGTCCTGGGTCTTCATTGCTGTGCGGAAGCTTCTTTAGTTGCACTGTGAAGGCTTCTCATTATGGTGGCGTTTCCTGTTGCAGAGCACAATGTCTGGAGTGTGTGAGCTTCAGTAGTCGCAGCACATGGGATCAGTAATTGTGGCTCCTGGACTCTAGAGCACAGGCTCAGTAGTTGTGGCTCGTGGGCTTAGTTGCTCCTCGGCATGTGGGATCTTCCCCGATCAGGAATCACACCCTCATCTCCTGCATTGGCAGGTGGATTCTTTACCACTGAGCCACCAGGGAAGGCCCTAACGGGTAAATTTTGAGATAACTCTAAAGGAGAAAATTGTTTGGTGCCTGCTTATTTTCCCCTGTCATTTGACATTGAGATACACAACATTTCCAGTGAGAAAACCACACATCTAAGCCCTTCCCTGTTTCTCCAAGATGGCAATGAAGCATTCTCTGGGAATAAGAGGATGTTTCCATGTTTTGTGCAGAACAGAGGCACATGGGGAAACAGCAGTGGACTCAGCACTAGAAAACCTGGATTGTGCTCATGGGCTAAAGGTGTGACCTTGGACTAGTTGTTGTATCTCTCTGAGCCTCAACTGTTATCAAGTAGTGACTCTTCTGCCTGTATCATGTTAAAAAAAAAAAAGAAGATTATAAGAATTTGTATGAAATCTGTAGCATACCATACAAATGTGGTGAGCTACTACTGTCCTTTACAGTTTCTAACCATAGTTTGCTTTTTTTTTTTCTCCTCAAAGCTTATTGTTGTACTTCAGGGCAAGAGATTTTTTTAAAAAAGAGATTCCAAATCAGTTTGTAAGTTTCTGCACAATTCAGGCATTATTATAATGAAATGAGCTTGATTTATTAAAAATTCTCAAAACAATAACTTTTAGGCTGGTACAATAATTCATCCCTTATTGGTTTGAGCCAAGGATATATTTAATCTGTATAGAGGAGAGAAATAACTTTTGTGATTTTCTCATATATTCTTCTAGAAAATTCAGAGAAGGTCAAATTTTTAAAATTTGAAAAGATTTCAGCTTTGAAAATATTTGCTTTTGAGTTAAATATATCTTGATGAATGGAAACAATATTGCATGGTAGTGAAGAGTGGGCTTCAGGGAGAAGTAGAACTTATGACTAGTCAGAAGAGTTGGTCTTGAGTTCTGGCTCCACCACTTACTGTTCTGAGACATTAGGCAGATTTTTGAGCTGCTCTTGGTCTCTTTTCCTCACCTGAAAAATGAGTACATAATAATAATTAACTATATAGGTGTTTATGAGGATTAAATAAAATAATACATGTGAGCATTTAGCATGGTAAGTGCTCAAAACTTGTTAGCTTTTTCTGAAAAAAATTGCATACTACAGAATTCCTTCTTTCAGCCTGAATACACCATATTTTCTTTATTCATTTGTTTGTCAGTGGACATTTAGGTTGTTTACACGTCATAGCTACTATGAATAATACTTCTATGATTATGGGTGTGCTACAGATGGAATTCCAGTTGAGCTATTTCAAATCCTGAAAGATGATGCTCTGAAAGTGCTGCACTCAATATGCCAGCAAATTTGAAAAACTCAGCAGTGGCCACAGGACTGGTAAAGGTCATTCCATTCCAATTTCATTCCAATCCCAAAGAAAGGCAATCCCAAAGAATGCTCAAACTACCACACAATTGCACTCATCTCACATCCTAATAAAGTAATGCTCAAAATTCTCCAAGCCAGGTTTCAGCAATACGTGAACTGTGAACTTCCAGATGTTCAAGCTGGTTTTAGAAAAGGCAAAGGAACCAGAGATCAAATTGCCAACATCTGCGGAATCATCACAAAAGCAAGAGAGTTCCAGAAAAACATCTATTTCTGCTTTATTGACTATGCCAAAGCCTTTGACTGTGTGGATCACAATAAACTGTGGAAAATTCTGAAAGATATGGAAATACCAGACCACCTGACCTGCCTCTTGAGAAATCTGTATGCAGGTCAGGAGGCAACAGTTAGACCTGGACATGGAACAACAGACTGGTTCCAAATAGGAAAAGGATTAAGTCAAGGCTGTCTATTGTCTCCATGCTTATTAACTTATATGCAGAGTACATCATGAGAAACGCTGGGCTGGATGAAGCACAAGGTGGAATCAAGATTGCCGGGAGAAATATCAATAACCTCAGATATGCAGATGACACCACCCTTATGGCAGAAAGTGAAGAGGAACTAAAAAGCCTCTTGATGAAAGTGAAAGAGAAGAGTGAAAAAGTTGGCTTAAAGCTCAACATTCAGAAAACTAAGATCATGGCATCTGGTCCCATCACTTCATGGGAAATAGATGGGGAAACAGTGGAAATAGTGTCAAACTTTATTTTTCTGGGCTCCAAAATCACTGCAAATGGTGATTGCAGCCATGAAATTAAAAGACACTTACTCCTTGGAAGGAAAGTTATGAGCAACCTAGACAGCATATTAAAAAGCAGAGACATTACTTTGCCAGCAAAGGTCTGTCTAGTCAAGGCCATGATTTTTCCAGTGGTCATGTATGGATGTGAGAGTTGGACTGTGAAGAAAGCTGAGTACCGAAAAATTGATGATTTTGAACTGTGGTGTTGGAGAAGACTCTTGAGAGTCCCTTGGACTGCAAGGAGATCCAACCAGTCTATCCTAAAGGAGATCAGTCCTGGGTGTTCATTGGAAGGACTGATGCTGAAGCTGAAACTCCAATACTTTGGCCACCTCATGTGAAGAGTTGACTCATTTGAAAAGACCCTGATGCTGGGAAGGATTGGGGGCAGGAGGAGAAGGGGATGACAGAGGATGAGATGGCTGGATGGCATCACCGACTCGATGGACATGAGTTTGGGTAAACTCCGGGAGTTGGTGATGGACAGGGAGGCCTGGCGTTCTGCGATTCATGGGGTCACAAGGAGTCGGACACGACTGAGCGACTGAACTGACCTGAACTGAAAATCTCTTCGAGATCTGAGATCTTGATTCTCATTCTTTTAAATAAATACCCAGCAGTGGAATTCGGGGATCATATTGTAGATAAATGTATAAATCTTCCCAGCCCAAGGATCAAACCACATGTCTTGCGTCATCTGCATTGGTAGATGGGTTCTTTACTACTGGTGCCACCTGGGAAACCCCAAATATGTGTGCATGTGTGGGTATTTTTGAGACTTCTGTACATTTTTTGGGCTTCCCTATAGCTCAAATGATAAAGAATCTGCTTGAAATTCAGGAGACCCAGGTTCAATCCCTGGGATGGGGAAATCCTCTAGAGAAGGGAATGGCAATCCACACCAGTATTCTTGCCTGGAGAATCCCATGGACAGAGGAGCCTGGCAAGCTACAGTCCATTGGGTCACAAAGAGTTGGACATGACTGAGCAACCAACTACTACTATTACTCTGTACTGTTTTCTATCAAACTTCACCATTCTGTATCCCCACCAACAATATACAGGTGTTTCAACTTATCCACAGCCTCGTCAGCACTAACCTTTGGGTTTTCTTTGATGCTAGCCATCATGACTGGTGTGAGATGTTAACCCCATTGTGGTTCTGATTTGCATTTCTCTGATGATAAGTGATATTGAGCATTTTTTTCATATACATGCTGGCCATAAAGTTATTATGTTAAGTGAAATGAGCCAGTCACAAAAAGACAAATACAACATGATTCTCTTAATATGAAGTACCTAAAATAGTTGAATTTATAGAATCAGAGTGGAGTGATGGTTGCTAGGAGGTCAGAGGAAAAGGGAATGGGGAGTTAGTTATTAGTCAACCAGCATGCAGTGTCAGTCAAGAAAGATGAATAAGCTCTAGAGACCTGCTATTGTATAACATTATACCAACAGTCAACAATAATGTATAAAGTGTAATAATAATATGTAATAAAGTGTATAAAATGTAATAATATACTTAAAAGTTTGTTAAGAGGTTATATCTTATGTTAAATATTCTCACAACAAGAAAGTATTTTTTTTTTAATTCTAAAGTAAAAATGGTCCTAAAAGTTGGGAATGTCTGACACTGTTTATAAATTTATGAAAAAATATTTTCCAATGTGGCTATTCAGATCATCCTCACAGAATTGGTCAGTTCTTAAGGTTGATATGATATAAGCCTAATAATGCCTTTTTAAATTAGATCTAGTATTGGCTCATGACCTTTTGATAATGCTAAAATAAGAGATTCATCAATAAGAAGTAATTGGATAGGAAGAAGAAAAGGCATTGACCTGATAAATTATTTTGTACAGATCAATCAATAACAGAACCCTGGTACCTTCCTAGGTAAGCACCCAAACAGTCTTCTGACATCATTTCTGGAATAGGATGGTCTCACTAAACCCAAGATTTGGCTCTCCAGGAAGCTTCTATCTTAAACTAAATCCTACTCAATAGTAAATAGATTTTGATTTAATATCCTTGAACTGATGAGTTTGCTTGGATTATTGTATGACTTAAACAATAAATAAAAGTTATCTCCATCGTACATACAGTTGGAACTGAATCAGTAAAAGACTTAAAATTAATAGCTCAGTGGAGTTGTAAATGCCAAGTCTCTGATTTATACTCTGTTATTGAAGTAGCAGAAATAGAAGGAAACTTTTCTTTGGAAATGCCCAAAATCACAATTCCTGAACCATTTATGCTAATATTGTTGAGGTCTTTGTTTTGGAGCCATCTAATGAGAAAAGCTACCTTGGAAGGAATTTCTTTAATTTCTTCAATGACTAATTTCATTTGGAAGAAGTAGTTTCATTTATACCAAGTGTATTAGTGAACAGTGTTACAAAAGAATTCTACTATTAAAGGGAGCATTTTAGAGCCCACTTTTCCTATGAAGTCACACCCATCAAGATCATGTCTTGATATCTCTAGATTTTCACACAGGCCTGGTACCTAATAAAGATCATGATTGTCTCCAGAAAGAATCATCTTTAGATGATAAAGGTGTTCACAGGGTAAAAGTTTCTAACTACAATTTATATTTCATCTTATGGAGATACTAAGAACCATATGGGCTTCCCTGGTGGCTCAGATAGCAAAGAATCTGCCTGCAATGCAGGAGACAAGGGTTCCATCCCTGGCTTGGGAAGATCCCCTGAAGAAGGGAATAGAAACCCCCTCCAGTATTCTTGCCTAGAAAATCCCGTGGACAGAGGAACCTAGCGGGCTACAGTCCTTGGGGTCACAAAGGGTCAGATATAACTGACAAACACACACAAAGAAACCATACGTCTAGAAAATGCCTATACCATTCGCTTTTCCATACCTGGCCCCAGGCTCCTCCCTTGTGACCCCCTTGTTGGCATCCAGAGCCATCATGGTGAAGAGGAAGGAGGCCACAGATTAACCTGCATTTAAGAATATGCCTATCCAGTCAGCCACTTTCGAGTCAAGATATGTCTGTAAAATATTGCCTGTCCTCTGCCGTAGAATTGCTGTTAACCAAAGAGAGAATCAAATAAAAAAAGGGAGAATGAAATGAAAATCTGTGATCCAGTTGCTTTTGAAGATGAAGGAATGCTTACTGGCTTTAACATTTTACAAAACCAATGAGAAGTCCCTAGAATTAATTTTATCTAAAATCTAGTCCCAAATTTGGAATTGAATGCTAATCAAAAAAGTTATATTAAATCTCTATTTCCAAAATAATTTCAGAATGACGTGGACATTTCCACATGCCTAATATGGCAGCACCTCCCGAGGGCCCTCAGAGCTGAGTGGCCTTGGAATTGTGTAGTGAGACTAGAGCAGCCCCTAGAGATGTCCAGACTAGGATTAGTCAGAATCTAATCCAGTCTTGGCTGGCCCTGGAGATTCAGAGGGGTCACAGGGAATCCTGCGTCTCTGGTAGAATAATGTTTGCCTTGTCAGGCAGTGTGTAAAAAACTATTGGCATGCAGGGTTACTGATAAATGCCAAGAGCCAGAAAGTTTGGGTTATGATGGTTATGAACAAAGGAAAGTATTTACAATATCCCTTTTGCCCCAAAATAGATTCTAAACACTCTACAAGCACAATGGAATGCATCCATTCATTTCTAAATGGGTCGTCTCCTACCCCCATGTTTAGGTCATAGCTATTTCTAGACTTTCATGTGACAAGACCTTCACAGACCAAATTCAGTAGTGTCACCTTCTGAACCAAGTAACCACATATGCTGCGGTTTTCCCTTGTTTATTTTGCCTTGTTTTGTTTTACACTGCCTGTATCACTAGTGTCCCAATCAAGGTCAGCAGATTGAATTCAACCCCATTCATTTAAATGAGCGATAAATTCATGCCAGCACCATGATCTCACCCCCCTGAGTAGCAGAATGTGGCCATGCAGTGCTCTGAAGTCAATCTTCCAGACGCAAGTGTTCAGTGTGACCCTGAAACCACACCTGAAAGACAGGATGGTGTCGTCATACCAGCATGCATTCTGACTTCAGCTTCATTTATTAAGGGCAACATGTATCCGGAGGTGAAAGAAAAACTTGAAATGGTTGATGTATTGTTATAATTGAGGAAGTGCCGGTAATTCAGATAAACGATATCAATGGAGAAGATTCATCCAAACACTAGCGTGGAATTTCCTAATATTTGCTGCCAATTTGCTATCAAGTAGATGGTTAGGAAGTCTCAGGTGGATGCTAATTGCACAAGGGCCAAAGAGAATCTTATTACCAGGGTGGAGGTCAGTGATGAACATTGTGATATGAAGTCATATGCCTTGCAATGCAGCTCTTTGCAGTTTTCCAGGTTGGAGATCACTGTGCAGGCAATGTTGAATGTTCCCTGTGAGTGAAACTTGGAGGAGGAGAGAGTGGCAAGTTCCGCTTGTCGCCAGGTGAACTCTGATACACATAGACAGATTCTCTCTCTCTCTCTCTCTCTCTCTCTCACACACACACACACACACACACACACACACACAGAGCCTTCCTCTCTCCAATTATATATCCCCTTAAAGATGTTCATTAACCAGTCACACAGGAAGGAAAAGAAAACTCTTGCCAACTTGTAGCCATCAGACCTGCCTGCTACTGCAGCTGTTTACAAGACTATGAAGGTGTACTCTAGCAATGAAGGGGCACCCAAAGAGGAAGGAGACTGCACCATCCTGTAACAACTAGGGCTAATAGAGCAGAATTTTAACTGTATTAAAATTGTATTATGTCTGCTGAGTGTTTTATATACATTTTCTCAGTTAATTATTATATCAGTGTCTTAAGGTAGAGACTGTATTTCCATTTTACGGATGAAGAAACTGAGGCTCAGAGATGTTTAATGACACGGTCACACAAATCCACTCTAAACCACTGTGCAATGCAAGCCAAAATAGGAGTGTATAGAATGGCAACTTGTTGTTCTGTACCAAATGCAGTCTCTACTTATATATGTATGAATGTGAATGACTTATCATATGTTTAGGCCTGAGCATGCCCAAGATCCCATAGATGGACACTTGCACACTCTTACACTGGTGGTCCTGTTACCAAATGTTTTGACCTTGTGGTAGCCTCTGGTCATATTCTAATATTTTTAGTCAAAGTTATAATAAAGAAATCTTTCTACTTCAAAATAGCCTTGCAGATCAAACTCTGGACAATCTGAAATGCCACTTCCCTGTTTGGCGAGGGTTAAATGGTTGTCTCAGGCCAGTGTTTAGTTCACAGTCTATAAATGGCTCTTACTCCTTGATCTGAGTCACTGTATGTATTAAAGCAAAGTCACTTACAGATCAATTTATTTTTAGCATCTTAAAGAAACAGATTCAACAGGGAGTGTTTGTCAGACCACAGGCTAACTTGAAGGAAAACTTATCTTGGTGCGGAACTTTCTTTCTTCTTGATTCCTCTGCCTACAGCTCTCTGCTTGTGCTAGGTCTTTGCATATTGTATTAAAATGTTTTGAATTATTTAAATAGCAGACTGGCAGAACTTTATGCCAATATCTTACATAGTAGAGAAGTTTTGTGGTGTGCAAGTGGCAGAGCCTTTTGCATTTTAAGTAAAAGAATGTTGGGGAATAAAGAGTACAGTTACCTACCTTTCAACTTTGTAATAGAAATTTTCTCTAAGATGAAAACCCAGGAATATGATTAAGCACAGTGATGATAATGATAATGGGATGATGCTGGTGATGGTGATGAGGGTAGTGAGCGATGACGTTGATAAGCACCACCACCATTAGAAGAGATTCCGGATCCATCCGTTAAATGAATATGGCATGCTGCCCTCTACAGGTATGCAGTCTAAACCGTATAGTATTAAAATCGCACAAATAGGTAAAGCAATCTCAATTACACAGACCAATGTATAAATGCAAGTTGAATATTAAAGCCAGTTAAATAAGTAAAACCTTTATACTCTACAGGTCTAATTTGTGTAAATTCTGAAGCCAAAGAAGAAGCAAGGATTTAGTAACTCATTTATTTTACATTTCTCTTCTGAGTTTTTGAATGTGTATATTTGAGGCCAATGACAGAAGCAAGAAAGACCAGCTGGGAGTTCATAGACAGTTGAAAAACTGTCTGCTATCATAATTTTCTGCTGACAGTTGAAAAAGCTAATTGTCCTCTGGTTTGGTTAAGACCTGTTATTTATGGATAAGGTATTTAATGGTATTTAATGAACAATTGATGAATTACAATAGGTCTAAAAACATTACATTTGTTTGTATTTCAAAAAGATTGGCTTTTATATCACATTCAACCAACATTTTTAGAAACTAAACTAGCAGGCTTTGGAAAAAAAAAAAGAGGGTCTGCCTGGCTCCATCTCTACCCTTCTACTCCTGCCACACCCCAGTCAATAGTCTTGTTATTTCAGTATCTGAATTGAATGTTTTCTTCAATTTACCCTTTACTGTTCCTTGCTGGTGATATGAACCAACAGAAGAAAAACTGCTAGGCAAAGAATCTTTAGAACTGATTTCTTATACTCATGTTCCACCCTTGAGTTTAGTTTAAGTTTGTTCATTCTGATCACTGAGCTGTTTTTAATGCTATTTCTTTCCTCTAAAAGGAAGGGCTGTCTCAATGGGGCTGAGAACCCATGAGTCTGAACTTTTTGGGATTTTGCCATGCAAGCCAATGAATACATAGAGCAGTGGTGATGAGCACCAGCTTTAGAGCAATCCTGGGCTCGTGTCTAGCTTCCTCCACTTACCTGCTGGGTGACTGTGGAGCTAGTTATAGAATGTCTCTGAGCCTCAATTTCCCATCCGCAAATGACTACAATAATATTTACCTCAGAGGAGTTGGGGGAGGATTTAAAAATACAGTACAGGATGAAGCATTTTTGTAAGTACCATCATTTTTCATTCCCATGACCACCTTGTAAGGAAGAGGCTACTATCACCCCAACTTACAGAATGAGGAAATACAGCTTAAGGAGGTTATGAATGAGGTTAAGTAAATGAATCCCAGTTACAGGTCTGGTAGATGTGGAGCTGGGTTCAAACCCAGGTCGAGACCATGTTTTTGACCTCTGTGTCAATTCTATCAGATATCTGTATCCATTTTCCCCACACATGTTACTAGGATGCTAAAAAGAGTGAGTTTCCCTTCACTCTTGAAGTCAATCCTCTCCCCCATCATTCTGATTTCTTGCCAGGCTCTGGTCTCTCCAACAGCAAGCAGTACAGATGAGAAGAGTCTCTGCCACCTCCAGTCTCAGTGCTTGGTAGACATGGAAGAAGCTACTAAAAAATTCACTCTACCCTGTGACTCTCAGAGTTGACTTATATAGTCAAAAAGAAGGGGATCCTTGTTAGTGGCTAGCATTAAAATCCCAGAGCGCAGTCAGCCAAAACCTTATCCAGATGCGAGTGTGTGGTCACTGGTCATGCATTTCTGTTTGCTGAATTCCATACAACCCAGGCAACTGCCTTGCCTCGCTGAAGATCCACTGGGGAAAAAAGTTATGTGCACTAGTATGAAAAAACATGCAAGCAGAGTTCTCCATCGTTGTCAGGAATGTTTGGTACAGCCGTGTTTATTCCATGGCCTCCATCCATGGTAAATGTGCCATCAGTTCTCGTGGGGGAAAATCCAACCCAGAGCTTCCTTATTGGCTGCTCATTTTGTTAAAATGACGTCGCTTTGTAGAGGATCATCTATTACAATCAAAACAATTTTGTGAAATGATTAAAGTACATGCATTTTAGTGAAATAACTGCTACTAGAGTCTTTTGGACTGTTGTTAGATTGAAAATGAATATAAGTTGTCCTTAAGTACCATATGCTCCTTTTCTTCACCTAATTTTCTCACATACTCTGTGGAAATTTTACAATACTGATATTATAACAGATCATTGTCTGTCTTCATTATGACACACTCACTTTATTAGTTCATCCTTTGTGGGTGCATTTTTGTATATTTAAAATTTGTATCAGCCATTTTATGATAGTACAAAGTCACTATTTTCTGTATATTCTTATCATAGATTATTAGAATAAGTGATCTTTGATGTATATGAAAAATGACACTCAGTTCTATCTTTAAATATCACTTTTTTTCAAAGGCTCCAGAGGCTTTACCAGTTTTGAGTTGAATGATTTTTAATATAAAGTACTTGGAATTGTTGAAGTATGGAAGAATTCAAATCTAAAATTAAAATTTTCTGGTGGTCTCCTTGGTACGAGCACTAGCTAATGCTGATTGATGACTTACTGTACACCAGGCTTGTTCCAAGCTTTATCTGTATTAACCCATCAGCTCTCATAACTGTCCTATGACGTGCCTATTTTACAAACAGGAAAATTGAGGCATGAGAAATTAAGTAACTTGCCCTTAGTGACACAGCTACTAAGTGCTGTTTTTGGGATTCAAACCCAAGGGGATCGGGCCCTTACTCCGCTCCTTTTGTGCAATTTCAACTGTGGGGTGATCCAATCCATTTTATTACTTTTAAAGAATATTTACTTATTCTCTTAAATGACTACAAATAGATTGTTATCTTTAGCCAGAGAGAGAAGCAAGAGCTTATTTATGAAGGGATCTAAACAATAAGGAAGAATTTGTTCTTTCTCGTGCTGTATTGAAAGGCCTGGTAAAGGAGGTCGACTATGTGTTACTCCCCCTGGTGTTCAGAAAGAGTGCCTATGGGGGCCCTTCATCAGATGTAGGGAAAGCAACCCTGGAAATGCTTCATTTTCTTTTTGTTCCTGAGCTTGAGAAAAGAAAAGCAGCTATAATGTGCTACAAGATTTTTCTTTTCTGATCTGTTTTTGCTCTCAAGACTTGCAATAAGGTAGGAACAGTTCAGTATCTAATTGCAGCCCTTGACGGCCGAAGTTATTCAAATTTCTAATTTCCTAAAATTTCTCCTGCCCTCCACCCCTATCCGTTCTGCCACACCCCTGGCCTCCTGCCAGGGAGTCTGGTTTTCCATAATTAGCATGGTGATTCTGATAATCTTTCCCTGTCTTCAGCCGTGGCTGCTGGGCACCTTCTTCCCCAGATCTCCATCACAGTTTTCCCTGTTATTGTCTGTTTGGAGTTTCTGATAATCAATATTCCAAGGAGAATATTGTAATTTGTAAGATCACCTTGAATTGTCACATCAACTTGAGCTTCAGTTGTTTATTTTAGATGAAACAGCACCTGGTTCCTTAAAGTGTGGCTCACTGCTAGCTACCTGTGACTCTCACTTAGGGAGCTTTAAAAAATACCAGTACTTGGACTCCACCCCGAGAATGTTTGAATCATTTCTTCTGGGGTGGAGCCCCAGGCATCAGCTTTTCTATTCTTTTTTTTTTTTTTTTTTTAATGAGGTCATGGTTGAGAAACACTGGACTAAATTAATCTTTTGGCTTAAATTTGAATACCAAGGGCCTGAAAGGCCTTGGCTCAAAAATATATTCAACTCATTTAAATGGACAATTGCAGTTCCTATCTGTTTTAACCTACCTACTAACATGTGAAAAAGGAGTTTTTGCTATTCAGCATGGTCATCCCCAGATTAAAGGGAAAGGATGAAGTTCATGCCAAAGTGTCCCCCCAACCCTAGGCATCTCTGGCTACATCCTTTATAATAGGCCCAAGTATTCCATGGCTGAGATGTTTCAGCATATCTTCAGCACCAAAACGAATCAGCACAATCACCAGAAGTCATTTTCATGTTAGTGCCTGGTCATTCTGGGTGTTCAAGAAATCAAAATTTGTCTGTGGCTTAGTACATAATGCAAAGGTTACTGTTACTGTATGAACCTGGAGATGAATCTGGTTCCTCACATATAAAATCATATATAAAAAAGCAAGATTTACTGATGCCTGCCTTACAGGATTGTTTACAAATTAAATGACAGAATTTATTCAAAAGCTTTTGATCTACCTGCTTGGACTTTTTTCCCACTTACCTAGTTGATAGTGGTTAAGAGCCTAGACTTCTAAATGAGAGTATCTATTTAAACGGTGGATTCACCAGTTGCTGTGTGATTTGAAGCTAAATGATACTTCACTTTACTTCTCTGAAAATTGGCATCATAAAAATATTTACAGATTGTTGTGGAGATTGAATGAGATAATACATGCAAAATCCTTAGAAAAGTGTTTAGCACATAGTAAGCACTCAACATAGCTTAGATTGTTAGTATTAATCCACTGGACTATGTTAAGAAAGAGAGTGTGAGGATGGACACATGGAGGCGGGCCCTATAGGGAAATCCAAATGACTAATTTATTGCCCCATTCTCCTTCCATCTCCTCCCTTCCCTCAGAGAGTTGTTCTGGAATCATGCACCCGGTGTACAGGTCAGCCAAGCTGCTCAGCTGTTGCTGGCCCCTGAACTCTTCTTTCTGGCCTCAGTAGACAGATCAGAGAGGCTCTGGGGCAGCCAGCAAACAACTCTGTATTCACTGTTGAGCAGGCAGCTGGCAAGTGGGGAGTTTCTTTGCTCCAAAAGATAGTGGGACAGTCAGGGGTTGAACGGTCTGTGCTGCCTTCAGAAAACTCACTGGCCTTTCAGAGTCCGTCATGACCCTGACACAAAGGCCACAACACTCTCCTTTACCTCTGTGGTGTCTCAAGTCTTCCCGAGGCTGTGACCCTCCCTGATTCAGTTATTCTGACAGCTTGTCTCAGTTTTATGTAAGGAATATGATATCTAATAAATTCTGAAAGCTAATTTTTGTTTATCAGAGACAGTAACATGTAAAAAAGCTCTTTGCTGAGTTGAGTTGACTCTACCATCAGAGAATACCATCAGTATTGGTTATGTTTCTATAAACATAGAACTTTGACCAATGCTGAATTAAGGAGCATAGATTTAGAAAGATGGATTTCTGTGTCACATTCAGAAAATATGAGCTTCCAAGGTTGATAGGATCCTCAGAGGTCTCCTAGTCCAAGCTGTCCATTCAATAGATAACTTCCAAGCAGCCCTTAGAGGTAGCTGCCCAGCTTCTGCCCAGGTCATTCTATGAGGCCCTGATCTCACAGCTCCTACAGCACCCTCCTCCTGTGATAGCTAATTGGACAGCTTAAATGTTAGAAAGTACCACTTCTATGGAGGCAATTATGTTTTCCTGGATTTCTACCCATAAGACTAAGTGCTACTCATTTGACATAACACCAAATCCATGTATCTCTTCTCTGAAATGTTGCTCATTTCTAATACCAGCTGATTATTTACCTATTCCTAATAGCAACTTCGGGAACAACTGGATATCTACATTTCAGTATAGTCTGTTTGAAATTCTTCTTCTCAAATCTGTGTTTTTTGGAAACCCAGTAACACTTGAAACCAAGTCCTGAAAAAGCATGTGTTTTTCATTTTCACCTGACATATTGCATCTTAAGGCATCATGCTGGGTGTGCAGCAGCTGAAAATGTTTGAAAAAAAATACGCAAAAGTAGAGTGATACAGGGATACATGGTAGAGAAAATGGTCAGTGCATAAAGCAGCTTGGTGCGTGGCATATGGGTTGGAATGATCCTGATTGTATGGATTACCATATAAAAGGACAATAGTGTGCTTAAAAGTCTGGCAGATTCATGTTGAGGTTTGACAGAAAACAGCAAAATTCTGTAAAGCAATTATCCTTCAATAAAAAATAAAAATTTTTAAAAGTCTCAAAAATTTCCAAAAACATTTTTTAAATTATTTTTTGTGATGTGGACCTTTTTAAAAGTCTTTATTATATTTGTTACAATATTGTTTATGTTTTTATGTTTTGGTTTTTTTTGACTGCGAGGCATGTGGAATCTTCCCAACTTTGGAAGGCGAAGTCTTAACCACTGGGCTGCCAGGGAAGTCTCCCAAATACATTTTTAACCATTTTTCACCTTGTTCATCACCCTGCTAGCCAAGACAGTGACTTTTTGTACACAGAACAGATATGTCTGTAAGTGCCTTCAGTATTAATTCGACATTTATGTATTAAGTACCTCTCTTAATTCCAGGCAGAGTATCAACACTAGGAGGTATACATGACTATCGTCTTGTTACAGAGGAGAAAATTAGGTACAAACATTAATAACTTGTCCAAAGTTATGCACCTAGTAGATGGTTGCACTGGGGTTAGAATCAGAGATCTGGTCACAAAATAAATACATGGTCTCAACGGCCACCCAGCACCAACAGAGGGATGAGCAGATATGAAAACCTTTCAACCCTGAGTTGCTGACTGTAGGAGGATCATTGAGGAGGATCATTTGTTCTTCTTCTCTGTTGGAAAGATTTCAGGATGCAGATTCTAGAGCATCACCGGTCCCATTTGTTTATTTTTGCTTTTATTTCCAATATTCTGGGAGGTGGGTCATAGAAGATCTTGCTGTGATTTATGTCGGAGAGTGTTTTGCCTATGTTCTCCTCTAGGAGTTTTATAGTTTCTGGTCTTACATTTAGATCTTTAATCCATTTTGAGTTTATTTTTGTGTATGGTGTTAGGAAGTGTTCTAGTTTCATTCTTTTACAAGTGGCTGACCAGTTTTCCCAGCACCACTTGTTAAAGAGATTGTCTTTTTTCCATTGTATATCCTTGCCTCCTTTGTCAAAGATGTTAAAAGCTTTTGCACAACAAAGGAAACTATAAGTAAGGTGAAAAGACAGCCCTCAGATTGGGAGAAAATAATAACAAATGAGGAAACAGACAAAGGATTAATCTCAAAAATATACAAGCAACTCCTGAAGCTCAATTCCAGAAAAATAAACGACCCAATCAAAAAATGGGCCAAAGAACTAAACAGACATTTCTCCAAAGAAGACATACAGATGGCTAACAAACACATGAAAAGATGCTCAACATCACTCATCATCAGAGAAATGCAAATCAAAACCACAATGAGGTACCATTACACGCCAGTCAGGATGGCTGCTATCCAAAAGTCTACAAGCAATAAATGCTGGAGAGGGTGTGGAGAAAAGGGAACCCTCTTACACTGTTGGTGGGAATGCAAACTAGTACAGCCACTATGGAAAACAGTGTGGAGATTTCTTAAAAAACTGGAAATAGAACTGCCATATGACCCAGCAATACCACTTCTGGGCATACACACTGAAGAATCCAAATCTGAAAGAGACACGTGCACCCCAATGTTCATCGCAGCACTGTTTATAATAACCAGGACATGGAAGCAACCCAGATGCCCATCAGCAGATGAATGGATAAGGAAGCTGTGGTACATATACACCATGGAATATTACTCAGCCGTTAAAAAGAATTCATTTGAATCAGTTCTAATGAGATGGATGAAACTGGAGCCCATTATACAGAATGAAGTAAGCCAGAAAGATAAAGATCATTACAGTATACTAACACATATATACGGAATTTAGATAGATGGTGGCGATAACCCTATATGCAAAACAGAAAAAGAGACACAGAAGTACAGAACAGACTTTTGAACTCTGTGGGAGAAGGGGAGGGTGGGATGTTTTGAAAGAACAGCATGTATATTATCTATGGTGAAACGGACCACCAGCCCAGGTGGGATACATGAGTCAGGTGCTCGGGCCTGGTGCACTGGGAGGACCCTGAGGAGTCGGGTGGGGAGGGAGGTGGGAGGGGGGATCGGGATGGGGAATACGTGTAACTATATGGCTGATTCATGTCAATGTATGACAAAACCCACTGAAATGTTGTAAAGTGATTGGCCTCCAACTAATAAAATAATTAAAAAAAAAAAAAAAAATAGAGCATCACCGGTTTTTTCTGCCTCTAAAATTTCTGCACATCAATTCCAAAGAATAGGATTTCCCACCAGGCATCCAAAGCATTTCTCCAGCACCCACTGTGTATCCTACAATTCACTCAGTTCTGACACTCTACACAAAGATAGCATCAGATCCCACAGGATAAGGGTTCAGTCCCACAAGATAGACCTCTAGCCCCATCAGACAACAGTTGCTAATCCTGATTGTCCCTTCTGCTCCTGACTGACCAGCTATGGGTCAGAGATCTCCATGATCCCCTCTTTGGCTTCAGTTAATTAGCTGAAGTGGCTTATAGAACTCAGCAAAACATTTTACTTACTAGATCACTGGCTTATTATATAAGAATATAACTCAAGAACACCCAGATGGAAGAGATGTACCAGGCAAGCCTGTGAGAAGGGGCTTGGAGCTTCCCCACCCTCTCCAGGTATGCCACTCTCTCCAAACCTCCAACCCAGCAGCTCTCTGAAACCTGTCCTTTTGGGTTTCCCTGGAAGCCTCGTTACATAAGCATGATTGTCATTGGCAATTGACAACTGATTCAGCTTTCAACTCCTTTATCCTCCAGGGAAGTCTGGAGGTCAGATTGAAAGTTTCAACCCTCTAAGCCCTTGGTTTATTGTCATGGCTACCATCCATATCCTCAGGTCCAAAAGTCACCTCATTAACAGAATGAAAGACACCTTAGGAAATTCCAAGGCCTTTAAAAGCTCTGTGTCAGAACCCAGGGGTGAAGACTAAATACATGTTCCTTTTTTTTTTTTAAATCGCAGTATCGCAGCTTCCCAATGGGATACCTGAAAATCCCATATTTTTCTCTCGTGCCCTGACAGTCATGTGGCACTGCTTTCTGTGCAGTGTGTAGTAGTGCATTCATGCTAAGTCACTTCAGTCATGTCCAACTCTGCAACCCTATGGACTATAGCCCGCCAGGCTCCTCTGTCCATGGGATTCTTCAGGCAAGAATACAGGAGTGGGTTGCCATGCCTTCTTCCAAGGGATCTTCTCGACCCAGAGATCAAACCAGCATCTCTTACATCACCTGCATTGGCAGGTGGGTTTTTTACCACTAGCGCCACCTGGAAAGCAGGCGTGTAATAGAAAGAACTCTAAAACAGCATTAGAATTCCTGAGTCAGAGTGCTAGCTCCATCAGAGAAGAGCTGTGTAACTCTGAACAAGGCAGTTCATCCCTTGAAATTCAGTTTCTTCTTTGGTAAAAATACCCACCTTCCAAGTTGGTGGTAAGGATTCTATGACTCTAACAAATGTTGACCATGTTGGATGTGCCAAGCACTTGGTGAAGTTTGGGATATAAATTATTAGATAAAATAGTGTGGCTCTTGCCTTTTTATAGAACCTGCAGCCACGTGGGGCAGCTAGACAAGAAGTAGGCAAGCACTTGAATAACTGAAAATTGGGATGAGGGTTCTTGAGGAAGTGAAAGAGCTCAACATTGGAAAATTGAGTGGGCAGGAGCTCCCATTTAGTTAAGGCAGCAAGGGATGGTCTCTCTGGAAAAATGTGTCCAGAAGTTGAGGAGATGCCTGCCAAATGAAGAACAAGGAGAATTTCAGATCTAGGAATGGCATCTTTACAGGCTCGGAGCTGGGAAATAGGAGTAAATAAACATTTACCACATTTGTGTCTGAAGGCACTTTTTAAATCAAATTAGGATAAACCCATGTAAAAAGCTTTAATTGCAAATGAAAATATAGCATTGGCCACCTGCAAAATCCAGCTCAGACTATATTCTTCCCACAAGAGTCAAGATTAACATTCCAACCCAGGGAAGTTTGTTCCATTTCCACAAGATAATGGCCTTTATCCTCCCACACCAAAATTTAGGTGCCTGGACTGAAAAAACACAAGCACTAATGTTTTCCTTGCTTTCCATCATCTACCAAGGAGCAGAACTTCCTCCTCTCTCACTTTTCCATTTCCTCCACCTCCTGTCCTTGCAGATTGGGCAACAATTTCTAAAAATTTCCTGCAGTTGACTGATGACAGGACATGGGTGTCTGGAGTCTGAACTGCCTGACGAGAGCTAGGACGAGATGTTGAAAAAGAAGCCAGGAGGGTCCCTGTCTGATCCTCTGCTCCCTCTCTCCTGTTGGCGCCTGGAGTTGGGGGTGACTGTCAGTAGCGCTGAGCTCCTACACTTTTTTCCAAATGTTTTGATGTTTAAATATTTTGTGCACCATCCTTAAATATATCTATGGTATGTAAGGAACACTGGTAATGCTAATGCAGGAAGGACCTATTATAAGGGAATCCTTGGAAAACAGAGAATGCTACGGTTTTTTCTACTGAATGTTCCTTACATGGGAGATGTAACTGAAGTCTCAGGAAAATATTTTTCTGCCCACCCCCTTGAAAGTTATCCAGTGTCTGACCTTAGTCATCCTCTCTGACCTTAGTCATCCTCTATGACATTGTCACATTCCTTACAGCATTTATCAGTCTCTGAAATGTTACTGTTTATTTTTTCTATTTATTGTCTATCTCCCCCACTACAACATAAGCATCCTAAATTCAGGCACTCACCATCCTGTTCACCATGTGTCCAGCTTTTAAAACAGTGTCTATCATATAATGGTTAATCAGTGGCTGACTGATGAATGTACCTATAGATCAAGTTATAATAATGACAATGATCACTTCCATAGCTCTCATCAAGTTCTAGGCACTCCTCCAAGTACTTTAAACATCTTAATTCACTTAATCCTTTTGGTAAACACAGGAGGTAGGCATTAGTATTATTCCTACTTGTAGATGATAAACTAAGGCACAGAGAAATGGTGTGTTTTGCCCAAGCTGACATAATAAGTGCCAGAACTAGGATTCAAACTCAGTCTGTCTGACTCTAGAATCTACACTTTAATCCACTACACTGATATTCCACAGAACATGTTGTTGTTCCAAAAGAAATATCCATGATATCAAAACAAAATAAAACTCTTTGAAACAAAATTATTTTCCACAAATAAGATGCTTCATCTGTTTAACAAAAGGAAAATTCAAATGTATGTGTGTGTGTGAAGGAAAGAGAATAGAAAATTTGGTACTGTGAACATTTTTTAGGGATTTCTTGGTGGTAAAGGATCCACCTGCCATTACAGGAGACATAGCTTTAATCCCTGGATCAGGAAGATCTCCTGTAGAAGGAAATGGCAACCCACTCCAGTATTCTTGCCTGGGAAATCCCATGGACAGAGGAACCTGGAAGTCTACAGTCCATGAGGTCACAAAAGAGTCAAACACGACTTAGTGAGTGAACAAGTTTTAGCCTAAACTCTTGGATTATCAGAAATCACCTTTGTTTCTTCCTACATCTCACACTTAGAAAAATACTCTTGAGACCATCTGAAGGAAAACTAAAGGAAGTGTCTCTTCTATAACAAATACCATGTCTACCCTGTGCAGGGTGCTCATACAATCATCAAACCAGGCCAAGAATGGTTTCAGGAACTTCCTGACATCTTTTGATTTGCTGGTCACTTGGTGTATGGATCTAATAGTGATGGTGGCAATGGTGAGGACTCAGGCTGGTGGAATGCGGAAGGAGGATTACAAATGTATGAGTGTCATGGGCTTGTCCAAAGAAATAAATACAGAGGCAGTGGTCCTGCATCTCTCTTTGAGTCCCTTTGGTCTTGCATCTTCAAATCTAAAAGATAATGATCTAGCCTGTCTCCAGTTATTGGACAGCACAAATTCCATGCTGCCTATAAAATGAGATCAAATCTCTAAATCACTGTTATCTGAAGCCAGGAGTCTGGCTCTTAAACAAAAGAGTGAAAAGAAAATCGATGAGTCTGAAACCTTAGCCTGTCTTCTTGGCTATCTGATCAGTTAAGATTCCCAGAAAAAAAAGTAAAATGAAGGTAATTGATGACAAATTTGTGCTCAATCTTTTTCTCAGAGGTTGGCAGTGTTTTTAAAGTATGATCTTGGTTTATCCCATGATGGCCTTATAAAATGGTGTACAGATTTCCACATGAGTTTCATTTGAACTTTAGTCTACACATCCAGCCCGACTCTGAACAGCCACTGAAATCTTTTGGCTCCAAAGGAGTTTCTTGAAAAAAGAAAAACCATTTTCAACCAAAGCTTTAATCATACCATTTCCCTTTCAGACCAGTTGAACAGATAAATGCATACTCATGAATTAAAACTGGTATTTTTAGGAAGGGCAGAAAAAAAAAAAAAGGCCCAGATCTCCTCATTATGTGCTTCACTCTTTCCTTAAGGAAAAATATTTACTACTCTACAATCATTTTGATGATTATAATTTTAAAAGTTTTATGAGCGGTACATCACAGAACTACTTTTTCATTGTATTGTTCACTGCTTAAAAAATGTGCATGGCCTGATGCCTAAGGACCTTGCAAGCCCTCCCTTGTGTATCTTACCTTATTTCTTCAGTTGTCAGACTGGTTCTCCTCAGTGACTCACACATAGAGTTTCAATTATATAGTTCTCTCTTCTTTTCTATAAGCCAAAATCCTACCACCTATCCTTCAAATTCTTCCTTTTCCCCCTCACTTTCTAACTCTAATTCATGTTACTTTCTGAACTCTTAGAGGAATTTATCTCTAGTATCCTCCTTTGGTTTTATATTTTGACCTTTAAAAAACGTTTTCTGCTATTACAATTGCCTTTTCAAGGAGATATATGCAGTTTAAGGGTAGAGCACTCTCTCAGTTAGTAATGCATTTATCTTCAAGTAAGAAAAACTAGGAAAATAGGTTTATTGTTCTCGTGGAACAAGAAACATTTAACCCCCAAATAGCCAAAGCAATCTTGAGCAAAAGGAACAAAAGTGGAAGTGTCATGCTCCCTGACTTCCGACTATACTACAAAGCTACAGTAATCAACACAGTATGATCCTGGCACAAAACAGACACAGATCGATGGAACAGAATAGAAAGCCCAGAAATAAAGCCGCACACCAAAATAAATTGATTCATGACAAAGGAAGCAAGAAATTATAAAGATAAAAGATAATTTCTTTAATATGTGATGCTGGGGAAACTGGACAACTGCTTGTAAAAGAATAAAATCAGAACATTCTCTCACACCATATATAAAAATAAACTCAACATGGATTAAAGGCCTACATGTAGACCAAAGACAATAAAACTCCTAGGAAAAAACAGGCAGACCAGTGTTTGTCATAAATCATAGCAATATTTTCTGTATTTGTCTTCTAAGGCAAAGAAAATAAAAGCAAAAATAAATCAATTGAACTTAAATTTAAAAACTTTTACATAGCAAAAGAAACCATTGATGAAACAAAAAAACAACCACTGAATGGGAGAAAGTATTTGCAGTTGGTATGACAGATAAGGCGTTAATACCCAAAATATATAAACAGGTTATGCAGCTCAGTATCAAAAACACAACTCAATTAAAAATAGGCAGAAGACCTGTATAGGTATTTTTTCCAAAGAAGATATATAGATGTCCAACAAATGCATGAAAAAAATGCTCAACATCACTTATCATCAAAATTAAAGTAAATATTACCTCACACCTGTCAGTGTGTTACTGCTACTGCTAAGTCACTTCAGTCGTGTCCGACTCTGCGACCCCATCCCTGGGATTCTCCAGGCAAGAACACTGGAGTGGGCTGCCATTTCCTTCTCTAATGCATAAAAGTGAAAAGTGAACATGAAGTCGCTCAGCCATGCCCAACTCCTTGCAGCCCCATGGACTGCAGCCTACCAGGCTCCTCCGTCCATGGGATTTTCCAGGCAAGAGTACTGGAGTGGGGTGCCATTGGCTTCTCCGCCTGTCAGCATGGCTATCATCAAAAATCCACAAATAACAAATGTTGACAAGGACATGGAAAAAAGGAAACCCTGTACACTGTTGGCAGAGATGTAAATTGTTGCAGCCAGTATGGAAAACAGTATGGATGTTCCTCAAAAAACTAAAAACAGAACGACTGTGATCCAGTAATTGTACTCTTGAGTATATACCCAATGAAAACAAAAATACTCGTTCAAAAAGACACATTCAGCCCAATGTTCATAGCAGCATTAATTACAATGGCTGAGATAGGGGAGCAACCTAAGTGTCCATCAACAAGTGAGTGGATAAAGAAGATGTGGTGTATATACAGTTGAATACTACTCAGCCATAAAAAAGAATGAAATTCTGTCATTTGCAACAACATGAATGGACCTAGGGAGTATTTTACCTAGTGAAATGAGTCAGACAGAGAAAGGCAAATACTGTCTGTTATTATTTGTATATAGAATCTAAAAAATAAAGCCAATGAATACGATAAGGCAGAAACAGACTCACAGATGTAGAGAACAAATTAGTGGTTACTGATGGGGAGAGGGAAGGAAGGAGGGGCAAAATAGGGGTAGTGGATTAAGAGGCACAAACTACTATGTGTCAATATAAAATAAATAAGCTATCAGGGTAGAGCTTCCCTGGTGACTCAGATGATAAAGGACCTGCCTGCAATGCAGGAAATCCGGGTTTGATCCTTGGGTTGGGAAGATCCCCTAGAGAAGGAAATGGTTACCCACTCCAGTATTCTTGCCTGAAGAATCCCAATGACAGGGGAGCCTGGCAGGCTGCAGTCCATGGAATTGCAAAAAGTGAGACATGACTGTGCAACTAACACTTTTAAGCTATAAGAGTATAATGAACAGCACAGGGAATATAGCCAATGTTTCATGATAACTTTAAATGGAGTATAATCTGTAAAAATATTGAATCATTGTGTTGTACACTTGAAACTAATAGAATATTTAAATCAACTATACTTCAATTTTAAATGTTTTAAATTAAATAACAACAAAAAAGAAACACTTAACATGTCCTTAAATAGACTTAAATAGACCAATCTTGACAGATTCAGTCTTTCTTTGTCATCATGAAAGAGTTATTAGAATGTTTGACTCAACTGACAAACTGCTGAAGCAGGAGATATTAACCATTTTAAAACCATAAACTCCCAAACTTAGTCAATAATATTCTAACTTTATACTTCTTCTGTGCACTATTTGTGCCCTCTCCTAGGCAATAAACTCCATGATGACTGGAATAATGGCTCCCTGTTATATTTCTAATTATTTGTTAAATAAGTAAACCACCATAGTCACCCAAAAACTCTTGTACATAACACAACCTGGTAGTTTGTGTTCTACATGTTATTTTCTGACTTTGAAAGTCTCTGTCATCTATGTATATTCATTTTGGTTTAGGGTTGCTAATTTTTAGATCAACAGATTTTAGTTTTCTACTTTACAAGATCTCTGTTGATTCTTTCCTTCCTTCATTCATGTTGTTTTCTGGGTCCAGTCATGTTCCAGAAAGGCATATGCAATTAACATGGTACCTCCCAAACTCTTGACAGCCCACCTGAAAATTCTCAGTTGCTCCTAGGCCATGCCATTATTACATGTAGCTCAGCCTGTGTGCCAGACTTTCTGAAGAGATGAACAAAGCATATCCAGCCAGTGGTCAACTGAGCATGCCAAAGGAATCAAACAAAATCAACAAATAGTTATTGAGCAACAAAAATGTAGGATTGCAGACTTGGATGAAACCTGAGAAATCATCTGTTCCTACTTCCTCTTTTCTAAAAAGTATTATATGTTGTTTTTCTCTTTTCTTATTTTATAAGCAAATGAAATCACAAAATACCCTTCATTTAACAAAAGAGGAAAATGAAGGGCAAGATCACATAGATAGTGAGTGATCAGAAGTCATTTTTGTGCTTCTGGTTCATGCCCTATACTCTTTAGAGGGACCATGTGTGGGGTTCTCTGCTGGGGAGATAAAGGACACAGAGGAGTTATAGTAACAGGCTTCATCTGTGGAATATGTTTAGTGCTTTAGCACATGTGACCATCACATTTGAATGGATCAGCAAGGATTTTTAACACCACATTAGTTTTGAGCTTTCATCTTCTTCCTCTGGATTTGCATCTCCTTCTGCATTGCCTGATTCAGCGAGAGCCACACCATACACCTGGTCAGCTTCTTTCTGTGTGACTCTTCAGTTATGATAAAATTATTTACATATAATTATTTATTTTAAGCCCCCTCTCCTAAATTATAAACTCCATGAGAACAGATATAATGCCTGCCTCTTATATCACCAGTTATTTGTGGAATGGCTAAATCACCATGGTCATCTAAACTTCTACATAACCTACAGCCTGGTAGTTTGTATTCTATATAGTATTTACTGAATTTGAAAGTCTAATGTTTGTTCTTTTGCCTTTATTCCTACCATAGTTGCCTTAGTTCAGCCCCTCATCACCCTCTCTCTAGTCTCCTAAGTGATCTCCCTTGCCCAGCCTCCATGCTCTTCAGATGGAGCTACTTTTCTCAAACACAAACTTGATCACATGATACTTCTGAGTTTATAATATCACCAGCTTCATGGTGTCCTGTAATTTTCATTCATTCATTCATTCACCCCAAAATGGTTTTTGAGAGGCTATCATTTGGTAGGCACTGTATGAGAGGCTTTCCATGTAGAGGTTAATATAATAGTTGTTCTCAAGGAGCTTGTAGAATAGTGAGGATGATTGATGATAAGCAGATGTAAAACACTTAAATATCTAATCACCATTTGTGATGACATTCAGTACAAAGGAAAAAACTAAGGTGATAAAAAGGAGACTAATAAGGAGGACAAACGACAAGGGAGAGAGAGAGACTTAGATTGTGTGGGTGGCACTAGTGGTAAAGAACCCTCCTGCCAATACAGAAGACATAAGAAATGTGGGTTTGATCCCTGGGTCTGGAAGATCCCCTGGAGGGAGGGCATGGCAATCCACTCCAGTGTTCTTGCCTGGAGAGAATCCCATGGACAGAGAAACCTGGCAGGCTGTGGCCCATACCATCACAAAGAGTCAGACATGACTAAAGGAACTTAGCATGCACACACACATGTAGGAAACACTTATCTGAAATGTAAGGTTTCAGATAGAGACCCTTTGAAATAGAAAGAGCTGTCCATGTGAAGGTGCAGAGAGAAAAGGATTTGCACAAAAGCAACATACAAGGGATGAATGCCCTTTGGTGGAAAAGAACTTGCATTCTTGTCTGTGAATTGAGGGTGTCGCTATAGATACTGAATCCTTCTAGTTCTACAAGTCAATCACTTAAGAGCTTATGTTTAAATGTAAAGTATTAGGTGATTTACAATTTTTATTTTTTACTGTGCCACTGTGTTTTTCCAACAACACTTGGTAAATAGTTTGACCAAGGAAGACTAACAGATCCTAGGTCGGAAGTTAAGAATTCAAATAGCTCAGTGCCTCAGACTGCATGTATGTGTTTAGTCATTCAGTTGTGTCCAACTCTTTGTGACCCCATGGATTGTTGCCCGTCAGGCTCCTCTGTCCATGGGGATTCTCAAGGCAAGAATACTGGAGTGCATTGCCATGCCCTCCTCCAGGGGATCTTCCCAGCCCAGGGATCGAATGCAGGTCTCCCGCATTGTAGGTGGATTCTTTACAGTCTGAGCCACCAAGGGGGAAGCTCTCAGACTGCATGGTCTTATCCATGGTCTTATCCACTTATAGCTTGGCACATTTTCTTTTGAAAATTTCCATACATCTTTTGGAATCTTTCCTATTTATTCCTTAGCCACAGGACTCCCTTCCCTTAGTATAAACATTGACTTAAGACATTTAATCAATGACTTTGCTGTATTTTTCCAGTGTTTGTCAAATTTCAGGGCTTGTGTATTCTGATGTAAGGGTTCTTGTGCAGTATATCAGCAAAGAAACAGACTAAACACCTAGAGTATGTAACAGTCCCTAAGCGTTGGTCAAGAAAATCTTGGTCCAGTCTTCATTTGACTTACTGTCTTCAATAAAGAGATCCAAAATATATGTATCATATACAACATATATAACACATAGGGCAAACTGCTTGCTAGCAGGATACACATGTTCTTTCTCTCTTAATCTTAAACAGACTATTTAAATTCAATTGCTCCTATTACAATTTATATCAATAATAATATACTTCACATAGCCTTTAAAAATCAATCCATTTTGTGTATGAGAAACTGAGACTGGTCACCAGTCAATGTTCTTTTCCCAATTCACATAGCAAATTATATAACCAAACATGAACACTTTGTCTCCTTTGAAAATGAGGTTAGATGGTAAGTAGGGAACACTTTATGTAAATCCCAAATTTCAGAGAGGTAAAATGTCTACATTCTTTTGTTTTCACCCTGATTAGGTTTTGCATAAGAGGAAAATTATCACCTCTACTTATTTGTATAAGTATATACTTTTTGAAAAACTAATAATGGAATATATTGGACTGAGAATGTACAATGCCCACACCTAGCCCAGTAGCCTCCCTGCTCAACTTGAAGAATGCTTCATAGCATTTGCTTCTCTGGAACAACTGAGTAATGACTCAGCGTAATTATTTCAATCTCTCCTGATACTCAACTAGGGTCTGATAAATTTCTTGGCCTAGTCTTATCTTTATTTGGCTTTGAGCATTTTCTAGAATAAGTTCAACATTCTAATGCAAGCATGAGTCTCAACCCCTTCTTAAATCAGAGTACAACAAAACAAAATTCCTTAAAACAAATATACTGCACTAAAATGTTAACAGACACTTAGCTCTAGAAAAGGGAGTAAGCATTTCAGTATGTTTAATTTTTATGTCTCAAGAGATTTGAACTAAAAAACAGAAATACAGTTTTCTGTGGTATTTATTAAGTTCTACCTCAACTATATACTTTTTATGTCTGAAAAGTGAGCAATGAACATATATTTAAATTCAATAAAAGGATTCCATGTTTCAGTTTTTTAGTATGTGAGAAAATTCAAAACAAAGTATCCATCATTCCTTCTGTTGGCTTCTCACTGGAACTTGAATGATGCAACTGAGCATTAAACATGGATTCAAAGACCACACAAAACCTTATGTGAAGCTCACCTAGAGCAGATAAGAAGAGATCCTGATGTTCTGTCTTACCTGCTATGTAAGAGAACCCAGTTCTTCACCAAGTTTGGACTAGGACAGGCTATAATTAGTTATAAAGGGGGTATATTTGACCCTTAAAAGAATTTCAACCCTGAGGCCAGCAGTGGTGCTGTCTAGTCAAAATAGATGCCTCTCAAACCTTCAGAAGACTGCAGCAACTCACAACTGGTCATATTTGTAATCTTCCATGTACTCACTGCTGCAAAAACTTGACAATGCACCCACACACGTGCATGCACTCGCACACGCACACACACACACACAAAGCAGTTGGGTATAACAGAGAAGTATAATCCCTCTGTATCCACTGCATACAGGATAAACCTTGGCTGCACAGTCTCAGATCTGGTTAGAATTTGGTTGAAAATGCCAACATGATTGATTACCTGTACTAGAGCATCAGAGGAAAATGAGCAGGATACTCTGTTCTGTTAGCTCAGCACCAAACTGTGAAGTTATAGGTAGTGAATCAAGAGCCTGAACCACAGAGCCTAATTTTTCACCAAGCTACCTGCACCAAGAAAAAATGTGATGAGCAACCTTTACCTAACTGATACTACTTAGACATTTTCCATTTTTAGCACATAAACTCAATGATAACACCTCTGGGGTATTTTGACTGCGATCACATATGGCCTAAAAGAATGCCAAAATCCTGTGTTGTTGGTAAACAGTTGATCAGATATCTTTCAAAGCAATAACAACCATGCAGAAATAGCAATTTCAGCAACTACTTTTGGTATGACACTCACCAACCATTTGGAGAAAACTAACATTCTGAAAGGAACTCCAGCTGTGCCAATGATTTAGAATTGGAAAAAGCAGTAAGATGTGTTCATTTCACCATTTGGGGAAAAAAATTCTTCTTTTATATTGTTTCCGTCAACTAATTTCTTGTGACAAAATTGGGTTAAAAATTGAGAGCATTTAAAAAAAATTTTTTTACAGAGATCTTAGGAAGAACTGTGAAAGTAACTTTCATACAGTGAGCTCCATAATTAAAGGGGATTAGAAAATATGAGCTGGCCACATGCTGGGAGAAAATGAGCCTTGACATTGGGACTGTGACAAGAGAGTGTTTTAAAATTGTATACCCCCTGTAAAGGCATGAAACTCATGTCTTCCGCTCTTCAAACTGATAATTCCTACCTAGCTCCCCAGAGTGAGAGACCCCCACCCCTAGTGTATGGAGAGAGAATTATTTCCTCACCTTCAGTTCATTGGTCATTGTGGCAGCATGACCCTGAGAAGGAATTTTAATATCTGGTTCTGCTTTTCCTCAGGGCTTCATTGATAGTGCTTTAAAATCCATTCTGAAACATATCGTACTGCTTTTTCCAATTCTAAATCATTGGCACAGCTGGGGTTCCTTTCATATATATGTTTTCTCCAAATGATTGGTGAGTGTCATATGAAAAGACATCACCCAAAACTACTTCTCCCCTTCACCTCAAGTCACGAGCCAAAATTTCTTTATTCGAGAAGGCACAGTCTGGCCTCTGTGAATCCCTAGTGGAAACATAGTGTGCCTGGGGGCTAAGAACCTCAGGTCAGTGTTAGTTAATACCCTGGCAGAGATTATTTGTCCCACGCAACTCCCATACAACTCAGGACTTGACGGTTAGTAAATTCTAAGGGAATAATCCAGAAGCTAGATTAGAAGGGCCATGACAATGAGCCCCCATCAGATGATAGCTGGAAGGACTGTTTTTGAGTTATGGAAGTTGGGGCTACATTTTCAAAGAGGAAAGCATGGACCCAGTAAATATTGAACCAGAGAAGGGCCTTAGAAAGGTCATTGTTCAGATACAAAAACACTGGGATGAAAGAGTTTGGTGATTTGCCAGAATCAAGGTAGCAAATTAGTGATGAGCCAGAACAGCACCTCAGTCTCCTGACTTCCAATCCATGCTCTTTCCATTCTGCCAGAAGGAACTTAACCTCAAGCATGGGACAGGTAGAGGAGTACAGTTCAGTTCAGTTCAGTCACTCAGTCATGTCGACTCTTTGCGACCCCATGGACTGCAGCACACCAGGCATCTCTGTCCATCACCAACTGCTGGAGTTTACTCAAACTCATGTCCATTGAGTCGGTGATGCTATCTAACCATCTCATCCTCTGTCGCCCCTTCTCCTCCCACCTTCAATCTTTCCCAGCATCAGGGTCTTTTCTAATGAGTCAGCTCTTCACATCAGGTGGCCAAAGTATTGCAGTTTCAGCTTCAACATCAGTCCTCCCAATGAATACTCAGGACTGCTTTCCTTCAGGATGGACTGGTTGGATCTTCTTGCAGCCCAAGGGACTCTCAGGAGTCTTCTCCAACACCACAGTTCAAAAGCATCGATTCTTCGGCACTCAGCTTTCTTTATAGTCCAACTCTCCCATCCGTACGTGACTACTGGAAAAACCGTAGCCTTGACTAGATGAACCTTTGTTGGCAAAGTATGTCTCTGCTGTTTAATATGCTGTCTAGGGTTGGTCATAACTTTCCTTCCAAGGAGTAAGCATCTTTTTATTTCATGGCTACAATCACCATCTGCAGTGATTTTGGAGCCCAAAAAATAATAAAGTCTGCCACTGTTTCCACTGTTTCCCCATTTATTTGCCATGAAGTGATGGGACCGGATGCTGTGATCTTTATTATCTGAATGTTGAGCTTTAAGCCAACTTTTTCACTCTTCTCTTTCACTTTCATCAAGAGACTCTTTAGTTCTTCTTCACTTTCTGCCATAAGGGTGATGTCATCTGCATATCTGAGGTTATTGACATTTCTCCCGGCAATCTTGATTCCAGCTTGTGCTTCTTCCAGCCCAGTATTTCTCATGATGCATTCTGCATATAAGTTAATAAGCAGGGTGACAATATACAGCCTTGATGTACTCCTTTTCCTATTTGGAACCAGTCTGTTGTTCCATGTCCAGTTCTAACTGTTGCTTCCTGATCTGCATACAGATTTCTCAAGAGGCAGGTCAGGTGGTCTGGTATTCCCATCTCTTTCAGAATTTTCCACAGTTTATTGTGATCCACACAGTCAAAGGCTTTGGCATAGTCAATAAAGCAGAAATAGATGTTTTTCTGGAACTCTCTTGCTTTTGCGATGATCCAGCAGATGTTGGCAATTTGATCTCTGATTCCTCTGCCTTTTCTAAAACCAGCTTGAACATCTGGAAGTTCACGGTTCACGTATTGTTGAATCCTGGCTTGGAGAATTTTGAGCGTTACTTTACTGTGTGAGATGAGTGCAATTGTGCGGTAGTTTGAGCATTCTTTGGGATTGCTTTTCTTTGGGATTGGAATGAAAACTGATCTTTTCCAGTCGTGTGGCCACTGCTGAATTTTCCAAGTTTGCTGGCATATTGAATGCAGCACTTTCACAACATCATCTTTTAGGATTTGAAAGAGCTCAACTGGAATTCCATCACCTCCACTAGCTTTGTTTGTCTCCTTTGATGCTGCCTAAGGCCCACTTGACTTCACATTCCAGGATGTCTGGCTTTAGGTGAGTGATCACACCATCGTGATTATCTGGGTCATGAAGATCATTTCTGTACAGTTCTTCTGTGTATTCTTGCCACCTCTACTTAATATCTTCTGTGGCTGTTAGGTCCATATCATGTCTGATCTTTATTGAGCCCATCTTTGCATGAAATGTTCTCTTGGTATCTCTAATTTTCTTGAAGAGATCTCTAGTCTTTCCCATTCTATTGTTTTCCTCTGTTTCTTTGCATTGATCGCTGGGGGAGGCTTTTTATCTCTCCTTGCTATTCTTTGGAACTCTGCATTCAGATGGGTATATCTTTCCTTTTCCCCTTTGCTTTTGGCTTCTCTTCTTTTCACAGCTATTTGTAAGGCTTCCTCAGACAGCCATTTTGCTTTTTTGCATTTCTTTTTCTTGGGGATGATCTTGCTCCCTGTCTCCTGTACAATATCACGAACCTCCGTCCATAGTTCATCAGGCACTGTGTCTATCAGATCTAACCCCTTAAATCTGTTTCTCACTTCCACTGTATAATCATTAGGGATTGGATTTAGGTCCTACCTGAATGAGTTCATGATCTGAGACACAGTCAGTTCCTGGTCTTGTTTTGCTGACTGACTGTATAGAGCTTCTCCATCGTTGGCTGCAAAGAATATAATCAATCTGATTTCGGTGTTGACCATCTGGTGATGTCCATGTGTAGAGTCTTCTCTTGTGTTGTTGGAAGAGGGTGTTTGCTATGACCAGTGCATTCTCTTGGCAGAACTCTATTAGCCTTTGCCCTGCTTCATTCTATATTCCAAGGCCAAATTTGCCTGTTACTCCAGGTGTTTCTTGACTTCCTACTTTTGCATTCCAGTCCCCTATAATGAAAAAGGACATCTTTTGGGGGTGTTAATTCTAGAAGGCCTTGTAGGTCTTCATAGAACCGTTCAACTTCAGCTTCTTTAGCATTACTGGTCAGGGCATAGACTTGGATTACTGTGATATTGAATGGTTTGCCTTGGAAATGAAGAGATCATTCTGTCATTTTTGAGACTGCTTCCAAGTATTGCATTTCTTTTGTTGACTATGATGGCTACTCCGTTTCTTCTAAGGGATTCTTGCCCACCATAGTAGATATAATGGTCATCTGAGTTAAATTCACCCATTTCAGTCCATTTTAGTTTGCTGATTCCTAAAATGTTGATGTTCACTCTTGCCATCTCCTGTTTGATCACTTCCAATTTGCCTAGATTCATGGACCTAACGTTACAGCATCAGACCTTGCTTCTGCATCCACAACTGGGTGTTGTTTTTGCTTTGGCGCCATCTCTTCATTCTTTCTGGAGTTATTTCTCTCCACTGATCTCCAGTAGTACCAACCTGGGGAGTTCATCTTTCAGTGTCCTACCTTTTTGCCTTTTCATACTGTTCATGGGGTTCTCAAGGCAGGAATGCTGAAGTGGTTTGCCATTCCCTTCTCCAGTGGACCACATTTTGTCAGAATTCTTCACCATGACCCGTTCATCTTGGGTGGCCCTACATGGCATGGCTCGTAGTTTCATTGAGTTAGACAAGGCTGTGGTCCACGTGATTAAATTGGTTAGTTTTCTGTGATTATGGTTTTCATTATGTCTGCCCTCTGATGGAGAAGGATAAGAGGCTTATGGAAGCTTCAAAATGGGATAGACTGACTGAGGGGGATACTGGGTCTTGTTCTATGAAAGGGGCCATGCTCAATAAATCTTTGATTCAATTTTCTGTTGATGGGTGGAGCTGTGTTCCCTCCCTGCTATTTACCTGGGGCCAAACTATGGTGGAAGTAATGAAGATAATGGTATCCTCCCTCAAAAGATCCCGTGCGTGTACTGCTACAGACTGTGCCCCCAACCCTGCAGCAGGCCACCACCAACCCACCCCTTCACCAGAGACTCCTGGATACCATTGATTTCTGGAAAAGTGAAAGTGAAAGTTGCTCAGTCGTGTCTGACTCTTTGTGACCTAATGGATATACAGTCCATGGAATTCTCCAGGCCTTTCCCTTCTCCAGGGGATCTTCCCAACCGAGGGATTGAACCCAGGTCTCCCACATTGTGGGCAGATTCTTTACCAGCTGAGCCACCAGGGAAGCCCAACAATACTGGAGTGGGTAGTCTATCCCTTCTCCAGCAGATCTTCCCAATCCAGGAATCAAACCGGGGTCTCCTGCCTTGCAGGCAGATTGTTTACCAACTATCAGGGCTATCAGGGAAACCCTTAAAAAGTGAAAGTGAAAGTCACTCAGTTGTGTCCAACTCTTTGTGATCCCATGGACTGTATATATAGTTCATGGAATTCTCCAAGCCAGAATACTGGAGTGGGTAGCCTTTCCGTTCTCCAGAGGATCTCCCAACCCAGGGATCAAACCCGGGTTTCCAGCATTGCAGGCAGATTCTTTACCCCAGGGAAGCCCTGGAAAAATAAACCCAAATTTGTGCTTTAAATTTCCCACATTCCTAGCAACCTAATTCTCTCCAGGGGAAAGGAAAAGGTGAGTTAGACTGAAATAAGGAAAGATTTTGTAAAGCTAGCTTAATGAGGAGTGTTGTCACCTCTTGTTTTTGTCCTAGACAAAATATTCTAAGTCTTTTAAGATTTCTCTTTTGTTCTTTACTTGCTGCTTCTCCGATCTCCTGTCACTGTCCCATTTGTTTTTAGGAATGGATCATGGAGATCGGAAACACACACACAGCAGAAACACACACACAGCAGACACATCTGCCCATTGGGTAAAAAGAAAAGTATGAGTGTACATGAGTAAGTCTGTGTTCATGTGTGTGCAGGCCATGATGTGTAGCAACTTCAAGAGGAGCCCCAAAATTAATGAGTCCTCCTCAAATAACTGGGTGCAAGGTGGCCTGTATTCAACCCAGCAATTGTGCTGGAACCCGAAATTAGAGTCTGAATTGTTCTTTGTTGCCTTTGTTTCAAGTTCAGCACCAACTTTTTTTTTTTTTTTTGCTATAAAAAAATAAATCTGAAAACAATAAGTCTTGTTCATTGACATAAACCGGCTGTCGGTTCCTTGTGGGACCCATGCTGATAAAAACCAGGGAAAAACTATTTTATTTGCAATGTAAAGAATTTTAGCCTGTGGAGATTTTTTTTTTTTTTTTTTTTTAGTTCAATAGCAGTAAAGGTAGGGACAGCAACCAAATAAGCTGTTAAAATCTGTATCCCCCGCCCTCACCCTTCTTCCAGTCCCGAGAGACATAATTAAAACTCCAGAAAGTGAGAAGCTGTTACTAATACTAACATAACTATTTAGTGCAACAGAATCATGCATTTGCCAACTTCATTTTTTTTAAATAGTGCAAGCTGAACTTTATTTTGCTATTTCACATACAAAGGCCTTTTCTCGATGTAAGTGCTTTCATATGATTTGCCAATCGGCCTGTTAATAGTTGTTAAGGAGTAGACATGTTGGCCAGCCATGGGGCCATACTTCTCAGGACCGCTGTGTACACTTCAGATGTGTACTTCACTCCTTCTGCTGGAAATGGTCTAGTTGATGGCTTCCCTGGTGCTCAAACAGTAAAGAATCTGCCGTCAATGCAGGGGACCCGGGTTTGATCCCTGGGTCAGGAAGATTCCCTGCAGAAAGGAATGGCTATGCACTCCAGTGTTCTTGCCTGGAGAATCCCATGGACAGAGGAGTCTGGTGGGCTACAGTCCATGGGGTGGCAAAGAGTCAGACTTGACTGAGAGACTAAGTACTTTACACTGGTTTTTTACATATTAGCCTCATCCCAGATCTGTTTAGAAAGAGACTTGCAACTCTAGTTGACTAAACTGTCCTCTGTAAGATTTTTTATGCAATCAGAATAAAGATTGAAGCAGATGGAAATATGCATATATAATAACTAGCATTTTTGTTAAGGTGAATAAAAGTAAGCATGCCTAAGCCTCGGCCCAGAGTTTATATAGACGTTGTTCAAAATTTGCAGAAAGCGACTGGAAGGGGAGTAGATTTTAACCTTGTTTTTCATATTGGGGCACTACTGTTGAGGGGTCAACTTCCTCCTACACACACACACACACACACACACACACACACACCCCTGGTCTGGCTCACTTCCAAAGTTCCAGACACCTCATGAGGAAGAAACTTTTCTCAAGATTAAATTCTCACTTGTCAGGTTCCAAAGGTACTCGACAGCAACTGCATTGAACTTTAAGACTTTATGAACTCCTCCCTCAGTCAACTGATATAATAATGTGAGTGTATCTAAGAATTCAGCAGAGTCCTAGATCTGCCCCTGGAACCAGTTGTCCTGGGAATTTCTAAAAACACTTATGAATTCCCCAAGGGAATCTTCCAGCTAATTTTAGGGCTCTGCATCCAAGGTCACTGAAAGAGTTGGAGTGTTCGGGTCAAATTTCTAGGTGGCTTTGTGTATTTGGCACTTCTGTTCCATTCCTAACCAGCCAGAGTGGAACTTTTCGTTCTCCATTCACTTGTGGTGCACACCCTGCTCCCATGGAGACCTTTGGCCACTCCCTCCTCAACACACACTTAAAATCTCAGGCACATATCCTCTCTGAATTGAATGGAAGGTTAAGTCCATTAAGGTTAACCTTAGGAAGGTTAAGTCTTCTCTGTCTGTGTCTGAGTATCTATAATGGGAGATAAGTAATGACTTCCACAGGTGTTGTGAGACTAAATGGGATAATACAGGTAAGGAGTCTGGACAGGGGTTTCACAAGTGATTCAAGCGGTAAGGAATCTACCTGCAACTCAGGAGACCTGGGTTCAATTCAGGAATGGCAACCCGCTCCAATAGCCTTGCCTGGTGTGTTCCATGGGCAGAGGAGCCTGGTGGGCTTCAGTCCATGGGGTGTCAGAGTTGGACATGACTGAGCAACTAACACTACCAGTACTAACAAGTCTGGAAAGTGACAAGCACATAGGAAGAGTCAGTGCATCAGGTTTTACCATCATTATCATCACAGCTTTGAGCTAGAGGCACCAAAATGCCTTCCATCAATCTAGGACAGTCGTTGATAAACTGTAGCTATGGGCCACATTCAGCCTGCCACTTGCTTTTATATGGCTCATGAACTTGGAATTGCTTTTACATTTTTAAATGATTAGAAAAATCAAAAATTTCTATTTCATGATATGGAAAACTTATATGAAATTCAAACTTTAGGTCTACAAGTAAAGTTTTATTGGGACACATCCCAGTTCATTTCATCAGCAAACGGTCTACTGCTTCAGTGTAGAATGGTTGCAATAGAAACCATGTGTCTGGCAAAGATGGTACTTTTTTCATCAAAATTTTACCAATCCCTCACCTTGGAGATGATGTAAAGTATGGGTCATCCTCCAAACCACCAGAGGATATTCAACCCACTTGGAAGATGTTTGAATCAGGGTCAGAAAAGATAATTTTGCCATTTCATTTGAGACTGTTTTCCACCATTCTCCCACTAAATTGATAGTAACCCTTTTGAGGAATAGACTATGTCTTATTAGACCTTATGTCCTCTGTGGAGTCTCACAAATAGAAGGTAATCAATTATTACTTGATGAATGATGGAGTGAATGAAAATATAAAGATATATGATAGATACATACATGCATATACACATAGTGTTTTAGAACAAATTACCTATTTTTTTATTACCACATATGAAATATTAGAATTATTATAGTCCTGAAGTAGTGATCTAATAATACAGCTAATTAGTAGAAAACAGGACAATATCAAGAATAGTAAAGTGTAACAGAAGAAGCTCTCTGAATTGAAAATCAGCTAACTGTTGACTTTGAAAATGTGCTGACTGATGGCCATGTCCCACAAAATATGCAAAATCAGTACGTAGCTCTTTGGGTTCCATTTACACCTGTTTCCATGAGCCGAGTTGTGTACTTAACAATAATCTGCAATATCTGCTTTTGACAGTGGTACTTGATCCTGAAAATGCATAATCAATAGAATACTTGAAAAAATATCGAGACCAGAATAAAGTGGGGGAAAGTAATATTCACATACCTTCTCTGAGCCAGATGCCAACTGGGTCACCTAGAAATCTAGATTCTCTGGAGCAAGGTTTTCTGTACACATTCTTTGTAAATTGTATCTACTTGCAGCCACTGAATGGGACCATAGCCCAGCAGATCTGCTCATTTTTTGTTATCTCCATAAGCAGTATTGATTGCCCTGGTCAAATCAATTGTGTGGTCATTTCCATTTACACATCATTTAGCTTCTTCAATTGATTGCTTCTGCCAGGCCACAGTCATGCTATTTCAATCACATAGACCCAGGTAGTCTCAACCCCTTCAAATGGAATACTACAACATCAAAACACCAGGCTCTAAAGAATTAACCTAGTATTTTTTAATTTCATAGCAAATTAATGTTAAGATTAATAGGAAACAAATCATCAGAAGGTTATGTTGTTCAGTATATACAAAATCAGACATTTCTGGGATACATATTTCTTTTTTTTTTTTTTAAAGTGTCAGAAATTCGGGGGGGGGGGTTCTTTCTTTTTTTCTTTTATTTTCATTAGTTGGAGGCTAATTACTTTACAATATTGTAGTGGTTTTTGCCATACATTGACATGAAACAGCCATGGATTTACATGTGTTCCCCATCCTGAACCCCCCACCCACCTCCCTCCCCATCCCATCCCTCTGGGTCATCCCAGTGCGCCAGCCCCAAGCACTTGCCTCATGCATCCATCCTGGACTGGCGATCTGTTTCACACTTGATAATATACATGTTTCGATGCTGTTCTCTCAGATCATTCCACCCTCGCCTTCTCCCCTAGAGTCCAAATATTTCTTTTTAAAATTTCTTCTATTTATTTTTAGCTGTGCTGGGTCTTTGCTGCCTGGGTTTGTTCTAGTTGTGAGCAGGGGCAACTCTTTAGTTTCAGTGCACAGGCTTCTCACTGCAGTGGCTTCTCTTGTTGGGGAGCTTGGGCTCTAGGGTGCACGAGCTTCAGTAGTTGCCGCTCTCAGGCTCTGGAGCACAGGATCAATAGTTGTGGTGCGTGGACTTAGTTGCTCTGAAGCATGTGGGATCTTCTCAAATCAGGGATTGGACCAGTGTCTCCTGCATTGGCAAGCGGATTCTTTACCACAGAGCCATCAGGGAAGCCCCATATTTCTTAATAACAATGAAATGGAATATCACCGGTTGTTTTCCAAACCAAGTATGCATTCACCAGCACTGGTGAAATACCTTTGGTAGCAGGTAGCTCTTTAGGTCTCAAATTCAATGATCTTTTTTAAAAAAGAGAAAATAAATGGTGATTTTAATCATCTTTGGTTATTAGATAGTATATTGAACTGAAGTTTTCTGATGTGTTTACTTGGGTCACATAAAGATAGCCTGGAAAAGCAAAGATCCGTGCTTAATGGGAACAAAACCCCCTATCCAGGTTACTTGCAGTGGTGGCAGCAATAAAGGAGGAATGGGAGTATAAAGACAGCTCGTTGCTGGAGGACATGATTTTGCTTTCGCTGTTTTTTTGTTTTTTTTTTTTTTTCAGTTATTAGGAAAAGCAGATTTGCACCTCCTAGCAAAATAACCTGTTAAACAAATATATGCTTTAACAAATAGACTTTAATATGGGCCAGGTAAATTTTATTGAAAATTACAGTAGTGACTAGAGGCCGATTTACTGTTGCTGTCTTTTTAGATGGTGGTGGAGACTGTGCTAAAAATAACACAAAAGACTGTATTCTTGGGGGAAGGGGCAAATGGAGACAAAGCATGTTTCTCAGCAAATACATTAAAAAAGTGGCCTCACCAGATGCCTTATTAATTTTGTAGCAGTGGACGTGTAGCATCATACAGAACAAGACTTAAATGACCTTGAATCACAGGTTTAGAAAGACATCAGGGACTTTCTTATTTATGTTTCAACTTTTTCTGGTCCACTTTCATCTACCAGCACTGGATACCAACCTGTGCCAGACCTAAGATTTTGCTTAACTTTCTCTCCTTCCATCACAACTTACCTGTTCAGTGTGCTATTTGCATTATGAACATTGCAGGTTAATTTTGAGCTGGAATTGTTGTTCTTTCATAAGCAGTGCTATACCTGTCTCTACGGCTTTCACTGTTTAAAACTTTTCTAAGTTTGCTATTCTGTGTGATATATGGAGAAAGCACTGGATGAGAATCTTAAGAAGTGACTTTCAATCCGCTCTGCTAGTACCCCTGCTGCTGCTGCTGCTATTCCTTCTTTGTAAAATAAGATAAATGACATTTGATCTACTTGCTTTTCGTGGTTAAAAGTGAAAGACATTGATGATGTTATTATGCAAATTTGTAAAAATAGCCAAATAGTGTACTTCATCTGTGGAGTAATCTTTTGCTCCCCAAATAATTAATAAACAAGTTTTTTTTAAGTTAAACTTATAGCAAGCCCTATTGCAAATTATATGTTAATGTCTCATATATACTATTTTAAATAATGACTTCTATACTCTTATTAGTAGTTATTACAGTTAGAAAAATCAGATGACATTTCATAATTCACAGTTTTGCTCCTAGTGTGAAAACTCCCATTTAAAAATTGCTTTACAGATCTAATGGAAATGTTTTCACATTATGGTTTCAGAGAAGTTTATTCTAGTACCCTAAACTCTTAATGGTTCTAATTTTATGAATATCAAAACATGCCTATTTATGAAAAACAGATATAGAAGGGAGAGGACTATTCTGTGATCCAGTTAAAACAACATTATATTGAGAAGGGTGGTATAGAGGAAAAAAGCTAGCTAGAGCAGGCCTGAATTCTGTTTCCTATACTTTTCATGTGATCCCTCTACTTTCTTAGAGCCATTGATTTCCCCATCTATAAAAAAGGTCTAATAACTTGAGCAATGTTGTAAAGGTTAGAGAGAATGCATACAGGATGCTTTGTACACAGAATAGATGCTCAGTAAACTGTTATTACTTAAATATCCCCACACACACATCTGCTCTCTTAGGTGCTGCTTGCTAATGTGAAGCTCATGTTGGGTTCCTATGATGCTACCCAAACATATAGTTTCATTGTAGGCTGTCATGTAAGTTCAGGGAATATCCAATTCAATAAAAGATGATTGGTGTCCAACTGCCTTTGCACAAATGCCTCCAAAGTTAAAAATGTGGGGACAGATATCCAAATTCAGTCTTGTTTCTTCTCTCTATGACAAGTCTTTTCCAGTGAAACTTGGCAGGACATTGAGCCCTTTACCCCTAGACATGAATGAAACAAAATTTAGGAAGGAACCAAAATTGGGAAGAAACTAAAATTAGGAAAATAAGTAACCCAATGTGTTTGATTTGGCAGAGAGTTGGAATAATTACCTCGGACAATTTCCATGCAAAATACTAACATTGAATAAAAAATATTTATTTTAATCAAAAGATGTGAAGGTACCACCTGGACAGTGACTTTTGTTCTGGAAGAGCCATCCATAAATAATTAGTTACCATTTGAAAAGTAGAACTGGGCGATTTCACTAAACATCTATGAACCTTTTCCCTTTGAGACATTTGGGTTGATAAAATATTGAGGTGCCGGTGATTTTCTTGGGAACAAAATTAATTCTGTAACTTGTCAGTGTGTTGACAGGGCATGCCCTTTCCAATTTCCAGCATGAAGGCAAATAGTGTTTTATTGAGCCTGACTGAATGTGGGTGAAAACATTCATTATACATTTATTTTATTTCTTTAGAAGAAGCTATTTCCATGATCGCCATTTCCTGGTTTACACTTTGGGAAAATATGAGTTTTCCTCTCATCCAAGAAAACATAGGAGACATCACATCATATTATTTGCCAGTCAGGCACAACAATATTAACCCATAACAACTATCTAGGAATGAATCTATAGGCTGTTCCAAGAGACTCATTTCAGAATCCAGTAAAAATTAAGTTCAAGTGCAAACTCCACCACCCAAAGGATGTTTAGAAGCAGTGGTGTGATGGTAAATCAGCTTCCTGTAGGGAATAGTCCTGATCTGTAGGGTTTACAAATTAATGTGCTCCTAATGGATTGTCCATTTCAACAAACCAACAGTTTAGGAAGCGTTTACAGGATTCCTGAATATTTAACATCTGGCTCCCCCAAAGCACATCACAGCCTTTACAGTGAGTTTTAAAATCTCACACCCTGACTATTGAAAAAATTTTTGGCTCCAAAGGCAGTTTAAAGAAACTGACAGCTGCCTGTTCCTCAAGACTGCATATAAGAACATGTCGGTTTTTCCCATGTACTTGCCTTTCCTGCATGGGTTAAAACAGTCTTTCTTTTCCAGTAGTCAATATCCATTACACTTCTGAAGTTTCTGACACAATGGACCTCTAATGAAAACATCGATTTATACAAATAAAAGATTTTCTCTCTATCCAGCCAGTTAAAAATATAAGATATACTAGCATGTGTTTCCTCTGCAATTAGCCAAGATTTGCTACTTACAGGAGTCAATGCATCTCACTCCTATCCTGGTTCTCAGCTTGCCTTAGAGTTTTGCTAATACCCGTCTACTAGTCAAGTACTGCCTGCCTGTCAGTGACTGGCAGAGTGATTTAATCCTTTTATGTAGTAAAGCGCTTTGAGGCTTGCAAATGGCACTGTTTTAAATCAATACATAATGATTTATTACATATGTGGAGTGCTTATAAATATATTATGAAGCACAAGAGTGCAACAGCATCCTAGACTAGTGGGAGGCATGGGTGGGAGACCTCCATACCGTTTTCTTCTTCATTCTGCTACTGAGATGTCGTGTGACCCTGGGTAATTCATTTCCCTTTGCTGTAATTTGTTTTATATGTTTGGAGAATGGGTCACCAGTGATAGGATTGCAAATGGTTTGAAGACATGGGGTGGTGTATGAGCAATATTCTTTCAAACTAAAAAATAACTATTCTAATATCTCCCAATGAACCAAGCATCACAATGAATACCAAATAGGTATCCTGACTGAAAAGCAAGAGATTCAAATTTGTCAGTCACTCAGTCATGTCCAGCTCTTTGCGACCCCATAAATGGCAGCACACCAGGCTTCCCTGCCCGTCACCAACTTCTGGAGCTTGCTCAAACTCATCTCCATCCAGTTGGTGATGCCATTCAACCGTCTCATCCAACATTTGAAGTAAATGTATAATGGTAAACATAGGATGGGCTTCCCAGAGGACTCAGTGGTAAAGAATCTGCCTGCCAATGCAGGAGATGTGGGTTCGACCCCTGGATCGGAAAGATCCCCTGGAGAAGGAAATGGCAGTTCACTCCAGTATTCTGGAATCCCATGGACAGAGAAGCCTGGAAGGCTACAGTCCAGGAGGGTCGCAAGAGTTAGACATGACTTAGTGACTAAACAACAACAAGACATAGGATGCTTATCATCAGACCCAAGAGCCTATGACCATTATAGGTTGAGGAGAGGAGTGATTAGGACTTGGGAGGGGGTTATGGGTGAAAATCCAATCCTATTTGTAGCATTTTATTTCTCATGTTCAGTGGTGGGTACTCAGGTTTTTGTTGTATACTTTTTAAAACTTCTTTCTGAAAATTTATACCAAGGAGTCCTTAAATAAAATAAAAATGTAGGGACTTCCTTGGCAGTCCAGTGGTTAAGACTCTGCACTTCCAATGCAGGAGCCGTGGGGCTCAGTACCTGGTTGGGGAACTAAGATCCCACATGTCACATGGCCAAAAAAAAAGGTTTCTGTTAGTCATGATATGGGTGAGCTAAGCTGTTATAATGGTGTCATATTTTCCAATGAACAAACAGGAGTTTTTGCTTGTGTCTTATGCTTTCTACAGTCACACAGTTTGGGGAGCTCTAAATGTCCTGTCCACTGGACTTTGTGCAAAGACCATAACAGGAATAACAGTCAGGGTTTAATTAATCCCCATCAAAGCCAACAGCTCATTAACATGTTTCATTAAAATGTTCATTAAAACATTTTTGAAATGTAGGAAATCGAGCCTATGTTATAGCATTTCTATTGACTGAAAGACAAAAGAAATAGAGATATATTTGGGAACTTGTCTAAAATTCAACCCAGCTATGCCTCTCTGTGGGCTGGTCATATAACAGTATCATTGCAGTTTCTCATAGCAATCACTGGTAAGGCACTAGTGACAAAAATTGGACTCTAACTGGACTTTCTATTGGACTCTAAATATATCTTTATTTGAAAGTTCAGTCAGTTCAGTTCAGTCACTCAGTCGTGTCCGATTCTTTGCAACCCCATGGACTGCAGCACACCAGGCCTCCCTGTCCATCACCAACTCCCGGAGCTTACTCAAACTCATGTCCGTTGAGTCGGTGATGCCATCCAGCTATCTCATCCTCCATCGTTCATTTCTGAAAATGAAAGCAATAAAGAAAATATCTTATGGAGATGAGGATAGGGAGAGGGTCTTATTGAGATAACTCTTTATGCCTAAAAAAATGTGTTCCCTCATTGGCATAGCATTCCTCATTCCCAGAATCAGTATGATCTTGTGGTTTAGGCTCTTGGGTGAAGTCACTAGGTGCATCGTTCTTATGAACTAAAAAGAAATCACTCTCATTTATTTGTACGTAATGATTTCTTCCATTGCTCTAAGTAAGGCCGTATTCTTAATTAAAATCAGATGATTTTGACAGCAGCTTGATGTATACATGATTTGAACTCCAGATTCAAAGAGTAAGATTGTGAATACTAATATCCCAACTAGGCTCACTGGGATTTGAATGACACAAAATTTGCCAGTATAGGCTACTGGTCTTCTCTCTGAGGAGGAGGGACCCAGGGAATGGATGAACAGGAGAGACCTGAGAAAGTGCATCTCTACTCTGCCAGCACTCTCACTCATACTGGGGTTTAAAGAGGGAAATTACTGCCAATTATTCTAGGACACTTCATTTGTAATGCATTCCTCCTTGATTGTAACAAGCTAGTTTCCTTACACTTCATTTAAGAAGATTTTAACACTATTTTAGTATCCTTTTTTGAAAAATATTGCAAAATAGCCAACTCATGGGACAATCTCCTACTACATGAGATTATGTAGAGGAAAGAAAAGTAGAGGAAAAAGAACTTTTCTAGAGAATTTCAAATCATGGGATGCATAGGATATATTTCCAGGCAGACATCATCAAAAAACACACATAATCCCTTCTGAAAGCATGCCTGTCCCATCTGTAAGTCACCAACGTTATCACACACATCTGCCACACTGACAAAAGGTCTTAAAGGTATGGTGGATATGGTTGTAAAATAGAATTTCTATGCCATGTGAAGTGGGTGACCAATTCAAAGTTCCAAAGAGAGGTCTCTGGACAACTGGTTTCCAAACAACCTTTCAGGTTAGGAGGAATTCCGGACGAAGCCAGAGTCTGCTTTGACAGCTCCCTCATGGCATGAGAGTTGAATTGAGCCTCAGCCCCCATGGTTTCTGCAATTCTATTCCTCATCACCCCTTCTTAACCCCACCCCTTGGCTACACTTAAAAAAACTACTCCAAAGCTCTCTATTCTAGTCATTGTGTCTCCTTTGAAAGTAGTGGAACCAATCAGCTATCCTAAGCCAGCTGCTTAGATATATGCCGGCATGGCTCATTAGAGTGCAGTCATAAACTCATTCATAGAGATATTCTGAAGGATGTTTTTATTGCTTTATTGTGTGTATAAATCTCTGCACACAGAGAACACTGAACAAAATGATGAACTGCGTGTTCTCTTTCTTGTCTGCTCACTGAGTAAGCACATCATGGTCTATCTTGGGCTATTCTTCTGTAAACAGTGTTGGTGACCATGAGCATCATTCACTCAACACCTTTGTCCTTAATACAGAGCATGCAGCATGAACAAAAGCACTGATAAGGGTGGAACATGGCTTGCACATGAGGGATAACTATGGCTCCAGACAAATGATAGGATTTTTCAATTGCTTTTTTGGGACCATTTCTCTCATGCATGGCCCAGACTTTTCTTTTCCACAGAAGGGTAGAAGTTCCAAAGTCAAGGAGTAAAAATTCATTTTTTGACAAGTTCCGTGGTTGGGTGAACCCAGAAAGAAACAGAATTAGGGTCAAAACAATGCCTCCTCTCTACCTCTGCCCCTGAACTGATTGGAGTGTTTGTTTTTGTTTTAAAGCCTTCTTTTGTTAGATTGACTCTCGTTTGGGGTTTCACACAGGCTTGAGATGCTTCACATTGGTGGTTGGAGGCAAGAGTCTCTATCCTGTGCTTACAGCAATTACCTTCATTGCGAGAGAAGTCATTCCTTGCAGCTGCACCGGGGAGCTCAGGCATCCTTGAATAAAGCACGTTTGCACTCATGCACAGAGAAACGTGAGAGACACTATCATATAGACGGCTCGCCGAGGTCTGGCCAAGCGGCCCACCAGCAGTCCCCGGCGTTCCCAGGAGGCTGCAGCCTGGCTCTCTCAGACTCTGAGCTGATTAAAGCACGGGGTGATGGGAAGGCCATGTTGAGGCTCTAGTTTGGGGAGGGGGATAAGTAAAGGGCCGACAGCTGCTGCGCAACTGGAGACAGACATGGGTAGAGATAGCAGCCTCCTGTTGTAAGAAAAACAGCAAAGAGATATGCTCTAGACCAGCGGTCCTCAACCTTTTTGGCACCAGGGACTGTTCTCATGGAAGACAGTTTTTCCATGGACCAGGGTGGGGACTATGGTTTGGGGGATGATTCAAGCATGTTACATTTATCGTGCACTTTCTTTCTTTCTTTTTTTTTTATTTTTTTATTTTTTTTTTTGTGCACTTTATTTCTATGATTATTACATTAATTCCACCTCAGGTTATCAGGCATTAGACCCTGGAGACTGGGGACCCCTGCTCTAGACTATTGTCATAGATGCCTGTTTTCTTGATAGTCCCTCAATTGACTAGATTTCTCACTGGTGGCTCAGACGGTAAGGAATCTACCTGCAATACGGGAGTCCCAGGTTCAATCCCTGGATTGGGAAGATCCCCTGCAGAAGGCAATGGGTGCCCACTCCAGTATTCTTTCTCGAGAATTCTGGAGAATCCCTTGGACATAGGAGCCTGGCAGGCTACAGTCCCTGGGGTCGCTAAGAGTCAGCCATGACTGAGCAATAACACTAGCTAATTCACCTGTAAGTCTCTGTTTACCCAGTATGCATACATAGGCACTAAAAATGACTTCTATGAGATAATTTATAATAAGCCTTCAGGTGGAGGGAACTCCAGCATGAGACTGAGCATGTTATTTGGTCCTCTGCCGCAGGATGGTGACCTCCTGACTCATCCCCTTCACAAATGTGCAAGAGAATCAGTGTTTTACACACACTACTGAGTAAGTGTGCTGGGCGGATGGAGTTTTTCCTGTTTATTAGGCACGCATGAGGAAAGCCTTCGCAGGCGATTATTTAATATCTGGAAAGTCCCCCAGCAGCTGGATTCGGTTCCTGTGGCACTTTAGAAGATGGAAATGGTGTTTAGAGTCAAATGCCTTATAGGATGTCAGATATTTTAAGCAAAGGAGGGCAACTCAGGCTCCAAAAGAGGCAACAGGCACTTTTTTTCACTGAGGAGGAAGTTTAGGATATCAGCTGCACACTCTTCCTAAACTCATTTTAGCAGTTGTTTTTTTTAAAGTCTTCTTTCTGTATGCCATGACACTGTCCTGTATTCCCACATGCCTAGCGTACAAGGAGCCCAAAGCCTTTGACCAACAGTTTATTGTTAATTCTCATGGTCTCCTTTGGTAGAAGGAGCTGGAAACCAAGTCATAGAAATACACGTCATTTTGTGGCAACATATTTTATAATTATTTTTCATTTAAGCTGCTTCCTAATCTACACACACCCAAGAAAATCTGTTTCAGTATGGATTAGATTAAATTGAATTAAATTTCAGTATAATTTGGTATTTCTGATAAGTGATGTGTTTAAAAATAAAAATGGAATACAAATACAGTGGTTCAAGACAGCAAACCAAGTGCATATACCTACCTCCTCTTGAAATAAGAAAAAACTACATATAGACAATATGATCAGAACAGAGGGGAAAATGTCACACGTTGTCTTCTTCACTGGTATCTTCACTGTCTGAATGCCTTTCAATACCCATTCACCTAGTACCAATTGAGCTTTTGCTAGTTGGGTGTGGGATTGAGCTGTTGAAAATGAAACCATGGTCCTTTATTCAATGATCATATTGACTCCTGATTCTGGTATTGTTCTCCCTGGCTTCCAAACTCCAGTTCAGGTGTTGCCTCCTCAGTATAGCCTTCTTTAATTGCCTCTTTCCTCCTCAACCCCTACTCACAGTGGTCTTTACAATGACACATCATTATATGCTCCCATAGCATTTATTGTCATAATTATTTATAACTTATGTATCACTTTTGCTGGATGCTCAATGTTTCTTAAATTAATATACTGAATGGGCATAAAGATTTTCCCCTGAATATTCTCTCTTCTTTTCCACACATTTCTCCCCCTAACTTCCACAGAACCCAGTCTCCGTGTCATTAGAAACTACTTCTCCCTCTATCTGCATGAAATAAAAAAAATTTTTTTCTCAACTGTTTATCTGTTTTCTCTTGGCTGTTTGCATATCTGTCAGCATAAATTACTTGCTAGGTTTAGAGAGACTAAACTTCATAAATGAAACTCCCTGTCTTTATTGAAGTAGAGTCACAGAATTCATTAAAGCTCTGATAGTTTCTGAATTTTATTTCTCTCTTAAGTAAACCACAGATGATTTTTCAAGTTCATTCTGACTCTTTCCAGCTTTAAGGCATACTCATTCTCCTGTCCTTGTCAGGAGGATCCTGCTCAGGTCACAACCCTTCTATACAGGATTTGAAATGGAATACATTATTTTAAGGGGAGGATAATGAGGACTGAACATGAAAGCTGCAGAGAAATTGTAAACTATATAAGTGACCACTGCTTTTCCTGTCATAATAGGCAAACACACCAGCTGTGGAGGAAACTGACATGCTGTACTTGGGCAGAAACATCATGTCACAGACAAACACAGTTCTTTGTTTGGATCCACTTCCTATGAGTGTGTTTCACATTAGGTCTGTGCATGCCAGCCCCTGGGACAACATGGTTGCCCCATAGTGAACAGCAGGGAAATAGGCTGCCCTTTCAGGTGGCCGATCACCTAGAGAATATAGTCACATCACAATGGGGGAAACTAAAGAAAGCAAGTGGAAGAGAAGCCTGGTCATTCCTCTGACCGTCTTGGAGGTTAAACAAGCTGTCTTATGGCTCCAGTCAGCCACTAACTTTCATTAAAGAGGTGAGAAGAAAACCTAAGATGATATTCCAGGGGGCCCGGGCTTTTATGAAGCAGGGAACCCTCTAAGTACCGCCCAAGCTCTCATGGTGGGTGACTTCACCAGGTGGCTTCACCGCAGCTCAGAATTTTACGCCACCAGCGAGAGGTGTGCCAAACACGATGTGGGTAAGCGTGCTCTCGTGCCGGCCCCCGGCAGGAAATGGTGGTGGTTAAACTTGGCCCGCTGAAATCTGCACAGCGCAGGGTTGTTGATCTTTTGCTCCCCGCAGCAAGTCTTTGGGGGCCAAACCATAAAGCTGACTTGTCATCTCTCCCTGAGGTTTGATTTAAGCACTTACCTGCGAATGATGACCCTTCCACACACATGGCACGTGCAACACACACTGGCACACACACACACCAGCCCTGAGGTGCTGACCCATGAATGTGCTGTGAGATGTGCGAGCAAGCGTCTCTGGAGCCTTCTGCCCTGGACAAGTTCTGTTTCTGCTTCTCCCAAAGAAGATAATGAAAGGACAATAAGAGTCTTTGATTCATGAGTTAACAATTATTTGCCCATTTGGTTTCACTATCAGGTTTAACTAGTTAATACTGACTGCTGCAGAGAAATATATATGTGAGGGCATGAGTATAGTTGAAAGATCACAGTTTCCACTATTATAAATAGTAAAATCCACTTCTGATATGTGTCTATATAATGGATAGGATGTCACCTGGAAGAATATCTCCCCTCTGGTGTGTGAAGACTCAAGGAGTCTCTTAAGTCAAGATGGGATCATAAGTCTTTGGTTTAAGATTCCATATTTATGTTTTCCATTTGGAACCATCTCTGGTTTCTAGGCCGAGGTATCAAAGACAGAAAGCTTGTTCTCATGTAGTGATTTGATTTTTCTCCCCATATATTTGTGGTTTTTATTTTTCTTCTAGGAATTTAATGATTCTAATCTTCTCTGTATGTGTATGTGTGTGTTTGCCCATTTATTCTATCATCTTATCTCCTTTGCTCATAAGAAATGATTTTTTTTTATTTTTTAAATTGAAGTGTAGTTTATTTACAATGTTGTGCTAATTTTTGTTGTACAGCAAAGTAACCCAGTTATACACATATATACATTCTTTTTAATATTATTTTCCACTGTAGTTTATCCCAGAAGATTGGATATAGTTTCCTGTGCTATACAGTAGGACCTTGCTGTTTATCCATTCTAAATGTAATAGTTTGCACCTATTAATCCCCAATTCCCAGTGTATCCCTCGCCCTCTTCACCTCCCCACTGGGGAAAAGCATTCTTCTACACGTGGTCTTCTATTCCGTCTTGCACTTTAGTACTACTACAGTTTCATCAAACAAGGGCTGATAATTACTATTCCTTCCTAAGTTCAGGCTAAAGTCTTTGGGGGGAAGGGCATTTACAGTGCCTCCCAAACAGCCTGCAGAAGAATTAACCTGGAAGGCAATTACACAGATTCCTGGGTCCCACCCTTACAGATCCCAATTCATGGTCCTGGAGTGGGACCCAAGAATTTGCATTTCTAACAAGTTCCCAGGTGCTGATGCTACTGGTCCCAGGACCTCAATTAAGAGCTGTTCATCGTACAGGACTTTTCTGCTTACTTAGTTTCTAATATCTTTCCTTCTGACAGCCATCAACCTTGTCATGAAAAACAAGCTGAACCAGTCTTCTTGTTGATAGAGGTGGAATCCACATTCTTGTCTCCCAGCTCTGTGTCAAATCAAGGAACATTGAACTATTTCAGCCCAAGTACAATTTAATATCTCAGTTTCCAAGTTATTTTCCAGTTTCAATTCCCTATAGGACTTTAAAGATAGTTTTTGTCTATGGAAAGAAAAAAATGCAAGTTGTTTTTTTTCCTTCCTCCTCACCTCCTTTTATTCCTCTTTGCCTCCGTCTCTCCTGCCTCCCTCCCTCCTTCCCCTCTTCCTTCCTTCCTTCCGTCCTCTGAAAGTAAGGGTTTAAGTAAATGATTTTTCCTATTTCATTCTTCTGATTCCTCTTGTGCCTGCCATTTTCCCATCATCCTCCTTTCTGTGTTCCTAGGCAAAGAGTAGCAGTTGAATTGGAAAACATGATGCCTGTATATTTAACATTTTCTCAAATGTGATAATTGGTGATTTTCCTGAGGCTTGCCACAGAGTCTATTTCGGCATGCAGTTTGTTTTTATATCCCAAAGATTCACCAAGAGGCGTAAAAGATTAGAAACAGAACCTTCTTAGTCTATATTAATGTTTTTCCATAGCAAAATGGGCAGCTTTTTCAGGAGAGTGGGTGGGGAGGTGGGGGTGATTAATACTGGAAGAGCAAAAAAGAAAGGAGAAGAGAGTTTTTGAGGTAGTATATTCTCTCCACAAGTCATAGAACATGTACAAATAATGAGAGTTCTGAAAGAAAGACAGACCTGGCTAAGTATGGTGTCAGGGAAGTCTGTGATCTCAAGCTATTAAATATTACCCAGCTCTTTCTGGCTGTCATAATTCAAAACTGCAGTGACACTGTGGTAGCTATAAGTGGAAATCTTGCCTTTGCCCAGAAGACTACGAAGAAGACAAAAGCTAAGAAAGATCAGAGAGCATATTGGGTTGAGATAAGGAGGTTATCTCATTTTTCTGTGGAAGCTTCATGAAATACTCAGTTTGACCTCTGCTCTGAGGTAATGAATTTCAGTGATGGGAAACGGGGGAGGAGTGAAAGGTATGGGTGGGGGGGTTGTAGGGTGGAAGAGAATGGGAGCCAATGGTCATCGTTTCCTGAATCTCTGGTAACCCAGCTAAAAGGGACTGGGCTGAGCTGCCTTAAACCTTATTGGGAAACTCTGCTTAATACATTAAAGAAACAACTTGCAGAAACATCTACCTCCCTTCCTTCCTCCCCCAAATAGTAATGAGTCCAAATTGCTAATAAAACATGAAAACTCAAAGATGTTGTCCATGGGCCATTTTTCTAAGCTGGTTATTTTTTATGTTAGTTTTCCCACAGCTGTGAGCATGCTATAACTATCAACTTACCAAATGCCTCAGTTTAAATGAAACTTGAAAGAATGTATTTAGGAACTTTATAAAGAAGGTGGCGGGGGTGGTGGGGAACAGACAAGCAAGCTCTATCAATTTTTTTTTTCTTTGGTAAGAAAGGAATTTGGGGGAATGGTTTAAACTGATAAGTCTCAGCAAATAGTTGAGAAACATATTTCTTCCACTCCTTGTTAAGCCATTATTCAGAGGTTGCCTTCAATCTGAATGGAGAGCAAGACAGAGGTATCTGATAGAATCTCATGCATATTACTGTGGACCTGATCTAACTTCTGAGATTAACTTACCCAAGTAGAATTAAGAGGCAAGTCTAAAGCACAAGGAAGAACAAAGAATGTTTCTTACAACTTAAATATATACAAAATCCCACGTCAAGGGCACTCCACCCATGATGGATCAAATGGTCTAAACTGTTTAAGGAAATGTACTTTGTGTTCTCTTTTTTCATGTCCATCTCGCAAAAAAAAAAAAAAAAAAAGGTAAACATTCTTATTTGGAATTGTGTGAACGTCGTTATAAGGGGCAATTGCTAAAAGTTTAGGTCATAAATAAAAAACGTGTGTGGCCAAGATGAAGCGTGCGTGTTAGACACAGAACTAGCAGTTGAGCTTCATCACTATGGCTCAGCAGCATCAGTCCAGCTGCAAATACCTTAGGGATATTTAATGTTCTGTGCCCACCCTTTATAAATGTATATGACTCAATATCCCCAATGAGTAATGTGGCTGGCAGCCATACCACCTTCAGCTAAGCTCTCATAAGCTGAACAGGGCCGGGTTAGGTCGGTGTTCTTATGGGAGACCTCCAAAGAAACCCTGGAGGTGTCAGTGATGATTCAGTGGGTAGTGCTCTGACTTGAGTCAGTCCCAAATCACTTTCCTTTCCTGGTGTTAACGGGTCCTTTACATACGCAGGTGCAGCTTTTTTGAGAATTGGTCCAAAGCCTCGGTTTTTTTGCTTAAATTTTTTTTTTTTTTAATTTAAAGGAAAAGTCAGGGCAGGGGGTGACCCAAATAAAGGGAAGAGGAAAAGGGAAGGGAGTGGCAGAAGCTGGAGAAAAGTTATCCCTTCCATGCCAAACACCATTTGAAGAAACTCACAAGGATGCCCTGAATCATTTGACTGTACTAGGGCCTGGTTGTCATCAGTTTTTCTTGAATTGAATGTGTCACCAGCAACAAGATTTCAGGATCTGCTTTGATGTGGAGAGAGAAACAAGGATTGGTGCTCTTAGGATCCTGTAGAAAGTTCTGACTTCCCCCTGACTGATCTACTCTAGACAAACCCAGATGATATGCACAGCCAGATTTAAAAGTTCCCAGAAGTATGCTGTCACTGGGGTGAACCTGACTGGTCCCAGGGTGACCAACACCAGTCAGGGTCATCAAGGATACTAGTCCTGGGTGTGTGTCTTTGTAAGCACATTCCCTGCCCTTCTAGTTGCTTGAAACTACCATCAGGCTTTGTTGTTGGCAATTAAAATTCTACTGTGCCGCTCTCTAGGAGCTGCTGTTTTTAGGATGTTTAAATTCTTAAAGATTTAGAATGTTCTGAGCCTTTTGGAGTAGTGTAATATGTTAATATGTAAGAGGAACTGTAAATATATTTCCTTTCTTCAATGAAATATGCTTAGGCTACTTCTATCCTATCTAAAGCCAGGATTTGAATAAATCTGCCTAAATATTTTCTTTGGGCTAGGAATCATTTTCTAAGTAAATCCCATTGGACGATATAAAACAATAATAAAAGAAAAAAAAGATGAAACAGTTAAAAAAAGAAAAACCCTCAGTGTTGCATAAGACAAGAATTTGTTCTGTTTATTTGTAAACTTGCAAAATATTTCTAAGTTTGCAAATAAAATAAACATTTTTCTATACAGTTGTTTTTGAAGTCACATCCAGCCTGTCTTCTTAAGATGACAAAGCCCAGGAAACAAAAACAAATATCTGTTCAATGGAGTTGAAATTAGTCCATGTTTATACTTTTATTTGAAGGATGTGTTAGATTTTTAAAAAGCTAAAAGTGTTACTCAATTATTACTAATAGATTTTTCTAAACTTTTGCTTTGCCTTTAAAAAGAAGTTGTAGTGAATAAGATAATTAAAGGCTTAAAAACTTCATGTCTGCCTTTTAGTCACATTAAGTTAATCATATGTCTTCTTGCCTAATTTCCCCAACCTTGAATATTGCAATCATATACAAAAATCAAACTTTTTCATAAAATGCTCGGCAGTCAGGTTATATCATATTTTAATCTCTGTTAAACTCTATTTGTTTAAGCGTTCATTGTGAGAATATGTAAAGAAAATTCATGAAGTTTCCCTTTCTAGGTCTAATGCATAATCCCTGTTTATGCTGTTCAGTTTTTATTAAATTTCTTTGCTAACTTAATGCTAAAAAATATTAAAAAAAAATAATAAAAAGCATATCACATCTTTTCATTTGCAGAAAAAAATTAGTGTTCTGCATTCCAATATGAGGGGTCATGTTATACATTCCCTTCCATTGTCTGGGTTTTGGAAACATCACTGGCTATGTCAAACTTTATTTTTTAGTAATCATATTTATTATATATTGATGACTATACAAAATTCTATTGTAATTATGCAAATATAAATGTAGAATCATAGAGGTATGAAACTGTTGCTATAGTTAGTGATACTTATATGTTTTCCCCTAAAGCATGACTACAGAAGAAAAAATTATCTATTATAATCTTTAATATCATAAGGAAAGGAGGACCAAATGCAAAAATTGGAACAAAAAAGTTTACAGACTTCGGTTTTCCTTTAAACAGAGTTTGGGTGAAAACAGGCTTTATTCCAGTTTAAGTAATGGAATGTAGTAAATACTCTGCCCTTTTTGTATTATTTTTATGGTATGATTTCAGTCTATATTGGAACCACAGTCTGTTGTTATGCCTCTATCACTCTAAGGCACTGGATTTTACTGGTGGGTGACAGTGTGAAGTTTTGTTTTTTTCAAATTCACAGCAATACTTACGTTGAGGGGCTCCTGTTCCCTCCCTCTTCCAGGGGTCAAGGTCTCCTTTCTTACTGACCTCTGCTGCCCAGGCCTTGACCTTGCACCCCACCCTGCTCTGATGTCCCATTTAGTGGGACCCTTCCCAGTACATAGCACAGAAATGTACCAGTGCCTCCGCCATCCAGAGATCCTTAGGCCAGAAAGAACACATATGACTTGAGGCACCAGGAGTGCTTCAAGTAGAAAGTACTTGATTTGAGCCTTGAAGAAAGGATAGAACCATGAGCCCTGGAAGATGTTTCAAGTGGATTCAAGTGGAGGGAACTGCATGAGCAAAGTGGTGAATCTAAGAAAGGTTAGGATGGACCGTGTTGAGAGAAATCAAGCATGTCCAATTTGACTCTAACCAAAACATAGAATATATGTTGCTGAACAGTGGCAGATGAAAATACAGACTGCAACAAAATAACAGAACTGTTTATTTCAATTAGCAATTGAGAGCTTGTTTTTGAGCAAAGAAATAAAATTATGAAAGTCCCATTATGATAGTACCCTGGAAAAGATGAGAAATTAGTAAAATAAAAAAACAAAACAGAAAAACAAAGCTGATCAAGTCTATAGTTGAGTTAATAGTATCACATCGGCGTTAGTTTCTTAGTTTTGATAAATATGCTAGGATTAAATAAGGTGCGAATATTTGGGAGAGCTCCATATGGGATTTACAGGAAGGCTCTGTATTATTTTTGCGACTCCTCTGAAAATTGGAAATTATTTCAAAATAAAAAGAAACGACAGGGACTTCCTGGTAGTCTAGTGGTTAAGATTCCATGCTTCCAATGCAGAAGGTGTGCATTTGATTTCTCGTTGGCCAACTAAGATCCAACATGTGATGCAATGCAGTAAAAATATTAAAAAAGAAGAAGAAGAAAGAAACAATAATAAAACATCATTATGGGACTTTATCTCCATCACAGGACCCTCACATTAGGGCTGTCAGGGGATGGTTTGGTTGTGGCTCCAAGCCAAGCTCCAAGAACAGAAGCAAAGCATTTGTTGTTTTGCTCTCAGCTCTGGAAGTCTGTTTCCTGCGTCAAGAGTCTTTGTTTCTGTAACTTCACCTGCTGCTTGGGTCTGCTTCTTCCTGCCATCCATGAGGATGTACCTCTCAGCTGGAAGCCGAGGAAGGCTCTGGGGACCCAGGCATCAGATCCAGAGTGGACTCCTAGCTCCCTGGGGCTTTCTTTTCTTGCTTTCTGTGCCTCGTGTCCCCCACCCCCTTCCCTTGATGTCACTCTGAATATTCTTGCTGCATACAATAGAAAGTAAAATGTTTTTAAGACCAGTTAGCACATAATTTGAAAACTGCTTGAGTTCAGTGCCTTTTAATAGGTGATTTTAAGTGTACATCTCCGTTAAGACCATGTACCTGGGACTCTAGGGTGGGACTCTAAAGGTTACTGTGTTTCTGTCACTGGAAATATTTTTTTATAGTAATTAATGCAGATTGAGAAGCTGAAAGTTTGTCCAAACATAATATAAACATATTTCATACATGAACAATTGTATCCAGGGTAGCTTATATGAAGTTACTGTCTAGAGTTTGTTTTTCATTCCCCCTATCTCCTATGTGCCATCTAAAAAGCCTGAAAGGACAGATCAATACAAGTCAAGACAACAGAAGTTCACTCACAGAAATGTACAGGTGTGTGTATATTTATACGGTGTGTGTGTATGCTTTCCCCCAGTCTATAGAAGTCTGCTTTGTTGATGAAGTTATAATTACATTTCCTACAACAGTCTCTTAGCCAAAAGTGTGTACTCAATTGCTTGAGTTATTTAGTGACATTTATTGCAAAATGAATACAGACACTTCCTATTTAGAAATATGTTTCCTGCTTTCCATGATCTCTTCTCAAAAAACTGAGGTTCTCTTACAATTAGCTTTCGCATAAGCATACTTGGGTATCCTGGGCCAGTCTTAGATGTTGCTAGCTTCAATTAGAAGAGAGCAATCCCCCACTCCAGTACTCTTGCCTGGAAAATCCCATGGACAGGGGAACCTGGTAGGCTACAGTTCATGGGGTCACAAAGAGTTGGACATGACTGAGCGAATTCACTTTCACTTTCACTTTAATCCTAATTTTGCAGATTGTCAGTAGACAAGCAAGAGACTTTTGGTCTTCTTCCCTGTCTCCAGTACTTCTTAAATTCTAGTAATACTTGGGTTACTCAGTTGCCAATCTTCCTGTGACGGTTCAAACCAGATAGCAAAGCCAAGAAAGGAGAATTGAGCCTTTCAAGTCTTCTTTGTTTTGTTTGACAGTGGTCCCAAAGAAAAAGCCACAAGGTATGGTGAATTAGAGTGAGAATACATCAGTCAACTGCCTGGGTTTGAGACTTGACTCTGTCACATGCCAGCTATGTGATCTTGAGCAAGTTACTTAACCTCTCTGAACTTTCATTTCTTCATCTGTGAAAGAAGGATGAAAGTTGTAGCAAGGTTTCATTTATTTAGTGAGAAATTGCAGATTATCTCTTAGCACATTAGTGGCATGTAGTAAGGATTTATTGATCAGTTTTTATGTTTATAATAATTATTATTACACTTTCCTATGCTTTCCTACCTCCAAAATTCAACCATGTACCTCATGCCACTGAACTGTACAACTTAAAAAGATTAAAATAAATAAAAATGACCATGAATCAAATAAATCAAAGCAGCCAGGGCCCAAGACCAGGTTCTACAAACTAATATCTCCTCTTCTCAGTCACTTCACTGTCCGATTCTTTGTGACCCCATGGACTTTAGCCTACCAGGCTCCTCTATCCATGGGATTGTCCAGGCAAGGATACTGGAGTGTGGTGCCACTTCCTTCTCCAATGTCTCCTCTAAAGGGTGCTTAACATTTTTGTGTATATGGTTTGTCTATCTCAACAGAGTTGATTTAATCTCCCTACATGTAGCCTCCCACAATAAAAATGTTTTTTCATGCGTCTCAAAAAAAAAGTTAAAATCATAAATTTTATGTCTATTTTATCGTAAAATATGTCTATTTTATCACAATTTGAAAAAACAAAACATGGTGACTGGGGGAAAAAAAGAATTTCAACCACCCCAGCCAACCAAAAGTAAATTCACTTTTCAGAATTAAAGAACACGTATTCAGGAGGTTAGACAAGAAGAAAAATTATATTATGGGAAAACCATCAGACTATGGCATAGCAACCTCTCTAGTATTTTCGCCTGAAGAATCCCAGGGACAGAGGGGCCTGGTGGGCTATAGTCTATAGCAGGATCACAGAGAGTCAGACACGAAGGAAGCGACCAAGCACAGGCACAAGATGTCAGAAGACCCGGACTCTTTAGTAACTCTGCCCACGGCCTGGTCCTTACACCATTCTGACAACAGCTTTTTCCTTGGGAAAAGTCCTAGGAGGATTAAATGAGGTAAGAGATTGCTTTGCCACACATATAAATTGGCATGATTGTGGCCAGAGTCCCTATTGCTTTTTATTCACTTCTATGAACAGAGCCAGGATGTTGTACAGAACTGCAGGAAAAGTGTCCTGTTTGTAATGCATTTATTTGGTTACCAAAACATCAGGGCATTTAATAATGTGCTATGAAGTAGGCCCTGACATATTCTGATTGACAGAGACTGGCCATCTTGACTCAGTTAAGGGGAAATGCCCTGGATCCCAGCTGTTGATTCAGTGGGCCATTACCAATGCCCCTCAGCTGACATTGTGTTCAGAGCAGCCTCCATTCCCAAGAGCCCAAAGCCAAGAACAAATTAAGGAAAATGACCCAGTTAGACTCTCGATCTACAACCCAGAGATACCAGGCCTTCTGCCCAGGGTGCAGTAGAAAGAGCTCTGAAATAGGGGTTTGGGGTGACTTTGAGCTCCTGACCTTTTTCTGGACTTCAGTTTTCTCACCTACAAAATGAGAAAAGTAGGGCTTTGGAATCTTCATGGTCTAACAACCCTATGAGGTTGTGTTAACAAATACTTTGAAAACTTCAGGATGTGCTCTTGCATTTCCCCCATATTTAAACATTGTAACACTTCGCCTCACAATTACCTTGGCTTCCTGAACCCCAGTACTGACCACCCCCATCCCTCCTCCATTGCCCTTTCTAAATCACTATAGGCCATCTTCAGAGGAGGCACTGTTCAGGGAAATTTGGATTTGCCTGGAACAACTTAAGGATTTTCATAAAAACATCCACAATTTAGCTCTCACATTTTAAGAGGTTTCATTTGATTTTGGAAATTTGGGGCAGTAAATTTCTCAAGTTTCTCCATTAAAAAAAAATCTAGGTCCTCTCAGTCTAACAGAAAGGATAACATCACACATTCCAAAAAGATCCTTCCCCCACCCATTAAAAAATTTATCCCAGGCTACCTGTTTTCTTCAGAAAATGTCTTTTGGAAAGCAGCTCTTACACCCTATTGGGCAGTTTATATTCCCAAACCATTCTGGGACCATCTCCAAGTAAGAAATGTCTTAGAGGTCTCAAAATCACATACATTAGTAAAGTTTGTTGTTTAAAAACACGTTTTAGGATTTTATTTTTAATCTTGCTCCCTGGCTTTTGAGACAAAAGAAGTTCTCCATCTAAAAGCCCATGGATAATTTCAATTTTACCATTTCTGCTAAGTCTCAAACATGATAATGGATAAAGCAGAAACCTCTGTTGACAGGAAGTTTATCTCTCACTAATAAAAATTGTGCATATTTATCTGGGTGTTAGAACCATGTTTTAGCTCTCTCAGGAACAATGAATTGTGAAGGGTAAGGTACGGAGGCAGAGAGTATCTAAAAGCTTTGACCCCAGATAGAATTTGTTTAATCTCCTTATCTTTTGTTGCTTGCAAATAAAACCCTCAAATTCTCTGCATTACAGTAATTTCTTGATGTTCACAAGTGTGGGGAGACAGGGCAGAGTACTTGCAAGAAAGGTGATAGGGCGTTGGAAGGGCTATTCTATCAGCTAACTCTGTTGCCTGTTCATCTTTTCGTAGGCAAAGCACAGCCACAGGAGGACTGGATAGGTGATTCTCAATAAATTCATCCTTTTTGGTCATCTGAAGTAACTATTGTACTTACACTGACTTTAGGACTCTCCCCTGCCCCTTTCCTGGTTCTTCTCCCACCTCACTAACTGATCTTCCTTTTACTGTAAGAGCGGCCTTTATGACTCACTTCTGAGACTCACCCGTCTGTGGCTTTGAAGACAGTTCATCAGAATTGATTCCCAATGGATGTCTTAGCCATAACTGCCCTGCTGAGCTCAGATATTCCTATTCCTCTGCCTTCCTGATTTTTTCATCTGTATGTCACTAGCCGTCTCAGATTTAACTTGTCCAGAGCAAAAGCCTACCCCCTCCCCAAGTCTTCTGCAATACCAGTCTTGTTCATCAAGTTTGATGGAAACAGCATTTACCCACCTGATCGGGTCGGAAGTGGGAGTCACCCTTGCCTCCTCTTCCCTGCTCCTGTGACTATTCAGGTGCTGCTGGCTCATTTTCTGGCTCTGCCCTCTTCTCACCTGTTTTCTGCTACCGGCCTGGTGCAAGTCTCCATCGCTGCTCCTCCAGACTATCGAAAAATCTCTCTACTGTTCCCCAAACTTGAATTCTCCCCCTCTGACAGTCCATTTCCCATGTAGCCATTAATACAAATCAGATTATGGCAGTCCCTTCTTTAGACTTGCCAATGGCTCCTCTCTGCCTTACAATCAATGAGAACATTTTTGCTATGGTCTGCAAGACCCCTCCCTGCCTGTCTCAGGTTCTCTCTTTGCGTTCTCCTTCCCTTATGACAGTCTTCCTCTTTGTGCAGGAAACACACGCCCATCAACCCAGTTTGTTTCCTCTGCACACTTTCTCTCCCATGTCTGCACCTACACCCCTGTATGTCATTAGATTCCCAGGTAAGATGTCAACTCCTTGGAGCAATATTCTCCGAATGCTTTATGTGAAAGATTTCACCACACCCATCTCATCACCAGGTTTTATTTACTTTGTAGCAGTTGTCACTATCTGTCCTTATTTGCTTGCTCCTTTACTTGTTTATCATCTCTTTCCATTCATTAGAATGCTGTCTCCCTGAGGTCTGAGACCTTGTTGGTTTTGCTTTCTGCTGTTTCTCTGAAATCTAGAACCTGAGACTCAGCAGCATCCTTCTACAAATACACTTCCCTCTCATTTTCTGTGCTGGTGCCTCTGCTACTCTCGTGAGACCTCATGGCTTTGCATTTCCTTGACTTTTCAGCATATACTGTACAGTGAATTTGCCTTTACCTGCTAAATTCTTTTGTGAAATGACTTGAAACCAGTTAAGAACAAAAGGGTGTCAAGAAATATAGACAGAGATATTGAAAGGGGAGACGAGAGAGAAACAAAAGGATCTTAATTTTGCTGAGGTTTGACCAGGCTAAGAGATATCAGATAACATCAAATAGCCTTTGTTAAAATAACAGAAACTTTGACAAATTAAAATGTAACTGCCCCAGACTGAGTTATGAGGCCTTCCAGGCTCGAAACCATCTAACTTTGTAAAAGTATGCTACGCTATGCAACCTAGCATTGAGGATACGTTTCAGTGTGGGATAACGTACACATGCACGCTCACACACAAAGACATCTCAGATTTGAGACGGAGAAGATTCTGGGTTGGACTATGAGAAATCAACAAGAATAATTTTTTTCAACAAAATGAAAAGGCAGTTTGCTGACAGTGATTATATTCATTATATTATAAAAGGCACTATATTTGTAAATGATTTTATTCATTTCTGGAGATGGAAATGGCAACCCACTCCAGTATTCTTACCTGGAGAATCCTGTGGACAGAGGAGCCTGGAGGGCTGCTGTCCATAGCGTCACACAGAGTCGGACACTTAGCATGAAGCGACTTAGCATGCATGCTTGCATTGGAGAAGGAAATGGCAACCCACCCTAGTTTTCTTGCCTGGGGAATCCCAGGGACAGAGGAACCTGGTGGACTGCTGTCTATGGGGTCGCAGAGTTGGACACGACTGAAGCGACTTAGTAGCAGCAGCAGCATATTCATTTCTGAAAGTATCCAGAACTTTAAGAAAACAGCTACCCCCAAACTATTTCATTCAAAGATGAGAGTCATTAATAATGACTAATATCTCTTCATTCCCTAAATCTTAGAGGTCTTTCTTGTCTGTCAGAAAGCTTCTCTGAGTAAATGGATGTAAAAAGCTTAAAAAGTGTCAGAATGAAAGGGGCATGATGGTCCCTGACTGGAAGGATAATAAGTGAGCAAAGACTTAAAAGACCTCTTTGCTTTGGGTATAGTGCATCATTATTTTTGACGTTCACTACTCTTTATCTCTGAGAACATTGCCATCTCCATTGCAGCATTATTTCCCAGACATTCAGTACCTCCCAAGGTTTTTCCTTTTGTCTGTCCCATGCTCAGGTGTGTGGTGTCTCTTTCAGTAGCTGTTTCAGTGGTGCTATGACCATATTAATGTGAAAGAGTTGATGCAACAGAAATTACAAGGAGCATCATTGTAATTCAGACACTTAATTCCCACTTAACAGTAGATGCATCCATTGATGACTCACAGGTCATGATCCTCATTCCCCTTCATCGGTCACTCTTGTTTTTGGGTCTGTGGATGGATAGGCACTTTACAAGGTAAAAATGAAAGACTTCTGAAAAACTTTGATACATCCTTTAGAAAGAAATGGGTAAAGAACCCTGGAGAAGATGCAGAAATCTGTAGCATTCTGTAGCATATCTGAACCAAGACCACTGTTGGATGTTCAGTTGAAGTTCTAGAAGATAACCACCAGAGTTGTGGTGAACTGGTGTCATGCAGTAGACTTGTCAGTTACCACCAATACCCCCCTCCTCTCCCTGAGGTACCCTCCCCGTGATAGTCATTAGGAGACTGGGAATATTGCAAAGTAAACATCTGGAAGTATTGATAGTAAACATAGGAGAGAAATGCCTTGCTGAGCCAGCCACAGGTCAGGAAACCCTAATCTTATCGGGGTCTTGGAGACCATAGTTCCATAGACTGTTTGGATGGTGTTATGTTACTGTGAACACATATGTTTTCTTTTTATCCTTTTTTTTAAGCATCCTGTTTTGGAAAAGCTGGTTTTTAAAGGCTTGATCATTTTATGGCAGACTATTCTATTTTTTACCTTTAAAAAAGGTGAAGGAAAATATGGCTCCTTTAGAGCCTGAACAACGGGAAAATACACATTTATTTCTATTTGTTTTACTTATTTAGTTTATTTGCTTGTAATATTTCTGTGGACTTCTCTGGTGGCTCAGACAGTAAAGAATCCACCTGCAATGCAGGATACTTGGGTTTGATCCTTGGGTTGGAAAGATCCCCTGGAGAAGGAAACAGCTACTCACTCCAGCATTCTGGTCTGGAGAATTCCATAAACAGAGAAACCTGGCGGACTACTATCCATGGGGTTTGCAAAGAGTTGGACATGACTGAGTGACTTTCACTTTCACTTTCAATATTTCTGTGACTGAAGATGACCACCTAGAATTCACTCTTTCTTGAAGTGTAGTGTATGGATCACTAGCATCAAAATATCTAGGGAGTTTTGCTTAAAAATATACTTAGGCCCCATGATGGCTTTTGGAATCTTTGGGGCAGCACCTGGGAATCTGCGTGTTAGTCTGTTCTCAGGTACACTAAATCTGAAAACCACTGAGCTAGAAAAAGGCCGTGGTCTGCTGGTTGGTTATAGTGCCTGACTGCGAGTTAGCCTTCAAAGCATTGAGATTCATCTGTGCATACCTGCTTTTCTTTTCCTGTTAAAGGGTATAGCTTAAGTTTAATCCAAAGAGAACATGCTTTTTTCTTGGGAATTTTTAACCTGGGGTCTGTGGTTAAAAGGAGAGTTTCCAGTTTTTATGAGATTCTCAAGGAGGATCATTACTCAGGAAAGGCATGTTCCAACACCAGCTTAAAAGCATGCTTTCCAGTTTGGGTGGGAACACTGGGCACTCAGATTGGCCCAGATGGTACTTGAATCTCTCATTCTTTCCTATTTCTATTCATGTTAGAGGAAATTCTAAAGTTTATGAATAATGAGAAATTTAGAATTTTTTTACCTCCAAACCTGTACACCTCTTGGACTTCATAACATCTACTTTCTCTCTCAGATGAATGGAGAGGATAAGACTAAGTTATTTATGAATCATACAGCGCTACATATCTAGAAAGACAAAAACACATAGCCATCCATATGAAAGTGTTACTATGATCGTTTTCTTAAAGGTCTAGGTCTGAATTTCAGCATAAGGCAGGATTAACTGCACCTTTCTCTCTGGGATTTCTGATGTAAATACCGACACCAGAGTCATGTACAGGCCTGAGAGGGACAGTAGAATGTGGAAGTGGGTTTGGAAACCAAAATATTATGTCAGCAGTTTTCTCTTCCATTTATTCTTACTTATCAAAACCAACTTTTTAACTCAGGGGCTTTGCTAATAAAAACATAGATAATTTCATTTGGAAGGCCCAAGAGCTTCATATTCAGGGTTAAAAAAAATTCATCTCATCCCCTCCAGGCAAAAGTATTGGAGAGTTGATTCTTCTTGCAGAACCCTCTGAATAAATTAGTGCTGGTGAACTTCTCTGCTCAGAGTAGGGGAAGGTCAGTTATTAAATACACACAGAGTATGGAATCTCTGTGAAATGAAAAACAAGCACAAATACAATTTCCGAGTTTAAACCTTCCTTTTTTATTCCTAGTACCCTCAAAACCTCTTCAAATCCATTATTACTTTTGCAGAGGTTTTTTTTGTTCATTTTCATTTTAACATGTTTTACAATGAAAACAGCTAATAGGGTATAGTTTCAGGGCTAATATCCAAACAAGTTAAGTCATCTTTTTCAGAAAGCCTTTTTGTGAACTGCAAAGTATACTTTGGGGGTAACTATTTAGAAAGTAGATACCCCAGTGTTTGAATTAAAACTATGCAAAGGGGTAACATTCCAGATAGGAATTTGCAGCTAACGATGGTCAGGTTCTGGTGGGCACACATTTTCCTCCCCATGAACTTGGAAGACCTAGCGTGTTCTACTGGTTAGAAATAATATCACCCAAGCACTCCACAAAGCATGTAAATCAAACCCTCATGCTGTCTCAAACCTTTTCAGTAATATATGTCAATTCCTTCTCAATTAAACAATAAAACTGGAAAAAAAGAAAAAAGCTAACACACCACCATTTTGGGGAATGAGTAAGTCCTGGGGGCAGTCTTCCTTCCCTTAGGACACCCCAGCAACCACAGGAGAAACGCCCCAACCAATAGGAGAATGCCAGTTCCTTTCACCTAGAGTTTCAATTCCCCTGGATGCTTTATATAAGAAATTGGCGGAAATAGTCTAATGTCAGCTGCTCTGATCATAAAAACCTCAGGGTGCTCATTCTGGCACTGCTGCCATGTGGGTCTGGGAAAGGGGAGCAAGAGGAATCTGAGTCCCCTTGAGAAAAAAATGGCCTCGTGCAGAGATGGACAAGGCCAACCAGTCTATTTTCCAGGATTTATTATTATGATGATTTTTCCAGGTCTTCTAGAATGTCCAGATCTTAAAGAAGCCACAGAAGAGTTGTGAGTAAGAATGCAAAAAGGGAAAAGGACTTTTAGGCGGGGAAATATTCAGGGAAGACTGAGAAGCCTGTCGTGCCATAGCTCTGTTCAGTCACATTTTTTGAGAACCTACTGTGTGGGAGCCAGTTGCTTGCTAAGTGCTAGGGGCACTCAGATGGATCCACCCAGCCTCTGCCCTGAAGAAGTTCACAGTTCCTGAGGAGGTAACTGGCTTATTGTTGGCATAGAATCTGATCTATGATGCCTCAGGAGCCCAGAGAAAGGGACACTCCTACCCCAGCCTGGTAATCCAGCATGCTGTTCATGGAAAAGGTAATGCTTGAATTCAGGAGTTCATTCATTCATTCAGTTATCCAACAAATACTCACTAAGTATCAACTGCTTTTCAGACTCTGCAATGGGTTTGAGTGATAAAATGACATACACATTTTTAAAATGGAGAAGTTAGGGGAAAAGTACATGTTGAGTAGGCAAAGATGATAATATTTTACAGCTGATCAAAGGGATCTCATAACCTCCCAATACCTACCTATTCCCAAGGTTTCCTGATGCTTCCATCATTAGAAATTCATTCCTTTGTCTGTCACATTCAATATCACCACTTCAGAACATCAGAAATAGATTTTGACACAAGGAAGGCCAGCAAGTTGCCTGAGGGTACTTGTAGCTAGACCTGGGATGTTGGAATTACAGTAGGTAGAAGACAGACGTAACCAAGGGACTGACCACTCTCTTCCTTTCTCTCTGGGAGTGCCAGGAGCTGGGTGTAGCAGACCCAGCCGTCTAAACAGCGAATCCCGCTTGCACACAGTTTAGAAGCATGCTGCACAGGTTGACCCAGACAGCCTCTCAGCCTCTGTCCACTGTGAAAACACAGCACACCCAAGTTGAAGGGAATGCTGAATGACACCACGTGGGTGTGCAGTGGTCTGTGACCGGAAGGTTCGCTGGAAGCAATTTGCAAAGGAGGCCTTAGAAAACCACCTGGATGGTTATTGTAAATTAAAAAAGGAAGAGATGCCACTTTTTTCTGAATAATTTTTAATACCAGGTTTATGACTGGGTACATGTGATAGTCATTAGAGCTTATTTAGCTCTGAAATTATCTGGCCCCTCAAAGTCCACTGGGACTGTAGGAATCGTGGGCTAAATTTTAAAATATAATGTCTGAAAGAAGATGATATACTTTTCCTTGAAGAGAATAAATTCAGACTTATAAAAAAATCAGCCCTGTCTAGAAAGGATCGTTATCATTTCTTATATTTGTTGTGTGTTTCCATAATGTCTTTGAGCTTAGAAATTCACCCAGCACACACAATTTACTTGAGTTGGCTGTTGTGCCCTTCAATCCTGCAGTCCAAGTTGTGCTTTTCTAGTGGGTTGATTTGGAGATAGTCCAAATGTGTTCTGAACTCTGAGCTCAAATCTCAGAGGTTTTCACTTGTTCGGAGCCGAACATTTCATCGGGAGCTGAGAGTATGTGAGTTACACTGAACAGCTGTGAGGTACCCACCACCCTCTCCCCAAGGATGACACGTTCTGAAAGGAGGGTGTTGTAAGCATTCCTGAGCAAGCCAGCTAATCTGAGGCCTAGCCGGTTGGCCAGGGCCTACTTCTAAGAAGGCTCCCGCTGGAATTACAGCATCTTATAACCCTGATCTGCAAAGTCCCCAGTCTTCAGAAGAGCAGCTAGGACATGGAGGGGGCTGGGAGAGGGGGGAGTGGTGACGAGAGGGCCAAATGGGTGAAAAAGGAAGCTCTTGAGTCGGAAGGGAATTTTCTTTTGGGAACAGGATATTCTCTATCATTAGCTGCTCACAGGAAGGGAAATAGGAAAGCAGGGTTTCTTTTCAAGTGGGGGAAACCCAACAGCCAGTGAAAATGCCAGATTTGGAATGGTGGGGAACGTGGGTACTTATGTTTGGAAGGCAAATGTAAATACTCAGACCCCTTTGAACTCTGAAATTGATTCTGACTCCAGCCAGCCATCCAAAGAAGTTTCATTATGGCGTCAGCGTGTCCTGTGCGTTGTTGGCCTGGTGGCATCACCACCATCAGGTACGAAGCCCTCGGAGTTTGACTGGGAGCACTGAACCCACTGGCCACGATACCCCTGATCAGAGACATCCTCTCCGTCTTGGAACCTTAGGCCTCTTCCTCCTCCTGGCAGGAGCAAAGATGCTTGTGTGTCTCATGAGAGGTCTGTGTCTGTCTTTGCCCAAAACTGCCATCGCCTCTGTTACTTTCCAAGGAAGGCACAAAAAAGATACCTTTAAATAATCTTTACTACAGCAGAAGGTCCCTTTCAATTATTTCAGTGGAAAACAAAAAAAAAATAGGGTGTACTATCTAGCAGCTTAATCCAGCCCCTGGGACATGGTCTAAAAGTCCTATAGAGAGTGTTTCTCCTTGTGGTTACAGGAAGGTTGCACTTTGGAAACTGACACCACATATCCACGGCTCAGCAGGTAAAGAATCCACGTGCAGTGCAGGAGACTAGGAGACGTGGGTTCAATCCCTGGGTCAGGAAGATCCCTTGGAGAAGGAAATGGCAACCCACTCCAGTATTCTTGCCCAAAAAACCCCATGGGCAGAGCAGCCTGGCAGGCTACAGAGCTATAGTCCAAAGGGTCGCAAAGAGTTGGATATGACTGAACACAAAATAGTATTTAAATACAAAATCAAGGTGAGTTGTAGGGAGCAGAGAAGGAAAAGTGAAAGTCCTTAGTTTTATATTAACCAGTATGATCAATGGCTTGTATAAAAAGGAGAAAGTCCTTGATATAAAATCTTATCATCCTGCCCTAAAGTGGAAAGGCTGGTAGGAGCCTGAAGATTTTGTTTTATTTATTCCCTGCATCAGAAGAAAAATCAATAGCTGCCTGGCAAGTCAGACATAAGTGAGTTATACAGGCCACTGACATGGTGGACCAAACTTTATAACAACCATATTTGCCGCTGTCAGGCCACAGGCTTCAGTGGCGCCAGCTGTAATTACGGCTGATCACCTCTAATTCAGAGCTGCCTGCCTTGATAAAGGTGTCACTGGAGCAACTGTGGCATCAGTGTCGATTAGGGGTGTCATGCTCCAGGCAAACTGCTGGGGAAAGCTCTTCCCCTCTCCAGCCCCCAGGGTCAGGAGACTTCTGGGCAACCCTTGCTTTTTAACTTTTCACCCTGAGTTTGGCGATAGTCCCTAACACTCTGATTTAAACTCCAAGGGACTCAGATGAACAGCCGTGTCCCCTGGCAGCAGATACCTTAATAAACTAAGAGATCTCTCTGAAAACAGAGTTTAGAAGTTGGGATCTACTCTACTTGATAACATAAGGAGAAACAAAATGTTTGTACCACCTATTCAAATCACTTATCTCAAAAAGCGATGAGAGGCAATAGGTTTGGGCAAAAGCTACAAATATTTTTGAAAAAAAAAAAAAATTGCAACCCCATGCCTTTCTTCTGCTTTTGTGGTATTTAAAAAAAAAAATTCTAGCAAACTTCCCATTTTTTAAAATTACTATTTTTTTTTTTTCCTTTTTGAAGGAGACATTAGGGTGAGGGGCCGAGAAAATGGAGAGAAAATAGAGTTAAAATGCTGTGCTAACAAAGTGGCCAAGTGTCTGGCTGTTTTAGGTAGAATCCTGAGCAGGAGAGGTGTGCAGTGAGGGGTGGAATTCTGCAATTAAAAAAGGGCTTCACTGTCATTTGTGAAGGATAATGTTTGACTCCCCCCCTCAACCACCCCAGGCTGTTATTCCTCCCTCTGTAATTAAGAAAGAGACACACACACTGTTCTCCGTGTATCCTTTAAAACTTGCAGACAGCCCCACCCGCACCATTGCTCCCCCAGCCAGTGGGGGAACCCACAGCTTGTCTTCACTTGGGGGGGTGAAGCTCTTCTAACTCCCTCTTCTTCTGAGGACAACTCACCTGAGAGTGGAGTGCTAATCTCGGGAAGACAAGCTCTGTCTTTTACAACGAGGGTTCTTCTCTCTTCTGCACAAAAAAATGAGTGATCAGCGAGGGCCACGGGAGTAGGGGCCACGATTCCTGCTTCTGGACGGCTCCTCACGCAGGCAAGTGTTTGGCCCAGAAGTAGGTCTGCCCTTGCTGACAGGGAGGTCAGACGTGACAGATCTCTGGTGGAGAGCTGATGGTTGACCCTGCGCGACAGAAAACCCTGTCCAGCTCCAGGACACAGAGGGGCAGTGGGGCCTTGGAAACGGATCGTCTGGTTCTGAAGAAAGCCTGGGCTGGTGACCTGTCTTAGTTATTTTTGCTCATCTTTCCAACCTGCTCTTTCATCTCCATCTCTGCCTGCATCTCCACTGTTGCCCTTTCTCCAAACTCAGGGACTTTTTTTTTTTTTTAATGCTGATTAAAAAAAAAAATCAGAACCAGTGAACCCCTGCGCACAGAACTCGGGGTCCCTCTCTGAGTCCCAGGCAGCTGGGCCATCCCCAGGCGGTACTGTTTCCCACTGTGTTTACTCGTTTCTAAGGGCAATTGCACCATTAAGGCTCCCTGAGCCTGGAACTCGGCCTGGGGCTGTTTTGGTTACATTGAAGTTTTTGCTTCAGTTCTGCCAGATTTAAATGGTGACTTCACCAGCACTGAGCTAAAAAGAAGAAGGGGGAGGAGGGCGAACCCAGGAGAAAGAGAGCGAGCGAGCGAGCCGGAGGGAGAGAGCCAGAGCCGGGCGCTAGAGAAGGGCCAGCACATTACATCATCCTTGGCCTGGAATCAAGTGGGAAGGATGTGAGTCACTCAGGCTAGTTAAGCTTTGGCTCAAATTCTACACACACTCATTCCAGAGCTCTCATGTTCTGCACCTCAGGAGGGAATTCAGCCTCAGTGATGTCCATGAGGTTTGTTTTTAATTTTATTTTCTTTTTTTCCCGATTTTATAATTTTTTTTTTTTTGGGCCCCTACCGCCTTCTTTTCTTGAGTCTTTATCCTCCTCCTCCTCCTCTTTCTCTCTCCCCATCTCCCCTTTCTGCCGGCTTTGTTTCTCTTCTTCCTTCTTCTCTTTCCCCGGCCCCTCTGCTGGGCTCCTCTTCTGGTCCCGAAGAGGCATTTCTTTTCACTTGGATCAGAGTTTTTGTTCTAGTATAGCGACCTGAATGAGTTGAACCGAGGCTGGGTTGGGCACAATTTTTTTTTTTTTTTTTAAAAGCAGAGGGAGCCAGAGAGATTGGAGCAAAAGAGCCACGAATGAAAAGCGAAGCGAGAAAGAGCAAACTCAGGCGAAGTTTCTCTGCCTGCAGTGTCGCTGCTAATCGGAGGAGACAGAGAGAGAGTTAAAATGCAGGAACCAATCGCTTGAATGGTGATGTAATGCAAGAACCGCAGGGTAGTTAAGTAATGTGAGAGCAAGCGGGTCAGGGTTGCAAAGCATTTACCTGCTCTCAAGGGGTTTTCAGTTTATTATCAATTGCAGTGACTGTAACTGGCTTCAGACTGCAACCTCTAATTATTCACAGACGCCCCTTTTTTATCTTTTATTATTAAAAGTAAAACTATGTTATGGTATTTTAAAAAAACATGATATTATCACAGCTGTGTATTATTTTCCACCAGGATTCTCTCTCCCTTTTCTCTTAAATGGCTCAAAACTGTTGTCTTTTCATGAAAGGTTGAAGTGAAGTGACGGTGGGAGAGGGGGTGGCTTTTTGAGTGTAACCAGTGAATTGTAAATGCCTGGTGAAATCTTTGGTGTGTCCTGCTGAGCGGGAAGAGTTGTACTATTGCATTTATTATTAAGAATGTACTGTTGGTTTTTAAAGTCATAGATGGTGATCCTCAAAAGTGACTATAGTCTTTCACCTATTATTTCGGCTAATGCTTAACAGCAGTTAATTTTAACTTCCTGCTCTTTCACGTGACAATTAACTTAATCCGGGTGCTAACTTTAAAACCTGTATGCTCTTCAATTATTTTTAAGATAGATTCTGTGGTCGTGGGGGAGATGATGAAAACTTCCGGGTTGATTTGTCTAAAAGCAGCTAGCTAATATTTGCGAGTAAGGAATTAACACAGAATAAATGGAAAGAGGGACAGTTGATGGTGTTCTTAATGTTCTAAGGATCCAGGGTACCCAGAGGGAGAGACTTAGATGTTTTGAAAATTATTTCCTCGTTTCTGTGTGTTTCATAAAATACATTTAGTGCTGTGATGCTCGGCCTGGGCTGAATGCTTTCTAAAACCTGCCAGCTTTATTAGATAGTTCTCAGCTGAAGCCCTCCACAACTAGAAAGCCAGCCCAGTGAGAGATCCCTGACTCTTGGCTACTCCAAAACTTCTCTGGCTCAGTTAGTCTGGACCATCATAGAGCTGGATGCATATCGAAGCATGGGGCACATACCAGAAAGGTGTTTATGTTTATTTAATGCATGTTTGGGGTATAATTAATCATGACTTTTTATGGGTCTTCTCCCCTCTCTCCTTTTTGGGGCAGAGACGGAAGGGAAAGGAAAGGAGGAAGTAATTTTTGGAAGAAACAGTATGATGTGGTAGAGGTCAGGAGACCTGAGTGCTAATCCTGGTGACCTTGAGCAAGTCCCTTAAAGCATCTGTGCTTCATTTGGGAATGAGGGAGCAGACAAGGTGGGAGACAAGGCCCTCCTCCCTGTGTGGAACCGATCTAAGGTGATCTCTGAAGTCCCTTCCAACTCAAAAGCTCTGCGTCTGTGTCCATGTTCTTTAAAAGTTTTGCTAAAAGGTATTTGGCATAGCTTTTCAGAGAAAAGTACGTTTGAACTCAAAATGAATTAGTGCGTTGAAAGAAATGAATGCAGGAGGGTGAAGGGGAACATGTCTTTTCTCACTTTAAAAGTTGGTTTTTGTTTTTTGTTTCTTTTGCTTTTTGGCATGAATGTGCCTCTTGTGATATTCTGTTTCCACTTGTAGCCTGTAAGGAGTCCTCAATGAGAGATAATTACTTAGGTGAGTCTGTCAAAAAGAATGGTGGAGAAATGCATCAATAGAGTAAACTTTTCTGAAAGACCCCACAAGTCCCTCAAATGCATAAAATGGTGCTAAAAATACAGAAGCCATATATGTTTCATTCACTCATATTCATATTCAAAACGGTATTTTTAGTAAATTCCACCCCCCTCGAACTGTACAACTTCTTGATAGGTTTCTGTAATTTCAACATAAATTCAAGTTTTTAGATGAGATTGAAGGCTATTTAAAATACTCAAAAACTTGAAAGGCAAAACTATATGTGCTTGTAAGAAATATAATTTTACCAAACAATATCCCTATTCTTCTGCCAAATTCCAGGATAGTAGCCTTATTGTAAAGTGTGTATTTATGGACCTAGTTTAATTGTGCACGGGGAAAATTGCGCCTGTTGCGGGTGGTGGGGGGAGGTCGATTACCCAGAACTGAAACGAAACCACTGGTGAAGTTATTAGTCATTGTGCAGAGATTGATGAGTGCCAAATACGTGCTTGAGACTCTTCAGGAATAAAGAGAGCATGATTTCTTTTTTTAGAGCATTACCATTTGTGTTGATTTGGCTCCAAGGTGTTCACCTGTAATCAGAAAGGTCCTGAAATGACTGACAGAGAGTCAGGGCTAGGAGTGTGAACCTCACTGTGATCCTCAGTCAGACTTTTATTACCTCACTTTCTCCAAGTGATAACCCAGAAGAATAGGAATCATTAGCTCTGCTGTTTGGTAATTGCTTTGTTTGGAGTTTTTGTTTTGATTATTGTTGTTTTCTAATTGAAATGCGTATTGAGGTACTTGTTGACATGCATTATTTGTAAGGAATAATACAGAGATCCCATGTACCCCTTACCCAGTTTCCCCCACTGGTGACATCTGACAAAACTCTAGTAAATATCACAACCTGGATATTGGCAATGATTACAATTGGCTGATGTTATTTAGTGTTCTTATTTACTTGTACTTATTTGTGTGTGTTGCCTTTATGAATGTGAAAACTGAGGGCTAGACTTGCCACAGTTCACACAAGCTTTAACGCCTCGAGTTCAATCCACTCAAAGTTTAGCTTGCCATCACTGACACATTTTCTCCACGCTCAGGACCATCAGGGGCCTCATGACTGCTTGACAATGAGCTATCTTGGTGACATTGCCCTTGTTTTACATTTCCTTGAGGCGTGGTCTGAGTGGCAGCTTTGCCCTCCATGGGGGTCCCTACTGCCGTGCTTCACATATTAGCAAGTGAAGGAGGAGGCAGGGCTTTGATGGCATAAAAGAAGAGGTATAAATATATTCCATCTGTATTCCAGGCACAGAGCAGAGGGATCTCCACTGTCTACCCCTGTGCTAAGTTAGTGCTGAACTCGGCCTTCTTCCTCTTCCCCTGCCATTTTTCCCCTGGTAGACACATCTACAACATGAAGGACGGCGATGGCATCAGAAGACCAGACAGCTACTGATCGGAGAGGGACTGTGGTCTTTTGAAAAGAGCATGGAGTTGGGGGGTCAAAAGACTTGGGTTCAAGTCAGTCACTCCTCCAGTTACTGGTTATATAACTTTGGCAAGCCACCTAACCTCACTGTGCCATAGCTTCTATCTTTGTAAAGTGAGGATAGCTGTACCTACCATGTGGAGTAGTCAGGGTTGGAGACATTCTTTAAGGGCCCCAGCACTCAGTGAGATCATAGGAATCGTGTTTCAGCTGCTGCCTTCATGAGGATGCAGGAAAGGGTCCTCCCAGGTATCTTTGCGGGTGACTGACTGCAGATTCTAACTGATCATCCTTACCCAGCATCGCTCAGGCTGCTTCCTCTGCCAGCCTCTCTTCCCTTATGCCTTCTTTTTATTCAGAAAATCAAGCAGGTCTGAGATCAAGTCAGGTACTTGAAACAGAAGTAAATGTACCATTCGGATTAAAGTGAGGTGAGGACTAGTGCTGATAAAATCTGCCAAATTCCCAGTGACCTGAGTGGAGGGAGAGATGAGAACAATGCAGGTTGGAAAAAAGACTTGCCTCCCCATTCATGCTCAGCTGTGGCTTTGTGAATGGGAAAATGGAGTGAAATGGAGAAGAGCAAATTCAGTCATGAGAACTGGATTCTACTCTGGACTTGACTAAGAGAATTTCTATTTACAATAGTTTATGCATGTAATGCATATCTATAGTCAGGTGAGACTACCTTTTTTTTCTTTTTTTCCATTTATTTTTATTAGTTGGAGGCCAATCACCCCACAATACTGTAGTGGTTCCTGTCATACATTGACACGAACCAGCCATGGATTTACATGTATTCCCCATCCCAATCCCCCCTCCCACCTCCCTCTCTACCCGATCCCTCTGGGTCCTCCCAGTGCACCAGGCCCGAGCACTTGGAGACTACCTTTTAAGCTTGTTACTTCCTCTCGTGTCTTTTCTGGTGGCAAAAATGATGTTTTGGAGATTGAAAAGGAGTTTTCCAAGGTGACAAGGGACCTGACTTAGCAACTGAACAACAACAAAAGAATGATAGTGAACTTGGTAGGTTTCTATTACAGCAATGGAGCCCAAGACTTATGTCAAGGGTTTCATTCTAGGGGCCCCAAGTCTCTGCTGGAAACAGACTTCAGGATGTCTCAAGCTGCATGATAAAAATGCCTCCGATTTACTAAGTCCATGTTGGTCAGGGAGGCCAGGTCAACATTCAGAGGCAAAAATTAGTGTGGACTTGAGACGGACTGCTGTCATGAGCCTGATGGAAAGTAGGGTGATCACTTCTGAAACTGCACAGAAAAAAAATTGAAGCAGTGGGTTGAAAGCAGGCTGCTGCTTTCTGCTCTCTTTCTGTTTGATCTGTTTGGGCTTCTGATCTTTGAAGGGAAACTCCTTTTGCATTGGAGTTTTGAAGGATGTGTGTACGAGTACCTGTGCCAGGGGCCATGGTCATCGCACAGGGATGTGGGGAATAGCTGAGAGAAGGAAGGAACATGGGTGGCATTGATAAATGGGGTAGTTGTTGTTGCTCAGCCGCCAAGCTCTTTGCGATCTCATGGACTATACCACTCCAGGCCTCCCTGTCCCTCACCACCTCCTGGAACTTGCCCAAGTTCATGTCCATTGAATCAGTGATGCCATACAAACATCTCATCCTCTGTCACCCTCTTCTCCTTCTGCCTTCAGTCTTTCCCAGCATCGGGGTCTTTTCCAATGAGTCAGGCCACGTCAATAAAAATTCTGTGGTCCAAATTTTAAGTTTATAAAATTGTTCCTATGTTTTAGCTGTGCCATGCAGCATGCGGAATCTTAGTTCCCCAACCAGGGATTGAACCTGTGCCATCTGCAGTGGAAGCTCACTGTCTTAACCACTGGACCCCTGGGGAAGTCCTTAAGTTTATAATTTTTAAACAGACTTTGCTAGTCTGATCACATTCTAGTAAAGCTTGGTGCTTTCAGCTGTGTGTATTTCATGAATTTTGGTTGCAACCACAGCAGTTCCTTGACTACTTACATCCTTGAAACCTGAAATTGACTTGACTGAGCACTCCAAAGTCCATGATGCAGTACACATACACTTTATAACAAGTCCATACATCTTTTCTTCCTGTGCCTACCCTGGCAGGAGAGCTTATTTAATGATTGATGAAGCAACGCTACACCCAAGAAGAATTAATCAATAGTTCGCAATCGTTATGGAGAGTGCAACAGTAGTTATACAATAGCCAAGACCCGTCTAGCTATCAGCAGAGTCTTCCTTTCCTCCACATGATACCCAAAATTGAATTCTACCTTATATATTTTTTTCCTTGTTGTCTTTAATGACTGAAGTAGAACTGGATGTGTCAAAAACAGCAAAGCCTAGAAAAAAACAGTAAGGCTTCAAAGGAATGCCAAGCTATCTATTAATGTGTAGACTCAATCACTCATCTTAATGGGAGATGGGAAATGGGGCCAAGAGGCAGTGTTCTATAAGCTGGAATGCCTATCATCAATTACTGTGCTTTAGGAGCCTATGAACTTTTAAAATCAGAGATCTTTAAAGGCTTAAAGTCATGTGGAGTTGGGTAAGTATGCTAACATGGCAGAGGGGCTAGCTGGGCCTCTTGTAGCCTCATGAACCTAGCTGCCCGTTTGGCTCTGCCCCTCTCCCCTCGGTGGAATCTATAGCACTGCTAAGGAGAGGCTGCAAAGCGAGCTTTTTTGCAGAAGTGGAGCCTCTTTATTTGAAATCATTACGTCCCATGTAATTGTGTCCTATGCATTGCTTTGGATTCAGACAGATCTGTGTTCAAACTCTGGCTTTACCACATGTAGCTGTGTGATTTTTGATCTGTTGAATGCTTCTGATTCTTGGTTACTTCATCTGTGAAGTGGAATCCATGAGATAATGACTATAATGCACTTAGCATGGAATTAATAAATGTTCCATAGGCGTTAGTTATTTAATGATGAGACTGGCTGACTTTGTTTGGAAGTCTGGGTAATGGTCTTTTGGGGGCATCAGTAGTATAGAGAGAAACACCGTTATTTAGTAGTTCCTTTCCAGAAAGGTAAACTGAGTCATGGAAGGCCAGGGAGGCTGTGAACAGGACAGGTGAAGAGAGAAATGTAACACTGACTGTATACTTTGTGATTATTTCTTCACTAGCCAGAAAATAAGGCTTAAAATCTCACTTTAAAACAATTTATTTCAGAGTTAAGAAGCTCTGGGTCTCCCCCACCCCACATCTTTTAGTTAAGTAGTAGATAGGAGATATAAGAGACACGGGTTCAATCTCTGGATCAGGAATATCCCCTGGAGGAGGAAATGGCTACCCACTCTAGTATTCTTGCCTGGGAAATCCCATGGACAGAGGAGCCTGGCAGGCTATAGTCCATAAGGTCACAAAGAGTCGGATACGACAGAAGCAACTTAGCATGCACAGATTTCTTTTTTAGATGGCATAAAGCAATTTTTCTTCTGCATCTGCCTCTTCTTTACCTTCTTATTTATCATAATACTTCAGTCAGCTCAGCAACACTGCAAAAAAGGGCTGATCTCCTTTAATTCCTCTGGAATTAATCATAATAACAGCAATTATGATAAACCCATTTAGTATAAATGTACATGTAAATTACTCTCGTGTTGCATTTTCACCTTTAGTTTTGCTTTCACCAGCACCCACCCTAATATGGGTTATGAAGTGGCCTCTCGCTAGCCGAATTATTTTTCTTAATTCAGACCTTCCCCTCGCTCACTGTGAGGCTGCTTGTTGCCATTTCCTTCCACCGAGGGTAAAGAGGAAGCTCTTATGTACAGGTCACAAGGGATGGCATTTGCTTTGCCTTTATGCTCAGCATCTAGAGCTTCCTTAGCTATAGAATAATAATTCTATCATTCTAAATGCCTTGATGAGGCAGAAGTTTTAAAAACCTGTAAACTCAGCCCGCTCACCTTACCGATTCAGAAATTAAGGCCTCTCCAAAATGTGACAAAGTATCTGATATTCTAAAGCTATTTGATGCCAGTGCCAGAACCCGGCTCCAAGGCAATGAGGAGCACATTTCCACCCTGCCAGGCTCTTGGACTTCCTGGACCCAGGAGTTGCATCTTCTTGCTCAGACATATGCTTCTAGTTCCCCTTTTGAGTTCTGGCTCTCGGGATGGTGCAGTGGGGAGAGTGCAAAGAAAGACGCAGAGGTGCAGGGGCACAGAAGAGCCGCTGGCAGGCTGGGAGAAACTGGGAGTCATTCAGGCACCTGGCTGGGCAAACACTCCACCCTCTGGTCTGGAGGCAGGGGTGGGGAAGCAGACAGATAGTCTGCTTTCTGCCTCCAGCCAAAAGCTCCCTGGTGTCTAGTTAGTGGGTGGGGCGTCCCTTCGTCCCCTTCTGTAAGTGAGATGGGGTAACCCTGCAGGACTCAGGCTCTCTCTGCTTCCCACTGCTCTCTCCCTTCCTCCCTCTCCGGCCAGCCCTCACCACACCGAGTGCCTGTCCGTGTCCAGTGAGGACAGAGCTTGGAAAACACCCCAGAAACAGCACCCACCCACCTGCAGGATGTGACCTCTGGGCTCTGAAACTCGCTGCTTCCTCCCTCTCCCTCCCCACCTAGGGAACTGCTTTAGACCACAATTCCCAATCCAGTCTCACTTTGCACTTTAATCCCAAAGAGACTCTGGCACTTTGTGACCACAGAAAACTTGTCACTTCATTAGGATTCTGAAAAAGAAAAAAAAAAGAGCAAAGGATAATTCATAGTTGTTTTAATGACTTTGCATCCTTTCCCATGGAAGCAACTTTCAGCTGTTAGGCACAAAAGACACCAGTGCTGACATCTCAGAGTGCACAGGGCCGGCAGCATTTTTCATAATGCTGTATCACAAGATCCTTCAGAGCCAGTTAACCCAATTAATCTTTCCACAGTAATTATCCAGGTGCTGTTTTATTCAGCTTCCCTGAAGTCTCCAAAGCTCCATGGTGTGGAGATGAACTATTGTGCCTCCCGACCTTGGAAGGATGTTTCTAACTAATTAATAATTGCTAAGTGCTTGGAAGATGCACTTTGGAAATATGCTGGTGCTAATATGTCTGGATTTTGCCCTGTGCAACTGGCCGGTATGCGAGTCGAACATCATTCTTGCCGTTTGTAAATTGTACAAAGATGAATATGATGCCTTCTTTTCTCAGCTAGGTATCTGTCCCCACATCCCTCCCCCATCACACGTTTGTTCTTTGCTCCGTTCTCCCAATCTGTATTAAGTAGCCTTCAGTGAGATAGCCTGGTGATAGTCTGAGGATTTCTCCCAGGAAGTGAGAAGACATCATGCCACTTCTTCTAGCCACGTGGTCTTTAATGAGGCAAATTGAAAATTGCTATTGGCTGAACTGCCAGGAAAAGGAACACAGTTTTCTGTATGGTAAAGGGGTTTCAAAACTTTTTTGATATGGACAACAGTAAGGGGTATATTTTATATTGCAGCCCAAATAGATTCAACATGTGTATGTTTACATATGTGTGTGTATGTATAGTTTGATAAAGCAATACTTAATCTTTACTGTGTCTAACCTCTTGGAGATCATATCCTAAAAAATACTAGTCATGTTGGATTAAACTGATTTCACCAGTTGCTCACTAATACCTCACTAGTACCCTCTAATGAACCTCAGCCAGAGTTCAGAAAGCACTGACATAGTGGACGGGTAGAGGAGTGCTGGACTAGGGTCAGGAGACCTGGGTTATATCGCCACCTCTGTCCCAACTCCAAGATTCTGTCTCCAGACCTCAGTGTCCTCATATAAAATTAAGGTATTTGTTTTCAAACTGAATTTACCCTCGGAGAACTTACCAAAAGTCTTCTTATGTAGAAACCCAGTATGGAAAATAGGGCTTCCGATCGGCCCACAGCTCTTCCCTCAACTCATGTCCCCACCTCCACCCAGAAGTCCTTGGAACACAATCTAAATATTACTAGGCCAGAAATCTCCTAAGTTTCTTCTTCTTCTGTCATTCATTGATTATTTTATTCTCTTGGTAACAGATTTATCTAATGAAACACACCTGGTGTACTTCTATTGATGCTCAGCTAGGAATTTCAGTTGGTCATCTCCAGAATCAAAAGGAATTTTTGCCATAGGACCAGAGTTCTTTCTCGCTTTAGCTTTGCGACTTGTTCTCAAACCTCATGGAATAGGCTTCTTCAGGGGAAAATGAGTTTGAAAGGTCTTTGGTGGAAGTGTAAGCAGGCAGACGTGAGGACGCTTATTTATGTCATTGTGTCTATTTTCTTGCCTCCTAAATTCAGCAGGTTCTTAACTCTTAATACAGCTCAAATCATTTGGCTTACAGCTGGTAAAATACAATTTTCTGGTTCTCCAAAAGAAAGGCTTTTCAGACTTATAAAAAGAGAAGCTCATAAGACTTCTTAAACATCAAATAGCTCTTACAAAACACCATTTTGATGAGTTAAGTGTAAATGAATCAGAAACATACGGATTAAATTTCCCTTGAAAGACACATGGGTTTAAGAATTAAGGGGGGAAAGTGCTTGGTAAGATGGATTTCAGGTTTTTGCCAAACCTCAAAATGTTTGAAAAATGGTTTGAGATGTTTTTAACTGAACACAAAATGCCATGGAGTTCACCCATCCCAGACATAATAGCGAATCTTTTTGACAACAACTTTATGACAAGAAAAAAGGCCTGTGGGGCTCTAGCCATTTTGTCAGTTCTCTTTTGATAAGCCCCCTCCCTTTACCAAAAAGCCCCACATTTCTAGGAGAGCTGTCTGATTGACAAGCTAAAGTTTCAAGTCAAGCAATTACCAGAAAATAACCCCACCACTCAGAAATCTTGGATTTTTTTTTTCCCATACTACCCAAAGTCAATTATACCATTTTCTAAGTAGAATAATATACTCTAGGGATGTGGAGTATTTGATATATTTTATTCACTTGTGTCTAGAGCAGTGCACAGTTATTCTAGTCATTTGTCTGACATTAGTATGCCAGCTTCTTTGGGGATGGAAGAAAAAAGCCCACTAAAAGCAAACAGATTGGAGGAAAATAGTCATTGGTTTATTAAAACGGCCGTGCTGTGGAAATGCTACATATTAGAGAGGCAGGGCATGGGTTGAGGTTTTCAAGTTGCTGGGAATGGTCTTGAAAACTTGAATTCTGTTGTAAGAACTTCTCCACACTTTTGAATTTTTACTGGCACGCGGAAACTCAGGTGCAACATGGGAAGGACTCATGGACTGATATTCTATGAGAGCTGTGCATCCTGTGTATTCCGTGCCCTCTCATTCTTTTTTACTGGCTACTGCTGACAGATAACGGCTGACACTTTTACAGTCTCTTGTTTTTCACGTGCAAAAGCCCAGACAGAGTGGGTTTGGGGTAAGCTGCTCACAACGAGTGAGGGAAGAAGCCCGGGTGAGAACGCTTGGACCAGGCCATTTGCTCCACGTAGCTATGTTGTCTTCGGCCCCTGTTTCATTTTCCTGTTTAAGCCAGGATGACCAAGGTTTGCTTGCCTGCTTCCTTCCTTCCTTTCTTTTCCTTTGAAAGAAAGGATGCATTCAGTGACTGCCAATATCGATTTAGAAACTAGGGGACAACAATGTACTTTTCAAAAGGTTTCAAGTCAATGTAGACCACAAAAAAAGCTGTGCTATCTTAAAATCTATATGTTTTAACTCTGTGCTGGAAGGAAAGGGGAATCTATTTATTATCTTGTTGGTTCAGCATCTGACACCATGTTTGGAGGTACGACCTTCCTCTACAGGAAAATGAAAATTAATTTGTTGCAAAAAGAGCACCAAAAGGAGAATAACAGTCACAGAAAACACAGAAAGCCGTCTTCAAGGCCTCCAATGAGAATACCTCATAGCAGTGATTGTTAAAATATACACCCCCTCCCCATCTCATGCCTATTTATATTTATTGAGCTCAAAGTGAGAAATAAATGAAAACTAGGAATGCTGGAGAGATATTTAATGATACCAGCTTTCTGGTATCTGAAATCTTGGAGGACTTCAGAAAAGAAAAAGCAGGACCCGTCTGGCTCCATTTTTACCTTTTCTGAAGCAGCTTCATATGGGATAATAGGACCAAGAAGGGCTTCATTGACTCTGGAAAATGAAGCCATGTCCACAGCTCCGTGCCTCCCTACCACTTACCCTAAATCTCTCTCTCCCTTTATTGTACTGCCCTCTAATTCAAAAAGGGTCAGATTCATGCAGTATAGTCTATCAAGTGGTTCTTTTCATTTGTAACTCAGACACCTACATGAAATACTGGAGATTTCATTTTAAAAAAGCCTAAATGTATGTAGTCATCCTACACACCCAATTTGTTCTACAGATCAGGCAGAATGGACACACATCAGGGAGCATGTGTTCCTGGTTAGGGATGGTTATCACTCAAGGAGATTGTTCTCATCTCACGTTAAGCTATGAACAACAATAATTACTTAACGTCTTCTCGGTCTGTGTTGATGTACTTTAACAACCTGCTTTGCTCAGAGTTAACTCGGGTTGGAAGCCCTACCACCAATATCCCCTCTCTTTCACTCTCACACACACATATGTACATGAGCCACACACACGTGTGCACATGCCATGAGCGGGTTAACTTCTCATCTTCCCTGGAACAATTCATGTGTCACCTTTCCTGGGATCTCTCCCTCGAAACCGCTAGGATGTCAGATATCTGTTGAGGGATTCTCCCATTATGCCTGTGCTGACTTGCGTGGCTTGTTCGTTTTCCTTACGACAGGATGGATTTCTTAAGGCCACAGATGATCTTTTATTCACTCTGGGCTCCTAGCACAGTTCTTGAAACATCTCAGGAACTGAGTAAAATGTTTTAAAAAAAGTAAACTTAAAAAATAATTTTAGTTGTGTTTCTGTTGGAATGTATTTTTACCGAAGCCACAAAAAGTAGGTGGGACTGAAATTTCCCCTCCACAGGCCCTCTTGGGTTCTTGGTTCTCACAGAAAATGCAAGCAGTAAAATACAGTGGAGTTTTTGCTCAGATGATGAGCTCCCTGCTTCATTTCAACTTTCTCTCCTAACCTATGTTTATCTTCAGGGTCTTATTTATATCTATTTCCTTTCGATAAAAATAGAAGCTCAAAAAAGTGAATTTACCACACGAAGGATGATACCTTTGACTCGAGCCTGAGTTCACAGATAAAGCTAAGATGCTGCCCTGCGTGTGGACGTCCAGCTAGATGTTCATTTTCTGAGTCATCTGACTTCTGAGTTTTCACTTTTTTAAGAGTGTAATTAAGATAGGTTCCCAGGGATTAAAAAAAAGTGAGTAAAGCAGACAGTCTATATGTTGAGACCCATATAAGGAGATTTGTGGGCACCTGCCCAAATTGAGAGAAGCATTACAAGCTATTCAAACCCTACTGAAATGTCAACACACTTTTGAAAAGGGTCCATTAGGGATGCAAATGTGTGGTTCCCTGATTATGATAAGCACTGGAAAGAAAACAGTGAAACCCATTAGGAGGCTTTGAGAACTTGGTTTTGAAGAGTGGGGAAGACAACTCTGGTTTCTGCTGAGGTCTAGGCTTCATTTCTTTCCCTAGCCCATCCTTGAATTCTGAACCACCGATTCTCATGATTTAAATGGTCCTGAAAGTTTCTCTGCTTTCGGATAAAGCCAATTAACTCGTCTGTAAATGGGCCAACTTTGAAATTCTATCCACGTCAGATAAAGTTCATTTTAATAAGGTTCATTCTCTGGATTACAAACTGTAATTTGTTTGTGTAAAGAATCTGACATCAGAAGCTCACATCAAGCTTCTGATGTGTTTCTGTTTATTCTTGCATGGATTTTTCTTATAAAAGGTTCATTCTAATTTAAAATCTATAATTCTAACTGTGTAGTCTTTTCTAAATCAACTCACAGTAGGGGTATATTTCTATTTAATAATCATTTAGGGCTTTTCTGTGAAAATAACTGATTCATCTAATCAGAAAGACACCTTCAATTCTGGCAGTCTTGAGTTGTTCACACATGACGTCAAATGATATTCAGAGTAATGGATAAATTAAATTGGGGCCTAATTTTTGTGTAATCTCTCTAAATGTAAAAAAAAAAAAATGTAATTGATTTTTCCATCTTCCTTGATCTGGAAGGAATTGTATCAATTTCCAGGACGTCATAAAACAAAATATTTAAAGTATGTTTCAAATAATAAAAAAAAGAAATTCTTAACTTAATAAAGATGTGGAATTCATTTATGAAAAAAAAACACTGGCTGTGGACCAATAGACCAGAGAGTCTGCCAGAAGTCTGCAGTAGACAGTCATTCTTGAATGTCCACTCTCTCCCTCATCACTCCTGAGCCCACTCCATATTAAGAAAATGAATTCTCTCAGCTGCACTGGACTTGGAAATCACTGATTTTGTTTACTTTGTTTTTGAGTGAAAAACCAGAAGATCTTTTTTCAGTTTTCTGCCTTATAAGGAAAGCAGTTCACAGTACTTATAACTATAGTTCTTCTTGTCTTATTTTAACTAAGCAAGTTTGCTTGGCATATATATTTGATGCTTCGGAACCTTACATAGAAGTTATGGCTTTTGACCCTCTGGAGAACTTCAGTAATTGAAATCACTGGCCAAAATGGAAAATATCTAACTATCATAAGAAAGCTTCAACATTAACCTAAAGCAAAAATTAGAAGCCCTGGAATGAGCATCCCCATTAGACTTTTGTGCTTTTTAAAAGAAATAGCCTCAAGCATCAGAAAGTCAGAAAGATCTATTACTAAGAGCATGTAGATGAATATCCTGATACTCACTTACTTTGGATCAATCATCTTAACTTCTAGAAACCTTTCCAGCTATATTATGGTATTCTCTTTTCTCTTCCATCTAAATGGAGTGGAACATTCCAGAAAGTTAGAACATAGTTTCTCAATGGTTAAAAAAAAAAAAGTCAGAATCACTTTACCTTTGACAGTCAAAAGATACATAGCCCCTGCCATCAGGAAGCTAGGGTCTAATGGGAAAGATTGACACTAAATAATCATACCTGTAAAAATATTGTTAGACATAGCACAAAGGAAAAGCACATGGACGTATGCAGCCTTCTAAATTAGAGGCACCTGGAATTTGAGGGTCAGGGAAAAGTTTAAGAAAGTGACATTTAAACTGAGATTGTAAAGATAAGTAAGAGCTGGTCAATAAAAGAGCAGATGGATAAGCACTCCAGGTAAAGGCATTAGGATGTATTAAGGTTGTTGGGTAGGAAAGAGCTTGACACATTCTAGGAAATGAATGAAAGCCAGAATGGGTGAAATGTATCAAGTCAGGTTGGAGAGTAGTGCTGCAGATATAAAAGAGATAGAATGCTTAGAGGATGGTTTTATTATATTCTAAATGCTGAGCAAAGTCACAGAAGAATGTTGAGGAGGGAAATGTCTTGATTAGATCATTCTGGCTGTGATGCCGAGGTTGGAGTGGAGAGGAATAAAACTGGAGGTGGAACATGTGGGAAGAACCAAATGAGAGAAGATGGTATTTTGGACTGGGATCTTGGTAGTGGGGACAGAGCCAAGTGGATGGAGTCCAGGTCTATTTTGAGAGTGGAGAGAATAGAACTTGGTGAATGACTTGAAGTAGAGGGTGAGGGATGTGAAAGTTAATGCCTAAATTTCATGAATTCACTGCTATCAAGTATATTTAAGAAAATATCGGACACTTTCTAGGGAAAAGGTTCTAAAGAGGATACATTGTATTATTTAGGAGTCTCTAGGAAAAAAGAACCAATAGGCAATATGCTATGAGAATATATATGACATTATAAAAAACCTGGCTTACAACAATCATAGAGAAGTCCATGCTAGCTGAAGCTGGCAGTGCAAATTTCAGTCCAAGTTCAAAGCCCTGAGAATCAGGAACACTGATGAGGTTAGTGTCAGTCCAGGGGCTGGAAAAGGCTGATGTCCCAGCTCAAGCAGTCCGACAGAGGGGTGGGGGAAGGAGGCATAGTCAGCCTTTTCCTTTTTTGTTCTTTTTAGGCCTTTAGCAGGTTGAATGATGCTTACATACCACGAGGAGGGCAATCTACTTTACTCATTCACCAATTCAAATGCTAGTTTCTTCCAGAAACACCTTCACAGACACACTCAGAAATAATGTTTAATCAGATATTTGCACATCCATGGCCCAGTCAAGTCGACCCATAAAATTACCGTCGCAGGCACCATGGACAGGGTGCCATAGGGCTCAACCTAGGCATTTAGGGAATACTATCTTAGCTCTTAAATGGGTAGGGTCAGATAGCATTTACTTCTCAATAGTGAAAATGTTTTTCCTAGCAAGTCACAGACTTGAAGGATTTTGGTCATTCTCCGAACTGTCCTGGTGAGTCCCAGGACCCAAGGGCTTCATGCACCCCCAATGAAAAGACAGAACTGCTTATTTGGGGACCCGGCCTACCTTTCTCAAAGAATATTATTCTGTGTAATAATAACTGACTAATTCTAGTGTATAGAAGAGTGAAACCTTTGTTTTATGCTGATTAAAATGATCATTTTTCATATACAAGAAGGAACTACCCCCTCACCTGCCCCTCAGGACTTGTGGTTCCTGCCCTCCTTGGCTAAGCAGTACCCACACCCAGGCATCTTTGGAGCCTGCCTCTTGTTCAGCAAAAGGAATGCACAGAAAAGGCTAGTGTTGAATTACCCATTTGTCCCCTGCTTTGAGGAAAAGTCCCTCACAGCTGATGCACTGCGTCCCTGAAATAAACAGCTCTGGGCCTCTCCATAAGCCAGGTTACCCACTCTTGATCATATCTAACCATATACTTTTAGAGCCAAAATGTCCTTAAAGATTGTTGGTTCAGCCACTTTATTTTATCCATGAAGAAATGGAAACTCAGATTCTTGAGGACACAGCCCATGATCCCCAGACAAACCGGTAGCTGAGCAAGTGGCATGCTTTCTGGCATATTCAGATTCAAAGGACTCAGTTACCTCACTGCATCTTTTTATCATCTTTCGATTGACACATTCTCTTCTGGTGAGCCACTGGTTTCCCAGGGCCTGCGGAGAAGCCAAGCTGTCGTCACAGGTCACTGCAGGGATTTCTTGGGAGAACAGTGAACTCCTGTGAGCAAGCATCCTGTGGCAAATGTCCCTTAAATGCACTGGTAGTCACTTTCTATTTCTGTTTCTAGTAGGGGCTGACTGTCGATAGCTAAAATTGACATTTACTGTGACTATAACCCTACCACAAATTAAAATCAGATCCATGTCCCTCTGGGGAAGATGTTTATTAAGCTGTAAGAAGACATCTGAAATGATACCAAATTACATTTAAACTTGAAACCCCAAATACCACATTTGTTTGGTAGTATGAATAGGACTGTCTGGGGAATAATATGGGAAACTGAGCAAGTCACTCTCTTTGGCAAAGTGGAAGGCCACCGGGGAAGGGAAAAGTGCCTTAGAAGAGACGCTTTATACATAAACCCCTGTGTGGCTTTTAACTAATCATTTAAGCCTAAACAAAATTTCCTCCGGAATGAACTTAAAGGAAAAATAAGCCCTTTAAAACGTCCATGCCTTTAAAGAACAGACACAGATGTTCCAATTGTTTTTATAAATACACTGAGAAGGGGGTTGAAAGAAATATCACAATAAAACAAGCCTACCAAAATGCAAGCCTGCGTTCCAGAGTTTGACCCAGCTATTACAGACAAAAGCATGCTTGGGACCAAAAGTCTTTATATCACTTTTGCCTTTTAACATGTAGTTGTCTGCCGTCGGTGGGTGTTTGTGTGCGGTGGATGTGTTTATGCACATAATACGGTCACAATCTCAATCTCTGAGTTTAGAATCAACTCTGTCCAAGGGGAAGCTATAACTCAGTGGCTTCTTTGCCTGTGTCCAGTCCATGTGTAGCTTTGAAAATAGCAAAAGCCCAGTTGCAAGGCTCTTTGAGATCCTTGGATGCAAAGTGCAAAGTGCATGCCAAGTGTCATTATTAAGAACTTTATTGCTACTGTTTTATTAAGTGTTTTAGAATAATATCAATTTAGCTTCCTGTTAAGTGCTACAAAGTGGGAGAACTTGAAAGGAGGCTTGGGAAAGATTGCCCAAGGAGGACACACAAGTTTCCTAGAAACTCTACCCCTCCCCCAGTCCTCCTTTTTCAAGTCAATGATAAGTTGCCTGTCCTTTCAGGATAGTATTTCAAGTCATCACGATCCTTAAAGAGCAGGCCTGTCATGGATGTGTCATGGGGCTACTGCTGCCAGGAAGTGAAACACCCTATACAGGGAGGTCACCTCAGTAAGTCATTCAACAAACTTCCACAGGGCTCCTACTGTGTGCCGGGTCTGTCCCAGACCCTCTCTCTCCAGTTTAAGGGAGAAACTGAGACATGCTTTGAGAGCACATAGCAGAGAGTAGCCTGGGCTGGAAAACGCAGTAGGTTTCTCTAAGAAGATGATCCAGCAGGATCCACCAGGACTCACAGTAATGGAAAAGACATTCAGCTGCCTCCAGAATATAGCTTTACTTTGTGTATTAAAATGACACCGGCAATAACTTTATTTTCTAAAATAGACAAATCATTTCTTGAATAGGATATACACTGACCTTCCTCCAAGGGCCAAGCACACACACAATACTATCTCATATATGACTGTCAGACCATCCTCCCTCCACACCTGTGAAGTGGGGATGCTCACCCTCCTTTGCCTCTGAGAAAGTAGAGAGACTAAAGGCTTTGTGCAGAACGCACACTTGTGGTCCGTGGCAGGGCCAGCAGGCGACACAGAGCCTGTGCCTTTTCAGCCGCACAAGGCTGCTTTATGCGATTTACTGGTTAATGATGGCAGCCAACATTATCTCTATCATTTCTGTCAGCCACTCTGACTGAAATAAGTGAAAATAATAGACCTAATTTAGGACTAGGAGAGGCCTGCCAGTTCTTCCTCCTCCTCCCTAGAAACCCTGCCAGATGGGGACAAATCTATTTTTTAAGAGTCTAATAAGAGGAAATTCCAAAACCTCAGTAAGCCATTTAATTGTTTTCCACTGTTTATTCTCAGGAAATATTCTGTCTTTTGACTTAAATCCCGTGTGCTGCTGTCTTATTATTGCTATTCTGCTTCGGTTGGATTTGAAAGTAACTGGTTACCATCCTCTAATACAGTCATTTAATCTTTGTCATCATCTCCCTGTCTTCTTGTTCCTTTTACTTTTCCATGTAGGTCTTCCCTTCTGACCCTCCAGTATTTTTCAGCGTTTCTTTGGAACTTTCTCCAAGTCCTCCTTCACCTTCTCCCTCCCGCAACCCCTCACACCCTATCCCATGTATTTTTCTTATTTGATTACAGGCCAGGTTTAGAATTTGCAGCTGTGAGTTAGCATATAACCTAGGGAGGAGTTTGCCAAACCTAAGGCAATGTCTCTTTCCTTGTCTGTGTTTCCCTAGAAAACCGGTAAGTTACCCTGGAGCATTGCAGGTACTTTATCACTGAGAACAGAACTTGAGAAATCAAGCTTGTAGCAGCCTAAGGTTGCAGCGTCTGCGTGTGTCACAGAGTCTGTGGGTGTCATCTCAGCTGCCCAAAGCCACTCCTACATCGTTGACACATCCTCTCTCCTGCCAGTATATCTGTGGAGTTAATCATTTCTATCTCCTCCTTCTAAAGAGCTGAAATCACCCTGGCAAGTGGCTGTGGGGAGTTGGGGGGAAGGGCTGTCATAAATTTGGTTTCCCAGGAGAGGTATTTGAAAACTGCCTAAGAGACTATGCCTCACAATCCGAGGAGGGGTTAGATAAAGGCATTAGTAAGGGTGACCTAGTGGGGAGGCTTGCAAAATGCAAGGATGAGTACAGGTTGCCCATATGATCTTTTCAAGGGCTCTTCTGTTTTCTCTGGCTGAAATTTTTTGCAGCTGGAGCTTCTGTCATTCAGCAGCAAGACTAAGCAGTCTGTTTGGAACATAGGTATTGGGGGATTGTGTTGGGTGTGGATTCCACTACAAATTATTCATTGAACTATTGTAACCGACATGCTAAGAGTCCAGAAGAAATCAAAACCAAATTGCTGACTTAGAGTTGGGGGAAGGAGATATCTCTAAGCAAAGAGAGCTCCCTGCCTCTACACAACATCCGAGCAAGTGTGTTAGTGAATGTTTTCATGAATTATTCATTTGTGGTGAATGAATGCAAGCAGCAGTCCCTTGTAAACGACAAGGCTCACAATCAGAGGGCTACTTATTTGTCCTTAGGAAGCAAGGAGGAAGCTTATTAACATCTCACAAACAGGAAGAAATTTTACTTAGAGATATGTTTCTATGGAGAAAAAATTTCCCTACAGCCAGCCAAAGAGATATGTATCATTTATTTGAGCCTGCATTCAAAACCATCTTTTATTTTATGTCTTTTGAGCTGCATTTACTTGCCTTTTCTAAGTGTAACTTTATGAATAATTGATAACTGACAGGTTATTGGCTAATTGAAAAAACATCCCTTCATGTCTTTAAGTTTGATCCATGGTTAAAGCCAAACTGTTCAGGTATTTAGGATATTTTATAAAGGGTCTTTATAAAGAAAAGAGCCTTTAGCTCTTTACAAAGAAAAAAAATCAGAATTTGAAAATGAATTTTTTTTTACAAAAGTACTTCAGAAACCAATCCAACCGTCTTTTTGGTTAACTTAAATTAATCAGGCTGACTGCATGACTAATTCAGATTAATGGTGCAGAAATCAATCATTAAAGAAGAAAAAAAAAAAAAGACTGATCTACTAGTCTCAGCAGAATGGCCATAAATTCACCTCTCCCCTTCTCGTATTACTTTCTCTGTTTAAAACATTTGAAAGAGCTAGTAAACACCTCTTCTGCCTGAGAGGATGCAGCATGCATGCTGTAAAACCCAGCAAAGGCTCCAGCAGAATACAGCTCTGTTAGCTATATGGCATTGCATTACTGCTGCTGACTCTTGCAGTCAGGCTTTCATTGAAAGAAAAAGAAGTTACATTTCCAAGTATCAGATACTACATCTTTTATATAATACAGTGCATATATTGCAGTAATACCAAATTGATTTTTCTAAAAGAAAAATGGTAAATGCATGGTAAATCTAATTTAATTTAATAAAATTTAATTTCCAACACCCCTGGTGATAATGACTACAAAAGTGTTCTTGTCAGTATCGATAAGTCAGTGCAAAGCAGAGATGTTCAGTTGACCACGGTGTGGGTGTCACTGGTACCTCTGAGCCCAGAGCTCTGAACATAAGTGCAACCTTATTGCAGGGCAGGCATCCAGTTTTTTAAATATTGTATAGATGAGGGACAGATGAGTGTTCCTGAATTATTCGTAGCCTTTTCTTATGAAATGCCCCAAATGTAACTTCAAATGGAAGTTGATTTAATTCAGGCAAAAATAAATGAGTCTAGAGATCACCTGAAAGCTTGAGTTTAATTGGAGGGACACTGATAGAAAGTCCTTACCTTGGAGGTAAGTAGTTATGCTGTTCAAGAACAGGAATGGGTTATATTAAGTTGCTAATGTAAACTGGAGTTTCTCAATTTGTAAATCAATTAAGTTCATATTAATTAGCAGAGATAATTTACTGAACACTATTCTTGCCATGTCTTTTGCTAGTCAAAGAGATCCTTAATATCTATGTTTGCATTAATTTGAGAAATATTTATTAAACACCTATTTAGTATCATGTACTTTCTTAAATTTCAGATGTGTCTGCACAGGTAAACAAAGCAGATACAATCTCTGACTTATGAAGTATATGGTCTAATTGGGAGCAGAGACATTTAAAAAAATTCACGCAAAATTTTTAATGAATTGTAATGGAGAAGCAGAGATGGTAAACTCCAAAAGGCCATGAAATACATCTGTTTGTCCACCATCCTATTGCTGCCAATTGAACATATGTAAATGAATTCTTATACAAGTGATCTGATTTACCAAACAAGTTTTCCCCTCTGAAATTAAAGTTTTTAGGGTCCAAAATGTATTAGGTGCTCAGTTGATTTTTTGATGATTGATTGAATAAATGGGGGTAAATATTACTAGGGAAAAGTACACTAAAGAGCACTCCAAAAAGGTGCTTGTTTTCCCAGTTATTGCTTCACCCATCCTGGTGTAATCGCCCAGAGAAGATTGTAGGATTACTTATGTCAATGGTCTGTGGCAGGAAGAAAGACGGTGCTTTCATAAAGCTGGAAGAAAATCATTATGGCAGATGTGTGAAGCCTATGGCCCTGCCTGAGCTGGGGAGGCAGTGAGGGACCAGATGATTCAGGGCCACGGAGCTGTGTTGAGTTCTATCACAAGGATATGGACTTACTAGTATCTCTGATGAGCCAGAGCGTTTGCTGTTTTGCTTTGGCAAGTGTACTAGCTTTTCAAGACACGATGGAGGTGGGGGGCTGGGTCGAGGATAAGATGAAAATGCTAAGGCAGGATTCTCTTCCTGGACACCCAAATGTTGTGTCACCAAAGGAGAAAGGACAGAGGGACAGTTCCCTCAGGGAGATTCCCGATCTTTATCAGAGGTCCTCTCTTGAGCCTGAGGAAGCTTAAAAAGGGAAATATATTTTAATTGAATTCTGCTGATACTTTGGTGCCTTTTCTCAAGCTAACTATTTCTACTTCTTTGTAGAATTTCTACTTTCAAATTCCTCATTTGTTAAAAGGGGAAATACTGTATTTGCCTGCCAGCTTCAGGAGCTTGGCCATAAGACCTGGTACAGAGCATGAGCTCATTCTGAAAGATACAAGTAATATGATGTCTTTGAGAATGGGGGCCAGATAGCTTTCTTGTTTCCCCAGTTATTACTTCTGTTGGATTTCTGTCATTGTTTTCAGGAAAAACAAGATAGTGAGGACTAATCTCTCGGGAACTAGTTTGGTTCCATTTTGAGGAAATATTTTCAAGGATCCTTTCTGAGAAATACTGTGAAGTCATTTTGCAGTTCTGTAAAATCATTGGTGGGAAGAATCCATTTGCCTTCATAGAAGAGTTTGAGATTCTAAAGTTAATGCATTTTAAAACAAATATATATGTATGGAGTTTGGGACATTTTTACATTTGTTAGATTGTAGTTCTTCAGTTAAAGCTAAGGATTGATGTTCTTTAAGATTTCAGCCTTACTCATCGTTTTCACTGCTGTGGGTCTGTATTCAATCCCTGGTAGGGGAACTAAGATCTCCCCCCAACACATATAAACACAACAGAAGATTCTAGCCTTAAGCCACAGTTTCTTGATTTCTGTTGTTTCAGTAGTGTTTCAGAATAATAATAACAAAAATAACCACAACTATTTTTAAGCATATTCAATATATTTAACATATGATAACTCATTTAATGCCATGAGATAAATATCTCTATCACCCCATTTTACAGTTGAGAAAACGGAGGCACAGAGAAGTCAAGTAACACTGCCCAAGGTTTTATAGCTAATAAGTGGCAGAGCTGAGATTCCAATTTTGACAGACTAGCTCCTAAGCCCATGTTCTTCAGTACCCCATTTTATAATATAGTTAGTACCTAGGGAAGAAATCAACTATACCGTCTTTGCATTTCACATTCTATTTGATTATCCTGGCAATTTGCTTTCTTTACAAAACAGGAATTTATATTTCTTTAAGAAATTTCACTTAGGAGAAGAATAAATATTTCTCACTACAAACTGTCTTCTTTCTAGATTTAAGAGTTTTGCATTCCCCTCTTTAACTCTTCAGTCTCTGTATCCCAGACAGAAATTAGTGTGGTAAAATAGGCCACAATAGTTCATTTAAGAAGATTCAAAATAAACACACCTTTCTTTTCATAAGCAAATACAAAGATAGTGGGCAACAAACTTTCTCTAATCTGTGTATGAACTCATGTTATATTTAAATGAGAATGAAGTGTGGGCTCCATAGAATGGATTGGGTCCATTTTCAAGAATTTCTCTCACTTTTTAGGGACGCTTTCTATTTGGAATTTAAGAACTAAGCACTGCATGCCTCAGTTTCATTTAATATGGATACACTGACCACCTACCTTGTGCCAGGTGCCAGGCTAAGGGCTGTGGACACACCAGCAGTAAAGAATACCCTTATCATAATAAAACATGTAGCCTCACTAGATGAAGAACATATCACTTTCAGTTCGAGTCCTAGAATCTGAATTTTAGAGCTTCAGGGGATTTCCAGATGGCCTGTAGTCTGATTCATTCATTAAACAGATGATGAGATGGAAAGCCTAAAAGTTAATTAAGAAAGTTTCTTCTCCAGAATGAGAAACTCTAATAGCAGTGGCATCTGTATCTCCTGCTCCTTGCCCACCATTCCTGCCATTTTATTGCTTTCAAGTTTTTTGTTTTTTTTTTAAAGTCTGCTCCCCACCCCCAACACCAGGTTCTTTTGTTGTTGTTGTTTTGTTTTGTTTTTTTTTTATCTGCTCAAGATTTCTTAGATGGCTGTGCCCTGACTTTGATGCTGATATTGCTCTTCCAATTTCCCAACCTAATTTTTTTCATCATTTATTTTTTCCCTTTGCCTGTCCACATACCTGGCCTATCTGCCTGTCTTAAGAGTTTAATAACTGATCCCAGGAGGTAATGGATCTGGTGAAGAACTGGGAGAGAAGAGCAGTCTGCTATGACTCTCCTGAAATCTTGCAAACACAAACAATGGCCCTTAGCTCCTTAAAGATAGTGGGCTTGCACAAGGGCAGGGAAGACCAGCAGACTTTACTGACACTCCTAGACTGGATAACATCCTTTGGAGGAAAAAACAAGTACATGAAATCTCTTGCTGTGGTACCTATCATTCTGCTAAGGACAATGAAAACAGTCTGTCATCCCTGACATCTTAATTGAAAGAAAATCTTACATAGATTTCAACCGTAAGCAGTATGTTTATACAAGTGTATAAAAGAGGAATAATCTGTCAAGTTGGAAAACTCTTAATGCTACAGGACTCAGTTTCATAATTGAACAATCCAACATGAGCTCACACATCTTACCTTGTTCCATGCCTCAATAATTTTTAGTAGAAATTCTTTACCTAGAGGCATATGCTTATTAAAAAGGAGGCTCGGCTTGCTCAAAGTTTAGAATTATTAGCTCATGGCAACAAGCCTGCACTGGAGCAAAACTGTTGAGTCTTTGTTTTCACAACTTTACCACAATTTGCCATCTTATTTTCAGAGACTTGCTGATGCGTTGTTTGGGAAGCTTTTTTTTCTTTAAAGGAATAAAACAAAATTTCACATGGATGAGTGACTTCTCATGTTAGCATAATTTTACTACTTCACTGGAAAGTTCAGGGAGCAGTGTGAATATCAAAGGAAATGGGCCGTGGATTTATTTTAGTATAAAAAAATCAATAATACCTTAGTTAGGGGAGGCATCAAGGTGTGATGGAGGAAGCCCTCTATTGCAAGTTAAGTGTAAGTCGTACTTTTTTTCATGACCCATATGACCTTGGGCAAACTTAAATGTTTCTGAATTCATCTTACTCCTGAGTAACATGGGAGTAATAGGACCTACCTACCACATCGCATTGTTTCAAGTCCCATGAAGGTGAAAATATTTAGAAAAACATGAAGCGATGTATAAGTGCAATATAAAAATTTCATGACTGTATTAAATAATAACTATTTTTATATGTATGAAGGGACTTAAGCAATGCAAGTATTCCAATACCACTCTTGCTTCAGTGATCTAAATATTCTGGACAAATGATTATTTCTCAGGCCAAGCTACAAAATTAACTCTTTCTAGGCCTTTGCATAGCTAGTGATTGGGTAGGCATAGGGGTTTTCTTGTTGCTGTTGCAGTTTCTTTAGTTTTAAAAGCCTATGTAAGAAGTCTAGGAAATTCTATTGGTTTTGTCAGTGGGGTTGGGGAAATTACTTACAGAATCTGTGTAAAACAGTAATTCAAAATTATTCAGAATTCAAACATACAGGCTTCCCAAACAACCATTTTCCCTTCCACTGTACTTTGCCAATTTTTCTGATTGGTATCTTTGGTAATTATAGTCCCAGGGGAACCTCGTACCCTGAAAATTTTTCTTAATTAATGAAGGAATATTTAATATTTAAAAATCTAGGAGATTTATGCATAGTGTGGAAATAACTGACATAATAAAAACACTGAATTAAGTGAAACATACTATTCCCCAATTATTCTATACAACTGGGAGTTTCCCATAGTTTGGGAGAAGAATGAAAACTTGTTTTAAATTTAATTGCTTTTGCGTATTCATTTTCATCACCATTAATTGATTTCTTTAAAAAATAGACCATTAATAAAAGTTGATAACCAGGATTATCATTAATATGTTGGAAACAAAATGTAAATGATGATAATATGTTGCCCTTCCTTATAAGGATGATACTTCACATCAACATAATCAAATATTTTTAGTTGTTTTTGATAACAGTTTTCAAGTAGCCCTAACTGTCTATGCTCAAATTCTTACCCTGGTGACTAGAGGGGCAGACATATGGTTGAAGACTGTATGTATGTATATATAGATTTATGTATGATATGTATGCATGTATGTAGATATCTATATCTATCTATCTGGATATTTTTAAATGAATGGATGGATATATATTTAACTATCTGTAGGGTCTCATTATGAAACTGAGAAGTTCAGATTATTAATCTTGTACTTAGAAGAAGTGACCATTATTAAACATGCTATAATTTGATATATAGCTGTTTTCTTTTTAGCAAAGGTCCCAAACAAAACATTAAGACTGGAGAATATAAAACAAAAGTTGTCTGTTGATCAAGCAGCATTTTATATTTCTCTGACTTGAACTCTGAGTATCAGAGACTTTAAGACCCAGTGATATTACAACTATAGAAATTTGGAGTGATTGAAAGCAGCCATTTCCTAGACTTATAAAAGCTGAAGGGTCGTCAAAGGCCTTACTAACCCTTACTGTTCATCTGTACTACAGAGGTCCCATGTCGAGAAATATCCATAGTACTTCATTTGCTTTTCGGAAAACACCCATGTCATTGTTACAAGCTTCTTACCTTAGCCTATCTATGTAACCACTCACACACATCCTGTTAATAGAACTGGTTGTAATTTGTGTACATCTCCATAAACTCTGTGTAAAACTTTTATATTTTCTTATATTTTCATATACACAACTTCCTAAACATATAAATCTAGGACTAACTTAGGACTAATCCTTCTATGATATGTGTGACTGTGATAGCTAGCTGTGTTTCCAAGGGAGATTTCAGATGAAAAAAATGGAAAACTTAAATCTTCTCTGGAATCGTAACAGCAATGTGAAGGAAGAATATCTTGGCATTCTTTCCCCCAGTTCAGGCTGTGTGAGTCACCCATGGGAGGCACATGCGCTCCAAAGAAGAGGTTCTTCATGCTGTCCTTCCCTGAAACACAGGAAGGCTTTGCCCTTCAGAGAACATCTCTCTGCAATCTTTACCCAGCTCTTAGCTCAAGAGATTTTTTTTTTTTTTTAGAAAATACATCAATTTGGGAAGCACTGTTTTTCTATCATGGCATTCAGGATAAGATGCTGTAACATGGAAGACTCAGAGGTTCTGAGGGGTGTTTGTTTATTTGTTTGTTTTGCTTGTTAAGTCATTACTTCAATGGTTTGACATTTATATGGCTCCCCAGAGTAAGAGCATCAGGAGATTGAGAATTGAGCCAAGGAGGTTATTTGTTTGCCATTTTTAATAAACACAAATAATTCCCCTTTTCCCTCAGCCCCACATTCCCTGGCTCATTAAATCAATTTAAGGCTCTTAAAATTTTTTCTGGCAAATTGAAGCAGAAGAACTATGTACTCCCCCAAGGAAAGCTTACCCAAGACCTGCAGATCAGGCTGAAATCAATTTCTGCCAAAGAGTCTAACACCTTGAGTTATTACAAAATGAGGGGTCAGTAATTGGGGGCTGGGCCCCAGACTCGCCCCAAGAAAGACTTGTTGCATCTTGTGAACCGCGACCTAGCTACTTTGGTTTGTGACCTGGCTTTGTGTATTTTTCCCACTCAAAGTGGAGAATTATGAAAAAGTCAAAGCAGATTTCTATTGGGAAATTATGAATGAAGTTGGCTCTGCAAATTCAAATAGTGAAAGTATATCTAGAGGAAAGCCAGGCAGGCTTCCAGGCAGAAGTATGGGAGAATGTTATAAAACAAATGTACACATGTCTCAGGCTCTAAGATCCTCCAGAGGACAGAGACCTCAGAGTAAACATGCAGGATTTCACTACCAGGTCCCTTCTCTTTCCTAAGATGCAAGGGTTGTAGGAGATTTCCTGGCTTGTTGTCTATTGAATATCAGTTAGATAACAGAGGTCAGGAAATGAAGTGGAATTTGATGTATTAACTAGGAAGCAGCAAAGGAAGCCAGGCTTGTATTTTATTTGTTATTATTTCCCTAATATCCTCAATTATGTGGCTCCCATCAGGGAATCTGATCTGCTGCTCATGTAATGGTGTTGTCCCCACTGGTTCTGGACTTGAAAAACTGGCAGTGAATCCCCTGCCTAGAGTATCAGGAATAATGTTTGCTATTTTTTCTTTTCTTTTCTTTTTTTTTTGTTCCCAGGCCTGTCCCAGGCTCTCTATCTTCTCTGCTCCATCTTCACAACAGACAGAGACAGCCCATGCCAGCCTCCATGCCTGGGACCCTGCCCAACCCTACAATGCCGGGCTCTTCTGCCGTCTTGATGCCAGTAAGTGCTTCTTTCTGCTGAGGCTTGCCCCATTTGGAAAAGTACAGAAAGTGTGCAGATCCTAGCTGATGGGGAAGAAAAGAGCTTCTTATGGATGGAGAGTTGAGCTGGGTGCCAGTTTGCTCTAAGTGCCTAGTTGTGTATCCTTGGGCATCTTGCTGGCTTCTCCATCCTTCAGTGCTTCCATAATGAGGCGTGGTTTCATCTTCTTGCTGGTGACAAATGAGTTTGTAATACTCAGGGAATGGGATTTGTCCAGGGACATGGGAGTGTATGATTACTCCAAAGTCTATAGCTTGGGCTGCATATAGTGTCCTTAAATTGCCAGTGAGTGGTCTAGCTGGGACTCAGAGTGATCATGACAATAATAACAATAATAATTCATGGTATATAATAAGTGCTAACATGTATGCATGCATGTTATGTTTTATTAATAATGCTAGCAGTATTTACTGAATGCTGACCTTGTGCCAATCACTCTCTAACCACTTCATTAACCTGTGAAACAACCCTCTCAGGTATGTACTATTACCATCCCCATTTTTGAATGAAGAAAGTAAGGCAAGAAATGAGGTTGACTGAGAAGCAGAGTCATTGAGTTTCGAACCTAGAGGTTCTCTCTCAACCACTACGTGATCCATACATTCTCTCCTATCACTCTCACAACAAACCTCTGACGTATGCACTGTTCTTACCCTACTTTGCAGAAGAGGAAACCAAGGCACAAGAGGCTGAAACTTGGTTAAGTGACTAAGTCAGTAAGAGCTTATTGTTCATTCACTAAGTTGTGTCCGATTCTTTGAGACCCCACAGACTGCAGCACGCCAGGTTTCCCTGTCCTTCACTATCTCCCTGAGTTTGCTCAAACTCATGTCCATTGAGTCAGTGATGCCATCCAACCATCTCATCCTCTGTGACCCCCTTCTCCTTTCGCCCTCAATCTTTCCCAGCATCGGGGCCTTTTCCAATGAGTCAGCTCTTCGCATCAGGTGGCCAAAGTGTTGGCATTTCAGTTGCAGCATCAATAAGAGCAAGTGAGTGACAGAATCGAGTTTTAGATCTCGGTGGTCTGACTTCCAAGTTATTACACTACGCCTCCCTGAAAACAAGAGACTCACACAGAACAAAGATTCAGGCTGTTTTAGAGCTAACCTGCTCTCCTGCCATAGGATCCCCACTGTGGACATCTTCATCCTCCCTGGCACTGTGCCTCAGTGCATCGTGTTACCATTTTCAGGGCCACAAGGGTTCTCAAAAGCCCTAGAGGTGATATGACAATTCAGTTAAAATCCTTCCACAACAATATAGGGGATATTTTGCAGAATGTTTTCAGCATTCTAAGGAACTATCTACACTTGCTATTTCATTTTGTTCTCACAGCAGTCCTGTGGGAATATGATTGCAGTCATTATCAATATACTCACTTTACAAATGGAAAGCTGAGGATTACGACTTTGAAGGGATTTGTCTAATGTCACACAGCTTATAACGGAAGAGTTGCAAGTTACAGGTGACCAGGATATGCATCTCTCCTCATGTTTTGCAGCCCAGATCATCCCAGAATGAGAAATATGCTCATTTATCTGGAAGCAGGGAAATAGAGAAAGGCTTGATGGCCCAATTCTAGAGACCTAGGTCTTCCCACTGTAAGTGTCAGGTAGTTCAGACTAGAAAGATTCTTTGCAAAATTTTGTCAGAAGCATAGGTGAGCTAGCTGACTACCTGCCTCACTCACCTTAAACATTTTTTTTTCTTTCATAATAGAGCTGAGCTTGACTTTTTATTTATTTGGCTGTTTTTTTTTCCATTTATTTTTATTAGTTGGAGACTAATTACTTTACAATATTGTAGTGGTTTTTGCCATACATTGACATGAATCAGCCATGGATTTACATGTGTTCCCCATCCCGATCCCCCCTCCCGCCTCCCTCCCCATCCCATCCCTCTGGGTCTTCCCACCTTAAACATTTTGGATAAAGGAAAGCAGCACCACCCATACTGCAATCCCGGATTTCATTCCACCTCACTAATTACAATTCTACCACAAGCCATTTTCATCCAGGCTTTAAATCCTTCTCATTTAAAATCATTTCCTTTCAGAAATTCTATGCATTGTCCAGAAAAATGTCACTGCAGTGACCTTTCTTCCCCATTTGAATAAACTGTGTACCATTCCCAGGGGCAAAGGTGGGGCATTTATGCTGCAAAGACCCAGAGAAAAGGGTGCCTGGCCCTGGTTTCCACCATATCACTTCATTGTACAACTTCATTGTACAATAGAAGAGTAGAACAGAAAAAGAGTCTTTAAAGTTTTAACAGCGAAGTCATGTACTTGAAATTTTTTTTAAATGTTGTTGCTTCAGAATAGAAGCAAAGGATCAGGTACATGGTAAGGAGCCAGTGTAGATAATGGAGTCAGAAGTTCAAACCCATGTCAGTGATGTGTACAGCTATCATGAAAATAGTGTCCATCTAGAGTGGTGATTCTTAACTGGAATCGGTTTTGTCTTCCAAAGACAAATGGATGTTTGGCAATAACTGAAGACACTGTTCATTGTCACAACTTGGGGAAAGTGCTATGGGCATCTAGTGGGTTGAGGTCGGGAATGCTAAACATTGTACAATGCATAGTAGGACAGTTACCAGGATAAAGAATTAGTTGGCTCAAAATGTCAATAGTGCCAAGATTGGGAAACCATGATCTGGAGTGACACTAATGTAAGTAATGAAAATAAATGCAAGATATCTAAAAGCACATATTAGGAGTTTTAGGGCCTAGAAATCTGGACCCTTTCTTCCACATTATCAAGTTGCCAGCCTTTGTGCTATATTTTAGCTTGTCAAGCATGGACTTTCCGTGGAGTTCTTATGTCCCCTGGTGTAAAAGATTAATTTATATCTGTAGGTGAAGGTGAGATTCTTAATTGTTTTGTGGTACATGCTGTTAGGCTACATATTTCACAAAGCCCTAGGTCTGAAATAAATGATGAATCTGTTCATTCATTCATTTATTTTGTAAACTTTTGTTGAGCTCCTTCTAAGGGTCAAGCTCTGTGCTAGATGCTGAAAATGTGGTGAAGGAGAAAATAGTCATTGCCTTCCAGGAGTTTACTGGGTTGGGATTTCTGATCTTGATAGTCAAAAGCTGAAATTATTTGGGAATATGAACACCCATTTATGATTACAAAAGCCCAGTGGACTGCAGACATTTTTGGCTCCTGTTTTCCAACTTATTTCAAGGGAAAAGAAGAAGCTCAAAAAAGATGATATCCTTTATCTGGATATTTTACGTACAGTGCTCAGTATTGCTTAGTATTCAGCAAAGCCACTCCCGTCTTCTGACCTCTTCATTCTAGTCCACTCATTAAAGCCACACTCATGGGCAGAGCGTTTATTAGCACAAAGCACCAAATAGTTGTTTTGAAGAGGCTCTTGGTAACCCCATATAATTACTTAGGTGGAAAAATGCAATTTTTTTAAGATAGAGAAACCAGCCTGTTTTTAGTATTCTGTTTAATTTGTGAGTCATAAGGTAGAAACAGTCATAGCCTGTAACTTTTCCAAAAAGTAGGCAGCGTGGCTGACTCTGAATCCAGAGGCAGAAAGCAGGCTACTCTCACTTCTTTGTAAAATGGTGACTCCAGAGCATGATGGAAAACCCTGGACAATCATGTGTCCTTCTGAACAATCCTCCTTCCGAAAACTGAAAGCAGAAACTCCTTTGGACTTTATTTCTCTTTGGGAGAAGGTCACTAATTGGAATAAAGGGTCAAATGCTAATCCCGCTCTCCTATCCCCCAGCCTCTGGAAAGTGGAAGTTATAAGTAATAAGCATTTTTTAGAGAAATCTCCATGACTTAACAATTCGAGTACACAAATGTACTTAATGGCACTGAACTGTACACTTAAAAAGAGTTAAACTGGTAACTTTTATGTTATGTATATTTTACCATGATTTTAAAAATAATTTTAAAAATTAGAATACCCAGGCTGCTTGAATATTCAGGGAAATATGAGAGTGAATGCAGCCACCCTTCCATACCTGTGGGTTCCACATCTGCAGATTCAACCAACCATAGATTGAAGAAAAAAAAAAAAAAAAATATATATATATATATGTATTAATTCCAGACAATTCCAAAAAACATCATTTGGATTTGCAAAGTATTTACATTGTACTAGGTGTTTTAGGGGATCTGGAGATGATTTAAAGTATAGGGAAGGGTGTGTATAAGTTTTATGCAATTACTATGGCTTTTTTATGAGACTTGGGCACCTTGGAATTTAGTGTCGGTGGGGGGGTGGTCCTGGAACCAATCCCTGGGGAATATTGAGGGACAACTCTATTTTATTTTGCTGAACTGGTGTGTGCAAAAGGTTTTTCTAGAGTGGTCTAGAAAGTTCACCATCATTAAATAGCTCCTTTTTCAACAGTTTCACAAAGCCATACACTGCTAGATAACTGATAAACTAATTCTGGCTAAGGTATAGCTGATGGTACTTCACTGTGACATGATAGGAAATGTGCCCCAATCATTCATGACAAGGCTTTTAGTGAGTACCTCTGCTCATCCACGCATTGGTCATTGGTATCCTAATAACAACCCCGCCCTTGCGGTGAACACAGCAGGAATTGCAGTGATCATCTCAACAATGGAAAGGACCTCAAAGGGTTATTTTGTTCAACTATTACTCTCAACTCATATCTGTGAGGTTTTTATCCTCCACTGTTTGATGAGCTCCTTTGATAAGGAATTCTGTTTTCTAAGACTACCTAGGCTAACTTTGAACAGAAACCTGGTTCCCTAAAATTTCCGACCATTATTTCCATTTTCATCCTTTGGCAAATGGAAAAACTTTTGCATTGAAGAAACTATTTCTCTCTTGAGGAAAGTCTAATTATTTTCCATATGATTTCAGTATTAAGTCCACTTGCATTATTCCTGTTCTTCAAAAAGTGTTAGTTTTCTGCTGCTGCTGCTGCTGCTGCTAAGTCGCTTCAGTCGTTCTACTAAATGGAAAATGTTTGTTAGACACAGTCTTTCTAACTGAAATAGAGATTTTTTTACTATATTCATTTTTTAACAGGGACACCCTGGAGACAAAAGCTAGAACTCAATTCAGATATTGATAATCAAATGTTAATTCTAGACACAAGGACAGGCCAGCAGGACAGTGGGGAGTGTTGATCACATGTCTTCAGTACCCACACTGCTTTCTTTACCTTCCAGAGCTCTAACCCTTCTGTGAGGCCTAAAACTGCTGCTGTGTAGTCAGACAAGGTTAACAGGGAAGAGAAGATGTGCCAGGGGGAGCAGCTCAAATACCTCTGCTGGAATATTTTGATGGTGGTCATGAGTTAGAGTGACAGGAACACACATCATCTTTAAGAGGGTGACTTTTAAAATGAATTTTTTCTTACTGCTAAAATGATTCACATTGCAGTATAAAATTTGGGGAGAACACAAAAGCCACAGATAACTTTAGATAACCATTTGATATATTCTATATCCTTCCAACATTTTTCTAGGCATATGTTATTCTCTTTCTAGCTATGAAATGGAAAATCCCAAGGACGGAGGAGCCTAGTAGGCTGTAGTCCATGGGGTCGCTAAGAGTCAGACACGACTGAGCGACTTCACTTTCACTTTTCACTTTCATGCATTGGAGAAGGAAATGGTAACCCACTCCAGTGTTCTTGCCTGGAGAATCCCAGGGATGACGGAGCTTGGTGGGCTGCTGTCTATGGGGTTGCACAGATTCGGACATGACTGAAGCGACTTAGCAGCAGCAGCAGCTATGAAAATAAACTTGATGAGCAGTATTCAGAGTGTTCACAAAGTGAACGCTTTGTGGACCTGTTGCATGCTTTTGTGGAAGTATTGCTTGCTTTTGTTTGGAAATGATTTCCCATCACAATGTCATTCTCTTTGGCATTGGGCTTATTCTCTAGAACACACGGCTTTGTATGATTCTTTGCTGTGCCTGAGTTCAAGACTTAGGAGTACCTTGCTTACCCTTTACCAAACCGCAGGTTTTCCCTGGATTTATTCACAGAAATTCTACACAGTCCATTTGAAAGAGAAATGCAGCTTTGTCTATGATCTCAACTGCCTTTCTCAGACTTCTGATTCTGTTACTTTCCTTTCTCTTAGATGGAGAGACAAATGTCAGTGAACTCCAACCTCCTGGGAATGCAAGGTCCAAATCTCAGCAACCCCTGTGCTTCTCCCCAAGTCCAGCCAATGCATTCAGAAGCTAAGATGGTAAATAACAATTATAATCATCCTTTTCTTACTGCATGACTTTTTCTTTTGATTTCTGCTCTAACTTTCAAACCCCAGTTAAATGAGGTAGATGGCTCCGTCTTTGTTTTCAATAAATAGGTCTTTCTGTGGAAAAGCAGTGCAGAACTTGGCCCTCTTTTTGAGGCTATTAGTTACTGAACCTTGGCGTGAGATGCTCATGTAACAAGCACTGGATCAGTGTGTGGCCTTAGTGAAAGGGACTTTTAGGAGTTTGGGGAGATCCATAAGAGTTGAGGTGGGATACACCCAAATATGTGTATATTTGTTAAGGAACTGAAATTAACAAAAACAATCCAGAGTTTCTCTCCTTCAATGTAGTCACCATTTCAGTGCCACTCTTCCTGTCCCCATAGCCACCAAAACAGATGTAATTTTTAAGCACACAAGTAGTATGAAAATATTTTCATTTTTTGTGTTATAGTCATCAGATGTGACGTTGATTTGAAAAGACCAGAGTCTTGTTTTCTCATGGGGTAACTGCAGTTCACATTGAAATGTGCGATTTCAGGTGACATTTAGTGACTTTTAACATGTGAGATTGATGTGCACTGAAGTCATTCTTTCCAATCAAGGTGATAGATTCATGTATTTATATCCTACTAAATACTAATAAAGGCAATGCCTGTTGGTCTTGGCCATATAAGGTCAACTTACTTGTTACATTTAGCAAAATTACTTGAAGGAATAATTCAGTTTTTATATACATTCTGACACCACAGTTGGTAAGGTGTCAGATGCCAACAAAATACATAGCAGCAAATATTTTGTATCTGATATTGGGTAAAGATAGCTTTTGCTAGAAGTTGGAAATTTTTTTGGTTTGCTGTGTGACAGCATAGGGACCGTGTCGGAAGGCTGAGGTGAGGATGTTATTGACATCTCTGAAAATTAGCCTTCAAAACCCAGGGACTTTGTCTTTAATGGCAGCAAGTGTTTTGGACGCTGGCTTTGGTCACTTTCTCTTGGAAATTTCTCTCATTTGACTTGCACCTTCTTAACCCAAGGAAGCAACTGAACTCCCAGTGTTGGTTACCCCGGGCGCATAAAGTCTGTGGTTGGGAGAGGTCTCTTTGCTGGGCCACAGTCCCTGTGACATGCCAAATGGCACCAGCATCTTCAGCAAAGCTCGTTAAATCTTTTTGGAATCGGCAAATATTTTTTCAACTCAAACCCTGCTGAGCCAAACCAAATAATTGCTGGCAGGGTAAAATCCAAACTGGCATGTGTTTTGGAGACCAGAGTAATGCCATTTACATTTTTTTAGAGGAAAATAAAAAATGAACTGTGAAGGTACTTAAGAAAGAAACAAAATTAAGTTATTCATGTGTATGAATAAGTGTTCTGGGTCTAAATAAAGCATTAAATGCTACTCCAGCCGGATTATTTCTGAATCATCTAGTTTAGTTCAGGGTCTGTGTCTCTTTTGAGAGACCCCACCAGACAAACTTGAAGGAGATTCTAAAACACAATTCCAAATGAAATTTCCCTGTCAGTTGAATTTTCCTGGACTGTATGCCACCGTTCGACTCAGAAGTGTCCTATCCCTCTTCTTGCTGGCAAAGAAAGAAAATGCTTCCAAAGGGAGTCCAGATTTACAGTTATTTATATGTATGAAATAAGAACATATGATAGGGCAGATTAATAGTGAATACTATCAGCAGGAGACAAAAGGGAATTGGGCTGTGCTTATAAAAATAGTGTTACCCTGCAAATGTTTGTCGAGTTAAATTTTGAGCAGGCATACTCCTCTGCTGATTCATGTTCTAAGTGAATGAATATTTCCAGATCCATGATGTCTGGGCAAATGAACTGTATCATGGAGTTGATACAGCTTTTCCCTCTGCTCCAGACTCCCACCCCTAACCCCGTTATTGCCAATACAAATTTGGATTCCTGTTCATCCAAAGGGAAAAATTGTAATATTGGCCACTTATATTTTGGAAGAATAGCATTTACCTAGTAGCTTGGAAAAATGTTAAGTAAATGACTTTTAATACATTACTCAGCATCCCTATTCTGATTTCTGCTCACTTTATTCACTGGAGAAACTAGTTATTGTTACCTACTCACTGTACAATATTTTCTAGCAGGTTTGGGTTGCTTAGACGAAAAGTTTTTATGAAATAAAAGTAGAGAAGAAAAAAAATCTTCCACGATATTAATGTCAGCCAGAGCCTCCACAGGTTTCTCAGAACTATGGGCTTTGTTGTTCTATGCCTAATTTTCTTCCTGTGTAAAAGCTGGAATGGATTCCAGATTTCAACTAAGACTCTTGTTTCACTGTTTTCAAGGACTTTTCCAGAGGTCACACATGGGCTATTGTGATGAAGGCGCTCTGTGGGGTGTGTGCTCAGAGCACACGAGCAACCAGAGAGCCGCCTGGGAGGTATTGCCCACCCCACAACGCTGCGAACCTCTTCTCCTGGGGCCAGGGTGTCCATTTTACAGTCCCTTTTGGTCACTGACAGATGTCATCGTCCTGAATCTCTGGTGAAACTCAGAGGTCCTGGAGGTGGACAGAAGCGTAAGGCAGGATTGCTTTCCATGTACAGCTTTGTTAGAAGCTGATAACTGATTGTTCGATAGAATGCATCCATTCTCCTTGCCCTGAATGGATCATTTCTCCTGTGGGAGAAAGCAAACCAGTGTCCCCAGTAAATTCCCCAGTGCATTAATCTGCAACATCCTAAATTGAAATCACACATGTTCTTCTTTTGATTTAATGTGTATTAGTATCAAGCCATGCACTTCGGTGAACTGTAGTCACATCTGTTCAAGCTGATTTTATCATAAGTCTGGCGAATGATAATTTAGTGTTACGGATCTTTCTTCTGAAGAATTAAGCCAACAAACATATGGCTTCACAATAGTGCAAGTGGTTATGTGCATACTGAATTTTGTCTTGGAGTCAGAGCAGATTCAGAGCTGTGAGGGCATCCCACCTTTCTAACTACACAGGATGGTAGGCTTTTCCTCCCAGATTCCTAGGATCAGTGGGTGTCTTTCATGAAAACAAGGACTGCTAGAAGGAAATTTTCACTGGATATCTGGTAAAGAGTTTTAACACTCAAAGCGGAAAGGAAGAGAAGGAGGGGGATGAGCAGAGAGAAAGGGAAGGAAGAAGAGGACAGAACAGGTAAGAAATGCAAACCAGACTGGGGTCCTGTTTCCAGCCTCTGCTGGGTGTACGTGATTCTGTAATGATGTAGATGTGGTGCTCTCAGTTCTGTAGATTTGTGCTCATTCCTATTTATGAGAATTAGACCAATTCTATCTAATTTTTTCAAAGGCTTTCCTTTTCTTTTTTAAAGAAGTCAATAATAGTGTTGGAAAACAAATAAAGCGTGGAGAGAACTTGTCCAAATATCTGTCTGGAGTCTCATTAATGATGAGATGACAACTATTATATTGAAACTGATGATGAGGACGGCATATAAACAGCCTTTCATAGAGGGCGCTGGCCACTTTGCCAAGGAGTCACCATCAGTTTGGATAGGGGTAGGAAGCCTAGGAAATAGTGATACCAATTAGAAGTTATGTATAGCTCTGACCTGATTTTATTCTCAGGACGGCCCCATAACAGGGATATTGTCCCCATTTTATAACTGAGACTGAACTTTAACTAGTTAAAAAAACTGGCCCAATGACATATCACTTAGCAAAAGCTAAAGTCTCAGACTCTAATGGCAAAGCATTTTCATCACAACACTGATCCTTTAGATAAAAATGTACATCTTCCAGGTGTTGGTAAGCAGCAGATTAAATCAAATTTGTTTTAGGTTAATTTACATATACAAACAAATGGGAGACAAAGATGGCTAGGACAGTGTAGACCTCTAGATAACCTGTAAAAATGTGGAGTGGTTGGTTAGTATGGACCTTACTGCTTAGTTTAACCAGAGCTCTGTGTCTGCACTAACTGGTCCAACCTCACTGCCTCTTATTCCAACTCATTTTAATTGTGACATTTCTTGTTTTACATGTGTGTCTCCCAGACTTGATTGATTGGAAGCTCCTTGAAAATAATCCTTGCATTGTATAAACTCTGTGTACTGAGAAAGGCCCCATGAATGAGAACTGAATTTAATTGACTTGAATTAAAATTATGAGAAGGAACCAAACCCTAACCCTGGAAATGAGAATGGGATGAAGTGGGTAGGGGGCAATGGTGGGGCTAAGAAGGAGAAGAAAACATTGTTAAAATGCTTAGCTAAGTATTCAGGTTGTAAAGTGTAGCTATCTACATTTGATTTGTTTGAAAGACATCTAGAAACAATAGCCATCTTATTTTTTTCCTTGAGAGGAAAGCAATACATCTGTTCCTTAGAAACAGAACTGGGAATATCATTGCTCTCCAAGGAATTGAGAGCAATCAATACTAAAGGCTGTTTCTTCCATTGTGATGGACTGACTGTGCTGTATTTTGGTCACCAACAGTCAATACCTCATCCACAGTTAGACTTACTGTTCATTGAATAAATACATAAATATATGCATTAATGAATGAATGAAAGAAACCAATAGGATTGGAGCGTCAAGACCTTTTAGAGATAGAGGGCACTTAGTGAAGACCTTGCCCCAATCCTCATTTCATAATGAGGACAGAAAAACCTGGCAAAGACTTCAGATCAAGCTATCATTTAAACACAAAGCTGGGCCCCAACTCAGGCCTTCACCCTTCTACAGAATTGTGCTCTTGCCATCAGCTGTACCAATAAATTACTAACAGTGCTTCTTTTTTTGGCTAATAGTTTCTTCCTGGCAGATTGGCAGATGAGAACCGGGGTGGCATAGTGAGCAATCCATGGTTAAATCTCCACTTTGTTTTGAATGTCAACCTGGGTGTGTTTGTGTTTGCCTTTTCCCTCCCTAATTATCGAGCTGGATAACTGTTTGCCTATGGTGCCCTTTGGCCACCCACTGTCCAATAGATAAATCACAGAGAAGTCTGGCTCCATATGGAGTTGCCTGGAAAATTTATACACATGAAAAGACAGTCTCCAGGTAACATCTCTCTGGCACTCTTGAGAAATGCAGTCCTTCGATTTGCCTATTTGCTTTAATCATCCCCAGCTTCACTTCCTAAATGTCTAGGAATAAAAAACCAAGTAATAAATGTTCTGTCTGCTTCTCAAAAGCTTTGTGGCAAGGCAGGAAATACTGTTGACTTGAAAGACACTCTTCACTTGCCAGCAGTCATGTGGCCCTGTAGCCAGTGATCAAAATGTGGTGATAGCCTAATCCAAGGAGATCACTCTTTTCAGAATCCTGCTCCCTTGGTGCTATGAAAAACCACTGTCCAGTATGGAGTTGAATAGGAATTAGGTAAGATTCTATGACAAAAACAGCAAAAATCTGAACTCTTAATGGATATCATTTTAAGGGCAGTATAAAACACCACAGTAGAAAACAGTAATTGTTAACATTAATTAATCACTTGTTATGTGGTGGTAGAAATTATGTTAAGCATCTTACAGTACATTATTTCATTTAATTCTTGAAACAATACCCTGAGGGAGGTACTATTCTTAATCTCATTTGATAAATGAATAATTTGAGAGACTGAGTAACTTGTGAAGAACATACAAGCAGCTTAAAAAGAAAAAGATAGTGTTGGGATGTTAACCCAGGTATTGGGCTCTTGCTCCTGACCCTAAACAATAATGTTTTGCCAGCAGTGGGAATGTTCATCTTATGAATTTATATTAGTAGAGCACTTTCCAAATTGTAAAGTGCTGCCATATACATTGTAACCCCCTCATAGCAACCCCTATAAGGTCAACAGGGAAGTATTACTATCTTCATTTTATAGGTACGGAGAGGTTTCTAAGTGACTTTCCATCATGATCCATGGCATAACCAGGCCCTGAGCCCAAGTCTTTGATTTTTGTCCTGTTGCTACTATGTCATTGCTGACCCTAGAGTCCTCATGATAACTTATTCTGAATCAAAGCAAGTTCTTATAAAAGTAAAACTCAGTGGTATTAAAGGAAGATAAGACTCAAATTAATTGCTAGACCCAGTAACCTATTAACTTCTCTAGTCCTGATCATCTAAACACTGGAGAGAGAAGGTTGATTCATATTTCTGTCTGGCCAGGACAAGTGCTGAATTCAAGGATTAAAAGCAACAACACAACTCTGAGAGCTCATAGAAGCCCTGAGTCCTTTTTCTTGGCTGAAATATAACCTTTCATATGCTATTACCACTTTACCCATTTAAACTGTAGAAAGCTTAGTTGGGGAATATATCATCTTTTTTGGTACAATGTAAATGGTTAGATTGTGAGATCATTGATAGGTGCTAACAAGCATTTAGTTATATTGCCATAGAACAGAATAAATTCCTACAGTGTTTACATTCCATGTGCTGATCAGGATCCTAAATATACGGGATTATACATTTGATTGTATTTGTTTTGAAAATGAGAATTTGAGAGATGATCAATTGCTTATGAATCACCAAATTCCAAAGCAGGAAAGAAGCTCAGGGATTATTTTAGCAAAATTCTTTCCTTTGAGAAACAACAGTCTGAAGTTCCATTTAATACCTGGTCTAAGGTCAAATAGCTAATTAGCAAAAGAAGGGGAATTAGAACCCAGATTCCAGGTCTTCAGTTTATAGTACTTCACTCTCTATGTGCTAGTCAGGAATTGACAGAGAAAGCCATCTGCTGGTTGCTGGGATAGTGAACTTTTTAAAGAAGTTTTTCCTGAAGCATTGTCTGTAGATTGATTAGTGAGGCAAAGTACTTGGGAGAAGAGGATCAGTCAGCTTTTCCCTTTTATATCAAATGGGATTTGAAGTTCGTCATCCAAATGCCTGAAGGAATGGGTTCAGTTTTCTATAATTATTCCTGAGACTTGGGAGGTCTCGACATGAGACCACTAAGCTTTTCTTCTTGGTCACCCAGTGTGTGGATTCACAATGAGTATTGCATCTCTTGGTACTCAGTATAAACTGCCTTGATTCTGCCTGCCACCGAGCAGAAGTAAAGTTCCCACATCTCATTGCTGTGTTTTTTGGGACTGAGTGGATCTTACTTGGGCTTTTGGAGATGCGTTTCTCCTTGGTGTGGAGCAGTGACAGAGCTCTCCAAGCACCTAACACAAAGCAGTATTGAAATGTCCCTTTCCATCGACTCTCTCTGGGCTCTCCCTTCCTCCACCCTCGGTAGAGTCTTCACATACACACATTCAGACAGCCTCCTAGGACTCATTGTCTTCCCAGTTTTCTTTCTTTCTCTTTCTGCAAGTATCCACCCTGTTTTGGTAACCATGGCAACAGGTGAAACACAATCCCAATATTTGCTAGCTGCCTCTGTCACCCAGCCCAGCACGCGCATCGCCGGCTCTTGTTTTTGTGTTTGTTTAACGTTCCCAAGCCTGAAGTCAAATGCATCTGGGCAAGGACGCTGTGCACGGTCGGTCTGGTTCGGAACACCCCCTCTCAGACAGTCTTCAGGCACGTCTTCTTTGTGTATTTGTGTACGTGTGTGCGCGCGTGTTTCCTTGTCTGCTTTGCAACGCTGTACAAATAAGTTCAGCTTGTGTCAGGATAGCCAAGGGGGAAAAAAGGATATTTTATAAACCTTGTTACAGGGAGTTCTGCTTTGCAGTGATATATTTTGGTCTTTTTCTTGGACTTTATGTTGCTTACACTTTCCAAGATTTTTGCCAGCACAACTAATAACGAAAGTTTGCTTTGCACTTTGGGATGATGGTTCTGCCTTGATTTGGTTTTTCATGTGGCAAATACAGCAGATCTGTCAGAAAAGTTGTGCCTTGAGGGGGATGGAAAGCAGAGCATAGGGGCAGATAGAGGAGGCAAAGTTTTCTTAAAGGTTTGGGATTTTTCTTTTGTTAAAAAAAGAAAGTAAATGAGAGAATCCTGTCTTCAAATCCAAAACTAACCAGGAGTATATTTTTCCTTTTGATATCCTTTAGAATGGTCTTTCTATCACTGTTTGTTGGAAAATCTAGCTGTACTAGAGTACTCCATATTTTATATATTTTGTTTGCCTTAGTACGAATAAGATGAATCATTAGGTTCTCAGAATCGGTGAGTCCCAACAATAAGAATAAGTACATTAAGTATTTTTTACTTTGAAATGCTATTTACAGTCACTGGACAGAAGTTGTGTTTAAGGACGAGATTTTCATCCAACTGTGGCCTTAGATTCTAGAGATTAAAAGTGCAGAGACAAGGCAGTAACCTGATTTCAGTAGCAAGCCACCATCTGAGGAAAAAGAGGGAACAGGAGCGCACTTGGGTAGAATTTCAGAGCTGGCAAGTGTTTCACTTGCACCCTTTCCTGGAATGTCCTTCTTCTCCCTTTTGGCACCTCCACAAGGGAACGTGCCCACGTTTCCAGGGTGCCAGTCCCTCCCAGCCTCTCCTGTTCCACTCAGCTCCAAGTATCATGGTCACTCTCTGAAAGCCCCTCCCAGGAGCCTGGCGATGTTCTGAAGGCTTCTGGCTCTCTTTGGCTGCCTTGCCTCTCCTATCCTATTTCCTTTGCTCTGCAAACAGCACTCCACTCTTTTTTTTAATAAGACTTAGTTCAAATGTACATTTCCAGCAAAGTCTTCTCAACTTCCTCAGGTAGGCAGAAGCCACACCTTCTGCTGGGGTAGACTCCATTTGGACCCTGTTTATCTCTTCCTTGTGTCCCTCCCTCACTGCCAGCCTGTGAATTCCTTGAGTATAGAGGCCAACGTCATGCCATGTCCTAGGGCTGGCATCTTTCTTGTGTGTTCTAGGTGCCCAGTAAAAACATTTATTGATAAAATGAAGGAAAGAAATTCTGATAAACCAATTTAGATGGAAATGTTACTGTGACTTACTATGCTGCCCAGTACACTTGGGCTTTTTTTTTTTTTTTCTCAATAAGTTCCAGGGATAAGGTAGGACTTAACTCAGATGACTGATTCACCAGTGGCAGAATTTCAGGACCCATGACAAGTAGTGGGAGAGAGATATTTGAGCAGGTGAGAATCCTTCCCACAATTTCCCAAATCCCTGCATTGGTATCTGGGGTTCTTCCAACCATCGCCAAGTGCAGCTTTACAGAGAAGCCCTACCCGTGACTTCTGGTATATGTCCTGCTTTTAAAAACTTTCACATGCTATTATGAGCATTTGCCCATATCATACAATATCTTTTGAAAACATCTTATTAATTATAGAATTTATCCTATGGCTATCACATAAAAAATTCACTTTATTTCTCTTTCTGGGTATTTATATTTTCTCTACTAGAATTAACCCTTTGATTAGAGAAATAGATCAAACAAAAAGCTGATCTGAAATTATTTAGTTGCAGTTTTGATTATTTCCTTGGAATAGATTCCCAGAATTAGGATTACCAAGTCAAAAGGAATATGCATTTTAAAGATTTGGTGTATATATGTATGTGTGTATATACACACACCAAATTTCTTAAAATTTACACTAATTTTCATTAATTCCTATCACATAGGAGGATATCTGTCTTACAGCATTTTCAGAAGTATTAAACATTCTCATTTTAAACAAAATCTTAGCCAGTTTTTATTTGCATTTCTTACATTATAATAAGCTTACACATCTTTTTCTATATTTGTTTGCCACTTGATTTTTCTCTTTTGTTACATTTCTATACTTTCAGGCAATTTTTCCTCATTGGGGTGAGTATTGGAATGCAGGGAACAAATGATAGAGCAGGTTATCCTTTCTCTGCTGCATTTTTCAAGTTCTTAATAGTTAGCTGACTTTACCACCTTACTTTGCTAATTATATTTTTGATTCTAAAGCTCAATGCATGTCTGAAAATATTTAGTAGTTTTGTTTATATGACTTTTTTGCTTGGATGCACAGTGTTTTGAGGGTTTAAGAAATCTCCTTAAGCTTTCTGATTTTTATAGTTATTTGACTTATTTATTGCAAAAGTGTTGGCCCCCCTGGGAATATAAATGTATTTCTTCCACATTTTCTGTGTTTATCTAACCAAGCCTTTGCTTATTTAAATATAAACCTGAGTACCTTAAATAAACTTAAGTTACATTTGTGTCTCTCACATTTACCTGAGATAGGATTATATGGATCCTGCTCTTATCCCCTTTAAGAGACATCAACCTCTGTCTATTTTTATTTCACCCACATGATGGAAGTATATGGATTTATATTGATTGAATTTTATCATTACCGCTGGATATATGTTACTACTGGGTGGTTAAATGTCACGGAATCTGTTCTCAAGCAAGAAAGTTAAACTGAAAATATAAAGTAGCTTAATTCTCATGGGGTGATATTAATGGAGTATTATTTTAAGGTTGAGTGAGTCCTATGTTAACCAGACTATAACCTCCTTCCCAGTGCCTAGGCTCCCTCAGGGGAAGAATCTGACTACCTAACACAGAGTTGGCACAAAATGTGTCTTTGTCAAATCAATGAATGTGAGTAACTAATTATGTAATAATATCAAACAGGCATTGAATGCTGATTATGGGCCATGTGACCATGTGATTTTTATGTTGTAAAGATTCAGTGAGCAACTGCACATAAAGCTCTCAGAGTAGGCATTTACATGTATTCTCAGCTTATTCCATCCTCACAACTGTCCTATGAGGTAGTATCTATGTTTTGTTGTTTGCTTGTGTGTTTATTGAAGTATAGTTGATTTACAGTGTTGTGTTAGTTTCAGGTATATAGCACAGTGATTCAGGTGTATACATATGTGGATATTGGGTTTCAGATATGTACATTTGAGATATATATCAGAGCTCCTGCATAGGCCATCACTGTGTATGTGCTCAGCTGTGTCCGACTCTTTGCAGCCCTATAGACTGTAGCCTGCCAGGCTCCCCTGTCCATAGAATTTTCCAGGCAAGAATACTGGAGTAGGTTGCCATTTCCTACTCCAGGGGATCTTCCTGACCCAGGTACTGAACCCATGTCTCTTATTTCCTTCATTGGAGGGCAGATTCTTTACCACTAGCGCCACCTGGGAAGCTCATACCTAGCATGCTAGGTTGCTTCAGTTGGGTCTGACTCTGTGACCCTAAGGACTGTAGCCCGCCAGGCTCCTCTGTCCATGGGATTCTCTAGGCAAGAATCCCTCCTAATGTCAGAGAACAGTGCCCAAGATCACTAAGCCAACCCAAGACAGACTGAGAATTTGAACCCTGCTCTGAAATCTGACCCTCATGCTGGATCTCTGCTTTAGCAATCTAAAAACAGCATGTTGACTATTCTAGTAGGGGTAGAAGCCGTGTTAATTAACTGGCAAATATTTATTATTAGTGTCAACTATGCTCTAAGCCTCCTTTCTTTTTCTTTTCTTTTTCAAGCAGTAGACCCCTGACATTTCTGAGAGTTTTGCCCCAGTTTGGCATTGTTTTGAATCCCCAAACCCATGGAGGTAGTAAGTCACCTCCCTGTACCCAGGAAAACAGCCAGAGAAAACCACATCAGATGGAGGGTCCTTCCCAGAGCTATGGAGCAAATGTAGTTTAAATCTGCACCCCAACAAAAGTTCAAACTACTTTAGGTCTTGGAATTTGAGGGTTATTTTTATTTGAAACCTTGGATGCTAATTTAGATAATACCAGGTCTTTGTGTCTTTAACAGTAATGTTAATAATGATTGATAGCTCATAATTTAAGATCTGTAGAACATCTTCCCACCTTTCACACAGATGATCAATCAAGCTAGCCTCTTATGGGAGTTACAGCTCTCAACTGGAGCTAAGAACAAGATGAGTTTGCTTTTTGTCTTTTCTTTGAGAAGAAGAATAAACCATTGGTTGAGAACAAAGACCCTCCAATCAGAATGCCTGGCTCTAAATCCTAGCTGCACAACCTGATTGCTTAGCTCTCTGTTCCTCATTTTCTTTTCTATAAATGGGGATAACAGTAGGGACTAGCTTATAGAGTTATTTTCAGGATTATGTGAGGTATTACAGGGAAATCGTCGGACACAGTCCCTGGCACACAGTAATTTCTCTTTATATATTATTTTCTTTCCTATTTTCCCCCTGCTTCAAAGGATCCTCCTCTTTCTTTTACTGATTTAATTCATGATATTTAAAACATACTTGTACAAAGTCCATAGTCTCATAAAAGAGAAAACCGAGACTAAGAGAGATTAAGTACCTTACCTTTGATCATTCAGCAAAGTCGTGGTAAACTCAGTTATAGAATTCAACTCCTAGTTTTGATTAATGCACTAAATTACTCTGCTCCTTAAAGGGACTTAGATATGGAAACCCTTGAGAGTTACACAGCTGTTGCTTTGAATTCACCAATTAATTGAAATATGTAAAAATAAAAATGACTTATAAAAAGGTTTTTAAATAGTTAAAAGCTTATTTTAGAAAGCAGAGTTCAATGCAGCATATTTTTGAATCTCAAACACATGTTCTTGTTTTATGGTTTGGAGGTTCACAAACATATGAATATGAAAACATTTTTGTAACATTAAATATTTTCATGTTAAAATATTAGGGCTAAAATTACACAAAAGACGAAAGGCTCACCAAGAAATATATATTAAATTCCACTGCCTAAAATAGACTTTTAGTATGTCTGTACAAATTACTTGAAATTATACAAATATTTGGAATATGTCTAGCCACGAGACTCAACTATGTACCCTAAAATGACATGAGCAGTACCATGCCAACTTTCAGCATTTATTTTCTTCCCAAACACCAAGGATCGTTATTGGTCTAAATGAGAATTCCCCTTTTGCTCTGCAAATTGGTTTGGAAGAAATGCTGGGGAAGGAGAGCTCCCCAGTCCGTCACTTGGATGGAGGTGGTTGAGTCTCTAGTATGTGGTTAAGGCGCTTTGCCAACATACCCTTTGGAACAACCATACCCGTGATAACCGAGTGTGAAGACCTGATTATTTTCAAATCTGATGAATGATCCCAGCTGTTCTATAGATCAGTATGGGGTATGTGAGAACTTGGGATCACAGCAAAAGCGTGTTTATCTCACTCCATCATTGCAGTGAACTTTATCTCCTGGGAATTTTCTTAGAGAGCAAGTCTGGACAGAGTCATGACTTAATGACCAGGAGCTCTACAAGCACTGTTCCTCAGCTCCAGTGATGCAGAAGACAGGGCCAGCATTTGTAAGGAAAGATAAGCTAAAGAGCCGTGCATGTTCCTTAGACAAAGATAATTTGTCACATCACCACCATTAATCTCTTAGTTCCCAGCTCACTTGGTTCCAAGAGATTGGCTCTGCAGATTTGTTATATATGTAGACGTGTCTCTACCAGTCCACTGAGCCATTAGTTCTTTTATTCATCCTTTCATTCAAAATACTATGGAGCCCCTCCAAAATTCCAATGTTATATTTGGTTTTTGGAGATAAACTGTGAATAAGGCTTAGCTATAGGAACTTATAGTCCAATGAGGAAATCCTATAAACATATAGATAGCTAAGTATATTGTGATATATATTATGATAAAGTAAAGTACAAAGTGTGTGTCAAATCCACCTTCACTGTGATGGTGCTGAGAACTCCAGAGTGGCTCTCCAGGAGGACCTCTTGAATGAATCAAGCTACTGGCCTCTAGCTACAAGTGGCTATTTAAATTTTAAATTCATTAAAATAAAAACGCCAGTTCTGGGTTTCACTAGCCACATTTTATGTGTTTAGTAGCCATATGTGGCCAGTGACTACCATAGACGATACAAATAGGAACATTTCCATCATCACAGAAATTTCTACCCAATAGCACTGGTCTAAGCAAATCAGAAGAGCTTCCCTGGTGGCTCAGAAGATAAAGCATCTTCCCACAATGCGAGAGAACCCTGCAATGCCTGAGACCCAGGTTCATTCCTTGGGTCAGGAAGATCTGCTGGAGTAGGAAAAGGCAACCCACTCCAGTATTCTTGCCTGGACAAGAATAGAGGAGCCTGAGGGGTTACAGTCCATGAAATTGCAAAGGGTCGAACACAACTGAGCAACTAGTACTTAAGCAAATCAGAAGAGTGAGAAGGAAGGGTTTTGCAGGAAGAATAAACAGAGTGACCAAAGTCCTGGAGGTGCTAAAAAATAAATAGCATTAGGAAAATAAAATTACCTAAAACATGTGTGTATGTATATATGTATGTATGTACTCAGGAAGCAAGTACTGTTTAAGCCACAGTTACAGATTTTGCAAAGACACAGTGCCAGCCTCTAAATAACATGTATTGAGCATGGTTAGGGAGAGGGGTCATAAAAAAAAAATTACCAAAACCTGTATTTGAGGTCAAAAGAGAGACTGATTATTGGGTGTCAGGCCAGTTTAGTCTTCATGAAGTTGTTGCTTTGATTTGGGTCTTGAAGAGCTATTAGGATTCAGACAGGGAGGTAGACTTAAATTCCTTACCTTGGTTAAAAAAACATGCAAGTTTCTTCCAGAGTTAGGGTCCAGCAAGCAACTGAGTAGCTGAGGACTCTGCCCACTGGCATATTCATTAATGTCTTTCTCCTAAGACTGCCGTTTATACAATGGGGAGCTTATTCAGCTGTGCCAACTTACACGGAATAGTCTCCCTTCTAAATGGTGTTAGCATGGATTAGTTTAGGGAAGCTTGAACCAGATCTTGTTTGCAGCCGGTGGCTGAAAAAAGGACTTGGGGGGTGGGTATTAAGGATTATGCAAATCACTGGCTGATATGTAGGCTGGAAACTGGAGACTTTTGTAAAAGCAGATTTTACATGCCACTCGGTGAGGGAACTTGGATGCAGTTCTAGGCATGATGACTTAGGCAGATCCAATGAAAATATCAGTAATTGATTATGTACATATATAAATTCTATTCTCTGAATGATACAATCAGATCTCATAAAACTCATCCCTGGCCACTTACTCCCTGAAGCTACAGACAATGAGCACTTCCCTTTTCCTTTTTTTCTCTGAGGTCTTGCTTATCACAAAAGGCACTTGGCCTTCCATTTCTAAGATGGTGATGTACTTTGTTGTTCCGGAAACCCAACTAACATCTCTTCCCTCAAACACAGAAATCTGTTTGAAGGAAGAGATGGATTCAAGGGATCGACAAATGAAGATTTCCTTAACAAAAACTATTCTAAAGTATGTGAAATTCATGTGGAGATCCGGTCTTTAGAAATTGTGTGAAATGATGAATAAGAAAAAAATAAAACAGTTTTGCAGATCACTATTTAAAATCCCCTTGCTTTTTAAGTCTTTTTTCAGTTGAAAACCCCTTTTATACGTCTAACTCTTAAGAAAACAAAAACCTAATTGGAAAAATGGCGTGAATGTTTGGGGAGAAAACGAGAAATTTTTTTTTTTCCCATTATCACTTGGCAGGTAATTTCTAAAATTTAATTAAGTGTAGTTTGATATTTATTCAAGCAAATAAAATTTAAAAGAACAAAATTCTGTCTGGATTTTAGGCTTTGAGTTTCTCAAGACCAAGAACACTTTATGATGAACACATTACTTGGCCACCAGTGGATTTTCTACACACTTGTTAAGCTAATAGATTTCTATCTGACTGAAGGTTGTTGAGTTACCCAAAGTGCTGTGGGGTTGAGCACCTTTCAAAAGTTTGTAGTGTTGCCTTTGGAACTCCAAGGTGGATCTTCTGCAAGCAGTTCTGCCTTCAAACCATTCCTGACTCTCACACAGGACTGGAGTTCCCAAAGTGTGTTTAAAAGTCAGTCATTCAGAATTCAAAACACTTCTTCTTCTTTTTTTTTTGTAAGAAATGCCAGAGATGGTTGCTTTCCCAGGACAGACCACAAAAGCCTTTTATTCCATAATGTATCTGAAAGAGTTCATCCACATGTGTTGAGAGAAGAGTGGGGTGGTATAAACAAGAGTCCCCTCCCACCATCCCTGGAGACAGTGCTTTTTACTTGCTGTAGAGGCAGCCACCTGGGCTTCACTGTGAAGGAAAGGAAACACATTTCTTTCTGAGGGGGACACATCCCTGGAGCCATCCCTAGTATAGGCATTTATAGAGTGAACCTCTGCAAAGTCAAGATGTACTGGGTTCACCAAAAATAGAACAACTCAAATGAACTTTTTGGCCAACCCAATATTACTTTTTTAAGAGACACTTCAATAATCTCTGAAGTGAAGTTTGTTTTGAACTTTCTATTCTTTTATTACTGTGAGCTCCATTATGACTATTTCACACCACTACTAGATTTAGAAACCAGAGGAATGATGATCACATGACCATAGAAATCAGTGTCCCTAGGATTCATCATGAGCAAAGACAGGCATCTCTTACCGACTTGATACTGACATATTCATAGCCCTTAAAAATAGCCACAGTGCACCAGTCTCACATTTGATTGATATATTGTGATTTTTTGATGTTGGAGCAATTGGTTGATTCTTTTTAGCACCAAAACCAAAGACAGGAGTGATGGAGATGACCTAGAGAAAGAAGAAATCTTACCCTGTCAGGGCTGAAATAATTGAAGTGATTCTATATTCTTGTTTCATCTCAGAGAACAAGCCCTTCACCTCCTCCTCATCGTTAATAACACTACCATTTTCTAACATTTTTGTCCACCTAGAAATTATGTCTATGAGTTCTTGAAACATAAATTACTACCCCACTAGCTGTCATTCATCTATAATGATATACTTGGGAAGTTTTCAACCAGTATCACAGACTATTGCTTTTTCTTGCTTTACTTTCACTATCTGAGTGAAAGTTGAGGGCTTCCCAAGTGGTGCTAGTGGTAAAGTATCTACCTGTCAATGGAGGAAATGCAAGAGACACAGGTTTGATCCCTGGGTGGGGAAGATTCCCTGGAGTAAGAAGTGGCAACCCACTCCAGTATTCTTGCCTGGAAAATCCCATGGACAGAGAAATCTGGTGGTCTACAGTCCATGGAACCACAAAGAGTCAGACACAGCTGAGGGACTGAGCACATCAGAGAGTTGAGACTTGGATGAAAGTTTAGACCCCAAAAGACTATGTCTAGTTGTCCTTAGTGATCAAGGCTATTTTTGAAAGAAGAAAGAAAAACTGGACATTAGAACACTTAGGAAACAGTTTCTCTATTGGTTTCTTAGAGCTGCCATAACACAGTACCACAGACTGGGTAATTTAAACAAGAGAAGTATATTGTCTGTCCGTGCTGAAGGGTAGACATTCATGATCAAGGTGTCAGCAGGCCTGGTTCCTTCTGAAGGATGTGACAGAAGGCTCTGTTCCAGGCCTTTGTTTTTGGCTTGTAGGCGGCCACCTTCTCCCTGTGTTTTCACATGGTATTCCTCTGTGTGTCTGTATCCTAATCTCCTCTCCTTATAAGGATGTCAATCATATGATATTTTAGACCCCGCTCATAGGACTTCATTTTACCTTAATTACCTCTTTAAAGGTCCCATCTCCAAATATAGTCACTTTCAGAGGTATTGAGCATTTGGACTTCAATGTATATATTATCTGCACAATTCAGCCCGTATTGGTTTCCAGAAGTTATCTGCTGCTGCTGCTGCTGCTAAGTCACGTCAGTCGTGTCCGACTCTGTGCGACCCCATAGACATCAGCCCACCAGGCTCCCCTGTCCCTGGGATTCTCCAGGCAAGAACACTGGAGTGGGTTGCCATTTCCTTCTCCAATGCATGAAAGTGAAAAGTGAAAGTGAAGTCACTCAGTCGTGTCCGACTCTTAGCGACCCCATGGACTGCAACCTACCAGGCTCCTCCATCCATGAGATTTTCCAGGCAAGAGTACTGGAGTGGGGTGCCATTGCCTTCTCCGGAATTTATCTGAGGATTATCTAAATCTTAGAATCTTAAACAAAACTCTGACCACAACCCCATGATTGACCCTTGCAAAATCAAATTCCAACGGAACTTCTTGGGAACCTGTATAAGCCCTGCAGTGTTAAGTTGGCTTCTCCAATGAAGAGCTCTCTCTTGGTAAACATAGAAGCTTGCAGATTGGTCCACTTTTGAAACTTGAAAGCAGAGCTAGGATTGTGATGATGAAACAAGAAGGGTGCCCAAGGTACTAATTTGAGAAAGCACTCACTCTCTGGGTTGTGAAAGTGATGACTTTGCACTGATGCATTGACACAATTTTGAGGGTGAGTATCCCCTTAAGCGTGGTGTCCTGAGTACCCTCCCTTCCTCATCTTAGTCCCAGCACTGGAGGCAGCTGTCCTTGTGTCACATGCACACAGCTCTTTTAGCTATGTCCTGGCAAGCACCTAGTGCTTAAGTGTTCTCAGAAGTAACTGAAAGTGTGATTAACAGTGGTGGGGGGAGGGAATACAGATCCTGAGTCCTCACCTTGTTGTTAGTGACAGCCACTGAACCAGGAATAGATTTTGAGGTTCTTGTGCCATGTCTCCACATCTGTGATCCAGTGGCAAGCCTGCTTTTGTTTGGCCATATTCTCAGCCACATCCTCAGTGGCCTAGAGAACCACACAGAATTTGGGAAGATTCATTGTCCCTTTGGGGCTTCCCTGGTGGCTCAAATGGTAAAGTATCTACCTGCAATAAGAAGACCTGGGTTCGATCCCTAGATAGGGAAATTCCCCTGGAGAAGGGCATGGCTACCCACTCCAGTATTCTTGCCTGGAGAATTCCATAGACAGAGTAGCCTGGTGGGCTACAATCCACGGGTAGCCACAAACAGCCGCAAACAAACATGACTGAATGACTAATACACTATTACCCTTTGCGTGCATCTATGCCCAGGCTCAGAATGTGCTGAAGGTTTGGGGATTGTATCAGCTGTGTTTTGAGAGCTGAGAAAGAGCAGAGGCACCCTCATCTCTGCCCCTGGCTGTTGCCTTGACCTTGAACTTGAGAAACCTCTCTGCCGCCACGTTTCTGCCATGGCAGAGCAGAGCCCCGAGGCACGGAACAGATGTGGCCACATTGCCACAGCCAGCTGCTGCTCTAGCAATTGGCTTGGAGCTGTATAGACAGGAGGGAGGTTTCCTTCTTGCCCCCTGAATTGCCTGACCTGACCACTGAAGCAATGCTGATGTTCTTCAAGAAGTGGCATGATCAGCGAGGCAGTGAACGCTGCTGTTTTCTAAGAGACGGTCAAGGACAGCTCAGTCCAAGGGTTTCAGGATTAACATTTTCGTGCTACACAGGACCCTTCAGCTCCAGCCTAAGAACCCATCCTTCCTTTTAGAGCCCACAAGAGTGCTCCTGGAGGAAACCCAGCTCCATGCTAGCTCAGGGCCTTGATGGGAATTTGTGGAGCCTAAGTGTTTCCTTTTCCTGAGGCGAAAATAAAAACTATCTCTACCCTCCCATCTAACTATTAAAAATGTGCTATAGAATTTCCTTTAGAAGTTGATCTCAAAGATACAAAGCTTTACAACAAGCCCCTTCTTTTTTTAGTGTTAACGTGAACGTTTCACCGATATTAGTGAAGATAAATTCTCTAGAAACATGAAGAAGAGATTTCAGTATAAGGGCAATCTGCTGTAGCGTTTTCATTCTATCTTGTCACATGGAACAGCAAGAAAAAGTAGGTTCAACGTGGCATCTGCCTGTTGCTATTGTTGTTGTTTATTCGCCCTGTCATGTCCAACTCTCTGCGACCCCATGGACTGTAGCCCACGAGGCTCCTCTGTTCATGGGATTTTCCAGGCAATAATACTGGTGTGGGTTGCCATTTCCTTCTTCAGGAGATATTCCTGATCCAGGGCTCAAACCTGTGTCTCCTGCATTGCAGGTGGATTCTTTACCGCTAAGCCAACAGGGAAGCCCTATTATAACACCATGAAGGCTACTTGAATTGTGTCCTGGGGCTAAATTATCTGAGGCCTTGCTGTTCACAATGGTGTTTCTGAACCCACAGCATTAGCCTCACCTGAGAACTGGTTGGAGATTGAGGATTTCAGACCTCACCTCCAACTAACTAAATGCAAACGTGCATTTATTTATTTATTTATTTTTAATTTTATTTTATTAGTTGGAGGCCAATTACTTCACAAGCAAACGTGCATTTAAATAAGATCCCCAGGCAGGTCACAGGCCTATTAAGGTGATCTAGGAACTATTGAACCTGAGGAGATTCTGGCCCAAGACAGGAATATTTTGAATTGTCCACTCTACCCAAAAGCTGCTGATTAACTTTAGCAAGTCTGTTACAGAAGATGTTTGTTTTCCTGTCAAGTCCTTTTGTAGTTGGTCCCTGACTTATCCAATCTTTGTAAGACCCCTTCAGTTTCTAATGAAGCTTAATTGATTAGCTCTATTTGTGAAACGCTCAGGCCCTGGTAAGTACACACTCCCACAGGGTACACAACTAAATAGTTTATGAGGTAATTCGTATTTTAATGTCTTTCCTAATGAGCCCTTTCAGTAATGAAATCCCATGAGAAAATGTTACTGGTTTACAGACATTTCTTAGGATTCTACGGAGGGGAAGCTGATGGAACTCGAAGCTGGAAGCTTTAGACTTCAGTGTAGAAAATAGTTTCAGTTCAAAACAGGTCTGATTTTTTTTCTTCACTAAAAAATGTTATGCCTTATTTTTTGTACCTTATTTATAAGCTTTTTTTTACACTTTATTTTCTAAGCCCCTATCTTCTCAGTCATTTTCCTTAGAAATAAGACTGTTTCCTGAGGCAGTTCTGAAACTCCTTACTTTTGCTGTAAGTAAATAATATGAGGGTTGTCAATCTGTATTGTCTTACATGAAAAAGAAGGGTAGATGGAGAGGATGAGGAAAAGGGACATCCATGCACGTGTGCGTGTGTGTACATAGATGTACCCAGAGTACCTGCTTGATGATTTGATGGTCTTCATTCTCAGCAGCATAATTTCTATAATAGATGACAGATGCATCCATCAGTAGTCATTAAGGCTAAAGCCAGAATGAATCCCACAATGAGAAAGAAGCATTTAGAACTGCAGAGTGGTTGAACAACAAGACGGCTACCTGCAATGAGGCAGAATTCTATCCAAGGCAAGTTTCCCTTTAAGTGAGGGAGGCAGCAATATTATTTGGGTTTGCTGGCAGCTGTTGGAAACTGGTGGTGGTGAAGGGACTCACCTTCCTGTTTCTATGGCCGAGCGGAGAGAAGACATAACACATACTCTTGAACCCTAACTTGAAGCTAGATACTCAGGCAAGGAGGTGCCCACTCAAGGTAGATGTCCATCCTAGCACATTATTCCCAGTTTCATCCTCTGAGGATGATTCAGAGATGGACTGGGCTAGCTGCTGACATGACACCTGTGACCTGTCCTGTAATTGATCAGGAGGCCTTGACCTTATTTTGTTTGACACAAAGATCAAAACCCTGTTAACAGTACTTGATGATGAAAAGCAACTGTTGTTTACCAGTTTTGCCCTTTCATTTGTCAATGGTGCCCCTCCATAAAGAAACAAGCTTTTTAAACTGGTTTTAGGAGATAGAGAAGATCCTGAAAGGTATGGGAAAAGCCCTTCTAGAATCGCTGATCCAGATGGTGTGGTGTTGTCTGTTCCTCTAGGAGAAAAGCCAGTACAATATGACATGGTCAATGGATGTATTCCAGTTGGGTCTGTGGCCATGTGGCTGGCTTCAGATGATGGCTTGTTACCTGATGGCATTGGATAAGCGGATAAAAAATAATGACTTAATAGACCATGTTTTAATAACATGTCTGTAGGTCACTTGGAACAGGGACAGTGAAGAGCTAAAGCGGAGTGTTTTGTTTTCCTACAGGCTGGACTGCCTTCATGGTAATCTAAGCAAGTCAGAGTCTGTACGAGACACATGTATGCTAAGTCGCTTCAGTCATGTCCAGCTCTTTGTGACCCTATGGACCATACCCCTCCAGGCGCCTCTATCCATGGGATTCTCCAGGAAAGAATACTAGAGTGGGTTGCCACATCCTCCTTCAGGGAATCTTCCCAAAACAGTGAATGAACCCCTGTCTCTTATGCCTCCTGCATTGGCAGGTGGATTCTTTACCACTTTTGCCACCTGGGAAACCCCTCTACAAGACACATTTAGTGGTAAATCCCTAGATCTTTGGGTATCTTGGCTTTTTATGAATGAGGCAGGCAAATAGATGCGTAGGGCTGCTTTGAAATCCGAGTTATAACTGGCTATCATCATGAGAAAGAACAATGTGCAGGTAGGGGAAACCTCTTTACTCAAAAACAGAGACTTCACTTTGAGCATGATGCTATTTCAATGAGAGAACACATGTGCTAGTCATGGAGGATGAGTTACTAGAGCTCAATGTCATGAAACAAGAAGAATCTTAGAGTTCTGAGAAGACTCTTCAAATGCCTTGAGCAGCTTTGTAGAGGCTACTTCATTCTTGAGAAGTGAGACTTCATTATCTGTGGAGGATACTGTTGGACAAGGAAGCCTCTTCACTTGACTTGCTATGGACAGCATGCCAGGGAGGTAAAGAAGCCTGCTTACGTCCCAGCATGCAATTAGAATTTTAGAATGACTTGTAGGTGTTGGCTGTTGTAGACAGTGGGCTTGTCTATATCTCTATAGATGCTGCCTAGAAAGGAACAAAGTGAAAGAGGGGAAGAAAATCTCAATGCTATTTTTCTTTCCGTGACACAGCTGCCTTTGTGCAGAGACAGAGAAAGCAACCAAAGAGCAGGTGGCTGCGATTTTTAAAGTTTGTTTTATTTAACAATCAAGAAAGTTGTACTGCTCTGGAAAATCTCATGCTTCTACTGAAGCTACCTTGAGCCAGTTGCAACTATCCTTGAGGAAAAAAATAGCAAGGGGCGATCTGTGAGCAGAATTCAAACATGGCTTTCTAAGGTGCTTGCTCCAGCCCCCTATTCTCTAGGTATTTCAGCATCGTGAGAGCCAAAGCCTCAACATAGAATGGTAATTTCAACAACTTCTCTGAAGAGTATTCTGGGTGAGACAAGTCAGTTCCTTCCCATTTACTTATGAGTTAATTGGCATTTAAACTCAAGTCTCCAGGCCAGTGATTTATTTTAATAATAAGTTAGCCCCATGGCAGGCCCATGACTTCATGACTGCAGCGATGGAGAAAGGGTACACCACCCTGATGGGTGTCTCAGTGCTACATGTGGCTGACTTACAAGGCTCTCCTCTGATCTGAGTCACTCTTGCCTCTTCTGCCTCAGGCCCCATTGGGTGGCACCCAGCTATTAGAAGGTCTACCTGCTTAAAGGGACAGTGAAAGAAGTGAGTTAGATATAAGTAACTGGGAGGAAATTCTTTTTGAACAAGGAAATCACTGGATATTACAAATTATGAGGGCAATTTGTACATGGGCCAAATCTGATCAGTTTCCATATGTTCATTTATGTTGCCTTTATTAAAACAAAAGCCCATAGATGCTGGTATTAATTCAGACTTTAAATTATTGTTTTGAGTTCTGTCGAATGTCATCTGCATTTTATAGGTCTTATGACAACAATGTCCATGATGATGGAATCAGCTGATTTTTCAAGGCAATCTTTAGGGTTATTTCATGTTTGTTAGGTTGCTACGGGTACCTAATACTTCAGTATGAGTAGAAGAAGTGTTTAATGCAGTTGCCAGATTTTTCTGCAAGATAAATAGTTTTACATGTCTCAGAAGTAGAATCCAATTGGCCAAGAATTTGGCTAAGGATTGAAATTTGACATCATTCTTGGCAGCTAATCCTTTTTTTTAATGTGCATAATATAAAAAGTACATTGTATCTTTTCTAGATATAATACTAAGCCCAAAATGTAACTTTTAATAATAAATCTATATATGCAAAGGATCAAGTACTTTTCCTAACTGCTGGTCATAGTAATAGACAGCATTTCAAATGGAATAATTTTTTTTCTTTTTTCCCCTTAGTATTCTTTTTTTTCCCCCTTAGTATTCTTAAAATGAGAGTATGTGCCATATACATGTATGTTACAAAGCAAAAATGATATAGCAAATACCTATGAACCTACCACCCAGCCCCAGAACTAGATCACCACTCATTTGTAACTACCTATATGCTCTTCCACATCCCATTCTCCTGCCTCACCCTAGGACACTACTGTTCTGAGATTTGTGCTCATTATTCCTTAGTGTCTAACAAAATACTGTTATCATGTGTATGTGAATTTATTAGCAGTAATATTTAATTTTGCCTATCTTTAAGCTTTACTTGGAATGGTTCTTACATAAAGTTATCTGGACTTACTTTTTCATTTAACATAAGAAATTTCTGATAAGAAAACTCATGAATATCATTTTAAAGAATTGCTTGGCTGTATGTTAAACATTTTAAATCCATATCATAGGTATCTGATACCTACAAGAAATATAAGAAATACATTTTAAGCCTAATGTAAGGTATGTAATTCTTCCCTATTAGAGTTGGAGATGCTTATAGTTTCCATACTTATTATATTTTAATTAGTAAAAGGTGATTAAAACATATGAGTTAAGTTTTATTGTGATGTTTTTGCAATGTGGTAATTAAACCCAGAGAAGATATATTTTCCATGGTATACCTAATTAGCATGTAATAATTATCAAATTAAATACTCATTTTAAATATGTAATTGAAGTGTCAGGAGTTGAATTTAATTTTTTGGAATGAATTTATCAGGTAATGAAATTTCAGGCTTCCATCAGCTTTCAGGACTGTTCTAAACATAGGCATCATTATCCTTATGGAATCTTTCAGTTATCCATCTGGTTGAATACAGATTCTAAAAATGTTTTTAAGGGCTGAAATAGAATAGTTGATAATCTCATCAAGAATTAAATGGCACATCCCTGGATGAAATGTTTCGGTTTACATTCTCTAGGCTTTCCCTAAATATCAAGGCATTGTTTTCCTTCCTCATTAGCCAACAAAGGAAACAATTCTGCTGCCCACACACCTGGGAAGTGTCAGGTAGCACCAGCAGACTGAGCCTGGGTCAGTGGGATGGAGTGGAGGGAAGAGATGCTCCTTCTTCTCTCTATATATTTATTCACTCTGATGCCATTCTCAGTGTTCTAGGAAAACCACAACCCTGTTGAAAGGAATAGCCATGATAACCATTTTTTCAGAAAGTAAAAGCTGACATATTTGGAATTTACATCCTGTCCATGTGAAAATCCAATGGCTTTTGTCTATAACATGTTCTCAGGTTTCTATAGACAGGTTAAATTAGCCATTTCAGAACTGAGGGTGATTTTTCTACTCAGTCATGGAGTTACTCGTAGTCTGCAAATATCCAGGAGGATTCAAAGCCATCCAGAGAGGACTTGCCTTTTTATGTGAAATGTGTGTGTTAGAGGTGCATTTTGTGTTTTTTATTTTCTTTTCATTGTTAATGTCATAATTTTTTAAGGTTTCTTCTTTTCACTTTGAAATAATTTTAGACTTATAGGAAAGTTGCAAGAATATGCAGAGTTTCCATATACCCTTCATCAAAGTTTCCCCAATGTTAACATCTTCTAAAACTATGGTATAATGACCCAAATCAGAAAATTAACATTGATACAATGATACTGGCTAAACTATAGACTATATTCATATTTTTACACCCCCTCCCCACCTGCATCTTATTTCTGTTCCAGCCCCTGAAGATCTCACACTGCAGTTCGTTGTCATATCTCCTTGGTCTCTCTACCCTCTGACAGTTTCTCTGTCTGTCTTCAGTCTTGTAGGAACCTGATATTTTTGAGTCAGTTACATTATAAAATGCCACCCAATATGTGTTTGTCTGGGACTCTCCTGATTGTTAAAGTTAAGTATGTTTTAGGGACACCTGGGAGGTGATGCTGTATCCTTTTCAGTGTCACATCATGGGTACATCATGATGATAAATCCTATTACTGGTGAACCTTGAGCATTTGGTTAAGGTGATATCTATCAGGTTCCTCCACCATAAAGTTACTATCTTTCCCTTTGCAAATAATGTTTGTCTCCACAGAATATTTTGAGAGTAAGGTACTCCCAGTGTTGAGGAAAATCTTCACAAAGAAATCTGAACTTATGAAATAAATACTTATGTAATTTCTTTCATTAATGAAGGATTCTTCACTTTTCTAATGGATTCACCCCAAGATTTCATATTAAATGGTGATCTCAGTTCTACTACTTTTAAAATATGTCTCATCTAATAAGCATTGAATTATACATCTCTTTGAGACAGTGTCTACTATAGTGTCTTCCTTTAGGATAATAAATATCTTCTCCAATGATGCATGACTATATTCTCATCTCCTTATATGATTAGAAAGATAAGTAGAATTTCTCATACTTGATCCATCATTGAAAGAAGAAACTAGAGTTTATCTTCCATTTTTGTCCTTTTCTGGAGTTTTTTCTTTGTCAGAAATAAGAGGTTAAAAAAATATATATTTTGGGATGGAGCATGTTTTAAGAGATGCTCTTTTGCAACATGCCTTATACAAAGTAAATAGGCTAAGAGATTATTAATTATATGCCACACATGATTCTATTCTCTGGAAATTGAATTGGTAAAATGTACCAAGTTCTACCTAAAAAAAATCAGTTCAACCAAATAATTGCAGAACTAGGCAGAGATTTATGTTCAGGAATAAACCATGCAGTGCTATGGAAGTGGTCAGGTAAATTGGAAATAATATAAGTGCTCTCAAATAAGAAAATAGTTTAATGCTGTACAACAATTAAAATCATGTTTTTAAGAAACAATGTCAGGAGAAAATGCCCTGGTGACCACAGTAATGTACTATGTAAAAAGATAGAAATATTATTATTTATGCAGTATATCTCTAATCTCTGTCTTTCTTTCCCTCTCTCTCACACACATACACACACATATACATATACACACACCCACCTGATAGGAATATACTAGAATGTTATCTTTAGGTGTTAGAATCATGAATGATATCTATTTTCTTCTTTATGCTTGTTTTTCAGTTCTTTTACTCTGTTTCTTTTATTAAAAAGAAAAATATATTTTTGAAAAATTAAAACTAGCAATAATTCCACAGGTGCCATTTGGGGGACTGGATTCTTAGAAATCTCTTTCCAAGTCCTCTTTTCAACCCTATGTAGATCACAGTTTTGAAAGCAACTAAAACCACTTTCTGAGTTTATTCTTAATATTTAATTGCATGCATTTTCATATACACATTCAGAGACTTATATGAACTTCTTGGTTAAATAAAGTCAATGAAAGCTTAAAAATGACATTTGCCTTTCAAGAAAAAATTTCATTGTCTATATTTTCTATGGTTGACTTTCCAACAGTACCCAGAAAAATCTGTGTGATCTAAGCACTGTGATACAAAAATGGATGAGAGAAGGGTAATCCTACCAGGCAGTAGAGCTCCCGCCCACCCACCCCACCCCAGATAAGGTGGAAGGGGTGCTGGATATTTTTTCTATGATTTTTTTCAAGGGTAGTATTTAAAATTAAACTTATTAAAAAAAAAAAAAAAACCCACTTATTTAACCCCATCAAATTGCAGAAAGCCAAATATCTAGCTTTCATTTTTAATCAAACAGGCTAAATATTCATGTTGATGTGACTAAATGAAACTTTTGTATGCAGTGTTTCACTGCATCTGCATGAATAGTAGCATTGTGGCAGGCTGAGGTCACTGCAGAAGGGAGAGTGAGGTAAGAACACAGCTGAGTCTACAGGCTTTTCTGCTGCAGGGTGCACCAGCTCCTTCTTAAAGCTGCAGAACTGCCATTCTCACACCAAAGGCCCTCAGTTTGTTTGCCCACATGGCTTGCTGTGTGCAGGGATGTGCCATGTGTCCTGAATAATTCAAGTGTTCCAAGAGAGAGCCAGAGATGCAAGGAGTAGCCTGTGGCCAGAACTACAGTGGTGTGTAGTTTGTGTCCCTTGAACATCCATGTTGGCCACCTGCTTGGGAGGGAAAAAAAGGTCTCTTCCATTTCCTACTGCTCACTCACGAGACCTAGGAGGAATCTCTGCTGTAGTTATGCTATTCCAGTGTGATGTGTCTCCCTCCCAAGCAGTTGCAGGCTGACATCTCAAGGCTAAGCCACCAGAAGTTTGGTTAAAGATGTGTGTCTGTTCATAAATTACCTATAGTTCCTACTAACTTAGAGGAATAAGTCAGTTGCCAAGAGTATGCTGGCAAGCAATCCCTTGCCCAAACCATCTTATTAGAGCTGTGAGAACTTGAAAAAAAAACCCACTTCCTTTTGCCCCCAATAAGCTCTCCAAAATTTTTACCTCCTGTTTTATAATGGAGAGGAATCTTTCACCCTCCGCTTGGCATTGAGCAACATCCAATTTAAATAATAAGATATTTTGAAGATATGGATACCAAGCCTTTGCTTGTACCTGCCTCAGTAGGTGCTGCTGCGGCTGCTGCTAAGTCGCTTCAGTTGTGTCTGACTCTGTGTGACCCAATAGACGGCAGCCCACCAGGCTCCCGATTCCTGGGATTCTCCAGACAAGAACACTGGAGTGGGTTGCCACTTCCTTCTCCAATGCATGAAAGTGAAAAGTGAAAGTGAAGTCGCTCAGTCTAGTCATGTCCGACTCTTAGCAACCCCATGAACTGCAACCTACCAGGCTCCACCATTCATGGGATTTTCCAGGCAAGAGTACTGGAGTGGGTCGCCATTGCCTTCTCCATCATAGGTACTATGATACCAAAATTAATGACAGCTTTTAACAGCTCTCCAGGAAAACTCTCTCATCTGAGGTCCAAGCTTATAAACCCCCAACACATAAAATGTTAGCCCTCTCTGAATCTAAACTGTGAGAGTGGGTAAGGTTGATTCTTTAAAATTACCATGTCCTGTAGATTGCATCCAGAATTCAGTGCCAAGGATAAATGAAAGCTTAAGGTTGACCAGGACAGGCAATATGAGGGTTACATGATTCATGTCCCTGATAAGGTTTTAGCCCCACTGAAGTGGAGGATCAGGAAGTTAAATAATGCAGAACAGTTTTGTGATCACTGTGCCATAGACATGAAATCAGGAGGAAGTGATATAGAAATTCAGAGAAGGAAAATGTACTTCTGGACTTTGTGGACTTTCGGAGAGAAGACCTGGTCAAGGAAGCAGGCAATGTATAAGGCATTGAAGGGGGAACAGGATTTGACTTCTCCAGTTGATAAAACCAGTATGGAGAGAGAGGTGGTGATGCTTTATCCCTAACAGCTGCTCAAGATAGCATAGACACATGTGTATGTATAACTGAATCACTTTGCTATACATCTGAAACTAACACAGCGTTGTAAATCAAGTATATCCCAATATAAAATAAAAATTAGATTTAAAAAGATACACATTCCCCAGATAGATGAAATCAACTGACCGCTGACCAACTGTGTTCTGGGATGAGGGCATAGGCACCCCTGTTGAGTTGAGAAGTTGCTCTCTGTGAGAGAGATGGGAGGTCTTGTTGACAAGGCATGCTGGGTGCCAGCAAGTCCCTAGAGGCTCTGGAATGCCAGCCTCAGGGAATGGTCATTATCTTTTAGGCAAGAATGAGTCACTGAGGATTAGGAATAGGGAGGGACACAATGAAATCAGCTTTTCTGAGAGATGAATCTAGCAATGATATGCAAGAAACCTATCAGCTAATCCTAATAAGGAAACCACCACACTGAGTTAGGAGTATTATAGGTTCCATGCTAGACAGCGTTAGATCATGCTTAAATGATTAATTCTTGCTCATTTCTGGTGGTGGCTGTAGAACTTTGATCCAGGCAGCTGCTCACTATGAGAAGAACTAAATGGATGGAGCCAGCCAGATACCCAACTATCACTCAGTTAGCCTCTAAAATCTGTATCTCTAAGGGGCTAAAGTGTGTTTCCAAAGTGTTTCTAAGATCTTCAAGTTCATTCATTCATTCATTCAATTATTAAACATTCGTAAGTTCAAACCTACTGTGTGCTGTGCACCATGAGAGGCCCTGGAGGTTGAAAGAAAAACAAAACTATATCTAATTATTATGAATTTTTAGTGCAGAACATTTGAAGGTACAGAAGCTCAGAATTTGCAGCAGATGTAGTCCCACTGTATGTAAGCCTTTTTCCCTTGAGTGACTTATCCACCTGTTAGTAAGCACTCACTGGCCTTGCAGAGCATCAGTTCCTCTGTAGCCCTGCATCTAAGAGAGAGAAGGGTGGTGGAAGGCAAGCCACAACCAGAGGAAGGGTCTTCTAGCTCCCTTCCTAGGGCAAAAGTAAATTGTGTCCAAGTAGCCCTTGCATTTCAGTGGATGGAGGCCTGTTTATTTTGCACTTAGAAAGGAATCTTTACCAGAAATTTTAATTGAGAACCCAAACTTTCCTCACCAACATGTGTACCACTGGTGTTCTGTAAAGTGGCCCTCTTCCCTGGTTATTATTTTCAGCACAACCATATACTTTAAAGTGTATAACTGATCTTCAGAGATGTTTGTTGGAAGCTAAGGGCAGTTTTCAGAGAGGTGGAGAGAAAGGTCAATTGGCTATCCTTGCATCATATTTAAATCACTGGTTATAAGTCAGTGGTTTTATGGATAATTGGTTCAGGCACTCACCTTTCAAAGACTGTACGATCAACCATTAATAAATGAGTTTTGACAATCTGCAGTATGTTGTTTACAGGTCTCATGTTAAACATAGTTAGTGCCCATCACGTTGCATTATTGCCAGTTATCAATTACTCATGCTAATTTTGTTAGCATACTGTTAAATAGTGTTTTTCTCTGGGTTTCCCTGGTGACTCAGACAGTAAAGAATCCACCTGCCAGTGCGGAGACCAGGTTCGATCCCTAGGTCAGGAAGATCCCCTGGAGAAGGAAATGGCTACCCACTCCAGTATTCTTGCCTAGAGAATTCCGTAGACAGAGGAGACTGGAGGCTATAGTCCATGGGGTGACAAAGAGTCAGACACAACTGAGGGATTAACACTTTCACTTTTCACTGTTCTCTGAGCCAGGCACTGTTCTGAATACTTCATAAATATTAGCACCTTGCATCCTTATAACAATCCCTATGAAATATTTACTAATACCATCCTTATTTTATAGAAGAGGAAACTGAGGCATCAGTTCAGTTCAGTTCAGTTGCTCAGTTGTGTCTGACTCTTTGCGACCCCATGAACTACAGCACGTCAGGCCTCCCTGTCCATCACCAACTCCTGGAGTCCACTCAAACCTATGTCCATTGATTCAGTGATGCCATCTAACCATCTCATCCTCTGTCGCCCCTTCTCCTCCTGCCCTCAATCTTCCCCAGCATCAGGGTCTTTTCCAATGAGCCAGCTCTTCACATCAGGTGGCGAAAGTATTGGAGTTTCAGCTTCAGCATCAGTCCTTCCAATGAACACCCAGGACTGATCTCCTTTAGGATGGACTGGTTGGATCTCCTTGCAGTCCAAGGGACTCTCAAGAGTCTTCTCCAACACCACAGTTCAAAAGCATCAATTCTTCGGTGCTCAGCTTTCTTTATAGTCCAACTCTCACATCCGTACCTGACCACTGGAGAAACCATAGCCTTGACTAGATGGACCTTTTTTGGCAAAGTGATGTCTCTGCTTTTTAATATGCTGTCTAGGTTGGTCATAACTTTCCTCCCAGGTTAAATAGCTTATTCAAAGTCATGCAGTCACACAAAGTCACGGTCAGTAGCAGAATTGACATTTAAACCCAGGAGTCCACTGCTAGAGCGTATGCCTTTAGCCCTGTGCTGCCATATCAATAGGAAACAGTATGAGTAAAGAAATACAGAGAGAAATAATATTAACAGTGCTATTCGGAGTAGTTTTATAGCAGTGGTAGCAGTATTGTAGTAATAGTATTTGCATATTGCAGTCATAGTGTTATAGTCATCATAGTGTAGCAGCTGTAACATCAATAGTGGTAGTAGGAGCATTGTAGTAGTTGTGTTGTAGTATTATGATATCAGTAATATTGTACCAGTGGTATGGCAGTAGCAGCTGGTTGTAGTAGTAGCAGCTGGTTATAATAGTGGTGGTAATGGTGGCCAAAGTATTGTAGCAGTACTGCTGTAGTAGTGGTGATGGTGGTGATGTTAGTAATGGTAGGTAGTAGTACAGCTGTAGTAGTGGTGGTGGTGGTGGTAGTGGTAGTGTTAGTAGTGGCAGTAGTAGCACTGCTGTAGTAGTAATGATGGTTGTGGTATTGGTAGTAGTAGTACTGCTGTAATGGTAGTGGTAGTGGTGGTGTTAGTAGTGGCAGTAATAGTACTGCTATAGTGGTGGTGGTGGTATTAGTGGTAGTGAGTAGTACTGGTGGTGGTGGTGGTGATGGTAGTGGTGTTAGTAGTGGCAGTTAGTAGTACTGCTGTAGTAATAGTAGTGGTGGTGGTGGTGGTGGTGTTAGTAGTGGCAGTTAGTAGTCCTGCTGTAGTGGTGGTGGTGGCGTTAGTAGTCCTGCTGTAGTGGTAGTAATGGTGGTGGTATTAGTAGTGGCAGTTAGTAGTCCTGCTGTAGTAATAGTAGTGGTGGAGGTGGTGTTAGTAGTCCTGCTGTAGTGGTAGTAGTGGTGGTGGTATTGGTGGTATTAGTAGCGGCAGTTAGTAGTCCTGCTGTAGTGGTGGTGGCGGCGTTAGTAGTCCTGCTGTAGTGGTAGTAGTGGTGGTGGTATTAGTAGCTGCAGTTAGCAGTCCTGCTGTGGTAGTAGTGGTGGTGGTATTGGTGGTATTAGTAGCAGCAGTTAGTAGTCCTGCTGTAGTGGTAGTAGTGGTGGTGGTATTAGTAGTGGCAGTTAGTAGTCCTGCTGTAGTGGTGGTGGTGGCATTAGTAGTCCTGCTGTAGTGGTAGTAATGGTGGTGGTATTAGTAGCGGCAGTTAGTAGTACTGCTGTGGTAGTAGTGGTGGTGGTATTAGTAGCGGCAGTTAGTAGTCCTGCTGTAGTGGTAGTAGTGGTGGTGGTATTAGTAGTGGCAGTTAGTAGTCCTGCTGTGGTGGTGGTGGTGGCATTAGTAGTCCTGCTGTAGTGGTAGTAGTGATGGTAGTATTAGTAGTGGCAGTTAGTAGTCCTGCTGTAGTGGTAGTAGTGGTGGTAGTATTAGTAGTGGCAGTTAGTAGTACTGCTGTAGTAATAGTAGTGGTGGAGGTGGTGTTAGTAGTACTGCTGTGGTAGTAGTGATGATTGTGGTATTAGTAGTAGTAGTAGTAGTACTGCTGTGGTAGTGGTGGTGGTAGTGGTGTTAGTAGTGGCAGTTAGTAGTACTGCTGTAGTAATAGTAGTGGTGGTGGTGGTGGTGGTATTAGTAGTGGCAGTTAGTAGTCCTGCTGTAGTGGTGGTGGTGGTGTTAGTAGTCCTGCTGTAGTGGTAGTAGTGGTGGTGGTATTAGTAGTGGCAGTTAGTAGTCCTGCTGTGGTGGTGGTGGTGGTGTTAGTAGTACTGCTGTGGTAGTAGTTGTGGTGGTGGTGGTAGTAGTGGCAGTTAGTAGTCCTGCTGTAGTAATAGTAGTGGTGGAGGTGGTGTTAGTAGTCCTGCTGTAGTGGTAGTAGTGGTGGTGGTATTGGTGGTATTAGTAGCGGCAGTTAGTAGTCCTGCTGTAGTGGTAGTAGTGGTGGTGGTATTAGTAGCTGCAGTTAGTAGTCCTGCTGTGGTAGTGGTGGTGGTGGTAGTGGTGTTAGTAGCGGCAGTTAGTAGTCCTGCTGTAGTGGTGGTGGTGGCGTTAGTAGTCCTGCTGTAGTGGTAGTAGTGGTGGTGGTATTGGTGGTATTAGTAGCGGCAGTTAGTAGTCCTGCTGTAGTGGTAGTAGTGGTGGTGGTATTAGTAGCTGCAGTTAGTAGTCCTGCTGTAGTGGTGGTGGTGGTGTTAGTAGTCCTGCTGTAGTGGTAGCAGTGGTGGTGGTATTGGTGGTATTAGTAGCGGCAGTTAGTAGTCCTACTGTAGTGGTGGTGGTGGTGTTAGTAGTCCTGCTGTAGTGGTAGCAGTGGTGGTGGTATTAGTAGCTGCAGTTAGTAGTCCTGCTGTGGTAGTCGTGGTGGTGGTAGTGGTGTTAGTAGTGGCAGTTTAGTCCTGCTGTAGTGGTGGTGGTGGTGGCGGCGGTAATATTGTCATGTTGTAGAAGTAGCAGTATCATGGTTGCAGCCACCATAGTCTCTGCCATCCTAGTTACGACATTCTCCTTTCAGAGACAAGGATATGGTGACTTAGAAAAGTCTAATAACTAGCAAGTTCAGGACAGGGCTTGCGCCCACATGTGTCTGCATCCTTTGCTATCTCTTTGGATGGACAGATGAGAAACAGCTGTTTCTGTAGCCTGTAGAAATCACTGCTCAGATACGCTCATACCAAGTACTCAATGGCAGTTGTTTCGGCGATGCCACCCTGACCTCTGTGGTGTTTGAATGGTTTGTCATGGTTGTTATTCTTGGTTGAATCTCTGTCTTATTTAAAGCTACCAGTTCGCTGGGGTGTTGCTGGTGAATTGGAGGGCTGGTACGTGAAGGGGCGGGAGTCCTTTGGGAAAAGCCAGCCAAATTAGTTGTGACTGAACTGCCTAACTTGTGGATTCAGTGACACCGATCAACCCAGTAGCCTCATGTAGACCCCACCGGGGTCTGTGCCACCAGTCTATAGGTCACCAAGTCAAGCCCCTGTGAAGTACCCCCACCCCCGCCACCACTTAGAGCGGTAAAGACTGATTAAGCATGTTTATATGTAATTTGAAAATGGCTCTTTCAGGAAATGTGTGGTTCTTAAAAGTCATTTTAAAACCTGAGATTTTACTTTTGTTTATTTACATTCTAGCCAAAAAGAGTCCAGGGTTGAGCACCAAGTCTCATGATGTATGGAGTCCTCCAGGAGAATTGTCAGAGCAGTTTTATATATTTTTACTCTATCAATATAGCCTTTCACAGTTCCTAATTAGTTTTGTTAGTTGACTTACAGAAAAGTGTATTTAAAGTGAGACGTCAGTAATTCCACTGAGGGAACAGCATTAATGAAAAGCACACACTGTCAGGAGGCCAATGGGAGAGCAAATGGTCTGTCCTGAGCACCCCTAATTTGTACTGGAGGTGATTAACTCGACTGCTTCCATTGTAAGAACACACTTCAGTAGAAACCTCTGGAGATTATTCAAGCTGTGGATGTGTGTGTTTGTGTGAACGTGTACCAGCACACACACGCACACATGAACGTATTATATTTTCTTAAAACAAGGAAAATAAAAGCTTAATCGAGCTTTTGGATATACCCACCCAGTGTACTTCTGTGAACATATATGTCACTGAGATTGTATTGGAAACTCCACTGGGTTTGGGCTAAGGTACTGTATATCTTGCCAAGGAGAAAGGAAATAGCTCCAAAATAAAGAAAAGGAGCAGTAAAATATAGATTTACTCTATTCTGACAACTACTTTTGCCAGATATGTGAAGTCTGACTTGGGTTGTTTATACTTACATGGGATTTCTTAGAATATTGTATTTGAAGAATGTTATCTCAGAATTTCAATAGCCAGAGCAGCTGCATAGTAAACTTTTGAGGTTTTTTATAGTAGGTATGTGTGTGCAGTCTATCAGAAATTAAAGATGCACAAGTAGATTTTTTACAGTGTACATAATCATGTCAATCAAACTTGGTTCCTTAAATGAGAACTCAGTTTTCTTTATTTCCTGCTGAGTTTACCAAGTAGAGCATTGACTGCCAGCACTTTTAGCTAAATAATTTTGCTGCAAAACTGTTTCCGTTCTTCATTTGTGCTTGGACCAGGATGGAGGGTCACTTGCCTTTGTATAGAAGATGCAAAATAGGAGGGTCATGTGTCATCACTCTAAATTGTCTCTGCTTCTGCAGCCCTGGCAGTGGGAACTGCTGGGAATGTACATACCACGCAATTTTTCAGAATGCATGACATGGTCAAGTTTATGTTTTTCTGTGGTGTGTCGTGGTTGTTTATTATGTGGAAGAAGCGGAAAGCTTGCCAATCCACATCACTAATGCAAGTCTGAATAATGACATCAGCAGTAAACTGGAATTTAGCTTCTAACCACATACAAATAGGTCTCAGGCTGCTGGTTACGCTATGATGTCAACCCAGCGCCCTCTTCATTAGCTGATGTGCTTTTCAAGGTAAATGCCAAGAGAAAGAATTTGGTTTTGTTTTCCCAACGCACAAAACATGTTTTGAACAATAGAAATTCTTCTCTATCAACAGTTTTCTGGCTTGTTGATTTCCCAACTCTGTTAATTACACCCTCTGAGTCTGTATTTCCAGGTCTTTATTAGAACACAGAATTACCTACAGGAGAGTTGATTTCTAAATCAGATTGAGTTTCCACACACACACCTCTCTTTCCTCTCCCTGGAGACTGTTGGGTATCTACACGTGGCAGCAAAACCAGACCAACCAAATTATTCTGCATTTCTGGTGCATCCTGACAGGTTAAGACAGTAGCCTAACCAGTGGGGAAAGATGTTTACAAGGTCCTACTGATGATACCACCTCGAAGATCCGAGGGGATGATTCAGACCCGCCAAAGTTTTAGCTTCCCCCAATGCTGCCTCTGCATGTCTGTGTTCATCTGATGGGCAACCATGCCATAGTTTATGTGGGGCGTATATTATCATTTGTGGCCGTCTCTTTGTGAATCAGCATTTGCCTTGGAAGTAGCCTGTTTCACCACACACAACAACACTGTTTATTAGAAGGCCTTTCACTCCAAAATTGGACTTCCCTGGTAGCTCAGACGGTTAAGAATCTGCCTGCAGTGCAGAGACCCAGGTTTGGTTCCTGCGTCAGGAAGATCACCCAGAGAAAGGAATGGCTACCCACTCCAATATTTTTGCCTGAAGAATTCCATGGACAGAGGAGCTTGGTGGGCTAGCATCCATGGAGTTGCAAAGAGTCAGACACAACTGAGCGAATTTCCCTCTCCAAAATATAGCATTGACTTATGAATATGTGTCCTTTCAGGGCAGATCTGTGTCTAGAAAGAAGAAAAAGTGATAAAAGAACAGAAATTTTTAAAAAGAAGAGAGAACCCAAAGCTCCATTTGACTGTTTTTCATATTCATGCCTGTGTAAACCCTACACAGCTACTTTCTTGGCACAGAAACAAATACAAATGAAACCGTTGCTGAATATAGAAGAGAGAAATTTAATTAGGTGTAATAATAGCACTTTTCATTTTCAAAGCACTTTACAAATGCTAACTAATTAATCTGTAATATTTCTAAGAGGCAGGAATGTCCACTCCTCGACTTGGGCTGAGAGGAGCACTTACAGGGTGCTCCCCCCCAGGAATGTTCTGGGGGGTCTCTGTCTGCGTACACTTCCCCCTGCTGCCACACATTAAACCTAAGTGAATATTATCAGCTGGGGGCCTATGACGTGGCACAGCTAACAGTGTTAGAAATAGACAAAAAAAAAGAAACGGATTCTGATATCCAGAAATTCCAAATAAACCAGTGTATGTCTGATGACCTCATATTCAAGAAGAGAAAAATTACCAATAGAAAATATATATATATATATTTTAAAGTATTTGTTTGCTTAGGTGTAAAATGGCTTCCTGAGAGCAGGGAAGAGATTGTAGATAGAGTTCCATGTTCTCAGTTACCCAGCAGTGGGCCCTCAGGCAAGTTATTACCTGCTCTAGAAGTTTCCTTGCCTATAAAATTGTGAACGTCAGACAAGATCTCTGAGGTCCCTTTTCCCCTCAAATTCATGGGTTTCTACTTGACGTAAATGGTGAGTCAGCAGGCAGGTCTCCACTCCTCAGAAGGTTCTTGGCAGAATGTTTTCTATGTGGCTGCCTCTTTAGCCACTGCGCTGCAACATGGTATAAATCTCCAGGCAGTACGTTTATCTAATTACATTTAGACTCAACTCTTAATTAAAGATTTCTCTCTCATGGTACAGTCTCAAGATGCAAATAGGGTTGGGACTTTTTCAGCTGGAGAAAGTCATGTGGCTAACATTTAATATGATGGAGAGAGGTGCATATGTTCTCCTATATGAAGTTCTTTGAAACATGTGTGATGTGTGTATATGTGTGATTATCATTTGTCTTATGGAAATATTTGTGTGTGGAATAAAAACGATAATTTCAGGAAAATAAGCCAATTGTATATGCCAAGAGTTGAGAAGATTTCAGTGATTCTTTAAGTATTTGTCATTTTTTTTAAGTGTGTGATCCTCGTTTTTGGAAGCAGACTAATTTTTACAAATGAATTTGTGACATAATATGAAATAGTGAGAAACATCTGTGTCTAAACTATAACATAATTGGTTGAGGATAAAACTGACCTCATTCTCAGACTTCTTGAGGAAGAAAGTTTGTAGTGAGGAGAAATGTAAGCTTGCCAGCCAGCCAAAACATTTAAATTAAAGCTTTAGAGATTTTTCCCAAATAATCCATGTACCTTTGCAATGATGCAACACAAATTTATTTGTGTTTTTTTTTATTACCACATTTGGCATAAACTATTGTTTTGATAGTCAATTTGGATCAGTTATCTTAAACACCTCACAGGTCAAATAAAATCCTAAGGAAAAAGTAAAGAATAATTTTACCAAAAATAGAGGGTCAGGATGGGGAACCCATGGCTGATTCACATGAATGTATGGCAAAAACCACCACAATATTGTAAAGTAATTAGCCTCCAATCAAAATAATTTTTTAAAAAATGAAAAAAAATTTACCAAAAATATTTAGTATGAACAAAATTTTACAGATTTAAATGTCAGAATGATGTGCTCAAAATTTCCAGTCAGGTAGATTAAATTACTTTTAATTTTAAATGAATTTTCAGTCCATTGTGTTTGGTAGCTTGAATTTTCTGGTCAAAACCTTCTATCTTTTGTTGTTATTATCAATGTTGACAAGGACTTGAAATTGCATATATAGCATTAAATGCAAATATCCTGCTGAAACGTGACTAATGCAATGGAACTTAAAGCAAAATAATACTGTGACATAATTTTGGGGATCATTTTAAAATTGTCTTTCACTCCATGCTCAGAATTGAGAACACTCTCTGTCTTGAACCCTCCATCCTGCTCAACACAGAAGAAAATAAAACAAAAACTTGGTAAAACCTAAGTAGATTTTTCTTTCTTTCAGCCAGTTATCTATCCTAAATTTAAATTCTTGACCATTTTCTTAGACTCTCAGATGACCTCTAGGCAGTTAACTAAGAGATAGCACATTTCTTTTCATTCACTTTACTTCCTCATGCTACTTTAGAATTTCATTTTGCCTTGGAACTGAAAGATGTAATAAATCTGCTAGAAATTCTTGGCTTAATCATTAGTTCACTTAAATGCAGACTCCCAAAGGATCTTATTTATTAAAGTGTTCAACTGAAATATGGGGCTTGTTTCTTACCTTTGCAGAGGGTATCTTTCCTTACCCAGGGAAGATACAGATTGTCAGGAGTTTCAGATAAAGCTGAAATCGTAATGGAGCCCTAACCTTGCTTAGAGCATCATTTAGCATCTTCATCAGCCCCAGAGCTTCTTGAGAGTGAACAGATCAGAAGTTCTCTTGCTTCCCCTGTAAGTTTTTCCGGATGATCTGTTCTCCTCTTTAATATGAAAACATGCTGACTCTCACAACCAAGAACAGCTTTTCCATGGTCTTCTGTATGCTTAGTACTTTGCCAACAAATACTTACATTCTGCAATGTATATCCATTGGGTAAACATATCTGTCTTTATTCAGGAATGTGATAGGTGCTATTTCAAAGGGAGTCCCCTTTTCTTTCTATAATTTGTTTTTCAAGACGGGTCACTATTTCTTAATGAACTTAAGAGGAGGAGAAAATTTTACTCTTTGAGAATAGGAAAGTCTTGGACTTCTTAAGCTTTAATATTGTCAAGAAATCTCTGAACTTCCCCTTACAGCTAATTAAACACTCTCCACTCCCAACCCCCATCATCCTGCCAAACTTTAGCCTTTAACATTGGCCCTGATGCAAGGCACAACTTTTCTTTCTCCTGTGCTTAGCCACTTTACAGCAGAAGCCAGACAGTAAGAAGGGCCCTTGAGGGTATTTTCAGTGGATTCTTAATATCACTATGAATTATCCTGCTCTTATTCTGGGGGTTTCATGATTAATAATAGACATATTTCTATTAGAAATGTTTTTTTGACACTTTTTCCTTATTCATAAGATTGGAAAGCAGGAAATAGCCAGAGATGTAGAGATTATTTTATTTGGTGAAGGTAGTATAGAAATACATTCATGGAGCTAGAGATGTGTCCTTACTCAATCAATTTAAAACCCCCCCCTTTTTTTTAGTTGACCTGAATTTACCCCTAAGTTCTCTATCATTTTCTTGTGTCACTCATAATTTTTAAAAACCTCAACCGAACTATGAATGATATAATGTTAACATTATAACAAATTGCACAGTGTTATAAGCAGAGCAAAATGCAAAGACAGCCCTGATTTTCCTTTAAGAAGAGTGACCTAGAAGTTGACACTTTTAGTCTACCACTAGCCATCTGGCCTTTGGATGGCAAACATAACACTTTGCCAAGCTATAAAATTCATGATGTTTAAGGGAAAGATCAAAACTAAAACGAGAGGGTTTATATGTACAAATATTTGCTTAGTGCAAATATTCCTGTTGGATAGCCTTAGAACATTGGATTCCAGTGGGTTAAAAGAAAGTCTGGGCCATAGTTTATTTGTTTTCTATTTTCATAGTATGCTTTTCCACTTTTTAAAACTCTCTGCAAATATTATTGATTTGTAAAACTGTTATCTTCCTGTGAGAAATAATATCCCTTACCATGGATTGACTATTACATTTTAAAATTTGAGTCAGTTTTACATGTCTTAAAAAATAATTGAGGATTTCTCTTATTCTCTTTCTTAGCAGCTAGACATAAATGTCGATGGTAATTTCTGTTTCTCATGTTGTGAAGAATTTGTTTCTGAGGATGACAAGATTTAGAAGGGTCACTTCTACTACTGATAAATCATCTTTAGTCACTTCAGTGTCTTATATGACCAAACACAATGTTGCCTTCAAGGATCTTTCATAGATCTATACATGAAGTTTATACTTAAATTCTCTGCTTATGTAGCCATGAAATAACTAAAACATTGTCATCAAAATGGTGGCAAAGATGAGCTGATTATCTCATTTTATTTATGTAACATTTTTATTATTTTGAATTATAAAATACCTGATAATAGAGTTTATTGCAAATTAGCCTTTGAATATTTCACCTGTTTTTGGTGAAATATTGTCACTTCTTGTCATGGTAGAAATCGTAAAAAAAGTGGCAGCAGTGGTAGATATGTTTACATTTCCTGTGATCTGCTCCTATTTTCTGCAATACAATCTGAGTTTTTGGTAGCAATCCGTAATAGCACTAGAGTCAGTATTTCCTAGATGTTTTACCCTTGTACAAACTGGCACTTTACAATGTAAAAACATTTATTCAAGATTCTATGTAAACTATTCATTCAAAGAACTATGACTGCATTTTGCATGTGCAGTTAAATATTTGTTGTTTCTTCCTTTGGTGTTCTTCTCTCTCAGTAGAGCAAATGCCACAAAATCACATTTGTCTTACCCATATCTTTGCGTATACATCTGTTTTTAAATCTTTCTTGCAGAGATGAGTTGGTGATGGACAGGGAAGCTTGGCATACTGCAGTCCACGGGGTCACAAAGAGTCAGACATGACTGACTGACTGAACTGAATGGAATGACTTAACTGGATAGGAAAGGATAAAAGAAAGGAAGGATAAAAACAGAAAAACAATCGCAAAAATGAGTCAGCACTAGTAATAAAAAGAGAGAAAAATATTGGTCAAGACATGAGTGGCTGAAGAAAAGGAATCTCTTCTTTGCCTCTTGGAATCTACAGCAAAAAATCTGTTTCTCATACATTTCACCAGATCTCAAACCCAGTAATATTTATGATGGGCATTTAATAGTGTGTCCTTAGAGAGTAAATGGGGTAACAGATGGAGCGTGTTTCCAAATGTGGCCGTCACTGTGCTTCAGACTCTTCTCTGTACCAAGTTGGTGGCACACTGCTGCAGCCAATGCTTACATGCAAGTCGTTTTGAGAATTAACCCCAAGTCATCACTGATTCTAATCTCAGAAGTTTTCTTGGGTGGTACAGTGGGAAAGAGCAACGGCTTTGAAATAAGATAAATGTGAGTTTACCAGCTTGGAAAACTGACTTAGACTTGGAGCTATGGTTTTCCAGAGAGTAAACTAGAACTCCTAATTGTTGTTGTTATTTTTTAGTTGCTCAGTCATGTCTGATTCTTTGCAACCCTATGAATTGTAGCCCACCAGGCTCCTCTGTGCATGGGATTTCCCAGGCAAGAATACTAGAACAGGTTGCCATATCCTTCTCAAGTGGATATTCCCAACTTGGGGAACCAACACAAGTCTCCTGCATTGGCAAGTGGATTCTTTATTGCTGAGCTATTGGGGAAGCCCATAAGTCCTAATTGTATACCCAGTGAAAAAATTATATGAGATATTATTTGTCTGTTCCTTAGCAAGTGCCTAGTGCATAAGAACTCATTTTCTTTGTTACACATTATCTCTTTAAAGTTACTTAAAAATGATTTGATTAAATAAATGAGAAATAAAACACTTTCTAGTGAAAAGAAGAAGTGGTGCTTCATGTCCCAAGATTTTGCTAAATTCTCCATTTGGTTCTTGGTAACGGTTTTAAGCAAACTCCTTGAATCCTTTGTAATTGTTGTTTAGCTTCCTCTGGAAAATGCAGGAGAAGCTGAATTGGTGAGAGTACAGCAAACACTTGGAAATTTAGGTGGGGATGTCAAGTTTTCAGCCTGAAGATTGAAGATGGTCCATCATTTGTGACTATTTGTTGAGATGAAGACCTGGCAATGGCTTTCATGAGTAATTAAGCTTTAAATAACAATGAGAAAGACCCTTCCTTAGGCTCCAGGCCAGCCAGACTTGGTAAACTTGAACTTTCAGTCCCCTTGCCTACTAATCTCCACTGGAAACCATAGGGACGACCATGCCACCTGCGCAGTGTTTAATTTACAAGGTAACTCTTGGAGTCAGGGTGATAGAATGCTTTGAATCGTAATAAATATGAAGCATGTGCAAGTCACTTGTACCCCAATTTAAATACTAATCCTGAACATTATTTCTATACTGATGACTAGGTGTGCTTCTTTTGTGTATTTGTTTTAACAAAGAGTAATACACACTTGGTTTTAAACTACATGCTAGGAGGAAAATTCTGGAAGGAGAATTGCTCTGGACCCTATGTTTTGTCTTCATATCATGATGTAATTTTTAAAAAATCAAAATGACTTTCTTCGAGATTTATGTACCCAAGCAACTTAGTCCATTTAAAAATTCTTTTTCTGCCCTCCTCTGTGTATGAATTTTTTTTTTCTTTTCATTGTGACTGTGTGTACCAGATTCAACTCAGGCAGTATGACACTGAAAAGTCAGAAATTATATCAAAGGGAGAGGGAGTAGACATTCTGAGATGGGTTAGCCAGGCTCTCTTCCATTGCTGTGTTCACATTGCTTTCTTTGGTTGAGCTTTGCTCTGTCCTTTCAGGAATCGTCCTATTAGTAAATATTTTAACAAATGTGCGTTCATTTTGAACTTGGCAGTAGTCCTGATTAGAGATGTTGCAAAATAACCATTCAGCTCAACATGGCTCTAAAGACTCAGAGTTTCCAGGATGAATCAGGACAGACATAGCATAGAGTGATGAACATTTTTAACCTTTAACCTGGGAGTGGGGAGAGAAGAGACACGCTGAATTGACAAATACCCTTTCTACCAACCTTGATTTTATTTCTGTGGCTTTTTCCATGTGGCAGTTTCTTTTAAAATTATAAAGCTGCAAAGCATCTGTATCTATCCCAGCCCCTGGTTCAATGTTCCTAACTTGGGGACAGAAGCAGTCCATGCTGTCTAAAGCCTTTCAAGCAAGAGCAGTTTCCTATAGCGCCATCTATTCATGCTGCTGCTAAGTCGCTTCAGTTGTGTCCGACTCTGTGCGACCCCATAGACGGCAGCCCACCAGGCTCCCCCACCTCTGGGATTCTCCAGGCAAGAATACGGGAGTGGGTTGCCATTTCCTTCTCCAATGCATGGAAGTGAAAAGTGAAAGTGAAGTCGCTCAGTCATATCCGACTCTTAGCGACCCCATGGACTGCAACCTACCAGGCTCCTCCGCCCATGGGATTTTCTAGGCAAGAGTATTGGAGTGGGGTGCCATTGCCTTCTTCGATCTATTCATGACCCATCTAAATTTAACTCCTCTGTAAGGGATTTTACATTTATTCAAGATGGTCTACAAGTATGTTAAATTTTAGTATAAAAAGGAAAAATTAAAATGCAAAGAAAGGCACTTTAGAGAAACTCTCTGAATATCCTTAAAGTATATTTGAAAGTTGGTCAATTGAAAAAGATCCCCATCAGGATAGAAAACAGTACTGTCATTTGTAAAATCTTTGGATATTGCACATATTAGGCTCATTTGGTTAAAGATTTAGAATTAAGTCTGAATTGGATGTATCATGAGAGAGGGGCTGTGGGAAGGGAGCAGGAGTCAGAGGGAGCAGATTCCAGAGTGTGGAGGGAAACATGTGGAGGTGAAGACAGGGACACTTCCTCCCTTTCCTTGGAAAAGAAAGAGGAAAAGGCAGTGAAGAAAAAGACTCCTTAGGAGCGGGCACTTGGGGAAGAATGGATACATGTATATGTATGGCTTCACTGTTCACCTAAAATTATCACAACTTTGTTAATCGACTATACCCCAATACAAAATAAATAGTTTTTAAAAAGAAAGAAAGTTAGTGTCATTTTTAGTCATTTAGTTAGAGTTAGTGTCATTTTCTTTGAATAAATACCCAGAAGTGGAATAGCTGAGTTATATGGTAGTTCTATTTTTAATTTTTTGAGAAACCTCTGTACTGTTTTCCTCCCACCTCTGGTGGGAGGTGAGAGGGTGTGAATATAGAGAAATTTGAAGTAGATGACCAAGGACAGTTGAAGGCTCTTACATCGCATGCGTTAGTCTCACAGATATAGAAGGGCAGTGGAGTTCTGGGGGGAAGCTTCAGCTCACCTGCATGGGTAGAGAATCTGAAAACCATGCTGCCTGAAGCAGAGTTGAAAGGCTCCCAATCCCTAATCTGAGATGTGATAGTTATCTTTATATATTTGAAATTCTTCAGTGTGAAGGAGGAGTTAGAGTTTCAGGAAGACAGAGTTTACCTCAGGGCGGAATAAGTTGCTTCATGGTCAGTGAGCTTTTCCTTTCTGGATCAAGGATAAAATGGCAGCCTTCTGAGGGTACTGTGTGTGTGTTTGGGGGGAAAGGATGCCTGAATAGAGGCTCTTCTAGTTCTAGTTCTTTATGAATAAGTTAAGGTTTCAACCACTCACTTCCGGACGGAGAGCAAGAGAGTCCTACAAACACTGAAATTTGGCCAGGAGCCTCAATCTAGTCCCACCATTTTTGATATCGCATAGAGAAATTCCTCCTACCCAAATGAATTAACCGTGTGGGCCATATTCCCAGAAGAAAGCAATTTCAACCAGTTGATAAGATCTGAGTTGAACATTTTTCACTGAGGATAACCTTTGATCAGTCTCAACTCAACCTTCTTATCAGGAAGCCTCCTGGGCAAAGCAAGACAGTTCTCATTCTTCCAAACTATTCTTAAGGCTGTTCTATGAGTGAGCAGAGACCTCTGACCATGAATGCTTGGGTGAGAATTCAGTTCTTCCATACTCTAAAGAGGACTGAATGACCAAGCATTAACATGCAAAGAGTTACAGAGCTTAAAAAGGGGGGCATTTATCTTCATTCCTTAAAGTACTCAATTTAAAATAAAAAACAATTCATCCATTTTTCCCTCCGCCCTCCACTTCTAGCAAACCACCAATCCATTCTTTGTATACGTGAGCTTGATTTGTTTTGTTTTGTTGGTTTGTTTTTTTAGATTCCACATATAAGAGAGATCATACAGTATTTATCTTTCTCTGTCTGACATTTCACTTAACATAATGCTCTTGAGGTCCACTTATGTTTGTTGCAAATGGCAAGATTTCGTTCTTTTTTATGGCTGAGTAATATTTCATTTTGTATATATCCACCACAATTTCTCTATCCATTCATCTCTTAATAAACACTTATGTTGTCTCCATATCTTGGTTATTTTCAATAATGCTGTAATGAACATGGGAGTGCATATTTCTTTCTGAGTTAGTGTCATTTTCTTTGAATAAACACCCAGAAGTAGAATAGCTGAGTTATATGGTGGTTCTATTTTTAGTTTTTCAAGACACCTCTGTACTGTTTTCCATAGTAGCTGCACCAATTTACAGTCCCACCAACAGTGCACAAGGGTTCCCTTTTCTCCACATCCTCACCAAAGCTTGTTATTTCTAGTCTTTTTGATGACAACCATTCTGAAAGGTGTGAGGTGGTTTCTCATTGTGGTTTTGATTTGCATTTCCCTGCTGATTAGTGATGCTGAGCATCTTTTCATGTATCAGTTGGCCATCTGTGTGTCTTCTTTGGAAAAATGTCTATTCAGATCTTTTGTCATTTTTTAATCCAATTATTTGTTTGTTTGTTTGTTTTGCCAAACTTCCTGAATACTGTATGGAAATGAGAAAATAATTTTTATTGGCTACATTAAGGGATACATTTTAGACTTTTCATCATGATTCATTTTTTTCACTTATTAGTCCACTTACAGTTTGGCTTTTATAACCACAAAAATAACTAAGATAGAAGAGAAGAAATTCAATTATGGTAATGACAGTCACATCAATGAAGATACTTTGAGTTGATAATCTACTGATAGTTTTGCAAGTAAGCAAAATGTGGTAGACCTTCCATTTTGACTCCCAACACTGCCAGTGCTGTTTTCTTTTTCCTACTAATGGGGGAGTTCTCCCATGTTTAAAAAAGTTTTGCAATAGTAACAGGGCCAAAAAAGAAGAGCTTTGTCACTTATTAGTTTCAATCTTTTACTAAATCACCCTACATCTCTATACCTCAATTTCTATCTTTGTTGTGTGAAGGGGTTTGAGTGAACTGAACTCTTACGGCTTCAGTGGTTCTGTAAGCAAAAAGAAAAAAAGGCTCTTATTTTAGTGTACTGTGCTTAGTCACTCTAATCATGTCCTACTCTTTTGTGAGCCCCATAAACTATAGTCCGCCAGGCTCCTCTGTCCATGGAATTCTCCAGGCAAGAATATTGGAGTGGGATGCCATGCCTTCCTCCAGTGAATCTTCCTGATCCAGGGTTCGAATTCATGTCTCCTGCATCTTCTGCATTGTAGGTAGATTCTTTATCCATTGAGCCACCTGGGAACCCCTTTTCCTTTAGGGAAGGAATAAAAGGGTTGAAATTCCATGGTCATAATTCTGAGAATTTTTCAGGGAAAATGGTTAGTCAATTAACGTTGCCTTGTCATGGGACTAGAATACAAGGATTTTACTTAAGTGAGCCTGAGCATGTTCCTTCTCCTCTTAGCCCCGCGCTTCATCTTTGATAAGAAGATAATGATATCCACCTCAGAGAGTTGTGTAAGTGCACAAAAGGATTCTTATTAGGCTCCTGGCACATGTTAGAAGCAGGGCATCCTTCTCATATCATGCTCTCTCTGTGTGGGCATTACATCTATAGCTCTACCCCTTCCAGAAGCTTCCAAGTATATTTTTAAGTGGCAAGTGCTTAAAAAAGTATCTGTATTTAGGCCCAGATCTGGCACTGCATAATGTTTAAAGCATTGACTGGCAATTTGCTATGTCAGTAACGTGATTATAGTTCCCTGTGGGTAGGTTTGTGGGTATATGGGTGAGTGGGAGATTGGGGTCCAGTTTCTCAGGAGAAGACATCTTTTGTGCTTGTAACCTTTTTCTTTGGTCATTTCACAAAAGGTTGAGTGCCTGTCCTCTGCAGAGTCTGAACATTCCAGGCCTCTGCACGGCTGGTGTGTGAGCTTCTTTTCCCCAGACAATACATTTCTCAGGGCAGGCAGGTCGCCTCTCTTTTCCTTGCCTGGTAGAAACCAGACTGCAAAGGGCAGTTCACATGGCTGAAGTTTGCCCACTTTCTTGGGCAGCCACTGACCTTTAACTGCCTAGCCTGGGCTTCAAGGGACATGTAGTAGTTTTACTTATAAAATCCACTTCCTCAGAGAGCGACTGGTGGAGTTTTCTGAATTTGTCAGAATCTCTCATTAGAGAGATGCCACTTCAGGCTGTCGGACACTAGGATGTGTGGGCTCAGGATTAGAAAATGCTCAGGTTAATAGCCAAAAAGTGTTGGAAGCTGGTACAACAGAGGAATGAAGGCAGCAGTGTGACGTGGGTGGGCAGACGCAGGCAACTGCTTGGGGAAAAACTGAATGGGGGGCAGGGTGCCTATGAGGGCCCTGGCGGATGTGAAGATAAACTCATCATCAGAGGCTGTGAGATGAGATCCCACAAACCCTGACTTCCCAGGAGCAGCAGAAAGTAAAGAGAGGTGGGGGCTAGTGTGTCCACCACCAACTCACCCTAGGTGTGAAACTACTAATTTATCCAGCCAAATAGCTGAGAAAGGAGTTAAGAATTGTTATGAACAAATGGAACACAGTAAGGTAAATTCTCTTTTAGAGACCTACTAAAAAAAACTACATACAGTAAAATTCTCAATTATGATTTTTCATAGAGCAAAGCAGTAAAGCGGTAAAGAACATGATCACTCATTTTTTGATAAATTAACTGAGAACTGGAGAGAGTGAAAGACTTGTTCAAGCTCACTCAGATTTAAGATAAAAGAACTCAGCTTTCCAAAACAAGCTCTCCTTCTAAGATTCACTGCCTGGCAGGGCACCGTGGAGAATGGAAAGCATTTGGATTTGAAAATAAGTCTTATGATATGGGTATGCTTTAACATTTTTTGCTCTATAGCTTAAGCATAAATACCTAAAGGCTGTGTCCAGTTAGATAATCATTGTGATAAGTTGTCCCTCTAAAAGATTTTAACAACTGAAGCTACTCCAGGTAACTGGTAAGTTGAAACAGAGGTGAGTAAACTATTTCAGAAAAGGGCCAGATAATCAATATTTTGGCTTCATGGGTGCCTGAAACTTCCTTATCTACTATATCTCAAAAGCAGTCATCCACAATATATGAATAAATGGGCATGGCTGTGTTCCAATAAAGCTTTATTTACAAAATCAGACAGCTGACAGTTTTGGCCGAAGGGCACTTGTTTGCCAGCCCCTGTCTTAAAGAAACCCATATCTCTTCCTGACTTCCCTGTTTGGAATGGTTTTAATTGATACCTTGAGCTCACACAATTTTACCTAGTATGGCTCCACCCTAGTGAATGGCTTGAGGGACTTAGGGAACACTTAAGTTCAGGGCTAATTTTTAGTGAATGTAGTCAGCCTGTAAGAGCCTTAGTCACCTAATCTTTTCCTAGCATCTTTCATTTCAGTTCCCATGCCAGGGTTTTACAATATAGGGGTGGATGGAGAGTTGTTTTCCAACATGAAGATTTAAGCTGGAATATTGCCCAGGTCATTTCTCTCATATTTCCATCTACTTCAGAGGTTGTTCATTAACTGATAGACAGAGGGGAGAGTTTCATGCTCTTGACCACTGAGGAATTCTTTCATCTTTCTTTCTTTTTTTTAACTGAAAGTTATCCGGTATGAGGATTTTTTGGTTTGGTTTGGTTTGGTTGTTTCCATTTCATAGTTGCTGTCAAAACTTGGGGAGTTTTCTGTTTTCTATCAATAAGTTGCTTCACATTTTCAGAATTTTAACTGATAGATAAAACCAATGACTTCTGCAGGTAGTAGCTGAGCCTGAGCTGAGATAATAAATGACTGGAATTTTGTCCCATTTTGGGGGGGATTCATTTCAGGGCCATGTCACTTCACTTACTTGTACCTTTATTTCCTGGACCATGAGAGCATTATCAGAGGCCAAATATCATTCACAAAGTTGTCTCTGGGTCCTTTTTAAAAGGCAGTTTTTTCCCCGGCTTCTTTTCAAAGACCCTGAGTGTTCTTCCCAGAATTCTACATTTACAGTATGGGCATTTGTTATTCTGAGACTTACTCTTGCCATAAGGTATTACATAATTATTTTCCCTTTAGGTCTAATTACAGAATTGCCAGCCCTAAGACTCTGTTTTGCATTATTTCACACGTATTTTTGAGTTTTGATTTAAGTCTCTGCGTGCATTGCCATAAATCTGCAGAGTGGGGGTGGGTAACGAAAGGACATCAAAACCCAGCCCCATTGCTATAGAATGGTACTCAAGCGACACTCCATAATTCAAACTCTGCAAACCGCGGGGTAGCCAAAGCAGGGCACTGCAACAGTATGAGTTGTTTTTGTTAATAGAGATGAAATTATGGGTGTAACTAGCTGGCAGTCCTCAAACAGACTTCAGCAAACTGTTTACTCAGCTGTCCTCAGGCAACAACTTAATACTTGTGGATAAAATTATTCTCCCACCATCTCCCAAGTGGTATATTCCAGGGATCCCAACTTGTTCTCACTATTAAAAAGAAAAAACAAGTTTGCCACTCTCCAAACACAGTTTGAGATTCTAGTTAGGTTTTGTTTTTAATGTATTCATGAAAATCTCCTTTTCTTTTGTGTTCTGAGGTTGAAAAATCTATAAGAAGCTAGAGATCTAAAATGCTTTGTGTAGCTTAAGGAAACCTTGTGGTCCCTAACTTCAAAACTTTGTTATTTTTTCCTTTGCTTACACTGTTCACTTCATCCACAATGCCTTCCCTTCCTCTCTGCCGGTGAAAATCATGCATCCTTTTTGGTCTAGTTCAAGCACCTCCTCCTAGAAGTCTTTCCCTATCCCCTAGGTTCACCCACTAGACACTGACCTATAAATTTTTCTCTAATCCAGGTTTTTAAAAATTTCATGCCATGTTTATGATACACAAAACCGTACAAGAAATAATACGATCATCACCAATTTGCCCACCACCCATGGGGTAGAAACCCCCTGAGTCCTAAAAGAACCACTATCTGATTTTAGTATTTATTATTCCCATGGATGTTCTCATATAATGATATATTTAACATATTTTATATAATATAAATATAATATATATGATATTTATATATAGTATATAAGTATAGGTTCTATATAAAAAACATTATCAGGCTTTTATATTAAGGGGTAGATATGATGTTAATAATACAGTATTTTAGTATATTTTAAGCTTTTCATAAATGGTTTTATGCTGTATGTATTTTTTTCAAACTTGATTATTAGGAAGAGGAGGCTCACATTTAGGTTTATCAGATTTATCATGTTGATTTCCATAGTTTATTCATTTCTACTGCTATATGGTATTCCATCATCAAAATGTATTTATCTCTGTTGATGTACATTTAATGTGTTTTCACCTGAGCCCATGAAATTTTTTAAATCACTATTATGACACTACTAGTGTAATTTAAGATTATTTATCTATATATTTTTTTATCCTCTGTGAGATTAAAGTTTTCTTGAGGGCAAAGACCTTGTTTTCTTCATCTTTATATTTGTTGCAATGCCTGCTACAATCCTATGAAGCCAGTCTATGATCCATGTGTGTTTGTTCTTTTGAATCAACTCCCTACAAAAGAGCCAGAAGGTATCACTATTTTTTTTTTTAATAAACGAGGAGACTAACACCATGTAACTGTCCCATGAGCTTAGACATTAGATCCCGCAGTTCCCTTGGCTAGAAAGTTAAGCAGTGCTGTCTTAAAAACCATTCTCATTTACTAGAGAAGACAAGAATTGTTTTTAATCTCTGTATTTTTATCAAAATATATTCATAAGACTGAATTTTTTAGTCTAGAATTTGAAACTTCTTTGAAAAAAATTGAAAAATCACTTTATCTCTGCTTTTCATTTGAAGGAACTGCATCTCATAATAATAAAATATGATTGAATTAAAAACAGTTTTTTTAACTGAGCTATAATTCATATACCATAAAGTTTACCTGTTAAAAATGTACAGTTCAGTGGTTTTTTAGTATATTTACAGAGTTGCGCATCAATACTATCTAATTTTGGGACATTTTCATCACCCAAAAAGAAAGCCTTTATCCAGTAGCAGTCACTCCTTCTTCTCCCATTTTCATCTCCTGGAAACCACTAAAGTACTTACTGTCTCTGAAGACTTGCTTGTTTTGGATATCTCATATCAGTGGAAACAAATAGTATGTGGCCTTGTGTGACTGGCTCCTTCCACTTGTATAATGTTTTCAGGGTTCGTCCATGAACCTTTTAAAGGTTGTATCATTTATCAGCACTTTTTTCTTTTTTACTGCAAATGATATTCCATTATATTTATACCCCACTTTATACATCGGTTGGTCAACTGATGGACATTTGGCTTATTTCTATTTTTTTACTACTATGAATAATGCTGCTTTGAACCTTCATGTTCAAGTTTTTGTGTAAATATATATTTTCAACTCTCTTGGGTATATACCTGTGAGTAGAATTGCTGGGTCATATTGTAACTTTATGTTTAATTTTCTGAAGATTTGCCAAACTGTTTTCCAGAGCAGCTGTACCATTTTACATAGTAGATCCTTATACAGAAACTCAACACTCCAAAGACATTTCTGGCTTATTTGTTATCAATGTGGTCCCCCATTGGATGTTCTACATTTTAAAACAACGTCTGACCTCACTGTATTATCCCATGGTGTCACTGCGCTTGTATTTCTCTAAATTAATTTCTCATTCTAACCCTTCCAGTTGTGAATGAAGCAGTCTCATTCCAGGTTGCATTTATATATTAACCTCAATTTGGCATAGTTTCACTGTAATGAAAAATCCTCATAGTAATTTCCCTCCCAAGTTTGTTTTATCTAGCAAACTTAAACGACTCTGGTATAAAAAGATTAGCACAAAAATACCCCCTGGTTTTAAAATACAGAATTTTCCATGTAACTGCATCACAGTTAACAGTGTAGGCAATTCATATTTGAATGAAAACAAAAAATATGACAGTGGGAAGTGTGAAGTCCTGCAAATACCACCACAAAACAATCAGAACAAGAACAAATTAATCTGCTGTCCAGATGTTTGTCCGTCAAAAGTTCTGGAACTTGTGACTCATCTCTGTTTTGGAGGCTTTTTTTAATTCCACAAATATAAGCCTTCACACTGTTTCTTTTAAATTTTTTGATGCTTGGTGAATTTTTTAAATTGTGTTTATTTTTTCTGATTGAAAGATATGTGTTAATGCCAAAAAAATTTTTTTAGGAAATGCTGAAAAAATATATAGAAAAAAAGTGAAAAATAAACAAAAGTAAAACCTATAACCCAGTTGCTCAGAGATGACTACTCTCAATAGAGTATTTTCTTTCAGCTTCTTGTCTTTGCTTAAATATTCTTTGAAAATATGGTTTCTCTGGCTTAATGACATGTCTTCATATAAATGTATTATGATTTATGGGGCCATCCCCCTGATGGAGGACAGCTTGTTGATCTTTTCTGTATTGTTTGTTGATGTTTCCATGCTGAATTGTGAATGCCTTTAACTTATTTTCACATTTTGGTGGGAAAGATGACCCAGGCATACAGAACTTACCTAGTCTTCTAATGGAAAGAGTAGGAAACAAGAAATTTTCATAAGAAAATACTGAAACTTGTAGAAACAAGAAAAAACATCTTCATGTAAACAGAGTTTTCCAGTAGTACTTTGTAATTTAATTGCAATTAATTAAAAAGCTGCCTAATACTTATGTGTAATAGTGACAAACCAATAGGTTTTAATTTAAAAGCAGAGGATTATGGTAGCTGTGCATAGAAAGAGGCCAAATAACACTTTAAGGACTTTGGGTATTAGTATATTAAAGATATAATCCCTCCCGTTCCTTTTAGAATGTCACTAATGGTATCATTAGAACTGATTATTGTTATAAATCTGTGATTCTTGATCATGTTGGAGATGTAACACTAGTTAAGCTTAATAAAAATCTTCATGCTTTCCTTCATGAAAACCACTTACAGATACAGGAACAATTTCCATGGACATATAAGTAATAAGGAGTATGAGTATGAAATGAATTCAAATTACATTTATCATTATTATTTTTGGAAACTCCTTAAGGAAATGGAAAATGTCCTAGTGGATTGCCAAAAACAATAACCAAAAAATGACTGGGAGTAGAGAATAAAGATCATTTTTATAATTAATTAATATGATCCAGAATAATAAATATCACTTGGGTAATTAAACAAGACTGAAGAAAAAAGTTAGCAAAATAAACTTACTTCAGAATGCTGACTACTTTTCCCCTCCAGTTCTTCCCCATGAGTCAAATATATCAAATATATCTCGATTTTATGTTAAGATTTAATAGCATACTCTTATAGATTTTAAAGCTCATCTCATTCATTCTCTCCTGAAACATTTTTACTGTTGTTGTGAAATACTAGCCATGCCAAGAAAGAGTTTTTCCTTCTCACTGAATTTGCAATCTTATGAGGAGCTTCTGGTGACTCAGAAAATCCCATGCATCAATTTTCCAAATTGGACTTTATGTGATTAAAAATAAATTTAAATCAAACAGAGACTTTGGTGTGCTTCTGAGAATTCCCATGTCAGGAGTTGGCAAGTGTCAACCATGTGTAGGTGTATGTGTGCTCACTAACACTGTATGAGCCTTTAGGACCTTATTTGAAATGTTCTTTCCTGGAAGAAGAGTAAAGGGTACTGTTTTGAAATGCAGCCTGCCATATCCTGCTCTGCTTCAGAGGAAAAGAAAGGGGGTTGGGTAGACATCAAAAAAAAAAAAAGTCCGCAGTTTAAAAATCAAAGAAACAGGCTCACCAGACTTGTTATCCTGGGATATTTATTAACTGGAATTAATTTCTGCATAACCTGTCTTAGGTAAAGGAGAAGGGAGAAAAATGAGTATTCTTATGACACAAATAAAGGCATTTTTCTAAATTATGCTGATTCCCTCGTCCAAGCTTGCTTACCATGACTGACACCAGTTGGTGACTGTGTCCAGGTTTTTCTGTTTGTAGGTGAAATTGACCAAAGGCATAACCTGCTTTTAGTTGGTGAAAGAGATGGATAAACCTACATAGGTAGTCAACAGCTGGAGTCACTAAATGAGTGTTGTTAATGAATAGAGGAAGCAAAGGGGATTCCTCCAAGAAGGGGATTCCTCCAAGAAGAAGACCTTAGATAAGGTCTCTAAGCCTTGTTAGAAATTTAGAATTTGTCCTCCTCGAAGAATCCTGTAAGATCCAGCCGAAAACTGTTCAGCTCTGACTCACCTTCCTGCCACCACCGATGCTGTTAGCTCTCTGACTGTTATTTTCAGTCCCTTCCACTAATCTGGTACTTAAGATGCTTGGGTTTTGATATGTACACTCTTTATTCTTCCAACTAGACAGTAAGTTTCTTGAAGGTAGGAGCCAGGTCTTTGGCTTTTCTTAACTGCCTGCCGTCTTTCCCACGCCGCCAGCCTGTTGGTTTGGTTCCTGTGTCTCGGGCAACGAAACTGGAGTCTGCAGTATAACGCTTTTGCCTTGATATGAGAGGAAGAAACTGAACATCAATTGAACCATCCAGACAATCCCCTGATGGCTATGCTCTATAGCACACAGAACACAACTTTCCCATCCTAAGTGAAAGCAGTAGCCTTTAATTGAGTAATAGAAAAGGCATAATTAATGCCATATTAGAATTATTCAAAATCAAACCTGTTTAGAGCACCTGTACTTTGATTCTTAGTGGTTCTTTCCACTGCTGTTCTTTGAAATATACTGAAGCATGTCTCCAACATATAAGACAGTGTTTTGTGTTTTTTTTCAGCATTCAGTAGCTACAGCCTACTTTTTCCCCTTTTGCACTATGGTTTACATTTGTGATGGCAGAAGAATAATACATATTCAAACTGTTTTAGTCAACATAGGGCTAGATTCTGAATGCATATGAAATTGAAACTTGGGGATTAGAACTACTTTTGTAACACTGAACTCTGAGGGGAGGGATATTCTTGCATGTCAAACATTTCACATCCTAAAAGGCCAAACATCTTTACATCCAAAGTGCCAAACACTTTCCATCCTAAAAGAGGATGGATGCGCTGTACTACAATGTATGGGAGGCCAGAGTATAGCCACGGTGACCTTCCTGGGGCAGCTACCCTTTAGGATCTGGGGACAGTAATGAATGAAGCCATTTGGAGAGATCAGTGCCCTTTGATTATCTTCCATGCAGCAACACAGATGGGATACCCATTCTCTAGGGAAACTATGAAGAGAAATCCTGAAAAATCCCTCACTTGCCTGATTTAGATGGAGATTATGTCTTATTTGCACAGGGCCGTTAAACAGACTATGATGGGTAAAGGAATTTCTGAAATGCTGATATGTGGTCTTAATAAATCTCCATGAATGGAATTATCTCCCAGTGTTTCCATTTCCAAAAGGAATTGAATTTGAAATGTAAAATTTGTCTTTACTCATAAGAACCTTCTGGAAGTAAAGTCTAGAAGTTAATCTGAGAAATACCTTTGTGGAAGTTTAAGCAGTGCTCTGGGATAAGTTGTCCACAGCCTTTCTAACCCAGCATGACAGATCTTCAGCACTAAAGTGGCTTCCACACAAGATAAAGATATTTTCCTCATTTTTAGGGTATTTCTCTCACCTTTGTAAAAGTGTAATGTCATCTTTTGAAATAAATTGAGAAGTCAGACAAGATAGTTACCAAGAGTAGCTATGAATTCTTCCATGAAATTTTTATAGTTTATTGTTTTATACAACATATTTACTTTTTTAGAAGTAGTGTATTTGGTGCTTAAACTGTGCTGAGGCAGAGGGTTTGGGCCTTTGTACAATTTTAAAAATGAACTTTAGAAACTGACTTTTACTAGAGACATTGCTGAACCCAAAAAAGATGTGAAACTTCAACAATGTGAAACTTCAAATTGAGCAATTTTTCCTGTATATGAATAAACTCAACTAAAAATAGATGTGAATGCATACATGTATAGCTGTCTGTTATTTTGGTGGAAATATAGCAAGAATGTTTTTGACAGCCTGCTGAAGAAATTTTTGGAAAGTTTAACATAGCATCTTTTAAGATATAAAAGTTAAGGAAATGCCGCCAGGATGATCGTTATGTTGTCCTCACCATCTCAAGATACAACTATCATATAAAACTTGTAAAGTCTCATATTGATACACCATCAGCAGCAGAAATTGAGACTGGCATGCTTAACTGGAAAATCCAAACATGTATGAAAACTAGACTGTCCAAAGTTAGGTAAATTATATCAGTTTTTTAAATTGTTTTTACTTAATTTAATCTGAAAATAAAAAGAAGAAATGAAAGAAACACTGGTGCACCATCACATAAACTTCCTTCCCATTTTTGAAAGAACCAACTCCCAACCAGTCACAACTAAAGAGACAATTTAATAAGAAGATTGGATTTAATTCCACTTGATTTTATCCAACTCAATAGACATTTTGGTAGGAGCAGTTAATGCTGGAAGATAAGTGTTAAAAATATCAAGAAGAGTTTGAATTAAGGATTTGGTATTCCTTGGGGAATTTTAGAAATGCGCAAACCGTTGATGGAGAAGTCAAGTTCAACGAGCCAGAGACTGAGTTAGCCAGTGGCAGGATTTGGGGGTGGTACCTTAGGCTCTTTCACAGATGGTGTGGAATAGAGGCGCCGGTGGAGTCATAGTGATTCTGCTATGAGGTCTTGCAGACCTCACTGGTGCACCCGAGGTTTTGTTTCACTTGGCACTTAAAGTGAAGGAAAGAAGAGAAGGAGGGATGGGGGAAAGAAAGAAAAGATAAGGATGATTTGTCATTTCCAAAAGTTAGGGGGAAACCCTTGCCCCCATATAATTAGTGATTGATATGAACAGTGAAGAGGTTCTAACTCTTAGCATGGGACAGCAAAGCTAGCAATAACAGACCTCCAGAATTCTCACTCTCCGTGGAGTCCTCAAGTGTCTCCTTTATCTCACGCTCAGGCCTAGCCTTCATTATATAGGCTCACAGATCACATTTCCTCTTAGTATGCAATGTCCCCGCTAAAGGGGCTGACTTGGTCTTATCATTGGTACCATCTTCATGTCACATTTACTATATTGATTAACTAGCTGATGAACCAGCATTATTTATCACATCCTTATATTATGGTTCCTCTTTCCTATTTTTTATCTAAGATATCACTTTTTCTAAATTAAATTAGTAGACATATATATTGGTGCTAAAGTCATCTTCCTTCAAATTTGTAAAACACTTTATTTGTAAGGCTGATTTCCTTCTGAATGAAAGCAAAATCAAATGGATACTTTTAAAATATATATATTTACTTATTTGGCTGCCCTGGGTCTTAGTTGTGGCACACTGGATCTTTGATCTTCCCTGGGGTCTGCAGGATCTTTAGTTGTGGCATGTAGGATCTAGTTCCCTGACCAAGTATCAAACCTGGGCCCCTTGCATTGGGAGCCTGGAGTCTTAGGCACTGGGCCACCACCAGGGAAGTCCCCAAATGTATACCTTATGACCATTTGTTATGATTAAGTTATTTTGAAATAAAATTGTAGACATCTCTTCCTTTTCCCCCTTCTTTTCTACTTGCCACCCACCAGATCCACAGAAAGTGTGCCCTCTGAACCACCACATAGACATTTGGCATAGACTGGCCAAGAACAGGGTCAAGAGTATGGACAGCCGCTATAAATGAGGACCTTGAGGAACACCTGGTTTCAGAGCATTGAGGGAAACCTTGGGTGAATCAGTTAAAATCTCTGCCATAGCCGGTTCATGGTAAGATGGGGCTCAAATCTTATCCACCACATGAAAATCCAATTTAATCAGTAACTTCAGAAAAAGCACCACAAGCAGAGCTTGGCACAAGGCAGCTTACTTACTTGGGTTTTCTTTAATAAGCCACTTATTGAATGAATGAATGATTCCTGTGATCGTGGGCCATGCTGGTCTGGACACACTGCTGATACACTGGCAGCCTTGGGTATAAATATCCACCAGTGAATGGGACAACAAAAGCAACCATCAAAGTGAGCACAGAAAGGACTCCATATTGTCTCTGAAAATGGCCCCTGAATGGGCGATAAATTCTAATGACTGTCATCACTCAGATGACTTTGTCCTGTTCTGAGCATCTTCCCACCTCCATATTTCATTACAATTGATGGGCATTCTTGTTGCACACCAAGCATTCAGGGTAAACACAGCGACGCTCCGAGTCCTGCAGGGTAAGAATGTGTGTCTGCAGGCCCTGCAAGAGACAGCTTGACACGGACATCCCTTGGCCTTCTCACCGCTCCTGCTAACCCAGCCCTGATAAATAAGCCAGCTAATTGAATTAATAAACAACTCTTTCTTTTTTTTTTTTAACAGCCAGCTGGCATGCAGTCAAAATGTGTGATAAATTATCTGTCACTGCTTTAACCACAGCAGGGGGGAAGGGAAGGAGGGGGTGCTTGGAAAAATTAGCCTTTAAGCCTTTCTTGCTGCTCCCAGCCTCCCTGCTCCGTTTGCTTTGCTATAGGATTTTCCCCCATCCCTGATCTTCTCACTTTGGCTATGGTCCAGGACAGAGTTGCTATGGGTGGAGAAACATATTTGGCTGCCCTTGATGATGGATCCTTAAGCCCAGGCACTGTGGTGGGATGCTAAAATGCCGAGGCAGCCTGTGGGAAAGAAAGATTTGTCTGCTGCCCTGGCAGGGAAGGTTTGGTTATGAGCCTGTGGTTTGAGCCACAAGATTCTCGTTAAGGGAGGGGAGTGTGATGTGGTTCGCGAGCAAAGTGTTGTGATGTCTGCTTTTTCTTGCCCACCTCTAATGCTAAACAGCTTTGGGGCCTTTCTGGAATGAATGCAAAGGGCTCGCCAGAAGCTTCAGGAATGTAAGCAGCGATAATCACTTTTCACCCTTTTTTGTACCTTGGCAGTTTTCTTTGGTATCTCCTTGCATCCTCTTTTCTTTGTATCCTAAGACCTAGTATCAAGTCACTCCTGTTAAAGGTATTGACGTTCAGAAGCTACTCTTCAGAATTAAAGATTCTGTACAATTTAAGAGGACTTTTCCTTATTCATTTTTCGGCTGGTCCCCAGTGAAGTTTCTCAAAGTCAGATAAATAAACAGTCCCCATCAGGCTAAATCCATGTGGAGGCATCATTAGGGCTTTTCTGCTACGTCTCATTCTGTCCGGGGCGGAGACCTCCTGTGGTTCACCGGTGTTGGAAAACGTCTGGATTGTATATCCCAGTTTAACACCGTAATTCTCTTAGCGGTGCTTTCATTTTAGGACATTGCCTTGTGTAATAATATACAAGTCATCCGCAGAGAATGGTCTGGAACTGGCAACAGATGTAGACTGGGTGAATGCAGGGGTTCTTGATCTATTTGATTCATGGGCTTCCAAACACACTTCCAAAGAACTTTTTCCAGAGCATATGTGCTTTATTGTCTGTATAGAACAGAACCTTAATCCACTACCTTTTAAATGAGATTGCATGAAGACAAGATAAAATGATGCCTTTTTTTTTTTTTTCATCCTATAGAAAAACAAAGCTTTTTTGGTAAACTTCATGGAGTTGCTAAAGTCATACCTTGATCATTATCAGGCAAAAAATGAACAAAAATTTGATTATAGCCTTACACTAGAATGTTTACTACAAGGTCTTTTTCTTGCTTTCATTGGTATTTTCAACCCTGGCTATGCTGGACTTCTCTGTGGATCCAACAGTCTCTTAATGGGGATGGGGGTGGGGTGGTGGAAAGAGAAATTAAAGTAATTCTGAACCAACAATGTGAAGTATTGTGCTTGTGAAACTCTAGGACATTCACACCTCTGTGGAACAGTAACTGGCTGCCCTGAAGAATGCACTTGAACTCCATGGGACAGAATCCAAAAATTCCAACAAGGATCCTGTTTAAAGGGTCATAGGAAAATCTCCAAGCAGACTTGTGCATTATTTCTGGGGCCTGATCACATACCATTGTATCCTCCTCTCCCCTTACCCCATCTTCATGCCCTACACACACACACACACACACACACACACACACACACACACCCCTACCCCCTGCTTTGTTCCATTTCCTTGGCCGTAAGGCAGATTCCGATGGTATAGAGAGACAGATGGTGATAGTTTCAAGGAGCATATTAGTGATTGTGTCAAAAAGCTGAAAGAGGAGTCAGCTAACTTACACGAAGCCTTGTGACCACCCGTGTTACATGCTTCGATCCAACACTTCAAAGGAAACATGAGACGGAAAATTCAAGCTTCCATACTTCAAAGAAAAAATGAGATAGAAAATTCAAGCTTCCATTTTTCTTTAACATACTTAGTTTTATTTTACAGAAGACCTGAAAGAAGAAAAGAAGGGGCAGTTATGTACATACTTCAATTTCCATATTTCCAGGCTCCCCTCTTAAAATTCTTTACAGACACAAAGTAGGATGCCGGTGGGAGGGAAGTCCTCCTCCCAACTCTTAATGATTAAGTCAAGGTGGACTGTACTAAAAAGGCTTATGAGAATGTTTATTGGAATCTCTGGATTTTGGTTAATTATTTGAAAGTAGAAGTATTAAATTCACTATTGAATTCAGAGTCGACTAGGATTAGTTTTCTGCAGACAAATAGAGTATATATCTCTTCTCCCAACCTGCACACCAAATTCCATGTGCAAACCCAAGAAGTTACTGAAAGGAGAATGTCAGGGCTGAACCTTTACATAATTCCCTTTAAAGACCTTTGAGAAAAGTGAAGTGTGTTAAGATACTCAGTGGTTTCTGACTCTTTGTGACCCCATGGACTGTAGACCGCTAGGCTCCTCTGTCCTTGGAATTCTCCTGGCAGGAAGACTGGAATGGGTAGCCATTCCCTTCTCCAGGGGATCTTCCCAATACAGGGATCTTCCCAACCCCAGGATCAAACTCGAGTCTCCGGCATTACAGGCAGATTCTTTAGCACATTTACCTGAGCCACATTTGAAAGATAACAGAATACAATCCAATAACCATTTTAGGCAGAGGGAGAAAACTGGGAGAAGCAACCCCAGCTGCTAGTGGGAAAGGAGAATGTTGTTAGGCCTTAGTAACACTCCCCAGAAAGTCTTGGGATCTGCCCTTGCCTATTACTGTGGCAGATCCTACCAGGGGTACCCGCCTCCAGCTGAGGAGATGCAGATGCCTGCCAGTTTAACAAACTCGACTCCTAGGCTCCCCCAGATCACAGTGGCTAACACCATCGCTGTGGCTCCTGACAAGAAGTAGCCAGCCTCAGAACGCGTTGTCTCAGCACCACGGAAAATATACAGCACATGGGCTGTTAGTGTTTTCAGATGTCATCCCTGTTTCTTATTTAAGTTCGAGGCACAGCTGAATCCCATATTAGTCTCCAGAGGAAGTTTGAATTAGCAGTCAGGAGGCCTGGGTTTGAATTTACCTTCAACCTTGAACTTGTAGTGGAACCACAATGGCTTTTTAATCTCACTAAGCCTCAGTTTTTTAATCTGGGAAAGAAATCTTAATGAAGAAATAAATAAAGTGTAATCTGTGTTTTGGTCCAGATGGGCCTCCAAACTCTTCCAGTTATTAGGGCCAATGTTATAGAAAGTAATTCTCCATGTCGCTCTCATCACGGCCATTCCTGAGCCGGAGTGAGTTGATGAATTTCATTAAGGACAGGGAGGAAATACCACATACAGGGTATTTTGTTATTAGCTTGGATTTTACCAGCAGCTCATTTTAATATCCACATCACAATGGTCTTTTAGTGCCTCCTTCAATATAATAAAATAAACAACTGGTTGGTAAATGACACTGAGTTCTGGTTTAGTTAACCTAGCAGTCAGGTTAGGCAGTGTTTCTCAACTTCAGCATTATTGTCATTTGGGGCCAGAGCATTCTTTGTTGTGACAGACTGTCCTCTGTATTATTAAATGTTCGGTAGTGTATCTAGGCTGTACCCCTCCAAGTGGTAACAGTCAAAAATGTCTCCAGATATTGCCAAGTGTCCCCCAGGGGGCAAAATCACCCTCCGTTGAGAACCACTGAATTGAATCATGACTGAAAGTCCCAGTTTAGGTCAGGTTTAACTATATTTGATATGCTGCAATCTGAAAATGCTAGTTAGCCCTAGCACACCAGCAGTTTCTATTAGGTTCATGTTAGAACAATCTAATCTTGATCTGAAATATCACTAGAATGAGCTCATTTAATCCATAATGTCCCAGGACCTCAGAATAAAGGAATCTGCTAGATTTCAATCTTTTTGGAAATGAGCAGAATCATTTTTTTATATCTTACTGTGCACATAATAATTGCTCATTAAACATATGCTGAAAGAATAAACAACTTTCCCCCAAACAGTGGGGGATGGAGGAGCTGCACTTATGCCCAGCCAGTCATTCTGGTTGATCTTTATTCTGCAGGAGAAAATGAATCAAGTGTTGGCCAGTTGGACGGGTAGAAGGAATCTTTGGGAGGGTGTCTTTGCCATTACCCTAGCTGAAATGGAGCCAGGTTAAAACTCTTTTCTGATTAAACAAAAAAATGTCATGGAACATTTAATGACCAGTCACAGTGCATCAGAGCCTGAGCTATGAATATCATCCATGCTCCCCAAGAGCATGTAAGAGTGAAGGATTCAGTTACTTTTAGTCTTCATATTCCTAAATCAACATATATTTTGGCAGTGTGGGATGTGCAAATCTCATAGGTGCATCTAACATGTTAACCTTCTTCTTAAAATGTTAGCCTCACTGTTTTTCCTAATGCACTTTGAGTATGACCTTAAATTGCATTTGAAATGTCTCACTCAATTGTCCTGACAACTTTCTTTTCTCAGAGTAAACAGAATTCACCTGAGTCTGTCTCCAGAGACATAAGTAATACATCGAGTTTGTTTTCACGTTTGATGTTTTGAGGGTGTTCTTTGAACCAGCCTTCAAATTCTGAACAATATTAAATCTAAATTCACAAATTATTTAATGCAATCATCTGGTCTGATTCTTGAGATTTGTTGTTGGTGGTGTTCAGTCACTCAGTCATGTCCAACTCTTTGTGACCCTGTGGACTGCCGCACAGCAGGCCTCCCTGTCCTTCACCATCTCCTGGAGCTTGCTCAAACTCATGTTCATTAAGTCAGTGAAGCCATCCAACCATCTCATCCTTTGTTGCCCACTTCTCCTTCTGCCTTTTATCTTTCTCAGCATTAAGGTCTTTTCCAATGAGTCAACTCTTTGCATCAGGTGGCCAGAGTATTGGAGTTTCAGCTTCAGCATCAGTCCTTCCCATAAATATTCAGGGTTGATTTCCTTCAGGATGGACTGGTTTGATCTCTTGGCAGTCCAAGGGTCTCTCAAGAGTCTTCCCCAACACCACAGTTTGAAAGCATCAATTCTTCAGTGCTCAGCCTTCTTTATAGTCCAATTCTCACATCCATACATGACTACTGGAAAAACCATAGCTTTGACTATATGGACCTTTGTCAGCAAAGTAATGTCTCTTCTTTTTGATACACTGTCTAAGTTTGTCATAGCTTTTCTTCTAAGGAGCAAGCATCTTTTAATTTCATGTAGATTTTATTTAATATTATTTTGTAACCATTAAGTTCAGAAATGATCAAAATTGACTTAATATGAGGAGTTTTGCCTCTTACCTGGGTAATTATTGTCATTCAGAAGAAAATCAACCAGGCTGATAATCTTACAGCCCCATCTCCACACTTCACTGTGGAGTGTCTGTTTCAAAATTCTAATGGCAAGTGCTTTGGAAAAACATTACCTAATTAGCACTGGGTGAGAAGTTCTCTGCTGAGGTGTCTTTTTGATAATATACTTAATTGGCAACTAATGTTATGAGATCTGAGATCAAAACTAAGCAAAGAGCAGTGGGATAGAAAGAGTGCTTTCAGAGGGTTTACCTGCACATGAAGAGTGTGCAAAATTAGGATTCAGAAAGAGGGACAATTGTTATTTCAGAAGGTAGTTTAATATAGTAGTAAGTACCAGTGTGCTCAGCATGTGTCTTGAATACATGTTTGTTGAGTCCCTGATTCTTATCCTGTGATATATGCTTCATCTTTAAGTGAAAAAACAGAGACTAATTTAAAAAGTTTAAACTTGGGATGATAAAAGAAAGACTTAAAAGAATGAATATATGCTTCTTTCCATTCATTTTCCCTCTGTCTATATCTGCCCAGTCTTCCATCCAAGTACACTAAGGGAGACAATATCATGTATCCAGAGGGATTTTAAGATTTGGAATATTTTTTCTTCTTTGAATCTGATTTAAAGATTCCATACCCCAACTCTGGGGAAAATAGTTGGGGTTGGTTGCAAAGAATATAATATTTATTTGTTTATAAAATGAATTTTAGTACATATCCCTCCTACTTCTAGAAAGGATTCGAAGCTGCTAAATAATGAAATGAAATCAGCTCATCTGTAAAACAGTCCTAAATAGCAAATGTTACACAACTGAAATAAGTTGAGTGTTTAACTATTGACAATTGTCCTTTATGATAAGGTGTACAATATGTAATATCCGACTAAGGGAGCCTAATAGTGAAGTACTTCCTGTAATGAATGGGCTTTGGAAGGAAATCAAAGGATACTTTTGAACAGAAGAAAGAAAGGAAGTGAAAACGTAGCAGCAGTCTATATCCTTTATTTTTTTATATGAACATGGATTTGATTTCATGTTTAATTGGAGGATAATTGCTTTACAATGTTGTGTTGGTTTCTGCTATAAAGCAACATGAATCAGCCATAGGTATACACATGTTCCCTCCCTCTTGAGCGTCACCTTCTCCCTTCTGCTTCATCAGGGAGCACCAGGTTGAGCGCCCTGCATTATACAGCAACTTCCCACTAGGTATCTGTTTTACATATGGTGATATATATGTTTCAGTGCTGCTTTCTCCAGTCATCCATCCTCTCTTTCCCCTGCTGTGTCCACAAGTCTGTCTTCTTTATGTCTGAATGTCTATTCCTGCTGGGTAAATAGGTTCATCAGTACCATTTTTCTGGATTCTATATATAAGCATTAACATATGATATTTGTTTTTCTGATTTACTTCACTCAGTATAACAGGCTCTAGGTTCATCCACCTCACTTCAACTGACTCAAATTCATTCCCTTTTATGGCTGAGTAATATTCCATTGCATATATATACCACAACTTTTTTATCCATTCGTCTATGGGGGAACATCTAGATTCCCACTTAATGGGCTTGATCCCAGCAGTTGCACTTCCATAATGTGGAAACTTTGGAACAAATCCTCAATCTATACCCACAGCTGCAACACTGGGTGAAAGGTTATCTGCTATGGTATCTTTTTGATAATATACTTAATTAATTAACAACTGATGTGAGCAAGATCTGAATTTTACCTGAGATCAAAATTAAGCCAAGAGTCGTGGAATGGAGAAAGTCCTTTTAGAGGGCTTACCATCTCTGCACATGAAATGTGTGCAAAATTAAGCCTACTCTCTGGCATGAGCAATAGTCTGTAAATGTAGATGACCCTTCCCCTGATCAGCTGGGCTTGCAGCCTCCAACATGCTCTTCAAAGCATGATGCCATTCTTGGAAGTCAGGCTGGATGCTGGGTGGAATGTGTCACAGAAACGGAAAAACAGCTCCGCATTGCTGGAGCTGCCATCACTGTTTCCACTGGGCTCAGTGGGTGACATGGTTGGTTAACCATTTTGTTAGCCTTTGGTTAACCACGCATGGTTTGAAAACCTTACGGAAGTGGGAAAATGTCTATATATAGTGTTATTCATATAAAAAACAACCCTACAAGATGCGATTCTTTCCTTATCTGCCATACCAAATCCAGACTATCTTCAGTTGGCATTTGGTGAAAGGAAGAAATTCTTGAAAAACATCCTTTGGTGATTAACTTATCTGGAAAGTAGGGTGAAGTGGACAATTCTCTAAAAGGGGGGATTGAGCTTGTTTGAGTTTGGAGTCCTTTGACTCAATCTTGTATCCACTTCTCTTTTACGAAGATCCTGCTTTATCATTGTATGTTAATAAATCCAAATATCAGAGCCCTTGGGTCGAGCATGTTTTCCACCTCCATTTGAACTGACTTGCTTTCCCTCCTGCTTTCCTCTTATATATCTTTTTCCCTTCCCTCTGACTTTTTGCCTCTTTCCTTCCTTTTTGCCTTTTCTACTTGCTTTTTATTTTATCCACCATCATCTTCTAACTGTGCAGCCTGTCGGGCTGCACCACAAAGACCAACATCATGTTCAGTGCCTTGTCTACACTAGCTCTCAAGGTGACTTAGCACTTATTTCTTCAGAGGAATTTCCTGCACCTTCAAAACATAGGGAATGATCTTCATCACCTACTTCAGAGGTTTAATATCTGCAGAGAACTTTGCTGTCTAAAAGGAAGGCACTGATTTAGGGCAAGCTACTATATTATTGTCAGTCGCTGGTGAGCAGTTGCTTAAGACGAAATTGGGAGTCAGAAAAGAAATTGCTTAAGCTAAGAAAGAAGACAGATCATGAAAATGATATCTTAAGCTTGTTAGAAGATAAATTCTTAGGCCATTTTCAATGAATAAATCAACCAGAAAGCTTTCTATTTGGTGTTTCTAGAATGGTACTCAGTTGTGACAATGTGATTTAAAGAGACGGTTCCACATTCCCCACCCCTCAACCCCATTACTTGGGTTGTAGGCAGTAAAATAGTAGATTTAGATCTCCAGCCTATTAACTTGTACACCGTGGAGACAATAGAAATGAAAAGGTAAAAAGATAGCTTAGCAAAGGACTGTAGTTTTACTCTTAAAAATGTGCCAAATAGTTAATGTATTCTGTTGGTCATACCTCCTGAAACAAAAAGAAAAATTAGAAAAGAGTACAGAAAACTTATTCTTCAACAACAACCAGTTATCAATGGGATTTTTAAAATGCACGTGAGAATCAACATGATTTGGAGGCACATTGCTCAGAAAAAAAAAGAGAAAAGTTGTTCCTCATTTTTGGCTGGACTCATCATCTTCTTGGGCATAATTCAAAAGCTTTCCCTAGGCATAACTTTTTATAAACACACAAGCAACCAGAATCTTCATAAATTATAGATGGTTTCTCTTGAAAATGCCTTAAATGTAGACATTCATTATTTTTAAAATTTACCTTAAATGTAGACACAGAACCAAAAAAAAAAAAAAAAAGATTTTGCATTCTGTTTGTTTCCCCATGCACAGCTTTATTCTCCCTGTATGGTTTGCCTAAAACACCAAAGATTGTGTTATGACAGAAGTTTTTATTAATGATGGTGCTCCTTCATCTTGAGTCTCTCCTGGGTTATTGCTGATCCTTCTTGCTCAATGAGAACAGGCCACTGACAAATGGCATCACTGATTCTGTGTGCTCAGAGTCCAAGGGCTATTGGTGGGTGTGCTGGTTGTGTTGTCCCAGGGCAGCAGAGTCGAGCACCGTCAGATCCAGACCACCCACAGGCAGACCTGGGACTCTTTTTTAGGAGAATGGCAGAGCCATCACAGCAAGCTGATTGTGCTATTAGTCCAGAGGCTTTGGATCACAAACGCTTACAAAGCATCCCAAAATAAGCGGCACTTAATATTCAGAGTTTATTATACTCTCTCTCTTCCCCACCACCCCCCACCACACTCCTCCCATATATTTGTTGACATGTTTGGGGAAACTTAAGCAGGGATCAGGCCAGAGGTAAAGGAGAATATGGAGAACAGAACATACTGCACCATTTTACCAGGAAGAGAAACAGAACTGGACATACACCACATGATAGTTGGGTGTGGATATTGATACCAAGGGGCAGGATAACTTATACTTGCATACAATCTACTACCCACAGTTTAAGAGAAATACATGGACACTTTTTACCTATAATGAGCTTGAGGCCCCCTTGGGCAGACGACTAATGTCTCCACCCAGAATAACACACGTCTCGCCATCTCCCAACAAGTGGAATAAAGCTAGAAGACAGCAATCTGGAACAGCTGTCCTGAGAAGCCTTCCCAGGACCAGACAGAGGTGTGTCTAGGAAGGCCCTTTAGTCAGACATTCAGATGCAGGAATTTGAGCATCTGAGTAACTGAGAGGTGTCCTCTGGGGATGGCGTGAGGGTGAGAGGGCAGTGCCCATGGAACACAGCTGCTCTCAGAAGGGTGTGGGGAAGGATCTGATGGAGGACTGGTGATGGGGTGACTGGCTACTCCACCCAAACAGCACACCACCACGTCGTGGACCTCCCTGCTCCGGCGCTGCGGAGTGATGACTCTTCATGATGGTCACCAGGCACACACCCAAGCACGTCTGTGCATTGAAAACAGCGCAGTTGATGTAGCTAATGTTGCCTGCCATCCATCTTTCTTGGGATGATGGGAAGTGTAGCAGTGAGGAGAAATTATTTCCATCACTTTCCATTTTATAACTTTTTTAGCCAAATAATTAGGTTACCCCACTCAGGAAGGTCCCTTGGATGTACATATGTAGTCAAGTTTGCTGTGGGAACTTGAATCTGAATTTCCTGACTTCTGTGCAATTAAAACCCCAAATTTAGTGTTGCTTTAACATGGATTTTCCATAGTGAGTTATAAATGCAAAGTTCTATGTTTCATATGTCCTTTTCTAGCATATGTTACTGCCTGTGTTTCTGATTAAAAGCTCGTCCAAAATAAAATAACAAAGGATTACTTTTTTCCAATAGAACTTTCTTCTATAAAAACTGGAAATAAGCCCTCACCTAAAATTACCCAGGCTTGCAGGTGCTGGGTCTTTGGGAGGTGTGTAGTGTTCACTAGCAAGACAAAGGGCATTATTCTCCCTGCAGCCACCACCAGAAGGTGTTCTTTCTGTGAGGAAAATACAGGCCGGTGCTTCAAAGACATTCTACGGCTAGGCACCACTCCTGGAGACTTGCAGGCGGCAGGCAGGCAGGCAATCAACAAACGTTTATTCTAAGGCCACTGTGTATTCAACACCTTTAAAATTGCCAGGGAAACCAGCCAAGAGCATGTAATATCTGCTAGGGCGTTTCCCTGGAGGCTCAGTGGTAAAGAATCCTCCTGCAATGCAGGTTCAATCCCTGGTTTGAAAAGATCCCCTGGAGAAGGAATGGCAACCCTCTTAAGTATTCTTACCTGGAAAATCCCATGGACAGAGGAACCTGGTGGATTACAGTCAATGGGATCGCAAAGGAGTCAGACACAACTTAGCGACTTAAAATAGGGCCAAGTTAATACCCAAAGTCATTCCATAGTGCTTAAGAAGCTCAGTTACCTGAAAGGAGCAGGGGACCCTAATGATATAATATGACAACGTCTCACCTGGGTATGGGGATATTGATAAAATAGGAAAATAAGACCCAGAAAAGGATCATTAAGTAAAACTGATTCTTAACAGTTGCCTCCACCCCCATCTTTTCCTTTTACATCTCCCTTAATACCGAGATACCATTCCCTGCACATAACACACAGATACATATGTGCATTAACAGACATGTACACACTGCTAACACACAGACATGCAATATTCCTACCATTCATCACCATCATCACCTCTTCCCAGAAGTTGAACCCAACAGGATGGATCAAGTCATCAGTGTTTTTAAAAAAATAATGAACACATAGAAGTATCTGGGCAACTATGCCAAGATGTGCAAACACAAGGATGTTCATCATAGTGTCATTGTGAAAGTTGCTCAGTCGTGTCCGACTCTTTGCAACCCCATGGATTATACAGTCCATTGAATTCTCCAAGCCAGAATACTGGAGTGGGTAGCCTTTCCTTTCTCTAGGGGATCTTCCCAACCCAGGGATCAAGCCCAGGTCTCCCACATTGCAGGTGGATTCTTTACCAGTTGAACCACAAGGGAAGCCCAAAAATACTGGAGTGGGTAGCCTATCCCTTTTGCAACAGATCTTCCCAACCCAGGAATCGAACCAGGGTCCCCTGCCTTGCCGGCAGATTCTTTACCAACTGAGCTATCAGGGAAGTCCACAGTGTCATTAGAAATGGAAAAATGATAATGGCATGTTTGGAATACCAACTGAAAGTTGGGATACTCCCTTAGAGAAAATCCAACACCTATGAAACATGATATGAGATCTTTTGGGTGGGGGCAGAGATACAGGTACATGGGCTTATACAGTGCACATTCTGGCCTGTGCAGAGGTGAACAGGACTATCACCCTCTTGGATTAAATTCTCTAATCTAGTTTTGCTGATGCAACTGAAAAGCCAGCGTTAGTTGTTTTCATGTATGCTTTACATAGCAGTGCTTTACAAAGTCACATGAAATCCCTGCATCCTCTGATATATATGTAACTGACAAGCTACATCTCCCCTGAATTTTCACTGGACAGTGCTGGTGTGTTTTTTGTGTGTTTTGCTTTTGTTTATGTTAACCAAGCATAATATGTTACACTGACCCCTCATTAAATTTCTCTTATTGGATTCCTTGATGCTAGTCTGCCAAGATTTTTTTGGATACTGGTTCTTCATCCAGTGTATTAATACTCTCTACTAGCTTTGTATCATACACAGTTGACAGTTGTGACTTCTACATTTTCTCTTTAGTTCTAAGCCAACTAGAAGATGATTGTTGTTGTTGTTTAGTTGATAAGTTGTATCTGACTCTTCTATGACCCGATGAACTGTAGCCTGCCAGGCTCCTCTGTCCATGGCATTTCCAAGGCAAGAATACTGGAGTGGGTTGCCACTTCCTTCTCCAAGGGATCTTCTCGATCCAGGGTTGAACCCACATCTCCTGCATCAGCAGATGGGTTCTTTACTACTGAGCCACTAGGGAAGCTCCAGGAGATGATAGAATTATTTAAAATAAAGAGAGAGAGTACCAGTGTTTTGCAGAGGAGTCAGATTCCATGAGATATACTGAAAACCTGACTTTGACCTCATGCATTCTATGGTAAAGTATCTTTTTGGTTTCTTTTGTTCCCAATACAGTGTTCTACTTAAGGTGACATCATAATGAACATCAGTCTTTCTTAGATAAAGTCAAGAGTTTCTATTAGCACCCTCTTAAAAGATAAGAGATTCTTATTTTGAAGAATTTGAAGCTTAAGGTGACTGGCCAAGGTGGTAGAGCCAGGTTTTTAAACCTAGATTTCTCACTCCGAGTCTTCTGCTTTCCTTCTGAAGTTCTCTGAAACAATGATTTTTCTTTCTTTATTTTAGACATGCATACAACTCACTTCTCCAATAGATTCCTATCTCTTAGCAGATATAAACTCAGACCCCTTTCTCATGGAATAGGGAATTCAGGATCTTGCCTCATTTGTTCAGTAGATTAGAACATGTAGAGCCAAGCAGTTTACTTATCTAAGTGCTTATTTAAAGCCATCTTACAACAAAATGACCACTAACTCCTGCTCTCAGAACAGCGATTGGTTCTGAAATTCACTAAAATGAACAGCCTCTTAAAATGCTTATCAGCCCGCTGAATTGTAAAGGAGAGCCGAAGAGATTCAGGGAAGTGGTATCTGAAATAAAACAATTCTATCAATGTGCATTCATTAATTTCTTCAGCTACCAAGAGTAAATCAAAGGCTCTCTCTTGCAGAACTATAATTAATATGTGATTTACATATTAATATAAAAAGACTGGCAGGGAAATTGGTCAAGATCTGTCTCTGGGGTTTGATTGGCTTTTTTTAACCACCAAAGTTTAGCCTGTCACCTAGCACCTAGATCTACATTACCTCACTTTAGCAGTTATACTCATAAATGGACAATGAGAGAGTGAAATCAGACATCGAATTCTTTTCCTTGGTTACTTTGGAACTACTGAAGTTCCACTTTTCTGAGATACCATCCATATTTTTGAGATTTCCTCACATCATTTTCCAATGGACTGGAGTATTGATGTATAATACAATTCGTTTGTGTTTTTTTTTTTTTATTAATTATATCATTTCTACTATGTTCAGAATACTTTTTAATGACAAACGACAGAGTGTGAATATTTTTCCTCCCAGATCCTATGGCATCCTCCCCTTCCCCTGGTAATCTCTACTGCCAGCCTGTAGGATTATTTGAGATTTTGCTATCAAACCAAAATCTAAAGAAGAATACTTAAATGAATATTTTTCCTCCCAGATCCTATGGCATCCTCCCCTTTCCCTGGTAATCTCTACTGCCAACCTGTAGGATTATTTGAGATTTTGCTATCAAACCAAAATCTAAAGAAGAATACTTAAATTGTGAAATCATCAGAGCTGAGTTACATTATGAAAGTTTTGAAAAGAGCATATTTTATTCCAAGTAATTAAACCAAATATGATTTTAATTAATTGTCTTAACAGTGATTCTGAAATAGATGTGGATTTTTAAGATCCACTATGCTATTAGAATTGTGCAATCATTCTCAACAGACATCCTGAAGCTGAGATGTGAATCTGGGCATTAAAACTATGCTTGCCTTAGGGACTTCCCTGGTGGTCAAGTGGTTAAGACTTCACCCTTCTAATGCAGGGGGCGCGGGTTCGAGCCCTGGTCAAGGAACTAAGATCCCATATACAGCTTGGCCAAAGAAGCAATTTCTACTTTGACAGAATTAAGGTCAAAGTTGATATAACTTCTCCATGGCACCCTCTCATCCCTACCTCTCCCCAACTTTGGGAAGGTTTTTGGGATCCAAACTGACCATGTATAGTCATAAAATTCAGTGGATAAATATCAATTATTTTTTTGCGAATTCAGAGACAATTTCAGAAGTTCTTGATACCTACAGCAACTCAGTAATCATTGATATTGCAGCCCTCCTTCAGTGAAAAGTTCTGGGGTGTCACACCACTGACCATTTGGACCATTCAGAAGCCTGTGTTACACCTCAGCCAATTTGCTGTGTTTGAGAAAGAGAAAGGATGAAGACATTACATTTACAGAAATACCTTTGGGTGGCCACTGATGGTAATTGTTTTGTATTCAAAAGGAAATACAAAGATGGGTTTTATCTTATTTTCATATAGATAGTCTCTTACTTGTGGTCAACTCAGCAACACTACATTTTGATGTTACCACATTCTCTTCGAGAAGAAAACCCAGAGCTGTTTTTAATTAAAACTGCCCCCACACCCCACCCAACTGAATTTCAAATAATTGTTTAATTTGGTTTGGCTTTCAGAGTCTGTAAAGCATAAGCAATCTGCTGAGCTGAAGATGGAGAAGAAATGTTTTTACAGTTTCACAAATGTTTCTAATTGGCAAGAGTGAGTTGTTAATGGGAGATAAATTGCCCGGGGTGGGTGTGGGTGGGTGCGTCGTGCGTGCGAGCTCACGCAGGCCTACACGCGTGCACTCATGTGGAGGTGATGACGTTTGCGTATACCTGGTCCTCACAAGACATGCGGGGATACAAAGCTGAACTGGGCTGGGGGGTCACTGGCCCTGGGCCATCATGCAGCAGTTGTGCAGGTTATGGGATGAAGTAGATAGCTAGTTTCTCACCAGGACTCAGACCCCAGGCAGCAGGCCCACCCTTCCATCAGGAACAGTGTACAAGGAGCTTATAAAATACACAGACTGAATGAAAATGACCCCTGTTGACTGAAACCAGCTGTGTCAGGCTTCTTGCTGTCTCTCCTGATTTGCTCTTTCAAATAAATGGATATGGTAGAGGACGAGAGAAAGTAAACAGAATCTTTTTTTTTTTCCTTTCTTGCCGTCGCACCTCCATAATAGCCTTGGTTTTTATAGTTGAAAAATATATGTTTATTTGCTCATTAATTTCCCTCTCTCTTCCTTGCCTTTTCTTGGCATTGGGTAGAATGTTATTTAAAATAAGACACAGTTCAGTTTCAAAAAGAAAGAATCATTCTGCAAAATACAGCTTGGACTCATTTGCTGGTCATTTATCATCCCTAAGAGAGAGGGATACAAATATCTTTATTTGGTATTTTTTAATGATTTACAGGGCGATGACTCTTGTTGGCACCAGGATACAGAGAAGCAGCAGGCTCTTTAGGACTTTGAGAAGTGCCCCACACTGTTTAGAAATGACATGGAGAATATTAAATGTAGCATATGCAGAGCAGCTCTATAGTCATTTCTTTTTAAAGATGATGCCAGCTGCTGCTCTGGGAGTGGGCTCAACCCACAGGCCTGGGATTCTCTAAGCCAGGGGTTCTCACCTCCAGGATCTAATGCCCCATGATCTGAGTGGAGTTGATGTAATAATAGAAATAAAGTGTACAGTAAATATGTTGCTGGCTTCCCTGGTGACTCAGCTGGTGTAGAATCCATCTGCAATGCAGAAGACCTGGGTTCAATCCCTGGTTTGGGAAGATCCACTGGTGAAGGGAAGTATTCCGGCCTAGAGAATTCCATGGAGTATATAGTCCGTGGAATCGCAAAGAGTCGGACACGACTGAGTGAATTTCATTTTGTTGTTCAGTGACTAAATCATGTCCAACTCTTTGTGACCTTCTGGACTGCAGCATGCCAGGCCTCCCTGTCCCTTACCATCTCCCAGAGTTTGCCGAAGTTCATGCCCATTTCTTTTTGGGCATGCCACCCATCATGAGGCAGTGATGCTATGCAATCATCTCATCCTCCGCTTCATGGATCACAGCCTTGTCGTGGCAAACAGGCTTGCATAACTCAATGAAGCTATGTGCCATGCTGTGCAAGGCCACCCAAAATGGATGGGCCATAGTGGAGAGTTCTGCCAAAATGTGGTCCACTGGAGGAGGGAATGGCCAACCACTCCAGTAGTCTTGCCCCAAGAATCCCATGAACAGTATAAAAAAGGCACAATACAGAGTGAGGTGAGCCAGAAAGATAAAGAACATTACAGTATACTAACACATATATACGGAATTTAGAAAGATGGTAACGATGGCCCTATATGCAGGGCAGAAGAAGAGACGCAGAAGTACAGAACAGACTTTTGAACTCTGTGGGAGAAGGGGAGGGTGGGATGTTTCGAAAGAAGAGCATGTATATTATCTGTGGTGAAACAGACCACCAGCCCAGGTGGGAGGCATGAGTCAAGTGCTCGAGCCTGTTGGGCTGGGAAGATCCAGAGGAATCGGGTGGAGAGGGAGGTGGGATGGGAGACCGGGATGGGGAATTCGTGTAACTCTATGGCTGATTCATGTCAATGTATGACAAAACCCACTGAAAAATAAAAATTAAAAAAAAAAAAAAAAAGGCACAATAAATATAATGTGCTTGAAATCTTCCCGAAACCATCCCTCCCACCCCTGGTCTGTGGAAAAATTGTCTTCCACAAAACCAGGCCCTGGAGCCCAAAGGGTTGGGGTCCACTGCTCTAAGGGATTCTTAAAAAGTCTTTATTTCCACACTTGAGCATGTGTGTTTTCTTTCCAGTGCTTTGGAAAAGCTTTGGTTTTTATATATCTCCGATTTCCTTCATGTAGTGGGCAAATAATAATGTGCCTAACATTAGTGCCCAGTAAATATTTGTTGAATGAATAGTTAAATGGAATGTTATAAGCCTTATTAGTATTATGGCCTTGGCATGAAACCTGCAAGAATAGACTTGAGGCAATCAAGTAATTTCCCTTAACAGTACAAGCTAATTATTTGAGAGATGAAGATCTGGTGCATAGTATTTATTTGTCAGGCAACATTTGCACCTAATTAAAGGTGAAAAAGTTGTTTGTAGCATTGAAAGGATAACATAGTGACCCACTGTTTAACAGCTTTTCAATTTTCCTTGCCACTCTTTCAGGGAAAATATACCAAGATGAAGTTAATGCACATTCCTTTTGTGTGTGTGTGTGTTTTGTTTTCTTCTTTTTTTTTTCTGTTATCATTTTTAGAGGGCAGACTGGGAATGGAGCAGGGAGGTCTTTTGACAGTACTTTTATAGCCCATCTGTCTGTATGACTTCTGCAGTCATTCTCTTGACCTTCGATGATTGGTAAAATTATCCTTTCTTACGAATACCACCACCAAGGATCCAAAATGAAAATGCTACATTCTTATCATAAGCCTCACAAAGTTTCATTCATTCATTGATTCATTCCAGAAATATGAATTGAGTGCCCCAGTATGTATACCAGGTTCCGTGCTAAAGTTATGAGTTTAATACCAAGCAAAATCCAATGTGGTTCCTGCTCTCATGATGCTTATCATCTGGAATGGCTAGTGGATGTTAATTGAATGATCATACTAAAAACTACAACTACACACTGAGTTTTACAAAGAGGAATATAGTTTTGCTGGGACCTTGTAACAATAGGAATTGGTTTAGAGCAGAGACCAGGGAGAATTTTACTAAAGAGGGTCCTGCTGCTTAAAGCTCTAGAGTGTCTGCAGAAAAGGAAAGATCATCCTAGGCAAGAAGACAATCAAATGGAAGCATTGGTGGGAATGCCAGGTCACACTCCTCAGTGCCTATGCATAGGCTATATTAAGGGCTTGAACTTCATCCTCTGAACATTGAAAAGACCTAGAACAGTCATATACCTGAAGGTTAGGAAGTGGGGCCAGGGAGAAGATACACCTGGACCTTATCAGATCTGTGTTTGGGGGTGGAATACAAGTACCTATTCTTAATAAATATAACAAGAGAGATGATGATGCTAAGCTCTGGTTGGTCCTTTTCTGCAGCTGAGCTGCCTGGAGACTGTTACCTCCCACCCTTACCTCTGCCAAGTTTTGGAACAAGCAAGATACACTGAGTTTCCACTTTGTGCTACACTGTGCAGAAATAGTCTTATTGTTTTCTGGGCACTGCTCTTCTTTTTGTGTTTCATTTTGATGATGGGGAGGTGGCACAATACAGTTTATTCCTGTTTTTGACAAAGTGTGCACGGCAAGCCTTCCAGCTCCTTCTGTCCTGGCGTAGAGAACAGGTCTGGAGGTAGCTCACCTCTGCTCCTCTCCAGTGGCAAGAGCTTGGGCACATGGATTAGTCTGCCTTTGTACCTTGCCGGATTCTTCTGCGGATTAAGTGAGTTAATACTCATAAAACACAGAATGAGGAGTGGCACGGAGTGAGCGCTCAATTGATACCAGACATTATTATTAGCTATTATTGATAGGGCGTGTTGTCAAAGATATATATTGTTGAAGTAGAAAAAAAAACAAGATACAAAATCATATATCATTATAAAGAGCTTACACACCATGTTCTGATAAATGCTGAAGATATGTCAGCATATACTTTGTAGTTACATCTGAGGAATGGGGCTAAGAAGGAAGAAGGTAGGCAGGTGGTTTTTACTTTTTCACCACATAGTCTTGTAGTAGTTTGTTTGTTTTTTTACTCTTCAGCTGTATATTTTATAATAATAAAATTATAAAGAATAGTATAGAAAATCCATCAATACTATTTGGTATGTCAGTTTCAAAATAATGACCTCAATATATCTTTTCATAATTTTCTTCACTTTTAAGTTTGAATATATCACTTACAAAGTTTTCTTGGATTTAAGAAACATATATCCAAAGTCCAGCAATTCATTCAATTTTTGCTTCTTTTGCTTATGTTCTCTTCAAATAAGAGTTTTCTGACACCATGTGCAATGGTGATCGCACTGTTATGAAATGACTCTACTTGTTGTTCCATCTCTACAGAGAGAGCTGTCTGGAATACTGTTCACCCACCAAATTTAAGCAATGCACTTGGTTCACTGGTTACTGACTTCACTGTACTTTTAAGCATCATTTAAATTTTTTATAATGAGCGTTTTTATAAAAACAATGAACTCATTTCTAAAACTTGGAGGTGAGGAGTATCTGTTTACTTTTCTGTTTAGTAATAAACACAATATGCAGCACCTAATCGTTCCCAGGGATTCAGGAAGCTTAACTTCTTCAGGATACTGATACAGTTCAGTAGCTCCCGTGTAGTAGATGTTGTATACTAGATGTTGCTCGTGAAGGAGGAGGCAGTTGGGCTCAGTGGTTGCTGCATCAGGATGCAGGAACTGTATTCAATGATTATTGAATATTAACATGGTTTGTCAACCTCTACCTGCCCCCCAGCCCACCCACCAGCCTATTTTTTATCTTTTTGTTGTTTTTTTTTAAACAAGTGGAGGCTCTTTATATTTAACTAAAGATTTTTATGGATTGAATTTATTCTTATCAATAGTTTACTCTGACCAGTTGAGAATCATTAATATTGTATAGGGCTGGCACATGGTAGCTTTGATCATCATTTAAATACCACTCTTCCATTTGCAGTGATTATACACTATCATCATCAATCAGATAAGAATGCAAATCAGAAGAGAACTTTGAGTTCCCTAGTAAATACTTTATGAAGCCAACATAAGCTTGCCAACTAGACTATCATCTCTGCAGAAGATACATTTCCAAGGAGTAACTGTATTATACAGTACCTAGTACACTGTGCCCCTCAGGGTATGATGATAATTGTTTGTGTGTAAGAAACTGCAAACAACTTGACTACCAACTGATTCTTTACCACTGCCTAATTTTGCACAGCACAGGAGCTAAAAATGTTTTGACATTTTAAAATGGTTGAAAAAAATCAAAAGTAGCATGGTATTTTGTGACATGTGGAAGTTATATGAAATTCAAATATCCTGTCCCTAAGTAAAATTGTGTTGAAACACGGCATGGTCATTTGTTTACAGAATGTCTGTATCTGTTTTTGTGCTGAAAGGGCTGAGCTGAGTAGTTGTGAGAGACCTTAAGGCATTCAATGATGGAAATATTTACTATCTGACTTCTTTATTGAAAAGCTTGCTGACCCCTGCTTAGGGGGTAGATTCAGGGAGAATTTAATTGTGTATATGTCTGTTTGTTTGTTGATGGTTGATGATTTTGTACCTGCCCTGTGGTGTGATCATCAAAGAAGCTGTAGAAGTGCAATGGTCCATATTCTTCAACTTTAAAGTCAGAAGAACATTATTGTGTGAGAAAATTAATTATCAGAGGGATTGATATGAGAAGTGTCATAGGAACAAATGGAAAGATCTATATTGCCTCCCAAAGTTATGGATTTCTAATCTAATTTGAAGACTTAAAATAATATTAAAATTGTTCCTAGATTCTGAAATTTGAAGTTCTTTTCTCTTTGGGTCTGAGAAATCTTTTGAAAAGCAAAAATCTTTTATTCTTGTGACTCATTATCTTGTGGCAGTGCCATTTCATATGGGCTTTTTGTTCAATGACGTTGTCATATTGAATGATTCCATTGGGTTTATACTTGCAGTTGGCTGTCAATATGATATGGTAAACAATTGGATAGTAGGAAAAACCTTTTAGTAAAGTGTCTAGGGTATCCTGCTCATTTGCAGTGTCAGCTGAATTAATTAACATTCATGGCTGACATTGACATGCCTACCTACTCTAATACATATGAAAATTTGAAATTTGTATAAAAGCCATACTGCTACCCAGTAAGAAAAAAATGTTAATAATAGTACCATTACATGTTCATGCTGAGTCACCTCAGTTGTGACTCTTTGCAACCCCATGGACTGTAGCCCAGTAGGCTCCTCTGTCCATGGAGATTGTCCAGACAAGAATACTGGAATGGATTTCCATTTTCTCCTCCAGGGGATCTTCCTGACCCAGAGATCAAACTTGCATCTCCTGTGCCTCCTGCCAAGGCATATTCTTTACCACTTGAGCCACCCGGGAAGCTACTAAATATTATAAAATTGAAACTATGAGTTGTTTTGATTCAAAATCCCTGTTGTGTACACAGCTGGCCTCATTTGTCCCCTCTTCTTTTGTTCTGTTTCAGAGGTTGAAGGCTGCATTGACTCACCACCCTGCTGCCATGTCAAATGGGAATATGAACACCATGGGACACATGATGGAAATGATGGGCTCCCGGCAGGACCAGACGCCACACCATCACATGCACTCACACCCGCATCAGCACCAGACACTGCCGGCCCATCACCCCTACCCGCACCAGCACCAGCACCCAGCACACCATCCTCATCCTCAACCCCATCACCAGCAGAACCACCCGCATCATCACTCCCACTCCCACCTTCATGCACACCCAGCACATCACCAGACCTCGCCACACCCACCCCTGCACTCCGGCAACCAAGCACAGGTAGACCTTTTTCATGATCTCTTTCCCCTTTCTTGTTAACAGTGCCGGCTCTAATGAGGGGCTCCTTGGCAGCAACCTTACTTGACAAGCCCACGTGTTCTGACACTCTGAGGGGCTTTGTTTATTTCCTAGGAGGTAATCATTACCCATAGGACCCTCCCAGATCACAGTTTCTATAACTAATATGATAAATATCAAGTCTAGTTTCTAAAGGAAAAGGTAAACTTCAAGTTCTTCAAAATCTATTTTTGTAGTATATTACAAAGTTAACCCTAAAAATGTAACACCAATGGAGGATTAAGAATTTAAGCATGTAATGAAAGAAGTGAATAAAGAACGAGAAAGGTAAGTTCGTTCTAACCATGGTTCTAGCTGCAGTGCTTTATAACATCTTAGAGACCCGCTTGTGTCACCTGTAAAACGGAAATTAAATACAATGGGCAATCTTCTAAATAAGAGTAAATGTTAAAAATATAAAGAGTAACAATTTCAGGCAGACAAAGGTTCGGTGATGGATGTTAGGGTGTAAGGTGCTTTGTGAATGTTGAAGAGAGATGACTCATCCCACCCAATGAGAAATGCGTTGGAGGGAGCAGACAGAGAGCCAAGCTCTGTAGCCGATCAGTTCAAGAGAAAGGCCAAACCCCAGAGGTGGAAAGTCACCAGGAGTGGCTAGAAAGAAAGCCAACATTTAGACACACTGGAAGGGGTCGGGGGACCAGGCAGACATTATGTCACCCAGCCCAAGAAGAGAGGCGGGTCCACGTACCCAAGTGAGTTTCAGTAAGTGGATGAAGGGCATGTTTAGGAGCATGGCTCGCCCTGGGCACTTTGAACCTTCGAGTGAAATGACCTTTGTCAGTTCCTTCCACCCACCCAGGTTTCAACCAGTTGGGTCAGAATGATGTTGGAAGCTTGGGATCGCCAAATGACACTTATTCACTGTCTCTTCCATCGTCTGACTCTGTACCTCTCATCATTCAGCTTCTAGAGCTTGAACATTCCTGCCTCCTCCAACATACACCAAACCTAGAAAGCCACCCACAAAATGAGTTATCCATAAGCAGCTTTCTAATCTGTTCAATAGTTAAGATTATTTGTTAGGTAAGCTTACTTTTGCAAAGATTCTTAGAACTATTCTACATAGCAAATAAGAATCAGGCTTTGGAATGAGAAAACTTTCATCCTTTTCCCACCTTACTTGTGTGACTGAGGTCAGTAGATGAACCTCCCTAAACATCAGTTTTTCCATCTGCAAAATGGGGCATTAATAGACTAAGCCCATAGACTTAGGCATATTAAATAAGAGAATGTTTAGCCCTTGGCACAGTTTTCAATACATGTTATCCAGGATTAATTTCAAACTGAAATAATGTGATAGAAGCTTAGCACATAGTTTAGCAATCAATAAAATGCTATCCAAAGCATCTTTTTAATCATGTGCCAATGTAGGTCATATATTTAGAAGGGGAAAAAGAAAACTACAAGATCAAAGATAGATTCACATGTGTACTTTCTTTCTTTTTTCTTTTTAAATGGATAGCGAAAGTTTTGCTTGCATTTATGGGCAGGTTACTTCATAGACAAGTTTAACAGTTCATTAAATATAAAAGACATTCATTAGCTAATTACCAATTAGCCAATTGGCCTCCATTTCAAGTCAATAAGTGGCCAATTGTATATGCAGTCAGTTAATTGCTTTTATAATTGGCTAAATAAAGTTGCTTTTTTCAACAAAACCAGGTTGGTCTTGTTGAAATTTGAACAAAATTATTTAGAGCATATTCAAAATGCTCCTCTTAAAATGTATAAACTTGGTTGATGAAATGAAATTCGGATTGTCAGAACACCAGGAGTAGAAGTTTATTAAGGTCATCCAACTCTGAGATTCGAAGATGACTTGGAATAAATTCTTTTTGAAATTACAATTAATTGTTTTTGATCAAAATTTTCAGAGAATCTGTGTCAACATAGTGCCATTCTATTTATTTATTTATTACTGAAGTATAGTTGATTTACAATATTGTGTTAGTTTCAGGTGCCCAACAAGGTAATTTGGTTGTGCATATATATGTATATACCTATATTCTTTCTTATTCTTTTCCATTATAATTCATTACAAGAACTATGAACATAGTTTCCTATGGTATACAGTAAATCTTTCTTGGTAATCTATTTTATATATGGCAGTATGCATCTGTTAATCCTATATTCCCAATTTATCCCTCCCACTCTACCCCCGACAGAATGCCGTTTTAAGACCCAGAGGGATCCTGTAGAGAGGGAGGTGGGAGGGGGGATCGGGATGGGAAATACATGTAAGTCCATGGCTAATTCATATCAGTGTATGACAAAAACCACTACAATATTGTAAAGTAATTAGCCTCCAACTAATAAAAAATAAATGAAAATAAATAAATAAATAAAATAAAAAGATAATGCTAAGTAAGTAACAATAATTATCAGAGACATAAATTCTGGTCTTGGGGTTGCATTTGCAATTTCTCCTGGCTTCTTGTGATCCACCTGCATATCAGGATATAATTTCAGAGTCCTGGTATCACTCCTAGGTCAACAGGAATTTCACTTATCCAAGCCACACCTTGACCCTGAACCTGGACAAAGCCTGAAATCACTATGCACCTTACCCATTTGGGTTAAGGCAGAGGAAAAATATCAAGGGATAAACGTTGGTTAAAGTTAGCATGGGAGAATACAGAATTGAAAGAGAGGTCTCCATAATGAAGGTTAAACCCCAGTTTTGCCTACTTGAGAGTCTTGTCTAGGGCTGGCAATGAGAGTTTGTTAATTCACACAAAGAAATGGTAAAGGCAAAAATAGCCAGGTTAGCGCATTCTTTCCTACTGCTTTGCTTTGCAGTGGTTAGCTCAGAGGTTATTGCATCTGAAATGACTAGTGCTAAACATTTGCCAATAACAAGGATTAAATCTTCAGCAGCAGCACTAGTGAGTAAGATCTTAGACAGTTTATTTTGTTATTCCTTTATGATTGTCAGGAGAGGAATTGCCAATAAACAGTTTTAGAAAATGTCTTTGCTTTAAAAAAAAAATTACTGAGATGCAATCCAATTTCAGTCCTAAGCCTAATTCTTTAGTAATGTATGGTTTGGTAGAGTTTAGGATTAAAATATATAGTTAGTCAGCTGATGGGCAACCAGGAGCCATTATTAGTACAAGTATAGTGGTTCTGATTGGTTTCAATCATAGGGTTGGAATGTGGTAGAAAAGGTGGCTGGGTTTCATTTTTAAAACTTTTTGCCTGTTATTTCTGCAGGTTAAATGCCTCTTGTAAAACAAATTTATAGGTAATACACCATAAGCCTGAGTGACTGAGCAATGAGAGGGAAGGGAAAAAAAAAAAAAACCCTTTATTGAGAATGAAGAAAGGGGAAGGAGTGAAGTGCATTAGGGAAGCATTACGTGTTCAGACACATAAAGAGTCAGTCATAGAAATTTCACTAGGTGCTGAGTGTCTGCTATATGAAGGGAAATAAAGCTATACGTGTGGGGGTCCCTGAAACCCTACATGTTGCTGAACCTCTTGCAGACCTTACAAGGAACTTAGAAGCATAGTAAAACTTTTTAATAAAGTGCTTTGCCACTCCTGGGATTTCCTTATAATATAATAGATGATGCTATACAACCATCCATCTGTGTCAGTAGACACCATGTATTAACAGGGCTCAGTGCTGCTTCAGGATGGACTTTCAGAGGTCACACTTCCCAGTCACCTAGAAATTCACCCAGTCACCATCTCCTGTAACCCCATCAGCCTTGGTCAGGCTCGGAGGAGGAGAGAGACCCAAATGGAGTTTGGTCCCACAAGACCTTTGCATTAAGAACTGTGATGTAGTGACAAAAGGATTTCAGGTGCTTTCCAGGCTTCACAGGGTTCTTTTGATAAGAGTCACAGTGGTGATGTCACCCCTGAGGTGTACTCTAGGAACAGGGTTTTGACACCATTAGAATGAACGGCATTCACAACCTGCCTTGTAGGAGAGTTTCTGCAGATGACAGCAGACCCATCAGTACAGTGACAGTCACCCCTACCTCTCTGTTTTCATCCATCACCATACATGGGCACTTTCAAATTTTACAAAGTACCTTAAATAAAACATTTTTAACATCTAAGGAGGAAGAAAAGTGTTTCTTTCATCATGATTCAGCCAAATGCCAGTTGGGGGATGGGGGGAGTCTACTTGACTCTCTTTTCACACGTCATCCCTGTATCTTGCCAAAATATCATAGGAGATAGCTGGGTGATGCTTTTCCTCTTCATGAGTGTGACTTCACTGTTGACTTCATTCTTAGCAAAACAAGTCTGATGTGCTAACTAAAGCAAGAGGCTGCCTGTACTTCACATTTCAACACCTTACCCAACCATCCCTTCTCTCTCCCCATCACCTCCTCCCTCTCTTCCCCAGCAGGTTTCACCAGCAACGCAACAGATGCAGCCCACCCAGACAATACAGCCGCCCCAGCCCACAGGGGGGCGCCGGCGAAGGGTGGTGGATGAGGATCCTGACGAGAGGCGGCGGAAATTTTTGGAACGGAACCGGGCGGCCGCCACCCGCTGCAGACAGAAGAGGAAGGTCTGGGTGATGTCACTGGAAAAGAAAGCAGAAGAGCTCACCCAGACAAACATGCAGCTTCAGGTGCAGGCCACTGTCTCTTTCCCGGGACTCAAAGGCCCTGTGTACCATTGGCATTTCCTGGCCCGGCAGGCACTTGTTGACCTAAGCCACAGAGCGACTGCAGGCTTACTTCTCAGGCTTGATTAATTCTTAGACGCTCTGCAAAACAAAACCACCATTCAGTTTTCAGTGCATCTGCTCTGAGGAGGGAGACCCTGATCAACTAAGTTATAGGGCTGAGAGCAGAAGCTTTGGTCAGACAGAGGTTGAAACTCTTGTTCAGCACCTACTTGCAGTGTTAAATCTCTCTGGCTCTCAGTTTCCTCATCTGTAAAATGGGAATAATAATTTCATAAAGTTGTTGGGAGGAATAAATGAACTAATGGTCTGCAAAACTGTTTGCCCAGTGCCTGGCACATAGTAAGTCTTCAACTGGAAGGCAGCCCTTTCTGTTCCCTGGGTGGGGCGGTTGCTTCAGCTTACACTAGATTGTCTGTATTTTTGTTTCATGGAAGAAAAGTTTGTGTAAATTATTTTGCTTCATAAGAAAAGGCACATTTCTATCTCATTTTCAGACTTGACAAGATTTGAATCTTGCATTATTTTTGCTTTCTCATGGGTGGCTCCATGAGGGACATTTCATAACAAGGCCAATTCTAGGAGCATTTTTGAGAAACTCTGGTACCTGGGGTTTTCCAGCAGGCTTCATGTCATACAAAAGATGAAATTCAGGGCATTTGTTCTCACACAGAAAGGAGGACACTGTTCACCAGCAGAAGAGAAAACCAAGTATTAGATATGTGACAAGCAGTCCAAGGATAAGAGTAAAATTGTAGATTAGAGCCCAGTGCTTCCAGGAGTAGAGATAACAGCTAAAGATGGAGAGAAGAGGGGAAAAAATGCCCAAAAGAGAGTCTGCTTCTCGGGAGTATCATAGGTCACCTTCACCCACTCCTACATCCTCTGTGGATCCTTAGAAAGGAGCAATTAGGGTGCCAAACCTCCAAAGCCTTTGCATGTTTAATTCCATTAAATGGAAATGACCTTAGGGCATCCAGTGTACAAACTGAAAGTGTACAAGAAAGTTTAGGTTATTCATGGACTGACTCTTGAAATTTATGGATGTTCACTCTCCGCCCCCCCCCCCCCAAATTTATCATTCTTTTAATGATGGACATGAAAAAGAAACTGGGAAACATATACAGTAGATATGGGGGAAGTCCCACTAGCTCGTACAAATCTTGGATAAAGGTGGAGACTCTATTCTTACCCTCTTCCTGGACCACCTACCCCCTTTTTCTAGTGTTAGGTCTGGCCTGAAGAGTTCCTGAGTGTCTGTACTCAATATTTGTTTGTTGAATAAATGAATGAGCTCCCCATCACTGGAGTGTCCAAGAACTAGCTGCCTGACTACTTGGCAAAGATGTGATTTAAGGGAATCAAGCCACAGAGTTTGGCTGAACACAGACATCTCTGAAGCCACTCTGACTTGAAAGTCTGTAATTCTAGAATCTGGCAGACATAGTCATATGTGAGAAGCTTTTAGGTGGAATGTGGGTAGGCACTTTTAACATTAATAATCATCTTTTAATTTTTATGTGTATTGAAAAATGTAATCAGAACATCAAAACCTCAATTTCACAGATTATTTTTGGTCAGGGCCAGGCTAAATCATTAAAAAAAAATGAGTTAATTTGTACAAACATGTTAAGTAAATAAAAGTTCTGGTGAATGTGACCTAGCAAATATCACAGCAGTGGTTTTCTAATGACTGAAATGTGAGCATCCCTGGAATTTGCTACCAGTTCTGAGGTCTGCAAGAGGACCGTGAACGGGTGCAGGTTTTCTCAGTCTTGGCACTATTACCAAGAATAATAATAATCAATAATTCTTTGTTATCTCCTGTATATTGTACATATTTACCAATACCCTTGATCTCTACCCACTAGATATCAGTAGCACCCTCCACCCCACCCCTAAATTTTGACAACTAAAAAGCCTCTAGACATTGTCAAATATCCTCTGTGGGGGATTAAAATTACCCCTGATTGAGACCCACTGAGCTAGATGGAGGAGCCCTGAGTAGCCAGCTGACATGTAATTAGATGCTGAGAAATTTTATATCAATTTTAACTAAAATGAGTCCTTGCAGAATGACTCCGGGGTACTGACTGTCACCCTAGAGCCTGAAGACATGGGGCAGGGTGTTCATAGCAGAGAGTCAGGAAGAGGAAGGATGCTGGTTACTTTGAGGTCAGATGGGTTCACACCTTGACATAGGCATATAAGGCATATATGTTTTAGCGTTTACTTAACCTATAAGGTATTAACATATAAGGTAAACATATCCTTTATGAGAACAGAATCCATTAATTATCACATTCTAAGAGCCAAAATGGCTAAGGATAAAAGATACTAGAAATCTAATCTCTGAAAACCAGAAAAAAAGTCTCATTCAATAGGCACCAATATTTTTGGTTATTAAAGCAGTGCCTCAGAAAGGACAGTCTCTGAAAAGGCTGAGTTGTTGCTGTTTTCCAACCACTGCTTTGCTTCAGAGGGACAGAAACCACAAGAGTTCCATGTCTTCGGGGATGCTGAGAGCTCTATATCAGGCCATGTGATGCTGGAGAGGAGATGCAGATTCTGCTACCTTTGAATGACCCCTCTCCCTCTCACTGGACCTTTGTCAAAAGAAAAAGGTGTCTCTCTTGAGGCTGATCCAGTGAGTCAAATTTTAAGTAAACAGAAATGGAAGGTGCTAAACAAACAAACTCTCGCCAAAAGGAATATCCAAGGTCTGGATGGCCAGCTGCCACCTTTGAGTTGTTTTCCAGCATAGAACCTTCTGGTTAGGCTGCAGAGCTTCAGATTGGAAAAATCAGAGCTGAGCAAATAAAATCAACTCCCAAACTTCATTTCCTTGTCTCACAACAAATCTTTGCCCAAGAGGTCAATGCAAGTAAAGGAATTGAGGGGAATATTAAAAACCACCAATTTTACATTTTATTTAGGAAGAAACTAAGTCTTGGAGGACATGAGGAGTCTTCCCAAAAGTCACACAACAAGCAAGTAGTAGGATGAAGACCCAAGCAAGGCTTATTGACCTAAACCATTGCTCTGTGATCTTTCATTCTAGAAAGTTCTTAAACTATGAAAGAATCCACATTCTTTTCACTGAAAGAGTGGCTAAGATCAGTTCTAACTTCATGAACTGCTAATGTGGTACTCAGTGGATTGCTTGTGTTCAGTAGATGATATGGAAATCATCTGGTCGCCCATGGAAATAATTGCTTTTCTTTTTCAGTGCAAAGACACATGGCCTAAGTCGCTGCTGAAATTTTCGACACACAAGCCCGGGTTTGGGACTTGGCAAGAGAAAAGGCCAGATGGGAACTGTTGCTGTACAAATTGAAAGTCCTTTGGTTTAATGAACAAAACCTGACCTCAGTTAATCTATAAGGAAAAAAAAAAAAAAAACACAACGGGGCAGGGGGCTATTTTGTAGGGATCATTTTGATAATTATGTTTTTGGCATGGACTACTGCTTGCATCAGAAAGCATTCTGAGTTTATCATATTGACAAAATGACATCCCTCAAAGCCAAAAACTGAAAATGTAGTTACTAGGGACTTCTTGGAGTCCTTGTTTCAAGTACGTTACTATAGTGTTGAATGTCTCTATAGGGGTGCTACTTCATCCCAAGGCAACTTTATGGATTTAAGAACAGATTAATCTAACCACATCTATACTCTCACAGTTCCTATTTAAATAGCTAACCTTTTAAGTAGCAAACCAAAACTGGTTTAGAAAAAAGACAAAAAAATTTAAAGACTGATTTCAGCAGGAGAATCAATAATTAAAAACAAAGTGTTAGTCTCTCAATCGTCTCTGACTCTTTGTGACCCCATGGACTATAGCCCGCCAGGCTCCTCTGTCCATGGAATTCTCCAGGCAAGAATACTAAAGTGGGTAGTCATTCCCTTCTCCAGGGGATCTTCCCAACCCAGGGATCAAATCCAAGTCTCCCACGTTGCAGGCAGATTCTTTACTTTTGCGCCACCTGGGAAGCCCCTCAATACTTATTATTAATATTTGCTCTTGCAAAGTGCTTATGTATGAAGACCTATAGTTATAACCTACACAGGGGAGTAAAAAAATTGGTAATTTGCCTCAGTTCATAAAGCAAGGTAATTCAGAATAAGAAAATGCCTGCAGAAGTCTTGTGTGTGTTTTTCTCTTAATTTCTGTACCAGAACTGCAGGCCACTTTTGATTTCTTTCATACATTTTGAAACATTTGCTGTCTGATTGTTCTCTTCCAAAATGTATTCAAGGTGACTTCTAGTAATGTTACCTTGAAAAGAATTTTTGTTTAAAATGTAGTCTAGTGTTTGTGTATTTCCTATGTCATTTGGTCTATCAGTATAGAATGATATCTGTCAGTACCTGTCAATATGGAATGATGATGCATGTTCACAGTGAACTCTGCTTCTGCTAGGGCAGTAATTCTCAACCTTTCTTAACTCAGAGGCTCCTTTATGGAATCTGAGGAAGGCTCTAATAGACTCTCACAATGTACATGTGAGATATGGACTTGAAATTTTCCACAAAAGTGAAACCAAAAATATTCCTTTGGAATCTGCCCTAATAAGATGTGGAAGTAAAGGGGATGCTAGAACTGGCTCCCTTAGGAAAAAAAGACTTGATGTCTAAGCCCATTTGAGAATACCAAAAGCAGTTAATTAGTGAATTAAAAATCAAGATGGAGACCTTCATTAGATTATTAGGTAATTAGCATTCTCAATAGAAAGCAACACAGAAACATGGAATAATAAACTGGGACTTCCCTAGAGATCAGTGGTTAGGGCTCCATGCTTCCACAGCAGGGGACCCAGGTTCAATCCCAGGTCTGGGAAATAAGAATAAAAAACTATCTTACAGAAAGTAATTAAAAAACTAGTCCAACCACCTTGTTTTACACTAGGTTGGTGTAGCAATTGGGGAAGCCAAACCTTGTTATTTTCAACCCTCATTTGAGAGTTCCTTTTTCTGCTTGAAGTTCCCCCATGAATTTCTGTTGTTTTTATGGCCTTTAGACTTTTATTTAGTCCTTCTCAGCATCATACTTATGTGTGCATGATATAAATGAGACAGAGGCTGATAGTTCTGTCTATGGAGAATATTAAGTGACATTCATTTTCCAATTATAACATAGCTAAATGATTATATATTACATTAAGAAATATGTCCATATTCACATATATCTTTAAATGATGGTCAATCATCACAGTGATTTTAAATAATGGTTAGTCATCTCCAGGTTGCTATATTTTTACAGACTCTCACTTCCCCCAGGGCTTCAGTTTCTATACTTAACAACATATTGGTTTATTAATAAAGTGCTTTGCTATCCACAGACAAAAATGCCTCTAAAATCATCACACTACATTTTGAGGCCAAGTATATACACATTCATACATCTTAGTTTTCTTTTTCTCGTTTTTTGTTCAGTTTTTGTCTGTTTTGTTTTTAACCAAGGGTTGCCTTCTATTTGATGGTCTAAAAGTACCTTTCTTTTACACAGGCTATTTAAACAGAAGGAGACCTGGGAAAAGCAAGGAAGACTGTCTGAATTTAAATGAGCATAAAATCAGAGGGAAAAAAAATCATGTTTAAGGCTGAAATAAATTGTCCTATAAATAAAGTTGTCCTATTGACCCCCAAAGGGACAAGGTTCACTTTTGGCTTTGGCAGGGCCCATTATCAATCACACTTATTTGGAGGTGGAAGCACAGCTCACCTTCCTGAATGTTCTCAAATTTAAGAGCAATTTTCCTGTGAAATTAAGTGATGTGTTCATCATTCATGCTAACTCATCAGATAGGCATTCTTTTAAAATTTTTATTATAGTTACTTTACAATGTTGTTAGTGTCACGTGTACGGCAGTGACTCTATTATACATATACGTATATCCATTCATTTTTAGATTCTTTTACCATGTAGGTTTTTACAGAATATTGAGTAGAGTTCCCTGTGCTATAAAGTAGGTCCTTATTAGTTATTTTGTATATAGTAGAGTATTTATGTTTATCCCAGTCTCCTAGTTGATTCCTCCCTCCACCCTTTCATCTGATAGACATTTCTATTTTGTTTAGTTCAGAAGAGAAAGACAAAAGCCTTTGTAGATGAGATTTTTATTATTTTTTTATTCATGCTAGTCAACATTTGATTGCTTATAATGTATTTTGCAAATGAATTTGGAAATAGGAAGTATTCTTTGAAACAAGTTTCCAAAAAAATTTTTAATTAACTTCTAGAATTCCAAACTTACTTTCCTAGGTGATAAATACATGCCTGAAAAGCCAAGTTCATATTGAAAGTGTAGATACAACTTAATGACAGCGATGTTAAAACACCTTTTTCTGTGTGTGTGCGTTTTTAAAGTCTCTTTCATGTGGCATATAATGCCTGGCAGCCACAAAGAGCACTGGTCAAAGAGAGGGTAGTATTTATCACAACTGTAAAATGGCTTATGTCAGCTAGTGCTACATTTACAGTTTACTTTTATCAAGTGGAAGCACCTTGGAACAGTCTATCCTACATTTATACAGTTGTCTCTGGGTTTCAGCAGGGTATTGGCTAGCCTCAGATACCATAAGCCATTTATGCTCAAGTCCCATAGTCAGCCCTCTCTATCTATGGTTCTGCATCCTCAGATTCAGTCAACTGCTAATCATTTCGCACTGTATCTATGGAAAAATCCCCATAGTAGTAGACAACTGTGCTTGTAAACAATGGTGCCATGTACATTATTCCACAAATTATGAACCCTGAACCTGTCTTTTAAAATTACTACATAAAAAAATAAATAAATAAATAAAATTACTACATAAAGTGGAGATGTGAGACACTTACCTAAGTCAATTTTTAAGATGCACACACAATCCACAGTACCCTGATATTGAGGGGGAAAGGAGTTTATAGACTGAAATTAGCCAAACTAATTAATGAACAGATCAAATTAATTGCATCATGGTCCTAAACTCTGTTGTCCTTTGCCTGCCCGGACTAACCCGATTCCACTAGTAGAGGACCAGCATTTGCGCCATATCCTTCCATGCCTTCTCCTAAGTGGCATCAGGCATAGGGACATGCTCTGTTGAATTGTAGCCTATTAAGAAATTCTTCGAGGGAATCAGCTTATTCTGAGGGCATTTAAGTTTGAAGTCACTCATCCTGCCACACAATTCTTCCCAGTGTCTCACCTTCACTTTCTACTCATAAGTGTTAGCCTGTAAGGTAGCATGAAGATGATTGCTATGAGAGCTAAATTTACTGAATGCATAGTATATGCTAGACATTCTCTGCGTATTTGCTTCTATTACCTCATTTAATCCCCACAACAACTCAAAGAACTTTCTACTATTTTCATCCCCATCCAAGGTTGTTGGAACCTAGCTAGGTTATGTTACCTGCCTAGAGTCACCAAGTCAGTGTAGAATGAAGAGTTCCCACCCAAGAAACTTTTCATAGAATTCAGCTCTTGATTGAAAACCTAGTCTCTTCAGAGAGCCCCTGGTAAGCCTGAGGGACAAATTGAAGGCAAGCTACACATTTTCAGGTGAATCCTGTTGTATAATACTGGCATTAATGTCATTCAGATGTAGCAGAAGTGTACCAGTTCAGTGTTGAAAGTGCATGGGGCCCTTGGTTTGTCTTCTCTGGTCTTCTTAACATGATGCCGATCTGTCTCTTTCCAGAACGAAGTGTCCATGTTGAAGAATGAGGTGGCACAGCTGAAGCAGCTATTGTTAACGCATAAAGACTGCCCCATAACAGCCATGCAAAAAGAATCACAAGGATATCTCAGTAAGTCATTGACTTTTTTACATTTTTTTTAAGTGTCCAGGTTTTTGCCACTAATTTCACATTGGATTTATTGAAAAAACAAAAGTAAAGCCGAGACTGCACACCTAGGCGGATAAGGTGCTAAAATTCTTGAGCGGCTGCCAGACTACTGCACCAGAGGGAATCCTTCTTTTCTGACCCCTGTTCATCACCACGCCCACCACCTCTTGATCATTTATGGCTAGACGTTCCCTGGCATTTCATGTTGTAAAAATCCCACCAAATTCCAATTTTGCAGCCAGTAGGAGCCCAATTACCAGTGGGCTAGCAGTTTTTTATGGGCTGGGAAACAGGCTTCAGATGAATCATATCCAGTGCCCCAGGATGCACTGCGTGTTAATCAATGGGCTGAAAAGCAGGTGAGCTTGTCTCAGTTTACCAATAGGTAAAGTGGATCCCTTTATCTAGATCCCAGTATCAGCACCTGGAACATCAGTAGGTTCAATGCTAATTCAGTAGGGAACAGTGGGAGGAGCGGGGATTTACAGCTGAAGGTCATTTTCTTTTCAAATAGTTTTTTAGATTGCGCAGTACAGATTCTCCCACCACATGTGAGTATTTTTCCACATTTGATATATGTATGGCTCTTTGAAAAGACAAGATAAGGACTTCACAGGCTGTGACTCAAACACATCCAGTCATGTTGCTGACCGAGAAGGCATGGCTTTGTTGGTAGCTGTAAACTATGGGAAGGCATAGCTTTGCGACCGACAGTTGAAAGTTTTGAAATTAACCTCCCAGAGAAAATGCGTGAAACACTTCTATTTCTAGCAAACACCTAGCAATATTTTTGAATAGTCTCCGAGTCCACCCCAGGAAAGAGCTATATTGGTGTGTGTGTATGCTTTTTCCTAGGTCCAGAGAGTAGCCCTCCTGCAAGTCCCGCCCCCACATGCTCGCAGCAGCAGGTCATCCAGCATAACACCATCACCACTTCCTCGGCAGTCAGCGAGGTGGTAGGAAGCTCCACCCTCAGCCAGCTCACCACTCACAGAACAGACCTGAACCCCATCCTCTAAAATCTGTGGGTCACACCTTGCCTTCAAGAAGAGCTGTTGCATATCCTGCGTCCTTTCTTTTAAGGGCATTTTTAGAATTAACTCAGACCTGGAAGACTCCTCAGCCCTTCAAAGACTGGCTTTCATTTTTATAGTTATTATGGAAATGTTGTCTTTTATACTTAGTTATATAAGAAAAAAGGGAGTTATGCAATTAATAATCTATCAGCTTGGGAAATGCTTTGGTGCTTTTCTCCAATTTTCTGGTACCAGTTACTTGTTTATAAACTGAACTCTTTCTGTACATAGTCATGGTTTCATTCTTATCAGTCAAACCCTTTGCCTGAAGTGTTGAATCTTGTTAAACCGCAGCTTTTAGCCAAAATGAAGCGTACACAGATGTCCAGTAAACAGATTGCAAGGCGACTGGGGGGTGGAGTCTGATGACATCATAACTCATGTTGAGTTTGTGTTATGATGTCACCAGGATGCCAGGTTAACATAGAGCCTTTTCCACAACTGTTTCTCTTACTATTAAAAAAGTATTAATAGAAGCTCCATTGATGTCCAAATAAAATCAGCAAGGATCTCGCCACTCCTCCTCCTCCTCTTGGTCCACTTCCTTGACTGCCCAATTTTCCTTTCCATTTCCACTTTTACCTGGGCTCCCTGTTGACTTTTTATTGTTACTTTCTTCTGTTTTATTTTTTCCCTTTAGCATTGCATGTGAAGAAGAAAATAATGTTTAAAGGAAAAAAAAAGCTAATGTGGACCTAGCCATGGCTTCCCTTGCATGTGACCCACAGCTGGAGTTCATTCAACTCTTTCTTTTTACACAAGAGTAACCGGGAGATGTTTAATGTGCCTGATTTAATGTTTTTAATAATCAGAACAAATAAAAGGTGGCTTAGCCATAGGTGAAGCACTGTTGAAGGCCAGCTGCGGAGACACTAGGGAAGGGAGCTTTATAAGCCTCAACTGTGAAAGTCCAAATTACAATGCAAGGCTATAACATCACACCCTCGAATTACAACTGGTTTTATATGGCCTGTCTATAATGTTGAAAATCCATGTACTATATAATAATGCAGAAGGGCTCTATTCACTACACGGATTACATTGTTCAGTCATCAGCTGCTAATAGCCTAAGATTTATTATTGTTTTTTTCCTTAAGCCTATGGAACCATCTTTGCTCTTCTGGTGGGTGAAAGTAGACAAACTACTGGAGGAACAAAGAGAGAAAGAAAACCTCATGTTTCCATAGAGCTGCTCTCAGCCCTTCCACCACAGTTAAAGCACTCTTTAGCTATTGAAAGAATCCCCTGGATATGGCTATTCCACTCTTCTGCATAATCCTGGTTTATATTTTCAGCAACTTTTCTGGACTTTCCCATTATAAAAAGCAGACAGTTGTGCCTCCTTGAAGCAAGCCATTTTACTTGGTGAAGGTTTTCATATCACAACTCACAAGTAACGGGGCTAATGTTTCTCTCTAGTGGTTAGGCAGGTGCTGGTGTTTCATCTCTATGTGAATGCTTGACCTCCAAACATGAGTGTGTGTGTGTGTGTGTGTGTGTGTGTGTGTGTGTGTGAGAGAGAGAGAGAGAGAAAGGGAGACAGAGACAGACAGAGAGAGGGGAAGATTATGGGATTTAAAAGAACAGTATTTTACAAAAGGTGTAGCTTTTTTAAGAGTTCAGAATAGGGAAGGATGTGATTTTTTTTCTCTCACTATAGTATAATAATCTATTTTGGAGAAAAAAAAGAAAATATAAGGGTCATGAAGCATGGTTTTTATAACTAGTTTTAGTTTTATCTAATAACTTGCTTTTTAAATCAATATTTATCAACAATCTTTTCAAGTATGCAGTGCTTTCAAAAAGAAAGTTTTGAGTTTCCAGGAAAACTCATAACTTGGATATATGATCTAAAAAAATCAAAACAAAAGCAAAAAAAAAAGAGAGAAAAGAGAAAAAAAGAAAAAAATGCAAACGAGAAAAGGATTTTCTATTATATTTTAGACAAACATATCATTTTTAAGTATTTTAAATACTGAATTCATGGTTGTTTTATTTTGTTTTGAATCCCAGCAGGAATAGCTGAATGGTTTAACCAAACTGGCTTCCTAAGAAGTTTAAGATTTAGCTCAAAAAGTAGTTAATATCCTTATCTCTATTTTGAAATAAAAAATAATTTTTTTCTAAACTCCTTCCTAGGACCATTTAGGTGTCCCCCTAAAAAGGAGATAGAGTTCATTGAAATATTTGTTTGGGTTTTTTAATTTTTATTTTATTTTTGTTTTGCTTTAAGTGAAAAATATTTTCTTTCTTTCCTGCATGCATAGCACTTAATGAAATGGATTTTTTAAAAATCCACTGGTGATATCAGAATGTCCAAGGAGTGGGCTGTCACTAAAATTATGGTTTATTTTACTTCTGTTCCACCTCTTAATTGAAATATTTAGTTGTGAAACCGAAAGCCTCTGCAGTTAAGAACTTGCCTGAGTTTTCTTAATTCAGCAACTTGACAGTTTGACTGATGTGCATTATGTATAGCTCAATTATGTCTGTTTTTTTATGCTAAGTAGGCAAACCAACCACACACACGTTAGCAAACGGGCCTCAACGTATAATTAGAATACACTGTCTTCTTGTTATACTCAGGGCCTTTAGGTGTGTTCATTAGCGGTTGTGGAAATAGATTCAATGGAAGATGCCAGCGAGTCATCAGCGCTCCTTGAAATCCTGAGCAGAAAGTCTCACTGGTCAAATCTAGCACTCAGCTTATCAATATGAAATATTTCACCTGAAGGCCTGGCTTTCACCAGACCATCATAGAATCATTGGTCTGCCTGAACATCTTTCCTTCTTGCCCCACACTTTTTGCCAATCTGAGGAAACATTCTGCCCTGTTCTCCCCTCCCACCCAGCTACTGGGTCACCCACTCGTATTGTCATAGATGGGTTGCAGTGACCTCCAGAGCACCCGTGCTAAGCGGGGAGGGCTGGCAGCGATGCGCTGCCTCTCCTTGTTCCCAGGGGGGTTGTTATCAGCAGGATCTGCCTTTGAAGTCACTACCAACTTGGCCTGGAAACTTCCACAGCACCTCCGCTGCCTCCTGTGATGGGAACTAGCTTCCAAGATAGGGACACCTGAGAGTGCTTCTTCCAGGTTGGTTGTCACCTACTCTGAGCTATTCCCATCTCAACTGTTTCTCCTGAGGACATTTTTCAACATATGTGGGGACAGTAGAGTGGAAATCCTCCCTGTGGATGAATGCACTCATTTTAACGCCTGGCGTGAGGTTGAATGCTTTCCCCTTTCCCTTCCCCTCAGCCCTCCTCTCCTGTCTCCACATCAGTGTTTACCAGTCAGATCTTGACACGGCCTGTGGGGTGAGCAATTTGTATGCTGTCACTGCCTGCGTCCTTATCACAAGGGTTACTTACTCGGAGCAGCTGCTGTTTGGAGCCTGTCGGGTTCATGAAATCAAATGCAGTGCGTGTTCTGAGCGGAGGGGCATCCATGGTGAATGTTCGGGTAGTTGTGCTGTGTTAGTTCAGTAAATCATCGTGCGTCAGTTGAGTTTGTCATTAAAATCAACCAGCTGTGAGAAAAGACCAGCCATTGGCTAGAGGGGTTTAAGCATCTATAACTGCTATAAACCTAGCCATCCAGTTAGGATAGAATGTGCTTCTTTCTGGTTAATAAAAACCATCTAAGAAAATATATATGTATGTATGTGTGTATACAGTGGAATTCAAGGACCAAAGCAAAATTTGAACAGGAATCTATTAATTTAGAATTTTATAAGATATTTATTAATAAATGTTAATTTTAAACATTCCATTTGAACAATATTCTTCTGTAGGATCTACTTGTTTTTAAAGGATTAGTTCATAATTAACTACTCTAGATGTGTGTATCTTCTTTCTTCAGGGTTTCAAATGGTTATTCTCCATCATCTGGTGGAAATGTCTGTTTAGATCTCTGTGCATAGAAATTTCAAGGATTTTTATTGCTCTGTGAGTTGTTTTTTAATCTATGTTCAGAACAGTTTTAAATCATCTATTTCTTTTTTTTTTTTTTTTTTTCACTTGTAAAGTAAGCTCTTTCCTTTAGGAAGCAGAGTTCAGCTAAAGGGAATCTATAACTATAACTGGAACAGCTCTCTTGTTAAAGTGTAAAAACAGCTTCATCTCTGCTTCTCCCCACTGCACTCCAACTTCCTAGAATGCCTTGCACTATTTAGCTTTGTTGGTGCTTTTCTTGTCCCTTCGCAAACCGTGTGCAGTAGCTTTAAGCCATTCAAGTTCCATTATGCAGTGTATCTGAGAAGGGAAAGGAAATGACATGTTTAAATTGGAATAAAAATGTGCCTATGCGAACAGTAGCGACTTAGAATCTCTCTTCTGCTTTTAAAATAATTTATATTTTAAAATTGCACTTTAGCGTTTGTAATCCCTGTCAGTTTCTCTCATTCTCTTTTGAACCTCCTCCCTGTCCTCAAACTTGCCTTCACTCTTTCCTTCTCAGCCCCCCACCTCCCCCAAGCTTCCTCTAAGGCTCTGAACTGCATCATTTAAAATACTTTATGGAATATGTGTCCCAGGTACATTTGCGTGCATTCACCAGTAGCATAGCCAAGATGCGTTACTCACATCCGCCTAGATGAAGCCTGCTACGAGAATGCCAAGGAAAAGAGCCAGTTTATACTCTTTATCCCTTTATTCATAGCATGATTTTTTCAAATGTTATGTAACAGATGTGAAGCAGCAACTATGCTATACTTAAGAATTTTCTATCTCATCCTGCAAACCAAAGTGTCCTGAAGGAGCCAGGAGACTTATTCTTTTGTGCATCACTGTGCAGGTTGGACTGTGGTCCTCACCATCGTCTCTCTGGGCTGCTGAAAAAACTGTGGCCCTATTTCATTCTTAGTTTCAAAAATACAGTGTTGCCTTGTACCGTAATTAGGGACAGCACCTCCTTTTTTACAATTATAATCTAAAAAAGGACAAGAAGACACTGAAGCAATAAACTTACAAGTAAAATCCAATACCAAAACAAAGAAAAGAAACAAACAAAAAAAAACCCTTACTCATCATGTTGTGAAATTGAAGAAGTGTATGTCCATTCAAAATATTTTACTATTTCTTGTGGAGTTTTTCAGTGATGTAATGCTTATAGCCAAATTGCTTAAAGAGCATTTATATATTTTTTTTCTTATAAATTGTCTATTTTTTAAAAAAAACCTATTTAACCACAAGTTGAAGAGGGTGGGGGTAAGGCCAAATCGCCAGCATTTGTTAAAAGATTAATACTCTTAAGTGGCACTCTGATACCTTTCCAAGTTTATCATCACGGGGGGATCAATAATTATCAGCTGTTCTATTTAGACCAACTTACAATATCTAGCTCATTAGAAGCCAGGATTTGGAAAGCTCTTCCAAAGCCATTGAAGATTTTCTTACATTGACTTTCACTTTATAGAACTTTCTAGGATTTTTTTTTAACAGAATCATTTTAGCCTCAGGACTGAGAATGTGGAGAGCCTGAATAAATTAGCTTTAAATACATCATTAAAATCTTATGCACAATAAGCTCATTAGAATCTAGTTTGCTCCTTTAGAATACCAAGTCTATAGATGCTATAAGACATGATGAAAGGTATCAACCATGCTGAAGTGGAGGGGCTTTCAGAGAAAGGGCCCTTCCTCACCAGCCATCCAGTAGAACAGAAGACCTACTCACCCTTTTTCCTTCTTCGTTCTGCTAAATCCACACCTGCCTCATAGAGAAAGGAGTTCTGCCTTTGAGGTTTGTCTTGGAGAAAAGATAAGCTTGAAATGTTCTCCCTAGAGAGGACATGGGATTTGGGATCTTCCGAAAAGCCCCAGAAAAAAAAAAAAAAGGATCAGTTCGAACACAGTGTTCTAGGACAATTGGAATATAAATATTGTCCAAAAATAGAACTAAAAGAAGAAAAAGTCAGCATTGTCCTAAGTGTTAACTAAGGAAGTCCTCACAAAACGGTGCTGTCACCTGGGGCGGGTGGGATTGTTTGGAATTGTAAACAGCAAAGCATTTGTGTTTGTTTGTCTATTTGTAAAACAACCACCTTCCTTATTGGAAGGAGAAAAAATTGGGGGTACATACATGTAAATACTTGCAGCAGCATTTAATATGTTTAATTTTATGTTAAGCTTTTTGTTGCATCGTGAAGACATTTATTGTTACCAATGGACAATGAGTTCATTAAGACTGTTCAACTAGGTCAGATTTTTACATCTCTTTCTAGCAAGAAGAGACAAGATTTTGTGCATTTGTACAAATGTTAATATCACTGCAATTCCAATATAATAAAGCACTTAAATGCAAATAATAAATGTACCCTTTGTATGATGAAATTTGCATTGGGGGATAATGACATGTATCCTCACAAGATCTTATCCATGCCTTGGAAACCAAGGCTTAGGCGCCAGGGTGACCATCATCTGGAGAGAGAAGCAGGTGAGATTTTCTCCTTCCCAAATCATCACTGCTCTCCTATTGCTTCTCCCATCCAACTTCCCAACTGAGGCCACTAGTCTAACACATTTACAGTGGGTACCCTAACCCTAACCCTAACCACACAACTACACTTCGGGATCAGCAGATTTTAACACTCAAGAAATACAGCCACGTGTAAATTTGTGTTTCAGTTATGTCTAGAAACCAAGAATCACATGCTGGCACTCAAGTCCTGGCATTCTTTACTTGACCTCCAGAGAAGTCCTAAGGACGTGTTAGTTAGCCCCTGAATACATGCATTCGTACACAGAGCCCCTACCCCCAATCTTCCTCTTCTTCCTGCCTTTCTTCCTCTCCTTTATTCTCTTATTTTTTTATTCACACTCCTCTTTTTCTTACACTCCATCTGATCTATCAGCATGACAGGATCCAACCATCATTTATCACCAGTGTTACTGTTGCAATTCTGTCCAGACTACCAACATCTCTCACCTGGATTATCTCAGTGCCCTTCTAACTGGCAACCACAGGGAGCCTCTGAAAATGGAAATCAGATGGCGTTCCTCTCCCACTTAAAACCCTGCAAGGATTTCTCTACTCATTCAGAGCAAAAGCTAAATTCTTTACTCTCAGGTTCTGTAAAGGTGCCACTTGACATCGTCCTGTTCATTCTCTGAACTTGTCTCTTACCATTTTCTTTCCCCACTCACACCTATCCAGCTCCATTAATATCTCTGAGATCTCTCAAACATTCTCACACTTCTACTGGAGAACCTTTTCACAAATTGTTCATTCCCTCCATCCAGAATATTCTTCCCCCAGATGTCAACCTAGCTCAATTTTTCATCTGTATCCCTCTGAGTCAAGCCTTTCCATCTTATCTAAAATTATATCACCCCCACTCTTCATTCTCATTTGTCTTCTTCAGACTAAATGTTCTATAGCATTTACCGCCACCTAACATAATTTATATGGCTTCCCAGCTGGTGCTAGTGGTAAAGAACCCACCAACCAATGAAGGAGATGTAAGAGACATGGGTTCGATCCCTGGGTTGAGAAGATCCCCTGGAGGAGGGCATGCCAACCCACTCCAGTATTCTTGCCTAGAGAAACTTATGGACAGAGGAGTCTGGCAGGTTTTGGCCAACAGGGTTGCAAAGAGTCGAACACGACTGAAGTGACTTAGCACACATGCACAACATAATTTATATTTAGTTATTATTTTTTATTGTCAGTCTCCGTCCACCCCCGCCCACCCGCCCAGCCCAGTAGAATGTAAGCTCCACAAGAGCAAGGGCATTTTCTCTTTTCTTCACCTTTATGATCCAAGACCTAGAACAGTGGCTACTCAATGGGCACACCATAAACATTTGCAAGATAGATGATCTGTTATTTCCTTTGTGCCTGTTCCCTTGTTGTCAGAAGGCTCCAACCCAGCCACCTAATTCTGCAGCCACAGCAGTCAGATTTTAAAATCAAGTTCCAGGGCATGTCATCTGACACCTAGCCTGACATTGGGACAGGATATTTGAAATTGGGACAAAACAATTTGGGATATGGGGGATGGCTGCTATTCTAATGGCAATCCCATCTGTTACATTTGCATTAAGACCATTCAGCACACTCATAGTTCCCAAGAGAGGCTTTGTAATACCCATCCCACACTTACTTGCAATTTTCAAGCCATTACTATTGGTTAAAAAAATTGTTATGATCCCACGTTTATACTTTGAGGATAGACGACTCTAATCTCCACCCCGCCTTTCCTCCCTCTGTGTCTCTGGGGCTTCATAATGACCTTTTATCTCACACTTGCTATTGTAGTTGATTATTAGTTGGTTGGATCACATTTTAATTTTGTGTTCCATGTTTTCTTATCCGAGAAAAATAGTTTTTTAGCAAGACAACCTTCCACGTGACTTGGTACCTAAGTATCTTCATTATGAGATCATAGAATCCTGGAGCACAGTGGGCTTCCTTTTAAAATAATTGAAAACAAGGTACTTTGTGAGACCGGTTCCCATGGTAGTAACATCAGTTTTAGCAGAACAGGTACGAAAATTTGGATGCAAAAGAGAAAATATACTGATTTTTAGAAATATAAAGTTTGGGTTTAGATTTGCCCACTTCAGAAGTTACTGCCTTTTGGCAACTGTAGATGATTTTTCAAAATGACTGAAAAGTTGGATAAATAATAACATCTAAAAAATAGTCTTTTAGCTGGTAGATCTAGCAAGACTATTACTGCTGTTGTTATTATTGGAAATGGTTATATTTAAACCTGGAAATTAAGTCATAAAACTCTTAGTAACCACTAAGTTTCATTCTATGCTGTGTCTTTGCTTACATCACATTTCCTTGAACCAATTGGAGGCTGAACTGCAACAATTATCAATGATCTTCCATAAATTTCTTGAAACAAGTATGACTACAACATAGACACAGTGGGCTCTAAAATTTCTCCCATAAGTCACTTTCACCTCAGAAAGAGAAAGTTCCTTTCTATATGTTCCCTTAAATGAATTTAAAAAGGGAAGATCCTACATTTGCAATATGGTCTAATTCCTCAGTACCCTTACAGCAAGAAAATTGTTCTGAGATTCTAAACATGATCATTTGTATAGCATTTGCACAGGGTAAGTCCTCGGTCTATTATTATTACATTCGAGTTACCTTAAATGGAGCACTTTCTATTTAAATTAGCTCACTGATTCTGAGCCTGGCAGGCTACAGTCCATGGGGTTGCAGAGTCTGACAAGACTGGCACACACATACACGCACACACCTTCTGACCTTCATCCAGTGAGCTCCTGGTCAGAGGAGATTTGCTTAAAGAAAGAAACACCCTGTCAAGCAGGCTTGAGTGAAGGCGAAATCCTTAGAAGGGTGTAAGAGGTAGCTCACGGAGCCCAACCAGGTATGGTAACAACTGTGACAACGAATCTGCAAAGTCACTAAATAGCTAATCTCTCGGCTTGTCTTCGTCTCTGAGGCCAGATGTCCTCTCATTCTGCTCCATCTCTCTCTCCCCCTCTCTCTCTCTTTCCAAACTAGTTTGTACACTCACTTAATTGCTTCTGTGAGGACCCATCATTTCTGCTCCAAAGTGACAGCCTCAGCCTCCAGCATATCTATGGTCTTTCAGTTCTAACACCTAACACCAACTCAATTTCCGTATTTCTATTCCAATTCCTCAGGAGAGAGAATCTGACTTACCATATCGGGTCAGGCTTTATCCCTGGTACAATCAACAATGGCTGGGGTAGCAGGGTTAACTGAATTTAAAGCTCCTGCTTCTGGGGGCTTCCCAGCTTGGCTTCACAAGTGGCACAAGTGGTAAAGAATCCTCTTGCCAATACAAGAGACACAGTTTCCATCCCTGGGCCGGGAATATTCCTTGGAATAGGAAATGGCAACCCACTCCAGTATTCTTGCCCGGAAGATTACATGGGCAGAGGAACTACAGCCCATGCGGCCACAAAGCGTTGGACGCAACTGAGCACTCAAACTTCTAGGGGCAGACCAGGATTTCCAAATAGGGAGTGGGGAGAAGATGATTGCTAAAGAAAAAGAGTTGTTATTTCTCAAACCACCTCAAAGAAATGTAGCCATTTACCCTAAAAACTTACCAAGAGGAAAAAGTGCAGTGATGAGGTAGTGCAAAGGTGGGCACAGAGCTATGTTAACAAGTGTGTGTTGACTGAATGAATGGTTAATAAATCCATATGTTATTGGAAGCTTGAAGCGAAAACAAATTGAATGTTCACGAAACAATAAAAAATAATTTTATGAAGCTAAAAATTTTTCTGGATACTATGCATGGCTCAGCTTATAAGGCCATAATATCCAAAATATAAAAGCAAGAGTGAGAAAGGGTTTGCTTGTCATGTTTTACAACTTCCCACTCTTGCTTTAAACTGACTGATTACACTTACACTTTCCCAGCAAGTGTACAGTAAGCTCTATTTTTATTATATTCTCCATAGGTGATTCCAGTGTGTCTGTATTTGTAAGGCTGTTGGCATAACATCTCCAGAACGAGGTTAGGAAACACTCTTCTTCTAAACTCCCACCAGGTACTATAGTAACTCTCTAAAGAAAGGCTTGTGACAAGGAAATAGTGCAATCCTTATCAACGAGCCTCCAAGAAAGCAATGAGAATTACACAAAAAAGGCTAGAATAAGTGAACATAACAGCCTAAGAATGAGTAAGAATGAATAGTTCTTCATTTTCATTCTAAACTGTTTATTGATTTCCTGAATGACGTTACACCAACACAGTTGTCTTTTCCTTATCTCTGTGGTCATTATAAATATACACAGAGTGAAGTGGAGATTATTTCTATGCTGGCTGCAGAGGGAACTCTGCTCAATACTGCTACCATACTTTTCTCTGGAAATTTCTCTTCCCTTTACTGCATCCATCTGGCTTTGGCAGGAAACTGACGGCCTAACCCTCTAGCCATAGCTCCTTGATCTAATACTCTGCTCCTGGTGACCTATGAACAATGAGTTCCAGCAAGTACGCTTCCTTGGTGGCTCAGATGGTAAAGAATCTGCCTGCAATACAGGAGATGCGAGTTCAATCCCTGGGTGGGGAAGATCCCCTGGAGGAGGAAACGGCAACCCATTCCAGTATTCTTGCCAGGGAAATCCCATGGACAGAGGAGCCTGGTGGGCTACAGCCCATGCGGTCGCAAAGAGTCAGACATGACTGAGCAACTAACACTTTCACTTTCAACTAGATAAAGGGACAGGGGACCTAGAGAGTCAGCCCACCACCCCACTTCACATTTAAAAGATGTAAACTTGGAAGCTACCAGGAGTCAAGTTTCTGCCAGGTAAGGAAACTAGTCCTTAGCAAGACAGAGAAATAAAATCAAAACTACAGAAGGAAGAGGGCAGAAAGTGAGCTCTGGAGGTGATCATTTCCTCTTGAAGTGGTCCTTAATGGCTCACGGCAACCACATCCCTCTCCACTGCATGGTTTTACTGCAAATAAGTTGAAGATCCCTTGGATAAATCCATCCTTTCGCTTAAGCTAGGTGGGTTTCTTGGAAGCAGTGGAGGTTGAAATTAATGCTCTATCCCCAGACATGCCAAGGGCTTCTCCAGCCATTCAAAGCTCTGCTGTATGACACAGGAAAGAAGATGTACATTCCTGACCACCGCGAGCAGTCGCAGCTCCTTCGAACTCCGAGCACCAGAGTACTGCCACACTTGAATATGCATCACAGGTGGCTCCATAGACCTACAAGCTGCAAGTGCTGAAAGATACTCACACCTATGTCACAGATGATAGTCGATTTCAAGTTCTTCTTCTTAAGGAATGTTTGCAAAACTAACATTATACTTGCCAAGGAAGGAATTGTTTCCAATATTTTGTCAAACAGATAAAGAACTCTAATGTCCTTCATTCCCTCTGTGTCTTTAGGTGCATAGTAAAATAAACATGTAAATAATACTTTTGACAACCATTTATGGATGACTTGGGCTTCCCTAGCGACTCAGTGGTAAGGAATCGGCCTGCCATGCAGGAGACACAGGAGATGCTAGGTCTATCCCTGGCTTGTGAAGGGCCCCTGGAGGCGGGCACAGCAACCCACTCCAGTATTCTTGCCTGGAGCATCCTATGGACACAGGAGCCTGGCAAGCTACAGTCCATGGGGGTCTCACAGAATCAGACACAACTGAAGTGACTGAGCATGCACATGATAGATGACTCAACTTCCAGTGGCTTAAACAAACAGGGATTTCGTTTTCTTTTGTAATAGGAAATCTGGAGATAGTGCTCTTGGCATTGATCTGGAAATGAGAGCAGTACCAGCAACTCCCAGTACTTCTGGCCCCTCCCGGATGCCTCTCACCTCTTAGCCACAAGAGGGCTCCTGAAGTTCTAGAGTCCAGAAGCTCTCCCCTGTCCAGAAAGAAAGGATGGGAGGAGGATCAGTACCAGGCACATTCATTTTTGTTCTCTTTTACTTAGAAAACAAAACCTGTCCCTGAACTACTCCTATTCCCAGTCAAACCACTGGTGTTTCCTTGGCCAAACTAGGTCATTTAGCCTCTCTTAGCTTTCAAGGACAGCTAAGACGACAGAGGATGACAGAGGGGATGACATAGTATAAGATAATTGGATGGCATCACCGACTCAATGGACATGAGTTTGAGAAAGCTCTGGCAGTTGGTGATGGACAGGGAAGCCTGGTGTGCTGCAGTCCATGGGGTCGCAAAGAGTCAGACACGACTGAGAGATGGAACTGAACTGAGCTTTCACAGAGGCTACAATAGTGGGGAACCAGGTCATCATGCTTGCTTAGACCCATGCTTCCCAACTAGTACGCTTGTTGTATAAGGCCTGTGAGTTAGAGTAAAGCCATGTAAAACTGATCCCCTCATTTCCTGGTGTGGCAGAAGCCTTCTGGCTGGTTGTCTTTGGCTATGTATTAGCATGGTCTTTCAGAACTTCTTACAGGGTGGGCACCTGAAGGGTGCTCTCTTCACAAAGTGTGATATCTGGTGCTTGCTGAAAACAGATGAGCATGGCTACAAAGGTGCTGCCCCACCTAGCATGTACTGGAGAAGCCAGGTGCAGAGTCTGCAACGGTGCAAGGAAGAAGGAGCCTGTGGGCCACTGGACAGGTTTCTAAGGGACAAGGGGTTTCCAAGAGGCACCTATATCAGGCATCCAAGGAGGAGATTGCATAGCCCAAGGTGTGGTCATTAGAGGCTGGGGATCGAGGAAGTCAAATATGAGCTCTCAGTTGGCCCCACTCTGGTTGACCACCCCCAATCTCAGCCTTTACCTCTATTAGGAACTTCTGTCCTTGGGCAATTGTTGTATTATTTTAATAACATCCAACCTACCCACAGGCCAGCTATACATTCTCCAGATTAGAACTTTATCATAATTTTTTGGCACTTGATATGGAATGTTTTCCTGGATTTGAAGTATATTCACATTATCACATAAAACTTTAAAACTATATTTTTCAAAGAAACATTAGGTTTTAAATTTTTTTTCAATGATTACAATTTTGAATGGTTGTAAATATGGTTTTAATATTTTTTAGTTGCCAATTTGTGTAAGCAGAAATTGTGATGATGATCAAGAACTTGAAAAGAAAATCTAGAAGAGAAATTACAGTATGTTTGACTAATGTTTTAAAGCCTAAAATCTGATTATTAAATTTTAGGTTTGTGGAAATAAGATTGAGTTTCTTATTTTAAAAAATTAGGAAATATCTTATTTGGAAATATCATCCAAATTTAATAATTTGCCTCTCTAAATATTTATATTTCATTTTTCTTATCATAATTACATAATATGAAAAGAATATAATAGATTTGCCTTCCTTCAAGCCTCATATTGATGTCTCCAAATTTCCTCCAGGTCAGCACAGCGTATTGTGCAAATTTAATCATTTTCTATGTATCAAGTCATGAAAAACATTTGGAAGCATTGGCTGAGATCCCCAGATGTGAGCACACTACCATCCCAAACATGCTGAGGTCGCTTTTGTAAAGAAGACTTAGTGGATAAAGGCAATTGGGCAGCAAATAGCATCTGCCACAATAGGTTATAAGTTTCTGTTGTTGAATTCAGAGCATCAAATAGCTGTATACGCTTATTCCCTCAGCTCTCACTTAAAGATAAGCTAAGACTTGACCTCTTGTACAAAGCGATTAAATGAGGTTGCTCTGTGCATAGGTTTTTCCTCCAGGTATATCTCAGACTATGGTTCAATTACCTTAATACCAACATTACAAACTAACTCTATTTTGAATAGAATATTTTTCTAGACATAAGTGAAGCTTTCTGGCTGAACTGGGATGGCTACCCTGTTTCTTGTTCCTTTGCCATCTTCCAGTCTCTGAGAACAAAGAGCTTCAAGAGAACAATGTCTTGTGCAACGACATTTTATCTGCATCTCAGGGAGTGGGGGGGGCGGGCGGTGTTGGTGCTGAGTCTGCCTTGATCACCTTAAATCTTGTACCTATGGCTCTTCCTTCCTCTCACTTGTCTACCTTTTTCTACTTGTCGAATGAATCATATTAAGTATACAAAATCCATGAGTCAGTACAATGGACTTGAAGTCAGCATTTCCAGGCCTGAATGCTGACTCTGTTATCGGCTGCTTTACCTGGCAGATTAGCTTCTCAAGACCTCAGTTACTGTATCTGTAAAATCAAGTCAATAATATACATTTCATGAGGTGTCCATGGGCTTCCCAGCCAGCGCTAGTGGTACAGAATCTGTCTGCCAATGCAGGAGATGTGGGAGAAGCGAGTTCGATTCCCGGGTGGAGAAGATCCCCTGGAGAAGGAAAAGGCAACCCACTCCAGTATCCTTGCCTGAAAACTTCCATGGACAGAGGAGCCTGGCAGGTTATAGTCCTTGGGGCTGCAAAGATTTGGACATGACTTGAGCATGCAAGAGGTGTCCATGAGACATTGCATGAAGGCCAGCACAGTGCTTAGGAAATGAGAGCCTTCAGACTAGGAAGGACTAGTTACGAAACATAATCACTGAATATGTTGACTATATAAAGAGTTTATAAAAGTTGCAAATCCCAAGGAAGTAGCCAAATCTATTTTGCCTAAAATGAATGCTGAAAACTGGAGGGTTGGGATGCTTTTGAAGGTATCAGGAGGAAGAATCCTGATTCTTACAAGGTCCTACCTAGTCATTACACCAGTAATGTGTCCTTACTTGCTGGTTTGTTGCTTAATAGAACACACTTTCTCGATCTTCACCTAAAGTAATTCCATTTCCATCCAAGTTTTTCTCCTGGGTTATAACCAACTTAAAACCTAGACTTGGGATCCCATCAGTGCCTCAAATAAATAAGGGCTATATGCTCAGTCATGTCTAACTCTTTGTGACACCATGGACTATAGCCTGCCAGGATCTTCTGCCCATGGATTTTTCCAGGAAAGAATACTGAAGTGGGTTGCCATTTCCTCCTCAGGGGATCTTCCCAACCAGGTATTGAACTCATGTCTCCTGCATTGGCAGGCAGATTCTTTACCACTAGTGCCACTTGGGAAACCCTCAAATATATAAGGTGCTCAATAAAAGTATATTAAACCATCCTGACGTTGGATACACATCAGGCATTGAAAAAGGTTGAAATTGTGCAAATGAAGAAAGCAGGCATGTCATGTAAAAAGAATCACCAGATATCATGAGATTTTTAGGCTAGCGATAACTAGTGATTCAAAGAGAGCCATGAGGATCACCACCTGCTTTGTTCTGTTTCACCTTTGTGGCCCAGAATCAAGGGGAAGATTCAGGAAACTAGAGTTGATTTCAAAACCCAGAATAATAAGATTCATTTGAATAATGAAGTCAGGCTAACAATTTAGCCTAAGAAAAAGGTACATCTCTTAGAGAGTTGAAAAACAGTGAATGAGAGCATTTGCTAAGCCATCTCAAGATACAAAGTAGGCAGTATCAGGATCATTTAAACAAATAGGGGCTTCCCTGGTGGCTCTGTGGTAAAGAATTTGCCTGCAATGCAGGAGACCCGGGTTCAGTCCCTGGGTTGGGAAGATCCTCTGGAGAAGGGAATGGGTACCCACTCCAGTATTCTTGCCTGGAGAATTCCATGGACAGAGGACCCTGGCAGGCTATCGTCCATGGCGTTGCAAAGAGTTGGACATGACTGAGATACCAAACAAAGGAGAGAAACATAACTCCCCAGCTTGGTATGTGGCAGCAGTCATGCAAGCCAACCAACATTTGATGGCAGGGCTTGTAAGCTAAGAAGGTAAATCAGAAGAAAGTAATGTGATGCTTTAAGGCTTCACCTGAAATGAAGGGATTCACCGCATGATGCACTGATGCATGCCCAAGATCAAGGAAGAGCCACATTGGAATCACCTGGAGCTGGTTAGAAATGCAGAATCTAAAAAAAAAAAAAAAAAAAAAGAAATGCAGAATCTCAGGGCTCACCTCAGACCTAATGAACCAGAATCTTCATTTTGATAAGAACCTCAGGTCACTGACAGAGTAGTTAAAATTTGAAAAGTGCTCCTTAAAGTAAACCTATTCCAGCTGGTAGCTTTGATTTGGAGACTTTGGTCATGAAAGAAAGTAACAGAAAAGGAACCAAAGTGTCTAAGAAGACCACAGATATTCATTGGTGCTGATACAGGTTTCTTTCCCTTGTAAACACATAGCCTCCACTGCTTATTTTCAATTCGGCTTTTTTCTGCTTCTTTTCTGCTACACTCCAACACTTGCCTCAGACTTTCCTTTCATACAATAATACCATTTAGATCTACCTTAGGCCTCCAGTCTACATAAAAGGGAAATATTATCAATATTGATCACTGACTTTACATTTTTGGTAAAGCAGCAACCTCATTCTGCTGATAAACAAAAGTTACAAGTAAGAAGTTCAACAGTTAGTCAGCCTTTTGCTTGGGAATAAAGCCAACATTTAAAGTTATATCACTCTATGCTTTCTTTTTTACTTTTAAAATGTTTATTTATTTATAACTAAAACATGTTTGACTTATTACATTGTATAAATTTAAGGTAAATACCATGTTGATTTGGAATGACTATATATTGTAGTATGACTGCCATTTTACTGGTTATCAGCTCCTCTATCCCATTACATTTTCTTTTTTTTTTGGTGGTTGGACAAATTAAGGTCTAGTCTCTTAGCAAGTTTGATGATTATAATACAGTATTATTGTCTCTGACCACTATGCAAGGGACGTCCCTGGTGGTCCAGTGGTTAAGAATCCACCTTCCAATGCAGGGGAGGCAGGTTCAATCCCTGGTCAAGGACCTAAGATCCCACATGCTGAGAGGCAGCTAAGTTCATGCACCACAACTAGAGAGAAGACCAAGGGCCGCAACAAAAGATCCTGAACGCCGCAGTTGAAACATGAAGCAGCCAAAAAAATAAATAAATATTTAAAAATTAAATAAAATAATCACTATGCAGTGCATTAGATCTGTAGGAATTTTTTATGTACTAGTTATAAGTTTGTACCCTTAAATCACATCTCTCCTTTACTCTCACCGACCCCCAATTCATAGTAACCACCACTTACTCTCTGTCTTTATGTTCTTCATTTTTCAGTTGCTAAGTTGTTGTCTGACTCTTTGCAACCCCATGGATTGCAACATGCCAGGCTTCCCTGTCTTTCACTACATCCCGGAGTCTGTTCAAACTCATGTCCATTGAGTCGATGATGCCATCCAACCATCTCATCCTCTACTGCCTTCTTCTACTCCTGCTCTCAATCTTTCCCAGCATCAGGATCCTTTCCAATGAGCTGGCTGTTTGCATCAGATGGCCAAAATATTGGCGCTTCAGCTGTCTTTATGAGTTTGGTTTATTGGGATTTCACCTATAAGTGAGATGATACGGAATTCATATTTCTCTGCCAGGTTTATCTCATGAAAATAATGCCCTGAAAGTTCATCCATATTGTCACAAACATTACACCACTTATTCTACACAAATGCACTTGTGAAAAATCTACTTTCTAGTTGAGATCAGATAGTTTTCTGATTAACAGGAAATCAGGAAAGGTTTCATTATTTTTAATTGATCAGTTATCATGATAGAAAAGCCTCCTCTGAGTTCACTGAATTTTTCAGAGCCACTGAGAGATCTGCTGGCTGCTGCTGCTGAGTCACTTCAGTCATGTCCGACTCTGTGCGACCCCATAGATGGCAGCCTACCAGGCTCCCCCGTCCCTGGGATTCTCCAGGCAAGAATACTGGAGCGGGTTGCCATTTCCTCCTCCAATTCATGAAAGTGAAAAGTGAAAGTGGAGTGGGGTGCCATTGCCTTCTCCGACTGAGAGATCTAGGAAACACCAAATTCAGTGGTTCTCAAAGTGTGGTCCTGGCACTAGCTCAGCAACATCACCTGGGAACCTGTAAGAAACACAAAATCTCAGGCCTCACCTTAGACTTTTTAAACCAGAAACTCTGGGAATGAGGTCCGGTTGATATGTGTCTTTAAAAGTCCTCCAGGTGATTCTGATGCCCACTTGAATTTTAAAATTACTAATATAATTCAAGAACAGATAAACCCATCAGGAAGATAGATCAGGCAAAACAAAACCCAAGGAGCTTTCACAGAAAAAAAACGAAAACATACTTACAGCAACTATTTCCAACTATGAGCATGGCTGTCATTCTCAGAGCCGGCTTTAGAATCAAAGGCAAAACATGAGGGATTCCATAGAGTCAAGTAGACAACCTGTTTTCTAGGGTGATTTTAATTGGAGGCAAACATTCAAATATTCATTTATATGAGGATATTTTTCAAAGTGGGCACAGTTTCATAACCAGCTAGCAGCCTAGAAGAGATTGAAAAGGATCCTGGCAGTTTATCTGGTGGTGCTATTTGTCTGCTTTTAACATTTATAAAAAGTCTACTCCTCAGTCACATCACTTTACTCTCATTAACGTATACTTTCAGATTACTAAACACTTAATAATCGAAGAAAGAGGCTCTTCTGTATCCTATAATGCATTCAGTTTTTTCAGCTAATGGATAAATTTCCACCCCACCTTCCAAGTGTTCAATTGTCAAAAGAAGCATTTCAACTTCACTTTGGTTTGCAACAACCAATCCTGCAGTTAGCTCATGCTCAGTTCTCCTAAACTAGGGGTAGCCTAGACACAGGTCAAGACTATATGATTTTTATGTTCAGGAGTTGATTACACTAGTTAAGAGAGAGGCACTTAAGTAAAGTGCACTATATTATAGTATCTGTCTTTATGATACAGGGAAAACCAACATTTAATACCTGTAGTCCTGTTATAAGTTAATCAAATTATTAATATCAGAATGCATGTTAAAAGTAGGTCACTGAGTACATGCCGAGACCCTTCATCCTCCCCGCTTGTCTGTTCCGCAGGTCACACAATGCTGTGTTATGAAAACTACCCTTTAAACCTGATGAAATATTTAAGACATGTGTCCTGATAGTGTTATGTAAGCAAATACCAAGAAGAGTGCAGCCATTAGTGAACCTGATCAGGTCCAGTCTCCAAGGATGAGGAAAATAATCCAACGATGACTGTGGACCTGACCTGCATGGAGAAATTCCAAAGTGTGGACTCTTGCAAGTTCAGAGCCCAAACATGCCAGGCCCTTCTTGAAAAGTGATTCTTTAACTGACTCTTGGTCATTTAATTAGATTCAAGCAGCACTGAACCTAGGTAACTTTACTTAAGAGAGAATAAATATTTATGCCTATAGCACTGAAACCATAAATCACACTAAATGAAACTTTGAGGATTGCAGGATCAGATAATTTTATAAGACCTTCTTCTCACTGGTGAACTTCCTCCTTGATTCAGTCCCTTGGCTGGATTAAGGACAATTCCTAAGTCTATAACATAGAACCTAACTACTGTCATGATTCCCTGACCCCAATTCCTAGTGCCATCGGAGCTCCATCACTATCTTAGTCCATTGTATCCCAGTCCCTCACTCAGTGCCTAGATGTGCTCTATAACAATTTATTTGTGCATTAATAAATGGATACGCAAATATACAAATATGCAAATATGCAGATAGGCAAAGGGTTCCTTCTTCTCCTTCCCCATCCCAGGCCAGCGTGATGCCATAGAGCCCCTGTAGAGATTTTGTATGCCTACACTCCCTTCTCTAATCCCCAGTTCTAATTATTTGGCAAACCCTGATTACTTTGCCTTCATAATAAAACTTGAATCTACCTCCTCTTCACCATGCCCACTTGCCTCCTGCAGAACTCCAGCTTCTCTGAGCAGGGTCACTGCGATGCCCTGCTAACTGGCCTTCTCTGCTTCCATCCATGTCCTTGCATGACCCCAATTGCCAACCTACTTCCTTTTTAAAGCACAGATTGCCTCTGCCCTTCCTTCATGCATGCAGATACACACACACATACATACTCACACACACACTCCTGCCCCAACTCCTACACCTCCAACAGTTCTTCACTGTGAAATAAGCCAAGTCCAGATTTAGTAATTTGATGCACCCAGATAGGGTTCCCCAGTGTCACTTTAAACTACCCTTTCCTTCTATCTTTCCACATCCTCCTCCCCACCCCCACAGGGCTCACATCACCTTTCCCCACACAGAGTCTGAACCTTCTCCTAGATGACCATGCAGACAGTTCCCTCTGCTAGGAATCCTTCCCCTCCAGCTCGAGGGAGCCTGCCCAGCTCACTCCTCCTCTGAGCCCCAGCTGCTCCTGCCATGCCTCCACAAAGCCTTTCCCAGATGCTGCAGCTAGAGTATACCCACCCCACTACCCTGCTCTCACTGCTTTCGTCTTATTCTGATCACAGTGCACTGTGCCTCATATCAATATTTACATGTGCTGTCTCTCCCACTAGATGATGGCATTATCAGTATCATGTTTTACTCCTTTCTATAATCCCATATGGCTTGGTACTCAGTTAATTAGCATGGAGGCAGAGCTGGGAAATGTGTTTGCATATATGCCATGACTTCTACATAGTGTCAGAGATAAACACATTCTCTCTCTCTCTCATGCACACACACACACTCATGCACACATTTGGCCCCAAATCAAAATAAAAATTTTACCTTCAACTCTGATATCCACATATCAGAATATTTTGTCAAATGATGTGCAGCCCATGGCCTTAATTTTTCTCATGTAACTTCCTCAGGCAATTAATAAATTAGTCACAGGAAGAACATAAAACTTGCAAGCTCCCTGAAAAGCATGCAGAGATGGAAATGCACAGCACAGCTCCTCATTGTGTCCCTGGTGAAGGGCGCGACTCCGAGTTGAGCCTGTTACAGGGAAGGACTGACTCCATGTTGAATCTGTTTCTTTTACTTTAACTTTTGCTTCAGGTTGCCTTTGTTCACTAAAAGGATACTGTCTTAGCATAATTTCCTGCCTCAGGGAAAGCTGCTCCTCTGCCTAAATATTAAACCAAAAGGCTTTTGTTCACTTCCCTGTCCACCTGTGGGTGGCTACAGGAAGGAAGAAATTAACACATTCCTCCCCTCCCTGAGGCCTGCCATTCTAGGAGATATTTGTAAGATTAGTGGCCATTTTTACTGCCTCACCTACTACCCCCCCCCTCAGTTCTATAAAAGAACCTGGCATCCAGACTCTAATAAGACAGTTATTTACAGACATTTGTTGCTGTTGTGCAGTCGCTCAGCCATGTTCCACTCTTTGTGACCCCGTGGATTGCAGCACACCAGGTTCCCGTTGTTCACCATCTCCCAGAGTTTGCTCACACTCAGGTTAATTGAGTCAATGATGCCATCTAACCAACTCACTCTCTGTCACCGCCTTCTCCTGCCCTCAGTCTTTCCCAGAATCAGGGTCTTTTCCAATGAGTCAGCTCTTCACATCAGGTGGCCAAAGTACTGGAGCTTCAGCTTCAGCATCAAGGAATATTCAGGGTTGGTTTTGTCTGCCATATTCTTGGTTAGCCGGTTTTCCAAAGAAAGTTGTATTCCTTGCCTCAACACCTCATCTCTCAGATTTATTGTCCTGTCCTGCAGTGTGCAGACACAGCTTGTAGTTGGTAACACTTCTTCCAGTCAAATTGGGTTTCCAGGTTTGCATTTCAACCCCAACCGTGATTTCATATCTTTGATTCAGTGAGTGGTTTTCTCCCAAATCAGCCATTTTCTGATTCCTACCCAACAGCTGGCCTCGGTATAACAATCTTTGCCAGATTAGCCATGAATTGTTCAAGTTGGGAAGAGTTTCCTAAGTCTCCCCTTAGGTTGACCCTCTTGAATTCCCACAGATGTGGCTGCAGAGCCCTGCTCAGAGCAGACTACCAACATGCCCTTGTGATCTGGACATCCTAATCTGTTTACCAATGAGCAAGTACAAACATTTGTCTACATTTCCCTCAATTTAGCAAATAAACTCTTCATTCTAGACGCTGAGCAAACCTCCAAGGTGATAAACTGCAGAAATGTGATTAAAACACCCCAAAAATTACATTAAAACCCACTGAGTAAACATGACATTCAGTCTAAAGGAAAGAAATAGACACTGGAGAGCTGAGTATGGAATTTTAAAATTACTAAATATAAGACTGAAAATATTTATTTTCATATTTTTCCTACTCCTATTTTTGAGGTGGAGAAAATTATTTTTCTTCCAGACCATTTCCTCTGTAGAGCTTGTGCTTGGCAACCAGAACAGTTCTAATCCTTTGATTGGTAAGAGCTGTTGAAGAGAATGTGTTTAATTAAAATCCTATTTTCTGGAAATAAATATGCTAGTTAGCTGCTATTCACAGCTCTTCAACTTCTCTCATCAGTGGTGGTAGAAGTTAAAGAAGGTGTGGACTTGGTTCACCCCAGATTCCAAGTAGGAAGAAGTCTTCTTGGACATAGTCCCAGGTTTTTCTTTTATTGGTTCTTTCAGTCAACCTACAAGCCCAAGTTCCTGGAATCAGGGTGACATTTATTCATTTATTAAGTCAATCAACATAGTTCAACTGAGCTAAAATTTTAAAAGCATAGGAATCGTAATGTGGAGGTCATGCCTCAATTCACAGGCCATACATGAGGATGGATAGGTAGCAGGAGAAGAGGCTGAGAGGTGACATTACAGAGATGAACCCAGTGCTGCAGCCCTGAAGAGGCATGGCAATCTGCCTGCTAGGCTTCACACAAGTCAGGGAGGCTTGAGTAGAGGTGACCTGCATGGAGACTCCACTTGGCCACAGAGTCCAAAGCAGTAGAATTTATGATAGAAGTTGAACTCTGGATATTGGCGTGTGAAATGAAGACTTTATAGGTCATGACTTAACAACAGCAAAACTTTGGTTTTTTTTTCAGTTTAAAAACATAGATATATTTGTTTAATCATTCTGAGGGGATAAAATCAGTAATACAAAAGTGCATGAACAATCATTGAGGCTCCAGCAAAAAAAGTTTCTGAAGCATAGCTTTAGGCTTTTGTTTTCCACTGTAACAGATTATGGGGCGTCACTGATGGCTCAAATGGTAAAGAATCTGCCTGTCAGTGCAAGAGATGCAAGAGACACAGGTTTGATTCCTGGGGTGGGGAGATCCTCTGGAATGGGAAACGGCACCCCACTTCAATACTCATGCCTGGAAAATCCCATGGGCAGAGGAGCCTGGTGGGCTACAGTCCATGGGGTCACACAGAGTTGGGCACAACTGAGTTACTGAGCAAACACATACACACACACACCTGTGACAGATTATAGTTTCTAAAAGTGACAACAGCATGTCCTGTTCCAAATACCCCTCTGCAACGTGATCTTGGCCATCTCTAATTAAGAAGAGGCGTCTTTATCTACAATCCTTGAATGCAGATAAGCCCTGGGACTGCTTTCACCAGCAGAACTGCACTGAAGTAACCTGAGGTTGTTCCAAGCGTAGGACTTCACTGGCTTGGTTTCTTTCACATCTTACCTTTTGAAAGCCAACCCCCATGTAAGAAGTGTGACTCTCCAAGAGCCCACCACATCATGAAAAGGTCAAAGCCACATCCAGTTGGAGAGACCCTGGAGGATAAGATGCCAGAGGAAAGAGAAAGAAGGAGAGAAAAAGAGAAAGAGAGAGGAAAAAGAAGATAGAAGAGGAGGAGAAGGAGGGGTGGGGAGAGGCCCAGGGTTCCACCCATGAGTGAAGACGCCATCTTGGAAAAGATCCTTCAGCCCCAGCAGCCCCAGCTGACTTCATGTAGCTCAGAGATGAATGGCCCAGCCAGTCCTTTTCTGAACGCTAACTCACAAAACTGTGGAGCAAAATAAAATGGTCGGTTTAAGCCACGAGGTTCAGGGATCGATTACTGAAATACAGAGGTTCTGAGGTGGGTATATGATGCTCAGGGAAACAGAATCCTGACATGACTTAGGTTATCATCTTGTGAGCCCATAAACATCGAGATAAAAGAAAACTCAAGTCCCTCTGTGTTCTCTACTGTTTCGTGTGTGCTTCCATTCCACTCTGGGACTGATCGCCTCCCTTTATGTAGGTCAGCGGCAAATAATACAACAATTTGTAACATTCCTTCCTAATGTGTAAATGATCTTTTGTGGAAGCTACTTGGGTATTGTCTTCCCAGTATCTAACCTCGAAATAAAGGAGCTGTTTAAGTGTTAGCCTGTCAAACAATGGAGAAAACCCTTTTTGTTCATTTTCATCTTTGCCATAAACTCCAAAGATATACTTGCACACAGATTAATAGCAACTTGGGTATTCATCGCTCATGTGACCCCAGAAGCATGATTACCTGCTTTGAAGGCTTTTAAAATCTCCCAGAGAACACTGTTATATTTCACTGCCCTGCAGGGAAAGAGTCACAAGTTTTTATGCACGGTTAATATGAAAGAGGAAAAAAATCAGCTAAGGGCATTAAGTTTTACATTAAGTGGGGACTAGTTTCCTTTTAGAAATAGAGGAATAAGTTAGAATTACTTGCTGTGTGACTATGGGTCCACACCTCCCACCAAACACTGAGGTGCTCCCCAGAGCTTTCCAAAATGCAATGAAATCACTCCAAATGCGAGGAAGGTGGGAACACAGACCAAATAGTTCAGCCTTCTGTCTTCTTTCCCTGCCCCCATCCAGCCCCAGCCCTAGCCCCAGCTTTGAGTCCTGGATTCAAGGAGTCTGATTTCACTCCTCTTGGAAATTAGCAAATGGCAAGACTGACCAAAAAACTTGTCATCAGGCAGGACCTTTGTGAAATGGCTCTCTAATTAGCCATTTCATATTTTTGTTATTTCTTTTGCGATTCATGTTAAAAATATGTTCCACGGATGCCAGCCTGCTAGGACCCAAGGAGACCTTGTCACTCAGCAATAACTCAGTGCAATAATAAATAAGCACCTCAGCAGCCCCACCGCTCACACCAGCACTTCCCCTCAGGCCCTCAGGCTAGGGCGCTGGGCTCCCCACACAAGTCACCATGTTCTGTGGGGGACACGAGTGGTCACCACAAACAAGGAGGGCACCCTGCCCTCCTAGGAGCCTGCTCTCGCCAAAAACAGAACTCCCGAATAGTCTCCCGAATCAGAGGTCACCCAAGGACTGGGTGTAAAAAGCTGTCCTGTCTGACACACCGTTATCACAAGCAGCATACCTCTTGAGTGAAATTTCAGGAACAGAGGTTCCTAAGGGAAAGATGCCATTTCATCCACTAAAGCCAGATCAGCTGGAACTGGGAGGCAACAGCTTACATGTGCGGAACAGCTTGGACCAGGACCTTGTGTTCCGTCAGATTTTAGGTGGGGTCCCCTCGCAGGTTCTCGCCAAGATTTCAGCCGGGTCCTCGCCCCACCCTGGCCCATATTCATCGTCCTCACTGAGCATCTCAGGAAAGAAACAGTAACTTCCCCTCAGAGGCTCACCCTTCCTCATCTGTGTTAGAAAAACAGTAGGGAACTATCAAAATATGACAGAGGAAGATGTTATTCAGGCTACCCTGGGCTGGAGTCATCATGCTTATGATGGTAAGCCAGCTGTGGCCTGACACATCAGGCAGTTCGTCAGTGGAGGTGACAGAGGTAGAAAGCAAGGAGGCAGGGAGAATTCAGCCTGCTTACCCTCCCCATTGAAGTCTGGAACTTCACTTAGGGACAAGTTTTAATCCATCCTATCACTGCATAACAAAGAAATGAGAAAATTGCATAACAGGATCAGAATTTACATTCAATCAGGGACACTTAGAAACATCTTATTCTTTCTAGAACTTTCTGCACACAAGGAACAGAGCTCTGATGAGAGATTATCACTTCCCTTATTTTCTGTACCCTTCTTGGCACAACATCACCCACCCTAGGGAGTGGGTCTTGGATGCCCTTTACTTCATAGATTGGTAGATAAGGTCAATCTTCTGATCAAGCAACCATAGATGAATGGCTACAGAGACCACCACTGAAAACTCACCTCTCCTGTGACAGGCAATGAGCAGAAAGGGGAGAGTGGAGGAAGGCAGCTCTGTTATTCCTCCACAGCTCTGGGGGATGAGACAAAAAATAAAGGCAATTAGTGAAATATTCTAGCCATCCAGTTTTCTTTTAGTTTTCTTGATTTTTTTAAGTAATCATTGTGTGACTTGGACATTTACAAAACATCAGCTCTTTCAAAAAGTCCCTTATATCTATCATGTATCATTTCTAAATAAAAAACAGGTTTTGTTTTTTTTTTAACTTTCCTTAAACTTCATCAGTGCTGCCTGGATAACAAGAAAATTGATTTTAGAAATAGATTTTTTTCTTATATCACTATGTGGTTTCACTGGAATCTTAAATTGTCAGTATTTTCTGATCCTTTGGGGAAAGTTTGCTGAGTGTGCTGCTCTCTGTACAGGCATATTGATTCCCAGACTAACAAGGAAGGCTAGCAGAACTCATGCATTCCATGATTTCTTTTCTCAACACTCCAAATATTAAAGAAATTGAATTTACTTAAGAACTATAGACCTTCAGGAGAAGATCCTTGGAATAATCTAGGAACCTAAACGGAATAATGATGTGGCTACAAAAAGCCTCTTGATTGTTCACATGGGGTTTTTCAAACTGTCCTTTTTGGGGAGAGATGAAACACAAAGTCACTGTTTTAAAATTGTATTTCATACCAAAAAAGACCTGAAAACAACATAAGTGGTTAATTATGAAAAGTTCATTGAATTCCTTTTAATATATTTATATGGTATAATGCTCAAAAGCCTTTTAAAATGGCAATGATTTCTGTTTTTGTCCATAGCAAAGAATGCTCATGATACATTGTTAAGTGAAAACGTAGATTAGATTGTAAAACAGAATGCATATTTTGATGATTTAAAGGGATGTGTAGAGCCACAGAAAAATGTCTGGACAAACATATGTCAAAATAGTGTTAAAAAAAAAAATAGTGTTAAATGTCTAGGTAGCAGCTCTTATTCCTGAGTTTTGAGTGGAATGATCAGGGTTATTTACTCTCTTCTTTACACTTTTATTTATGGTGTGACTTTATTTTAACTCAGAATATCTATTACCTTGTAGTAAAAATTATATTTTCAATTAAAATGTTTCCTTAAAACGTGGATTCTTAACACATTTCTAAACTGTGTTAACTTATTCTGTCTTTCAACACTGAAGAGTCTGGGCTGGCTAGGAAGGTGTCTGCCCTCAGACACTTTTACAGGGGAAGGCAGGGCAGACAAATCTATAGGTGATAAAGAGAGATTCAAGAGATAAGGCTGGCAAGAAGCAGTGAACAGACCACATATCCTGGGGTATTTTAAAATTTTCTACCTAAACAGTTTTTGGAACTATTATAAAACATTTTATTAATTTAGGTCCTACGGATTCAGAATTTGTAAAAAGTCTTTTGGAACTGAGTGGAAGTTATCTTTTGAAAGTTATTTATTAAGAAAGACATTAAACAACAAGTAATTCTTTAACTTTTTAAAAAGAGCCACTTGGACTGTGTCTTTCAGGAGACAAACCACATCCTTCTTAATTTTTAAGTAAGCCCATTCTGTGCAGTATAAGACATTGTAGGTGCTCAACAAAAGGGTTTTATTATTATATTACATACTGCAGTAATGTAATGTACTCACAGTACATTCCTTACATGCAAATAAGGCTGTTCCTTATAAATGGAAGTTATGAATAGCCATTTTGTCAAACTCATTTGGATGAAACACTGCAAAAAAAGTGTTGTTTTTTTTTAATACCAAAAAGTAATACAACTGCATTCTCTTCAGGCTTTGAACTAAATTTCTTACCCTGATTAACCTACAAGATTAACGGGTTATATAACTTTAGATTTGACTAACAAAATTTAAACTAGTAGAAAAACATCAATGAATAGTAGTCAAATACATTTCACCTGAAAATGCAGATTCTTTTCCATATTTTGCTTCTTTTGACTGCTTACTATTTGATTAGAATACATTACCATTTTCTTTTCATCCCAATCAAATCAAATAATTCTCATTTGAAATGTCATTTTCCTGCAAAGTATTCTTATCGTGCACAGCACCGTAACTGCTGTTGTTTGCTGCTGTCATTGAATTATACTCATTTCAAATTTGCAAATAAAGAATATTGGGATGCAACAAAAAGTGAGATGTTATTCACAATTTCATTGTTAGCCAACAGTGATGATATTCAAAGAGAAAGAAAAGTTGTGTGTGTGTGTGTGTGTGTGTGTATGTGTGTGTGGCACACAGAATAAGCCATAGAATAGAAACATTACATCTGAACAATAATGAAACAGAATAGTCTTCTATTAACTGGGACCAATGCTGAAAAAGAAAGGAGAGATTTACTTCCCTAAAGAACATCCTTCTTTAAATTCATTGTGAATAAGATACTGGAAAAGAACCTGTAACATCCCAAAGCAGAGGGTTCCGCCTCCCCAGTGCGTCTTCTTCCTTACCCCCAGTGTCGCCGTCTTGCCTGCCCCCTTTGCCTTCACCCACACACTCACATACACACATACAGCATTACAGTGGCTAGGAAATTAGCAACACGTAACAAACAGGAAAATTTTTTTAAAATTGAAGATATTCACACACTTAACTCTGAAGAATAGTCTGAAATGAGGCAACAGAAAAATCTAGATTCAGACCTCTGGCTGAAGCAGGGGGGCTTTTCCAGGCTTCATTATGTGAAGTCAGAGGTCTGTCATCTTCTGTGAAACACTAAACATCCAGTGGGGTAACTACTCCCATCTTGATTCTAGATTTAGACAAACAATTGAAGAGGAATGCAGTCCTTCTTGAAGAATCATAAATGGAACAGGGGGACCAAAAATGCCCTTTCCAACATAAATCTTCTATTTTTGTTGTTAAATAAAGTTCATATTGCTAACTAAACATTCAGTTCAGTTCAGTTAGAGAAAGATTAATCCCCAAATTCTGATCAATTTGTATTTATCAGAAAATTCTGTAAAATTGAACTTATATTACATTCTAATTTTGTTTAAAAGCATGAATATTTTCTTTTTTTTTTTTTTAATTAAAAGAAAATTAGCATCATCAAGTCAAGAAATTCCTGCATTAACACTCATTGTCCCCAAACGTTTCCTTAGGGTAGAACACCATTTCTTTGTATTTGAGTTCATTTTTTTTGGATGGGGGAAGAAAGGGTGAGATTCTGATGTAAGAGAAAGGCGTGCTTTCCAGAGGCTTTCTGCCACGCTTTAGGGCAGCTTACTTTAAAATGTATGTGGGAGAGGTTTCTAGACTCTGCCTTTCCACACCTAATAATTCACCCTTCAAGCGTTCATGCCTGTACTTATCAGGGTTGGGAACGATTTTTTCATTATTATTTAAAAGTCTTCCTTGCAGTTACTTCCTCTGAAACAGACCACCTCTTTCATTAGGAGTATTTATGGGAAATAATATATTTGTACAGTTGAAAGCATCACCTGTTTTGCTAAGTTAGTTCTTGTCTGAATGCAAATAGACTGTTAGAGGGTTTACTCAATAACACTTGCTAACGGAAAGTACTAATCAAAACTTTTCTACAGCAGTAAATTTTTATATTTTTTAACCACTGGATTCCAATTAAATGTATTCAATATAGCAAGCTTTGATTTAAAAAAAAATTTAAGAGATTATGTATACAGCACTGTGGAAAACAAGGCAGGCTAGGTATGCAGGCACTTGTACATTTTTAATAGAAGTCTTTACCTGAAGGGAAAACCCAATAAAGTGCACCCTATAATGTACTGTGGACTCTGTTGATTTACCTGGGTTACCCCGTCAGCAGAAATCAACTTAACCAGGTACACACTATGCTTATATATTTAGTGCATATAAAAATGCATATAAAAGATTCTTTTTCTTTTTAAAAGAAGTACTGAATTTCATTAGGGCACAACTTTTTCTTTGAAAAAGTTCTTTGTTAACCATGGGATATACTGATTGCAAATAAAGGAAATTATGGCACTATGCTGATGTTTATAAAGGGAGGGAAAAATTCTTAGCGTGAGCCCACAATTTCAAAAAAAACAACAAAAGCATAAATGCAAGGTTTGGCCTTACTCGAATATACATTAGCAACATCGTTCAAAGAATCTTATTGATTTCACTGATACATAAATATTTTCCTAAATGACTCAAATGATATTATTTTATTTAAGTCTGTGAGGAAAGGTCTGGGAGTAGATGACTGAAAATCATTTGAGTTTTGGGCAGGTGGGGAGATTGCAATTTTTTTCTCATCTGAGGATATTTAAACACAACATCTTTGCACATTTCCTGTAAAAATTTCACAGACCTTTCCTATGTAGTTTCTTTCCCCTATATTTCAGTTTCAGGATTAGTCGCAGTCTTAAAAAAATATTTAATTCTCTTTGCTCTGTGACATGGCTTAATGAATCTAGGTTGAGTTTCTTTAGGAAACATAAGAAGCTTCTTGACAACTGAGAAGTCTCCCAGACACTCATTCCTGTCAGACTTTTCCAAAACCACACATAAGCTGAGGCCACAAGGTGCCTACATCAGACAAGAAAAGAAGGCCGCGGTTTCCCACCCTGACCTCGGTTATGTTTGAGTGAGAAATGTGTTTATTGCTCAGTCTCGCTGAGTGTTTAAATGTCCCTATTGTGCGAATTATGAGTGCTTTGAGTGCAAATTATGAGTGCAGCAGCCACCCTTTATAATTTTCAACTGTCTGATCTACTGTTTGTCCTTGTTCACCATCCACCTTTGAGAGTCGCAAAAAGCCAGGCCCGTTATTATTTTTAATAATGCTGTTGTATTAAAACCTTGGTTGACGTCCTCTAGCGATTTTTCTTTCCCTCAAAATCTATATTGCTTTTAAAAGCATTTCATTAAGGCTGTGTTTTTAAGGGGGAAAGAGAAAGGAGAGACGGGTGGCATTAGTCAGCTGCGGCAAACATCCTTTTTAATCCTAAGATTAAAGATAGAAGCTACAGGAAAGAACTGCCTCTTTGCCGTGGGCCCTGACTTTTAGCTGGGGTTGCCCGGCTGGTGAGAGCTGCTGTTCCGCCAGAGGCATGCATATCCCGCTGCAGCTCTCCATCCGCAGGCGCCGGGCTGTGCACCACGCGGGGCCGCCTGGCTGCGCCCAGGACGGTCCGTGCGCACCCATGGGACAGGAACGGACGCCAGGTGCCTTCTTCTCGGGACAGCGGGCCTTCCGACGCCCGGAGCACCGAGACATTTTGCCCGCGCGTTGGTTTGACAAGTGAGGCAGGAGACATCTGCGGTCCTGCCTTCCTTGTCCGGGCGCCGCGACCTCTCTCCCTTGCAAGCCCACCCTCCCATCCCTCACAAAGGAAAGTGAATCTATTCGCTCTCCTTCCTCCCAGGAGTCTCGTGTGCTCCTCTCTAAAAGGTGTACCTAAGTGTGGCAGTCTTGGTAGGGGTCCCGCGGAAGGACAGGTACTCCTGCCAGAGGTCGCCGCCCCAGAGTCGCCCGGGTCGCAGCTTGGGAGCCTTGGGGCATTTTCCTCAGCTCGCGCGCCCTCTGGCGGCCCTGAGGAGAATTCACTCGGCGCGGAGCGGGGTCGAGGGGACCTTCGGGGAAAGAAACGTTGCAAAGTGGGCGCGCTTCTGGTGGGCCGGCCGGCCACCTTCTTAAGACGTATGACTGGGCTCTTGCTCAGTGTGGCAAAGTGACAGAACCAAAGGTCATGGCTTCCCGGGGCTATATGTTAGTCACTACGGAACTTCCCCAAACAGACAATCCTGGGACCCCAGATTTAAAAAGGAGAGCAAAAGATCCCACCATTTCTGGCTCCCCCATCTCCCTACCCGCCCCATGCCCCCAGCTCCACCTAAACACGCACACACACACCTATTTCCTTCACTCATCCGCAGGATCTCCCAACACATTCTTAAACCCGTATGTTAGCTTTTTTGATGTCAGTTTGGCTAAGCTAAAGTCCCTGTTATTCCAGCGGGCACTAATCTAGGCGTGACTGAGTAGGAGGTTTGCAGACGTCATTAAAGTCACTAATGGATCTTCCCTGGAGCTCATATGGTAAAGAATCTGCCTGCAATGCAGGAGACCCGGGTTCGATCCCTGGGTCAGGAAGAGCCTCTGGGGAAGGGAATGGCAACCCACTCCAGTATTCTTGCCTGGAGAATCCCGTGGACAGAGGAGCCTGGCGGGCCACAGTCCATGGGGTCACAAAGAGTCGGACACGACTGAGTGGCTAACACTACTGTTACTACTACTAAAGTCACTAATGGGTTGGCCTTAAATAATAAACAGTCTAGGTGGGCCTGGCTTAATCACTGGGAAGCCCTTAAAAGCAAGGCCAAGACTCCCTAGAGAGAGAGACAGAGACAGAGACATGGAGAAGAAATGTCTCCTGCGGACAAGTGCTTCAGTCATGCCTACACAGCCCCACTCTGCTTGTGATCTTCTCTTCTTGATTGATGCCCTACAAATTTTGGAATTGCTCTGCCGGCTCCCACAGTAGTATAAGCTGATTCCTCATAATAAATCTCTTGATATATAAATGTATTGGTTCTGTGCTTGGTTGAATCCCAGATGATACAAATCACATGGCCCAAATGAGAAAAAAAAGTACCCGGGATATTCACAGTGCCAGAAAATTCCACCCCAGTTCCTCCCAACTGTCATCTAATAGACTGTTTCTGGAAATCTATTGGTGGTAGAGACAAGGTACTGTACTCTGGAGATGTGATCAAGAACAGAACTAGCAAAGTTTTTTCCCTTACTTGTGCAGCTCGCTCTCTCTCTCATACAATCTCTGTCTCTGTCTCTCTCTCTGTCTCTCTGTCTCTCTCTCTCTCTCTCTCACACACACACACACACACACACACACACACACACACACAAATCCAGCTCCATATAGCAACTTCGGTCTTTTCAAACCTGGACCAGAAGCTAGCTTTAATTAATGGTTTGTTGTGGGTACCCATGGCATGCTTGGAGCTATACATAAACCTAGTAGGAGGAGGACGCCAATGAGGAGAACCAGACAGCAGTCTTTGCCTGTAGGGCCCTCCATCTATCACTACAAAAGGTAAAATGCTCATTTATCCTATTGCCAAACATCCTGAGTCATCCGCCCCCACAGTGCGTTTTCTTTGCCCTTACTGTTTCTATATATGGCAAAGGGGTGACACTTACTGATAATGGATCAGAGCTGCAGAATGTTGGCAAAAGCAAACTCAACTCAGGCTGGGAAAAAGAAGGCTCCTCTCTAGATTCATCAGCAGAACCTCTGGTCCTAAGCCAAACTGAAAAGCCCAGTAAAAGACCTCATTCCTCCTCTAGCATCTCCTGCCCCTGCCTCAAGGCTCAATGCCTATCCCATGATGGCAGGAACCCAGTGCATTTCAATCCAACAAATGTTTAATGAGTACCTTCCATGCTACAAGTTTACTTCTAGAATCTTGTGTCCTGAAATAGCTTTTGTAATCACCATTGGCCTGCAAATGAATTGCTATATTTGCTGATAATTTCATGGATATCCTATTGACTTCTCTCTCTTTTTTTCTTTTTTTACCTTTTGGGTGATTTTCTCTTTGATATTCATACCTTCCCTTTGGTTGGGTCAGAACTCTTTGCTGATTTTACCTCCTGTTTGCTTCATCTCAGCCCTCTCTAGAAGGATTTCCTTCTCACCCTGTTATCGAGTCCAAGCGCATTCTTCCCACTGCACAACAGGCCAATAAATCCAAGAGATGCGGTGTTGAGGCAAGGAACTGACCAAGAAGATGGCAGACTAATGTGTCTAAATAACCATCTTATCAGGGTCTGGATGTCAGTTTCTTTTATAGAACTGAGAGGGAAAGGAAGTGAGGACCTAAAACAAAAAGGCCATTTACTCAATAGCCATGAGTTTGTATAAACACCAGGGGATACTGAAGGACAGGGAGGCTACACAGTTCATTGGGTCACAAAGACACAACAACAATCTTGCAAAATAGGAGGGGATGTGTTAATTTCTTCTTCTCTGCAGCCATTCACAGATAGGCAGAGTCAGATTGTCTTTCTGTGCCCGGAACAAAGGTACTTTGGTTTAACAGTCAGGCAGAAGGGCAGGGTTCTAGGCAGGCCATTATGTATGATTATAATAACGAAAGCAATGAAAAGCAAAGGTTAAAATCAAAGAAACAGATGCAACATGAAGACAGAATTGGCTCCTCCCTGCAACAATTCCACTTCTCATGATTATGAAGTAAGTGTATTCAAAACTCTGTACCAGTCACCTTGTTGTCTGAATCTATTTCCTCACCTCAAGAGATGAACCATATACTGATGATTCCATATCTCCATCTGGATGCATGCACCGCTCTCCTGAGTCCTTGTATTCTATTGCTGTGGACACTTTGGTATAACACGAGCACCAGTTTCCCAAAAGAACTCAGCATCTTCTTTCCTTCACTTCCAATCTGTTACCCATCCTGAAAGCCCTAGCTGAGTTAATGGTGTCGAGAATTATGTCTACCCAAAAGCACACTCTAGGAACTCAAGAGGCATTCCAGCTTTCCTCTTGCTTACTTTGTACATTCAGTTGGTAAGCTGAGCTTTATCAGTCCATTGCAGAATGTCTCTGGTCCCTGCTCCTCCTTCCCATATGTACTGGAAGTGCCTTAGTCTAAACCTTACAAAGTTCACATCAGGAACAAATAAGTCTTCTGATGATATCATTGCCTCCATGTCTTTGCTTTCTCCTCCATTCATTTTTCTAGAATGCAAATCCTCTTGTGACATTTTCCCATTTAAGAAGTGTCAGTAGTTTCCTAAAAGGCTTCCATGACCCTCTCCCTTCCCTCCCACATTCACCCCCGGCTAGCTGATGGGTAGCGCCCTTGTCTGTAGTCGCTGCATTGTAATCTCCCCCCATTGTGGCACTTTACACAGTATCATTGTCTTCTTTGATGCACTATTTCAAGGAGAGAAAAGTGCCAAAAATAATATGAAAAATACCAACATACTCACCACCCAAATTGAACAAATCTTTGATGTATTGATTCCAACACTTCTTTTTCAAAGAAATTAGCCATGATAAAAATAGTTGAGATCAATTTGTGACTCATCTAGCATCAAAGTCACTGCTGTTAAATAGTTTGGGGTTGATTTTTTTGCTTAGCTCTTACACTCAATTATTAACTTCCCAATGATGGTTTCCCTCTCTTGTTCATCTGTGAAACCCCAGGACTTGCCAGAGAGAAATAAAATAAAGGGACTGAGTAAACATTTGTTAAAAGATTGTATGCGTGGCTAGACCCACACTCATGAATCCTGTGGATCATTCCTCATTACAGTGAAATATTATCTCCTGAAAATTTACCAATTAATGTACAATGCTTTTAGGGGTATTTGATTCCACTAAGTTATCCCTGTTCTCCAGAGGCATTACCCTTAACTAGTGGCTCTCTATGTTGACTGCACGTTGGAATCCACTGGGGAGATATTAGAGGGCTAATATCTGGATTCCACCTCCAGCAACTCCTATTTAATGGGTGAGATACCTCCTAGGCAGTGAGTTGTTAAAAGCTCCTGGGTGCTTATAATATACAGATGAGGCTGAGAACCTCCATTACCTCCTACAAGGCATCATTATCATCAGCGTCATTATTATTACCAGTGTTGGCAATTGGTGAGTACTAAATGTATGCTATTTATGTACGTTATCTTACTCACCACAAGCTAAGTATTTTTATTATCCTCAGTTTACAGATGAAGAAAGTGACACTGAAAAGGGTTAAGTAACTTGCCCAAAGTCAAATAGCCCCTGGGCCATGCTGTTCTCACTGCATCACCAGTTCCCATCCCTTATTAGCTATGGCTCTTACAAAGCCCAGGATTAATAGAATTTCAAATACCCCTAAAGAAAGTCGTTGAAGCCTGGCATTACCAGTGCTCTCTAAAACCCTGAGCTTTCATTGCTAGCCTTGCTTCTTTCTTGAGTCATTTCCTGAAGTTGGCCATAAATTCTCTGCCTGAGCAGCTGCCAGAGACTCAAAAAATGGAGTCCATCCAACATCTGGCCGCCACACCCTCTTTGACTATAGGAAGGATTCCTCTCAATTACACATTTAGCACTCTGTTCCTGGCCTCCCCTCGTCATGCTGGATGGCTTTTTCCATTGCTGTCCATCTCTTGCTCTTTCTCTGTTGGATTGACATGATATTGCTCCCCAAATACACAAGACTTGCAATTCAAGACCACACTACTGCCTCTTTATTCTCCTGCTCGGTCTCTGTAAGGCAATCATAGAAGGAAAATACACATCCATATTTACTCTGTATACTGATTTCTTTATAGATGTAATATATGTGCTTTCATTAGTGTTCAATAGTGTCATCAATAGTGTTCCAACAACAACTTACTGTTGCTGTTGCTGTTCCAACAACAGCAATTTACTGTAGGAGAGACCAAGGCGCATTGTCTTGGAATTTGGGAACAAGATGGCTTGAAAGGATCTGGGAGATCAGCTAGTCTCTGTGCTGTCATTACAGAAGAACTCAAAATGGAAATCTGTGGCAGTGCCTCAATGGTTAAGCAGTGGACAGTGAGGAAACAAATGTGAAATCTGGGAGAAATGATCCTCCGTGTTATGCAGTCTATTAGCTGCAATAACATAGGAGACAATCATGGGGGTCATCGCAATGCAGTGAGCCTCGCACTCGCAGAGAACAGGTTGCTGTCGACTCTGTGTGGCAAAGTGGTAGATCAAAGCAATGAGCTCAAGAAAGAACTGGCCATTTTACACACAGAAAAGAAATGAAATACATTTCAGAAACTGGAGGCCTAATAAAGTTGATCAAGAGACTACTTCTGGATTCCTAATATTTCTGAGAAAACAGTCACACAAAAAAGACCCAAAGCAACTCATGGAAAAAATCAGACTAATGGTGTGGTCCTCAGTGAAACCTTTCTGTTGGATAAAAAATCTCAGGGTAAAGAGTCTATGAAAGGAGTAGCTTTCCCACCCAAAGCATAAAAGTACCATGAAGTTGAGACATGAAGGACCTCGGAGGTAAAAAAGCAAGGAAGGAAATAAAGATTATATCATTTCTCTTAAAGAGCAATGGGCATGATTGCTGGCTCATAGAATCAACTGGAAGCAGACAGAGGAGGAAACTGCTATTGGGTTGAAAGAGATTATTTGAAAGTTAATTTTCTGGAGCAGAAAATGGGCTGAAAAAGCCATGTATCTCTTTAACAGAGCATGTTCCTTAACACTCACTTCATACTGGACCAAGCAAAATAATAAAAAATGAAAGAAACTTCCAGAGGTGGAGCCAAAGACTTTGAAGAACCTGGACTCTGTTACTGACCAGATACTACAGTGTGTTTTACAATCTTCTCTTTTCCAGAAGGGAGGGTGCTTTGTGGTTGCCCTGACCCTGTACCACTCTCGTATATTGAGTGTAGAGAGGAGGGGAAGATAATTTGTCATTTTAGTTCACAGGTCTCCGGACCACGATGAGCTTCATCCTGACCCAATAGAGATGCTACATAGAGCATGTCATCTGGAGATCCAGGACTTAGAGCTGGATACAGTGACTAGGTGGGACTTTACATAATCTCCCTTGGACAGATATGACTTGTTTCATGCATGTTCAAGTACAGTCTGTTGTACAGACATTTTCTTCACCAAATAGTCATCCACTCCTCCATATTGCAAGCCCCCTTACAATAAGTCAGAGTCTCGTGGGCAGTTCTGTCTAATGGGCTACTGTGATCAGAAAGAGAGTTTTTTGTGTGAACTGCAAGCTCTCTTTTTGCCTGCTAGGAGACCAGAAAGCCATTTCCCGTCATGGCAGCATCATAGTATCAAAACAGTCTAGATAATGGAAATACCCCATGGAGAAGAGGTGCCCTAGAGAGTGGCTCAGCCTACATGAGAGTTTGTGTGAATAAAAACCTTTTGCTGTATTTAGTTACTGAGGCTTTGAGGGCATTTGTTACTGTAGCTTTTTTTGACCTAGCCTATCTAACATGATGGCTATGACTTGTGGTGTGTCATTCTGTTACCCACATGATTGTCAAGCCCAGACAGATTGACCCAATAATGGGCTGACCCTGAATGCCACTCCAAAAATCATTAACCAGCCACTAGGAATGGACTTACTGAGGGCCCAATACATAAATGTCAGTGTGTGAACCCTCTTTCATTCATTCACTCAATGGTGTTTACTGAGGTTCTACCATGTAGAAACAGACCCTGGAAATACAGTGCCCAAAGGTCTCATGGAGCTGACATCCTGGTTGCAGATAACCAAGGAAATCCAAAGAACAAATAAGATTATTTCAGAGAGTAGATAACTGCTACTAAGAAAATAATTGGGGCGATATGGTAGAAAGTGAGTGGGTGGTCAGAGAAGGTCTCTATGAGAAGGTGACAGTTAAGCTAAGACCCTAAGACCAGGAACCAGCCATGCAACGGTCTGGAGGTGGAACTTCCAGGCAGAGGGAACAGTGGCTACAAAGCTCAGAGTTGGATGAGTTCTTATTTGGTGCATTTGAGTTTTCAGTTGGACAGAAGTCCGATTTAGCTGGAATGTTATCAATCAAGGATACAGAGGATGGAATCAGAGAGTAAACAGGGGATCATCCAGGATCTTTAAAGACATCTCGAGGTGGCTGGATTTTATTTTAAGGACAGTGGGAAGCTGTTAGATGATTCAAAAGAGAGAAGTTTCAAGATTTGATTGGAGACTGATTGGTAGGAACCTGTGGCAGCAGCTCAGGCAAGAAAGGATGAAGCTGCAAAGGAGGTGGATGACTGTGGATATATTTTGGAGAAAAACAGCTCTTGCTGATAGTTTGAATGTTGCAAAGGAGAATAGGAGAGAAAGGAATAAAGGACAACTTCTAGGCTTTCAGCTTGAGTAACAAATAGTTCATTACCAGTCAATAGTGGTGCTATTTACGGAGCTGAGAAGACTTGGAGAAGCCCAGATTCAGGGCATTTGAAGAAAGTTCAAAATTCTCAGTTTGAGCTGCCGTGAGGCATTCACATGACGATAGGAGGGAAGCAGGTGGAGTTTCAGGGCAAGGTTTGGCCTGGAGATATAAATTTGGGGCCCATCAGTTTATAAATGTTATTTAAAGCCAGGGAACAGAATGAGATCACTTAGACAGAGTGTGTAAATACAGAAGAGGTCCCAAGTCTGGGGTCTGGGATCCAACATCTATCTCAAGGTCAGCAAGAAGAGGAGTCGTTCCTCCAGAATATTGAGACCTTTTCCACTCCAAAGGGCGGCTTGCTTTTTAAAAGATGTTCTAAGACATATAGATTTTCCCACATATCTTAGTAATAAATGTTACATCAGAGTCTCCTGTGAGTTTTAAGTCACATGTGTCACTGTGGGGAAGCAGCTGTGGGTTAGTAGAAAATGCATGCATGAAGCTGAGGGTCAGAAAACCCTGGAAGCTTTCAGCCACTTTGCCACTTACTAGCAATGTGATAAGTCACAGGTTTGGGTTGTCGTCAGAATCAAAGAAAGCAATGGATGTGAATATATTCTGAATGTTCGCAACTGCCCTGTCTCTTATACTAGCTTCTAGCCATATGTGGCTATTTAAACTGAAATCAAATAAATACTCAGTCCTTTAAGACTAAGAAGACATGATGAGTAACTACAATATGGGATCCTGGATTGGATCTTAGGACAGAAAAAACAGACTCTGGTAGAAAAAATTGGTGATAACTGAATAAAGCTTGTAGGTGAGTTCATAGTATTAAATCAAGGTTGATTTCTTCATGTTGACAAGTGTAATGGGTTATGTAAGTTGTTGATGTCAGGAGAAGCTGGGAGAAGGATATAATGAACTGTCTGTGTTCACACAATAAAAAGTTAAAGAAAACTCAGTTTCTCAGCCATGCCAGCCACATTGCAAGTAGCCATGAGTCATATCAATGTTGATTGTTGCCATCATGACAGAAAAGTCTACAGGAGAGTGATGCCTACAACAGTAAACAAATGTATGGTTTTACTAAATAGGGCACTGACCACAGCACTGTGCCTTAAAATGATTTCTGTGGGAGAAAGTCAATGGCTTCAATGGAAACATGGAAGCCATGTCTAGAAATGAAAATACAGTTTGCCCTCTTACACACAAATCAACTGTGTTATTTTAGACTAGCTTCTGTTTTCTCCAAAATGTGACAGGGTTAAACCAAATGATGTCTAAAGTACACTTCCCACCTAACTTGCAATGGATCATGAAGAATACAATGAGGGAATGGCTCATTATCTTGGTAGCCCATGGAGAAGACACTCCTGTGGCTAAATTTAAGTGTGCAGTGGGGGAGGGAAGCAGCAGATCCGCAATTCTCCCCAACCCCAGATCTGCTCCAGTAGCAGGTCATTCAGTCCCACTGATGGTGCAGGAAGGACTCTGAAACACACACCCCTTGACAGAGAGAGGCTATATTTGAAAGAGTGAAAACACACAGGGTTTTGATGAGTAAACAATAGAGAAGAATAAATAGGAAGTATTTTTCTTAATGTTAGAAGCCCCTTACTTCACTAGTTACTTTTTTGGTTCATGACTGCCAGTTTTAAAAAGTTAAATAATTCAGCTTAGACTACATAGGGATTTAGAAAACACTATTGACTAAGGAGTGAAAGTCACTCAGTCGTGTCTAACTCTTTGTGACTCCATGGACTGTAGCCCACCAGGCTCCTCTGTCCATGGGATTTTCCAGGCAAGAATACTGGAGTGGGTAGCCATTCCCTTCTCCTGGGGATCTTCTCAACCCAGGGATCAAACTCAGTCTCCCACATTGCAAGTGGATTCTTTACCATCTGAGCCACCAGGGAAGCCCAAGAATCCTGGAGTGGGTAGCCTATCCCTTCTCCAGGGGATCTTCCCAACCAAGGAATTGAACTGGGGTCTTCTGCACTGCAGGCGGATTCTTTACCAGCTGAGCTACCAGGAAAGCCCCTACAGACTAAGGAAGTTAGTGACTATTAATTTTTTTTTTCTATTCCTCATACTCCAGTGAGTAGTCACTAATAGTAATCTGCTGTCCTAAGGAAGCACTTTCCATCCAGAGACAAGACAAAGCATGGATATTAGCCCATTTATTTCTATGATGTTCATTGACATTAACATATAATACCCTAATCATTGATAATAAGGCATGGTCTGAAATTCTGAGCAACATGTATTTCCTTCTTTTCCTTGTTCTTCATTAAGTACACATCAGCGGAGATTCTTGGCTAAAAGGAAGAGAAAATTCTGGCAAATTTAAACCAAAAGCATAAATCATAAAGACATAAATCACCACACATCTCCTGGGAGACTTGCCATGGAATTCCATAATTTTCCCCAAGGAAACCAGAATGCCAATATGAAAGGGCAGCCACAATGGAACAATGCCACCCATAGAGCTCAACCCATTCATATGTTGTTTATTTTTTAATGCACATTCATTCATTTTGTAAATTAATCATAACCTAAATGCATAGATGTGGAATTTTATTACTTAAATTACTATTATACTTTTGCTCTCTGTGTTCATCAGATAAAGTATATGTGGTCGTTAATACTCATTGTCTTCAGTTAAACAGCAAATAAAGATTCTAGTGTATATGTGTATATGTGTGGATGCATGCACACAGGTCCAGTCACTCAGTCTTGTCCGACCCTTTGCAACCCCCCAAAGGGTCCTTCATCTCGAAACACTATATTTTCAATAGAACAAATTAGATATATGAACAAAGGAATAGATATCAGTATAATGTATTATTTGCCAAGGTTTAATAAATTTTGTTTTGATGTATTACTAAGTACTATTTAATAAAAAACTCTTGCTCGAATAATCATCTCTTAGGTTGAACAAATAAGTATTAAAAAAAAAAGCACTTTCTATCAATAACTTGATAATTGATAAACACTAACAGTGGAACATAAACTATGGCTGGAAGAAAGATGATGAGAGGATTTTGCTATTCTTTTCAAATGTACTCTTTTACCTTATGTGCATATGGAATCCAAGTTTTCACCTGTAATTTAATAGCTGATGCTTATAAACTGAGTTCTGTAAGAACCTTTAAGCATTTAATTCTGTCTTATCCAAGATGTGATATTATTTCTCTTTGCTACAATATTTGAGTTTATTTTCACAGCATGTTAGGGCAATAATAAAGAACAATGGCTTCATGACTTTCTCCATCTACACCCTTGCTACCATTCTATCCATCGGCCATTAGAAATGATTAGTTGTATTTGTTAAAAGCCAGACTACCATGGAACTACATTTTTTATGTGTCTTGAGATTAACAGAGTCTTCTTAAAAGAAATGCAAACAATTGTTGAATTCCAGAGGAAAGACTGAAAGCAGCCAGTGAGATTCCAGATTGTCACTGAGCATTAAGGTATATTTCTAAGGGAGGGGTGGCATTTTTTCCACACGCTTTTCTATAGATGTTTCAATCAGAACAGACCTAGGGAGCCACTGTTGGCCTTGAATTCCTTCTCCTGGGAGAGACAGGACTGTCAGTGACATTGAAGTCAATTGCAAAATTCTAACAATATAGAGACTAGATCAGGGATGTGACTCAAGCATGCTAAGCAGAGAGGACCCCCCCCCCCCCTTACATTGCAATGTCTTCTGAACCCTTTTAAGAAGCATGTCTTTAGTTTTGGAAATTACTCAAATATTTTTGACAGTGATTCCTCTGGAGGACTAACAGTAAAAGTCTATCAGATAACACATTGGCAAGGATTGCTGATTGCTAAACTATGCTGGTTCTTCTCCAAGACCCTAATAAAATCTGAGGAAGCACCCCTGAGAGGGAGTCTGTGCCATGAAGAACCTGATCCCAGGTCAGGTCAACCTGGCAGCCTTGGGATTATTGTCACAGTCAAGAGATGGCAAGGGTGCTGCAGGTGATCAGGCATAAAGGGGGAGATGAAAACAACCCAAAGAGAAAGGTGGATGACCAATAAGTCAGAGAGAAAACAGAATCAGGGGCAAGGCTCCCCAAAGCTCCTGGTTGCTGAATACCTTTCTATAGAAAACTGAGATTCCTCTTGGCTTAAAAAACACAGCCTTCCCTCACCAGGCCCAAGAGAACTTACCCAGAGAAGGCAGGAGAGCACCAACGGGTGAGCACTAAGATGAAACCCCCCCACATCTGGGGAAACCATTTGCATTCCCCTTAAACTGTTCCTCCACCAAGCATGCTGCTGCCTCAGGGCCTTTGAACTTGCTCTTCCTTCAGCCTGGGAGGCTGTTGCTCCAGGATTTACAAGGCTTCTCCCTTTCCTCATTCAAGTCACTACCCACCAAAGAGGTCTTCCTAACCAGCCTATCTAAAACAGCACTTCCAGTACTGTCTCCCTCTCATCCTCCTTTACTTTTCTGCCCACACTAGTACCAGCTTAAATATTTATTTTCAAATACAGAACTCAAGCTCCCTGAAGGCAGGAATTTATAGTGGTTTGTCCATTGTTATGTCCTTAACAAGATTTGTGGAAGAAATATCGTCAACCTCAGATATATGGATAACACCACTCTAATAGTAGAAATTGAAGAGGAACTGAAGAACCTCTTGATGAGGGTAAAAGAGGGGAGTGAAAAGGCTGGCTTGAAACTCAATATTAAAAAAACTAAGCTTATGGCATCCACTCCCATCACTTCATGGCAAGTAAGTATAAGGGGGAAAAGTGGAAGCAGAGATAGATTTTATTTTCTTGGGCTCTGAAATAACTGTGGATGACGACTGCAGCCATGAATTTAAAAGATGCTTGCTACTTGGAAGGAAAGCTATGACAAACCTAGACAGCTATTAAAAAGCAGAGATATCACTTTGCCAACAGAGTTTTTTAAGGTCATAGCTATGGTTTTTCCAGTAGTCATGTACAGATGTGAGAATTGGACCATAAAGAAGGCTGAGTGCCAAAGAATGGATGCTTTTGAATTGTGGTGCTGGAGAAGACTCTTGAGAGTCTCTTGGACAGCAAGAAGATCCAACCAGTCAACCCTAAAGAAAATCAACCCTGAATATTCTTTGAAAGGACTGATGCCGAAACTGAAGGTCCAATACTTTGGCCTGATAGGAAGAGCCAACTCATTGGAAAAGACCCTGATTCTGGGAAAGATGGAGGGCATGAGGAGAAGGGGAGGACAGAGGATGAGATGGTTGGATGGCATCACTGACTTGATGGACATCAGTTTGAGCAAACTCTGGGAAATAGGGAAGGACAGGGAGACCTGTCATGCTGCAGTCCATGGGGTCTCAAAGAGTCAGACATGCCTGAGCGACTGAACAACAGCAAAGCCAGAACGTCCCATTGGCAGAATAAATGAAAATGTACATGGTACCAACAGATGATTCCTGGCCAAAGGCTCCAAAAAGTAGTTTTTTCACAACGTAGCCTTCTTGAACTATCTTTCCAATGATCCCTGGATAGTCCCAAACTAATCTGCTGAACCCCATTATTCTCAAATAATAAAGGAACATTCTTCAATGATTAAAACTTTTCTGTGATTCTAAGATGGCAGATGGGGAAGAAACTCACCTGCTATCTTCCTTTGATAGGATCAGCTGTGCCTGATGAGGTTTTGTAATGAAAGGCTCTGGGTTTATTTGAGCAGGACAAGTCTAGAGGCCAAGTTCATTGCTAGCATTAATTATTAATATAATAAAGAAAACTAACAATTTTACTCTAGAGGCATGAGGCAGTTAGTGCTTTCTATGGGAGGGTCATTATCCCTGTGAGAAATAGCTTGGGAAAATAAAAAATGTTATTTTGTGTCAGACAGTTCAGTTCAGTTCAGTAACTCAGTCATGTCCAACTCTCTGCAACCCCATAGACTGCAGCATACCAGGCTTCCCTGTCCATCACCAACTCCTGGAGCTTGCTCAAACTCATGTCCATCAAGTCGGTGATGCCATCCAACCATTTCATCCTCTGTCGTCCCCTTCTCCTCCCACCTTCAATCTTTCCCAGCATCAGGGTCTCTTCTAAAATGAGTCAGTTCTTTGCATCAGGTGGCCAAAGTATTGGAGTTTCAGCTTCAGCATCAGTCCTTCCAATGAATATTCAGGACTGATTTCCTTTAGGATGGACTGGTTGGATCTCCTTGCAGTCCAAGTGACTCAAGAGTCTTCTCCAACACCACAGTTCAAGAGCATCAATTCTTCAGTGCTCCGCTTTCTTCATAGTCCAACTCTCACATCCAAACATGACTACTGGAAAATGTAAATTTATTTATTTGACTTTAAAGTTAATTGCTTTTAAAGCTATTTAAGTGATAAAAGGGCTCATCTTTAAAGTTTCTTCCTGCTTTGGTGAAACATTATCAAATAAATCTGGAAGACATAGTAGGCATGGTATAAAAGGAGGCAGAATTAAGATGTGAAAAGATGATTGTATCATGTGTGGTACATTTGCAACATTTAAAAATTGGTTTCTTAATATGGTCTCAGACATACTAATGTTTATGTGCTTATGATATTATTTCTCCAGAAAATGGGCTGAGTGTGGAGTTGTGGAGGCATGGGTAAGGAGACAATATAGTCCACACTCTCCTCTTAGTGGGGAGTCTCTCTGTCACCTGAAATCTCATGTGCAAATATAAAGATATAAAGAGCATGACAATTGTAGTCCGAACAATCCCCACAGTGATGTGTGCTTTCTGTGGTGTTTGGCTTCATTTTAGTTACTATTTAACATTTTCTTAATCTGTACTGCCTTTTATCTGACATCCTGGAACATTTCCCTGTTTCTTCTTTATTATTTCCTTCCCTACTAATGATGTTTCTGGAACTGAAGTATCCTCTTGATATGGGTTCTCTTCATTAACAGAGGGAGCACTGGGTTTGATTTATCTGTAAAAACCCTTGGGATGACTTTTGTGCTTAGATGTCAAAGAAATTCTCCATCTCCTTCTCAACCATTAATTTTATCATTATGGAAATAGCTTCCATAATTGATAAAACATTGTCAACTGAGTTTGACAGACTATTAAAACACTTCTGAAGATTTGTAATCTCCAGCTCCTGTCTCTTGGGGCTTGTTTAAAACGTTCACACCCATATTTATATTCTCTCTTAAATGTCAATGGAAAAAAATCTTTGTGATAAGGTCATTGTAATGCACACAGACAGTGATCAAGAATCATTTTCCCCCAGTCTCAGCCAAGTCATGTTATTATTAATAAAACAGGGTAAGTCATTCATCTTTTCCCACTAACTGAGAAAGTTGAAGCTTGGCCATGAAGAGGAAGAGGACCACCCTGTAAAAGGCATAGTCTGTTGTGAAGTCTGGGGTATCTATTTTTTTTAATTAAACATTTTAATTTGAAGTAACTGTAGATTCACATGAAGTTGTAAGAAATAACAGAGCTCCCATACACCCTGTACCTAGTTGCCCCTAAAAATAACATCTTGCAAAAACTATAGAACAATATTTCAATAAGATTATTGACACTGATATTATTCAGATTTATCAATTCACTTGTACTCATGTGTGTATGCATATTAAGTTCCATGCAATGTTATTGCATGTGCATTTATTTGTGTATCTGTCACCACAGTCAAGTTACAGAATGGTTTCAACACTAGTAGGATCCCCTGTGTTACTCTTTAATCTACTCTTTCCTTCTCCCTTCCCTGTAGGGAATCTATTTTTCTTCGAGCTTTTATGCATAATAAGGAGAAATCAAATTATGAAAATTAGTTTCCTTCAATGAAAGCATTTGAGCTTTTAGAAAAAGGTGTCTCCTTGTGGTGGATACAGCCAGAGCTTGATATCTAAAAACCTGGTTTCAGCCCCCACTCACCTACTTGGATGGGTAGATTTGTAAAGGGCCTACACAAATGTGTGTGTGCTTTGCATTCAAAGCAACAACAGTGATAAGAAATGAGGCGTTATGTATTAGTAAGCTTCATTTTTTGTTGTTGTTGCAAATGCCACTGATAATATTCCACTGAAACGATGAATTTTTAGATAAATCAAGAAATTACTTCCAGTCTCAGAGGTTTCTTGGAAAGTTTTTAGCATCCAAGATGTACAATTAGCTTCTAATTAGGATGAGAATCATATGACATTCTGGAATTTTATACTTAGATGAACATGGGTCATGAGAATTTTCCAAAATTCTTTTTGAAAGGCATGTGGGAAGTCAGCTCCAATTTTTTTCCTTTGTTGTAAGTTGAGATTTTTTTAAAATATGAACTCCCAGGCAGACACTTTCCATCTGCTACTGTAGGCATTTTTGCCCATCTGATATAAAATACCAGCAAGTAAGTCCTCAAAGCTAGCTCAATGGCTCAATAAAATATGGTCTTCTTGTCACCCTTGGTGCTTAAATCATTTGTTGTCAAACTAGGTGGCTTTCAGAGTTGACATTTACTGCTGTTTGCTGCAAAAGAGATTGTAGCCCCAAGGAGAGGGCCAGAACTGTCATTAAGCACTGCCAGCTATGAGAACAAAGTCCTTGGTTAATTTTTTTGTGATTCTGTTGCTGTCCTATGGTTCTTAAGACAGATGGTTTTTCAATGATGAATTTTCAACAAGAGACACTCAAGAAGTGTTTACCCAGTGGTCCCAATGGCCTCATGCATATACAGACACTCAAACCCATACAAGGAAACATTAAAAGAGCCTTTATCTTCCTTCGCTCGACCCCCCACCTCTTGCTCTCTTTCACTCAGTTCTTTTTCCAAAATCTGCACATTAGATCCAACACGAATAGACCACATACATATAAGGAATTCATATTAGTGGTAGGAACGAATTTAAAGGAAGCTTTCAAAGGTTCATAAAAGATGTATCAAATGCCCTATATGTTTATGGCACTATAGTAATTGCTTTGGTGGAAACCAAAATGAGTTTCTTCCCTCAAAATGGAGGAAGCTAGTATTTATCAAGCACTCCTTTGAGCCAAGCATTTTGTCTTTGTCATTTCCTGCCATTTTCATGATGACTCTGTGATACTATGGGGTTATGATTTTTCCACATCAGGAAGCAGGAGCCCAGTCAGCTTCAGGAGTTGGCCCAGGGTCACAGATAGTAAGAGGCAGAAATGAGATTCAAGTCGGGTATATCTGAAGTTCACACTCTTTCCATAGGGTGTCCTTTAATTTGCAAAAAGGGGTATAATACAGGTTCGGAAATGCAAGTATACACAAAACTGTAAAACAGACCAGATTATAGTAAATCATGTAAGAAATATCAAATCAAAGAGTTACAGAGAAATTCAACACACGGTTGATGAGGTGGACATTGTCATGATTCTCTTTCAACAGCAGACTCATTGTCTCAGCTGTTGGGAGCATTGATGACATAAAATCTTCAGCTGTCAGTCCCTTCAGGGACTGTCTCATCTACAGAGAGATACCTTGTCCAAAGTTACATCTTTACTCAAGAAGACAGATCCATTGAATGTTTGATGTGGAAGCAAAAGCTTGGACATCTTGACTCAATTCGGGTAGTGCTTAAGGACAACTACGGCTCCAGAGCTCCCCATGTGTTGGCTGAATCTGTGATTGCACCTTCAAAATAGCTCCTTTCATCCCCTCCCTTCTACAAGGGTTGACCCCAAAGACACTCCTTAATAAAATCCTACATGTTAAGCTCTGGCTCAGAGATTACTTGCCAAAGAAGTCAACCCTGGGCAGTTGGGTAGATTTGAACATTCCTCACAGAAAAATGACCCATGAAATAGGTCTTGGGTGGCAAGTATGATTCCAATAGGACAATGATGTAGTTATTGTTGGAAAGGCAACTGTGACTCTGCTATAGAAAGTCTTGAAAACTAGACAAGGAATTTGCACCCAGTTGAGAAATGGAATGCCATTGAAGGCTTTAGGAGAGATGCGACATGGAGTAGGCTGTAACTTATAAAGTGGTGTGGTCACTTATAAGGACAAATGCTGAAGACAATCACGGAAGTTTGGGGGTTCACAGAGGAGCTGGTGGTCCAGATAACTCTCATCAGCAGAGCATTAGATTGTTTGGCAGAAAACTTAGGTTTGAATCTTGGTTCTACCACTTACTATCTCTGGGACTTTGAGTTTGGAGTCATGTAATCCCTCCAAATTCAATATTTTCTTCTGCCAACTAAGATAATATTTGCAGTGTGGATTGACTGTGAATTTGCAAAGCATTACACACACACACACACACACACACACACACACACACACAAAGCAATCTATAAATCCCTAAACAAATGCAGGTTTTAGCTATGAAGAAAAAGAAAGTTAGCCAGAGCAGGAGCTAGCAAGCTACAACCCACTATATTTAATCAGCACTTTTTTTTTTTTGCAAATCAAGTGTTATTGGAACACAGCCCATGCATTTAGATATTGCTTATGGCTGTGTTCAGGCTACAATGGCAGAGATGAGAGGTTGCTATAGAAACCATATGACCCTGCAAAACCTAAAATATCTACTATCTGTCCCTTTACATTTAAAGTTTGCTACCCCTGATGCTCTGATGACCCACAGCATCAGAAAGAAAAAGGAAGTGACTGATGTAAAAGACAGGACAGAGGTCATATCTGTAAGACCACAGTAAATGCTTGGGCTTAGGGAAATAGAGAAAGAGAAGGCACCAATAACCTCAAGGTTCCTAGGCCGAGTCCCAGCAAGATGATATCATCATGAACTACACTGAAGAAATCAGAACAGTTTCACTTAATTGTTGGTTTCATTCTGGACCTTCTGAGTTTCAAGTGCTGGTAAGAATGTCCAGCAGAAGGATGAAAATGTGGATCTGGTACTCTGGCAAAGGCTCAGAGATGAGGTTTTGGCTTTTGGAACAGTGTGCTTTGACATGAAAAAAAAAATGAAGGAAAATTGGGGATTCTGTAGGCAGTATAATTTTGACTTTAATCTTCCACAGTTCTGTCTTATATTTTAAAAGTTATCCAAAGACCGAGTCCTTAAATTAGATGGTTAAAGCAAGGCTTTGCTGATTATTATCATATTAAGCAGAAAATGAGAAAAGGACAGAAAAGTTTTACTGTTGCTAGAAAGGAAATATTTTAGAACCAGGCAAACATTCCCCTGTGTGGAGGGCATTTGACCCTGTTACTGGCCATTAAGCAACACTTGAAAACCAGTTCTCGTGTCCCAAGTGGTATGGGTTCTGAGAAATATTAAATGGTTTTCTGAAAATAAAAGGATTTCACGGTTAAAAAACTTTGGATAAAACCAGACTAAAGAAAGTTAAAGCTTTCTTTATTAAAGAACTTCTCAGAAACTTTATTGTGTTAAGGAGCATTGGAATCCCCAAGAGGTAGACAAAATAAGTAGATAAGAAAACTGGGGGTTTAAAGCAGTAACTTGCCCAGGATTACAGCACTATTAAGAAGCAGAACTAGGAATCAAACTCGGAAATTACTTCATGCTCATAGCAATTACTCTTTCCTAATAATGATGATGATAAAGGGATGGTGGTGGTGGTGATGGTGGTGAAGAATGTGCCAAGGAGTGCCTGCAGTACTTGCTCTCCCTTGGAAAGCTATGGTAATCCTTAGAACCAGTTTATCAGTCACCCGGTGACAAGGCAATGCTGTATTAACCACTCAAAATTCAGTGACATACAATAGTAAGCATGTATTCTATCACATGCATCTGCAGGTTGACTGGGCAGCTTTGCTGATCTCATTTAGGCTTGGCTCCAGCCTGTGGTTTCAGAACAGGTCCTCCACCGGGAGCTTTCCTCTGTTTGAGATGAGCAGGCTGCCACCAGCAGAATCCTCTCATGGTGGAGGCAGAATGTTTCCCTGTGCATCACCAAGTTACATGCCTGCCCCCTACTCAAGAGGTGGGGATTCTCCCTCCATCTCTAGTGAGAACTGCAAAGTCAAATGGCAAAAATTTGGTTGATATCAGAAAGAATGAAGAAATGGAACCAATTAGTCACTATCCCGTGAGCCATGTGTAAAATTCAGGATTGGACCATACAATAAAAATTTTAATCTGTCTGTTCAAATAATTCACAGACCCCTGGCACCATGAATTCAGTTTCAGTCAATGCAGGATTGTGACAATAAAATTTTATTACTCTTAGCCCTGCTTATTCAGAATCTGCCCAAGTCTGGGCTAAATAAAGGTTACACTCTTGAAACAGCTCTAAGGATTTACTAAATATATTAGCAAATGGTCTAAGAGTCCCCTTGTGCTCCTTTGCCCAGGGCATTAGGACTGTTCAGTTGGACTGTCGGCTGATGCTTCTCTGAGTCTTGCCATACCTGGGGCCTGCTGTCCAACTATTTCTCCTGGGCCAATGAGACTAGAGCCTCAAGCTGAGGCAGAGTTTTGAGAGGAACTGGGTATGTCCAGCTTGAATACTTATCAGTATCACTGAGCCTGAAAGGATTGCCTGGGCCAAGAGTCCCCAGAGGCAGTCAGAGAGAAGGGTGAAGGAAATCACTCTTGGAATGTCATATTGATAATTCTCTGGCTTTGAAAAAAAATGTCATACCCTGAACTCCTGAATATGCAGGAGAAAATATTTAGTTTTCCTGGTATTTGAGTTTTATAAATATGGCATCACATTACTTGTAATCTCCTGTACCTTGTCATTATTATGTCCCTGAAACTCTTCATGGTTTGGAGTCACTAAGATTTATTCAATATTAAGTATATAATATACTTTATTAGAAATATACCACAGTTTGTTTATTCATTCTCCTGTTAATAAACATTTTTGAACTGTTTCATTTTGCTATTATGGACAATTCTGTAATTTGGATGTGTCTCCAGATACACGTGTCCAAGAGTTTCTCTGGGATATGTAATTCAGAGTGGAAATTCTGGTTTAAAAGCTTTTAAACCGTTGTTTGCAATTTTATTCCAAAGTATTTCTTTTAGTTTATAGGCCACTAGCAGGTTATGAGAGTTCTTGTAGAATCATGTTTTCACCAACACTGTGTATTGTCAGATTTCTAAATTTTTGCCAATCGAGCAGGTACAAAACAAATCCCACTGTAGTTTAAATTTGTATTTCTTGATTACTGGTGGAGCATTTATTCATGGTTTAATTTACCATACATGTTTTCCCTTCAGAGAGATTTTTATTTATTTCATTTGCTTATCTTCTTGTTTTATTGATTTATTGTAGTTCATCATAAATACTAGATACTAATCTCTTGCCAATTATACCTAGTGCAAATATATTTTCCCATTGTGTGGCTTGTCTTTCCATTTGTTTTATGGCGTCTTTTGGCAAACAGGTATTTTAAGATATTTGGATATTTAATTATTTGGATATAAACAGGTATTTGAGATAGTCAAACTACCTCAAACTTTTCATTTTGTTTTCTTAAAGAGATACATCCCTGCCCCTAGCTCATAAAGATCTACTCTTCATTTGTCTCCTAAAAGTCTTAAAGTTTTGCTTTGAAAACCTAAGTTTTTGATCTATTTGGGATTTGGGAATGGGGGTGGGGTTAAGCTATGGTGTGAGGTAGGGACCTGAAAGAATTTCTTTAATGTGCATAACCCATTATCTCAACATATTTAATAATAGTGACTCTCCCACCCATCCACCTCTTTAGTCATTTGCAAAGCCACCTCTTCCAAGTAACAAGGCTGCCTCATGTACAGGGGATGTTGCATTGATCAATCAATATGTCTTTTCCTGTATCCAAATTATCACATCTCCATTACTGTGGCTTTATAATAAATCTTGTTATCTGGTGGGCTGTTTTTCAGTTGCTCAGTCATGTCTGACTCTTTGCAACCCCATGGACTGGAACATGCCAGGCTTCCCTGTCCTTCACCATCTCCCAGAGCTTGCTCAAACTCATGTCCATTGAGTCAGTGATGCCATTCAACCATCTCATTCTCTGTCATCCCCTTCTCCTCCTGCCTTCAATCTTTCCCAGCATCAGGGTCTTTTCTAATGAGTCAGCTCTTCGCATCAGGTGGTCAAAGTATTGGAACCTCAGCTTCAGCATCAGTCCTTCTAATGAATATTCAGGATTGATTTCCTTCAGTATTGATTGGTTGGATCTCCTTGCAGTCCAAGGGAGTCTCAAGAGTCTTCTCCAACACCACAGCTCAAAAGCATCAATTCTTCACCATTCAACCTTCTTTATGGTCCAACTCTCACATCCATACATGACTACTGGACCTCCTGGTAATTAGGTAGGGCCTCCTGGTAATTAGGTTACAACTTGGCTTTGGAGCGAAGAATGAGTTTCAAAATTTTAATTAGGAGAATAAGAGAAAAGATGTTAAAGATCTTAGCCCATTGTTTACTTAAAAATAATATCTGTTATTAGCTACTGTTTCTTAAGGCTATACTAAGATTGCTGTCATTAGAAATGGATGTTAGTGATTCTAGCTGATGTACAAAAGTAATTCAGACTTCCCAGTGATTCAGATGAAGATGGTGAAATTTGACTTTAATTTCCTGTTTTTGCTTCAAGGCCTCAGCTGAGATATGTTGCAAAAATGATTAGCCCTTTATGCCCCTTAGAAAATGAGGCCACAGGAAAATGTTACTTTTGTGTTTATTCTCAAGTATCTCTAATGCTGTGGCATGTCTTTGCATTTCTTCAGGGTTATTTATACAGGGCTTCATGTTTATAGAGCTAAGACAAGGTGATTGGATGAACTTGAAATTTCCTCAGCAGGGAGGGGGTCTTAGGGACTCTGCTATAAACTCTCTGCTCTCTATGGACCACACATTTTATAACTCATTCTGTATAAACAGCTCACATCTTTTGAGCATTTTCCATCCAGTGAATGTTGAATAAATTCCTTTTAGTGGTGACATTCTCTTTAGACTGTTTATTTGGACTTCCTCATTGGAGATACAGTCATACAAATTAAAGAATTGTTTAAACATGATGCCCAGGATGTACTGTAAGTCATGTTTATAAATGGGGTTTTATATTCTCTGTGAATGTGCAGAAAGAAAGGCAATATCATGGACACAGTGCTCATGATTCAGTCCAGTACCTGGTAGAGCACATAAAAAGCAGCCCTGGACATGTTAAGTGTGCACCTATATAAATGTGCAGTTTAAAGAAATTTGAAAATTGGTTTACAAAGTAATATAAGAATTGCAAAGAATTGGCAATATACATTTAAGAATCATCTACTAGAGAACCTACTCATGGTTGAAGAGCAGCAATCAATAGCTTAGAAAGAAGAAAGTGGATAAAAATAAGAAAATGAAATAGAGGAAAGAAATACATCTGGGCAAGAAGATAATGTAATGAAAAAAAAGCATAATTGCAATCGGTAATCAAGAAGCCTCTTCCACAACAAATGTAAGTGCTTGAATGATAGGAAGATGATTTTTTCAGTAATTTTGGCTTTGGCAGGTCAAGAGTGTGTCTTCTGTAGAACAACACTTTTAGTGTCCACTGAGGTGGAAAAATAGTCACAAATTAATGAGCTTCAGCTGGAAGAAAGGCAGTAAGAGAAAATTTGGTTTTGCTGTAGTTTCATATTATGAGTAGCCCAAAAACCATTCCCCAAAGTTTGTGTTGGGTGTTGTCTCCCACCATCTCTTTCTACCACTCGGATTCCCAAAGCTCCTATAAACTTGCCTCCCTCCCCTCATGCAAAACTTCCTTTACAACAGTTTTCTCATTGCCCTACAACCCAGGACAATCTCTTCACCCAGCAGCGTATTAGTCACACGGATTGTGCATTTAGAAGCACACTGGCCACAGTAAATTAGAAGGAAATTTAATCGAGAGAGAAATAAGTATTATTTTTAGAAGGTCTATATCTTATTTACATATACTAAAGTGCATGTGAGCACCGCAAGGAATAAATGATGGTGATGCTATGATAGTCTTCCATGGCATTTATAATTCTTATATTAATAGGATTGTAAGATTTAGCAAATAAATATAAAAGATTCCTGGTTAAATAAATTGCATATAAACAACTACTTTTAGTAGGTCTTGTTAAATTAAAATTAAACAAGGAGACCATCAGACAGATATAGCTCTAATGCTATGGTGACCTCTGTAAGGAAACCAAAATCTAAGCCTATAAAAGCCTCAAGGTTGCAAAATTGAAATGCTAAAGGCAACCAATCACAAACAGTCAACTAAATATTAAGTCAAAGTTAGTCAATAGTTTCCTTGCTTTGCTTCTGTCTTTTTCCCATAAAACTCTTTCCCCAACTCCTGGTGGTGAAACACTCCCAGCCAATTTCAGTTCCTCGCTACCCAATTCCAATTGATTTTTTTTCAAAGAAACTCTTAATATTTTTAACATGCCTCACTTTATCCTCTAATGGTCCCATGCAATGTTTAAGATATAATAACCCTAAAAAAGTATTTTTGTTTATGTAAAATTCAAATTTAACTGGGCATCCTATAATTTATTTGACAGCCCTAAATAGAGTACCGTCTGTGGATAGCTGGAATAAAACTGGGCATTTTTGCCCTCCTTCCAAAAAACACTTTTCAGTGTCTTGAAAGGTAAAGTAAAAGAGGTCTTCACTTGAGCTCTCTTTCTAAAACCCCCTTTTATCCCATCTTTCTGCTGCAGATTCCACTCACCTCAGCTGGCTTTCCAAGGTTTCCTTCTCTGTCCTGATGCCAAAGAAAGCCAGCCTTCTGGATTCACTTTTATTGTCCCCTGTACACTCTCTTACTCTCCACTCTCTTACTCTCTTCCAACCACTTGTAACCCTTGTATTCCCTTCACCCACCCGCAGGTCGCAGCATGATTTTTCTTACACATGTTCATTGAGCCCTTTCTGTCTCTTTCAGTTCTCCTCTCATGTTCCATATCAGGCCTGATCTTCCATTGCTCTTCCATTGCAAAGATCTGTCAATATCCTGGTCCACCTCCTGCTTTCCTTGACAGACAAAGAAGCAAACTTCCTGTGGGAGTTCTTAGCTCTTCCAAGGTTTAACGACCATGAACATAAATGGTAACATGGCTGGTGTACCATTGAAAAACATAAAATCCCCAAAGAAGTTAGACCTTGAAGCAGAGATGCTTCTCTGTTGCCTCTGGCTCTTTTTCCTACTTGTACAAGGGAGGTGCCTGCCTAAGAAATGAAACTCTGCCTAAGCATAAAGTTCACAAAAAGCCTTGCCAGAAACTGGAAGGGTTGTGAGATGAGGTGTGATTCTGTGTCATTGAACTCCCACACTGGACTTCCTTTGGGCGTGTCACACATCTGCAGAGGGAGGCCCCACAGGAAAGTTTTATGACCTCTAAGGGAGGAACATGAACTAACCTATCTATACAGTTTGTGAAGTTTATTTTTTTTACTTTTCTCCATATATTCCCTTTCCTTTGTGTTTTTCCCTCCGTTCCTTCCTTCTTTTCTTCCTTCCTATCTTTTTTTCTTGCTCTCATCCTTTCATTTTCAACCCACTCCCCCCCATCCTTGACTTAAATCTCTTTAGTCTTTCAAATCAGTCCCCACCTTGGCTCATGGCATATATAGGATAAACACAATTTTTCCCTTGGACAGTTTTCATATTCTGACACTTCAGAATTTGAACAATCCTCTGGAGTCTATACTCCCTTCTCCAGGCTGGTGTGGTTCTCATTATCTTCTGGCCAGGTGTCTTCCCCCTTTTATTCCTTCTGGGGCAGTTTTCTTCTCCCCTTTGTGTATTCAGAGAACCAAGAAGAATATATTTAGTGTCACCCAGCTGTTTATTTCATTAAGTTCTCACGACTTGCTCCATATTACCTGAAGAAAAACACTTTCTGTGACTAAACTGCAAGCTAATATAAATTAAGAGTATATTGTTTGTAGAAATGAAGTTTACAATGTGAAGAGATTCTAATTGGGGTTTAGAGAGTGATGGAAAATATTTCAACTGTGTCATTGGTATTGTAATTTATTCACTGATCCTTGGTTTGTTACTGATGCATTCATAAGTACCTGCCTGGTCCATAACCATCCCCTCCACTGAGAATCTCATGACAAGAAACTTCAAATTGTCCTCAGAAAAGCACGCACAGCATCAGTTTGAAATAGATGTTCTGCTCAGATTCATTGAGGGATTCATTTTCATTTCATCTTGCTGCTGTGCTCCTTAAAATGCTATCTTTGTTTAAATGATCGAATCTGGGTTATGGGTTTGCCTAACTCTTGGGAAAGGGAAAGAGAGGAAATAGAAGCCTGACAATTTTCTTTCAGATAAGTGAGGTGGAAGTTGTTCACATCACTGAAGCTTAAATTTCTTTGGTGAAAAATAGCCACAGAGCTATTCTGAACTGCAAAGGAGTCTGGGAAATTTAATCTCCAGCTGGGAAGCCATGTTCCCAAGAAGAAAAGGAGGAGGAATTTAATGAGACAAACAGTGATCTGTAATAGGTACTCTGAGGTATCAACTTTGGAACTAGTTCCAATTACCATCAGTTCTTCAAGGCAGCATAGTCTTATGACCAGATGTTCTTGGTCTGGAGGCAGGAAGCCATATGTTCTAGTTTGGGTTCTCCCACTCACTAGTTGTGTGGCCATAAGCAGGTTATTTAATTTCCTTAAAACCTCAGATTCCTCAACTATGAAATGGGAAATATAATAGAACCTGTGTCAAAGATTATACGAAATACACAAGTGTTTACATGATAAAGTGTTGGTCACGCAATCATGTCTGACTCCTTGTGACCCCACGGACTACAGCCCACCAGGCTCCTCTGTCCATGAAATTCTCCAGGCAAGAATACTGGAGTGGGTAGCTGTTCCCTTGTCCACAGGGTTGTCCTGACCCAGGGATCGAACCTAGGTCTTCTGCATTGCAGGCAGATTCTTTATTGTCTGAGCTATCATAAGTGGTCAGTAAATGCTTCCTTGATATAGTTTCTTGAAGGGAGGAATTGACCTCTTGTTCATAAAACTTCCAGGCCAACAAGAGGTCATCCAAAAATATCCTTGTTTCAGCAAAATTTATTTAGTAAGAGTCTACTTTATATAGGGCACTGGGATAGTAGTTATTAATTTATCAGCTACGTACCTGAGTACGTAGCTTGTACCTCAAGCAACGTGGATATAGCAATAGTCCTTTTCTCACTGAATTTAGAGGGATAAACAAGATATGTTTTTTAAGAGCACAACTACCTCTCTGGCATACAGTAAGTAAGCACTGAATATATGTTAACTCTTAATATTACATAAGGTAGATGCTAAATATTGTTACAAGCAGTGCTGTGGGAAAACAATTCTGACTTGGAGGAATAGGGAAAGTTTCAAAAAGGTAATGGCACTTAAGCTGGGTTATTCAGGATGAGTAATATTTCAAGAACTTGAGATTTTAAAGGAATGGTTTCATCAGAGAAAACTACAGGAATGAAGTATGAAGGTGAGCTATTGTGTGGCATGTTCAAGGACAGAATGTCTAGACCACAGATGCATGAAATAAGAATGGGAGAAGTAGAAGGCAATACAATGTGAGATCAGATAGTGAATGCCACACTTGTGAATTTAGACTTCACTCATTAAGCAGTGAAGAGGTTTCTGAGGAGATTTTCATACTCTGAGCTGTGTATGAGGTCGCCCATTTCTGGTAGCAGAAAATAGGGTAGATTAAAGGAGAGACTTGTGTGAAATGAGAGGCTGGGAATCCAGATGGGTGACCACTGCCATAGTTCAGGAAAAGAATGATAGGGTCTGAATCTGGGCATTATCACTGATAATGGAAAGTAAAGGATGCAAGGGTCACTGCAGGAATAGAGATGCAGATTGGCGAGAACAAACTTTTGAACACACGACGTGGGGGAAGGAGAAGGTGGGACAAATTGAGGGGTAGCACTGATATAGATATACTACCATGTGCAAAATAGATAGCTAGTGGGAAGCTGCTGGACCACACAGGGAACTCAGCTTGGTACTCTGTGACAACCTAGAGGGGTGGGATGGGGGTGGGGGTGGGAAGGAGGCTCAGGAGGGAGTGAATACATGTATACTTATGGCTGGTGCATGTTGTTCTACAGCAGAAACTAACAGAACATTGTAAAACAGTTATACTCCCATTAAAAATTTTTAAATAAACAACAAAAAAGTCATTGAAGTGTAGAATCAATCATTGAAAAGGTAGAATCAATAAATCTTTAAGACTGACTAAATAAGACAGGTGAAGAAGTGGAGGTTTCTAATTTGAGTATTATAACCCAGAGAATGTATGATAACTTCAAATAGATCTGCTGAAACTAAAATCTACTTGAACATAGCTATTAAGATTTTCAATATAAATGACCTGAGGCAATGGTATTTCTTGCATGACAGTGTGGTAATAAGAGTTAAAAAAAATGCATAAATCCCCAATGTTGACTACTCAATTGTATTCAAAATTTAGACTAACAGGGTCTTCCAATGTCACCAGAGAATAAGATTCACTTTAAAAAAGATGATATGAAGATGACTTCTGCTTCCAGCTTAATAACACACCTGGTACCAAACTATCCCTCCTGCTGGAAACAACTGTCAAGTTGGATAAGAAACAAAGAAAAAAAAAATAGCTATTTGAAGCTATCAGAGAGTATCCAAAGAAAAGAGGACTTGAGGTGCTCAGATCCTGGAGAAGGAAAATAGGCACTGAGGAGAGCCCAGTACTTTGTACTGGTTGTCCCCCAAGGTGTTTACCAATTCCTAAGATGTATATAAGCAGGGTGAAATTTGTGAAACTAAACCCGAGGTACTTGCTAGGTAGAGACTTTGACAGTTTCACAGTACTAGGGAGACAAAACTAGAGCTTTGAGCCCATAAAAAGAGTCTCCAATGATTTTTTAGTTCAAAGGCCTAAAAGTGCTGCACCTTAACGTAAGAGCTACACAGTCCCCAACTGGATCAAGGTGATTTTTTAATATGCTATATGCTTGCCATAAGAAAGTGAATGTCCAAGTTCAGAAAGATAACTCAACCCAGATTTTCTACACTTTTTCATATTCGGTGTCCATGATCTTTCATAAAAGATCAATAGGCATTTTCATTAAACAGGGAATAAAGCAAGGATGACCACTCTCTTTTCTATTCAACATTGTACCAGAATTATTAGCCAGTGCAATCAGACAAGAGAAATCAACTGTATAAGAAGGAGTAAAATGATTTCTATCTGGAGATGATATAAAGTTATACTAGCAAAGCTGCAAGGAATCAATGATGAAACTAACCTAAACAATAAAACCATTCAGGAATGTAGCAGGATGTAAAATCAACATTAAAAATCAATAACTTTCATATATACAAACAATCTAAAGTTAGAAACTACTGAAAGACTAAACAGTAGATTTGAACAAATGGAAGGATAGCTTCTTTTCTCAGACAGGATAGCTTAACATTACAAAGATGTGAGTTTTCCCTAAGTTACTTTACATGTGCAGTGTAATCTCAATAAAAATACCAACAAGCTATTTTATGAAGTTAAGTTGATACCAAAGTTTATATGGAAAAACAAACATGCATGAATAGCCAGGAAACATCAAAAATAAGTATTTATGAGGGGAAACTAGCAGACACTGAAACATACTATAAAGTCTCTATAATTAAAACAGTGTGGTACTGGCACAAGGCCAGTAGAATAGAATAGAAAATCAAGAAATAAACTCAAAAATGTATCAAAATTTAATATATGATAACAGGGGCATTTGAAATCACTTGAGTAAAGATGGATTTTTAAATAAATGATGCTGGACAACTGAGCAGTCACTTTGGAAAAAGATAAAATTAAACCATATCTCATATCCTATATGAGATTAAATTCCAAATGGTCTGGGGACATAAAGAAAAATAAATGAAACTATAAAGTACTACAAGTTTATATGGGTCAATTCTTCTTTAGCCTTAATGTAGAAAAGTCTTCCTAACTATGACTCAAAATCCAAAGGTATTATGATACAAAAAATAAATTTGACTAATAATAATTAAAAGGTTTTGCATGACAAAAACAAAATACAATTTTAAAAAAGCCAAAAGACAACTGACAAACTGGCAGAAAGTGTTTCTTCAATCTGTAAAAAAGAAAAAAAAACTTAAAATTTATAAAGGTATTGATATTTCACAGTGCAATACAGATTGAATTAATTAATTCTCACAATGTTTTTAAGGTGGGAGGCCAGTATTATATGTGATACTTTCAGATGGAGGAAAAAAAGGGGCAGAAATATTAGAAAATCAGCTTAACTCACACAAAAGACAGAAGTACTTTCTATCAGCAGCCCTACTCCCCAACTAACACTTCCTCTGTGTGCGTATCACTCTCAATGGGCACACACACTCAAACCCCAAGTCTTTGTTTCTCTTTTCCTTATACCAGGAACAACCTCCTTTTTTCTGATTATTTCACTTCAACTCCTGGTCGTTCAACCATGTTCCAGAAATCGCAGCTCAAATCCCACCTCCTTTGGACAGCTCCACAATCTGACTACTTAATCCACCATGGCACATTTTTTAAATGTTGGTTGCAAATTTTGTCTCCTGAGAATCTTCATGTTATGTGGACATGAAGTTTTCATGGCTTTCTTTCGCACCCATGCTCCTCCCTGTGGCAGTTTCTGTGGGGAGAAATCTGTTTGGAATTAAAAAAAACATACATCTTAGTTGAATAAGCAGTGGCCTTAAAAGCCATACTTGATTGAACAAACCAATCATTTATTTTTGCTCGTATTTAAACTATGGCAAGTCAGATAATGACTGAATGCTATACTGCTATCTAAGTTTCTTTTGAGGGCAACCGCACATATTCAGGCTGTGGGGGATAGGGATTGAAGCTTTGCCAGGCTGGGGTTCCCAGATCACCAGCTTCATTTCCTGCCAAGCCCTGCCAGTTCAGAGCTTCCGGACAAGTGGGGTTTAATTTAACTCTCAGGGCCAGCTGCTGCCCCAGTCTCCTCACTGACAGCTCCTGGGATCATAGAACAGGGGTAGGTGGAGAGTAACCAGAAAGACAGCAAGTCCTCCATTAATGATATCTCCTTAGAAAAAGCTGGGAGTTGCTTTCTCTAGTTACTCCTTTTAATTTTACATCACTCTGCCAATTGATCAGAGCATCAATTCACATTCCCTGTGAAAGCAAACAGCAGAGAGAAAAGACATTGAATTAATGCAGCTTTGGATTCTGTTAGATGGTAGAATTTCGAAAACACCCAATAGTGTTAAATAGCTATAAATTCTGTTCTGTTCAACTCAAAATGTCCTTTTGTGTATGTGTTTGTGTCAATTTATTAAGTATTAATAATTTAGTAATTTATTAAGTTAAGTAATTTAAAAATTAATTTCCATTATAAAAATATTTAGGGACTTCCCTGGTGCCACTGGCTGAGACTCTGCATTCCCAATGCAGGGGGGCCAGGTTCGATCCCTGATCGGGGAACTAGATGTCACATGACCCAACTGAGTTAGCGTGCCAAAACTAAAGATCCCGCATGTCACAACAAAGATCAAAGATCCTGCATGCCGCAACTAGACCCAGAGCAGCCAAAATAAATAAATAAATATTTTAAAAAAATATTCTAGCAAATAGAAAAACGTATACAAAGTAACACAAAAAGTTCATCCTACTAACCTTTATAAAAACAGCTTGATGGAAATTTCATAGGAATTAAATTGAATTTTTAGACTTATTTCAGGACAAGATTGCTATTTTTACAAATTATTTTTTCCTGTTCAAGAACATGGTGCATTTTTGTTTATTTAAGTTTTTTTAATGTCTCTGAGTAGAATTTTATTGTATTTTTGTTTTTAAAGTCTTGCATATTTTTGGTTGCACTTGTAGGCACATGGAAGAGAGATTGGGAGTGACTGTAGGTCTTTTTCAATCTCACTATGTTTTTCAGTTTTATCCTCAACAAATAATTATGTTTGTGAATGACATAGACTATATTCCAAAGATGTATTTTACAAATGCATTTTACACAACCTGAAAGGTAGACAATAGCACTGCAAAATGTAATAATTAGACCTCAAATATTCTTTAAACCATGAAATTGAAAACATTCCTGTATACTTTCTGCCTAAATCTTCACCATGCCCCGCATTTGGGCTTCTCTAAAAGACAAATAGAAAGTGTTATAGCCAATATAAGGTTATCTTTTCACATGGAAGTAAGAAAGCCCAAAAAGAAAACTATACTGTTCAACCCTTTAGCAGTCATTACTGAGTACACAGTGATAATACTAAGAATTTCCACTCACTGAGTGTCTCTCAGTTCCAATGTTTTTCAGAGTGTCAGGGAACCAGCCATGAGCAAGACACAAAGGGCTTATAGTCCAGTTTTGGAATCAATCTGCTAATGCAGGTTTGTTGTATTTTTCCTTAGATTCCATTTAATTTATTGGCAGTGCTTGGGTAAGGCCAGATAGCATTTAATTGCAAATAATTCTGGAACTTCTTGGCAATGTAGGACTAATTGAAATGAGAGAAAAGCAAGTATACTTATATGATGAATAATATTAGGATCCAGGGGGTGTTTAGAAGATGGAAAAAAGGAGTGGGTTAATTTTGAACCATTTTCAATTTCCATACCAGTCATTACCCACATTAGTGGATTTATTATGTTCTTTTTCTTTCCCTAATAAGAGCCTTGTAAAATTCAGTACATCATCAGGCAACCTAATAATTACTGTATTTAGGGGCAGATGTGAGACCTTAGTCAGAGACTATTTATTATGCCCCATTCCCTAAAGTTTGACTGAATGGTCATTTTTCTGCTTCCTCATTAATAATCATAATAAGTAAACTGCAAGAAAGAGAAGGAAAGAACTCAGCAAATCAAAACTTCGAAAACTGGAAAGGTCAGAGCAATAAAGCATCTTGCCATTACTCACAGACTGTGTGAGATATGAGAGTTATGATTCTTAATTTTCATGACCAAAATTCTAGAGGGAACAAAAATGGCACCAAATGAATCCATTCAATTAATGTGGAAGCCCAGATTGGAAAAAAAAAAAAAAAGAGCAAAATAAATAATTCCCTGAATCTGCCTTTTATCAACTCCAGTCCAAAATTGTAGGCCTCCCTGGAGCCTAAGAATCACAAAACAAAAGCTTAATGTGACTGGTAATTTAAGTGTTTGCTAACCTTTTGTCCTTTAAGCTCTGTGGAACAACCAGAAAAACATTACGTGATGAAGTTGCGCTGGTTGAATGTGCACTGGGTAATGGCATCAATCTTCCAATAACCCCAGTCCAGGATTTGAAAAGCAGAAACAACTCCACCCCAAAGATTTTTTTTTTTTTTTTTTTTTTTAGAAAGCTCTTTTGTTTCTTTGGATTACACTCAAAGATTTTCTTGCTGATTTTCCAAGAGCACATTATTCATTTAGTGAGCTTACCCCTTGTTTCATCACAAAAGATGTTATAGATACCTAAACTCTAACGCAATGCAATTACACGTCAAGGAAATATTTTGGAGCTACCACATAATTTTTTGGTTACCCGTTCTTTGGCTTTCAATTTAAAAATGCCTTTTGCAACAGACAAACAGAAAAGTCTGTTCTGAAAGATTTTGCATTTTACCCCCTCTTGCCTTTCTGTTTCCTTATCCAAATGTGAAACCAATAGCTTTGTTCCCATTATAGTTTTCTTTCCTCCTCCTAAAATCTGGGCATTTTGAGTGGGTGTTTAAAGACACCTTCTTCAAATATTCCCTAAAGCTAAAGCAACAAGAACTCACTCTCTGTTTTTGAAAAGTTAGAACAGTTGGAAACTTTTGAACAACCACTTAGTGCCAACACTGCCCTTGATCTTCTTTTTACAGTACATGGGGTTTACACTTCATGAGCCAGATTCAATCCCAGTGGACCTCTGCTGGATTTCACAGGAAGAAATCTCCCCGTTTGTCTGCAGGGAGCATTTTCCGGCCAGAATGCATAAACCATTGAGAATATCTCCCATGGAGTCTGCTGAGAGGAAGATAATCCATTACCCTCCAGGCATTTGGCTGGGGGAAGAGGAAAAGAGGGGGGAGCCCCGCCTCCAGTGATACTAATGGGAGTTACATTTGAAAATCTCGCAAAATCCAGATCCTGGAATCCAGTTCTTTCTCCCCACAGGTTTTGCATTTCTCAGAAGGCAACATTAGGAGAGATAGCAAAACAGAATGTAAATCATAATCTTTAAGAAAATATATAAATCAAAAGAACGGATAAATATATTCTATTTGCATAGCCACTCTGAAGAGGTGCATTAGCCAGATCAAGACAAACCTCCGTGCCCCAGTTTCAAAAAGCTTGTTTGACCACATTGGTCAAACAAAACCGGTCTCTCCTAGTGACCCTCAACTTTAACACTTCAAAGTGACGCACTGAATTATTTTTATTGTTACTATGGTATTTGACAGCAATCCAGAGAAGGCCAATGAAAACCAGGACCAGAGAGAGTTAAATGCTTTCATAGAACAAATGCCCTTTGCTGACGCCGAGCACATCATTAAGGGAAAGATAGGAGTGAGGCCTTCTTAAGAGCTGACATTAAAAATTGAAATCCATTCTGCAAAAGACAGGCCTTGTGTATTTTTTAAAGCCCAAAACCATAGCAGCTAAAGGGTAATAAAAACCTCACATAAGAACATTACGGTGGTCAGACCGTTCCCAGGAAATCTTGATCCAGGATTCAGTATGTATTGTATAAATTTGGAGTATATCTATATGAAAACTCCACCCAAAGCTAGTGGGACTTTTCAAATTTCAGACTGGGGAAAACCACCAATCTGACAGAAAAATGGGCGAGTAATCTGAAAGCATGCTCTTCACAGAAAATGAAGTATAAAGTAGAATACAAATAATTGAAAAGATACTTGACCATAATCGTAATGAAAGAAAATCAAATTTTTTTAAAAAGTATGTTTTTCACCAATGAGATAAGCAATGATGAACACAAGTTAAAGATGTAGGGGAATGGCATGTTTATTCTCTGTGAGTTGGCTGTGTATTTGGAGATAGTCTGAGTGGAAATAGACTTAATCAGTTTGGCAATATTTAGCAGAATAAAAATGTATATATCCTTGGCTTAAGCAGCTCTACTTCTAAGAGTTTACAAATAGATAGGCAGCAAGTTTTTAATAATAGGAAACAACCTAAATGTTTAGGCCTGGCTACATTAAATACGATGCATCCATTTGTGAGATACTTACAACATTGCTAGATGTGATGAGCCAGATCAACAAATAAATACTGACTTGGAAAGAACTTCAAAGTACAGTGTAAAGTTTGAATTTGTTTTTTCAAGTGTGATAATTCTCTCCCTCTTGTGTAAAAAAAAAGAAAGAAAAAAAAAGAAACATACATGCAAATGTTTATATACTTGTATATACATAGAAAAATCTGGAAGGATAAACAAGAAATCATTGACAGCATATTAAAAAGCAAAGACATTACTTTGCTGATAAAGGTCCACACAGTCAAGAAGAAAGAAAAAGAAAGAAAGTGAAGTTGCTCAGTCATGTCCGACTCTTTGTGACCTCATGGACTGTAGCCTATCAAGCTCCTCCATTCATGGAATTTTCCAGGCAAGAATACTGGAGTGGGTTGCCATTTTCTTCTCCAGGGGATCTTCCCGACCCAGGGAATGAACCCGGGTCTTCCACATTGCAGGCAGACGCTTTACCATCTGAGCCACCAGGGAAGCCCCATACAGTCAAAGCTATGGTTTTTCCAGTAGCCATGTATGGATGTGAGAGTTGGACCATAAAGAAGACTGAAGGCTGAAGAACTGAAGCTTTGAACCGGAGTGTTGGAGAAAACTCTTGAGAGTCCGTTGGGCAGCAAGAAAATCAAACCAGTCAATCCTAAAGGAAATCAACCCTCGATATACATTAGAAGGACTTAAGCTTAAAGTTCCAATACTTTGGCCACCTGATGCAAAGAGCCAACTCATTGGAAAAGACCCTGATGTTGGGAAAGATTGATGGCAGGAGGAGAAGGGGCAATGGAGCATGAGATGCTTGGATGGCATCCCCGACTCAATGGACATGACTTTGAGCAAACTTCAGGAGATAGTGAAGGACAGAGAAGCCTGGTATGCTGCAGTTCATGGGGTCGCAAAGAGTTGGACACAACTTAGTGACTGAATAACAACAAAATTATGGTTGTTCTAAGAAATCAGATTGTAATATGTGTTTGAGTGTATGTTATATATATTATATATATATATATTTTTTTTTTCAGGAAAAAAATGCAGAGATGCTCAGCTTGGGATGAAGGTGGAATTGTGAACATCGCCCTGGTTCTCTTGTTTATGTGACTGAAAAACAATACAGGACCCCTGATGGACAGCTTAGGTATGGAGGGAGTGCGGTCCTCTAAGAAGTCACCAGAGGGCAAGTTCAATCATGCATATATTGTACTCCTGGGATTCTTTCATAGGAGAAATTGTCCTAAACCTCATTAAAAACATACACTATATCGCCATGCTGTACATTATATCCCCAGGACTTAATTATCTTATAACTGGAAGTTTGCCTCTTTGACTACCTTCACCCGTTTTACCCACCCCCAACCCCTACCTCTGGCAAAACCAATCTTTTCTCTGTATCTATGAGCATGATTTTTTTAATTCCACCTATAAGTGAGATCATATATTTGTCTTTCTGTCTGACCTCAGTTTTAATTGATGCCCTGAGTATAAAGAAATGATTTCCATGTTTAGAACTCTGTTTAAAGTAATAATACATTGATTCAAAGTAAATGTCTTATAGCTTTTGTCTCTCAATGAAAGTATTCATTTCAACAGATATTGTTTTACCAAAAATATGCTTGCTTTATAGGCAGAATATCCATGAGTTTCAACAAATATTTGCAAAGGCTTGCTGTCTTCAATTAATCAACTTAAGTTCTATAAATTTAATGTAAAAGTATAAGATGTAAGTGTTAAAACAGAAAGAGGAATTGAAGACAATTGTGTTACAGATTTTCATTTTTAAGTAAACATTTGATGAAACACTGTACTATCATTTTCTATTGAGAATCTATCATCAGTGTTATTTCAAGTAATAACCTGCTCATCCAAACACCAGTCATCAGCAAACCTGGCCATTTGTCATGCATTAGCTGCATCTGGAATACCATAAAGGAAATAAAAGAGCTGAAAACAGCAGAGCTATCACAAAACTAGGAAAAGGCAAGGTATATCTCATATTTGTTCATAAAATTAATGGAGAAAGGAATGAGAAGTGACAATGAGGGGAAGCGATAGAAGAGCACCAAGAATCTCTTGTAGGGACTTCCCTGGTGGTCCAGTGGTTATGAATCTGCCTTTCAATGCAGGGGACGTGGGTTTGATCCACGGCCAAGGAACTAAGATCCCACGAGCCTCAGGCCAACCAAGCCTATCCATCACAATTCCTGAGCCCATACTCTCTGGAGCCTGTGCACCAGAACTAGGGAGCTCACGCAGCCCGATGAAGAACCCACATGGGTGATCAAGGTTGATTCCACGTCTGTCTTTCCTTCCTCTGAGCTCCCAAATTGGAGGAGGATTATTCTTCCATTGAGGATATAGGTAAGGTGACTCCATGGTCAGGTTTATCAGAGATGGCCTCGGTTCACTCCTGTAGTTTCTAATATCATACTGTCCCCTTTCTCTATCAAAACCATCCTAGTTCAAATGACAAATTATATAGTTACCCTCCTTTATATAGGTGGATTAAAGGGGGGAATGAGAAACAGGGTCCCTTGGATTATGACTACTATGCTGAAAATATTTTTGACCACCTCCTCAAAATCTAGGTAATTGATAGGCAATGAAAAACATTCTTTGGAATTCAACGGGATGCAGATACTACTCGACATGGCTCAAAAAAGAAAAAACAGTTCTTCTCTGTTATTTGCCCAAACTATGTTGTCCATAGGGAGAAAAACACATCGTAGCCTCTTTTATGTCTTACCATTTACTCTGTGGTGTAGGTAACATCTAAGATAGTCTGCAATGTTCCCCACCTCCTGGAATTATACCCTATATAATCCCCATCCCTTGAGCATTTTCATAAATCCTCTCTCTTTGGCTGGACCAAGTGACTTGCTTCTAATCAATTGAATATGAGAAAGGTTATGATAGGCTGGGCTGGCGGGGGGTTGACAGCGGGGGAGGGTCGGGACTTTGTGATTAGGTTACAAAAGGTATGACTTCCTTTTTTTTAGTAGACACACTGTTTTGCTGATTTTGATGAAGAAAACTGCACCTTGAAGAGGCTCATGTGGCAAGAGATTAGGGAAGCTTCCAGCCAACAACCAGTGAGAAACTGAGGTCCTAGTCCAACAACCTCAAGGATCTGGATTCTGCCAACAACTATACAAATGAGCTTGGAAAGGGGACTCTTCCCCACGCAAACTTTCAGATGAGACCCCCACCCTGCTGATACCTTGACTGCAGCCTTCTGAGGAGTCCTTGAAGCAGAGGGTCCAGCTAAACTATGCTAGATGCTAGATGCTAGATGCACAGAAACTTCAAGATAGTAAGCTATTTTAGGCTGCTAAATTTGGGAGTAATTTGTAACCTACTTAGATAACTAATAGATTCTGTGTGATACTGGTAAAACCACTTAATACCTCTATATCTCAGTTTTCTCTTCTTCCTGGTGCAGAGAAGGCTGAATATATAAATATTTGTGGCCTAAATAAACATGACAGAGGTTAATCTCTAAAATTCTCCCTAATGCAAACATTTGACAATGTTTTGTTTAGAAAGGGACAATTCTTGCTGACAGATTTTTAAAATATGTGTACTACTTTTCCTTTGATGCTACATTTTTGGGTATTTTTATATCACCTTAAATTTTATTTTGTTTTTTAAAAAAAACCTCAAAACAGAAGCCTCTGGCTTGAAAGGTTGCATCAACGTTTTTGTTTTAAAAATATTCCAACCTGTGTGTGTCTGCACAGCCTGGCTGAGGATCGCTGCAAAACTTTGATGTAAATGGTCATGTGCCCTGCAACTTTTGAACAGATACGTGTGTTTTATGATCACTGTCTCACCTGGCTCCAGAGCAGCACCTGCCTCTCATTTAGGATGCAGGGCGACTGCAGCCTGGCCAGAGTGTTAGACACATTTCATTTCACCTTCCTCTGAATTCACGGTAGAGCCTTTTTATAAATCTTCCAGATCATTTCCAAGAACCTCTGGTCCTAAAATACCACAGGTCTGTGCTAACCCTGCTTTTCAGAAGATTAAACTTTGCTTCATTGTGGGTAAAAATGGTGTTTTACAGGCTGGAAACAATGTCTTTGATGTTAAAAATCATTCCCATGGTGAACTCCAAAAATCTTTTTGGAGGCAACACTTGAAAATCTTTTCCAATGTCTTTGAACATTTTAAAAAATTATTTTATTTTTTTAGGAAGTTATTTAAACAGCAAAAGAAAAGCGCTACTATCCCAGTGCCATCTTGCACATGGAGTTATATTCAGCAGTAAGAATGTGCTTTCTCCCTGCCACCATATGACTGGATATCAGAAGTGTAACGATGAATGAGAGTCAAACACGAAACAGTACAACTATATGATTTCATTTATAAAAGTACAAAAACAGGCAAAGCTGATCTTTGGAGTTTTGCTGTTGGTCAGTCAGTAAGTCGTGTCCAACTCCTTGTGACCCCATGAACTGTAGCATGCCAGCCTTCTCTGTCCATCACTATCTTTCTAACTCTTTGGAGTTAGGAGTCAGATTAATGTTTATCTTTGGCATGGGGTTGTGACAGGGAGAAGCTTGAGAGAACCTTTTGGGATGCTGGTGATATTCCATTTCTTGACCTGGGAACTGCTTACACCAGGCAGTTCACTCTTTTAAATCCATCAAGTTTTTATATTCTCATTTCTATATACATGTTATATGTCAATATAAATTTTTAAATGTTAAAAGCAAATTATAGGCAGGTTTTTCCAGCAAATACAAACTAAAAGTAAGCAGAGGAAGCAATCATAACATCAGAAAAGGCTATTTCAGGGCATGCAGTATTACATGAATCGAAGAATGTCATTTTATACTGACAACAGATCAGTCCACCATCAAGGTAATCAGTTGCAAACCTCTGTGCATCAAATGAACTAAAATCAAGTTATATTAAGTAAAATCTTCAAAAAATAAATTTACCAGAACAATATTGTTAGGTATATCATATAGATTTCCACTTATAAACACGTACATGATAATTAACAGTGGCAGAGGAGGGTTTACAACTTGAATTTATGCTCACTAAGGCTAATTCCACCTCTTTCATCAAAAAACTTGCAACCTAATACATCTCTTTTTCTCATGAGGACCAACCTGTTACTTGATGACGGCAGGTTCAATGTGTACGGACCTGCTCTAGAGGAGGGTGGGCAATTGGTTCTCACTGTACACTGTACACGTCGGACAGGAGTGACACAGCACGGAGATGAGGCTGGAGGGCCTCCCCGATAGCTCAATGGGGAAAGAGTTTGCATGCAGTGCAGGAGACACGGGAGTTACAGGTTCAATCCCTATGTTGGGAAGATCTCCTGGAAGAGGAAACGGCAACCTACTCCAGCTGAAAAATCCCATGGACAGAGAAGCCTGGAAGAGGAAACGGCAACCTACTCCAGCTGAAAAATCCCATGGACAGAGAAGCCTGGTGGGCTATAGTCCAAAGGGTCACAAAGAGTCGGACATGACTAAGCGCGCGCGCACACACACACACACACACACACACACACACACACACGTGGGCCAGACAAGGACAAGAGGTTTTCAGGGCATCTGGCAGCTTTCATCTCTCCCCAAGGCCATCACTGATGTTTGGTCCATGTGTGCCCACTTTGTAAAACCTGTTGCTTTTAGACCTTGATCATGCACTCATGACCAAAAATAGCTAGAGGGAATGCTGATTTTCAAGAAACCGTCTGGTCTTTGAACTGGCCCATCCATTCCCTGGTGTATGAAACGTACTAGACTCACTACCGCTTTCCTGTCTCATGTACAGGGAAACTGTAGAAGCAGAGAGTGTCAGTGCCTACACTTCGGGCATTTGGCCTAATTTTCTTGTGCTCTCTGGGAAAGGAAATGTGGAGGGTTCCACCTACACCAACTCACAGCTTTGTTTATTTTCCTTTCAAGTCTCCTTCAGAGGCCAAGACGTTGGTGAGATGAATAGTCCATTTATTGCCCTGGGTTAGGACATCACAGTCTGTCATTGCGCCATGTGTTTTTATGTGTGAACTTGGATGCTATATGAACACTTAAAGTGGGGGAGGCAGTGCAGGGATGACAGCCTGTAGGAATGAATGGACTTATTTCAAGACTGATTTAAAAGATGATGGGGTCGTAGTAGACCCTATCCTGAATATCAGTGGGTGACGGCTGTAAGAAAATAAACAAGTCTAGAGTAAAATATGTGGAAGATAGCACTGGCATGCATTAAATAAAGCTAACATATTTAATCAGCCGGTGTTCACTTGTGATCTCCGTGGCCAAAGGAGAATTTGTAAATACTGCAAAAAGTCAGAGGAGATGCTAACAGAGTGAAAGGGAACAACTGTTATCAAAATGAGTAATGACACCCACCTGCCCAGCAGCCACTTTAAGAGAACAAAAAATACACGCAAATACACTAAGTGGGGAGGGGGTACGATTGTATTGTTGATCTCTAGGGCATCACCAACTCAATGGACATGAGTTTGAGCAAGCTCCAGGCGATGGTGAAGGACAGGGAAGCCTGGTGTGCTGCAGTCCATGGGGTCACAAAGAGCTGGACACAACTGAGCAACTGAACAACAAGAGTAGAAATATTAAAGTGCCTTATGGTAGCCGTTCCATTGAGCACAGACTGGCCAGAAAGAAATGGAATACCTGTCAGGGCCCCAGAAGCAGAGAATAAGGTTGAGGTCCAGATCTGGGCAGACAGGAAATCGAGACAACTAAAAACAGACAATGAAAACTTCCGGAGGATTAATTAACAGTAGATGCCTCCTCTGAAGCCCAGGATAATGGAGTATTTCAGCACTTGTATTCTGTCTTCCTCTGGGACGGATGAATAAGATCCTAAATTCATCTAGAAGCCAATCAAGCAGGGGCCATTTGTTTCTTGTCTTAACAGCCCAGAACCTGTTGTTTCCCCTTCACTCCTGATTATTTGTGTCCCAAGGACCAGGGACTCCTGGAACTTACCGTGTTTCTCCTTTGTCTCAGTTGGTAGTAAACTCCAAACTAAACCTATGATTCACCAAACGTTTCACAGAACTTCGTTTTTCTTCGTAAGCTTTGCGGGTTGTCTGCAGTCTGGACATCTGTTTCACGTCCCTTTCCTCCTCTCCTTCCTCAGGCCTTGTGCCTATTTTAAGTTTCTGTTATTTTGTATTCTATATAGATTTCAAAAGTCGTCTTAAACATTTTCACCCAGAGGCCTGGTATAAATAAATGGCACCAAAGTGACTTTTCATAATTGTAGTCTATAAAATATTATTTGCCTTAAAAAGGACATTTTAAAACAAGATCAACAAATATGGAAATAGTGACATTGGAACTTAGAAAAAGGAATCCAAATTTCTTGCTTGCACTGCTGGGTCACACTCCTCCACAGGGAATGAAAATATTTTAGACTTGTGGTCAAGGAAGCTTCTGTTTCACCTTAAAGAGCAAGGAAAATACCGGGGAATTAATACAAATTCTGCCAAAACCAATGTATATATTTTGAAGTTCTAAATAATAAAATAAATTACAACATTTCCCTAACCTGCCTATTGTACTTTTCAGGGTATGCTATATTTCACATGGGCATATGTTTTGTTCTTCATTTTTAATCTGTATATTTTATTTAAAATTGTATTATTATGAAAGATATACAAGTTTGTATTAATATATGAATGAATGATAAAGTAGAAGTCTTTATTCTGTTGCCCTCATCTTCATTCCCAGAGGTTAGGATTATTGAGCATTTCATGTCTGTTATTCTGAAATTTCCTCTGTGTCCACACACACAAATGCCAACAACAGGCATCCTGGGTGCTAGCATTCGTTACTGCCTTATAACTTGTGTTAAATTGGTAAATTCCCACAGTCGCCACCAGAGGGCACCAACCACCCAGAGCATTCAAAGTCATAGACCACCGCCCCCGCCCCCCACTCCCCGCGCCGCCAGCTCTGCAGGAACCTAGCTTGAAGATTTGCTTCTGCTCACAATGCCTAGCTGTTTTTGTTTTTGCTTTTTTAATTGTCTTATAAAGTTTTAAAGAGACTTGTTTGACCACACCCCCAATTACTGACTGCAACAATGCAGGTAAAGTGCTTTACATAATGCATTGCTAAATAAACACTTGTTATTATTTCCATTCTTGTGCTGTGCTATGCTAAGTCGCTTCAGTCATGTCCAACTCTGCAACCCTGCAACTCTGAGTAGTTCACCAGACTCCTCTGTCGATGGGCTTCTCCAGGCAAGAATACAGGAGTGGGTTGCCATGCCCTTCTCCAGGGGATCCTTCCGACCCAGAGATTTAACCTGCACCACTAAAGTCTCCTGCATTGGCTTATTCCATGGTTAAAAAAAAAAAAAAAAAAAAAAAACCAGAACCATCCCTTGCTCTGATATCCTCCCTAATAAATATATCCCTGCCATGATCCTATATTTAATATTGATCCAATGTAGTGTTATTGCACCATTCCCAAAAGTGCTTCTGCCTTGAACTGATTAATTCAAGGATAGATGAGTGAATCTAGCTGAGTCTCATTTCTTGTTAAAGCTGTATTATCTTAAAATTTTGCTTTGAGTCTCATTTCTTGTTAAAGATTTTTACCTTATGTATTTCCAGCCAATTAAAATTTATTTTGTGGAATATACATATCATATATACTCTAGGGCTTCCCCAATGTCCCGGGGGTAAAAGAATCCACCTGCAATGCAGGAGACACAGGAGACTCAGGTTTGATCCCTGGCTCTGGAAAATCCCCAGAAGGAGGAAACGACTACCCACTCCAGTATTTTTACCTGAAAAATCCCATGGACAGAGGAGCCTGGTAGACTACAGTCCAAAGTGTCTCAGACGCAGACACGACTGAGCTTAGCACAGCACAGCATCCTTTTAAAAGTACATTTCTTAGATACCACCATCACAGAAGCAGAATTGTGGCTGAGATGGAGCTTGTTTTCAGTCACAAACATTATTCAACCACTTTCACGCTAAGAACGAATGGAAACTTTCTTTCACTGACAAGTAATTCACAAATGTAGCTATTAATAAATGGAGAAGAGAGTTTCCACTGAATTTTATAAAAATTTCCATTATGTCCATATACCTTATAGGTAAACACAGGCAAATGTGTTTCAATTTAAGCATAAACTAGACTTTTGATACTTATCTGCAAATATTGTGCTAGTGCTAACTCCCCAAGTCATGCCGACTCCTTGAGACCCCATGGCCTGTAGCCCTCCAGGCTCCTCTGTCCATGGGATTTTCCAGGCAAGAATACTGGAGTGGGTAGCCATCTCCTTCTCCAGGGGATCTTCCCGACCCAGGGATTGAACCCAAGTCTGCATCTCTGCATTGGCAGGTGGATTCTTCACCACTCGAGCCACCTGAGAAGCCCTATCTGCCCGTATTTACAATTAAAAATTCAGAAGTTTAAATAGGAGATGGACAGTAAGTTGTGTGGCCACATGGTGGCACTATTTCACTGACTTGAGAAATGCTAGAACCAACTCTGGTGGAAACAGAAGATCATGAGGTATGTGAATGAATCACCTTCATAGTATTATCCCATTTTGAAGGAAAGAATCCAGTAGAATTTGCTTAAAATTAATTTCTATAACCTATGTAAACAAAAACTAGCACCAAAATGCAAATATAAGAAGTATGAGGAAATCGCATTGCTGAAAAAGGAGTTAGAAATTAAAAGGCTCCATAATGCTAACTTACACTATTGTGTTTAATAGTACTATTTTATTTTATAGCTCTCTCTACATATACAAGGAATTTCCACTAACACTGTTATATTTTGTTCTTCCAGGGAGGCGGGCAAGGGAGATTTTATTCCCATTTCCAAGTAAGGAACAGAAACCTTAAGAAATGATGGCTCCTGGCATTCAAGACTGCAAAACCTTCTGCAGCACTGAGGAGTGTTTGCGGTCTTGACGTCTTACTGATGTCTGTGAGAAGTGTTAGTCGCTCAGTCATGTCCAGCTGTTTGCAAGCCCATGGACTGTAGCCCGCCAGGCTCCTCAGTCCATGGAATTCTCCAAGCAAAGAACACTGGACTGGGTTGCCATTTCATTCTCTAGGACACTGATGTCTGTGAGGTAGTGTAAATTCCACAGGCATTTCACCTAAGCCACTGGGTACTCTGGCTCTGGAGTGTTCCCTGAAACCCACCCCGGCAGAACGCGTTGTATTCTAAGTTTTGCATTCATTCCCCATTGGCCAGCACAGGCTACATACACAGTGTTGATCACTGAAGAAGACCACAGCTTCAACAATTACAGAATCCCCAAAGGAACCCATCTTGCATCCCAGAAACGTGAAATGATTTATTATCTGCACCGTCCCTTCAGCCATGGAACTGAAATCTGCATCCTGCATGTAGTCTCATGATAGGGGGCTGCAGAAAACAGAATATCATCCCCTCATTTCTTATTCATAGAGGAGGCAATGTATAATATGATTACATACATGATGGATTGAATCTGACAGACAGTATAAAAGGAAAGCTGGAGAACATTAACTAGGGAATGGATTTTTCACTGATATTCAACATCTCTTGTAGTCAACAGTGAAGGGAGGTGGGGGTGAGACAAATGCAAAGAGACACACAAATAACTTTCCGTATCAAACTTTCAAATAAATCTTTCCATCAGGCAAAGGCTATTTGCTCCACGCCAGGCACTTGGCTGCGTGCTTTATATACTTCATCTCTTTTAATCACGCTAGTTTTACAGACATAAAAAAAAAGGTTCTGAGAAGTGAAGTTCAGACAAATAGGACTTGGAACCCATCTTGCCAAGCCCACCCAGACCGCTATCCTTGACCATGAACTACACTCCCTCCCGGTGGGCTTCTGGGACAGACACTCTGATGCTGCTCAGGATCTTTGTCGCTAGTCAGAGGCTGCTTTCAGCTGCTGACTACTCTTGAGTGATGGCTCCTGAGACAAGATGTGGAATTCAAAGAAGTAAATGAGGCTGAAGCCTCCAGCCCTCTTTAGCTCAGGCCACTGTGAGCTCTAGGAGTCCCGGGAGGCTCCATGGCAGCAGAGGAAGCCAGGTTGCCATCAGAAAGCAATTCTAGTGAAGCATCTTTGGTGTCCTGACTAAACAGATCTTTAAGAGGAAGGACCAAAGCTTCTAAATTTCTAATAATTTGTTGTGATTTATTTTTGCATTCTCAGTAAATATTCTCTATTGTGTCTAATTTTGTATTTATCTTTGTATAGCTTTCTTTAAAAAAAGAGATTTCCCCAAATTGTATAAACTTCAAGCTCCACAGAGTCAGGATCTGCCCCTGCTTGTGCTTTTGATGTTAAATATTTTGCTGCTCATCTCCTAAAAGGCTGAAACAATTTCTCACAAATATTCAGGTTGTTATGGCTTGGCTGAGTGCTCGAAACATGAGTTGTCCTAGAAAAATAGAGAGAAGGAAAGAAGAAAGGAATAGAGAGAAGGAAATGGACAGGCTCGGTTTGTTCCATGGAGGGAGCATCAGTACTAAGAGCGTCTATTTTTTTAAGCTACCTTCTAAGTAAACTGGATCTCTGCTCTTCTGATACTTCTAACATGCTTCCAACAGTCTGAATAGATATCCAACAATCAGCCAAAATGCTCACTTTATCAGGGCCTCTGTATGGCTAGAGACAAGATTAGACTCTTTTCCTGTGATTTGTTGGACATTTTGTTAATAAGAATCACCTTTATATTAACTGAATTATTTTGTGTGATTTTTAGTCATGTATTATTTTGCCCTCATCCAGCTGGAGGGTCTTGAAATTCCTTAAGCAATTCAGCCACTTGCTTTGGAAGTTTGCAGCAGGCCCCTGACTCCTTTGTCATGCAGTAACTGCCCCTACTCAGCTTGGGGGCTGTGTTTACAGAGCTATAAGTGTCATTTAGTTCCTTGGATCTGCTGCCGCTGCTAAGTCGCTTCAGTCATGTCTGACTCTGTGCGACCCCATAGACGGCAGCCCACCAGGCTCCGCCGTCCCTGGGATTCTCCAGGCAAGAACACTGGAGTGGGTTGCCATTTCCTTCTCCAATGCATGAAAGTGAAAAGTGAAAGTGAAGTCGCTCAGTCCTGTCCAACTCTTTGAGACCCCATGGACTGCAGCCCACCAGGCTCCTCTGTCCATGTGAGATTCCAGGCAAGAGTACTGGAGTGGGTTGCCATTGCCTTCTCCTTGGATCTAAGGATGGGTAATTCAATTGCTGTACCTATTTCATTGGCCCAATCTACCTGGGTTCACCATCTCTGCTCGTCAATTGACAAGTTCATTGATGATAATCCTTCTCTTACACCTCCATAGATGTCTTCTTTTTTTTTTAAGTAGTATTGATCACCAGAGTACGAGGCTCAGGCTCATGTCAACTTGGGGTATCATACATGAAAGGAAAAAAGCTTTAAAAAGCTTCAGAAATATAAACATACATATAAAAATGCCTATTCTTCCCATTTTTTTAAGTAAAACATCTATGTATGTTTTACAGCCTTAAAACACAACCAGCTGCTTAATTAAGTCATTCATATTAAGAGACAAGAAAAAACAAGGAGAGGTGTTTTCCAAATGTGGGGCATTTAAAGGGAGGAGTAGAGTGTCTTCATCTGGTATATACTCATGTAAACTAGAAACAAGCAAACACAAGCTTATTCTATTAAGCCTGTAAATCTTAAGGAAACCCAGCTGCTGCCCATTCCCTGGGCTTCTGCAAATTCCCTGTTCACTATATCTGACCTTCCAAACTCTATTACCTGTTGTTCTTTGTTAGTATGGCCTAAACTCAGAAGAGCAGTAGCAGTCCCAGTGTACAATTAAATTCTCTGGTCATCTGTTTTACCTAATTGTTAAGATAAATTTTGGCTCCCATAGTCTTACATAAAATTTTATTTTATGGAAATAGAAACCACCCTTTGCAAAAAAAAAAAAAAAAGGAGAAGAAGAAGAAGTAAATATCCATCATGGATTTACCATCCAAGCTCGGGTAAGTTGATGTTTGAGCATTATATTTTGACATACATAAATATATAATTGAAGCCCACATGTAGATGTACAATTACTTTAAAAAATATCCTCCCTGAAGATGAGGTTTAAGTCTGCAGAGTAGCTTTCTTTGTCTCCATTCTCTTGATTTTCATCGTTTGTTTTTTTTTTTTTTCAATAAAGCTACCCTCAAAAGCTTTATAGGATTACTAATTACCCAATGTCACCTATTGACAAAAGAAAGCCATTAGTATGGTCTCTAGTTATCTGAAATTCAAGTTGGCTTGCCAAGCTCTTAAGATGACAAATACACGCATTTGTAGAGCTGCTCCTGTCCCAGGGGGTTAACTAAATGATCTGGAGGAGGGTGCGGGGGGGTTCAGGGGTCCTAGCAAAGCAGCGCTCTCCGCTGGGGAGGGAAGACATCCTGGTTCGTGAGGTCCAGGTTAGAAACAACAGACAACAAATTATATTTTCCCAGCTGAATCATAAGCATTTTTCACGTAGCCACTCTCTTCGGGGCATTCACAAAACGCTTCTCGTCGGATATTTCTAGCCACGGGATGCTCTTTTTACTTAAAATGGAAGCAGCTTTGAATTCTCCGCGCAGGGAATATACCCAGAACACCGGCAGGAAAGAGGAAGAGGTCACGGGTGCTGGGACGCGTCGGAGTAGGATCGCAGGAAGACCTAGTGGGGCGCCAGGAGAAGAGGGAGCGGCTGGAAGGAGACTTCCGCGGGTGACAAGGAGGCTGAGCCAGAAGCTATTGAGTGTTCTTTGCACCCGCCCACTTCCCCTTCTTGGCTTCATTCTTAAAAGCATTTTCTTGAGCGCCTCTCTTCTGTACGCTACAAAACGTGGTGGCCGCTAGAGGGCAGTATGGTGCAAGCCAAGAGCTTGATCTCACAAAGAGGTGAATAGCCACAGAGATAAATAAAAGTTATCATGAAGAAATGTGCTGCCTATGCTTTCCAATCCTTCTTCTCTATACACTCACCAAAATATCAGAAATCAACTGTGTAATAAGGTACTTGTAGATGCTAATCCATCTCTTCTTTTCCCCCCCTCTCAGGTTCTGAGAATTAGAACGAATTTTAGAGAAAATCTCCACTCCTCAACCTCAAAACAGGCTAATTTCTGGAAGCATTCTCTGCCCTTAAGTCCAAATTACACAATCAGAGAAGTGGAGCTCAACCAGCAGGGTTTTTCTCCTTAAAACGTCGACAGCACCAGGCTGAGGAACCATGGTCCAAGGTGACAGCACAGCTTGCCTTTAAATGCATTCCTTCCCAACAGAGATATAATCCAGTCCTGCAGCATTTTAAACCAGGCACACTCTTCTTGTTGTCTGCATGTATCTCCTATGCGCTGCACATCTTTCCCCTAAGTAGACCTGTCAGTCTGATTGAAATGCAATGTTCAGAGAAGCTGGTTTTTCAGACTCCTGCCAGTCCCACGAGACCTCTCTGCTGCACTTCACTCTTTCACTCCATCGCAGGAGTGGTGAAGCGCTGGGGGTAGCCTCCAAGTCCCCACAAGAGCTGTCACCAACTGCCCCCTCACCACACCTGGGAATATACGCAGAAGTATATACCCTGGACTCCTGGGTCCTGGACTGACAGCGGTGGATCCCCTGACCCCTTGCCCTCTAGGTGGCCAGGCCGTGAGCAGGGGACCAACTCTGCCCCAAGGCACCTGGCTTCCCCACTTAACAGCTGTGTGGCCTTAAACAAGTCGCTTAGCCTTATCTGTAAAATGGGGATGATAACTGCACCAGCCCCGTAAGGGTGTTGTGAGGAGCCGATGAGCTCATATCCGTCAATCCCAGTAGATCTGCAACCACGCAAGGCATTTTCCCCTTCTGGTTCTCAGGATCCACTCTTGGTTTCTCCTCTCACAGGATTTCACCCAAGTGCAACCTCTGTCATTGCCTCAACATTTAATTGTTTTAAAAAATACTTATTTGGTATGTCATTACTGTATGTTTTGCCTTATAATTAGCACTTTCAACTATTTTGCCCACGGACAGTGCAGAGCAGTGATTGCAAACTCTAGCCCAAGACTGACTGCCTGAGACTGAATATCTCTCTGCCCCTCTCCAGATCTTTGCTCTCGAACAAGTTACTTAACCTCCCTGGGCCCCAGTTTTCCCCCTCTAAAATGGTTATGATAGCCCATTGTTATAAGATTAAGTTAATATTTGTTGAAGTACATGGGGCAATGCCTGGCACATAGCAAGTACTAAGTAAGATATACATAAATGAAAGCAACAGTGATGTGGTTAATACTATTTCCCCAATATCAAACCAGAAGCCAAATGTGCCAGGGTGATGGAATGGCTGAGGCTACACTTAGAGGGCAAGAACTCCAAGGTCATCCCTTCTCCATGGAGGGGAAAGCTTCTCTTCCAACCATGAACATTTCTGTGCAAGGCATGCATGTTTGGTCCAATCCACTAATTTGACCAAGAAGACAACTTGAGCACAGCGGAGTCAGGGTTGCGGAGGCGGAGCAGGACCCGGACTAGACCCACAGCTGGCAGTCCTTCTCCCTCCATTTAGTGAATTCAGTAACTGCAGTATTGATCTCACATTGTTACTAGCCTTCTCCATGACTTGCAACCCATTTTTCTACATCCTGAAGCAGCATTACGTTTATAATCACGAGGCCCTCTGAGGATGTTTGATGCCTCAAGGGACACAAAATTCAAAGTATCAAGAAAATATTAGCTGAAATTTTTTCTTCTACCCACAGGTTTTGGCTTGAATTTGCTGTTGTTGTTGTTCATTTGGTAAGGTGTGGTAAGATTCTCTGCGACCCCTGGACTGTAGCACCCCAGGCTCCTCTGTCCTCCACTGTCTCCCAAAGTTTGCTCAAATTCATGTCCATTGAGCTGGTGATGCTATCTAACCACCTCATCTTCTGCTGCCCACTTCTTCTTATGTCTTCAGTCTTTCCCAGCATCAGGGTCTTTTCAAATGAGTCAGTTCTTCACATCAGGTGGCCAAGGTATTGGAGTTTCAGCTTCAGCATCAGTCTTTCCAATGAATATTCAGGACTGATTTCCTTTAGGATGGACTGGTTTGATCTCCTTGCAGTCCAAGAGACTCTCAAGAGTCTTCTCCAACACCACAGTTCAAAAGCATCAATTCTTCTGCGCTCAGCTTTCTTTATAGTCCAACTCTCACATCCATATATTGCTACTGGGAAAAGCCATAGCTTTGACTAGATGGACTTTTGTCAACTAAGTGATGTCTTTGCTTTTTAATACACTGTCTAGGTTTGTCATAGCTTTTCTTGCAAAGAGCAAGCATCTTTTAATTTCATGGCTGCAGTCACTGTCTGCAATGATTTTGAAGCCTAAGAAAATGAAACCTGACACTGTTTCCACTTTTCCCCCATCTATTGCCATGAATTAATGGGACCAGAAATCATGATCTTAGTTTTTTTTATGTTGAGTCTCAAGTCAGTTTTTTCACTTTCCTCTTTCACCTTCACCAATAGGCTCTTTGAGAATACCATAAATACCACCGAAAGAAAAATTAAAAGGAAACAAAATCAGTAAAAACAGTAAATACAACACAAGAAGGACATTTTGGAATTGATTAAAATTCTACTATCCTTCAAAGGTTCCTCCAATCACAACTTGTACTTCCCAAATGCATTTCCTACACTGCTGGTTTATTTCTCTGTCTGTCCGTTCTATGGAATCTAAGGCAGGGGTGGTCACTATGAACTCGGTGCACATAGCAGCCAGAGCACAGTGCCAGGCACATGGCAACTCTTACAAACACTGGCTGCTGCCTTGGACGGCGATGTGGACCCCGGCCCACGAGGACAATGTTTCCCAGAATGTGACATGTCCACCACTGCTGTCCCTTTAGATTTTAAGTAGAAACAGAGATGATTTTAGCTAGGACATGGACAAGGTATTGAACAACACTGGATTACATAATGGGGCTTCCCTGGTGGCTCAGATGGTAAGGAATCTGCCAGCAATGAAGGAGATCTGGGTTCCATCCCTGGGTCAGGAAGATCCCCTGGAGTAGGAAATGGCAACCCACTCCAATATTCTTTCCTGGAGAATTCCATGGACAGAAGAGCCTGGTGGGCTACAGTCTGTCCATGGGGTTACAAAGAGTGGGACATAAATAAGCAACTCAGACACACACATACCATCTTGATAGGGGAAAGGGCATGTTGACTCAGAGGAGAATAAATGAGTTTGGGGAAAGATGAATGAGCCCTTAGAAGGATGGACGGGGGGTACGATCATTTGTGACACTGTGTCTGCATGTGGCATTCACCTCTGCTCTCCCTTCCTTTCCTCCTCAATCTTCCCTGGTTGACCGAAAACTCTGGGGGAGGAGATTCACGACAATAGAGTTCGTTTCTGAGGATCTGTCTTTAGGCAGATAAGGGAAGTTCAGAGAAAGTCTCTCCCTGCATTTTCTGCTTTGTTTTTTTAATATATATTTCTGTATTTGGCGGCATCAGGTCTTAGTTGTGGCAGGATCTGGAGTGCTTGGGCACAGTAGTTGCTGTGTAAGGGCTTAGCTACCCCGAGGCATGTGGGATCACAGCTCTCTGACCAGGGATCAAACCTATGTCCCTGCATTTGGAGGCGGATTCTTCACCACTGGACGACCAGGAAAATCCTGCAGTTGCTGTTTTTTAAGTGCTTTCAGTTCAAAATACTCAGTACATCAAAGTGGCACATTTGGGGGCAGCATGTCCATGAGAAGGTAGCATTACAGATAGAGGGAGCCTAGAAGTAAGAATCACTGTCTGAGTCATTTTCAAAATAGCTGCCCTAGAAAGTCATCTGACTCATACTGGATTTTATATAAGTGAAAACAAACCCTTTTCTGTGTTAAGCCATTTAGATACCAGGGTTTATTTTATTACTGCAACAAAACCCTTTGTATACTGACTAATCCAGTAAGTTAAAAAAGAATTTAAGTATGAAGGCATAAATTGGAAGAAAATATTAACTAAATAAGGGTTCAATACCTGACAAAGATTTTGAAAGTGGTACTCAAATGTCACTTAGTGTTGTAGAGTCTTAGAACTGAACCTCCAAAATAGTTGAGAGCAGGACCCACCTGCCCTCACTGGATCTCCCCTGAATGACCAGGACCAGGATGAGGTCACATGCAGCCTGGGGCTACAAAACAGAAAGGGGTGGGTGGGGGGAGATAGGCATTTGGGGCACTAAGTCTGAACCTCTACCTCCTTGGAAACCAGCTGAATTAACAACTGTAAACATTAGAAGCAGTATAATTAGAATCATTAGGAGGCTGGAAGAAGAGAAAAAATTATCTACTTTTCCTTGGGTAGCATAGTGCACTCTTACTACTTTTTCTTTCATAAAACTCTGCTTTTTTATAGCCCTGTCATGCCTATGGACTGCATATATGCCTCAATACCACAACTTCAAGGCTAATTTTTCATTTTTCTGTCTTCATGTCCTGATTTGGATTGAAGTCCAAACTATTTGTTCACTCTCAATACAAAAGACATGGGAATAGACACACAGTTTCATCTCGGGGATGATTTCATATTAATCAAAAATCATATTTTTCAAAGTCGGAAACAAGGCCCAAGGAGTCACCTGCTTCTACATAAGTTCTCTAAAGAAGGGCTGGAAGGATTGATCTTGAGACTTAGATAACTTTGGGGCCCCGTGACAAAGTAGGAAGAACACAAAACAAGTCTGATTCCAGTGTGAGTATAGCTGTTTGTCTTTGGGAAAGTTGTGTCACTTCTCTGTGCCTGTGTTTCCCATCCCCCTAAATGGAAGGATTAACTCCAACCAGGCAACTAATACTGTTGTGAAAGCAGATGATAGCTATGGAAGTACAAATTGTATCACTACTGGCTAACGTACCTTGAATTCTTCCTACATAGCAGATACGCTACTGCATGGTCTGTGCATGTGAAGTCATTTAATCCTCAGAGCAGACAAATGCAGTAACCATGATATTATCATCCCCTTACACAGATGAAAAAGACCAAGACTTAGCTGGAAAGAACTTCCTAGAAGTTGGTAAATCAATTGGTTACTAAGAGGTGGGGCCAGAGTTCAAAGTCAAGTGCATGTGGCCTCAGAGACCGCAGCCACCGCGTTCCCTTGCCTCCCAGAAAGGACAGGCTGCCAGGGAAAGCGAAGCGTGGGTTGCTGTTGACTCCTCCGTGTGGTTCTTTGGATGTCACAGAGCCCCGGGTTTTTAAGCTATGTCCGGCTTCACAGGGTTAATCTGAATAATCTGAAACAGGCAGGGGTGGTTGGGCAGGCGACAGCCAGCACTGCCTGAGTGCACAAGGCTGCTTAGCAACGGGGTAAACAAGTGGCTCTCCAGAAGGAAGCGAAATGAGCCTCAAGGTGGGTGGAGGAAGGAGGGCAGGCGGGCGAGGGGTCGGGTCCTGGCAAGTCTGGGAGTGTGTCAGCGGGGTGGGCAGTGCGGGCTTTGACCCCTGCAGGCACGCTCTTGGAGAGGATCTCGTGGGGAGGACACGCCACCACTAAGTGCTTTCTTGTCAAGCAAGAAAGACCACAGGATGTTTGGACACCCAGATTCTGTGTCTCTTTGGTGCTCTCTCCCCGGCACCATATGGATGGTGTAGGTGATGCTGGGCTTTTGAAAATTTAAACTTGAATGCTATTCACTTAACTAATCTAATAGTAGTGTTAGTTGTTCAGTCATATCCTATTTTTTTCAACCGTATAGACTGTAGTCTTTCAGGCTCCTCTGTCCATGGGATTCTCCAGGAAAGAATACTGGAGTGGGTGGCCATTTCCTTCTCCAGGAGATCTTCCCGACCCAGGGATTGAACCCAGGTCTCCCTCACTGCAGGCGGATTCTTTACCACGGAGCCAACTGGTCACTATGATTATGATGTGCCAGAGCCCACAAAGAAAGCAGAAAATGGAAATCCCTGGTCATCTGAGTCCAACATAACCTTGGCATATAGGCAGCCTGCAGATGGTGAGCAGAGGTGCCAACCCTCAAAGGGACTAAATTGTGGAAGCACAACCTGAGGATGGGCTGGAGGGACAATGAGACTCCCCAGAGCCAACGTCTACTAAGACACTTGAGAGGAGAAAATTCCAGATCAATAATAAGAAAGCCCCAATACTTTGGCTACCTGATGTGAAAACCTGACTCATTGGAAAAGACCCTGATGCTGGAAAAGATTGAAGGCAACGGGAGAAGGGGGTAGCAGAGGATGAGATAGTTGGATAGCGTCACCGATTCAATGGACGTGAACTTAAGCAAACTCTGGGAGATAGAGAAGGACAGAGGAACATGGCATGCTGCAGCCCATGGGGTGGCAAAGCGTCAGAGACAACTTAGCGACTGAACAACAACAATAAAGACCCAAAGAAGCCCCATTCATCCAGATGAGGAAGCATGGGCCATTTCAAACTTCCATCTAAGAAGCATGAGGAGGGAAAATGGATACTCCTGTCCTTCCTTAGTGTGGGTTATTTCTGTTCTGCTACACAATTAGAGAGGAATAGGGAAGCTGCACCTCAAATACGTCCATGAAAATTATATCTCCAAAGAATTATTTTTAATTTTGTTGAGGGTGCTGTGTTTATCTTTTTCTTTTTAAAGAGGTATTTTGAAGTGGGATAAGATGATGTGGTGTCCGGAATAAGCTTTAAAATAATTCAACAAAGAATAAAAAAGAAAAAGGAAATGTTTCAAATCACTGATAACTTTGTAAAGTTTGTAAATCTTTCTTAAATTTGTTAAAATATTTCTTCTGCTTTATGGTTTGGCTCTTTGGCCTCAAGGCATGTGAGACCTTATCTCCCTGACTAAGAATTGAACCTTCACCCCCCCCCCACATTGGAAGGAGAAGTCTTTATCACTGGACTGCCTTGGAAGTTCACTGATTACTGTTTATTTGAGTGATGAATCGTTAAGGCTTGTACTATTCCTACTGCTTTTATGTGTGTTCGAAATTTTTCATGAAAAATAAAATGTATTCCTAGAATAGACACCAAAAAGAAACAAATGAACAGAAAACAAAAGCGTGCAAATGTGCCCAGTTCTTTGACTTGAGTAACTTCAAAATGTCTGCAAATCTCAACAAAATCTTCATACCTAAACTCTCTCTCTCCTTAACAGCCACTTTGTGAAAATTAATCAGACGACATCATTATTAGCGTGGGGAATTAGGAGAATGACAAATTAAGAAAAAATTTGTTTCTGGAAAAAAAAAATAGAGACTGGGTACCAGGAAGCTGGAGGATGTAAAGTGCAGAAATTGTCCTGTGTCTTTCAGGAAGTTGGCAGAATGTCTTCTCACAGGAGTTCTTTGATGGAAATAAAGTACCATGGGGGGAAGACCAGAATATCTGGGCACTACTCTGGTCCTTGGGGCTTCCCAGGCGACACTAGTGGTAAAGAACTTGCCTGTCAATGCAGGAGACGTAAGAGATGCAGATTCCATCCCTGGGTAGGGAAGAGTCCCTGGAGGAGGGCATGGCAACCCACTCCAGTATTCTTCCCTGGAGAATCTCAGGGACAGAGAAGCTTGGTGGGCTAGTGTCCATAGGGTTGCAAAGAGTTGAATAGCTGAAGCTTAGCAGGCATGCATGCACTCTGGTCCTTGCCACTAAGTTGTTGTCTGTCTTTGAGCATCTCATTTGTGTGTTTATTCATCAAACGACTGAAGCACCAGGGTGGGGAGAGAGATCCAAATGGCACCATCTGGCCCTGGGGTTGCTGAGCATCTCTGGGAGAAGATGCTGACTAACCAAGTCTCACTTAGCGTGGTCCAGCACTGTGCTATGGGAGGCATGATGGGGTTGTTGAGGCTCCAGGGGAATGCAGAAGGATGAAGAAGAGAGTAGCATTTGTAGAAAGGGGAGATAAGTATTGCAAGGGGAAGAAACTGCATGAACAAATTTACGGAGGCGGGATATCGAGTTTCAGGGATCTAACTTGTTGCTGGAGTGAGGGGGAAGGGGGAAGGTTAGGGATGTGACAGGGAACACATCCTTCTCGCCTGGAGAAGCAGACGAGTCTCAGATCCATTTGATAATTCTCTCAACAAATAACTATGAGCTCCTATTATGTAGCAGATGATGTGCCACAGACGGGATACATCAGCAAACAAAATAGAGAAAAATATCTGACTTGGCAGAAATTACATCGGTGCAGGTAAAGAAAAAGACCGTAAAGAAGACAAATGAAGATTGAGTCTATCAGCCAACTGAGGAGCTGACAAGTACAGTAGCAAAACACTCCAGTGGGGAGGGGTATAGCGACTGGGCGGCAGGGATAAGAAGTGTCAAGGGCATTCAGTTTCAGTTTGAGTATTTGAAACATAATCTGAAGGAAGAAAGGAATGAGCCTTGCTGGTAGTTGGAGGAAGAATATTCTGGAAAGTGATTTTAGGACCTTGCATACCAAGAGGAAAACCTTTATTCTCACAACTATGAAAACAGTGGATTTTAATCCGAGGATCCAAACCATCAAACCCCAGGTTTGCAAAGGACCATTTTCATGTGACGGCTCTCCGATGCTGATTCCCACAGAAGGGAAGGTTATAGGGCATGTTTGAGTTGGCCACCTAGTCAGCCACCAAGCCAGCCAACCTTGCCTGATCCTTGGTCACATACCTTACCACTGGGGACACAAGTCTCTCACCAGGAAAGAAGGGCCAGTCCATACCCAGGGCTGCCAGCAGCCACCTTAGCACAGGGAAGATTCCTCCTACTGCTCATCATCTCTCCACACGTGACATATCATGGCCTCACTCTCAGGGGAAGGATGCACCTACACCACCAGCTGGAAATTGTGCTTATTTTAAAAGGAACACCCTACCCAAAAAGGCACATTGCAATGAACATTTCCGAGTAGAGGAGAACGCCACTGTGTCTGTTAATTACCAGAGCCATGTTGTGTGTTCGATGGGACAAGCTGCTACACAGTCATTTGTATCCGTTCTGCTCCATTAGGCTAATTTGTTCTCAGATATAAATTAAAGCAGCTATTCCGAGCCCACTGAGCTGCCCCTTCACACAAACTCCTTGTTCCGTGGTGAATGAGTTAGCAAGCTGTGTATGTAGGTGTAGAAGATATTTCTTTGATTTAATATTGAAGTAAAACAAGAAAAGCTGCCCACTGGAGTACAGAAATCATGCATTACAATAGAGTGGTCCTGCAAAAGCTCCATGCCTGGGGCAGGTCGAGGGTGTAACTGCTTCCTGATGTGGCATCTGCTGTTACACTTTCTGCATCGCAAAGCGCTTGGCCACTGAGAAGATGCCACAGGAATCCCCCTGCCCTTGGGCCAAAGTAGGAATGCTCAAATAACAGGAATCATCTGGAGGAGCCCGTAGCCATCTGGGCAGGCAGGGCTGCTTAACATAGGAGAATAAGCCCCCTCCAGGGCTATCATCGCCTAGAATGGCAGAGAGTTCTCTGCCCCGGATATCTTTCCACGCATCTGCCTGGGTGCCACCATTGGTGGCTTCATTAGGTTAAGACAGAGGTTCTCGACTAGGGCTCAACAGCACTGGCTGTTTCGTCTCACCCAGTGAGTGCAAAGTGAAAATGTGGGGCCCTTTGTCCGAAGAGTAGGAAAAATGTGCGGTCGAGCTAAAATATAAAATTTTTTCCTTCTTCTCCAGTCTCTACTTCAACTTGCTACAGTGTTTTTAACTCGCTATTTAATGTTACGGTGAGTAAAGAAAACTTAAAAATCTTAACTGTTAGTTTGAATTTCACTGTTTATCTTTACACAATGCAATGCTAGTTTTAAAGGTAAACAAGACCCTGATGTTGGGAAAGATTGAAGGCAACAGGAGAAGGGGGGCAACAGAGGATGAGACGGTTAGATAGCATCGCTGACTCAATGGACATGAATTTGAGCAAACTCAGGGAGACAGTGGACAGAGGAGCCTGGTGTGCAGCAGTCCATGGGGTCGCAAAGAGTTGGACATAACTTAACCTCTGAACAACAACAATGTGTACGTTTAACTTATATACATGAGACCACCAAAATTAATAGTTTCCATTTGGTAGTTCATACATGATTTGTATTTCATCCTTACCAGAATGGTGGAAGTATTTCACCATGAACTCATATTGCTTCTTAGTCAGAGGCCTTCTACCAACACTCTCTACCTTTGGCTTGCTGAGGAATAAGGAAAGAAATAGGAACAATGGACTGTCCAGCTTTTCCCTTTTCTTCTCTGTCGTTGCTTCCAGGATAAGTGGTGAGCTCACACAGTTCTTACTAACTGATCAGTGTTAGTTTCTTTGTTTTGACAGATGTAATGTGGTTGTGTAAGATCTCAACATCTGAGGAAAATAGTTTAGAAAAGGTATATGGGACTTCTCTGTATTGCCTTTGCAAGTTATATGTAAATCTAAAATTATTACAAAATAAAAAGTCTATTTAAAAAGAGAAAGCCTTTCTTAACTCCCATCTTGCCAAGAATCACTGAGTTATTAAGCGGGGAGAGAGCCTTTAAGGCATGACACCAGCACTTATCTAGCTTGCCTGAAAACCTTCACCTGGGATGAATTCCTATACCCATCTAGAAGATTCTGATTTATTCAATCTGTAGTGGGTCCCAGGATGGGATTTTGAATAAGCACTCACCCTGAGAAGTCTTATCAGACAAATTTGGTAAATAATATATTCGAGTGAGTGGAACTAGTATAAAGAATCAGGTAAACCTGAGGCTGGGTTTTCCAGGTGATTCAGTGGTAAAGAATTCGCCTGCCAGTGCAGGAGTTGCAGGGGATGTGGGTTCGATCTCCACGTCAGCAAGATCTCTTAGAGGAGGAAACGACAGTCCATGCCAGTCTCCTTGCCTGGACAATCCCATGGGCAGGGGAGCCTGGCAGGCTATCGTCTGTGGGGTCTCACAGAGCTGAACGGGACAGAGCCACCGAGCACTCAACAACACACAGACGTGGGGCCTTCCTCCAGGTGTGGGAGTTTCTTACTAACTAGATTTTTTTTTTTTTTTACTTACCAACTATGTGACCTTTCAGACACTGACTTAACTCCCTAAAAAATCAGTAGTAATATGGCCCAATTGTAGTAACATTTAAATGAAGCACATACCAAATCACCTTAGCACAGGGCTTGACAGCCCACATGTTATAATTAGCACAAATACCATGTATTCTAATTTTTCCTTGAAAGGAGAATGTGAGGTTAATGAACTAAGACTACAGTTCTTTAAGCCAGTTATATCAAGACCCAGGCTTCCCAGGTGGTCTTCCCAGGCTTCTTCAGTGGTAAAGAACCCTCCTGCCAGGGTAGGTGATACAGGAGACTTGGGTTCAATCCCTGGGTCAGAAAGATCCCCAGGAGGAGGAAATGGCAACCACCCCAGTTTTCTTTCTGGGAGAATCCCATGGACAGAGAAGCCTGTTGGGCTACAATCCATGGGGTCACAAAGAATTGGATGGGACTGAGCACACACACACACACCATGACCCAGGCCTTCTTTCCCAGAAGATAACTAACACCAAGAAAACAAAAAATATCATCTCTTTAGCGTCCCTTTATTTAGAAATTGTGCTTGATGGTTCATCTTCTGATAGACAAATGGAGACAATTGCTCCTCACTGTGCCAAAAGTCTAGATAGACTGGACACTTCCACAGGCTTTTTCCCTGAGGGAAGATTACTTAATTGTCTGCACAGAGGCCCCAAACACAGTTGTGGTCAGAGTCAAACCCTTCTGGATGTCCCCCTTCCCTGCTAGCCACTCCAGCACAGGCCAAAAAAACCCTGGGGCGTCGGTGCAAACCCCTCTTCGGCAGAGGCCAGGAAGCAGTTTGGGTAAGATCTGAACACTGCTAAGCATTCTATTTCATAAGAAATAAAAAGACAGTAAAATCCTTTGTCTGCTTTTTGCCTCTGGATGTCTGAAACTTCTGTCTTAGAGTCACCCCTAATTTAGACAAGTCCTAAGACAGTGTGCCACAAACTGCTGGTTCCCTCACCCCTGAGGAAGTCATACATTTACATTTTTATCATCTCTAAGCATCTTAGAAAGAAACTTTCAAGGTGCTGAGAAGAGGGACATGTCGCAGGAATTGCCAAAAGGCAAATGAGATGAAGAAGTGATGAAGATACAAGGCTAAAGAGGCGGCACCCACCACAGGGTCTTACAGAGAGGACACATGCAAGATTTGGGGGGAAGACTAAAATGAAGTGAAGGCTTCCACTTCTACAGTAAGACCGCCTTGCTGCCGGGGCTATTTTACATTCTTTCAATATATATGTCATGTGGACAACCTGTTGTATTCCACATCTCATGCTGGACAGCCATTCATGACACTGTCCTCAAATGTCATCCAAGCCCAAGGACATGTTAGATGGTAATGTTGTAGTTTAAACATGCATGTGAGCACACACAACCCCCAAAATATGGAGATAACCAAAGAAAAAAGGAGACTACTGGGAGATTGTTAGGGTCCCCGGTGAGATGCAGTCAGGCTCCACAAGGGTCTGAAAGTGGACAATGGACAGTCACTCCGACCAAGGAAGTGACTTTCCCATCCCTCCAGGGATGGAGTCTCTCGTATCTTCTTCCCTCAACTCCTCTGAGTCATGGCAAGTTTCCCCACCCTCTAACTTTCGACCTCTCTGGACATATGGCTGAACATGGTGGCCCCAAACTCCAGATCTCTGCCTTCTCCAAGATCTATCCCAACCTAACAATCCACTCACTTTCCAGTTCTTTTGAGCAAGAGTCTACTGTGCCCAGCTTGGGTTGTAAGTTGACCAGCCTTGTGGGGTCGCATAAAGTAAGCATGATCTAAACTTACAGTCCTGCAGTGGTGTGAGGGGTCAGGACCAATTCTGCAAGAAAGGGGCTTGATCTCAATAGATATCTCAAAAAGATATTTAGTGCAAGTGAAAATACTGTGCTGCTAGGTCAGAATTTTGGGGGCAACTTTGCCATCTTTCCATACCTCCTGTTCATCAGTTCTGTAGTCTACACTTGGATGTTGGGATCTGGTTGAAAAAGGAAATAAGGTGAAGGAAGACAGCAATGACAAACCATTTTAACTTTAAGATTGAGGCTTCCTTGGTGGTCCAGTGGTTGAGAGTCTACCTTGTAACACAGGTTCACTAGTTTGATCCTTGGTCCAGGAAGATCCCACATGCTGTGGAGCAACTAAGCCTGTGCATCACAACGAATAAGCCTGCACTCTAGAACCTGCAAGCCACAACTACTAAGCCTGTGTGCCTAGAGCCTGTGCTCTGCAAGAAGAGACGCTACCGCAACAAGAAGCCCAGACTCTGCAATTAGAGAGTAGCCCTTGTTCACCATAACTAGAGAAAAGCCCACACACAGCAACGAAAACCCAGTGGGGCCAAATAATTTTTTTTTTTTTTAAGTTTTAAGATTATCTGCAAAACAGAGTCTGCAGAGACATCCAGATTGCCTTAAATGTTCTTTCACGCACTTGAGACTCATTCTGGGGAAGAAACGTCAATCAATTCTGCAAGTTCCACTTATGGCATAGAAGAGGGAAAAGCGTGCCTTTTCCCTGAGATTGGCCTTCCAGGGCACAACTCACAGGCATAGGGCATAAACAAGAGAGGCCATAAACTTCTCACAAAGGAAGAAAGACAGAGTGGAAAGGTTAGGAATGAAAAAGGATCTGATGGCAGGAAAACTGGTTCAAATTAATGAGACAATGCGAGCCTTGACATTCTTGATGGATGTCAGTGGTTAAGTGCTAGCTGGACCTTCTGAGGTTACAACCTCCATTCAAACCTCATCCCCGGATGGCAACCTGAAACCCAAGGCCATGGGCGGCGAGCATCTGTGAGCCCAGCAGGGATTAGTGCTGTGGCCTTGGGGGGCCCCTCCAGGCGCTGCTCCCTCCCTGTACCAGTTACCCCGAAACCAGGTGTGCTCTGGGGTGACAAGAATACCGAGTAATTAAGACAAAATGTTCTTGGCTGTGTCTCGGGCATATTCTTTCATGACAAGAACAAAGGGTTAGTTGATGAACTAATTTTTGGTGGGGAGAGCAGCAGCGTCTATTATTAAATGAATGCTTAGGATTTTTGTTTGTTTGTTTTTCAATAGCCCCATTATAATTTCAGCTCAGATACTCCAAAGCTCATGTTTCCTAATTTATTATCGCTCACTACAGTCCTCTGGGATCCAGTAATTGAATTTTACTGGCGTCATTACCATATCCACAAACAAGCAAGTCTTCCTGAACTCAATCAGTCAAAGCATGTTGGTTGGCTCACAGGAGATGTGCCCATAGTGGGAGCTGATCTCAGTACAGAAGGGCGCACATGTTTCCCTGGCCAAGGAGACCAGCTACCGCTGGGTTAGGGAGGCTGAATGTGGCTGAATGTGGTCAGCTCTGAACATCTGTGGGAGCAGTAGGAGCACAGAGGAAGAAGAGAAGAAAAGAAAACCATAAGGCTTCAAAGACCAGACCCCCTAAATAACCAGATTATTATCCTACTGCTGTCCAAAATAGACAAGCTTCTGAGAGGCGGGATCTACATATTTGGTTGAGAACCAGGAAATTCCACAAGGAGAAGCTGAAATTCCATCTTAAAAAAAAAAAAAAAAGCAGATTGACAGCCTACATCCTCTCCTTTTTTAATCCAAATAGGAAAACTAAATCATAATATTAGATGCATTTTAGGGCTACGTGTACCCATCATGATCATCTGAATAAATCCAGTCTCCTCATTTGATACTGGAGGCTCAAAGGAAGAAAAAAAATAGTGAAGTCTTATCTCAGTGTGGTATTTAAGATTTGTTTTTTTAAAAATCCACATCTTTCGGAGATTTACCTTCAAAAACTTAGGACAGCATGGAGGAAGAGTGAAAGGAATACAGATAGAAATTGACTGTCACTTGATGCCTTTGAGCTCCTGGACAAGCCTTAATTGCTTCATCTGGAAAATGGGAATAATACTATTATGGGTTTCTCTAATGACTAGCATAATGCATACAAAATATCTCACAAAGTATCCAGTGCCTGGTCTTAGCTACAAACCATCCCACCTTGGCATTTGTTAAGGAAATAGATCATTTATGATCATTTATTTTGAAAACAAAATCAGTTCAATTCAGTTCAGTCACTCAGTCATGTCTGACTTTTTGCAACCCCATGGAGTGCAGCATGCCAGGCTTCACTGTCTATCGCAAACTCCCAGAGCTTGCTCAAACTTATGTCCATCGAGTCAGTGATGCCATAAACACTATACTACTATGAAAACACTATACTACTAAGAAGACAAGTGGCTGAAAGGTCAGGACTTCTCCAAAGGACCTGCTCTTCAGATGGTTCCCACCATATTCCAGAGCCCAGGAAAAGAGAAATGCTCCTCAGGAGAGCACCCCAAAACTTCTGAAGGCATCACACAAAAACTCGGTAATTTTGCCTGGGTGGCTGAAACTCACACATCACTGGTGAGTTTGGAAAAGTTATGGGGACTTAGGTGCTCTGACTCACAGATCATACTTCAACTCAGATACTGTCTGTGTCTTCAAAAATATGACTATCCTGAAGCGCAGTGAAGGAATCCTATCACTTCTCCCTGCAGGATTCAATCTCCCAGGTACTGATTCTTTGTCAGGAAAAAAAAAAAAAAAAAATCAACTGCTCCACCATTTTCTCCTCTGTTCCCATGTCCCTTCTCTATTGCCTTTTTTTTTTTTTTTCCCGCTGTTGCCTTTAATAATCAAGAAAATACTCCCAACTGAATCAACCATCAACAGGATGAATTCTGTTAGGGGTGGGGTTGTGTACCCCCCCCAACTCCAAAATTCAGATGTTGGGGTCCTAACCCCCAGTACCTCACAATGTGACATTATTTGGGAACTAGGTCATTGCAGTCGTAACTACAATTAGAATGAGGTCATATCCAAGTAGGGTGGGCTTTTCCTTCAATATGACTGGTGTCCTTATAAAAGGAAGAAATTTAGACACACACAGGGAGAGCATCCCATGAAGATGAAAGCAGAGGTTGAGTTGATGCATTTACAAGCCAAGGAAAGCCCAAGATTGTCAGAAAACCACCAGCAGCTGGGAGAGGGATGTGGCGTTTGTTCTTTCCCATAGCCTTGAGAAGGAACCAGCCGGGCTGATACCTTGAACTTGGACTTCCGGCCTCCAGAACTATGTAGCAATACACCTCTGTTGTTTAAGCCAGCCAGTCCATGGTACTTTGTTACAGCAGCCCTAGCAAACTAAAACATAGGGCCATTGCTTCCTTCAGGAAATAAAGCCTCTTTTATGTCCTTCACCTTGTCCCAGGACTGGTGTGGCCTGAGCACCTAGAGCCCTACCACCCACACCCCCTTCTCCCCAACAGCTTCCTGGCAGGCTTGGAGCTGTCTTTGGACTCATGTCCGGAAGCCTGCCTCCAAACTCCAGGCCAGGAAGCAGTTAGTACCATGCTGGGGTAGGGGGTTGGGGGAGACAGTATCTGCATCATCCAAGGTCACATCCCTCACCCCTGGCCTCCCTAATCGGATGGCAATCATAGCCTGTGAGATGATAACACAGATTATCCATGTTTTGCAGCCTTATTCAGCTCCCTTATAAGGAAAAACTATGCCCCTAGAAGTCTTGCAGACTGAAGTATCTATTATAAATTCAAGCTTGCAGATGAGAGACTGATGTCATCTTCTCTTTTCAGTAAAAATAGGAAAAAGTTAAGAGGAAAGAAAATGTAAGCAACCATTTTTCACTCCCCACCCCACCACGCTTTTATCAACACACACACACACGCACACAACACCTATATACACAAATTCTTTTCAACTAGCCGTGTCTCCTTTTATGGATGTATATTCATGAGAATAGAGATATTGGTTTCTGTCCCCTGGGGTAATGATGATAAATATGCCAAGGTCAGCAGCTTCATCAGCCATGGAAGCTGCTCACTCTGGCAACTGCAGATAATCATTAACCTGGTGGAACTGGTGGCTTACACTTCAATTCATGCTTCACCATGTCGCTGAAACATTCCTTACCTCACAAAAACACTTGTCTTATTGTGTCTTTCTGGTGTACAAAGAAATTCATACATGATTGTTTTGCCTTGGATTTTTTTAGTCTCAGTCAACATTTTGTGGTGGAAGAAGTTACTGAAAAACAGGGACCAGGTGGAAAACAACATCAGTGTGTTGACAACAATATCCTGTTCCACATCCTAGAAAGCCCAAACTTAGGCTTCAAATTCCTCCTATCCTATTCCCTTCCTAATAGGACTAATGCTTAAAATTAAAAAAAAAAAATCCACTGGCATATATTGAGAACCTACTACATGAAATGCACTGTGCAGGAATACCCTATGATGGGAATACCAACATAAATAAGACACAATTCCAGATTTATTCCCAGCAACATGAAATCTCTACATAGCACACAAAGGGAACAAACGTGTGTTAAATTTCCCAGATGTTCATTTTTTGAGAACTATTTTCCTATATTAAAGGTAGGAAAATTAGAATCATATTGTACCCCCAATCAAACATACCATCTTACAGCACCCAAATCAGCTTTCAACTGTTCTTACATAAATGTACATTTGGTGGAATTACAGCTATTTAATGACTTGCCTCACCACAGGAGTGCATATGGCTTATGTGAACAGTCTGGCATGTGTGTCTCAGAAGGAAAGGTTGATCAGCTGCCTTGTACACTCATCAATAAGCAGGTAGCCAGGAACTCTGAGCTAGTCAGGCTCTGGAGAAACAGAAATGCAAGATGGGATTTTTGTCCTAAGGGAGCTCACACATTAGTGGAAATAACTAACCTCACAGCTCAAGATAGTGACCCATCCATGTCAAGATAGAAGGAAGCAATTGTGGCTGTGAAATGGACTGCATGTCAATCATCAAATATTTACAGAAGAATAATGTAACTCTGGGCATTGCCCTTGACATATGACACATAATAAGAGAAACAGGCAACACATAAAGGCCAAATAGCTTAGAGATGATTTTTAAAGTACTGTTTTGGGGAAAAAACACATGTTTGAAGTAATCTTAAGAACAATTTGCTGGTGTTTTATCAGTTATTGCGTGTGCATGCAATACCCCAGAGCGTAAGAATTGACAGCTAGTTCTGGAGCCAGCTTGAATTCCAGTCAAGACTCAAACCCCTCCCCACTCAGGGATCTTGGTCTGAGTACATGACTTCTTTGTGTCTCAATCCCCTCATCTCTAATGTGAGGATAATAATGGTACCTTTCTCAGAGAGTCACTGTGAAGACTGAATGAATCTTAAAATAGTGCTGGAAATAAAGCTAAATGCCTTCTGCCCCTGAATAGTCAATACTTATGGGTTATGCATTCACTTTACGCAACACTTACTTTAAACTTTTCCATACGTGAAATAATAGGTATAAAAACAAGATAGGTATAGGTACCTAGGCATCTCAAATACAGCATCTCCCTCTATAAGATGTCCCACGTTGTCAGTTAATAATAATACCTTGGATATAGTCAATCTTAAAACTAAGTATTTTAATTTTCTCTGTGACAATGAGCTATTTTTTGTCTATCTAAAATGTTGAGATCTGGTGATTATTACAGTATCAGGTTTGCACAATCCTTGCCAGGAGTGGGGCGTCTGTGGGTTATTCCACTAAACAAAAATCCTACTGCATCTAATTCTTTTTGTACCTCCTCCACCAGTTTGGCTATGCTGAGTATTTGTTTAGAGTTCAGTGAGAACGATGGAAAGCCATTGCCTTTTACAAGACAGGGCTTCTTCCTCAGCAATTGCAGTGTACAGTAAAATGTCTAACTGAGAATTCATGATACCATGATTGATTGTGTTCTCAAGTTTACACTAAAAGCCCCAAACATAGGGCTTTAAAAAGTACACAATTCTTCACTCTCCTTCACATGAATTGTTTCAAATATTACCTAAATATAATCCAATTCGTAGAGTTGTTCATTACAAAAGAACACTCATGTTAATTTTATTTGGAAAGGAGTCTCCATATTTTATATAATGTTGCGGGTTAAACGAAAAATAAAACATATCCCTGGGTGCTAATTTGCATGTATATTAGCATAAATCATTACACAAACCTAAGAAGATCTGTCCGTGTATGTAAAATCTTTTTTTTCATTTATTTTTATTAGTTGGAGGCTAATTACTTTACAATATTGTAGTGGTTTTTGTCATACATTGACATGAATCAGCCATGGATTTACAAGTGTTCCCCATCCCGATTCCCCCTCCCACCTCCCTCCCCACACCATCCCTCTGGGTCCTCCCAGTGCACCAGGCCCGAGCACTTGTCTCATGCATCCAACCTGGGCTGGTGATCTGATTCACCCTAGATAATATACATGTGTCGATGCTGTTCTTAAAAAACACAGTCTGTCAAATCAAAAAATATTCTTATTAACTACACATAATAAATGCTTCTGAAAATAAACAACTTTAAAAATAAAGGTTAAACAGGCTATTTGACAAATAAATCTGCATATGACTAAATAAAAATTTGAAGTCTGTGGTACACTAATAGCAACAAGAAAATCTGAACTCAGTTCAAATACTGCCTTAGTTGATTCAACTCCTCACAAGTATAGCCTGACAGAAGAGTTGTCTCTTCTTCTGGGCATAAGGAATATTTGTCTAGGTCTTGAGTATTCTTCTGACATAAAGTCTAGCATTCAAATAAAACTTATAAGATTTATGATGCTTAGAATAAAAAAGCATGAAAAATAGCCTGTTGTTTAAATAAAAAGCAATCAATAAAACTAGATTCAGAGATGTCTAGATGCTGAAACTATTAGACAGAAACTTTACTATAACTAAGAATTAATATATTAAAAGATCTACTGGAAAATTACACAGTATGCATGAACAGATATGGAATTTCAACAAACAGAAACATTTTTTAAAACAAACCCCCCCCCCAAAAAAAAAAAAAAGCCAGCTAGTGAAAAAAGGTATCAGAGATGAATAATTTCTTAAAGGGCTAATTAGCAGACTGCAACCAGTTGGAAAATGGTTAATAAACTTAAAGTTAGGCCAATAGAGATGATCTAAGCAGAATTACAAAGATTTTAAATGTGTAAAAGAAAAAAAATGTACAGAATATCCAAGAAGACAAAATCAAGCAGTCTAACATATGTGTAATTAAATTTCCAGATAAGAAAGAGAGAGGGAAAAAAAAGCAGGACAGAAGAAATATTTAAAGAACTATTTCGAATGACTCAATTTCCTAAAACTACTGAAAGACAACCACAGATGCAAGAAGCTCAAAGAGACGTAAGTAGTTAGAACAATGTTTTAAACACATGGACATATCACAAGCAAACTGCTGAAAGACAACCTAAAGAGAAAATCTTGAATGGAGCCAGAACAAAGAGAGGCATTATATAGAGAATCCAGTGTAATTAGAGCAGACCCCTTGCCAAAAGCTAAGCAAGCTAGATAACAATGGGGAAACAATTCTAATGTACTGAAAGAAAAGCAAAAGTCAATAAAGAAATCTCTAACCCCCACAAAAAAAACTCTTGTAAAATAAAAACATTTTCTGAAAAAGATGAGATAATTCATTGCCAACAGAACTTCACTACAAGAAAAGTTAAAGGAAGTTCTTTAGACAGGAGTACAATATCATATAGAAACTGGGACTTACCACCCAAATTACAGGGCACCAGAAATTATTTTTTAAAGAGAACATATACATATTACAATATGTTACATATGTAAGTATATATATTATTTTATATTTATATGTGTGTACATATACATACATATATATGTACACATATATATATGTGTGTGTGTGTGTGTATATATACATATATAAAATTTCCCTAAAAAAAACTGAACTGGTTATATTTTTAGCAGGGATGGAGACATTATATAATACAAAGGGACTATTATATAAAAGAATATAACAATCCAAAACAGGAAACTTCAAAATACACACAAAAAATTTGAGATAATTGAAAAGAGATATAGACAAATCCATATTTCTTTCTCGTTATCTTAATTGAGCAGGTACACAAAAGAATCAGTAACAAAACAGAAGAGCTGAACAATACTATCAACCAGCTATGTTTACTTAACATTTGCAAGATACTTTACATGAAAATAGCAGAATATATAAATTCTTTTCATGTGCACATGGAACATTTATCAATACAGAAAGTATTCTGGGTCATAAAACAAAATTTAACAAGTTTTAAAGAACTGAAATCTCTGACCACAAAGGAATCAAGCTAGAAATCAACAACAGAATGATGTCTGGAAAATCTCCAAATATTTGGAAATGAAACAACACACTTCCCCCTGATGCGAAGAGCTGACTCATTTGAAAAGACCCTGATGCTGCGAAAGATTGAGGGCAGGAGAAGAAGGGGACAACAGAGGATGAGATGGTTGGATAGCATCACCGACTTAATGGACATGTGTTTGGGTGGACTCCAGGAGTTGGTGATGGACAGGGAGGCCTGGCGTGCTGAGGTTCATGGGGTCACAAAGATTGGACACGACTGAGTGACTGAACTGAACTTCTAAATAATTCAGGGGTCACAGGAGAAACCATCTGAAAATCAGAAAATATTTTAAGTTGAGTAAAAATTGAAATGCAACATAACAAAATCTGTAGGGAACTTGATGACCTTTACAGTATCAAATGACTATATTAGTAGAAAAAAATGGCCACAATAATCTAAAGATTTTACATTAAGAAACTAGAAAAAGAAGAGATCAAAAGCCAGGAAAAGTTGAGAATGATGAAGATAAGAAAATAAATTAATAAAATTGAATGAACTGGAAAAGGGGATAGAGCAAATGGGATCAAGGATGCACTTAACCCCAGGATGTACTCAGGCCTGGGATATACTTAGCCCTGGGATGCGCTTAGCCTTTTCTTCTTTTTGTGGCACACTGCCTGAAAATTGGTGAAGTAGTAAATGTGCAAAGGTAAGAAAAGATACATAAGTAGGTACATTTTTAATGTATGATAAATAGCACCAAAGAAGAAATAGAGACTGTGCACATGTAGCAAAAGAGCAAAGCACTTCAGAGACAATAGCTAGAAAATATCAAACTAAAATTGTCTAAAAAGAAAAAGAAAGCAACCCTTCCATTTCCATCCTCAACACACACACCCAAAGCCACCATCGTCAACAATACAACCACACCTTTGTGGTTACCATGCAAAAGAGAAAATGCTAAAAATAAAACTACTATATTATCCAGCTACCCGCTTCTGGATATTTATTTATTCAATGAAAACAGAAAACACTAACTTAAAAAGAAAAGTGCAGCCCTATGTTCACTGCAGCGTTATTTACAACAGCCAAAATATGGAAACCACCTAGTGACTATCAACAGATGAATGGATAGAGAAGATATGACATACATGTACTGTGGAATATTGCTTGGCCATAAAAAGAAAGGAATCTTGCCGTTTTTCATAACATGGATGGAATTTGAGAATATCATGCTAAGTGAAATAAATCAGACAGAACTCTGAGATACAGAGAACAGACTGATGGGTATCTGGGGGGAAGGGGGTTGGAAGGTGGGTGACATGGGTGAAGGCAGTCAGTTGCATGGTGACACATAAGTAACTGGACTTATTGTGGTGACTACTTTGTAGTGTAACTTGTATACAAAGACCCAAGGATTATGTTGTACGCTTGAAACTAATATTACGTACCAATTTTACTTTAAAAAAAAAGATTGCTCAAAGGATAGAAGAGTTAATTTATGGCATTGAGGAAAGGGGTAGTGGGTACAGGAGAAGGATTGGGGAGATAAAACGTATGGCTGATCTTCATTACTCACAGGTTAGGTGTTTGTAAGCTCCCCTGCTCCCCTGAATCTATCTGTAACCCCAGAATCACTGCTCTGCGGCACTTTCACAGTCACTGGCCAACACGCACAGAGTAGAGGGAAATGAGTGGCCCTGTGTGTTCCCAGCTGGTGCTGAACAAAACTGTTTTGCTCTTGTTTCGTATCTCATACTCTAAACAAGTGTCCTTTTCACAGTCTATTTAGTGCTACTTTTGGGTTTTTTTTGGTTTTTTTTTTTTGCATTTTTGTGCTTTTTGTTGGTGATTTTGTGGTTTGAAAGGGCTCCCAAGCATAGTGCAGAAGGGCTGGCTAGTGCCCCTAAGGAAGGCCTGAAAGGCTGTGATGAGTCTTGGGGAGAAAATATATATGTTAGATACACTTCCTTCAGGCATGGGTTATAGTGCGGTGAGCCATGAGTTCAAGGTAAATGAGTCAATGATATGTACTAAGTATGATATCTTTAAACAGAAGCACACATAAAATAAGGTTATATATTGATGAGCTGATGAAAATGTTGTGGCCACTGGAGTTCGTAGGGCGGGTGGTAGCACGGAGCTGGGAGGTGGCTCCGAGAACTTCAGCTTTGTGCCCAGCGGCAGCTTCTACAGAAATAGACCAAGATGAACACAGAGCCCAGGAGGAAGTTTGGGGTGGTGGTGGTCGGCGTCGGCAGAGCCGGCTCCGTACGGATCTGGGACCTGCGGAATCCACATGCTTCCTCGGCATTCCTGAACCTGATTGGCTTCGTGTCCAGACAAGAGCTGGGGAGCGTTGATGAGGTGCCGCAAGTTTCTCTGGAAGATGCTCTTTCCAGTCAAGAGATCGAGGTTGCTTTTATCTGCAGTGAGAGCTCCAGCCACGAGGACTACATCAGGCAATTCCTGAATGCTGGAAAGCATGTCCTTGTGGAATACCCCATGACACTGTCTTGGGTGGCAGCTAAGGACCTGTGGGAGTTGGCCGAGCAGAAAGGGAAAGTCTTGCATGAGGAGCATGTTGAACTCTTGATGGAGGAGTTTGCATTCTTGAAGAAAGAAGTGGTGGGGAAGGACCTGCTGAAAGGGTCTCTCCTCTTCACAGCTGCCCCATTGGAAGAAGAGCGGTTTGGCTTCCCTGCATTCAGTGGTATTCTCGCCTGACCTGGCTGGTCTCCCTCTTCGGGGAGCTTTCTCTCGTGTCTGCCACTTTGGAAGAGCGAAAGGAAGACCAATATATGAAGATGACCGTGTGCTTGGAGACAGAGAACAAAAGCCCGCTGACCTGGATTGAAGAGAAAGCACCCGGCCTAAAGTGAAACAGACGTTTAAGCTTCCATTTCAGGTCTGGGTCCCTGGAGAATATGCCCAATGTAGGCATCAATAAGAATATTTTCCTGAAAGATCAGAATATATTTGTCCAGAAACTCCTGGGCCAGTTCTCAGAAGAGGAGCTGGCTGCTGAGAAGAAACGCATCCTGCACTGCCTGTGACTTGCAGGAGAGATCCAGAAACACTGCTGCTCAAAGTAGTGAGGCGAAGGGGCAGTGCTGCTCTGCTCAGCAAAACCGGAGCCTGATCTTTACCGAGAGTTGGCCTTTATCTCTATTCTTACCATTAAACGTGTCTTGGGTAAAAAAAAAAAAAAAAGAAAGAAAGAAAGAAAATGTTGTGACCAGAGACTCACAAGAACCTAACCCTGAATTTCCCCTGGGAGCAACAGTTCAGTGTATGCTAATTTAATGTCTGCTGTGACCTTACACAACATAACTTCTGTGAAAAAGGAGAGCTGACTATCAGAAGGACACACATCAATCTCACAATGGTAGCTGGGAAAGAAAATCAGGGGCTTTGTCAATAAAGACATTTATTAAGGCTGAAAACAAACACTGCAAAATGTGAACTGTTATTGAGTGGTGCTATATGGGTGTTTGTTGTGACCCACACAGTAAAAGACTTTGGCATAGTCAATAAAGCAAAAGTAGATGTTTTCCTTGAACTCTCTTGCTTTTGCGATGATCCAATGGATGTTGGCAACTTGATCTCTGGTTCCTCTTTTTCTAAATTCAGCTTGATTATCTGGAAGTTCACGGTTCACATATTGCTGAAGCCTGGCTTGGAGAATTTTGAGCATTGCTTTGCTAGCGTGTGAGATGAGTGCAATTGTGCAGTAGTTTGAACATTCTTTGGCATTGCCTTTCTTTGGGACTGGAATGAAAACTGACCTTTTCCAGTCGTGTGGCCACTACCGAGTTTTCCAAATTTGCTGGCATATTGAGGGCAGCACTTTCACAGCATCATCTTTTAGGATTTGAAATAGCTCATCTGGAATTCCATCACTTCCACTAGCTTTGTTCGTAGTGATGCTTCCTAAGGCCCACTTGACTTCACATTCCAGGATGTCTGGCTCTAGGTGAGTGATCACACCATCATGGTTATCTGGGTCTTTAAGATCTTTTTTTGTATAGTTTCCCAACAAACTGTGGAAAATTCTTAAAGAGATGGGAATACCAGACCACCTTACCTGCCTCCTGAGAAATCTGTATGCAGGTCAAGAAGCAACAGTTAGAACTGGACATCGAACAACAGACTGGTTCCAAACTGGGAAAGGAGTATATCGAAACTGTATATTGTCACCCTGCTTATTTAACTTATGTGCAGAGTACATCATGAGAAATGCCAGGCTGGATGATGCATAAGCTGGAATCAAGATTGCCGGGAGAATATCAATAATCTCAGATACGCAGATGACACCACCCTTATGGCAGAAAGTGAAGAGGAACTGAAGAGCCTCTTGATGAAAGTAAAAAAGGAGAGTGAAAAAACTGGCTTAAAACTCAACATTCAAAAAACTAAGATCATGGCATCCGGTTCCACTACTTCATGGCAAATAGACGGGGAAACAATGGAAACAGTGAGAGACTTTATTTTGAGGGGCTCCAAAAAATCACTGCAGATGGTGACTATAGCCATGAAATTAAAAGATGCTTGCTCCTTGGAAGAAAAGCTATGACCAACCTAGACAGCATATTAAAAAGCAGAGACATTACTTTGCCAACAAAGTCCATCTATATTCATTGGAAGGATTGATGCTGAAGCTGAAGCTTCAATACTTTGACCACTTGATGCGAAGAACTGACTCATTGGAAAAGGCCCTGATGCTGGGCAAGATTGAAGGCAGGAGGAGAAGGGGATGACAGGATGAGTTGGTTGGATGGCATCACCAACTTGATGGACATGAGTTTGAGCAAGCTCTGGGAGTTGGTGATGAACAAAGAAGCCTGGCATGCTGCAGTCCACTAGGCCCCAAAGAGTCAGACATGACTGAGCAACTGAACTGAACCGATACGAGTATTTGTTATTATTTGCACTCATTTTCATTTCCTAGAGTAAAAATCCTTAGGAAGACAACACAACTGAGAAAAAAGGGATAAAAGCGTGGTCACCATTAATAGTGTGTACCTATCCTAAGAGTGAAGTATACAGTTAACTGCATCAGTTCATCAAAACCTTTAACTTGGAAAAGTGAGTAATTGCTACTTGGCTATAGCTGGTCTTAACCTAAAACACTGCAGCTGTCTCAGCATTAACTATGCTCAGGACTAGCATTTATGAAAATCTGGTGAATTTGAAACAAATTTTTATGAAGTTACAGGTTGAGGAGATGCTGTTACTTACAGTGTTAGTGGGTGACAATTTGTCTGTCTGATGCTAGTTCACAGTCACATTACAAAGCCCCATTTCTGTGCCATAAGGAATCACGATGCCTGTAGCTTAAAAACTCTCAAAGAGATGCAGTGGGATATTTTGGTATTCTGCCCCAAGATAAAGCAACCAGGTATCAGGAAGCTACTTTTTCCCTAATTATTTCAGTAGTCAATATAAGTATAATCTCTGAAGGATAAAGTGACCTTAAATCCCTAAGAAAAAGCACTTGTGAATGTAAAGTATCCTTTTAAGTAAACTAAGTGTAAAAGGACACTTGGAGATGCTATCACTAAGTTAATGGGAAGTAGGGGGACACTGTATAAGCAAGACCATTTACACGTCTTAGTTCTGATCTAAAAGATGAATTAATTTATGTCGAGTTTAATAAACATAGGACATGTTGCTCAAATGTTAGTATATTCACTTCTTTTTTAAATAATGAGAAAATATTTCAAATATTTTCTAAACCACAGAAGAGCTTCAGTTAACCAAACCAAGGAGAGGGAAGAGTCACTGTAGTATTATTATCTGAATTTTCTGATTGGTTAAGGGCTTAAGCAGATCACTTGCCCATGAAATTTCTAAAATGTATCATATAACTTCTAAATGTGTTACCCTGCCAATAGGGTCATACTGCTACCAATAATGTATTATTGGTACATTGAAGAACAGCTTATTGAAAGATTTGCCTTGTAACTGGTGTTGTCTAATGCTTTTTACTTATTTATTCCTTAAAATAGTGCTATGCAGTCAGGACCCAGGATCGTCATTTTCACTGCTGTAGAAGCTCAAACACAAAGTGATTAAGTAAACAGAAAGAAAGCAATCCCAGATGACTTAAAATTCTTTCATCACTTCCTTAAAATCATTCTGAATTTTAGTGATGCTATAATTCTCTGAGATGGTGAAGATAGGAGGCCTATAAGAACATTTTGATCCTGGGTCATGGTCTGGAATTTTGAATACATTTGTGGCATTAGAATGCTTCATAGTCACTTATCTCCAAGTCTCAGAAGCAGAGCAGGGGGTGGTTAAGCACAAATACCCAGTAACCCAGGGTCTACTGTAATAGTTTCTTAATATGCAGTAGCTGCCCATGTTACTATACTTCTGGGGAAAACCAGGTGTTTGGCAAATTAGTGAAGGTGTTATGAACACATGCTAATTATTACCTGGCAGCATCATAAAATGATCTGCCTTATGAAAGCAATAATCTTACTGGCTGAGCTGAGGACCCCAACACATTCCAGACTGCATCAATGACTCTTTAACTGAATATGCCTAATTCTCACAAAGTTTTTTTTTTTTCTTTAGGAATTTTATTTTTCATGTGCTCTTTAGACAAAGATGGCCTCTAGGTCAAGAAAATTTCTTCTTATTTTTGACCATGAGAGTCAAAGAGCTTGACTTTTAATTCAGTGTTTTTTAAACAGCTGGAACCTGCTGAGACCCATTATTTTGCTGTCACTGGTGTTTTGACAGCATTTTCACATCATGGCGGACCATCTGCTTCTAAAGCCATCTCATTATTTCTTTGGGAAGAAAGTCACAAGCATTTCTTAAAAAGGAAGCCCACACTCTGCTTGGAAATGGAAACTAAAAGACAGTGAAAGAGGACAGAAATACTTCCAGTTTGTTTCATCTTCATTGATGAAAATTGCTGTATAAAAATTCAGTGTACCATTATGAAAGGCTGTAAAATATTTGGAAACTCCAACAAGAAAACATCTCCATTAGTAAGTGGGTTTATTGACATAACTGAACATAACAATGTATAACATTTATTCATTTCCCACTGAAAGACCTTCCAGTGAAAGTGTTTTTACATGGATTCAGGCATTAACCATTTTCAGTGATTTTTGCAGTTAAAAGGGTAGTTGGTGGGAAGAACCAGAGGTCTGTTTCAGACTTTCAAAGGGACTCACTTTATTACACTGCTGGGTAAAAAAAGCAAGAGCTGAGAAATCCAATTGCTCTCTGAATGAAAAAGCTAGGAGCACAAAAGGTGCAAGATAACCACGAGGTTGCAAATAAGAGCAAATTCCACTTCTCCTAAGGCTCAGAATCTGAAGCAAGCCCTGGTCGCAAACTAAGACTGACAGTCTATTTCCTGTGGTTTATTAAGTTTGGGCCCCACAGATAAGACTGCCAGAAAAGCAGCTGTACTTTAAGTGGTCTGGACATTTACTCATCTGAACATAAACAAAGATCAGTTCATTTAAATCCCTGTGTCCCTACTCAGCTGTTGGGGCAAGGCAGGCCTGGTTCAGTGGAGACGAAACGGAAAAGCGGTGAAGCGGGGTTGAAGGATCTCTGGAATATGACAGATTCCCTGAGTCTTCAGGACCCTCGGGGGCTTAAGGCCCTAAACAGAAAATTCACTGTTAGCCTTAGCACCTTTGCAGTGGCTTCCCCAGCACCCTGCTGCCAATGAATCTGTAACCACTATGAATATAACCATCTTGTACATCTTCTAAGTGACTGTGTTTTTAGACCACACACAAAATTATTCATGTAAACCAAAGCACTACATTTAGTGATAAACATCTACTTCATAAATATCAAGGAATGAAAGTATCCCAAAGAGTCGAAAACAACTGAACAAATAAAGACTAACCTAAGTTTAAAACAAAAACATTAAAAAAAAAAAATACTGCAATTATTAACTAAAAGGTAAGTTTTAATAACATGGGGGAAAAACCACTGGGTAGTGGAGGGATTAATTTGCAAAATATATAATTATTTCACAGTGAGGTTTAAGTATTCCTAACAATCTTCTGGTTTTAGTAGAAACATACAACCACTGATGTACATTTTTTTCACATCCCCCCCACTCTTTCATATAAGACAATAACGTGATCAAACATTACACTATCAATTGCAAGTCACCTTTTGCTCACCTCCTATCAGGAAATTACCTTGATCACTTAACCGTGCAGTTCAAGAGAAGTATGGCACAGTCAACTGCGTGTTACTGATAAAAATATGAGAAGTACCACATCACATTTATTCCAACCTGGACAGGTCATCAGAGATGTGGTAAAGTGAACTAGAACGATGGCATTCTCTATGGGGTCATCAGTTAGTTATGTACACCTTACATTCTTTTATGGAATCTGGCATTGAAATTTCCTTTTCCACATGTAAGTTTAAAAAATAAAATTAAAAAAGCCACAGGAGCAACCCCGAAAGAGAAGTCTTGCATGCAGCCTCCTCCTGAGAAACTTTGTAATCTTAGTTAACCCGAAGGTCAGCAAATGTTTTCGTGGTGTTAATGTTAAAAGGGAAATACTTGAACTGCCCTGCTCAACTAAAACGGTCCTTGAGTTTACTGGTCAGTTTGTTAAATGTCAGAAATCTTCACATTTTTGAAAAAAAAAAAAAAAAAAGTAGCATCTCTAATTATTTAAACATTAAGTTATCCTGAACGTTCTATCAGTCAACAAAAGAGTTCCTCCACGAGTGTGTTAAACTTCACCACCTGTTCACAACATCACCCTTCTTGGCAGAGACCACCAGACCAGTGGGGTCAGTTGCCAAGCTACCTTTGTAATGGTAATACGTTCTTTTTTTCCTTAAATAGAAACAAAACTCCAAAAAACAAAAACACATGCATCCAATTCTTTCATGGCCACGTAGGAGGCAACGAGCACCCTTTTCTACCCCAGAGGCCAGGCTACTGCATTAAAAAAGTCCATTCTCACAGCTGCACCAGCGTAGTAAAGAAGGCTTCCAGTCTCTCGACCCCACCATCCATTTGTCCCTTATTCTTGGTCTTGACCAATACCAACCATTTACTCCACGAGCGAGCCTCGGGATTTGGGGGGTGGTGCGGAATTAGCTGCTATCTGTCTTCTTTGGCCCTTCTGGCAAATGCACAAAAGGGAGAAAAGAGAAGGTCTGATAAAAGGAGATCTTCCCCTGAGGTGGGTTGCTGAGGCCCGCGGATAGGCGGCTCCCCAGGGCCAAGGAGATGGTCTCCACACCCCCTGATGGCCCTGGATCTACCTAGTCGGCAAATCGCTGCAGGAGATGATCCTCCCGCCGGAGGCTGCCGCCTGCGCCGCCACCCCCGCTGTCCATGAAGCGGTCGCACGGGAACTCGATGAGGTCCGCTTCGCTGAGCGCGCACACGGTGGTGCGCGGCCGGTGCGACTGGAAGCCAGAGAAGTCGGCGGACACGCCAGTGCCCATGGAGCGCAGCGGCCGTCGGGTAGAGTACATGTGGCGAACGTGGACGGGCGCCCCGCCCTTGCGCCTGGCCCGCAGCTTCCTCCGCAGCCAGCGCGACGCCCAGGCCGCCAAGGCCAGGAGCACCAGCAGCGCGTTGACGGCCAGCAGGGCCAAGGTCAGCAGTTGGTAGTCAACGCCGCCCTGGCTCCCAGGCTCCGGCAGGGTGACCAGCCCCGCGCAGTGGTCGCGGGGAGCCACCGGGCAGACCCGACCACCGAGCACGCCCTCCACGCACACCAGGTAGGGAGTGTCTCCGCGCAGTTCGCGCAGCGTGGCCGAGTCGCTGCGCTCGGGCAGGTAGACGAAGCGGTGGAATTTGGGCTGCTGGCCAAAGCGGTCGAAGAGCAGGCGGAAGCGCGCGCCGCCCAGCGGCCTGGGGCTGCGGTGCTCGCGCACAGCCCAGCGTACCGAGGCGCTGTCGGCGCCCACTGCCTCCACCGTCAGGTTGCACAGGATGAACTTGTTGAAGTCACACGGGTCGGATACCAGAGGCGGTAGGCCGACCCCGCCGTCGGACTGGGCGGCGCTTTCCTGCTGCTGCGCCGCCAGGCGCTGTTTCGCCGCGCGCTGCCAGGGGTCGCCGGCTGGCGCAGAGGAGAGCGTGGCCGTCGGGGTGGGTTCCGCGGAGCCAGGATCCGACGGAGTCGGACGTGCCCGCTCAGGCTTCTCGAGGAGGTCCAGCGGGTGTGGCGCCGTGCCCGCGGCAGCAGCGGCGTTGGAACCTGGCTGCTGGAGGCCCGGGCCCCGCCGACTCAGCCTTAGGGCGCTGCGGTTACCCAAAAGCTCCCTGGCCGCCCCATCCCAGGCCATCCCTGGCAGAAATCGACTCCTCTGCTGTGGCTGTGGCTGCGGCAGCAGCTCCTCCGCGAGGGCACCTGCAGGGGGCGCCACCTCCTCCCCTGGAGCTGTGGGTAGGGGCCGCCGCTTGTCGTCGGCAATCGGGGGAACCGAGGACGCGGGATCTGTGCAAGACCCGTTCTGCAGTTGCTGGTCATCCAGGTAATCCAGGTACTTGCCCCGCAGGGCCGGAGGGTGGCGACACTGCACGAAAACGGTGAGGAGCCGGCCCTGTGAGTGCCAGTCGCCCATCCAGCGCTTCAGACCCCGCAGCCGGCAGTCACAGGTCCAGCCATTGCCGTCTAGATCCAGCCGGTAGAGGGCCGGGCTGGCCGCGAAGATGTCCCCGGAGAGGGCGCTGAGCGCGTTGTCGCGCAAGCTGAGCTCGCGCAGCCGGCCCAGGCGGCCAAAGACAGTGGGGTGCAGAGCGGACAGCTCATTGCCACTCAGGTCCAGCGCCTCCAGGCTATGCAGAGGTTCCAGCAGTGCCACCGGCAGTTGGCTCAGCCGATTGCCCTCCAGGCGCAGCTCGCGTAAGGCCTCTAACCCCCAAAAAGCCTCAGGAGCGAGGTGCGTGAGCTGGTTGCCCCTGAGTGAGAGTAGGCCGAGGCGCGACAGGTGCTGAAAGACGCGCGGCCCGAGGTGCTGCAGGCTGTTGGCCGAGAGGATGAGGGTGGAGAGGGAGCGCAGCGGTGCGAAGGTGGCTGCATGGCGTAGGGAGGGCTGCAGCTCGTTGGCAGAGAGGTTGAGAAAGCGCAGCTTCCCCAGTTGGGCGAAGGCGTTCTTGCCCAGAAAGCGGATCCGGTTGGACTCCAGATGTAGGTAGAGCAAGTTGCCCAAGGGGGCAAAGACGGCGTCCGGCAGCGCCCCCAGGGCGTTCCCGTCCAGTCGCAGCTTGACCAGGCTCTCCAGGCCCTCGAAGGAACCGCGGCTGAGGCGACCGATCTCGTTCCCGTTGGCGTAGAGGATGCGCAGCTTGCGCAGCGGGGCCAGGGTGCCCGGGGCGAACGCCTGCAAGAGATTGTTGCCCAGGTAGAGCTCCTCCAACCGCGAGAGCTTCTCGAAGGTCTTGGGGTGCAGCGAGCGGATCTGGTTGTACTGCAGGTCCAGCCGTCTGAGCTGCCCCAGGCGGTGGAAGTCGAAGGCCGTGATGTTGGTTATGAAGTTGCCGCCGAGGCTGTAGGTGAGCACGTCTTGTGGGCTCGGGAGCGAGCTGGTCTTGGGCACGGCGCGGAGCCCTCTGTTGGTGCACAGGAGGTGCTGGGGGTGCTGACAGTCGCAGCGCTCCGGACACACCGGCTGGGCCCACGGCGGGAGCGCAAGGCAGCCGCACACCACGAGCAGGAAGCGCACGGCGCGGGCAGCCTCCATCGCCGCCCGCCCTGCGTGCTGCGGCCGGATCGTCCTCTTGGCCCGCCGGCTTTGTGTCTCCTCTGCATTCCCTTTGGCCTGGCCAGAGTCGCTAAATGGCCTCTTTCGGACTTCGCAGCGCTGTCCAGCCCCTCCTCCGCCCTTTGTCCGGTGGCTGGCCCGGGTCTCTGCAGGCGGGCTTTGCCGGGCCAAGTCAGGCGGCGCAGGGCGCTCTGCGAGCTCCGGGTGCTACTTGTTGCATTTCTGCGGAAAACTCTTTCTCCGGGTGCGCGTCGGGGTGGGGGTGGGGTGGGGTGGGGGGGCGGAGGGAGGGAGCAAGACCTGAGCTTTTTGTTTGCAGCTTGAGTCCGGAGAGCTGGATTCCCTGGCACGGATTCTCCCTGCCGAGCGGATTCCCCAGCTGCAGGCGGGAGCCCTTCCAAGAGCTCCTCCGGGCGCGGCTTGGCTGCTGCGCCCCGGCGGCTTAGCCCCAGCAGCCCGCGCCTCCTCGCTCCGGGTGCGGGAGCGGGAGCGCAACCTCGGTGGAACAGCCCCGGGAGGAGCCGGGGGTGTGCAGGCTGCGTCCGGAAGGGACCCAAGTCGGCGAGTGGAGAGCAAACAGGGCGGAAATTCGTTCTTCCCACACTCTGCCCCCGGGGATGCAGGCGGAGAAAAAGGAGACGGCGGAGGGAGGACAGACCCGGGCAGGGGGAGGAGGAAACGCTAAGTGGCTCCGCGTCTGGTCAACGCTAGCCGGGGACGCCAAGTGAGAAAAGTAGGGATTAAAAACAGCTGTACGGGTCGGACACGCCGGACTGGGGGCGGGGATGGATTACCGGGGGAGCAAACGGGATTTGCAGACAGAAAACTTTTTATTTTAGACTAGCACACCAGTCGCTTCGAAGCAGTGGGAGCGCAGCTTGTCTTATTCATTTTTAAGACACTTGCTCTTCCAGGTGGCCCCCTGCAAGAAGTTCGGGCAGCAGGGAATCCGCCAGCGATCTCCGGGAAGTTTGGGGAGCACAGGGCTGTCTGCCAAGCGCAGCCGGTGAGCCACTGTCGGAAGTGGCTAGGTTGCGTGTTTGGGTTTTTGACGTTGTACTGGTGGCCGACTGTCCAGGAGAGGCACCGCTCACCTTTTAGGGATCTGAACAGAGTAGCTGCTTTGCCTTGCTGTAGGCAAGAACGTGAAGAAACCTCAGAACTGGTTCTACCACCGTGAAAGTGTCTGTCACATTTTGGTGATTTAGTCCCATTAATTCTTCTGTAGTCTTAGAGCCCTTGGGGCAAGGCCTGCACGTGTGTGTGTGTGTGTGTGTGTGTGTGTGTGTGTGTGTGTGTGTGTGTACTAACCTTCACAGACCCTCTGGTTACTCCTCCAGGTGGGCCCTCCCCATTTATGCCTGGGCTTGCAGCGATCTTCAAAGTTTTTTGGCCCCCCAGTTTTTCAGACCTGATTTGGTTGGGGAAGTCTGAACATTTATTATCCATGGGGAGTGGAGTATTTATTAATGGTTCCATTCAGGGCAGCCCCCACTGGGAATGAAGGGCAAGGAAGAGCTGGTAATTACTGTTTGTTCCTGAAAGCTATCCCTTACCTTCATCCCTGAGTGTTCAGAATAAAACGATTTTAAGGACCTACTGTACGGAAAATTAAAGCAGACATATCTTCACCTAAAGAGGCTGACAATCTAGTAGGGGGGACAAGATAGGAAAGATTAAATAAGAAACTGAGGCTGTAGAATGAGAAAGCTGCTGAGATACAGGTGATTTTGAATAATTCCAGTGTTGATGGTGATTAATTGCCTCATTTAGCAACTCATGCAGGCAAGTGAATTTATAGAAAGATGAGACCATTGGCAGCGTAGTTAGTGAGGAGTTATGGATGAGCAGGGACCAGGGAGATGGCATTGGAAAATGGAAGGCAGGTGGGTAGTAAAATGTCCATTCAGGGCACAGTGAGCAGAGAAAGTTTGCTTGTATTTGTTGTGAGATTTCTGGTAAAAGATGAACTTGAGGAAGTAAGAAGTGTCTTTCTGAACAAGATAAAAGATGAAGTTGGCCAGGTGGTTTGGTAGTTGGGGTTTTAGTTCTCGTTGTGAGAAACCTCTGAAATCTTTTAGTTCTTCACTCCAGTCCTCCTTATGAAGGTCTGGTGCACTAGAGGGTAAGGCCCAAGCTTGCACCATGTAGAACAAGTTCTCCAAATCTGGGCCCCAGAAGCTTCTGGGAGGGCCTCAATCCTTGCTGGCAACAGAGTTCACTCGACTTTTCAGAGGAAAAAAAACTAAGAAGCTGCTAGCTTCCCAGTTGAGCCACTACCTGGGATGAAGCTGTAGCAGCATCTACTTTTAAGTCCCCAGCCTGGGGATGACAGCTTTCTGAGCAGGAAAGAGGTCAGAGACTGAGAGGTGTGATGTGGAAGAAGAAGCAGCAGAAATCAGACCCTTCTTTTCTTCTCCTGACTCTTCCAGGAAAATATCCAGAGTGAAGTTTATTCATTCCAGTATTCTTGGACTTCCCTGGTGGCTCAGATGAAAAAGAGTCCTCCTGCAATACAGGGGACCTGGGTTCGAGCCTGGGTTGGGAAGATCCCTTGGAGGAAGGCATAGCAACCCACTCCAGTAATCTTGCCTGGAGAATCCCATGGACGGAGGAGCCTGGCGGGCCACAGTCCGTGGGGTCACAAAGAGTCGGACGCACAGCCCAGCACAGCAAAGGAGGACGGCAGGTCGCTCCCAGAGGCCACTGCACTTTGAACTCATCACTTACTCAGTTGAGAATGGCTTTCCTTTATATTTAGATGCCTCTGAGTGAGTTGTGCAAAGTTATCAGAGTCTTGCTGTGAGGTGCCATGCTAAGTCACTTCATCATGTCTGACTCTTTGCAACTCTGTGGACTGTAGCCCACCAGGCCTCTCTGTCCATGGGATCCTCCAGGCCAGAGTACTGGAGTGGGTTGCTGTCAGACCCCTGCAGATGTTCAGTATTTTTTAATGTCTTGGGTATTATTGCCCAGTGCTTAGTATGTCTACCAGTAGTCCTGGATTACAGATAGAAATAATATCATCTGTGGTTTCATGTCAAAGGACAACTGGTTTTCCATAGCGTTCTGTTTTCTTGAAGTATCTGCCCCGTGTAATTAACATTTTTTAAATAGATATAGTGTGCCAAATTTCAAGTGACTAGAAACAGTTTCTGATAGGTGTCCCTAGCACCCTCAAGCTAATTTCAGTAAGGGTAAAATTTTGAAATCTGCAGATGAAGTGTATGTGTGTATGTGTGTATGGGTACGTATACGTTCTTTCTGAAGAAGCATGATTGCCAACTTTTTAAGAAATGCTTCCTTTTTTAAGGCATGTAACCTGAGATCAGCTTAAGAAATGAATGAGATTAAAAACTGGAAAGCACACATATGTGATATCTGTACATGCCCCCAATGGCCTTCATGTCTGCGATGCTACATGTTCAAGTGTTTGATTTATTTTCAGACCATCTGTCTCTTCCAGGAGTTAAAATTTTACTTGAATTCTTTGGTTCTTAGAGCCCCTGGTAGTGAAGGGCTATAAAAGCAACTCCATATTGCTGTTGGTGTTCAGGCAAGAAGTATTTAATGAGAACTTAGCATGTGTCAAATCCCAGGATGAGCCATGGGAATGCAGTGCTGATAAGACACGGGGCCAGACCTCAGGGTGCAGCAATTTAGGAGGGTGGGGAGGCTGCTGGGCGGGGAGCAATTGCAGTGCCAGGTGCTAAGAGCTGTGGGAGCCCTGAGCAGGAGCACTTGGCTGGACTTGAGAAGCCTTTCAGAGGAGGTAAGTGCTGAGTACTACCTACATGATGGCGAGCGGGGAAGGAGGAGGCGAAGCCTGGGGACAAGTGCCAGAGAGTGACTTAGAAACCTCCAAATCTTCTGTCTGAATCTTTGTTGGTGAAATTCCTTTGACATCTGTGTTGTTGGTGTTTTTTTTTTTTTTTTTTTTTGGTTTGTTTGTTTTTTTTTAAAACCTTTTATTTATTTTTATTTTTTAAATACATTTTTGATGTGGACCAGTTTTAAAGTCTTTACTGAATTTGTTGCAGTATTGCTTCTGTTTTATGTTTTAGTTTTTTGGCTGGGAGGCATGTGGGATCCTAGCTCCCTGCCCAGGAATTGAACCTCTACCCCCCTGCATTGGAAAGCAGTATCTCAACCACTGGACAACCAGAGAAGCCCCCGACACCTGTGTTTTTTAAATAGTAACAAAGAAACCTTGCTCATACAATGACTTCCAAATAAATAGAGCCTTATTCCCCTTTAAGGTTTTCAGCTGGGAGTTGACATAATCACATTTGCAAGGCAACATCAAGAGATACCTCTCCTAGTGCTCCACAAAGAAAATGTTTTCTGTCTAGTTCTTGACTTTGGAATCTGACAGGTTTCTCCGGGGCATATGTTGATGGAACATCTAGACTAAGGTATTCACTTATGTAACACACTTGCAAGCATTGTATAGATAACCGTATATATGGTACCACATCTGGACCTGCACTTGACCCTGGACTTTAGAGGGCTGTGTCCAGTCCTTCTCTGGTTGTATCCCTCCCCATAAGAGCAGGATGTCGATTTCAGGCTTCCAGAGATATGTACCCACCCACTGCCTATATCCCCACTCCTGTTCAGGGTTCCTGAGACCCTGGAATTCCTTCCTTAATTGCCTATGTCTGTGCAGGCCTTTTTGTCCTCTTGGAGACCAGTCATGCCACAAGTGAATATATCCCTAGGGCCAAGAGGAGGCTAAAGGGCAGCTGTCAAAAGAATATGGAGGTGTGGGCTAGAATTTCCACTCTAATGCCTGGGAGGCCTCCAGGAAACTCCTGGTGACACAGAAGCCAGAGCTAAGAGGAGGAACCATGGACCAGTGCTCTAACCTCAAGCTTTTCAAACATCGGAGACAGGTCTGTTCCTCTGTAGCATTTTAGGAGAAGAAAGTATGTGTACTTGGATTAAAGAACAAGGAGAAAAATTACAGAAGTTGAAAGCATTTTTTAAAATGTAAATTCTATTTTATTATAACATAGCCTATACCTAATTTTCTATAAAAAGCAATAATTTTTAGCCAGAGCAAGGACAGAGTTGTCTCCATTTAAATGCCTATCTCTTAAGTATGTAGTGTCTCTGTTTATGGATGGATCCCAGCTTGATCAGGTTCCAGGAGAGTCAAGTATTGATTATGCTTAAGTGTATAATTTGCATAATCACAAGAAGAGAAATCCAGGAAGGAAAGCTGTAAGAGAAACAAGAGCACTGTCATTTCACTTTTGGAAAATTTTGCCTTTTAAATCTCAGGCACACTGGGGGGAATTTGCAGAGGTCAGAAGCAAAAGCAAGTCTGGGCTGATTCCATGACACATATATGTGGCATGAGGGGTTTCGGCTCTTCTTGCCCAGACTTGGAATCTTGGGCTTGCCAGGGATGTACACACTTTCTTCCCAAGCAACTGTGGCTCGCTTGAACTTCAGTTTTAGAGGCGGGAAGGATTCCAGGCCCTGTCTTCAGCAGCCCCTGGAGCTGGCGTGAGTTGGCCTACGCTGTTCTGGGGCAGGACAGTTTGGGGGAGGAGAGCTCAGGCCTTGCTCCGCGCTGCAGGGAGAGGTGGATCTGCCAAGCCCTGCTGGAGCAGCATCCCCAGTGTACACAGGGAAGGCAGCTGTCCCCTCACCCCTCGTGAGCCAATACCAGCAGGCAGTGTGGCCCCTGACACAGATGAAGTAAACCGAGAGTCCCAGTGGTCCCTCGGCATGCTATCAGATGAACCCCACCCTGAAAAAAGCTCTCTTTATCTGAACTGAGCCCCCTCTTAGCCCCAGTTGGAGAGGCAAGTTTCTTTGCCTTGAGGGTTAGGAATGTGAATAAGAGAACTACTGGTTTACAGTTTATCTGCTGATTCTCTATTTTCCCTTATATAGGGAATATAGGAATGCAGATTCCTGGCTAGGTATTAGCCTTATTAAGTCAGAATCTCAGGGGGCAAGGCCCCAGCACCTGCATTGATAAGCCATCGGCTGATGTTCATGCACACTTAAATTTGAGAAAATTAATAGACACTATTTCCTGAGCACCTGTTCATGATGGACTGATCGTATCCTAATAACAACAGTAGTTAACATGGGCACCGGTGTGCTAAGGGCCAGGCAGTGGTCTGAACACTCTGCATGAAACAACTCATTCATTTCCACAACTACCTTGTGAGGTAGGGGCTACTTTTATCCCCAATTTACAAGGAGGAAATCAAGGAGCTTATTAAAAATACAGGACCCAAGGCCCACCATCAGACAATCTGATTCAGAACCTCCAGAATAGGGCCTAGGGATCGTTATTTAGCACATTCCCAGATATCATCTTAGGTATTGTGACTGAACAAGAATTCTTATGGGCTTATTCAAACATTTCAGTGTCTCCTTTGCTAGGAGCCTGGGGATGGACAGAGTAGACAAGGCCCATGCCTTCTGGGAGCTCAGGATGTTCAGGGAGTTAAATGTATATAAGAAGATAATTTAGGAGGATGGCATCATCATAAATAAACACATGAGTGCCATATGCTATGCTCATAGCAGTTATCTTTTGGGAAGAAAGTAATAGAGAAGTAAAGTCTTTTGTAGAAAGTATCAATCCACATAGTACTGTCAGTGTCTAAGGCCATTTACAAGGTGCTTCTAACAGTTCAAGAAAATTATGTCTTTGGGAAAAGTCCAAGGATTTTATGTCCGAGGAACATCCTTATCCATCAGTTGAAACCAACATGTAAAAACAGATTGCGTATCTATAAAATTACAGTGAAATTTGGGCCCTCTAGCAAGCCAAAAAGGAGAGATGGTTATTCGCTGAGCATAATAACTTAGGAAATAAGTCAAATTCACATATTGTTGGGGCTTCCCACGTGGCTCAGTGGTAAAGAATCTGCCTGTCAATGCAGGTTCGATCCCTGGGTTGGGAAAATCTCCTGGAGGGGAAAAAACGGTAACCCATTCCAGGATTCTTGCCTGGGAAAGCCCATGGATAGAGGAGCCTAGTCGGCTACTAAGAGTTGGACACAACTGAGTGACTGAACACACACACACATATTGTTTAGGGTTACAGCATAAAGTATTTTTGTGTACCTAAAATTTTATAACAGTAATTTAATGATGTTCTCCCTAAAATACAATCAAGTCAGTAGCATAAGGAAATGATTGAGGTATAAAAGTGTTCCTTTTTCCTAAGACAAGAGGAGAAGGGGATCACAGAGGATGAGATGCTTGGATGGCATTACCAACTCAATGGACATTAGTTTGAGCAAGCTCCGGGAGATGGTGAAGGACAGGGAAGCCTGGTGTGCTGTAGTCCATGGGGTCGCAAAGAGTCGGACATGACTGAGCGACTGAACAACAAATTCCTAAATACTGAAATATTTGTCATCTCCAGGAATCAGACCTGCAATTGCATGATATGGGACAGCTTTTCACTATTCTTTCATTTGGATTTCTTGGACTATAAAGAAAGCTGAGCACTGAAGAATTGATGCTTTTGAACTGTGGTGTTGGAGAAGACTCTTGAGACTCCCTTGGACTGCAAGGAGATCTAACCAGTCCATCCTAAAGATCAATCCTGAATATTCATTTGAAGGACTGATGCTGAAGCTGAAGCTCCAATACTTTGGCCACCTGATGTGAAGAACAGACTCATTGGAAAAGACCCTGATTCTGGGAAAGATTGCAGGTAGAAGGAGAAGGGGATGACAGAGGATGATATGGTTGGATGGCATCACCGACTCGATGGACATGAGTTTGAGCAAGCTCCAGGAGTTGGTGATGGACAGGGAAGCCTGGTGTGCTGCAGTCCATTGGGTCGCAAAGTCAGACACAACTGTGCAACTGAACTGAACTGAACTAAATACTACAGTAATAATATTTAACCATTTGATATTCCCACCCAGCTGGAAGACATCAGCCTTGTTTTATTTCATTTTTGTGGTACCAGCAACTATTGTTGAATTGTCAAACGGTTTTTATAAAAAGCTAGAAGAAACTTTTTGAAATGCTCACAGTTGTTCTTTACATGGTGAGAAAATAAATGTTCACATCCTATGCTTTGGCATTTTCCAAATGATGTACAATTACTACAGATTTCTTTGAATTAATAAAAAAGTTTAAAAATGAATGCTTTCATATCTAATATCTGGTTTCAACCTCAACCTAAGTCTCATAAGACAACTAAGTGAGGATTAGTCATATCCCCAGGAAGCCCCAGTGTGCTCAGTGGTAGAGAGTCTGCCTGCCAGTGCAGGAGATGCAGGAGACATGGGTTCAATCCCTGGGTCAGGAAGATCTCCTGCAGAAGAAAATTGCAACCCACTCCAGTATTCTTGCCTGAAGAATCCCATGGACAGAGGAACCTGGCAGGCTACAGTCCATGGGATTGCAAAAAGTTGGACATGACTGAGCAAGTAAGCACCCGGCAGCATTCATATCCCTAATTTGGAGCCACGGATGCTAAGAATTAAAGACGTTGGCTAACTTCTGGGATGATCCACCTCTGTAATGACAGAGATCACAATCTAAACCTTTGACTTCTGACCCCAGGATTTTATAGTTGGACCTTGCTGGGTGCCATGTTGATACATGCCTATATGTACAACTAATGAGGCCAGTTTGAAGTGATAGTCAAAATACTTGCAGCTGGTCCAATAAGAGCACCAACCAACCAGGATTGGCACTGCCCAGTCAGGGCAGACAGAGGCCAGCCCAGGGCCCGCTAGCTTAGAGTGGACTTGCCTGCACGTGACTAAACTTTTTGAATGGTGCTTTAGTCTTTTTTCCTTAGTAACTACATTATTAAAAACAATTTGAGTGAAGCTGGGGCACAATAATCAGTCACCATGAGAAACAACATGAGAGTCATCCTGGGCCCATGTTCTTCCAAACTGCAGACTTGCCTGAGGCCTGTCTGTCTGAATCCAGGTGCACCACAGTCACTCAGACTGAGCATCGTGATGTAGGTGAGGGGGCAAAGACAATTCACCTTGACAGAATATGAGTTTTGTTTACAAATTTTAATTCAGGAATTGCCTCCCACTCTCTTTAGTGGGCTGAGAGATATATCTGAAGAGGATTTCATAAAAAATACTATTTTTTCACAACTTCATGTGAATTGTTGTCAGTAGTGGCTTAAAAATATTAGCAGGGGGACAGCTCTTTTGAAGAGTATTGTCTTCAAGAGTTAGCAACTCATCCTGTAAATGTTCAAAGACTTCTTGGCAGAATCTGGATGTACACAGGTCAAGTACCCCTTCCAAAAAAAGAAGTCCTTCAGAACTATAGATATCTCCTTATTTTCATGTCACTATATAGGGCCAAAATAAGAGAAGCAGTTTCGAAAACTGGGACTCGATTTTCCTGGCGTGAAACATTGTCAATCTCAGTAATGGAAATCATCTTGTGCAGTCAAGTAGTTGACTATATACAGTGTAAAATACCCTCAAACTATTTACAGATTTCATCAAAAGACCAAATGTTTTTTATTTAAGACCAGGGACATGGCAGAAAAGGAAATTAGAGGAAGGAAGCTTCTCTCCTCTTTTTAGTCTCTGTAATTTCTATAAAGATTTGCACTTTGATTATGTTTAGTAGCACCATATGCTGGAGTGGGACTCAAGATCAAAGGTTTCAGCTCCAGCATTGTAAGTAGGATCAAACATTTCTGTTGGTAGAATGCTAATGGATCTGTAAGGACACTCCTCCAGCTTCTATGCATCCTTATTTAATTTCCAAAATACAATCGATATACCTCAAACTTGAATGCTTTTTTCATGGTCTGCTATGCAGATGACACCACCCTTATGGCAGAAAGTGAAGAGGAACTAAAAAGCCTCCTGATGAAAGTGAAGGAGGAGAGTGAAAAAGTTGGCTTAAAGCTCAACATTCAGAAAACTAAGGTCATGGCATCCGGTCCCATCACTTCATGGGAACCAGTGGAAACAGTGTCAGACTTTATTTTTTTGGGCTCCAAAATCACTGCAGATGGTGATTGCAGCCATGAAATTAAAAGACACTCCTTGGAAGGAAAGTTATGATAGCATATTTAAAAGCAGAGACATTACTTTGCCAACAAAGGTCTGTCTAGTCAAGGCTATGGTTTTTCCAGTAGTCATGTATGGATGTGAGAGTTGGACAGTGAAGAAAGCTGAGCACCGAAGACTTGATGCTTTTGAACTGTGGTGTTGGAGAAGACTCTTGAGAGTCCCTTGCACTGCAAGGAGATCCAACCAGTCCCTCCTAAAGGAGATCAGTCGTGGGCGTTCATTGGAAGGACTAATGTTGAAGCTGAAACTCCAATACTTTGGCCACCTCATGCAAAGAGTTGACTAATTGGAAAAGACCCTAATGCTGGGAAGGATTGGGGGCAGGAGGAGAAGGGGACGACAGAGGATTAGATGGCTGGATGGCATCACTGACTCGATGGACAGGAGTTTGAGTAGACTCCGGGAGTTGGTGATGGACCGGGAGACCTGGCGTGCTATGATTCATGGGGTCGCAAAGAGTCGGACACGACTGAGCGACTGAACTGAACTGAACTGATGATACCTTGTAGATTGCAAAAAGAAAAGTGGTTGTTACCACTTAAAGATATTTAGAACTAAAATATCTTCAAAATCCTTATGTGAATTGTCAGTTTTATAGTATGTATAACTTTAAAAATTAGGGGAGTGAGGAATGGCTGAACACTGCTTTGCTTTAGTTGAGAGAGGACAGTTTTTTTTTTTTTTATTCTACTTTCCTCTGCAACCAAAATTTTCTATGATAACTGTGTGTTTTTCAATTTAAAAATCTTTGGTAAAAAAAGTACATCATACCATATTCACTGGTGTTTTGTCCATTGCCCTGCCCTGTCTTCATTCTCTTATTGCAAATGGTTTTTCTTACAAGCCTTTAAAAAATCAGTCTTAATGATGTAAAAAATCTTGGATATAGTCAGACAGTTTACTCTATGCAATGTAAGAAATATAACACCCAAAACATCTTCAGGTTTCATCAAAATCCAAAGATTTGTCCTGAAACACCCATATGATCAGTATGGGGTGATCAGAAGATGGAGTCTGCTTGCTAGGACTCTGACCTTGAACCATGTCACAGTCTGTTTGATCTGCAGTTCATTTTCTCATGTATAAAAAGGGACAAATCATACTTGCCCAAAGTACACATTTTGGGAAATAGATTTGAAAGTGCTTACAGACTCTTTAAGTGTTAGGAAAATTAGAAAAATAGGATTGTTGCTAGCATTTCAACTTCATGTGTGCCTTCTCAGTGAGAATCCAAGGTCCTCCAGGGAAGACTAAATCTTATCTGCAGCTTTTTGGCATCCTCTGTGATACCCAGCAGCATCTTTCTTCATGTAGGCCTGTGATAGTGTTAGGCTGAGCAGAAGGGTGAAGAGGAGGAAGGCACATTTTCAGGTGACTGTCTCTTCTCCCTTTCCCTGTAGGTTGTTTCTATCTTTTCATTGTTCCCTTGCTCTATTCCAGGCTGCCCAGGCCCAGGGCCCAAGGTCTACAGGACACAGGTTCTCTCCAGCCAGCTCTACAAACAGGCCTAGATTCTGAGCTAGCCCTGTGATCATTTAGTTTACCCACAAATCATTTGGCTGCTCTGAGTGTCAAGCTTGATGAAGTGTGGTCATAATGCATCAGTGTTTACCCAGAGAGTTTTTATCATCAGTAGTGGCCCTTGTGAAGTTAAAAAGTTATAAGGGCTAAAGGGAGTTTCTGTGGTCGAGATGGGTCATACACCAGGTCTTGGTCTTCAAGAGTCACAGTGTACAAGAACATGTTAAAGGCTTGGGAAAAAAATCCTGCAGAACACAACAAGAGAAATGAGAGGTAGCAAAGAGGAACATGAATCTAGTCTGAGACACATTGGATTAAAATGATCATTAAGATTCCTTCCAGCTTTTGACGTTAAGGAAACTGTTGCATTTCTTCCATGGAGCATTATTCAATATCACTAGGATTTGTTAATGATAAAGTTCTTCAAATGTGGTGTTTTATTTGTGCTTGACTGGTCTCAAGAACTCACAGTATCCTATTGGTTTAATACTAATTCACAGTAAGCAGAATAATATATACTGAAGTTGTCTCCAGCCTCTCATCCTCCTGGAAAACTTCTTGTCTTTCCCTTCAAATTGTCAAAACTAGCAAATTATTAGACTTTTCTGTCTAACAAGATGCAGGTGTTAGAATCCCATAGTTGTAAGTGTCATTTGTCGTATTGATAATTCTGGGCTAAGTAGCTGTTGATGCTTCACAATTATTATCTAGCCACTGTACTAGCACTGATGGGATATTTCCTGGGAACTCAGTCATTTGGGAAAAACTCCAGTAAGTGAAACCCTCAGAGTAATTACTCTAGTATCCTGGGGTGTAAGAACCCCATTGATAATCAGTGCATGGCTCTCATGATTTTTAGAGGTGATAGACCATAAGTACCAGCATAACTAAAATTCCAGAGTGATTTTCCATTCAAGACAGGTGGCTACAAACACCTGCCAGAATAATAAGCAAAAATGACTAGCATTTACAGAGTATTTGTTATGTGCCAGGCATAGTTCTAGGCCCTGTACAGGTTTTAAATTATTTAATCCTTCAATAATCCCATGAGGAAAGTACAGTTATTAGCTTCATTTTATAGGTAATGAAGTGGAAGCAAGAAGAGGTTAAATGACTGGCACAAGGCCGCACAGCTGGTGAGTGACAGAGCTGGGATTGAACTCATGCTTTGTGGGAATTGTCATTCATGCTTTTCACATGAGTCTTTGTCATCACTTGAGTCATTTTTCAGATCCACAGCATTTTCTAGAATATGTCATCTGCCATTTCATAGACATTGTTTGAGCCGTAGCATTTTTAAGTATGATTGCATCAGTGGAAAATTTCCAAGTCATGAATACTTATTCACATATAATTAGGTCACATTTTTTTTTGTATTCCTACTATAGGTGTATAACCATGATCTTCATGATATTACTGCTTATGGTATTATTTCTTCCCCATCACTGTACTTATTTTTCAATGAAGAACAGACTTTTGTCATTACAGGAATATATATGCATTGTGGAAAGCCAGACATACAGATAAACAACAATAAGAAAATAAACCCCATGTTCTAACTGTGGTAGGCTAGTAATGGTCCTTCAAAGACATCTATGTCTGATCCCCAGAACTTGTGAACATGTTAAATTACGTGGGAAAGGGGAAATATAGTTGCAGATGAAATTAAGGTTGCTAATCAACTGACATTGAGATGGGTGGGTATCCTGGGTTATATTGATGGGCCTGATTACCACAAAGGTCCTAAGAAGTGGAGGAGGGATGCAGAAGAAGAGAAGTTGAGGGTGATGCAGTGTGAGAAAGACTCAGGCTGATGCAGTTGGCTCTGAAGATGAAGGAAGGACCATGAGCCAGGGGATGTGGACAGTTTTTAGAAGCTGGAAAAAGCAGGGAAATGGATTACCCTTAGAGTCTCCAGAAAGCATGCAGCCTTACCAACACCTTGGGTTTTAGTCCAGTGAGATGAGACCATGTTGGACTTCTGACTGACAGCACTGTGAGCTAGTAAACTTTTATTGTTTTAATCCACCAAATTTTGGTAATTTGTGTGGCAACAATAGAAAACTAATATACCACTAATCAGAAACTGTTTTATGTTAATCTTTTATTATATATATTTTTTATATCTTTTTATACACACATAAGTATTTTTTATACTAAAACAGTATCATATTGTAAACAGCTTGTTTTCCTTTAATAATTTGTCTCTTTTCCTATCAATAAATTTTCATAGCAGATAATACTGCAGTCATATTGAAATTACCCTAATTGTTTCCCAGCTATTTCCCCAAAGCTGGTTTTTCCAACTCAGGATTTAGTTCTGGGCCATGCATTTTTAATGGTTTGTATGTCCCTTAGGTATTTTAAATCTAAAATAGTCCTTTTTTCCAACTACTAATTTTCCTTCTCAGTGTTTTTCTGATTGCTTCCTCATGTGGTCACTTAGCTTGCTCCTCTCTTCCCTGTATTTCCTGTAAGTCGGAAGTTCCATCAAAGAGCTTGGTCAATTCCCATGAATCAATGTTGTCTAGAGTTCATTTTGGATGCTGTCGTGTGTTTCATGTGGCACTTCATCGGGAGGTGTACACCATCTGGCTTCTACCATTAGATACTGAAATTCAGACTTCTGGTTATGGGTTGGCAGCCTGAGCTTACTGCTATAGAGGGAGGTTATTCCTCTGTAACCAGAAAGTATTCTGCATGTTTTTACTTTAATACCATACAGACGTGCAGGAGCTTGCCCCATGGCTCAGTGGGTAAAGAATCTGCATGCAATGCAGGAAACACAGGAGACTCGGGTTCAATCCCTGGGTCGGGAAGATCCCCTGGAGGAGGAAATGGCAACCCACTCCACTATTCTTGCCTGAAAAATCCCTTGGACAGAGGAACCTGGCAGGCTACTGAAGTGGCTGAGCAAGCACACATGTGTAGCTTAAACAAGAGAGACTTATTTTCTCACAGTTTCTGGAAGCTGAAAGTCCAGGATCAGAATACCAGCATAGTCAGGTTCTGGCGAGGCCTCTCCTGGCTTTCAGATGGCTGTCTTCTCACTGTGTCTCACATGGCCGAGAAGATGAGCAAGCTTTCACGTACATCTTATAAGGACACAAATGCCACCACAAAGTCCTCACCTCATCACTTCATCCAAACCTAGTTACCTCCCAAAGGCCACATCTCCAAATACTATCAAATTGGGGGTTATAGCTTCAACATGTGCATTTCAGCGGCCCATATTCAGTGCATAGCACTTGAGAATGTTAAATTAGCAGTACTTGAATCTCATGCCCAGATATCCTGATTCTCTTGATCTGAAGTGGAACCTGGACTCTATTTCTTCTAGGTTCTCCCATGGCATGCAGCCAGGGTTGAGGACCTCTACTGTGTACCTTCCTGTTCAAGGTGAGGTCTGTGGACCAACGGCATCAGCTTGTTAGAAATGCAGAATCTCTGGTCCCATCCTAGACTGATGATTGATGAATCCAGATTTGCACGTTAACAAAATCGCCTGCTGATTCCTTTACACCATAAAGTTTGAAAAATGCTCGTCTGCAGCATCTTGCATGGACTCGTATGTAAGTATTAAAATGTTCCATCAATCAATTCCTGTTTAAGTTCAAATAGTTGAACATTTTATCAGCACATCAAATTTCAGCTTTTTTGTTTTCATCTTGGAAGCCTGACAACGTGCAGATCTTGCCTACAAATAATTGCACCTTAGTGTGAAGATTTTATGTATTGCCTATATATCATTGTCTATTAACAAACAAAAAAGCAGCAAATAGATCCAATGTTAAAAACAAAATTCCAGTGTTTTTGAAAATATACTACCATCCCAGAAGTTCCATCACAGTAAATGCTGCTTAGCTTCAGATGAGTTTTAAAATTGATAATGAAACAGAATAAGATAATTGTCCTCCAACTGCAAAAGAGAAGTGGCACTTAGCACAGAGCATGAATACTGTGTGACTAATAAAGCAGTAAACTGGGGAAAGAAAAAACATGCAAGTTTAAACAAACAGCAGAGAATTCCTAATGCTTAGAATACCCTTAAGGCTGGGAAATGAGAAGATTATTACATGTATGGCATAGAGTGGTAGGTTTCAAAATATTTTATTACTGTAAGTATGCTTAATACTAAAAATATAGAAAGGAATGCAGTCTTACCTGCTATTTCAGAAGGCAGTTCAAGGTCTTGTCAGTGTGGTCTTCAATATAAATGCGGCTCATGAAAGGACTAAATAAGAGATTCCAGACTGACACGCTAAAAATGATGAATTCGGCAGCCTTTGATAGGATTGATCCGTCCATTTTTCCTGGACCACTGTCTTCTCTTGGCTTCAGTGTTGCCACCCTCTCCTCTAGTCACATAAGCAGCTCCTTCTCAGTTTCCTTTGTTGGTTTCTTCCCATCTCCATGGGATCTTGATGTTGGAGTGCCTCAGGTCCCAGTCTTTGGATCCCCACTTGTGTGCCTCTCCTGTGGCAATCCAATATAATCACATGGCACTAAATACTGTGTCTGTCCCAAAGACTGCAAGTTGTCTGGTTGATCCTTGACCTGGATCTCTCTCCTAAACACAAACTTGTGTGTTGAACTACCTACTTGAAATCTCTACTTGAGTATCTGGGAGATGTCAAATTAGACATGTCTAAAATAGTGTTGTTCCCCTGAAACTTCTTCCTTCTACACTCTATTACATTTCAGGTTATAGTCATTCCATCCTTCTGGTTACTCAGACCAAAAAAACTTCAGAATTATTATTGACCTCATGCTTGTGTTCCCACTTCATATCCAGCCCACTAGGACATCTTATTGGCTCTACCTTCAGAACAGATTCAGATTCTGACCACATCTCAGCACTTCCACCTCCAAGACCCTAGTCCAGGCAGCTGTCATCTCTCACCTGAATTGTTTCAATAACTTCCCACTTCCATTCTTGCCCTCCACCATCTGTTCTCCATAGAACAACACAGCAGTTGGAGTGATCTTGTTATTACCTATCAAATCACATCACCCGCTGCTCAAAACCCTTCCATGGCTCACAAAGCTTAAAGGCAGAATGTAACTCTCCCCCTGACCCCCTGAGAAGATTCCTGTCTGATCTCGTCTCCTGTTACTGTGCTCCTCTCTCTCTTTTCTAGTCCCCTTAGCCTTTTTACTGTTCTTCTTGTGCCACTGCAGGCATAAAGCTAAGGGATCTAACGGAAACAAAGAACAGGATCCAGAAATGGACTCATCTGTATATTTAAATGCTTTATTTTAAATGCTTGTTTTAGTGTTTAATGAAGAGAGGGCAAATGATGTATTTTCCAAGAAATGGTTTTGAGACATTCACGAATGAAACACAGGCAGATCTAAAGTCTGAGCCTCCTGGATAATATTCTGTGACATTGTGTTTCATTTCATCCAGTCTCCTAGTTAACACTCAACCACATGGGGGGTGTTTTGCACCCCATGAGTGTGTAGGCACATAAGCAAAGTCTCTGAAACAAAAGGGTGGAGGGAGGGCCAGGAGGGTATAAAAGTCAAGAGTGTGATTCTAGGCTACAATGGAACCCTTAGTGCTTCAGATAGTACCTTCCACAGCTGCCTGTCTCTTTTGGGGATCTGGGAAGCTGTGACTGTGTCTGGTAGCATAATGGCTTATCTCCTGCCTTCTCCATAGAGATGTAATCATCTCCATGTGTTTCCACACCATTTGCCATTATAACTGGTACATTTAACAAACAGGTCTTAGAAGCTTCAATTGCCAAGCAACATTATTTGTATTTCTCAGTATCTTTTATAATCTACTCCACGGGATTTTCTTTACCATCACCTGGATGGAAATTCAGGCAGACCTCTGAGTTCTCTGGTAACTCTTAAATAATACAAATGGGCCTCCAGTTAGTCACTTTAAACCACAAAAACCCACTCATTTGAGTAATTAAGTTAAAAAGTGTGAAAGTGTTAGTTGATCAGTTATGTCTGACTTTTTGCAACCCTGTGGACTGTAGCCTGCCAGGCTTCTCTGTCCATTCTCCAGGCAAGAATACTGGATTGTGTTGCCATTCCCTCCTCCAGAGGATCTTCCTGACCCAGGGATCAAACCCAGGCCTCCTGGCATTGCAGGCAGATTCTTTACTCTCTGAGCCACCTTAAATTCCATGTAATAATCAGAACCCTGCTTAATCTTCTCATCTTCTAAGCATGTTATAGTGGTGAAGTTGTGATCAGCTTTTTTCCCTTTTGCCCAAGCAAGGTGTCTATTCTTATCACTTCATCATGCTAACCACAGTTTCTAGCTTCTCCAAGATAGAGATTTGGGGAGACAGCTTGTTGAGAAGAGTGGAAAATGTCTTTCCTGATTGGTATTATTGTGGTCGATTTTCTCTAGACTCAGCAGAGATTTACAGTCTCTTGTTTGGGGGTTCTTAAGAATCTCATCAATGAAAGAAGACACTTCCATTAAAATAGACTGCTTGATATCCATCAGTGACAGGCTTCTGGAGGGGCAGAGCCAAGTGGCAGCTCTTACCAGCTGGCAGCAAGGTGGGTGCAGTTACTATCATGGGCAGAATGTCTAGGGCAGTAATCAGAGTATTTTAGGACATAAGAATCTTTGATGTTTGTTTATTTTTCATGGTAGCTTGAGGATCAAAACAGATGGGAGGTCTACTAAGAATTATTTGACTTATGTAACTGGGAAATCTCTAGGTCCAGTGAATAGAAACCTTAGTTGTTCAATGTAGAGTAATAGCTCATCACCCAAGTCTCAGATCTGAATCAGTTCAAAGACATAGAAATCCCCAGATGATTGATTTTTCAGCTGTGTCCAAGTAGTAACAGTAGCAACAGCACCTGGGAATTCGTTAGAAATGCAGGTTTTCAGACCCTCCGCTAGCCCAGGGACATGAACACTCAGGGGGCGGGGGGGCCAGCAGTCTTTGTTTTAGCTGGCACTTCAGCTGATTCCTATGCATGCTAAGGTTTGAGAGCTCTGCTATTAAGTGAGGACGAGGCTGGGAAGCCTTGAGAAGGGACGCTGTAACATTGCTATAAGTATCTAGCATGCCTGTGTGCTAAGTCCCTTCAGTCGTGTCTGACTCTTTGTGACCCTGTGGACTGTAGCCTGCCAGGCTCCTTGGTTCAAAGGATTCTCCAGGCAAGAATACTGGAGTAGGTTGCCATACCCTCATCCAGGATATCTTCCTGACCCAGGGATCAAACCCACATCTCCTGCAGCTTCTGCATTGCAAATGGATTCTTTTACCACTGCACCACCATGAAAGCTCAACTATCTAGCGTAAATCTTCCTTTAAGTCTTCCCCAAAGTGCACTGAGGAAGGGGGACTATCTAGGCCTTTGGGATTTTCTGGACATTAGTTCTGAGTCAAAGCCCCAACATACTTCTGGGGCATGAAGGGTGTAGAGGTCACTTGATCAGGTGATAAATGAAACTCTGGCCTGTGGCTGCCTCTCAGCGTGTCCACGTACTCCACTATAGTTATTTTCCCATCCCTGAATAGAGTTGTGATAGGTGTCCTCAATAATGAAAATATTATTGATTCCCATGTATTGATTCCCTGACCTGTGTGGTGAGCTTTATTATGGTAGGCAGGACCTTGCAGAAGCTTCCTGGAATTTCCTCTTCTTACATAAGAGTAAGAGTAAGCTGGAAGCAATACCACATTCTTGGGGGGTTGCAGAGATTATTATTTCCATGTAATACTTGAATAATGCAGGGGTTGTCCTGCCACATCTTCATTTAACTTACCTATTTGGCGTGGCAGAAGGAAGATGGTTGGTGGAGAATGTTGGGATTCTTGAGAAGTTATTCAGGTACTGGACCAGATGTCGTCTCTTTGCTGGATAACAGAGCAGAGCTTCTGGCACTTTGAAGGCAACTATTGATCTGGCAGATGCTTTTTTTTTTTTTTTTTTTTTTGGTACCAAATTAACTACACCGGATGGAGTTTGTTCTCAATTAACAGGATCAGCAAACCACCCTCCTTGGCTTCTCTCTGGCCCATGTGACTCTCCTGTCTGACAAGATCTAGTCTGCAGGGACCTTGATCGTCTTGATATTCCCCAGAACACAATGCTGATCTATCGCATTATTGACATGATGAGCAGGAAGCAGCACATCCCCTCAATGCCTTGATGAGACACATGTATGCCAGAGGGTGGGAGAGAGACTCCAAGAACAGTCAAAGGCCTGCTACCTCAGTGAAGTTTCTAGGGGTCCAGTGGTCTGGGAAATGGTGGCATTTCCTCTCCAAACTGAAAGGGAAATTGTATGCTTTGTACCCACCTATCTCTGAGAAAGAGCAACAGTGTTCTCTACCTCTTGATTTTTGAGACAGCATACGCTCTTTTTGAGTGTATTGATCAAAGCCACATCTGAGTAACGCATAAAGCTGCCAAGTTTTGTGCGGGGACCAGAGCAGAGCAAGGCTCCCTAGCAGAGTGTCTCAACCTTAGCAGTGTGGACATCCGGGGACAAACTTCTTTGATGTGGGAGGCTATCTGAGAATTGTCGCATGTCTAGCAGCATCCTTGGCCTTAGATTCCTTGCCATTAGATTCCAGCAGCAGCTCTTCCCCCATTTCTACTCCCAAATTGCCCCCTCATTTGAGAACCACTGGCCTATAGCGTGTCTAGGTAAACCTCAAGGAAAGGACGGCTGGCACTTGACTGCAATCTTGTGAAGAAACCCCGAGCCAGATCTTTTTAATTAACTTGGATTCCTGAATCCCAGAAACCATGACAGATAATAAATGCTCATTGCTCAGTTTCAGGATAATTTGTTCTGCAGCAGTACAGTGATCCACCAGCCATATGGTTGGCGTGCACAGCAGCAATCCTCATCCAGTGTAAATAGCCAGACTGGAGCTGAGCAGGTCCTGAACATACAAGTGAGTTCCTACTCCCGGAGCACCCCCCTCTTGTCCTTTTGGGATTGACAGATGATGGAGGATGAAAATGTTTGGATCAGGTTCACAGATGACCCCTTACAATTTGAAGGCACCAGAAGGATGTGGACTGCAGAGACATTACAGTCGGGAGCAGGAGTGGGGTAAAGCAGTTGTCCACTTTGGATGGAGAGATGGCCAGAGGGAGGGCTGTACACCAATTCACGGGTGACTAGTGGTTTGGTTGGTATATTGGTGGCACAGGAGTCTATTAAGAGGTTTGCAGGTGAATCTCTCCGTATGGGTGACATCATACGTGAATGCTCACCATAGGACACGTGCCATGAGGCTCTCAGTAACCAGTTGGACAGGATACCCATTCTGTGGACCAGTCAACCCCTTTCCCAGCCACCCTGAGGTGTGGTCAGTAGGCCCATGTAAAATGTGGCCATTGTGGAGGAATAGAAGTCGTGCACGGGCTCAACAATATGGACTTCCCCTTGCCAAGGCTGCTCTGGCTACTGTCACTGCTGGGTGCCTAACCTGCTGGACAGCAGAGGCCCGAAGTGACATCATTCCCCAGGGGACCAGTCAGCCCCCAGTCAGTTACTACGCTGAACTCTTTCCATTGTGGAAAAACAATTATTGGAATAGTATTGCAACCTGCAAGACTACTAAAAACTCAGACCCTTTAGAAAGAAAGGTTTATATTATCTTGCCAGGAAGGAACCCCACACAACAGAGGTGTCAATTTAAGGCAGATGGAACATGGGCTAGACAATGGAAGAAGCTCATTAACAGTTATGATTCAGCTCTTACCATTATCATTCAATTATTTTTGTAACCAGTTACTAAAACAAGAACTATAGCAGCTCTGTGTACTTTTTGCTTTGTTAAGTGTTAACACTGAGTGTCATTGGTGGTTAAGTTTACAGTTTAGTCTTTAGGTTACAGAATATCCAAGGTGCTGCCGCTGCTAAGTCACTTCAGTCGTGTCCGACTCTGTGCGATCCCACAGACAGCAGCCCACGAGGGTCCTCTGTCCCTGGAATCCTCCAGGCAAGAGCACTGGAGTGGGTTGCCATTTCCTTCTCCAATGCATGCTTGCATGCCGAGTTGCTTCAGTTGTGTCCGACTCTGTGTGACCCCAAAGACAGCAGCCCACCAGGCTCCTCTGTCCACAGGATTCTTCAGGTAAGAATACTGGAGTGGGTTGCCATTTCCTTCTCAAATCCAAGGTGCTATGGTGATTAAAATAGAAGAGGAAATGACATCACCCAGAGGTGAATACAGCGGTCTCACTTTGTGTTCCCCCCTTTTGGAGACAGAGTAAGCCTGAATTCATTTATATGGTCAGTATCTTTGCTTTCTGTTAGGTAGAAGTATGATGTTGAATGGATACAATGGAACATGAGCAGCAAAAGAGTAGATGTAACAGATTGTGTCTCTTGGCTGTTAGGTCCAAATTCATCCTTCTGGATAATCTCCAGCCCCTTTTCCAGATTCACTTATTTAACCGATTTCATGTTAGCTTCTTTCAATGGAAGGCATAGATGATAGGTTTCAGTGTAGGGGAAAGAGATTAATTATTTCCCATGTAATGCAGGAGACCCCAGTTTGATTCCTGGGTCAGGAAGATCCGCTGGAAAAGAGATAAGCTACCCACTCCCGTATTCTTGGGCTTCCCTGGTGGCTCAGCTGGTAAAGAATCTATCTGCAGTGTGGGGTACCTGGGTTTGATCCCTGGGTTGGAAAGATCTCCTGGAAAAGGGAAAGGCTACCCACTCCAGTATTCTGGCCTGGAGAATTCCATGGACTGTATAGTCCATGGGGTCACAAAGAGTCAGACACGACTGAACTACTTTCACTTTCACTTTCTTTCATGCTACTGGCAGCAGCAGGGACATGCAACTGGGCTTGACTGCTTGTGGTACAAACTCCACCAGCCTGGGGGTGGTTTCGGCAACATTGGCAGCCAGTATCCACTCATAGGACCCAGCCAAGAGGCAGTGGCAGCTTCCAGTCTTTAGGTTACAGCTGCCTTCTTTCTTTGCTCCTCAGCCCTTCCAGCAGTTTTTAACCAGTTCCCTGCATTGCATCCTTCTCTACTTGAAATGTATATGGTGGCTTCTACTTCCTTGTTTGGATGCCAAATGCTACAGATTTTTCTGTATTAGAACAAAGTGAACTTTCTCATTCTCTAATTTAGAAAAAAAAAGAGGAATACGTCATATTTATATAAGAAGACCCAGATAATGGATATTTAAGTTGCTCTCAATTTTGTCTTTTAATCTGTAAGGGCAGTGGAGACATTTCCATTTTAGGAACGCATTGTCAAGGCATGTATTTGGCAACAGCCATCTCTTGCTCCATCTGGAGTGATGCCTGCTAAAGTTCTGATGCAGGGATCTAAATGGCTGAAATGGGATTAAACTAGAGTTGAATCTAGAGTGTCCACCTGTAGCAGTTATATAAGCTTAATAGGTGGTCTAAAGTATTGTCCATGTATACCCTAGTCTTGTCCCTTCCAAATAAATTTCAATCACCTTGAGGCTTGATCTTATATCACCTTTTGAATATGTAAATATGATGTGGGGGTGGGACGGGAGAGACGTTAGTAGTGCCTCTTCCCTTATGATTAATGTCATCCGAATGTGTCAGCTGATTGACAGTCTGGGGAAAGCCCTGTATTCCTTCATGTAACATAGGGTTCAGGTTTTTTCTTGAGGTTGAAGCTGATGACACAGCCAACACTGCCACATCATGCAGTGGCTCAAATCGAAGTCCAGCTAATTTTGTTATTGGTCTTATTCCAGATCCCTTTCATGGAGGCAGTGCTCCTTAGAAACCATTTCCCCTCAATTATGAAATATTTTAATTGATTTGTGGGCACTGCTCTAATTCAGCCTGTGCACCCTGTCCCCTTGGTCCACCTCGGGGCTGGAAGGCTGCCCAGCTCAGCACAATGCCCTCATCTCCACGGGGCTGCCTCACTCCCATCTCAGCCATCTGATATTCTGCTTCCGCTTAGACTAAAGAATGAAAGCCTCTTTAGCTCTTTGCTAACACCATCCTTCTACTGTTTTCTGATTGTATCTTCTTTAATTAAACAGCACTTTTGTTATCTTCTCATCTTTTAGGTATTCTGATCATTCTGGCATTCTCCTTCCAGCTCTTTTAAGGTTTGTTTGAATTTTCTAAAATGGGAAGGTTGGGTCCTGTTTACAGTTGCCATGCCAACTCCCAATCAGCCTTTTCCTTGGGAGGATTTTTCTAGTTGCTCTACACTTTCACAGCAACTTAAAGTGTGACAGGAATCCTCAAACATTCATAAGCAGCTTGGCCAATAGGGTATGGGACTGCCGTTCCTAAGACAGATATCCAGGCTCTTTTCACAGGGGTTCTACTTTTATAATCTTCAACATAATCCCTTTAAAGCACGAATCCCTGACAAATCCGAGCGACTATGGTATGAAAATTCTAATTAAAGGCAAAAATCAAAGCTGCTTTTGGTGGTAATACTGTTATACTGTCAACCTCATTGTCAGTCAAATTAACAAATACATTTCCAATAACCCAGGTAATGCCTTAAGAAATCAATAGCCAAGCCCATTTAGCTCTCAAAAGCTAGTGTGCGTGCCTGCTAAGTTGTTCAATCATGTCCGACTCTTTGCGACCCCATAGACTATAGCCCACCAGGCTCCTCTGTCCATAGAATTCTACAGGCAAGAATACAGGAGTGGTTTGCCACGCTCACCTCCAGGAGATCTTTCCAACCCAGAAATTGAACCCACGTCTCTTACGTCTCCTGCATTGGTAGGTCCTTTACCACAAGGGCCACCTGGAAGCAAGCTTAAATGCTGTAAATCACATTTCCTGTTTATGGGGCTGAAACTAGGAAGATATGCATAAAGTATATTTCCAAACAGTACCCCAAAGTGAGAAGGCATGAAAAGGAAAAATTTTAATGTTTTACATTTCAGTAATAGTCACAAATAACAATGATTTATGATCACTTATACTACAGTTAACAAAACAGTTTCTACTGAACATTTAATAGATGAGACAGCTGTTATCTAAGATAAATGGTCCACTGATTTCCTCACTTTCTTGATAACCACACCCACAGGCTAAGTCCAAAACTGGATCATATCCATATTTCATGGTAATTTGTTTTAAAACTGTCAAAACAGGAGGTACATGGAAATGCCATCCCCAAATCCTTAATGGCACATGGAGATTTCTTAATGCATGTGCTTTCCTTTTCTTGGGAATTCCACATGCAATCTGTGAGGCACTCTCGGAAGCTCCAGGTCTGACATCATCATGAATGGTTTTACCTCTTGCTGGTACATATTCCCTTTGCTCAGCTTCAAAGAAAACCCAGAAAACTCTTAGATCTCCATCTGAATTTCATAGGATTCAGTTCTGCCTCTTTCATCCCAGCCCACTTTTCCTGTTGGGAGCACCACTGGTTTTCTCTCTAGCTGACAGCACGTTTGAAACAGACTATTGTTCTCTGGAAAAGATTCTACAGCAGCCTGGATTTTAGTTTATCATTTCATTATAAATAAGAGAGAAGTTTTAAAGTCAATTCCTAATCACTGCACAGCCTCATTTGGAATTTGGCCAATAGTTGTTAGAGTTCTATGAAATCAGGTTTTTTTCTAACAGTGAAAAGCAGAGGTGGAAATTTTGTATTTTCTCAAATCCTCAGCCTCTAGATCAAATAGCTAAGAATGATTAAAAATAAGACAATATGGAGTATTTTCGGAATGTATAAATTCTTTTTGTTTTGTTTCCCCAAAGATGGAGAGAATTGAGAAAATGTCATCTTAGCATATGTATCTTGAATTCTGTCCTTCTCCTGGAGTTCAGAATCTTCTTGGTAGGCATAACATAAGGTGAGCAATCTGTTGTTATTGCAAGCAGGGCTTAGCGTGTAGCTGACAGTGGGTACTGCTCTGACACAAGATGGAATTTTTATTTGTAATGGAAGAAAGGATCAACTTTCTAAATACCTAATGGTAGTTTGCACATTTAAAATAAGCTAGATAGAAGTTTATTTTAAGAGTCTTGTTGCTTCCTAAGAGTGAAAATAGGTCAGAATTTTCCTTCTTACCCCTAAGATAGATAAACACTTCTGTTTCACACAGAACACCACGAATCAAAAGATGGCCAGACTTTCAGTTTCCCAATGGAAAATACCTTGGTTCATTAAGCATTAAATATTAATGAATATTTTTGAAGTGCCAGCTACCATATTAGAAGCTGTGAGTACAGAGTTGAACACAATAGACCAAAGTCCCTGTCTTTGTAGAGCTCGTGCAGTTTCTCGTAAGGGTTTCTGGAGTGAATTGAAACACAAAAAATTGTTGATAAGATGAACAAACTAGTGTTCTTCACTAAATGGGTGAAGTCACAAATGTGATAAGAGCCATAAATTTAAAAATACTACATAGAACTTCTGCAACTTTCTTGTCCTTACTGAGGCATCAAGATCCCTGAATTTCTTCACGATTGTGCTGATTATCATGAACAGAACTTCTATATTCATTTGTCCTGTGGAAAGGGTTGTTTTCCGGAAACCATCTCGCCAAAGAAAAAAAGTCTGTTTTCTGGGGAGATTCAGACACAGAGCTGTAAATGATTCTGGCAGGATGAGTGCTGAAGGGAGAGGATATTAGCAATTGGAAAATGGCTTTGTTGCCAGAGGCTACATATGAAGGCATTAGAAGCCACATGATAGAATTAGAGAGAGGATGTGCACAGGTCTGGTTAAGCTCAAAGCGTCTAACAGCCCACCAGAAATTGTAGGACAGGCTTAGAACAGCTGAATGTACCTTTTATTACCCTTGGATGAGAGTCTTATTTTGAAATCCAGAGTTTTGGGAGAATGATCATAACTAAAGTCTAGATGCTTTGCTCTATTCCGTCCACCCCTGCACCTCAGTTTTGGTACCCAGCCCCATCTCACTATGCCTTCTTGTTTAGAAGAGCGCCAACTTGGAACATCCCCATTGCTATAGGGAAAGGGGAAAGAGGTAGAAAAGTGGAAGGAAGAGAAAGAGGAAAAAAGGAAACATTCTTTTCTACTCCAAGTGATTTGAAGGTTTGGGACTCTGCTGGCTAATGCACAGCCGTTTCTGTCCTTAGATGCATCCTAACCATCTGGTTACCTGGGCTCCCTCCTCCATCTGGCTCTAATTATCTCAGCCAAACTGAGGGTTGTTTGTTGGTGGTTGTGATTTTCTTAAGTTTCCCATTAATTTTGTCCTGCCTCAGTTTTGTTTTCCTTTCAGTAATGCAGGTCTTGAATAAATTAATTTGTTGCTCATGGGCAAAAAAGTAGCTGCAGCAACCAGCCTAAATCATCCTCAAGCTATAGCAATGTTGATTCATTTGTAAGAATCTGCATTTACTCCAAGAACACATAATGGGGTCTTCCTTTTTGGCCATGAACACGCCTGTTATATTCCTCTGGGGGCTAAGAGGATACCCTAGCACAGGCCTTACAGTTTTTCCAGCAAGAGCCATTCCCGAAGCAGACAGAAGGAAAGGAAGCTGCATCAGAGAAGAGCTTAGGTTTGATTTCTATTAAGTCCTTTGATTTTTTTTTTAAACCCAGGCACATGTTTTATTTTCTTAGTTGAAGAATTTATAATCCTGGACACTGAAAATAAATACGTTTTATATTTTCTAATGTATGGTTATTATCTTAGGAGTTTGAGCTACATTTCCTTGTGTTACAACATGGTCTGGCTCTTTTAGAATGCCACAGGTTATAGACACTGAATCAAGCTGAATGTTTCCTCCAGAGAGAACATTAGGAACAGGTGGGGGCAGTTACTAGAGTAAAACAGAGACCCAAGAGGAACAAAATGACTCTTTTAGGAACTGTTTCAATGCCTTAAACCCAGAAGGACAGGGGAAAATTCACAAGCACCATCTTGCTAATGGTGACCATGCCCTGTGTGTAGGGAAGCCGGGACGTTCCCTCTGTTAGCAGCGGGCATCCTGGAGCCAGGATATCCAGGCTGTTACGCTTTTTCTGTCTATAAGTTTGGTTGCCCATGAATCCCCCTCCTCATAAAATTCAGTGGCTTCTGAGCACCCCTTGTGGCCCTTAAGAAGTCAGTCGCCTTGTTACCACTTTGTCCAAGGTACTGAAACCAGCTAGCGATGCACGTCAGTGTCACTTCAGTGAATTAATGGATGATATTACAAATTACAATAGGATTAAGTGAAGAAAACAGGACATATGTTGTCTCAAATGTGGAAAACTCAGGATCTACAAATAATAAAAGACTAGTAGGACTAGTATTTAAGTTTTAAAATTGATTATATCTGGCTGTGAGCTTATGGATCATTTTTGTGTCATATGCATTAGCTATAACTTCTCATTGTGGTTTAAATAGTGATGCCTGATGCTTGGCTACCCCTTCATTCAGTTAAATACTTCCTGAGCACACATTCTGAGTGTGGCACCCTGCAGAGGGAGCAAAGCTGAGAGAATTCCAGGTCTTCACCTTGATCCACTGCCTCTCATGTCTTTGACAGCAGTGGCCCCTCTCTTGGTTCAGAGCCTGAGCTTTTTGTTCTCTTCACAGGGCCGGGCCTCCTGGCTGGTCCTGCAGTGTTGGTAGTATACTCGCTCAGATATGGATGGGCTCCCTTCTGCCCTTCCTTCAGACCCAGCTTGAATGGCAGCATGTCAGGAGGGCTTTTTCCACCACCTATGTAATCCTGCCCTCACTTCCCACCACGCTGGATTCCCTGTAGTGCTTTGATTTTTTTTTGTGTGTGTGTGTGTGTCGCTCATGTCAATAGGTATCCTAGGCATGTGTGCACTTGAACACTGACCTCCCACCAAAATGTAATGCCTTGGAGGAGGGGTCTTCAGGCTGGTTCATTGCTATATCTCTGTCCATCTAGAAGGGTGCCTGTCACATAATGGGCACTCAGTAAATATGGTTGAATTGAATTTTCCTCAAGGGAGAAGTTGTGATATGTGTATTGAAACAAATCAAGGATGAATATCAGTCCATAAATTCAGGTGATAAAAAGATGGTATCTCTATTTTTTACAATAATTTAAAAACTCTGCACCTCTACCCTGCTGGGTTGGTGGGAAATTTCATCTTATTTTTTGCCCTGCTCCTTTCCCCTCATCACCAGAGATGGGGGTGGTGTGGGGGAGTTGATTTAAGTTTTCCAGAATCTTATGCAATAATAAGGGCTTTGGGAAAGGCCCTCTGCTGAGCAGCCCATCCCATTGTGTCTCTCACCAAGGTGCCTGCACACCGGGTGGCTATCTGCTGCTTCTGGGCAAGGCTGAGAATGTTGCTGCCTGTGGCCCTAGCTCCCCATATGCTTCGTCCAAAAGCTCTTCCTCTCAGGGTCTTTCCCCACCGTGGCCCCTGCTGAGAAGCAGAATCTGCAGAAGTTGCTTCCACCCCTAATTGGAAGAATTTCCTTTTAGTCTGATGTTTTTCTCCTGTTTTTCCAAGCCACTAACCTTCTCTAAAACTCTATCCTCCCCTTGGGCCTCTGGCTTTTAAAAAGAAAGAGCCAGAAGTCATTCTGTTTCTTATTCTGCCCCTGACCTCCCTGAAGCAAGGGATGTGGAGTCTGCTACCTGTTCAAATGGGGAACGAACAAGAACAACTTCAGACAACTCTGACACAAGACAGAATGTATGTTAGAGGAGTGAAGCGGAAAGTGCAGGGAAGAAGGTGATTCCTTTCAGACAGGAGTGGGAAGAGAGAAACCGAGCCAGGAGGAAGGCTGAAGGCATCCTGTACTTCGGAATGAGCCTTGAAGGCTTGGAGTATTTCATTTCACAGAGTGTGATGGATAGAAAAGAGAGGCATGAGCAAAGAGAAAATGGAGACGGCATATACCTGAGGGCAAATAGCCTGATAAGACTGTTGTATTTGAGCAGTGGGAAAAGATCCCCCTCCCCAAAATAGGTGGAATCAGCTTGTGACAAGGCTTGAAAGTCAGGTTGTTTTGATATTAACTTGACAGTATTTGGCAGCCATTGGGTCAGTAGATAGATTAGAGTTGTGCATTAGGTAATGAAATAGCAACACCGTCTAGGATGGATTAATAGCTGGAACTGGTGATGGGAAGGCTAAAAGTAGAGAGAACCCTTAGCAGACTGAGAAGTAGTTTAGAAACAGAAAAGAAAAAGAGGATAGAGATGCAAAAAAAAGTAGAGTGAACAGGATTTGACCACTGGTTGAATAGGAGAGGGTCTTCCATGGTGGCTCAGCGGTAAAGAATCTGCCTGCAATGCAGGAGACCCGGTTTCAATCCCTGGGTCGGGAAGATCCCTTGGAGGAGGGCATGGCAACCCACTTGAGTACCCTTGCCTAGAGAATCCCACGGCCAGAGGAGCCTGGCAGGCTGCAGGCCATAGCATTGCAGAGTCAGACACAACTGAATCAGCTAAGCAGCAGCATTAACAGCTGAATAGAAGAGAAAGGCAAGAGAAGGATGGTGATTACAAGAATGGGGGTGTTCTCAGCAGAGAAATGAGAAATAGGGGAGATAGGGGTAGCATGAGAAAACCAAGAGGAGCTTCTCATTTGGGGGAAAAGAGGACCAGTCTGAGCTTCCATCAGGACAGTTGGAGCTGTGCATGAGGGGCTCAGAAGAGAGGTCATGACTTTCCCAAGGTAGAAGGAGAATATGGGTAATAATGCTGCAGCAGTGTTTTGGGGTGAAGGAGCAAAATTAAGCGATCCACTGTCGGATTCTTTTGATCATCTCAGTAGAGTAGGAGGCAAGGCCACTTGCTGAGAATAAGGGAAACAGCCCGTGTGTCATTTGGACTTTGATCACGGGAACAGTTTGTAACAGAGGCTCTGGTGAATATACCGTCAATTCCTGAAGAACAGTAGGGCAGACCCATGCAGTGTCAAGTTTTCTCTCCAGTAAATACAGAATCCTTTTATGGTAGTTTTATGAAATCTATCCAGGCAGATGTGAGAAGAAATAGCTTTCACATTGTATATCTTGTTTAAGGCATGGTTGTTGTCTTTCATTCGCTAAGTTGTGTCCTGATTCTTTGCGACCCCATGGACTGGAGCATGCCAGGCTTCCCTGTCCTTCACCATCTCCTGGGGTTTGCTCAAACTCATGTCCATTGAGTCAGTGATGCCATCCAACCATCTTGTCCTCTGTTGTCCCCTTCTCTTCCTGCCCTTAATCTTTCCCAGCATCAGGGTCTTTTCTAAGGAGTTACTCTCTCTGCTAGACTATTGTTATGCCATTCATTGGAAATTTGTTTTGGGGGGAACTTCATAAGATGCCAGAATACCTCAACATCATAAACATGGAAAAGTAGCTACTATCCATTGCCCACATTTCCAACTCTGTGCTGCTTTCCCTGTGTTGTATGTCTGTCCCCAGGGTAGCCCATCATCACCTGCCCTCCAGTCCTAAGGCCAAGTTTTTTTCTATACTGATGGTGTGGGGCAGAAGGGAAGAAAGAGCTCAACATGAAGACCAGCAGTACTTGGGGTTTCCAGGCAGCTGTTGCATGTACATGGGGAGCAGGGGAGAATGGGGGACCGTGAAATCCATTTCACTCCCTGGGGTAGCCACCACATGCTGCCCTTGGTGGTTCAGGACCCATCTCTATCGACCTCCTTTTGTGGTCTTTTCCAAGCATGCTACCCCATCTCTCTAAATCTGGTCTTTTTTTTTTTTTTTTTTATCTGATGGTACCGCTATTGGGAATTTAGGGATTTGTGTGGAGTAAGAAGTAAGGAATAGTAATAGGAAGCTGTCTGCAGTCTTAGTCTTACCAGTATTGTCTTCACCAAAAGACAAAATCCATGGGAATTATTGGCCCTAGTGTTTTTAAATCACCCAATTCCAGTTCATAGTATCTCCAGCTTATTGAAATTTTTTCTTGTCCTTGTAATGTTTCAAATTAAATATGTGACTGTCAACTCATATATGTGACTCTTGACTCTATTCAAGCCCAGGGACCAAAAAAATTTCACTAAAGAGTTGAAAATCCCAGAAAATTTGGAATTGGGGTTGAAAATCACATGCTTCTCGGACTGGTACATCTTTTTAACTCTCTGACCACCCAAAAGGGAAGAATATGATGTAGAGGCAAAGCTGCATAGAGTTTGATTTATTTACTTAAGAGGCCAAAAGAGAATTACATTTCTCAATGCATAAGAAACTACAACTCTTGAAGACCTTAGAACTAGAACTGTTAAAGACTCTTAGAACCTCTTAGGCTCTAGGCTAATGAATGTTAAGATTTTTCAGGGGCAGAAGGAGTTCATTTGAGGGAGCCATGTCTTATTAGAGATTCCTTTCCCTCTGTCCTTCATAGCCCTACCCAGAAAAGTATATGCTGGTGAAATTGAACCCTCAACAAGCTACCCAATATCTAATTTACTAAACAAAATCCCTTTCCACTATACCCTCCATTCTGCCCAAGATCAGCTTCAATTTGCCAGTGTAGCACCACTCCCCGCTGTTTTTTTTTTTTTTTTAATAGAATGGACATATTTTTTCACTTTTGTTTATTTTTGCCCCAAAGCTTTTGGCATTTCCCTCCAGTGAGTCACACTGTGGGACCATCTCAAGATGACCTCCTTACAGGATGTTTCTCTTCCCAGAGGAGATGGGAAATTGGTATAAGACAGCCTGTCCCAAAATGTTACTGAATAGCATGTGGGGATTTTAATAAATGTTATTTCATCTGTCACCAAAGCCACTTGATGGATGGACTTACAGGGAGACAGCAGTCTAGATCTTTCCCTCACTCTAGACAAGGTGGAAGAACGAAAACCAGGTTGTTAGGGATTTACTCAAATCAGTTGAATACAGGAATCAGCCCTTCTACTATTTCCATTACAGAAAATTAGAACAATCCTTTGAGAATTCAGATTTTGCAACAAAATAATTGTACTAAGAGGTGAGAGAATAAAAACAAGAGGAAAGAAGGCAGGGAGTGCTGGAGTCTCTCGTTTCCCCAGCACACTGACACTCATGCCTTAAGCCAGGTCAGTGATATTCCTGACTTCTGGACCTCCAGCCTTCCTTCTGTCCCTCAGTTTGGAAAAATCCTCTTCCCCAGGAATAATTCTTCACTCCATGTTCATCGCTTCCTCTTCTCTGCTCTCAGAGCACTTTCTACCTTCCTCTACCAAAGCACTTAGCAATCTGGGACTGTGGTTAATTGTGCAGTGGTCACCCACCTTTCCCATGCTCCTCTCCCCCATTTACAGGGTCTCAGGGGCAGGGGAGTGGGCCAAAATTGTCTCTGTATCTTTGTCATCCAGAAGAGGTCCTGTCACCAGGAGGTTTACTATGACACATCCTAGTGCAACCACCATGGCAGCTGTAAGGGGCTCAGGGATCCCGGTGAACTTCTATTCATAATGTGGAGGTGAGTGTCTGGATTTTCCTGTTCTCTTCACACTGGGTCAGGAAGATCCGCTGGAGAAGGGATAGGCTACCCACTCCAGTATTCTTCAGCTTCCCCTGTGGCTCAGCTGGCAAAGAATCCACCTGCAACATGGGAAACCTGGGTTCGATCCCTGGGTTGGAAAGATCCCCTGGAGAAGGGAAAGGCTACCCACTCCAGTATTCTGACCTGGAGAATTCCATGCACTGTAGAGTCCGTGGGGTTGCAAAGAGTCAGACACAACTGAGCAACTTGCACCTTTCACACAATGCTTCCCTCCCCCACTCCTCAATTCTGTCAGCTACTTATTTCTTTTCTCCCCTTGGAGTCATGTAAGAAAAATTTTAAGTATCAGCAAAAATTATAAGATATATGTGAGTTTTTATTATAAATATTCATTGGGAAATTAGGAAAATTACCAATGTGTATCCCTACTGCACTTGCCTGAAGAATCCCATGGACAGAGGAGCCTGTCAGGCTATGGTCCATGGAGTGGCAAGGAATCAGACATGACTGAAGCAACTTAGCATGCATACATTCTTACTGCATGTCAAAATGTTGAGGCTGGCTTTACTCTTTCTGTTGAGCTTGACTTCTATATATGGCAGACAATTTTTGGCTCTTGACTGCCTGGCATTCAAGCTTCCTTTCTTCTAGTAACAACACCTTGTTTTGTTTTTCTTGAAGTGGGGAGGTAGTTGTCTTCCCCCATTGGGTGCAGTCTTGGTGATACTGAGTTCAAGGTAGCCCACCCTCCCTTAGCCTGGGATGCATTATCAGTGGTCACTACTGGTACAGTGTGGGGTTGGGGAAGGGATGTTTTTTACTTAACTTTTACAATGAATAGTTTTCAAATTAAAGATTTAAGAAAAAGAGTAACGTTGACATAGAAGATCTGGCTGGATGCAATGAATTTTCCTGTTAAATCTTTGAACAGCAACCAGAGGCCTGGCCTCTTCTACTCAACTTCAGAGTCCCGAGGGAATGCAGACAGCCCACGTCACACTCCTGAAGTTGCCAAAAATCCCTTTAAAATTATCGAACAGATGTCTTTCCTTGGGGTTGAGATGATATATAAATCACAGCGAACTGCTTTCAATTCCTGACTCCGTGCCTTGGGGCAACGGAATCAATCACTCTCAGGTTTGTTTTCTGGATGTTTTTTAAATCTCCTGAATCATAGTAGCAATAACCATTACCGTATGCAAGAAAAGTAAACACATCTGTACTGGTAGCTGTATTTCATCCCAGGATACAAACTTCCTGTGTGATGATGGAGTTGAATGGGTCCCCATCACTCATCTTTGCAGCTAGTCCCATGGACGAGGGAGTGACCCTGAAAGGGTTCAGCATGAAGAATGAAATGGTTTCTGAGCTTAGAACCGGGAGCTTACACGGCATAAAGATCGACACAGCCGTGGCCCATATATCATCAGCAGTAAGAGGAGGGGTCTTGTCCAAGTTCACAAGAAGAAAGAAAGGGAATGCCAGAAATTTTCCAAAACAAATCAAGGCTCAAGTCAAGCAGTCTGTCTCAGTGTCTGTCTTTGGTTTCTGGCCTTATCTACCATGTTTTGTGTAGCATGAGAAAAGATGGCTGAAGAACTTCACACAAATATGTAATTATATGAAAGCTCTTAATACTTTCCAGAGAAGCAGGATTCAGATTTAAACCAGTTCCTCTTGGGTGGAGCAGATACTGCATCTAGTTTCCAATAACTGGTGTATGTAATATTTAAAATGAAGCACATTTTTAATGCTAGTAGATACCGTAACCCCCAGTGGGGTCACCTGATACTTACCCATCAATGTCATCAGATGAGAAAGAACTTCAAGATCAGGAGACAGGGTGCCTTCTTCATGGAGAGAGGATGGAGTTTAAGGAGAGACATCTGAGTTTGAATCTGGATCGGCTCTGCCACTCGATGTAGAACTCAGGCGAATCTCTTTGTAACAATGAAGTTCCATGACCTCCTCTGTGAAACGGGAAAACCATCTACCTGGTGATGTCTTGGTGAACATCCAGTACATGTTAGAGGCTTAAAAAGGGTACCTGTTATTGTTACTTCTGATTTCGGAGAATTGGGTATCTACAGCTTAAGTGAACCTCCAAGGAAGCCCTATTTCGCCATGTGGTAACAATGTCAGAGGTTGAGGCTGGGCCTTCCCGACCTACTTATGGGCCTCCCAATAGACTCTTTTTCAACAGAAGTGCTTTTCTGCCTCTTTATGATTGCAACTCAAAGATCAAATCAAGTCACTCCCCACCCCAACCCACCAGCACAATGCAACTATCGCTAAGCAAACCTCCCATACTGTCTGTGTTGTGGGAGTGGGGAGGGCGGAGCTAACATTGCTTCGGGTTCCAGATTCTGCAGACTTCTGAATTTCTCTGATCTCAGCCAACATGTGGCCAGAGTCTCCCTTTTTTTACCTCCTCGAGCCCCCCTCCTTTTTTTGAATTTTTGGCACCATTTCCTCTCTACCGTCAGGCTGCCCAGGGAACCCAAACACTCCCTCTGGCCTTCTGCTGAGCAGGTTTAGTCCACAGGGCCTATCCTCTGGGTTCTGCTAACACAGAAGTTATTTCTCTAAGACTCCTGGGGCCAGATTTTTAATATTTACATAAGTAACATAAGCATAAAATGGTATAAAACTCAAAGTATACCTAAAAAAAATCATCTCCCTCCCACCCATGCCCAGCAACACATAGTCCTTCCTTGCCTACTGTTATTGGTTTCTTAAATCTTTCCCATTGTTGTTGTTTAGTCACTAAGTCGTGTCTGACTCTGTGACCCCATGGACTGTAGCCCGCCAGGCTCCTCTGTCCATGGAACTTCCCAGGCAAGAATACTGAAGTGGGTAGCCATGTCCTTCTCCAGGGGATCTTCGCGACCCAGGGATCGAGCCCGCTTGTCCTGCTTTGGCAGGTGGGTTCTTGACGGCACTGAGGGAAGCCAAAGGTGCTCTGTTCCTTTCGAAACCTCTGCATGTGTATCTCTCTCCCTCCCTCCCTTGTTTGTTTGTTTGATTTTATTTCCTTTCTTCCTTTCTTCCTTTCTTGTAAATGAAACCTACTATATTACTAGGTAACTTGTTATTTTTTTAACTTAACAAAATCAGTGCATAGTTTAAGGCCACTGTTAAATTTAGACTTTTTCTGTCCTCTCAGTGTTCTCCAAACCTTTATGCTTTGTCACCCCTATCATTAAAAAATTTCCTAAGGCACACAAAGAATATGTAACTATTCACTCATTTATAAAGTATAGCCATGTCACTAGTAACAATTATATTATGAAATATTAATTTACTAATTACTAGTAACATTTATATTATGAAATATTAATTAAAATAGAAACTTTAAAATGATAAAGGATGAAAATTTAAATACTTGATTTTTTAAAATTGTATTTGATTAGTACAAAATATTTGTGCTATCTAAAATATTACTATTAGTATTTTTAATAGGATCAATGTGTTGAATATGCTTTGTCATGTCTGAAAATCTTGGGTGATCCCTTTGTGAGATAACAGTCAACTGTCTGGTTGTATGTTCAGTATATTTTGATACTTGGTTTCAAAGCCCATCAGAGCTGAAAAAGACACACTACAGAGATGTAGATCCAAATGGAAATAATACCTCATTAGATAAGTTTTATTAACTCCCAACATGCATTTTTCAATACCATCTTTTATGTAAAGACATTTGTTGAAAATTTTTCCTGAGTTAAAAGTTTTTTTTTTTTCTTTTTTGGTAATACACGCAGAGTAAATGGGAATATTTCCAAACATCTGTTTTCAAAATGCTCTTGCCATAGATTAAATTTCTTTTGGAAAGAAATTACTTTCTCACTAAGTGTTAAAGTATCACTTCTACTTAGAAAGAGTAAACTATTAATACTTTACTTAAAAAAAAAAATATCTGCTAGATGACATATTGGGGCTTCCCTGATAGGTCAGTTGGTAAAGAATCCACCTGCAATGCAGGAGACCTTGGTTCGATTCCTTGGTCTGGAAGATCCCCTGGAGAAGGGAAAAGCTACCCACTTCAGTATTCTTGGGCTTCCCTTTTGGCTCAGCTGGTAAAGAATCTGCCAGCAATGCAGGACACCTGGGTTTGATTTCTGGGTTGAGAAGATCCCCTGGAGAAGGGAAAGGCTACCCACTCCAGTATTCTGGCCTGGAGAATTTCATGGGCTGTGTAGTCCATGGGGTCGCAAAGAGTCGGACACAACTGAACGACTTTCACTTAGATGACACATTAACAATAGCCACTTGCTCATATGCAACTCTTGTCTTCTTGTCAAAGAAAGAAAAAAATGCCAGACCCATTCTCAGGTTCAGTTCTGCAGCTTCTTTAAATATACTGCCCTGAGATAGCTTGTGAGTACATGGCCACTCCCCATCGCATGGTGAAGAGTTATAAAGATCCTCCTACTTGAAGACTTTGTTTTTATGAAATGAACCACATTGATAACATCCCACAGGCATGTAAACATTGGCGTGGTTAGCATCCTACAGGCAATCCCTGGCAGTATGCTGGACCCAGAAGCGTGAGAAGATGCCTCACTTGTCCTCACTGCAACTCTCTCTCTTTCTGTTAGTGGTCTGCTTGCAGTATCTGCAGTCATGTGAGCCCCTCTGCCTGTCTCTTGTCTGGACTAGGGGAGGGCACCTTAATGAATTGCTGCATCCCACGGAGGATACGTACCCCACTTGGAGATTCTCTCCACAAAGGACTCTCTCCTATTAAATTCAAAAAGTTTTATTTTGTTCTTTAGTCTGTGAACTAGCCCTCTCTTCCTTCTTTCTTTTTTGCCACACCACATGGTATATGGGATCTTAGTTCCTGGACTAAAGATGGAACCTGTACCCGCTGCAATGGAAGCGCAGATTCCTAACCACTGGACCACCAGGGAAGTCCTCCCTTCCTTCTTTTAATGAAAATACCTCCCAGACTCAGTCTCCACAGCACTGTATCCTCAAGGGACTCCACTAGGGTTGTTTCGGGAAGGTCTGGCAAGTTGTCCTCGGCAGTCCCCACTGGCCCAGTGCCTGAGGCAGGTAGATGGTCAAAATGACAATGTCTGGCCACTTCCATTTATTAAGCAATGATTTTGTGTTGATCCCTACTCTAAGTGTCCCATAAAAACGGTCCATTCTCTCTGTTCACTGTAGGTATTTTCTATAACGTCTCCCTAAACACCGAATTAGTTCTCAAACACCTCTGCCAGGGAAATGCAGGATTTGGTTCTTACTAGATTCTGATCTAGTAATATCCAATAATATTAAATTCATGGCCAACAGCATACAACACATGCCTAAACAAAATCTAACTCACACTTTTCTCCATAAGGCACATCATAGCCTTCTTGTGCTCAAGAACACTAGACGGCACTTCAGCACTATGCATGGGAGCCCTTTGAAACAGCAAAATCACCAAGAAAAAGCACAAAGATGCAGAAAATGTGGCACTGAATAGACTGCCAAAAGGACATGTGTTTACATTAGGAGAGCTGAAACAAGAAGGCAGCGTTGCCTCATTTGCCCTCAGCTGAGAATGTGCAGATTGGGTAACTCAAATTTTTCATCACTCTGCGCATACTCATGCATGACCACAAAGTGAGCAAGTATTGATTTGAGGATTACAGATGAATTTTAATTAGTAGGTGATGCAAATATGGAACCCACTAATAATGTGGCTTCCTTGGTGAAAGAGTCACTTTGATGATGACACCTGAGCTGGGAGGAGCCTCGGAAATCTCTTCTGGCTACTTTCTTTGAGACTTTGGGAGGCTAGTATAGTGAGATAACTTATCCAAAAACATCCATTGCATGTGTGACACACCTGGGACGAGATTCTAGGTCTCTCATACCCAGTTGGTGCCCTTTCCATCACATGTTATTGGGACCAAATGCAACAATTTTAACTTGCTGGTGGCGCTATATGCAAAACTTTGTGCACACTTCCTCCAGATTATTCTCTGCAATAATAAAAATTTGCTTTTGATGAGAATGTTCCGTTTGAGGTCTTATAGTATGTGGGCACAACGAACAACATGTATATTTAAAAAAGGAAAATCTCAATTCTGAATGAAATGAGATATTAAAAGAACTCAATAAAATATTTGCAGCTATAACAGACTTTGACTTTTTAAAATTTAAGTTCCCCAGTGAGCCAATTCATAGATGGCTAATATGAGGGGGAAATGATGTGGAAAAAGCAAATGTGCTGTGGAATTAGAGATGTGAGCATGTGATGTATAAATACATGTAAATAGGAAAGATGTGCCGAGATGGTAGTATTTTAGTTGGAAAGTTACTAACATATGCATATTTATAAATGTATTTTGATGCAAGAGGATCTCTTTTTTTTTTTATATTCCAACAATTATACAAAATTAGGTTATTCCTTATTTGGCTAAAGAAGAACAGAATTTAAAACTCAAAGTAAAAACAGCTCATAACTAATATGGCCTGCAGGCTGTTTGATAAATGTGCATACTTAAAATGAACCTATGAACTTAAAAAAAAAAACAGAACAAAGAAAGAATAGGCAAAGATTTAGTATGTTCTCTGAATAAGATTCTTTGCTTATCATCAATAAGTAGATAGAGATACATTATTTCTTTTACATATAAGATTTTTAGCTCAAAGAATTGCACACCACCTTTCTTGCTAAGACATTCTACATTCTGAAGTCTCTTCCTCACCACTATTATAAGTACATCTTATATTTGGAATGATAATTCAGATGTCCTTATCTAATGTTTATGCAATACCTTCAGATACATGGAATGATAAACTTTTCTGTTATTTACAGAACAAGATAGTTACAACTCTATTCATTTATTGCACTTTTCACATCATTAGAGAAGGAATTTAAAATTCTTATTCAAGGCCCCAACATCCCATTTATTTATCCATTTCTATCTGAATTGGTGTCTCAGAATCCATTCTTTGTACCCATTAAGATAAATGACGTAATTCTCACTCATGCACAACATTTTCTTACAGTTAATTTTGTAATGAACCATCTCTCCCCCAAAACAGAGCCTCATTTGTTTTAAGGATAATTTTTATTGATGAGGAACATTTTGCAGTTTTAAAAAGATAATTTTCTTATTTATGTAACATTTTCTGTCTTGAAAATTTTCTTTTCAAAGATTAAAAGTCATGATGGTCTCCTTTAGGAAAGCAGCTTATCCATCAATAAGGATTCCATCCTCTTCCAAAAATGAATCGATTAATCATGTCAAAAGCTCGCAGAGGCTGGTCATAGGGCAAAATGTGGCCTCCACCTCGAACAATTACCTTAAAGAAGAAAAACAGAAGAAAAACTGAAATTTAGAAAACTGGATATTCTAAATACATGGAAACTTTTAATTTGGATTAAAATGTTCTTAAAGCTTACATTAAATAAAGAACATAGTGTATCAGTTCATGCTTTTGGATATGCTGATTGTCTGCTTTTGATAGCATTAATAATAGATACCTTAAGGTAAGAAAGTTTTTAAATTGTGTAGTTATTTGATTTTATACCAAATTGCATCCATATTTCATGTGTATGAAACTGGAAAATTCTTCCTTGTCTCTTTCTTCTTAGGAGGGAGCTGTCTGCTTCTCCATGCTGTGCTATAATTCTTACCTTGTTAGGGCCCTGAAGTTGGGAGACCTACCCCAGACCAGCTCTGGTTGCAACTAGGTAGAGAAATGTACCTGATTCTGCTGTTCAGTGAGCTGGTGGTCCATTGGCCTTCACACTAAGTTACACCTTCTACCTTAACTACACCTTCTACCTTAGTCTTTACCAGTAATAAAGGAGATATTTTGAGTCTCAAAAAAAATTAAAACAACAACAAAAGAGAACTCCTTGACATCTGAAATTTTTAAAGGCCTAAAAATTTTGAGTAGCAAAAAGTTAGAACATTCTATTTTTTCCAAGATTTTATTATGAAACATTTTCAAACATATAGCAGATTTGAAAGAATTTCATATACACACCATTTAGATACTCTTATTAACACTTTACTCATTTTCTTATAGCTGAATCTCACTGCCCATCTATGAACCCATGTTATCTTTTTGACACATTTCAGAGTAAGATGGGGATGTCAGTATACTTCTCCCCAAATTTTGTGTAAAATTGACATACAATGGGATTCTCTGGTGGCTCAGACAGTAAAGAATCTGCCTGCAATGCAGGAGATGCGGGTTTGATCCCTGGGTTGGGAAGATCCCCTGGAGAAGGAAATGGCAACCCACTCCAGTATTCTTGCCTGGAGAATCCCATGGACAGAGGAGCCTGGCGGGCTACAGTCCATGGGGTCGCAGAGTCGGACACGACTTAGTGAGTGACTCAACAACAACAACCAGGTCATACATTGTTAAGTAGGGGAAGTAGCTAGAACCCTGGCTTCTGACGTAAACGCTAGTGTTTTAAATCAAATTCCAGTACTCTCACAATAATTTCTTAATGTGAAGGGAACTTCACGGCTTGGTCACAGAATGTTTCACCCACCTCTCCACATACTTTTGAGATAGTTAAGGACCATGAGACTGGACTTACCCCTCATTGGCCTTTGGAGCCAACTGCTGCATGCTGCGCCCCCCCCCCCCCCCCCCCGAGCAGTCAGCTGTGCCTTGCTGCTATGACAGCAACGCCCATCTACATTTGTGTTTCAGCTTGCATTTGGAAATCCAGCATGTCCCCCTCTGTCACAGACCGAAAGTGAGCACATCTGTGACAGGAGCCCATGCACGTGACCTTGGAGGAAGACTTCTGCTGCCCCCCACGACCCCAGGCTAGAATTCTCCTCCTGTGGCTTCGCATCCAGTCCTCCAGCCTTGGCAGGAATCAGATGAGCAACTTTCATGCAACTTCAGCTCAGCTGAGGACACTTAATGAAGTCCTGTTTATGACAAAACCCAGCTGCTTCAGCTGGAAATGAGTTTGGCAGCAATTGTCCAGAACAGTAAGAACTGAATACTCCAGAGCTAAAGGTCATCCTGCCTCCCTCCCTGTCCAGGGCTACTGCTCGTGGGGGGCTAGCACAGTGCTTCACGGCCTGGGCTTGGGAGTCGGGGCACAGGAGCGTGACCAGAGGCACAGCAAGCTGTGTGACCTTGGGCAAGCAGCTAGCGTCTCTGTGTTTCAGTTTTCTTAACGGTACAATAGAGAATGAAATATTATGTCCTGGGATAGTTGTAAAAGGAATTAAAGGAATGATATCCATGGAACACAGACAGTGCCTGGCCTGGGATGGTTCTTGAGAAATATTAGCTGTTGTAATTATTCTTCCAATAATTATCTCTATTCAAAATGTAAGATCAAAATTCATGTAACCAACATAACTAACCTAGAACATCGTGTTCCTGCATTAGCATAAAAATCTTGGTCTAAGGGAGTTGTTTAAAACAGTCATTCTCAAACCTAAAGCTTGTTAAAGTAAATTGCTAGGTTCTCACCCCTAGACCTCCCAGTTCTGAAGGTCCCAGCCAGGGTCTAAGAATTTGCACTTCTAACAATTGCAAAATAATGCTGGTGCTGTTGGTCCAAAGACTACTCTTTGAGGACCTCTATTTAAAAGAACTTCCTATTTTGTGACAGGTTGTTCTGTTTTTACGTCAAGGGAAAACACAAAAATCTGTTTAACATCTACTAATGACCTCACCTTAGTGTATTTTTTTCTAATCATCTGCTCTTCTGGTGTTTATACACACACACACACACACACACACACACACACACACACACGCCCCTTCTACAGTCATGATAATCAAGTGGCGAAGAAGAGATGACAGGGGTTAGGTGTTACAATTCTTATTCTCAGTGACTTGCCTGATCCTTGATCCAATTCTGAGCTGCCATATGTAATGACCAAATGACATCATAAATGGTGTCATTAAGATTGGAAAGAAAAGCTCATTTAAGAACAAAGTCTTTTTCACATGCCACAAAATTCTCAAAGTATGTTCTCTAGCAGATTCCCATGTAGCATTTTCCTGAAGTTAACCTCAAAAATGAATTTATGAGTGCTGAAAAAATAAATCACTCTGTTGTAATAGCCAAGCCACTCACCACTCACAAATCAAGGACACAAACCACTCCAGAGTTTTTAGAGGTGTGTAAAAAAATGTGACAGGGCCATGATTATATATTTAAATGTGACAAGACTAATCTTGAGGCTTCCTGGATAGAAATGGTCTCATCACCAGAAACTGGATATTTTGGGTGCTTTCACGTTAGAACTGAAACGGCTAAATTCATGTGTTCCAGATGTCATGAATTTTAAAAGGGTTATACAAAAAAACACTTTAAAGCTTCACTCCACTTTATGTTTTAGAAAAGAATATGATTCTCCATGGAACTAGAAACATGGACCTGGCAATAAAGATTTCTCAGTTGTGCCTTTTGAGATGAAATATAAGGGGAAATTCACAATGGGTGTGTTGACACATATGTGTCATGGGAGACTTCAAGGGGGTCAAGGAGGAGCAGATCACTGGACAGACAATGGTGGGTGGGGAGGGGGAAAGAGATGCAGTAAAGACAGGAAACTTGAGTTCAAAAGCAGGGGGCATGAAACTGTACTGCACATGCAATAATCTGAAAGGAGTTCCAGTTATGAAGAATTAGAAGGAAAGCAGAAGGAACAGTTGAACAGGTAAACCCCATGTGACATGCTGCTGGGATCCACCAACCTCTTCATACAGAATTTGTGTGTGTGTGTTAAAATACACATAACATAAAATTATCATTCTAACCATTTTACTGTGAACAATTCAGTAGTGTTTAATATATTCACAATGTTGAGCAACCATCACCACTATCCAGTTGCAGAATATTTTCATCACTGCAAAGGAAAGCTGTACCCATTAGCAATCAGTTTCCATTCCTGTCTCCCTGCCAGCCTCTGACAATCACTAACCTACTTTTGGTTTCTATGTTTTTGTTGCCTATTCTGGGGATATCCTTGAGAGTTTTAAGCAGAATAGTGATATGCTCAGATCTGCATTAAAGGAAGATGACTTCATAGCCACTGAGGGGGCTGGTTTGAAGGAAATGATACTGGGGCAAGGAGGCAAGTTAGGAGACTAGCATGAGAAATGATGTAAAGGAGAGTTGGTAAGAAGGCGAGAGAAGAGGGATGTTGGGGCTGAATCTGAAAAATTAGTGATTAATCAGGTATAAAGTTAAGTGAAAAACCCTCCCCCCACTCCCTAACACATAAACATCCTTCCCATTCCAGGCTTCTGAAATATGCAGCTTTGCAAGAAGTGATGTTATCAACCAAGAGGCACACAGCCAAAGCAGGTCCGGAGGCAGGTAAAAGAGGACAGATTTCTTTATTTCTTTTTTTTTTGGTGACTGTGGCTGTGTGCCAATAAAACTTTATTTATGGACACTGAAATTAGAACTCCATACAACTGTTATGTGAAACAAAATCATATTTTTTTCCAAACATTAAAAGATATAAAAACCAAATTTGGCTTGTGTGCCATAGAAAAACAGGCAGAGTTGGCCAACCCTGACTTTAGAACACATCTTCCTGACATCACCATGAGGCAAGTGGCTAACACCACCCTCATCACTTCATACAGTAGAGCATGAGAACCTGAGAGTTCATCCAGGTGAGTGTCCCTCTCGCCCTCCAATTCTCAGAGGAGGTTTTGGTGCCTGACTTCAGGCCACACAGCTTGTGAGTAACAGCGTCAGGCTGCAGCTTCGGTGTCTTGATTTAAGTCTTACCTACCTTCCCCCACTTGGTTCCAAAAATCAAAATTTAAGATTTCATCCACAGCTACAAAGTCCTTCTGCCATTTCTCATCAGCAGTTCATCATTTTTTTTTTCACTTTAAAGGAATTTATTCTAATAAATACCTTAAAATTAAGGATTCAGTAAGCTCAAGTTATACAGAGAATTATTTTTTTTAGAATTTTATTTGTTTATTTTAAAGAGGACAGATTTCTAGTCCTTGTTTTCTACTACAGATTAATGGAGACACTCAAGATCATCTTGTTTGTTTCTGACTTACATTAAAGTTCTTTTATTACTTTTATTCCATTCCACATTTACAAATGCTTACCTTTTCACTTTCAGACATTAACTCTGAGTATAAATTAAATAAATAGGCATTGAAATAAAATGTATACTAAAAAGAAAAGGTACTTGGGAATAAGAATAAAAAAATAAGCTAAAACTTGCTAGCAGCCACCTCATAATAAAAGAGTGAGGCAAGTCACTTTCATTAAAAGAAAAAAAGCCAAGATCAAGGCTCAGTGTTGATCCCACAACACTCTGGGAAGACTCCTTCACATTTACCACTGTAAGTTCTACAGTAGCAAATGATTATTGGGGCGAAAAGGTGCTTTAGCTGACCTAAATGTAGCCATAGCAGTGGCATCATTTCTAGAGTAGTCAGTACATAACTTTGGTGCTACCTACAGTTCCAAGGTGCTTTTCAGGTGCACCATCTAACTTAATCATTTGAAACAAAATCATAATTTAGGATTTCCACTTTTCATTATGACACATTAATAGCATGTGCCAAACCAATGTCACTATTAAGAACAACAATAAAAACTTAAGGTCAAGGAATCGTGAGTCAGCAGATCTAGGTTTGAGCCAGCTCTGTGACTTGGGCACAATGACTTAACTATCCCTATTTTCTCATCTGTAAAATGGAGATAGGAATTAAGGCAACCAGTTGTCTCAGTTTACCCAGGACTGAGAAGTTATTAGGAGCATAGAACCTTTAGTGCTAATGCTGAAATCTGGAATGGTTAGTCACCTTAAGAAAACTAAACTTGCTGTGAGAATTCAGAGAAACAATGCATATAAAATATCCCATGGCATTCAGTCCACAGATGCATATTAAGCTCGTACCACATAGCATATAGGCAAATAATAAGCTCTCAACCAAAGGTTATCATAGTATCATTATCTGAATTTTTATAGTCAAAGGAGTATGTTTTCCTTTTAAGAGCAGAGAAAGATTAGAAGTTACTAGGAACTGTAAACTTCATTACTATACTTTTTCAGAAAGATACATCACAGTATTTTCTTTAGGAAAGGATATATTTCTCTTCTAGGCTTCTTTTATTTCCATGCTATGAATCCTTCCTTCCATGGAAAAGACAGTCCCAATTAAAGTAAGAAAGCATTTGTCAATATGAAATCAAACATTTGTCAATAAGCTTACCTGTCTACAGACCTTTGTCAATATGCTTACCTGTCTAGAGCAAACTGTATCCCTTAAGCCTGCCAACACCAGGATCCATCCCATTCTTTCCCTCCACCCCCTTTCACCACATGCGATGCCAAACACCCTTTTCTCTCCACACAGAAATGTCAAGCAAGCAAGACCTTACTTGTCTTAGCAGAATGGCAAAAAGCCACTGTCTTTTTTTCCCTTTTATGAACACACTTTATAACAGAGGATTTGATGCAATTAAAAAGTAATCAAAACTTCACTTCCTTCATGTCCAGTTTTTATATTTGATATCCACAAGGGAATAAAAAGCACAATCCAGTTCATTAATTACCTTATTCAATATCTACCTTTATGAGCTACAGTTTGTAGTTTTCTTTTGGAGGAGAGACTGAGTGTAGAGGAGAGGGCAGAGGTTAGAGCAGCAAATGCTCTCTGTCAGGAGTGGTGTGAGGACTTAGATCCTGACTCACTCACTGTCTGCTGGGTAACGTAGAAACAAGGGCCAGCCAACTTGCCAAAATCTGGCTTCCTGCAAACAGCAGGGCAGGTTGGCTCCAGCAGCAGTGCACTGAAGTTCTTTTCCACTGGCTCAGGAGACTGGATTGATAAGCACATTGCTGATCTCCTCCACATTCAGTGACATCATGTTGGTACCCTGAAATCAGCCATGGTGGGACAACTTACACCATGGAAATCAGCAAGCACTAGAGATCAGCAACTCCCTTCCTCTCCAAGCTAGTTAACCTCAGACCACTGGTTCTCTGACACTTAGACTCAGAGGGGCTGGGTTTCAAATATTTTACAAGAAGGTAAGAATATTAGTGGACTTCCCTGGTGGCCCAGTGGTAAAGAATCTGTCTACTAATGCAGGAGACGTGGGTTCTATCCCTGGGTTGGGAAGATCCTCTGGAAAAGCAAATGGCAACCCACAGAGGAACCTGGTGGGTCACAGTCTATGAGGTTGCAAAAAGAATCGGACACGACATAGCAACTGAACAACAACAAGAATATTAATATTTGGCTGCTTCCAATCTACACCGTCTTTACTGATAAACCAAAGGGTGCAAGGCAAAAAGAGTACCGTTAGTCCAGCTGACAACGCAGCAATATCGCAACACAACCTTATTTTGTTCCTTCATTTCTCTACCCAACTCCACATTGTACCATGTTGGCTCCATTTAATATTCCCATAAGCAACTTGGTTCCTATAAGCAACCAGATAAGTAAATCTGGTTACACTTCAAATTAGAACAACAAAAAGTTACTGTTTTAAAAGCAAACCCCAATTCCCTCTTTGTTCCTCAAATATCATTAATTTTTAAAAGCCATTCTCCATGTGTGGATAATACTTTAAATGTTAGCCTTCTTAGTATTTATTCACTTTCCATAATGAAATGGTTCTCTGTTAAATTTCAATAGGTTATTAAAAAAAAAACAACTCAGCAGCTAAGAGAAAATTATGCATCATAGCTTAGCTGTTATACCTCAGCAAATAGCTCTGCTATCCAATTTATATTTTAAATAATACAACAAATTAGCTCCCTGAGTATTAACTAAGTGCATATTTGGGTAGCTTAATTTAGAGACATTCTTTTTATGCTAATCAGTCCTCTCTAATGAAATAGAATCACATGAACTAAACTGACTCTTGGCAAATAATCAGAGTAAAATTGGGAGTTGCTATTGTTTATTATTTCCTTTGTTTTCAGGAAGCAAGCTCTGTGTGTGTGTGTGTGTGTGTGTGTGTGTTTAAGAAAAGGGAAAAAAAATCATCAAATACCGAGAATTCAGTTTTTTTGGAGAGGACACACTAGGCAGCCACGGAGATAATGAAACTTCTACAACTCTTTCCATACATTTTTGTTTCCCAGAATATTTCTCCCTTTTTCTTTTATGTAACACAGAAAGGAAATAGTCTTCGGCGGACATAAACAATGCATCCTTTCGCTTGATGGGAATTGTTTTGCACTATTCATTATCTCAGCATGTCTAGTCTGTTTCCTAGAAGGAATTCTGGTGTGTACAATGGTGAGCTACTATTGCATTCCTTGAGAACTGTAGTGTTTGAACACACACAGTAGTGAGAGGGGTGTGGGCATAAGGTAGGGGCCAACTTGATTTTAATTCCTAATTCACTGAAATTTACTGGGTGCTAGGAACTGTGCTAAGGGGCTTGCTACAAACATAAATCAGATACTACTCCCGTCCTCTTGGAGCGCCATGTCAAATAGGGGAGAAAGGCAAATGAAACCCCAGTGGGGTCACTGCAACCGGAGCTGCCTACATAGAGATGCAGAGGAGGAGGATTCTGGGAGAAGCGCTTCCTAGAGGTGACACTGGCCTTTAGCTCTGAAAGGCAAATGGGGGTTTTCCAGGCGGTTGGAGGAGGAAGAAGGGCCTGATATGAAAAGCAGAGGGAATCTCATGGGAATTACTGGCTGACAAAATAGTAAGGTGTGTTTGGGGAACTATAACGTGTTTCGCTTTGTTTTTCCGGATTCTAATTAAGAAACAGGGAGAGGGAGAGTCCAGGTTGGGGAAGGAAGCAGAGGCCAGATCAAGTAGCTTTACTTTTGTGTGTATAGGGTTGGGACTTCATTCTTCAGGGAGTTAGTGAGAGATTTTAGACAAGGATAAAACTGGATCGGACTTGCATTTTGGAAAAAGCACAAAGAGAAGGGTAGGTTGGAGAGGAAGAAGACTAGTTAAGACCAGCTAAGGAGGCTATTTTAAAACGAAAAAGTTTAAACAACAAGTTAAAACACATATTCAGAGTGTTCCTGAATTTTGTGCCTTTTCTTAAAATACCACAAAGCAAAAACTGTTTTATTTAAGAAATCATAATGTAATGTAGCCATTTTTTTATGTCCTCCAAAATGCTGTAGGTTTTCTAATTGTTTTGTATAAAATCAGTGTTTTTCAAGTAGTTCTTTGTGGTTTCTGTGTCAAGCACTAGGAAGTCAGTAAAATCAAGTCAGCAAGAAGGGTACTATAAACCAAATGCGAGAAAGGCCAGCTAAAGAATGGGGTGAGTTGTATTTGCCAATCACTATTCTTAATTTTCTGGTAAGAGTCACAGTAAAGCAACTGGCTAAACCATTTCCTTGTTCTTTCAGTGGAAAAGTGATGGAAGTGTTAGAAAAAGATTCAGATTTTTCTCCCTGTAGTCCAGCACTTGCCTGCAAATCCAGACATACGTTGAAATGTCTCCTTTATTAGTTGCTTCTTATACTAAGTCACTGTTGGTAAGCTGAGGCGAAAAGGTGCTGAAGGACTAAATTTCTAATTGTTTTAAGCTGGGTATTTTGATAGTCAACATTAACCTACGTCATTGAAAACGAAAATTGCATCTCCCAACTAGAGGAGCACCAAGACTTAGACATGACACGTCCATTCCATCATTTTACTGGGTGTGGATGCTACAGTCTTTTAATTGGCGATAGCCAGAGAAGAATATGGGAAAGAGAGCAAGAGAAGAGGAAGCTAGACTATGAATGTTAGACATGGAAAGGGACATAAAGGCCCCTTTCCACTTCACAAGCTCAGGTGAAAGATGCCCAGAGACAAGTCTAGGAGTTGGTGACACAGTGGAATAATCAGAACTCTTGTATATTACTGGCAAGAATACAATCAACTGGGAAAACAGTTTGGTGTTATCTAAGGAAGCTAAAGAGGTTCAAACCCTGTTAAATCATCTGTTCTACCTCTACACGTTATTCTTAAGAGAAACTCTAGCATGCAGGCCCAAGGAGATACGTGCAGCAATACTGCTCATAGTAGCAATATTTATAGTAACAGAAAGCTGGAAACAACCCAAGTGCCCACCAACAGTGGCATGGATGGATGATGTAATCATACAACAGAATACTACACAGCAGTGAAAAGGAATAAAGCACAATCCTGAACATATCAACATGGGTGAATCTCAAAATTCTGAAGAGCAAAAGTACAGTGTTGCAAAATACATACAGAAGAATTCTTTTTATGTAAAACTAAACATGAAAAGTAAAATATTGTTTATGGAGATGTTTATCTGTAGTAAAACTATAAATTTTTTTATTTTTTTTTAATTAAAAAAATTTTTTTTATTAGTTGGAGGCTAATTACTTCACAATATTTCAGTGGGTTTTGTCATACATTGACATGAATCAGCCATAGAGTTACACATATTCCCCATCCTGATACCCCCTCCCCTATAAATTTTTTTTTAAAAGGATGGTAGAAACAAAACGCAGGGCAGTGGTTTACCTCCAGGTAAACCTCACTTCCAGTGAGGGAAGAGAATGGGATTGGGAGGGTGGGCTGCTGGTGATGCTACATTTCCTAAATGACTGGTAAGCACAGGGCTAGTCATTTATCATTGTTTGATCTTATACAAGTATAATGCATATTTTTGGTGATCCTTCAACTTTTAATTAAAAAAGAAAAGAAAAAACCCACCTACTGATACTGCCAAACTCATAACAATGAATCTATAAGAAATTTAACATGTTATCTGTTGTGCTTTTTCCTTCCGCCCAACACAGAGATAATGAAATGGACCATGTGTCTAAACACAGTAAATGGGGAGAATATGGAGAAGCAATTGAACAAAACAAATCCAAAAGTGGGAAGTCCCCTTCTGGCAAGCGGCTGCAAGAAGACAGAACTGGTACCAGAATGGAAACCTTGGGACTCCAGTTGCTGCATAAAAAAAATAATAATAATAATCAGAGGAACAAAAATAAACACCCACATCTCCATGCCGGAGAGCAGAAGAGCAAGAAGTTGCCAAACATTTTTTGTTTTGTTTTGCTAGATTATTTTTATTCTCTAAATCTAAGCTCCTATCTTCCCTGTTTCTGTATGTTAGAAACTCAGTATAAGTGGGGGGGAAAAAAAAAACAAAGGCTGGATGCTTCATTTACTGTCAACAGGGATGTTTCAGATCACTGTTAAACTAGAAGGGACTCAAATGCTTTAGAAACATCTCATCACTCAATTTAGCAACTTTCATATACTGTTGTTAGACTGCCATGAACAAAATGTGCAGGCCCCTCCACTTCTTCCATCTCTCATCAAGACTGTTTCCATGTTACGATAAAGTGAACACTAGATACAGTGGAAATATTTCTAGGTCTGTCTGATGAATAATACCCCATTTCATCATCTGAGCCTTTAAGACATAGTATTTCGTAAGGACTGTATTAGATGGGGCTGGGGGAGCTTCTTGTCCTGTGAAAATAGATTCATGCTAGGAGAGGCCAATAAAGACAATAAAATTAATATTTATTACATGCTTACTAGGTGCCAGAGTGTCAAGGAATACATAAGCATTATCTTAATTAATCCTGATAATGAATGCTTCTGCAAGAGAATTAGGTATTAATATTATGATGAGGAACTTCTTAGAGAGGTTAAGTAATTTGCCCAAGGTCACACAGTTAATAAGTGGTGGAGCTAGGAGCTAATCCAGGTCTAACACAGTATCCACTCTCTTAATCCATATACTTCAGGGTCACTTGAAAAACCATAGCCTTGACTAGACGGACCTTTGTTGACAAAGTAATGTCTCTGCTTTTCAATACACTGTCTAGGTTGGTCATAACTTTCCTTCCAAGGAGTAAGCGTCTTTTAATTTCATGGCTGCAATCACCATCTGCAGTGATTTTGGAGCCCAAAAAAATAAAATATGACACTGTTTCCACTGTTCCCCCATCTGTTTCCCATGAAGTGATGGGACCAGATGCCATACGTATTATAGATTACAAATTAAAATTATAGATTGATATTATCAAAACAGTTAAACATGGGACTTCACTGGTGGTTCAGTGGTTAAAACTCTGCGCTCCCAGTGCAGGAGTTCTGGGTTTGATCCCTGGTTAGGGAACTAGATCCCACATGCCACAACTAAGACCCAGTGCAGCCAAATAAATAAAATGAATACAAGTAAATATTAAAAACCACAAAACAAAATAACAGTTAAACATGAATTTGTGACACATCAACATATGTCTTTCTATATGAACACATAACAGAAGAGCAACTTGTGGGTCTGATAACTTCTATAAAGAAGTTATCTTCTATAACTTTAGGCATAAGCATTGTTTCTAGCTATTTGCAACAGCATCTGTACTTGATATGAAACTATCTCTGCTTTCTATGGTGACAAAGTCAAAGGCACTGCTAATACTGCTGTGGTTTGTTGCCTACATTCATAATGGAAGGAAATGCTAAATTTCATAATTCATAATAGGAGGAAATGATGTTCCAGTTAGAGGTTAGTGAAAATAAAGATGCAATTTTTCCCCTTTATAAGTTCACTGACCTCTTAAATCCTAACCAAAAAGCCTCACCCCAGGTTGGCAATCTATTAAATAACCTAACTAGGAAGCATTAAGTTTACTCCTGATAAGGCTTCAGTCTAAATCATTGCAATTTTATTTTTGCTTTGGCACAGAACATATCTATCTAATATATTATTGGATCAATAATTAATATCCAGAAACAAACTGTGACTGGTGGACATCCTTGCTGAGAACTCTCTGGATGATGTTTACAGGAGACCCTGCTTGACTTAGTTGTAACCTTGCTGGAAAGTAATAAGAACGCACTGCTATCTGAAGACACCGCACGTGAGGACCACATCGTTTCGGTCTAGGACAGAATGCTGCTGGGAAAAGGAAGCTAATGTTTTGAGTAAATAAAAGAGTTTTTCTATGAGTCTAAATTACCAATAGTCTATCCGTGTTTTGAGAGAACAAAGACCACTTGTCAACCTACAATACGTGGCAGGGAACTGAGGTTTAAAATTTAGTTTAAGGTTTTGGCTGAGGATTTCAGAGAATCAGAGCCACATCCGTAAATACTGTTGACTAGAGGACACTTTTCTAAATGTGATGCTTCAGATCAATGACTGGTTTGTTAAGAGTGAAACTATGTTCTCAGGTTTCTGGTTGGCTGGTAAGTAAGTAAAGTAGGTCAGGATTTAGAGCACCAAGGAACTGGCAACCCACTCCAGTATTCTTGCCTGGAGAATCCCATGGACAGAGAAGCCTGGTGGGCTACAGTCCACGGGGTCGCAAAGAGTCAGACACGACTGAGCGACTTCACTTTCCTTTCTTTCTTTTAGGTATCAGAACAGAAGTTTATCCAAACATAAGCCACACAGGATTCCTGTGAGATAGATGGAAGCCATTTCAGTATCAATAAAGGAAAAAAAGACATAACAGTTTTTGTCCCCAAACCAGCTGCATATTAAATTCCCTAAGAAGCTTAAATATAAATAAGCTCAATAAGCTTAAATAAGCTCAGGTCTTAACCCTAGACCAATAAAGTCAGAATATCTGGAAACAGGCCTTGGGAATCTATATTTGCAAGGGTTGAGACACATTGGATTAGGAAAATGTAATGGAAAGGGATGATCCCAAGTTCTTTGCCATTCTTGTTAGCAAGAGGAATCTCGCCTTGTTCTGTGATTTGCTTTGACCAAGATGATGCAATGGAAATAACAGTCTGGGATTTTTGAGCCCTGGCCTTAAAAGGATGGGCATCTCTTGCTTCTCAATTTAGGAGGCCTGCCGCCGTGCTGTGAAGTCTAGGCCACGACACTGCATGGTTAGAGGTCATATGGAGAGAACGCTAGAGGAGAGGAGACTCACTTGGATGTTCCAGCTTTAGCCAAACTCTCAGCTGAAAGCAGCTGCAGGTGTGAACTATCCCAATCAGAAAAACCTCCTTGCTGAGCCCATTCCACCCACATAATTGTGAGAAATAATAAATTGTTGTTGGGTTAAGCCAGTACGTTTTGGAGTGATTCCTTGTTCTGTAACAAATAACTGTAAGAAGGAAATATATACTAACAACTCTTTATTTTTTTTCCTCTGAAAGATCTGCTTTCCTATCTTGGAATCTTGATGTAAATTGAAAAACAAGACTGGATTCATCTTGCTAATGAAGAGAGAAGACATAATGACATGACAGCTTAACTTAAAGTGTACATTATGCAAACAAAGGAAGACTAATATCCTATGTGGTCTTAGGCAAACCACCAGCTCCTACTGCTGTCTACCACCCCCACCTATGCCCCCTGCAAATCCTGAGAGCTTGCAACTGCACCATCTGGGTGGTCTTTGTGGTAGACAGAGAGATGCATCATCAGATCCTCCTTCAAGGATAGACTTGTGGTCCAGCTGTGGTCCAGCCTCCAGCTGTCAGCTCCTTCAGGGTCTGCCTCAGCTGCATAGCACAGCCTCTCCCAAAATGATGCCCTTCCTGGGGCATCCCACATTTGGTGACTAAGCGAGGTGGGGGTGTATAAAGGCCAATGATTTTCATCTGATGTAAGATACTCTGATGCTAACTACTCTCTTTGGACCTCTCTCCCAGGTTGGCCAAGGTTTGTCAGGCCTGCATCATAGTCTGATTTCCTCCTCTGCTAATGCTGCTTCCTACTCCTTCCTTTCTCGGGTATTAATGCCTAATGAACATCTTGTACCCTAACGTCTGCCTCAGTACCTGCTTCTGGAGAACCTAACTTGTAATAGCCATGAAACTCTCTAATAATGGCAAATCTTATTAGTGAGGGCAGGGGATGGTTTGATTGATATATTCTGATTGTCTTCCCACAGTTTGATTCCCATAAATGGACAGAAGAGCCTTCCCCAGGTCTGGAAGATGGAGACAAAGAACCCATGGATAAGGCCATCCCTTTTTGTAGAAGTCAACACAGCTGGGATAGAGATGAAGATTCTGTTTAACAATTTCTGTAACATAGCCAAAACATTCTCCCTGGAATTAGTTGCATTTGGTAATCATTGTCTCAAATCTGTTTAACAGTTACTTTCCTCCATTAAATATTGTTTTAACTTCTCATCCCCTATCAACTAGTCGAATGCAAAAGTGACATTTATTGTTGTTTGCTTACTCTGATCGTTGTCAGTGCAACCAAGGACTTGCTGAAGACCTTTCTGAAGGAAACTTTGGTTTATGCTAATGCTCCCTAAGCTGTTTAAAATTCTAAATTAAAAAAAAAAAAAAAAGAATTGTTAGCAGGAAGGTCAAGAGAGGCGAGTGGCCGACTCTCTATCATTCCCTCTGAGGATTATCTGTGGACATGTTGAAATCCTAGCCTGACCTTCCCTTCCACTCAGAGGACTATGGTTATTCTTTTCTCCATTTTTCAGTTGCATGTAGTCAAAGGAACAAAACGGTTAATGTTCGTTTTAGAAAAGAACAATGAAGAAGCTGTGGTTGTTATTGCTGTCTGCACACCAGGCTTTTCTCATCCTCCTCCTCCTTGTAAGCACTCTGCTTTCCTTTAGAAAACACTCTTCTGTGTGGACTGGATGTGCTGCCAAATACACTGGCCACCACCAACACTCCACCCACATTTGTCACCACCACCACATACACACCCTGAGGGGAGACTTGTAGCTGAGGTCTGGCGGGCAACTGGAGTATTCCATCCTTCCCGCGCCATAGCCGTCACAGGTATTTAAGCACGGTGGTGCAGAGGAAAGAGCAAGATGCGGACTGTTAAATCCCTGGTACTACTGCTACTTGAAACCTTAAGCAAGTTTCCCAGGTGAAACTTCTGTTTCTTTGTTTATAAATTAGTAAATACAATCACATAATTTATAGGGAAGCTACAAATATTCTATAAAATTGTGGCTAAGAAAGTGTGTGGTAGACCAGTGGCTTGAGGGCTTACAAATGCTGGAGGGTCGGGAGCCATCCTTGATGTCTCTTTTGGCCTTCCTGACACCCCCATGAACCAACAACCACACCTAGTAAGTGGCAAAACTGAAATTCACACAGGTTGGTCTAACTCCACAGTCCACCCTCCTCTCATTACCCCAAACCATCTCCCATCGATCTTGACTCTCCAAAACAGTCAAGCTTCAAGGGTGGTGGGCTCCTCCCCTTTGTATTCTCTGCACGTGTCCCCCAGCAGAAAGCCTTACTCCTTTTGGAAACTCAGGGAGAAACCCCTGAGAAGAGTGTGGCAGACCACAGGCTGAGAACTTTGTAAGGCCAAACATGAGTCAAGGTCAAAATATAAGTCGTGGCTCAGGGCTTGTGCTTTTGGAGACTGGGGGGCTTGCTGTGAGCCTGAGGAGGGCACTGGGATGCCACCAGCATGCCAGGCAGTCCTTGTGGGTATTTAGCTTTCAAGTTCATTTAACTGCATAGCAAACACTATCTCTCAAATAGGAATCGGTCCTCACAGCTTGGACATTATAAACTTTATCGCTTCTATTTTGGGACCTCAGGATCAAGCACCAAGAAGGTGGTCTCAGGAAGCAGATGAAGAACTTCCTTCCAGTACAGCTCCTAACATGACTCTCATATTTTCTGGGGCTTCCCTTGTGGCTCAACTGGTAAAGAATCCGCCTGCAATGCGGGGGACCTGGGTTCGATTCCTGGGTTGGGAAGATCCCCTGGAGAAGGGAGAGGCTACCCACTCCAGTGTTCTGGCCTGGAAAATTCCAGGGACTTTTCACTTTCACTTCACTTTCCTTCTTCTCTGACCTATTTCTGCCCTGAATTTATCCTACTGCTGCCAATTTAAACTTTCCAAAGCTTTGAAAATGTGCTTAATTATCTTCCACGGCAACAAACACTGTATGCTTTCACTTACATGAGATCTCAAATTCATAGAGATGGGGTAGAATGGTGATTGCCAAGGATTGGGGAAGGAGGAATGGGGGGCTGGTGTTGATAATTACAGAGTTTCAGCTTTACAATCGGAGAAGGAAATGGCAACGCACTCCAGTGTTCTTGCCTGGAGAATCCCAGGGACGGGGGAGCCTAGTGGGCTGCCGTCTATGGGGTCACACAGAGTCGGACACGACTGAAGCGACTTAGCAGCAGCAGCAGCTTTACAAGAAGAAAAGAACTGTAGAGATGGATGGTACATAATCATATGTATGCACTTAATACCACTCAACTGTATATTTAAAAATGGTTATGATGGCAAGTTTTCAATATATATTTTATCACAATGAAAAAAAAATTGGAAAAAAAATTCTTCAATTCCCACCCCTCCTACTGCTTAAAACAATGGAACACTCACCCCTTTGCCCACTATCGCGGCTCCATGATCCCTTTCCAGTGTCTCTCCCAGCTTTCACCCTCCAGGCACCAGAATAAAAACCAGGCTGTGCACTCCACCTGTGCCCTGCTCTGTATGCCCCCATTCTGAGGCTCTGCCCACCATGCTTCTCCTCTGGTCATTTTAGCCAATTTCAGGGTTGATTCTTTTACTAACATACAAACTCCCCAGGTAAATCTATAACCCTTCTTAACACTGGATGAGCCTTGCCTCACCACCTACTAAGCACCACCTACCTTTTAAAAAAATCCCTGATACTCTGTCTATAGAAAGGCACATGTATGTAACTCAAGAACTAACACTAGAGGTAAAATACATTCTTTCTCAGGCCTGCTTTAATTATGGCAGATGTGTGTGCAGGCTCCAGTTTCAAGCGTACTAGCTTACTGCTGCCAGTCCATCATTCCAGAGGTGGGTGCCCTTGTGAAGTAGAAAACTACTGAGCTGGAAGCCAGGGGACCTGAAATCGAATCTAATTTCAGAAATGAAATGGGTATGGGACTTTGGGACAGTCATTTAACCTCCAGGCTTTAGTTTCTCCACCTGGAAAGTGAGATCTAAAATTTGCTCCAGCTGGAAAATGCTTCCTACAGGATACAGAAAATTATTTATTGAATAACCTAAGCTGATACTGATAATGAAAACAAAAATTATGACATCTCAAGTTGCAATCAGGAAAAAGAGACTTGTTGGAAATAATGCAAAATTCATGGTAGAAGAAACTACGCTCACTATGATTGCACAGGAATAAAAACTGACTCATGTCTTCCTTTTAATTTCTACATGAAAAATAATTATTCTCCATAAAAATATTTTCAGTGAAATAAAGATATAAAAAAACACTTTTTTCCCCCAGAAAATGTAGCTTCATCAAGTTTTTTCTAGAAAGCTCTTTTTAAAGAATTCATCAGTGTTACTATTCTGATGAAAATTTTATATTTATAAATGTGGCATTTTGGCATGTTTGGAGTTGATGATTCAATGATGTAAGAACAAAAACATCCTGCATTTCAAAAGCAGTGATTACATCAAAACAGATCATGACCAGCAGCTGGGACATCTGGAGAAAGGCAGAGAAAGATCCCCAAAGGTGCAGTAGGGTGGTCTGACAGTGATGGACATGGATTGTCACCAGCCAAGCAGAGAGAGGATTATACCTTTGATCTACGCTGTAATGCTATTGAGTCACACACACACACACACACACATACACACACTCTCTCTCTCTCCAAAGGCCACTATCTACTCTATAATGCTTGCAAACTGAGCCTCTCTGGACATTAATGAAAAATCTATTTCAGATCTTTCTTTAAAGATATCTTCCCTGTGACTCAGATGGTGAAGAATCTGCCTGCAGTGCAGGAGACCCAAGTTTGATCCCTGGGGTGGGAAGATCCTCTGGAGAAGGAAATGGCAACCCACTCCAGTATTCTTGCCTGGAGAATCCCCTGGACAGAGAAGCCTGGCAGGCTACAGCCCATGGGGTTGCAAAGAGTTGGACATGACTGAATGACTAACACTTTCACTTTAGAAATAACTCAGTTCAAACCTTGTAATTCACAGCTGAACAAACTGAGGCTGAAAAAGCCCATTACTTCGCAGATGATGTAACAAGAGAGTCTGATTCTTAGAACAGTTCAGACAGAAGCAACTAGAACAGCAAAAAGCAACCTGAAGACTTGTTTTTCATCTGATCTCTGAGGGGTGGAAGGAGCTGGTTGGTTTCCCTAGGTATCCCTTGATGGAGAAATGCTCCCTCATCTCAGTACCTTGCCGCTCTCCTGGGAGAGCCGTCATTCCTCTAAGTGGACATTTTAAGGAACCATTTAGAGACAAGTCTACTTTGGTTTCAATTTTTAAATGAAGAGCTGTGGAGTTTGGCAGAGAGTGAGGTTTCTCTCTTGGCAGACACAGACACATGCTTCTGTTTTGTGTGTCAAATGCTAAAAAGCTGCGTCCATGGCTGACGCCCGTTTTTTTCATTATCAGACGCCTGACATTTGAACGGTATCCCTAATCCACAGAGAATGCCTTTGTGAACATCGGAGCTCTTTTCCACCCTTCTTGCCCACCCTCCCCTACCTCCACAAGCCACCCCCAATCCTACGTGGAGGCATTAGGGGAGAGGAGCGCTGCCAGCCTTGTAAAATCACCTACATAAAATGCAGCTCCCTCGCCATGCGGTAAAACACTTCTATCACAAACATATGTGGGCCTTGCTTCTTTTGTTACCCAGTTTTTGGCAGTCAGAGGAGTGCCATTTCATCTCTCAATGTGTTTTGCATTCACCAGAAGAGTCAGCAGGCTCAGTGTGATATTTGCCACAAGTTTCTGAGTGAAGGTGAACATCCCTCTTCCCACCTCTGAGGCCCAGGCCGCCCTGCAGCCCCAGTCTCACCCCCCTAAGCTGGGCATTCTATGCACGGTGCTGAGCAAGACACGTGTGTGATGCCAGGCACTGGAGGCATTCATAATGCTGTCTGGGGGGACATAAGATAGCAGGTGGCTGAGGCGGCCACCAGAGGTTGTGGAGGACATGCTGAGTGTGCCTGGTGGGATTCTCATCATAAAGCAGTGCAGCAGATGGGGGCAAAGACATGCCCAGCATTATGCCCTGGCCACTGGGCATGTGTGTTTGCCTTTAATAATCTGAACAATAATATCCCAACTTTCCTCTAAGGGTTGATTTCCTCTAAGGGAAAATATCAAACATTTTCTCTGATCTTGATTTTTACTATTTATGATTTCCCTTTTGTTATATACATCCTTATAAGTGATCCACGGTAATAATAATACTAGCAAATATTTCTTGTGAGTCAGGGGCTGCTTTAAGTTGCTTAGCTTATTAAGTCCCCTCAATAATCCTATGAGACTACTGTAGACTGAGTGGCTTAAACCACAGAAATTTCTCACAGTTCTGATGTCTGGGAAGTCCAAGATCAAGGTGCTAGTCGATTGGGTTTCTGGAGAGGGTTCTCTTCCCTGCTTGCAGATAGCTGCAAGCTAACTAAGATGCTGCCAGGGTTCCCTTGCTTCTGGATACTCTAGGGGAGAATCTGTTTCTTTGTGTTTTCTAGTTTTCCAGAGGCGGCCTGCATGCCTTAGACCATGGTACTTCCTTCAAATACAGCAGTGCAGCACCTTCAAAACTCTGACTCACCTCTCCCCTCATTCCCTTATCAGGATCTTTGTGATTGTATTGGGCTGATCTGGATAATCCAGAATAATCTCCCCATCTCCAGGTCAGATGATTAGCAACCTTATTTCCATATATAGCCTTAATTCCTTCTTTTCACACGATACAACATATTGACAGGTTCCAGAGACTAAAGGAAAGCTTTCTTTGTGCACATGTGCGCAACAAGCAGAGTGTGACATTCTCTGACCCTGTCTGCATCAAAGCAATGGCTGATTCAGAGGCCAAGAGGTGACAAAACCAAGCATAAAGTGGTAGTTAAGAGACTGGAAACTTGAAAGGAGCTTTGGGAAACAAATATTGGTGTTCCTGCTCTGCCAAAGGGTAGAGCCCCTGGTTAATACCACAAATGTCAATTTAGGGCCATGGAAATAGGCCAGCTAAAATACAGTTTTAAATACACTCAATTCCAGACTTGATAAAGGTACTTGTCTGTATTCTAATTGCCTGACAGAAGCAAAGCAAAATCTCTTTGAAGGTAAATATCATCAGCCAAAAACTCAAACTCTCCATAACTTGACCTGTTTAATGTCTGACATTCAAACTCCTAGGCATATCAGGAAAAAGGATCAAATTGCCATAAAAAAGAGTATAAATAAATCTCATGCACATAAAGCTGAGCAAAAATACCACACAGGAAAGAGTACAAACTGAATGTGTCCATTTATAAAAATTCAAAAACTTGCAAAAATAATCTAGGCCACAAGTCAGGACAGTGGTTACCTTGGAGAGGAGGGGGTAGTGACTGTGGGGCAACAGGCATTGGTTCTATTTTATTTCTTTATCTGGGTGACTGTCACATATATATGCTCACTTTGTGAAATTTCACTTACCTGTTTTGTGACTTGTTAACTTTTCTATATTATAACTCAATAAGATTTTTTAAAGTACCAAAGCAGAATCAATCTCACATTTCACTGTTAAACTTATGTACAAAATTTTACCTGTGTACAAAGGCATCAGTTAAAATGCAATTTCAGGTGTTGAAATTGTTGATTTTTTCTTTTAAAAAATTTTTTGAATTCAATTCAAAAAACTTAAAAAATTTTTAGGGACAAACAGACAAGAAAAATTAAGTCCAGATTATTTTCTGCAACCGAAGAGCATCCACTTGTCCAATATTTCGGAATCTGACTTTAGAGTTAACTATTTATGAAAATGTGTGTTAGTCACTCAGTTGTACCCAACTCTTTGTGACCCAATGGACTGTAGCCCACCAGAATCCTCCTGCAACATGGGAGACCTGGGTTCGATCCCTGGGTTGGGAAGATCCCCTGGAGGAGGGCATGACAACCTACTCCAGTATTCTTACCTGGAGAATCCCCATGACAAAGGAGACTGGGGGGCTACACTCCATGGGGTCGCAAAGAGTCAGACATGACTGAGCAACTTAGCACACAGACTTTATATTTTTCGTTGTCACCTTCTCTCTTAAATAATACCTACACCTGTGTCTGTCAACTTTTGTCTTAACATGGAGTATTTGTATTTTAATATGAACTGAGACCATCCTTCTCTGAGGAGAGGAGGGACATGTATTTTGGCTGTTGTACGTCTTTGCTTAAGGTTGACCATGCCTTAATGGGTTTTCAGGCTTTCTTCCCCATAAGTCTAATTCCTCTCATATATACCCTCTGTTTTATTGCTTGATTTTTTGGCCATGCCAAGCTGCATGTAGGATCTTAGTTCCCCAAACAAGGATCAAACCTGTGCTCCCTGCAGTGGAAGCATGGAGTCTTAACCACTGGATCACTGAGGAGATCTCTCGGGCTTCAGTTTCAATCCCACCATCCCATTTCCACAATCTGCATGCCCAGAAGCATTTTCATACCTGACAGAAGTTATCCACTTGCCGTACATAACCAGCCACTTCAGGATCAGATTTAAGAATCCTCCAAACTTTTTTTTCTGCCTTCTTGTATTTCTGAGATCCTTTCCAGTCCATGGCCATCAAGGAGCGCTCTGTTAGGGAAGCTGCCACAATGACGTCCAGTTGGCCATTGTAGATTAGAACCTGAAACGAAATCCAACCATGGGCAAATGCAGGATTCAGCAGGGGAAGCCAGTCGTGTGTCTAGGTACTGATAATGCACATGAGACACAAAAGGGGATGTAAGCTCCTCTAATGTACTGCTCAGAGAGGCCAACCCAGGAACTCAGTAGGGTCATTTTCTTCCAGTTGGTTACAAATACCAACAACCTGAAATAAACTCAACCTTGTCTCAACCATTTCATTCTTCCAAAAGTTTGGTTCTTCATAGGAATCTTCATGTATACCTCTACAAATGCAAAAGCATTTGTGCTATATTACCCAGTGCTATAGGTTTTACTTGTGGCCATGTGAAGGAAGAAACCCACTCCAGTGTTCTTGCCTGGAGAATCCCAGGGACGGGACGGGGGAGCCTGGTGGGCTGCCGCCTATGGGGTCGCACAGGGTCAGACACGACTGAAGTGACTTAGCAGTAACATGTGAAGGAAGAAGACTGTGATTACATTTCAGTGGAACTAAGGAATACTACACTCTAGGACTTTCATGAAACCTGCATTTCATTATCCTCACTTTCAGGCCCTGCAGCAGCTGGCAAGCTGGGAATTCTGTCAGCTGATGCTAATCCATATTCCTTTCCCCTCCTACATTTCAGTGGCAACTATAATTTTCTGAGGCAGACAGATAGACGCAGGTGCCTCAAGTCTCTTATTTGTTGGAGGCAGCAATGTCTGCCATGTCCTTCCAAAGGCCTCCATTCTTAAATATGATAGCCATTTGTCAACAATGAGGAATGTCCTTCAAAATGCCTAGAATACATTTTTAAGCCAAGTTGATGGGTACTGTAGGGGAAACTCTGAGGCAACTCTTTTCTTCCCAAACGTTTTAGTTGCTTGAACAAGAATTCAGATAATACCCAATGCTGTGAAGCTACTGGGGACAGTGTACAATGGTACTACTCTTCAGGAAAGCAACGGTCACTGTTTAATGCAAAGACTTTAAAATGTTGAGACTCTTTGTCCCAGTTAATCCCGGTTTGTGGAATAAGTTCTATGAAAATAAACCCAAAGAAATAAAAAAAAATTAACTATATTCATTGAATTTTTATAAAGACAAATTTGAACACAGTCTAAGAGTTCCATATTAGTGAGTAGTTAAATAACCATGGTACAGATGTTATATGGGATATTGCAAAGCCACTTCAACTGTCTGACTAAACCATGAAGAAGTGTGGAAAATACTTATCATATAATATTAAGTATGAAACCTGAATGCTGGGCTTCCCTGGTGGCCCAGTGGTAAAGAATCCACCTGCCAGTGCAGGACACATGGGTTCAATCCTTGACCCAGGAAGATCCCACAGGCTGTGGAGCAGCCGAGCCCGTCGGCTACAACTATTGAGCCTGTGCTCTAGAGCCCAGGAGCCACAGCTACTGAAGCTATCAGGCCCCAGAGCCCGTGTTCCCAGACAAGAGAAGCCATCACAGAGAGAAATCTGAGCACTGTAACTCGAAGTAGCCCCCACTTTCCTCAACTAGAGAAAAGCCCAAGCAGCAATAAAGACCCAGCACAGCAAAATAAATACTAAAACAAACACACAAATAGTTTTAAAAGTTAAATGAAAAAAGAAAGCTGAATGCCAAACATATGTCACAATTATTATATATATATATAATTGATACATTTATTTACAAATATGGAACAAAACTTTTAAAAAAGGAATCGAGTTGATTAATTTCTCCGGTGGAGATCTGAATAATTTCCCCTTTTGTTTTCTATTCTTCTTAGGCTATTTTTTTTGCAATCGTTGATTCTCATGAGGTATTGTCACTCCACCACCAACAAAGAGATTTTCTTCAACTCCATGCTGCCTTTCATCCATGTGGAAGCTCTGGTTTGACTCAAGTCAGGACCTCTGGTCGAATCCTCAAATTGGATATAAAATGTTACACTGCATATGTTTCCATCTGTGCTCTCCTGGTACAGGCGTCTTAAAAGGCTTACACATAATTAAAAAGCCCAGGACTTTTACACACTCCAAATCCTTAAGCAGCAGTGGGCCAGGATTCAGCCTGAGATGAAAGGGCCCTGGGCCTCCCCTATAAGAACACAGGGTCTTTCATGTTATTCAGTCACCATCACCACCTCCACTCTCCTATGAAGAACCCCTCCCCTCAAAAAAAAAAAAAAAAAAAAAAACCTGATGGATTTAAAGCCTATTTAAAAAATTCAACTATAGCAATAAAAATTTGCATTGTTTATACAAAGAAATTGCCTCAAAGACCTTGAGTACTTATGGCCCATGCAAAACTCCCACAGCTGCTTTACCAACAATATGGAAACAATTACATATGATCTGTACCAGCAAACAAGGTTTAAATACTTCACCATTCTAGGAAGGGCTGATTATAGCTGATTAATGAATACAATCTTTTATAAAGTAATTCTTTGCTAGAAATAAATGAAAAGATGCTGATTAGCACACACACGTGTACCTAGCCATTTTTGCTCTTTGTCACCGTTCTGTGAAGCCTGTACCGTGAGTGTCACTTGCTACTTTACTTTATCAGGGCATTTATTGAAACAGATTTGAATCTTCAGTTTTGAGGGATGATAGCAAAATCCACAGGCTACAGCAAAAACATAGTGATACGTACACATTTGTTGAACTGAACAGAAACAAAGCCCATCCCTGAGCCATTTCTGTTGTTCTCCAGACTCATCTTAAATAAGAGTACAAACTCTCCAGAATAAGGAAGTAAAGAGCCAGACTGCATAATTTTGTGCATGCATATGATGTGCAGAAGGCCTACTTTGCGGGGCAAATGGAAATTCTTCCTTTGCAGAAAAGCAAGGAAAACATTTTTAACTTCTACAGTGCACATAAGTCAAATATAACAACAACAACAAAAAGAAATCAGACTAATAACAATCAGGCGAAGTGATTTCAGAGCTGACATTTAAGGCTGCCTTAAATATAAGAATTTCAGAGCTGCCATTTTTATCTAAATGTCATATTTACTCTCTTCAGCCCCCACAGGGTTGGGTTCCTCCAGGGCTGGGTGAGTGGGCGAGAGATCCCCAGATCCGGTGACAGTGATCTGAGAAGCCAGGTGGGTGTAGCACAGGGGTGGGTGGTCCTGAAGTCAGAGGGCACGTGTTGGCCACCCACATCCTGAGAGCCAGAGAAGTGCTAGGACAAGGCTTAAGCCCCAGCGGGTTGGCCACTGATGAAGGATGTGCACACATTCGCCCACTTCTTCCTGGCGGGTGATCTGCTGTCCCAGTTTGCCCAGGATGGAGGAGTTTCCCAGGATGCAGGGTTTGCAGGCTAAAACTGGGACAGTCTGGGGTAAACCTTCCCCTGAGGCTTGCTGGTATTTTAAGCAACAGGGTCTAAAGACTGAGAGGAGGAGACAGAAATGAATGCAGCTTTTAGCTACACTTCCCTAGTCAGGAGTGACTCACAAAACAAGGGGCAGGGAAAGCGCTGGTGGAGTAGGTCTCCAGGGACACAGCAGGCAGCACCCCTGAATAGCCAGTGTCCTTACTTTTCTTTCTGGTCAGCTGTGAGGCCCCAGTGAAAGAGCAGAGCCACTCCTTTTAGAGAATTTTCTTCTCTTTTACTACATGTCTTACTGTTAGTTTGTTGAAATTGACGGTGATGTAAAGACATGAAAAAATACTTCTTATTAAAAAACCAATGAAAAACTATGATCCTACTGTTGCTGCTCTATAATTGTGTGTGTATTCTTAGTCGCTCAGTCATGTCCAACTCTTTGCAACCCCATGGGCTGTAGCCCACCAGGCTCCTTTTGTCCATGGGATTCTCCAGGCAAGAATACTGGAATAGGTTGTCATGTCCTCCTCCAAGGGATCTTCCCAACCCAGTGATCGAACCCAGGTCTCCCACATTGCAGGCAGATTCTTTACTATCTGAGCCACCGGGGAAGCCCATAATTACTCTATGCAGAAGCTCTATAATTACTACATTTTAAAAAGATGCTTCAAACTTGGAAAAAGAATACAAAAAAAAAAAAAACAAAAAACAAAACACCAGTTAAGGTAATCAAAGTATGAGTGATTTAACTTGACTCTTTTCTAGGTATGGAGGGTATATGTGGTTAGGATGCTTCCATAATGAAAAAATTAAAAACCAAAAAACAGTAACACTGAGAGTTTGGGTACCTCAGTTTGGCAAAAAGATGTGTTTTATTGAGGAATAATTTCTGCTGACTCAAGTGTTACCAGATATCAGTTTATTTTTTTCATGACAACTAGGTAAACAGCATAACTTTAGTTCAATCATAAAGTGAAAGTGAAAGTGTTCTTTGCTCAGCCGTGTCCGACTCTTTGTGACCGCATGGATTGTAGCCCACCAGGCCCCTCTGTCCATGGGATTCTCCAGGCCAGAATACTGGAGTGGCTTGCCATTCCCTTCTCCAGGGGATCTTCCCAACCCAGGGATTGAACCTGGGTCTTCTGCATTGCAGGCAGATTTTTTATCATCTGAGCCACCAATCAAGAGATGATCTTAAAAACTCATTGCAGATGGTGAAAAATTGAAAGCATTTCCTCTGAAATTAGGAACAAGACAAGGATGCCCACTCTCACCACTGCTATTCAACATAGTGCTGGAAGTTTTGGCCACAGCAATCAGAGCAGAAAAAGAAGTAAAAGGAATCCAGATAGGAAAAGAAGAAGTGAAACTCTCGCTGTTTGCAAATGACATGATCCTCTACATAGAAAACCCTAAAGACTCTTCCAGAAAATTACTAGAGTTAGTCAATGAATATAGTAAAGTTGCAGGATATAAAATTAACACACAGAAATCCCTTGCATTCCTATATACTAACAATGAAAAAACAGAAAGAGAAATTAAGGAAACAATACCATTCACCATTGCAACAAAAAGAATAAAATACTTAGGAGTATATCTACCTAAAGAAACAAAAGACCTATACACAGAAAACTATAAAACACTGATGAAAGAAATCAAAGAGGACACAAACAGATGGAGAAACATACTGTGTTCATGGATTGGAAGAATCAATGTTGTCAAAATGGCTATTCTACCCAAAGCAATCTATAGATTCAATGCAATCCCTATCAAGCTACCAACGGTATTTTTCACAGAACTAGAACAAATAATTTCACAATTTGTATGGAAATACAAAAAACCTCGAATAGCCAAAGTAATCTTGAGAAAGAAGAATGGAACTGGAGGAATCAACCTGCCTGACTTCAGACTCTACTACAAAGCCACAGTCATCAAGACAGTATGGTACTGGCACAAAGACAGAAATATAGATCAATGGAACAGAATAGAAAGCCCAGAGATAAATCCACGAACCTATGGACACCTTATCTTTGACAAAGGAGGCAAGGATATACAATGGAAAAAAGACAACCTCTTTAACAAGTGGTGCTGGGAAAACTAGTCAGCCACTTGTAAAAGAATGAAACTAGAACACTTTCTAACACCATACACAAAAATAAACTCAAAATGGATTAAAGATCTAAATGTAAGACCAGAAACTATAAAACTCCTAGAGGAGAACATAGGCAAAACACTCTCCGACAAAAATCTCAGCAAGATCCTCTATGACCCACCTCCCAGAATATTGGAAATAAAAGCAAAAATAAACAAATGGGACCTAATGAAACTTAAAAGCTTTTGCAAAACAAAGGAAACTATAAGCAAGGTGAAAAGACAGCCCTCAGATTGGGAGAAAATAATAGCAAATGAAGAAACAGACAAAGGATTAATCTCAAAAATATACAAGCAACTCCTGAAGCTCAATTCCAGAAAAATAAATGACCCAATCAAAAAATGGGCCAAAGAACTAAACAGACATTTCTCCAAAGAAGACATACAGATGGCTAACAAACACATGAAAAGATGTTCAACATCACTCATTATCAGAGAAATGCAAATCAAAACCACAATGAGGTACCATTACACGCCAGTCAGGATGGCTGCTATCCAAAAGTCTACAAGCAATAAATACTGGAGAGGGTGTGGAGAAAAGGGAATCCTCTTACACTGCTGGTGGGAATGCAAACTAGTACAGCCACTATGGGAAACAGTGTGGAGATTTCTTAAAAAACTGGAAATAGAACTGCCATATGACCCAGCAATATCACTTCTGGGCATAGGAAACCAGATCTGAAAGAGACACATGCACCCCAATGTTCATCGCAGCACTGTTTATAATAGCCAGGACATGGAAGCAACCTAGATGCCCATCAGCAGACGAATGGATAAGGAAGCTGTGGTACATATACACCATGGAATATTACTCAGCCATTAAAAAGAATTCATTTGAATCAGTTTTAATGAGATGGATGAAACTGGAGCCCATTATACAGAGTGAAGTAAGCCAGAAAGACAAAGAACATTACAATATACTAACACATATATATGGAATTTAGAAAGATGGTAATGATAACCCTATATGCAAAACAGAAAAAGAGACACAGAAGTACAGAACAGACTTTTGAACTCTGTGGGAGAAGGTGAGGGTGGGATGTTTCGAAAGGACAGCATGTATATTATCTAGGGTGAAACAGATCACCAGCCCAGGTGGGATGCATGAGACAAGTGCTCGAGCCTGGTGCACTGGGAAGACCCAGAGGAATCGGGTGGAGAGGGAGGTGGGAGGGGGGATCGGGATGGTGAATAAGTGTAACTCTATGGCTGATTCATACCAATGTATGACAAAACCCACTGAAAAAAAAATTAAATTAAAAAAAAAAAAAAAAACCTCATTGCAGGATTCAAGCATTTACAAGAGATAGCAGTAGGTGACCTGGGTGACAAGCATCTCTCTCTTTTTTTTAATAGGAATAGATGATAAAATCATTTTCATTATGTTCATTACTTTTCAAAGTGCTTCCATGTGTATAATGGCTTTATTCTTATCCAGCTTCACAAGGTGGGGATGAGAAGTATTACAAAGCCCACCTCCACTTTACCATAAAGTGGAGGTCTCACTTTACTGCGACACAGCGAGGTGCCAGAAAGCATCCTAGATCCCCTTCTTCCAAATTTCTTTCTCGAACACCGTAACACAGGAACTAAATTCCTACAAACCGACAAGCATTTACTGACTCCCCACAGATCTGTGTCTAGTGCTACTCAAGCTGTAGAAAAGTCAGTGGGGAAGGAGACACAGTTCACATGTCCAGCTTAGGAACAATCTCAAGCCTGTTTGTCCAACACCTCTCTGTAACTTTGGCTCTATGAACCAGGATGTGTGCAAGGACATTACTCAGCTGCTGACAGACACTTCACTTCTGTTGCAGGGAGTGGCCGTGATTAAGCAGCTATGGAAGAGCCTCAGCTTGTGGAGAATGGAGCGCTCCTAGTCACTGGTCCACCCACAGCTCTTACATAGTGCCAATACCCCATAGGACGTACCAGCACTTACAGGGTATAGTCAACTGCACTCTTTAAAGGATTCTCTGATGCTGTATAGTGACTTTCTGCCATTTTGGCTTCCTTAGGTCCACTCGCCTGTCTCCTGGTAACTGTACTGCCTTTCCCTCAAGGGAGGCTAGTCAAGGCTGTCAATCAGCGTCCTTCCTCCTCCACGCAAGGGACGAGCATGTGCCCTAAGCTAGGACCCTCAAATGCTCTTTCCCTAGACTTTGGATTGTCAGTAGTGACACAAGGGTCCCTGATGAGCCTGTCCATTAATTTTGCTACCCTGATTCCCAGAATTTTCCCTGGCCCCTATCTTTCCTCATGCCAGTTCTTTGGTTTGTCCATGAATTCTATGAGGATGTCCTGTCTTCTGATCAGTTCCTTTTGTGCTTCAAGTAACCAGAGTTGCTGCTGTTGCTAAAAGCATGAAATCCAAACTCACACATCACTGAACCCGTGCCTCACACGCCACAGCATGAAGTGGCTGGGAGTCCCTGGACACATGGCTCACCCTCAGCGAGTCATGGTTCCCTTTTCTGGACGTGCAGATGTAAGACATAACATCTTACTGCAGTGAGAATTAGTGAGAAAACGTGAGCAGGGTTCTAAGCACAGCACAGGACACAAATTAGGGGAGTTAGGTAAATAGAGTCTTCCTCCTTTGCAGCTAGGTTGATAATGTGATAATGACTTGGAAGACTGACTCAAAAAAACACTTCTTCTAAAACAAACCTTCAGAGTATTCAGATGGTCTTTCTGTGTCGAATACTTGGTTGCCAATTTCACTCTTTCTGACAAAGGCCGACAGTAGGAGGGAACCCAGCCAGGGTAAACCTGAACTCTACGAACTCAAATACATGAAATAACATGCCTTTCAGGACTAATTTTACACACATTGGGTATGGTGTCTCAGCAGTCTTTTCTTGATAGTCAGAGCCATAAGTCTATAAATTACCCTTTGAAAAGAATCCTTAATTTTGTAGCATGGGATTCAAGATCCCAAGGAATTCCCCCATACTTAAAAATGCTAGAAAAGTATGGTTAAGGATATAGCTTTTAATGGGATATTTTGGCATAATATTAATAGTAGAATGCTCTCATTCTTCTCATGAGGCTGCAGGAACTGTGCTAAGCATTTTACATCCGTGATTTCACAATATCCCTCAAAGGCAGGTCTTATTTTTTCATTTTAGGAACAAAGGGACAGAGGTGTAGGGAAGTGAGCCAACTGGTGACATGGATTCAAGTTCAGATCTGCCTAAATCCAAATTGTGTGCTCCTAACCCTTCTTCCACACTGCCGTAGTCACTACCACCACCCCCTGCTCAGAGGACATGGAACAGGTAGTCTGTTATTTATTTGTAATTACACATGCAAGGAGCACACTTAAATGTGAGCATGACTCTTTGGAATGAAGGATACACGTTTAGAATTATGAGCACAGGCCCTGTGGCTGGGTATGAACTGAACTCTGCCACTTACTAGCAAGATTATCTTGATATTAAGTTACTTAGCCTGTCTAGAGCTCAGTTTCCTCATTTGTAAAATGGATAGAAGAGAGACATCTATGAGGGAAGGTCGTTGGGAGAATGACATAACATAATGCATGTAAAGCTCTCCATATCCCAAGCAGATAGTAAGTGTTCAGTTAATGCTGGCTATTATTATTATCATCACATTAGAAAAATTCAACATAGCTATTCCAATAGCTTCATTATTTCCAAGTGAGATGTTGCCTGTGAATTATAATTGTGATTTAGGATGTAAGTAAGAGTTAGAATAACTCTTAGGATGTGGGAGTTCTAACATAATTGCACGAAATCATCAATTTGATGAAACAAACATCAGGGGCTTATAAAAGTTATTAGGACACCTGCAGAAAGGAGCCTTGAGCTCCAGACCTGGCTCAGCTTCCCAAAGCCTGGGCTACTGATGTCATCTATCCATTCTGAGCCTTAGTTTTTGTCTTCTGTGAAATGGAATATCCTAGTTCTTGGGAGGACCAAATGGGATACAAGTTGTAAAAATATTCTGTAACCTGAAAAGCAAGGCTTCATTCATGTTTTTACTTTATATCAAGAATAATCTGAAAAATAAACTTTCATAGTGGAGTGCAAAAGTTTTAAATTAGCTGCCAGGGGCCTACGTTTAGCTTGCATATATATTCATCTAGTCCCCAGGGTAGTGGTGTTGTTTTTGTAATTAGATGCTGGCATTTAAATACTAGGAGACCGGACCAGAATGGTCTATATTTCCACCTGGCTACTAGGGGCAAAGGTTGGGCAGTAGTTGTCCCCCTAAGACACAGTCCTCCCCCTTCCAGAGTGTCTTCCTCCACCCCCAACAGAGGCACAAGGAGCAGCTGGCATTTATTCAATGCTTATGTTATTGTTGTTCTTAGAAGAGAAAAAAAATATTCCTCTGTATCCATGTCTCTGTCATGGATAGAAAAGAAAGATCAGTATATCTCAGTCCAACACTACTCATTTATTTTATTTCTTTCCTGGATCCATAGGCAGCTAAGTTTCATTTCCACCTGAAATGGAAGAGAAGTGGTCTTTTGTCTGAGTTAGAGAAAGGAGGATGTGCTCACTTATACATGGCAAGTATTTGCTTAATCTGCTCTCATGAAATTTCTATTTAGCCTGGTGGCTCAACTGGCAAAGAATCCGCCTGCAATGTGAGAGACCTGGGTTCGATCCCTGGGTTGAGAAGATCCCCTGGAGGAGGGAAAAGCTACCCACTCCAGTATTCTCGCCTGGAGAATTCCATGGGCTGTGTAGTCCAAGGGGTAGTAAAGAATCAGACACGACTGAGCGCTTGACTTTCACTTTCACTTTCATATGGAGAGCCAAAGGATTGGGCACCAAAGAATAGACATGAAAAGATGTGCCCTCTGTCCTCCTAATAACCCTAGATTTTAAAAAACTTTTCAAAAGAGTGAATAATCAGAGGAAGAAAAGCAAGTTTACTCTTTCATTCTCTAAGCTTTCCTTAAAAAGAGGGGTTAAAAAAAGTCAATTTCACTTTACTCTTTCTCAAATCTACTCGTTTTAACATTCCAAAGCATAAACTTTTCAGGTTCTGCATGTACATAAGTCAGTAGTTTCTTTATAATTTAACTTCTCTTAGCGAGAAAACCTCCCTCTAGGAAAAATCCAGTGAACACAATCAGATGACGATTAATCCTTATTTTACATGGTAAATGCTTCTGAAGGATAAATATTTTCCAGGCAGATATAAAACAACCAACTGTGTCAACTATGGATATCTACAGACCAGTTTACTTGCTGATTCATCTAAAAACTCAGCCTCTAAACTCAGATTTTGACTTTGAGTTACGTTGGCGGGTGGGGCACATGAAACTCAAAGGAGAAAAAAGATACCTGTGCTTGTAATGGTTCCTACACAACCAAACCTGGAGGAGGCAATGGCAACCCACTGCAGGACTCTTGCCGGGAGAATCCCTTGGACAGAGGAGCCCGGCGGGCTACAGTCCATGGGGTCGCACAGAGTCGGACACGACTGAAGCAACTTAGCACGCATATAACCGAACACTTGAAAGAAGGGGTTTGGAGCAGAAATGTATATAAATATGCATTTTGTTATATTTTCACTGTCACTTATATTAAAGCTGAAGATTGAAAATAAATCACACAAGGGCCAATTTCTGATCTAAACTTTAACTGTTTTTAAAAATCCAAACTGAAACACACGTATTGATGACAGACCATACAAAGCATTTCTCTTTATTTCCCCAATTACTCCTCTACTTATTAGGAAAATTACAGAAATGCCACAGGAGGAGACTTCAGTCTCTTGGTACAACAGGAAAGCAAACTGAGCTTTTGCAAGAAGGCTGGATTTTTGTTGTTGCATTTTTAGACGAAAGATTTATGCTTATATTTTGGCCCATTTACAATCCACCATAATACTTTGCAGACAAAGTTATACTCTTTTCCCAATGATCCAGTGACCTTAATCTCTAACATTTTGTGGTTTCCTGTTTGGGGAAATGATTGAACAGCAGCCTAAGCTATTCCAAACTGCACAGCATTCCCAGTTGGCTGCTATCTGTCTTAGTTTTGAATGTTCTCCTGTTCACTAATATAAAAAAAAGAAAAATTAAAAAAAAAAAAAAAACTTTCCTTACAGATGCTAAATCAATGAAACTCCTACAAAGCAGCCCTCCACACTTCCTCTTCTGGCTGCTTTACTTATCATTCTTCTATTACAAATCCCAACATAGCCAGGAGTTCTTTCTGCCTGGAGCAATTAGCATGACCCACCTACAGTAACTTTCTCCTGAATAGCTGAGAATTAATTTCACTAATATCCAACTCAACCCAGGGCAATTCCCAAGGGTTTCTCAAAAGCTCAGCTGCAAAAGAAAAACAATCTCAGCTATGGAGTATAATGTTTAGCAATGTTCCCCACTGGAGGCCGACTTGTTATCCTTCCAGGGACAACGCCTGGGCTCCAGTCGCCCATTGTTCGAAGTTTTGGGCCTCTTAGTTCCTGGTGACTTTGCAGAGATATAGTGCTGTAATACTCAGGAAGCCAGAGTCTCCAGGGCCCGCCTGGAGGAGACTTGACAGAAAAATAATGCAGCCATTGAATGAAACAGTAGTCACTCCTGCAACCATGTCGTTCTTCAAGTGAGACAAATTTGGCTTCCAAGTTTAAGAAAGACAAAGAAAGACAGAGAGAGAGAAAACGAACTTGGAATAAACACCCTTAGAGTGTTCCTGCCATTCTCCTATTAGTTGGTTTTGCCAAGATGAGTGAAGAATAATGAAAGTGGGGCAGGGAGCTTGAGTGAGTGTCCAGTGATAACACAAATAAAATGTCTTTCTGTCAAAGAAAGTTATTTCTGCTTTCTTGCAACTTTTGGTGTTGTTGTTTAGTTGCTAAGTTGTGTCAGGCTTTGTGACCCCATGGACTGCAGCCCATCAGGCTTCCCAGTCCTTCACTATCTCCCAAAGTTTGCTCAAACTCATGTTCATTGAGTCAGTGATACATTCCAACCATCTCATCCTCTGTCACCCCCTTCTCCTCCTGCCCTCAATCATGCCCAGCATCACGGTCTTTTCTAGTGAGTTGGCTCTTCACATTAGGTGGCCAAAGTATTGGAGTTTTAGCTTCAGCATCAGCTCCTTGGATGAATATTCAGGATTTATTTCCTTTAGGATTGACAGGTTTGATCTCCTTGCAGTCCAAGGGATTCTCAGCAGTCTTCTCCAGCATCACAATTCAAAAGCATCAATTCTCTGGTGCTCAGCCTTCTTTATGGTCCAATTCTCACATCCGTACACGACTACTGGAAAAACCAGTAGTTTTGACTATATGGACTTTTGTTGGCAAAGTGATGTCTCTGCTTTTTAACGTGCTTTCTAGATTGTCATAGCTTGCCTTCCAAGGAGCAAAGTATCTTTTAATTTCATGTAACTTAACTTGAAATGAAATTAACTTGCAACTTCACTCTAAATAATTTAGTTGCTTTTAGAATGGAACATAAGTAAAGCCAACTTGAAAATAATCCACTAAGCCATCACTCCAATCCCAGGATCTGAGAAAAGTGTTTAATTACCCAGAACATCACACTTAAAATGACCTTTAATGATGTCCAGAATATTTTTGTCTCATTTGAAGAGTCCTGGGGGCCCACTCTAGGGGGCCCTTTGCTCAGCTTCTTGTTTCAGGGTCTGTCCTCATACCCCTTTCAGATCCCCTCACCTCTGACATCACCTCTCACTTATTGTTATTGGTTGTGTGTGCTCAGTCGTGTCCCATTCTGTGTGACCCCATGGACTGTAGCCCACCAGGCTCCTCTGTCCATGGAATTTTCCTGGCAAGAACACTGGAGTGGGTTGCCATTTCCTCTTCCAGGGGATCTTCCTGACCCAGGGATTGAATCTGTGTCTCCGGCATTGGCAAGCGGAAGCACTTTTAGTTCCAGCAGAAATAGACAGGAGCTGCAGGAAAACCTCTTGCCATCAGTCCCCCTGCCAGCTCCCTGTTCCCTGACATTATCATTATCACTCAGTGTGGACTGCTGAGATGCTGAAGAAACAGATGTGAACATGCAGAGTGAACAGAGCACAAGGTGAGGAAAATCAAGACAGAGGCAGTCAAGGGCTCCTGCTCAGAGCGATTCTTTTGAAAGCGTGGTTGAAGGTTCTTCTGGCTTTCATTCAGTCATTCATTCCGCAGAGGAATGCTGTGCTGAAGCACTGTTTACCTGTGACAACATTAGAAGCTGCTCACACTCACAATAAGCAAGCAGATGGCATAGGCTGCCCCACGGCCAGGGCATGGTTAGATCACTTCTATGATGCAGGCCAGGCAAATTCAGTGGTGAAAAGCCCGTGGGAAAAGCCCTAGAGGCTGTGATTGCAGCTTCCTCAGGTGGTGGGAAGTATGCAAATGCTGCTTTCCCTACTGGACCAAAAGGCCAAGGCCAACAGCCACTGAATTAAGTTACTCACATTTACAGGGAAGGAGAGGAAACAGCAGTCAAAGAGTACTGCACCTGGGGTCAGATTTTGTGGCAAATGGACTTAAATGATGATGACTATTGATTAGAAAAACCAAATCCCAAACCCAAATCCTGGCTTTGCACTCTGGCTCTATCACATCTAATGCTGAGTATCACAGAGATAAATAAGTGCCCTCGTGCCAATCCATCTACTAAACATAAACAATGTTTACTTTTAAATTTCCTTAAAGAATATTAATGTACACCTTTCCCTCCCATGACCCAGGCTATGGTGGTGGGCACACACTGCTTTGAAGACCACTGGTGTCCAGCGGTCCAGTCGTTTAGAATGTGTTATCACTATGCATCTTCTGTTTTACTAAGACACAAGGAATAAAGACTGAGAAGCTACTGCAGCATGGTGACATCTATTGCATAAGGAGTACTCTCTGTATCCAGAAAGCAATACTCCTCTCACTCTTTCCATATTCATCTTTTCAAAGTAAAATCAACTGATGTAATTGCTTGTGTTTCATAACAACTGAACTTCACAGCAACTGGATTTAAATGTGCATTTCTAAACTTGCTGATTTTTAGGTCCTTGGAATCTACATAACAAATGGTATCAGTATTTAATATCTTTCTTCTTTTACCACCCTCACTCTGCTGTATTTAGATGACTCAAGATTAAATTCCACTTTTATGTTGCCATAAATCACAAATGTACCTTCTAATGTTTTCAGCATGAGGTGCCTTTGAATGACAACAAAATAAAACCTTGGCAAAATTATGAGTGTATTAAAAAGCAGAGACATCGCTTTGCTGACAAAGATCCATAGAGTCAAAGTGATGGTTTTTCCAGTAGTCATGTACGGATGTGACCATAAAGAAGTTGGACCATAAAGAAGGCTGAGCACTGAAGAACTGATGCCTTTGAATTATGTGCAGGACAACTCTTGAGAGCCCCTTGGACTGCAGAGAGATCAAACCAGTCAATCCTAAAGGAAATCATCCAGGAATATTCATTGGAGGATATTCTGGCCACCTGATGCAAAGAGCTGACTCATTGGAAAATACCTTGATGCTGGGAAAGATTGAGGGCAGGAGGAGAAGGGGGCGACAGAGGATGAGACAGTTGGATGGCATCACTGATTCAATGGACATGAGTTTGAGGAAACTCTGGGAGATGGTGAAGGACAGGGAAACTTGGCATGCTACAGTCCATGGGGTTACAAAGAGTCAGACATGACTCAGTGAATGAACAACAACAAAATGATGACATGCTCACCAAGCAAATCAATTTAAAATATGCCAATTCACACAGTAGAATATATTGTCAAATGTCTTAAAAAATAAGAGTAAATAAAAATATATGCTGGTTGTCATTTGCATATTTCATCCCAACGTTAATTTAAAGGACAAACAAGAAAAGGTGTTTGGCACTAGCATGGCAATTTGGGATGAAATCAAACTCTGTTTAATCATTTATGGGTAATAAAAGAAAAAATAATTTATGGGTATTCTTTTCCCCTTTATTCACTGAAATGCTTAAAAATCAAAGAGGCCTAGAAGAAGCATGCCTCATTAAATAAAAAAAGTTAATGCTACTCTTGACTTGAATTATAACTAAAACAGGTGAAAGTAATTTGCAAGGAACTCTGCAGTAAAACTGATTTTCAAATGCACACTTTTTATTTGCCTGCCAAGTGATCACTCCTTATCGATAGTATGAATACATAAAGCAAATGTCTCAGGATTAGCTTCCCTATCCTCTGCTATGCTTCTCTAAGAATTATTCCCTCCTCACTGAAGTCTTTCACAGAATGGTACTGGCATTCTCCTAAGGTCTTCAAAGGGTTTGGAAGAAAAGTGATCACATCAGATTATGGTCATCATAGTTTGACAAAAGCTCAGTGTCCAATAGCTGCTGAAGAATCAGGCCCATTTAAGTGTTAAATTTTTATTGGTATGCTAGACATTTATCAAATCTAGTTTCCTGGCAATATTACCATAGACATTTTGCCATCAGAAAATGTTATTAAGGAAAATACCACAAGCAATTAGAATGACTGCTAAAATGAGTTAGATTACTAGGAATATTTTCCTTTTAAAGTCCTGAGTCATATCCATTAACCAGGAATTGCCCATTTCTAAACGAAGATCTTTTGATAGCCTAGGATAAGTAAATACAACTCTAACGACCTGGGTGTTAAGATTTCAGTCTGGTGGTAAAGCTGAGAAACACTAAGATTCTGAATTCTGAAGATGCAATTAGTTGAAACTTAATGAGCTGCAGAATGATAAGTGACAGGGAAATGTAACTTTATATTTACAATTTCCTGACTAGATGAACTTTTAAACACAGCAAACTAAGCCCTACCCAAGGGCAATTTAATCTTTAAAAGCAAAAGCATATGGAGGTATTGGCCTTTGGAGATGGTCCTTCTTAAAACTGCAGTGGCCTTGCAGACAATTAAGCAACAACGGCAACCTCAATCCAAGGGAAATGTTTTGCTTCGTATACAAATGACCTCTATGCATATAGCTGTAGCTCCAGTTTTTTTGAAATAATAGTTTCATACAGGAAAAATACCACACACTCTCACACACAATCACATTCTCCCTCTCTCTCTCATGTACTCTTTAGTCTTTGAAAGTAAAGCCCATATATCTTTATGCAGTCAAGAACTGTAGCCAAACAGAAAAAAAGGAGGTTGAAAACATATTCAGAATCTTTAGCAAGAATCTCCATAAGAAAAATGTGTAACCTCTTTACCAGAAAGTAATAAGGAGGACCAGGGGACTTCTACAAAGAGCAAGGGAGTTAAAAACAATAGCTTTTATACGATATGGACTATATTTCCTAGATGTGAGAGATGCCCTAATCTATCTATCTATCCACCTAGCTATCCATTCCCCATTGCATTTGATTACTTTGAAAATCAGGATACAACTTACTTACAATCAATGTATAAATTCCCAAAGCATAAGGAATTTGGGGGGAATGTGGCAAAAATGTTCTAAAATTAAATAGTGATGGTGGGTGCAAAAATTTGTGGATATTTAAAAAACTACAGATTTGAATTCTGTAGTATGTGAAATATATTTTAAATAAAGTTAAAGAAATAGTATAAAGAAGTCCTGCAGATTCTTTATGTAGCCTTCAAAATATTAACATTTTAAATAACCATCATATAATAATTAAAACTAGAAAATTAACACTGATAGAATACTATTTTCTTGCTACAAATCTTATTTTAAAAATTTTCAGTTGTTCCTTAATATACTTTTTTCTGGTCCTGGATGCAACAAAAAGCACATGTTATATATATACAATTGTAAAGTCTCCTTCATCCCTCAGTCTTTGTGTGTGTATGTTTCTTTCATAACCTTTTGACAAGCACTAGCCAGTTATTTTGTGGCTAAATTTGTTCCCTGATTTGAGTCTGTTTGCTGTTGTCTCATGATGAAATTCACGCTATGCATTCTTTTTAAAAATGTTTATTTATCTATTTATGGTTGTGCTGGGTCTTTGTTGCTGTGAGCAGCCTTTGTCTCGTTGAGGTGAGAGGAGGCTACTCGCCGATCGTGGTGCTCGCGCTTCTCACTGGAGTGGCTTCTCTTGTTGTGGAGCACATGCTTTAGGCAAACGGGCTTCAGAAGCTGTGGCAGGTGAGCTTAGTAGTTGTAGCCACCAGGGTTTATCACGTGGCCTCAGTAGTTGTGGTACACAGGCTTAGTTTCTCCACGGCATGTGGAATCTTCCCTGACCGGGAATCGAACCCGTGTCTCCTGCATTGACAGGTGGATTCTTAACCACTGGACCACCAGGTAACTCTCCTGCTATAAGCTTCTGGCAACACACATTAGCATTGTTGTGTCCTCAGTACAACACATCAGGAGACGCATAATGTAGATTTGTCCCATTACGAGGAATTCCCAGGTGGCTCAGTAGTAAAGGATCTGCCTGCCAATGCAGAAGACTCAGGTTCAACCCCTGGGTCAAGAAGATACCTGGAGTATGAAATGGTAATCCACTCCAGTATTCTTGCCTGAAAAGTCCCATGGACAGAGGAGCCTGGTGGGCTACAGTCCATGGGGTTGCAAAGAACTGGACACAACTGAGCAACAGCACGTATACATTCATGTGCCAGGTTTCTCCATGAAAAAGTTACTATTTTCCCCTTCATCATAAACATTTTGAAAGGGGATACTTTGAGATCAGGTAAATATTCTGATTCTCATCATACTTTCACTAACTGATGTTAGTATCCACTGATGATTCTTTCCTGAAACAATTATTACTTTACTATTTGTCAAATAATAATTTTATTCCATTATTTCTTATACAGTTATTAATTGGATTTCCCTCCTTTTAATTTTTTGTTTGCATCACTATAACCCTGATTTTAAAGAGAATGTATATTAAGTTTTATAGACCAGAATAATGCTTATTAGTAGGCTTTTTCTTTAAATTGGAGGAGTTGTGTTGTATTGGTTTCTGCTGGACAACAGGTGAATCAGCCACAAGTGTGCCTACATTCCCCCCGTCTTGAGCCTCCCTTCCAGTCCTCCATCCCACCACCCTAGTCGTCACACAGGCTGAGGTCCTTGTGTTACACAGCAACTTATCACTAGCTATCTGTTTCACACATGCAGGTTTTTATTAGGTCAAGAAAGTCTCATAGTATGGTAGGCTAAATACTGCTCTGCAAAAACATATCTAGTCCTAATCTCTGGAACCAGTGAATGTCACCTTTTACAGTGTTAATTAATTAATTAAAAAATAAGTATTTCGCAGATTTGATTAACTTAAGCATCTTAAGATGGGGAGATAATCCACGAGGTCCCTAAATGGAACCTCATGAGTATTTCTAAGAGGAAGGCAATAGGATGTTTAATCACAGAAGAGAAGGAGATGTGAGCACAGAGGGAGATGTTGGAATCATATGCTCACAAGCCAAGGAACACCAACAGCCACCAGAAGCCAGAATGGATTGTCCCATTAGAGTCATCCTACTGACACCTTGGTTTCAGCCCAGTGAGAGTAGCTTCGGATTTCTAACCTCTAGATTGTGAGAAAATAAATTTCTGTAGATTACACTATCAAAATTGTGGTAATTCATTACAGCAAGCATAGGAATCTAATACAGATACTACTATTCCTAGTTGGCTAAAAACTTTTATCCTGGGACTTTCCTAGTGGCCAGTGGCTAAGACTTCATGCTCCCAATATAGGGGTCCCGAGTTCCATCACTGGTTCAGTTCAGTTCAGTTCAGTTCAGTTGCTCAGTCGTGTTCAAGTCTTTGCGACCCCATGGGCTACAGCACACCAGGCTTCCTCATCCACTGCCAACTCCCGGAGTTTACTCAAACTCATGTACATTGATGAGTGATGCCATCCAACCATCTCACCCTCTGTCATCCCCTTCTCCTCCCACCTTCAATCTTCCCCAGCATCAGAGTCTTTTCAGATGAGTCAGTTCTTTGCATCAGGTGGCCAAAGTATTGGAGTTTCAGCTACAGCATCAGTCCCTGGTTAGGGAACTAAGATCCCACATGCAGCAACTAAGACACGGTACATCCAAATAAATAAATGAATAAATAAAAAAATATTTAAACTTTTATCCTAAATGAGTTTTGATTTTGTCAAATCCAGTTTTTGCATCTATTAAGATGAATGTTTTTTATTTTTCAATGTTTTAGGTGATACATTACATGATGGAACTTCTAAAGCAAAAATGTTCTTGCATTTATGAGATCAACTCAACCTGATCTTTATTATTCACTGGTGGATTAGGTTGTGTTACTCCTAATAAGATTTATATTTAACCATGATCTGATTTAATCATCAGTAACTCCAATAGTCCAACAGATTATTTCTCATTTTAGTTGTCTTGGAAACTGCTAATTTGATATTTCAAATTTACCATACAAATATCTAAAATTACTGAAAAGAGAATGACTTTAAGTACACATCCCAAGTAGGTCATCACAAGAAAAGGGTTATGTCTTCACATAGTCTACACTAGAAACTGATGTGCTGCAAAGAGTTCTATAAGTTTCCAGAAACCGATGAAGGTCTTCCTCAGCCCATCAGAGAATTCTCCACATTGGCTAAACTGAATCTAGTACTAGAAAAAGACTTCCATGTTCTTATGAATAGAAACATGTGCACTATTTTCTATGACAAATTAGTACTGAGTCTTACATAAATATATCCTCGAGGGTACTAATGTTTTAAGCCAGCCTAGGTTGTTCTGATTCCACTGTATATACACTGAGGTTCACCACCATGAACAGACAAGCCAAAGATAATTGCTACCCTGCGGCCTACGCCAGCTCTAGCCATGAATATGCAGTCTGTTCTAGCAGCAGCCACTTTCTGGTCTGCACTCAGACTGACTGCATACTTTGTTCTCTTTCTTTCTGGAAATATGGTTTATCTGCACCACAAATCTATTCTCTTTTTCTGCAACTGAGAGTTTGAAAGTTTAGAAAATATTCTGATTTCATTGGGATTCCTATTGGCAGGCTTAGGATCATGGGAAACAGAGACAGATATGTTTAAATATCAAAAGGCAGGCTCATCTTTAATCAAGATATTCTTCATCAACAATCAAGTGGACACTGTATGGTGATAAGCCAGAATCAAAAGAGTTTTACATCATCAAGTGAACTACATATCCCAGGCAATTCTCACTTGGTTGAGAAAGAAATCATATTCTAGTTAAATTTACAGAGCAAGAAAATCTGTCTTCCAAGGGCACAAAATATATACATGGGAACTTCTTTTTCCACTTTCTACTCAAGAAAATCATTGTGCATTCCTTAATGTTATAGCCAGTTGTTTTCATCTTGAAGACATAAATGCTAAGTAGTCTATACAGAAACTGATGTGGGTTTCTTTTTGGTTTAATAAATTTGTGGGTAATAAATATATGATGAATTATGAACAAGTTTAATAGATATATTTTCGATATAGCACTAATTTATAGAACTGACTTTTCTTTCATCCATTTATTCATTTATGCATTATTGATGTCTGCTTGAGGCTGGTGCTACAACTGACAGCCCATAATGGCAGTACAGGGTGCTAAGTGTGCTCCCAACAGTAGAGGCCACATGGTCAGAGAGTTCAGAGAAGAGGACAACCAGCAGAACACTAGGAAGTTGCTCAGAGAAGGCTCCAAGCAGGCAGGCACTAAGGACCACTCACTACATTTCCCTAACAGAACCAAAGGTAAGAGTGGTTGAAAGTCTGACCTCATCTAGTTAGACTCTTTCTTGCCTAGAAAGTATTTCATCAAGTTCTCCAGATTTATAATGGGTTTGTACAGTCTGCATATCATTGACCTTAGATTATTTGGAATAAAAGTTGTATGTCCAGGGACTGGACTGAAACTCTTTGTACTACAGGCAGGACCAGAAAATAGGCCTTTTAGGTTGGGCATACTCTGGAATACAATCTAGTAAGGTTGCATTAGGCCAAGGACTTCCCGGACAGTACTAAGGGTTGTACACTGAACAGTCCCAACATAGACATTGCTGAAATGTCTTGTGTCATAAAATGACAGGAAAGAGTCTGGTTCAAATAAAAGCAGTATATCAGGACAATTTTTTAGATAGATAGAAATAAAGTACTTGAGTACTTTACTGAATTAGTATATTGTCTAATTCACTTGTTGGTTACTGGCTGCCATGTTTTTTTCTTTTTTTTTTTTTTTCATCCCAATCATTACTCTTGCCACTCCCAGGAAACAGAGAAAAAGTAGATCACCTCTGGTGGTGATCTTCTCTGTCATTAGCACACTTTCCCTACCGGGCTGTTCCCAAACCATGCCTAGGACCAATGCTAACAGTCCTAGAAGATCAGAGGAAGAGGTGAGAAGAGAAGGAAAAGGCAAAGAAATGCACAACGTAACTTTCCCTCTGTCACCTGCTCGTGGAGTCCTTCCCTCACGGTGAGAGTTCTAGGGGTCATAGCTCCTTTGCTTAAACCTCTGGTACCTTCAGCATTGAATCAGGCAGAACATCTCAGTCAGATACTACAGTGCTTGACTCTACATGCCTCAAAACAGGGACCTTGTCTCATTCATCACTTCAACCTGACAGCCTAGCACAACATTTGGCTTGAAGAAACTATGGCTGAATAATCTGAATGAATGTAATTATCAAGCAAAAAGCATTTTTGGAATAACCAGTTGATTTCATTTATCCCTGACTTCATTGGGATTAACAATATAAAGCAAATAATAGGGGAAAATCAGCTTACACAAAGCGAGTCATCTTCCCGGCTCTGTTATCCCTCTTTTCTCAAGAAATGATGAGAGGTGGCATGTGCCAAAGAGAATTTCATTTTTAGAAACTAGTAGGGCAAAGTGATTTAATTAAAAGGAAAAAAAAAGAACTTTTAATTCAAAGAAATTAAACAATGCAGTGGTTGTTATTTACATTTGTAAGATATCAGAAGAATAAAAAATGGTAGGAGCTGAATTACGAGTAAAAGAAGATCATGCCTACTCTGGGTAATCTGAAAAGTTCCTAAAATAGCAACTCAAGTAGCCCTCTTACCTTGTAATTATTCATGATTTCAACTAGCCATGGTTTCACTGACTTGACTGTATCTTCTCGCAAGTACTTTTCAACTTTGGCTCCATCACTAAAAGTCTGGTTTCCCACATGGATGGCTTGTCTCACGTGGGGGAGGGACAAAAATTTCCCGTAGTAACTTTGGTCATCAGGCTCCTGGCAGAAGGGGCATCAAAAAGACATTAGGAAATATGACTGGGTGGGCACCCCATGCTGGGGAACGCTTCAGATTTTTCCTAACATATGCCAAAATGAAGGTTCCCTGGTGGCTCAGGTGGTAGAGAATCCACCTGCAATGCAGGAGACCCAGGTTTGATCACTGGGTCAGGAAGATTCCCTGGAAAAGGGAATGGCTATACACTCCAGTATTCTTACCTGGAGCATTCCATGGAAAGAGGAACTTAATGGGCTACAATCTATGGGGTCACAAAAAGTCAAACACAATGGAGCAACCGAGTGACTAACATCTTCTTTTCCATACCACAATGAACAAGATGTGACATGACTATTAACTGGTCTCCATCCTGAACATTTTGACTTGGGGGTTTTGAGGAGATTTAGCTCAGAGGTTAAAGCGTCTGCCTGCAATGAGTGAGACCTGGGTTCGATCCCTGGGTCGGAAAGATCCCCTAGAGAAGGAAATGGCAACCTACTCCAGTATTATTGCCTGGAGAATCCCATGGACAGAGGAGCCTGGTGGTCTACAGTCCACGGGACCACAAAGAGTCAGACACAACTGAGCGACTTCACTTCACTTCAAATTTTATCCAAAAAATCTGGATGATCTGATACTCTCAGAGCCAATATCCAATTCGCAAATGCTGGATTTTCCTTTTTGTAACTAATATTTGGCCATCTGTGACTCCAATTAAAAACCTCCTTCACGACAAAGATAGATAGGGAAGATGAAGAGTGAGATTATCAAAGACAATTTGCTCCTTGTTGGAGGCTCTTGGGAAAGAAAGTGAAATGGACCAAAAGGAGCCAGAGAGGTGATGTGGTACATTAAAAGATGAGGATTTCTTTTTTGTGTTCTGCTCTTTATTAAAAACACATACACAAAATACTCTGCTGCTGCTGCTAAGTCACGTTAGTCGTGTTCGACTCTGTGCGACCCCACAGACGGCAGCCCATCAGGCTCCTCTGTCCCTGGGATTCCATAACTTAAGAGGAAAAATATATCAAGTGTAAAAAATAGATGATACTTTATGAAGGACATAAATCAAAAGAAAACTTGTCCATGAGCCTTATTTTTTAAAAACATTCCATAAAAGTCTCTGTAACATTCATTAAGCTAAAAGGAAAAAAAATGACTAAATGCTGTTTTTTTCAAAAAGTTATGAAATAATTAAAAAACTGTTAAAGTTTGAAATCAACAATTTTGTGAATCATCAATATTTTTTGCTAACTGTAAATACATTACTTTGTGAAGAAAAAAATAGTTATAAATTTTGCTTCTTTCTTGCCTAGCAAATGTTTTTCTCTTGGTCAAATCTAAGTCCCAAACCCCAGCACTGGCAAATTCCATTGAAGTTAATTTTATATATTATATACGAAATAGTTCATAAATAAGGCAATTTTAAAAACAGAATGCATAGTCATATACCCTAGACTTGGATTATACAATTTCAAATCCCCACTCTGGCTCCCTTTGTCTTATTTGATTAAAGCTACACAGTAGACATCAACTTTGGCATACTTTTATGAAAGAAACTACTTGAATACTTGGAGAATATTCCAAAGGGCTTAAAGTGAGGGCCATACTAAATGCATTAAAAATCTTAAGTTAAAAGTAAGACAAAGCAAATATTTTCATAAAGGCTTTGGAAGTTTGGGTTATCCAAGCTGTCTTAAGTACAGAACAAATAATGTGGGCATTTTCAAGAAACTCACTACAAGCCTGGAGCTCTGGGGCCTGATACCCAGAGTTGCAATCCTGACCTTTCTCCTTCACAAAAGAACTTCTGTATAACAAGCTCTACTGGGGGGAAATTGTGTTAATCATATATTTTTCTTTTTGAGTTATCCGGAGTATCACACATTCTCAATGGTCAGATTATACAGTATACAACATTGGCAAGGTAAAAGATCCTATAGATTAGTAGACCAAATAATGCAATATAGTTTAGACATGTTTTTCTAGTGTAAAGTCAACTATAATACTTCCCAAATCTGAGGAAGTTTGGTTTTGCCAAAAGTTTTAAGCAAACACTATTATGGTTTTTTAAATGTTGTCATTACCGTGCACAGTAAAAGGTTGTAGTAATTAGAACATCCTGTAACATTCTGGAAGTAAGAAGGTTCGCTTATTAAGCCACCGTCTAGTAGTCGGTCCAGTAACTAGGTTGGGAGAGAGGAGATAAAGAAATGAGGAAAACATCAGGGTAGATAAATAAGTACAAGCACTTGTTTTTCATTTATTCAATAACTGTGTCATTCCCACATTGCTTCATTCAACAATCATTCACCACACATTTTCTCTGTGCTATAGACACTGTCCAAGGCATTGGGGAAACAGTGGTGAACAAGACAGATCAAAAATGCTTATATTCTAGAGAGAACATTAAACAAGCATTAATAGGTAAAACATGCAGCATATTAGAGAGTGGTGAGGGCAAAGGAGAAAACTAACAAGGAGAAGGGGAAGAGGAAGTGTCATGGGTGTGTGGGCATGTGTGTACCCAGTGGTGGGTGGAGGGGACATTGCAGAGAGGAGGAAACAGGTCTCACTTAAGAGGTGGCATTCAAGTAAAGACCTGTTGGAGGGAAGAAGCAAGGCATGCAGATATTTAGGAAAAGAACACTCCAAGGAGAGAAAACAGCAGGCCCAAAAGCCCCAACTGCAAGAGTGGGGAAGGGTTATCATAATATGACCACTGACCACTCACCCAGGTCCGAGGGGGCAGGAGACATACCCCCAGGTGCTTGAAACTGGTGGAAGTAAGCTTTGGACTGCTGGCATTGAAAACCCAGTCAGCAACCAAGAGTGAGAGCAACTGGCACATGATGTGTTTTCCTCAGGTCATGTTGAGCTGCACAATGGCAGGCATGACGCGGTGGAGAGGGGCATTTAGCCAGGACTGTGGTTTGGCCAAAGGCGGTGGAGGACGTGCAAAGGGGGCACAGGTTGAGAATATGTGTGACTGAGCTTGGGCTTACATTAGGTTAAGACTTGCAGGAGTTGGGGGTCGTTAAGGAGCAGTAGGATCCATGGATCGAAAGATAATGCAGTTTGTAGGGCAATAGTTCACATTGGTATGTTTGGAGAAGTGAGCTGGGAGGACCAGAGGTGGCAGGTGGGGGAAGAGTTTGACTCTGTTGCATCTGAGATTGTGGAGTGATTGCTGGCTTTTTTTTTTTTTCTTTTTTTTTTTGCAGGTGGAAAAGGGAATGAACAGCTAAGGTAAAGAGAACAAGATAACTACTGAGAAGAGAAAAAGACTGAGGGAGTGAGTGCGTGAGTTCAGTCGCTCAGTCGCTCAGTCTGACTCTTTATGACCCCGTGGACTGCAGCACACCAGGCCTTCCTATTCATCACCAACTCCCAGAGTTTACTCAAATTCACGTCCATTGATGCAGTCTATCCTCTGTCGTCCCCTTTACCTCCCGCCTTCAATCTTTCCCAGCATCAGGGTCTTTTCTAATCAGCTCTTCACATCAGGTGGCCAAAGTATTGGAGTCTCAGCCTCAACATCAGTCCTTCCAATGAACACACAGGACTTATCTCCTTTAGGATGGACTGGTTGGATCTCCTTGCAGTTCAAGGAACTCTCAAGAGTCTTCTCCAACACCACAGTTCAGAAGCATCAATTCTTTGGTGCTCAGATTTGTTTATGGTCCAACTCTCACATCCAAATACGTGACTACTGGAAAAACCATAGCCTTGACTAGATGGACCTTCATTGGCAAAGTAATGATAGATAAGCAAAGATGGAGAAGCTCTATACAGTCAGCAAAAACAAGACCAGGAACTGACTGTGGCTCAGATCATGAACTCCTTATTGCCAAATTCAGACTTAAATTGAAGAAAGTAGGGAAAACCACTAGACATCTCACTAAATCAAATCCCTTATGACTATACAATGAAAGTGAGAAATAGATTCAAGGGATTAGATCTGATAGACAGACTGCTTGAAGAACTATGGATGGAGGTTCATGACACTGTACAGGAGACAGGGATCAAGACCACCCCCAAGAAAAAGAAATGCAAAAAGGCAGAATGGTTGTCTGAGGAGGCCTTATAAATAGCTGTGAAAAGAAGAGAAGAAAAAGGCAAAGGAGAAAAGGAAAGATATACCCATTCAAATGCAGAGTTCCAAAGAATAGCAAGGAAAGATAAGAAAGCTTTCCTCTGTGATCAGTGCAAAGAAATAGAAGAAAACAATAGAATGGGAAAGACTAGAGATTTCTTCAAGGAAAGTAGAGATACCAAGGGAACATTTCACGAAAAGACGGGCACAATAAAGGACAGAAATGGTAGGGACCTAACAGAAGCAAAAGATACTAAGAAGAGGTGGCAAGAATACACAGAAGAACTATACAAAAAAGATCTTCATGGCCCAGATAATCATGATGGCGTGAGCACTCACCTAGAGTCAGACATCCTGGAACATGAAGTCAAGTGGGCCTTAGGAAGCATCACTACAAACAAAGCTAGTGGAGGTGATGGAATTCCAGCTGAGCTATTTCAAATCCTAAAAGATGATGCTGTGAAAGTGCTGCACTCAATATGCCAGCAAATTTGGAAAACTCAGCACTGGCCACAGGACTGGAAAAAGTCAGTTTTCATTCCAGTCCCAAAGAAAGGCAATGCCAAACAATACTCAAACTACCACACAACTGCACTCATCTCACACACTAGCAAGGTAATGCTCAAAATTCTTCAAGCCAGGTTTCAACAGTACATGAACCACAAATTTCCAGATGTTCAAGCTGGATTTAGAAAAGGCAAAAGAACCAGAGATAAAATTGCCAACATCCGCTGGATCATTGAAAAAGCAAGAGAGTTCCAGAAAAACATCTATTTCTGCTGTTTTGACTATGTCAAAGCCTTTGACTATGTGGATCACAAGAAACTGTGGAAAATCCTTCAAGAGATGGGAATACCAGACCACCTGACCTGTCTCCTGAGAAATCTGTATGCAGGTCAAGAAGCAACAGTTAGAACTGGACATGGAACAACAGACTGGTTACAAATCGGGAAAGGACTAAGTCAAGGCTGTATACTGTCACCCTGCTTATTTAACTGATATGCAGAGTACATCATGAGAAACGCTGGACTGGATAAAGCACAAGCTGGAATCAAGACTGCCAGGAGAAATATCAATAACTCAGATATGCAGATGACACCACCCTTATAGCAGAAAGTGAAGAAGAACTAAAGAGCCTTTTGATGAAAGAGAAAGAGGAGAGTGAAAAAGTTGGCTTAAAACTCAACATTCAGAAAACTAAGATCATGGCTTCTGGTCCCATCACTTCATAGCAAATAGATGAGGAAACAGTGAGAGACATTATTTTGGGGGGCTCCAAAATCACTGCAGATGGTGATTGCAGCCATGAAATTAAGACCAACCTAGATAGCATATTAAAAAGCAGAGACATTACTTTGTCAACAAAGGTCCATTTAGTCAAAGCTATGGTTTTTTCAGTAGTCATGTATGGATGTGAGAGTTGGACTATAAGCAAATCTGAGTGTCAAAAAATGAATGCTTTTGAATTGTGGTGTTGGAGAAGACTCTTGAGAGTCCCTTGGACTGCAGGGAGGACAAACCAGTCCATCCTAAAGGAGATCAGTCCTGAATATTCATTGGAAGGACTGATGCTGAAGCTGAAGCTCCAATACTTTGGCCACCTACGCAAAGAACAGAGTCATTGGAAAAGACCCTGATTCTGGGAAAGATTGAAGGTAGGAGGAGAAGGGGATGACAGAGGATGATATGGTTGGATGGCACCACCGACTTGATGGACATGAGTTTGAGCAAGCTCCGGGAGTTGGTGATGGGACAGGGAAGCCTGGTGTGCTGCAGTCCATCGGGTCGCAAAGTCAGACACAACTGTGTGACTGAACTGAACTGAACTAAATACTACAGTAATAACATTTATTTAACCATTTGATATCCCCACCCAGCTGGAAGACATCAGCCTTGTTTTATTTCATTTTTGTGGTACCAGCAACTATTGTTGAATGTCAAACGGTTTTTATAAAAAGCTAGAAGAAACTTTTTGAAATGTTCACAGTTGTTCTTTACATGGTGAGAAAATAAATAATTGTTCACATCCTATGCTTTTCGCATTTTTTGACAGAGGATGAGATGGTTAGATGGCATCACCGACTCGATGGACATGAGTTAGAGTCAGCTCTGGGAGTTGATGACTGACACGGAAGCCTGGCATGCTGCAGTCCATGGTGTCGCAAAGAGTTCGACACGACTGAGTGACTGAACTGAACTGCACTGATTGCATAAGTTGAAACACATTTTCCCACTACTTGCTGACTCACTGAAGTATCATTTTATTTCCCTTGAAAAAGCAAAAGTGTTTTCATTTATCACTCAAGATTTTGGATCAGTGATCCACAGAGACATTGCATACCTTCAGGGTATTTTTGTGGGGGGTGGGTGGTTCTCTTTTTTCTGGTGAGTCTGGTTTGGGAGAGACCTCATATGCCATTTTCTCATTGTCTTGGAATATACAAAGCACCTGAACTTCTCAGCAGTTTCACTAATTCCGTGGGTGCTTAGGCTGCTGCAGCATGCACCACAGACATCTATCTGCTTTATTTATCCCCCAACATTAAAAAAAAAAAAAATTTGTGGACCATTTTTCAAGTCTTTATTGAATCTGTTACAATATTGCTTCTGTTTCATGTTTTGATATTTTGGCCGTGAGGCATGTGGGATCTTAGCTCCCCCACCATGGATCTCACACCCACCCCCTGCATTGGAAGGCAAAGTCTTAACCACTGGGCTGCCAGGGAAAGTGAAAGTTGTTCAGTCATGTCCAACTCTTTGTGATCCCATGGACCATACAATCCATGGAATTCTCCAGGACAGAATACTGGAGTGGGTAGCCTTTCCCTTCTCCAGGGAATCTTCCCAACCCAGGGATCAAACCCAGGTTCCCCCCATTGCAGGCACATTCTTTACCAGCTGAGTCACAAGGGAAGCCCAAGAATACTGGAGTGGGTAGCCTATCCCTTCTTCCTTGGATCTTCCTGACCCAGGAATCCAACCATGGTCTCCTACATTACAGGTGGATTCTTTACCAACTGAGCTCTCAGGGAAGCCCCAGGACTGCCAGAGAAGTCCCTCTTTATTCCTTTGAATCTATCAAATGTTCTTGCTCTTGATATTGCTTAATCCCTGTATGCTTCTTCAAAAACACATTGCATGTCCCATGTGCAGATGGGCCTCATCTAATGTTATAGTACATATTAATTCTAAATTCTGAACGTTTAGTCCTTTTTACCCTTCCTGCCTACCACAGTAAATAGCCTAAAACCAGTCTTGAAAATACTGTGATTGCGAGTTGAAGAATGACCCGACATGTCTCCGAGAAGATCCTTCTTCTGTCGCATTCACAATTGCATAAGAAATCCTATATGCACACTGCAGTCATATCAAGGGTCCTGGAATAGAAAGGGGAGCCCACCAGCGTCCTGCAGGGTGACCCAGGACTTCCTGAGCTCCCGCACTCACACAGCTTGCTGCTGTCAGAATTCACAGCATCACTTCCTGGGCACCCTATTTGTAAAATGGAGCATCATTTTGTTACCTTACTCTTCTCCATAAATTTGTATGTCTCCTGTTTTGATCTGAACCAGCTGACCTGCAGTGCCTTAAGGACTATTAATATCAGGCCTCAGCTTTAATAATAACAGTGCTGTTAGGTTAACGGTGACAGGCTGTGCTTGCAATAACAAGATTAAAGGGCTCAAAATTCAGTCACACCACATTTACTGGGTCAAACATCATGGCTCTATGGCAAAGGTGGCATAACCCCCAAGGAAGACTGCTTACACATGATCTTCGTTTGCACAGGCCAGCAAACAAAGTCCCCCCACCACACCATATCCTAATATTTAGTAGAGTCTTAGGTTTTAAACAATCAAAAAAAATGGTTCAAGAACATAATCATATTACTGGATCCTCAAATTCAATTTTAGGAGAGTGATGTGATGATATTTACAAAAGCTAACAGCTCTTTGCAAAAGTTGCAAACGACCACACCACCATTTATACTCTTTGTTCCAGACACACAAGCACATGTGACATTTGTTAAACTGTGGCCACTTCCCCAGCTGGAGCCCCCTGTGCGGATATTCCTCTGAAGGGCTTAGAGCACATGTGGACGCATATGCATCCACTTTCCAGGTTGCCTTTCTTCTGATTTCCCTATAGTAGGGATGCCTCGAGGGCGACACAGCATGTACAGAAATCAAAACAGTTAATGAAAGACACAGTTATATAAACACCCCGAGGTGATCTCAGGTTTAAAATATTGCCAAAGTAAATTCAAAGAAACCCAGATGGTCCTTTTCTTCCTTATAAGCCCGCTCGTCTCGCCTCCTGACCTGTGACAGCACCCCGGATACAGCTTCTCTAACAATAAAACACCAGGCCAGGCACCTCGTGCTTCCAGGACCTTCTCAGATGGTGCTTATTGCTCTAGGGAAGCGTGGGACCCAGAACTCACTTCAAAGGCTTGAAGCCACTTCTCCTGGAGGATGAATTTCACACAGTCATTGCACTGCTTCTGGAAGTACTTTTTCTCCTGCTCATCCAACAAGCCAATTTGGAACAGGAATGATGGGTAGCCCTCTATGATCTGAGGAGAAAAGAGGCAAACACAGACATGACAGGGAGAGAAAGGGATGTGAGGGGAGCCCGTCTGCTTGAGAAATAGCCCTCTGTAACTTGTTAATTAGTGGAGCAGGACAACACACACACATACACACAACCCACACACAACACACACAATGCACATACAATACACCACACCCACACAGACATAAAACATACAAACACACAAACATACGTCACAGGCATCACCTACCACACAACATATGCAAATACACCACACAAACACGCATGTACCACATAACCACAACACACACACACACCCATACACCACATACATACACAAAATACACACAAACACACCACGCACAGGCACACACACACACTGACACTTGCACTCACTGCCAAAATAGGCTGACACAGTAAGTTGACACCATAGAACATTTGGTAAAAATTAGAAGGTTTATATCACTAGAAAGTCATTCGAGCAACAGTATTTCCCGTTATGAAATTAGGTCTCTAGGGTTAAGAGGAGCCTCTGTCTGATTAAAGGGGATTACATTTCCTTGAGGAACAGAATGGAAAGGAAAGAAGAGCCACCTACCGACTTGGGATCAGAATATGCGTCTCCGAGAGCAATTCCCTTCAGGTTGATCTTCATGGTCGTCACAGGGTTGAGTATGTGGATGTAGTGGGCGATGGCAGGCACATACTTCCCAGCATAAGACTAAGAAGGGCAGACATGGAAACAAACCATCACATATCGGCGCTACTAAAACGGCACGTTTAGGTGAATTAAAATCACAATCAAACAAGCAGGATTTGCACAAGACTTGCACCGTGTATTTTATTCTTAACCTCACATTGCAAATTTCACAAGAGCACTGAGCGCAGTCCCTTCCTTCTTTTGTCATCCCAAACAGTACCAAGTGACATGCAAGGTACAGGTTAGAAGCACAAAAAATACTAAGTGAACATGCCCTAAGTGAACATTCTAATTTCTTTCCAAAAGAAAATAACATGGACACCAGTGAACACAATTCTGCCATCCTTAGGGTTTCTCTTACCAGAAAGTTCCATTGCAAGCTTTATTTAAAAAAAAAAAAAAATCTAAAAGCCAAAGTTAAGATTTCAATATCTGTATAATGATGCCAAAATTTGAAATCAACATGTATTAAAGGAAGAGGAAAAGGAAAAATAATATTTATTGGCCACTAAAATGGTCACTTGAACTTACCTCTGTTTTCAGCCTTTTACAGTAAAAGGCTTTTTTAAAATTTTGAAATATTTTGTGGACATAAACACAATAATAATTCTTCTTTTAGATTATGCTAAAAAGAGCTATTATTGGTTGTGGTATTTTAAAATAGTTCTGTATTCCTTCCATGAAAAAGCTGCCTTCCTCCACTTGTGTGTCTAGTATTAAGCTTCCTATGTTCAAAACGAAGCTCCAACCCTCCAATCCTCCCTGCAGCCTCCCTTTCCATTAATGTTAACTTTGTTCTTCTAACTGCCCAGGCCAACACACTTGGTGCTATTCTTTTCCTCTTTCACTCAGACCTCACAAAAGTCCATCAGTGAATCTCATCAACTCTACCTATTCTATCAAGACAAATGCAGAATCCAGTGTCTTTCCACATCCATACTTTATTACCTTGCCTCAGGTCACCATCATCTCTCACCTAGATTCTTGCAGTAGCCTCCTCAATGGGCCTCTGTTTTTGCTCTTCCAGTTTAATTTCAAGACAGTGGTCTGTCAAATAAGATCAAGCAACTCCTCTGCTCAAACCCGCTAATGATTTCCCATCTCTCTAAAAGCAAAAGCCAAGCCCTTTTTCTGAGGCATAAGGGCTGACATGATTTGGTCACTTCCCTCACATTATCCTCTACTATCCTCTTGCTCATCCTCTCCAGCCCCTCTCAGACCAAATCTTAACTGTGATCTGCATTAGCTGTTCCTGTCGCTGGAATGCTCTTTCCCAGATATCCATCTGGTTAACTCCCTCACTTCCTTACGTGAGGCTTTCACAGAGTTGCCCTCCCTGGTCACCCTATCTAAAATTGTAACACTACTTTTTGATATTTTATACTCCCTTTCTCTTCTTTTTCATCTTAACCTTTATCATTCTCCAACAGACTTTTATTATCTTGTGTATTGTTATCCTCTATCCACACTAGAAAAGAAGATCCATGAACACAGAGATATGTCTATTTTGTTTATGAATGTTTTCCCTGTGCCTGGTGCTGTGTTTTTGTGAGTGCTCACTAAACAGCTGCTGAATGAATGAATTTTGAATTAACTTACATGCCTTTGAGAATCAGCAATGCACATATGTTCTAGATAGACTAGAGGCATTAGGTGGCTACATATGGACCTGTAGAACTTTCACAGTATTTTCCAAGGCTTTCCAGGGTTCCGAAGTTCACAATCTGAGAATTCTGGAAAGTTTTCATTTTTATTCCATGCCACAATCATATGTCAACGTAAGGACATTGGGGCTCAAAGAAGTTAAGTGGTAGAGCCAGAATTAAACCTCGTCTGAGTGTAGGAGTGAGTGAAAGTCACTCAGTCGTGTCCGACTCTTTGCGACCCTGTAGTCCATGGAATTATCCAGGCCAGAATACTGGAGTGGGTAGCCTTTCCCTTCTCCAGGGGATCTTCCCAACCCAGGGATCGATCCCAGGTCTCCTGCATTGCAGACGGATTCTTTACCAGCTGAGCCACAAGGAAAGCCCAAGAATACTGAAGTAGGTAGCCTATCCCTTCTCCAGTGGCTCTTCCTGACCCATGGATCAAACCCACACCTCCTGCGTCTTCTGCCATTGCATACGAATTCTTTACCACTGAGCCAGCAGGGAAGCCGAACTTAAAAAGTGAAACTGAAAGTCGCTCAGTCGTGTCTGACTCTTTGAGACTCCATGGACTACACAGTCCATGAAATTCTCTAGACCAGAATACTGGAGTGGGTAGCCTTACCCTTCTCCAGGGGATGTTCCCAACCCAAGGATCGAACCCAGGTCTCCTGCATTGCAGGCAGATTCTTTACCAACTGATATATCAGGGAAGCCCCAAACCTGGTCTGACCTATTCTGAATCCTAAACCACCTCCAAATTATGAAAGAAGAATATAACTTCCATAATTTATATAAAATCATCTCACTAATGAACTCCTCTTGTAATAATAATTATTTAGGCAAAGTATTGAATCAAAGTGTACTCATGAGTGGGCTTCCCAGGTAGCGCTAGTGGTAAAGAACCCACCTGCCAATGCAGGAGATGTAAGAGACTCAGGTTCAATTCCTGGGTTGGGAAGATCCCCTGGAGGAGGACACGGCAACCCACTCCAATATTCTTGCCTGAAGAATCCCCAGGACAGAAGAGCCTGGGGGGCTACAGTCCAAAGAGTCTCAGAGCCGGACATGACGAAAGCGACTTGCCCAGCACAGCACATACTCACCAGTACACTTTAACTTCCCTGTGTGGTGTTATCAAGACGTGTTTACATGTCTGAAATTTGGCTGTATAATTTTGCTATATTCTCTTTTTAGGGACAGTAAGTGAATCAAGTAATATTTCTGTAAATTGACCCCAAAAAGCAAACATTTTTGAATAATCATTTCACTGATAAAGATGTATTATACACTCTTCATTCAGTGGTGGTTTATCTGGCAACTTTTCTGTCAAAGGTACCATGATAGATACTTGAGTAGACACAAAAATAAATAAATCACAAAACAATTTCTTTTAAAAATACATTATGGAAAACTTGACTCAAATGTGAGTAAGGCTAAGTTTACCATTTTCATGGTTTATTATTTCCACCATGTGTACATTGCCCAGCACATAGTAGGTACATAAAAAGACATCTGATAAATGAATGACTCATCTAACATTTCTAACATTTTTTTTCTCTATTGGAAGTTAGTACAAATGCTAAAAAAGTATACCTTCCAGTGATATTATCACTCAAGTTGTCTTATTATAAGACCTGGCAATAAAATCCCTCACTTGCCTTTTTCAGAGATAGAAGAGTGTGTATTTTATAGGTAGGGATGACAAATCTAGACTAAAACAGTCACATTTTTATGGCACCTTCCCCCTTGCGATCATCATGTGTCTCTGAGATATATTCAGGCAGGAGATTAAGAAGGAACACCCCCTCAGTTTCTGAGCATCTACTATAAACAGGTTATTTCACTTACTCTAATTCGAGCCAATGTAAAGTTAACATTATCTTCCTATACTTTAAAATCATGAAAACAAAGGTCTGTGCATTTCAGTCATGTGCCCACTTGGAATTCTATCCGGGCTTGGCTGCCTCCACTCTTCCCATTTCTCACATCAAATCACATTTCAGTCAACGGTCCTGAAATAACTGCGAATCTCTGGTCCCCAAAACTGGGACCCACTCTTGGATTTAGCCACTGCACACTTGCCAAGCGGATCACTTACAGAAAATAAGAAAGTGAAATGGGTAATTTTATTTTGTTTTATTGGGCTTCCTGGGTGGCTCAGTAGTAATATATATATATATATATATATATATATATATATACACACACACACACACACACACACATATATATACACATATATAAATCCGTCTGCCAATGCCAGAGACTCAAGAAATGCAGGTTCAATTCCTGGGTCGAAAAGATCCCCTGGAGTAGGAAATGGCAACCCGCTCCAGTATTCTTGCCTGGAAAATTCCATAGACAGTGGCACCTGGCAGGCTACAATCCAAGGGGTTGCAAAGAATCAGACATATATCTACAGTCATCAAGACAGTATGGTACTGGCACAAAGAGAGAAATAGAGATCAATGGAACAAAACAGAAAGCCCAGAGATAAATTCACACACTTATGGACACCTTATCTTTGACAAAGGAGGCAAAAATATACAATGGAGAAAAGACAATCCCTTTAACAAGTGGTGCTTGAAAAACTGGTCAACCATCTGTAAAAGAATGAAACTAGAATACTTTCTAACACCATACACAAAAAGAAAATCAAAATGGATTAAAGATCTAAATGTAAGACCAGAAACTATAAAACTCTTCGAGGAAAACAAAGGAAGAACACACTCTGACATAAATCACAGCAAGATCCTCTATGACCCACCTCCAGGGTAATGGAAATAAAAACAAAAATAAACAAATGGGACCTAATTAAACTTGAAAGCTTTTGCACAATGAAGGAAACTATAAGCAAGATGAAAAGACAGCCTTCAGATAGGGAGAAAATAATAGCAAATGAAACAACTGACAAAGAATTAATCTCCAAAATATACAAGCAGCCCATGCAGCTCAAAACCAGAAAAATAAACGACCCAATCAAAAAGTGAGCCAAAGAATTAAACAGACATTTCTCCAAAGAAGACATACAGATGGCTAATAAACACATGAAAAAAATGCTCAACCTCATTCATTATCAGAGAAATGCAAATCAAAACCACAATGAGGTACCATCTCACACACTGTCATCAAAAAGTCTACAAGCAATAAATGCTGGAGAGGGTGTGGAGAAAAGGAAACCCTCTTACACTGTTGGTGGGAATGCAAACTAGTACAGCCACTATGGAGAACAGTGTGGAGATTCCTTAAAAAACTGGAAGTAGAACTGCCATATGACCCAGCAATCCCACTGCTGGGCATACACACTGAGGAAACCAGAATTGAAAGAGACACGTGTACCCCAGTGTTCATCGCAGCACTGTTTACAATAGCCAGGACATGGAAGCAACCTAGATGCCCATCAGCAGACAAATAGATAAGAAAGTTATGGTATATATACACCATGGAATATTACTCAGCTATAAAAAAGAATGCATTTGAATCAGTTCTAATGAGGTAGATGGAACAAGTCTAGTATACAGAGTGAAGTATGTCAGAAAGAGACACTCAATACAGTATATTAACGCATATATATATATGGAATTTAGAAAGACAGTAACAACAACCCTATATGCAAGACAGCAAAAGAGACACAGATGTAAAGAACAGACTTTTGGACTATGTGGGAGAAGGCGAAGGTGGGATGATTTGAGAGAATAACATAGAAACATGTATATTACCATATGTAAAATAGATGATCAGTGCAAGTTTGATGCATGAAGCAGGGCACTCAAAGCCAGTGCTCTGGGACAAGCCAGAGGGATGGGGTGGGGAGGGAGGGGGGATGGGGCTTTAGGATGGAGGGACACATGTGCACCCTTGGCTGATTCACGTCGATGTGTGGCAAAAACCACCACAATGTTGTAAAGCAATTAGCCTCCAATTAAAATAAAAAAAAAAAAGAATCAGACACAACTGAGCACACACGCACTCTGCAATAACTATACGTGTGTGTGTGTGTACATATATATATATATATGTATATATGTATATACATATAGGTAGTTCATGTAAGTGGCTTCCCAGGTGGTGCTAGTAGTAAAGAACCCACCTGCCAATGCAGGAGACCTAAGAGATGTGGGTTTGATCTCTGGGTTGGGAGGATTGCCTAGAGAAGGGCATGGCAACCCACTCCAGTATTCTTGCCTGCAGAATCCCATGGAGCGAGGAGCCTAGCTGGTTACAGTCCATAGGGTTGCAGAGTCGGACACGACTGAGGCAACTTAGCAGGCAGGCATGGGTAGTACTACAACCACGTCCAAAACAGATTCCTCAATGTTCAGTCCATATCTGCTAACCTAGCAGTGACGATGTTTACCTCGGTTTTTGCTTCCTAATGACTTTCACACACTTCCTTGCCCTGTGTCAGTGTGACAAATCCTTCACTATTGTTTTCATTAATCATTCCACTGGTTGAGTGACTCAGATTGTTGAAACAGTAGACAATTATAGGATTATTTTATGGAAAATGGACAGCGAAACATTATAATGAAATTTCAATTATTTTCATTCTCCTTGCTGAGACACATTTCTTTATTTTTCAAGATCAGATTTGTTTATTCTTTCTGAACCATTATTTCTCGATTTAACAATTCTGTGACCACTGTGAGCACTTTAAAAGACAACCAGACAATAAATCAAGCGAAAAGACCCTGATGCTGGGAAAGATTGAGGTCAGGAAGAGAAGGGGACGAGAGAGGATGAGATGGTTGGATGGCATCACTGACTCAATGGACATGGGTTTGGGTGTACTCCGGGAGTTGGTGATGGACAGAGAGGCCTGGCGTGCTGCGGTTCATGGGGTTGCAAAGAGTCGGACATGACTGAGCGATTGAACTGAACTGATTTGATTTTACCCAGTTTTCCCTTTTCCAGATATGATTTTAAATAGAATAGAAGTCCAGACTCTGCGGGGAGAAATTAGGTGTGGTTGTCCTATGGATCAGAAATGGACTATACGGCCCCTTAGGACTTATAGTTATGATCCTGTAATTTTATGAACTCTTGCCTCTTTTGTTCTGAGTTCTACCCATAGCAACAAATAAAGCAATGACAACCACAATTATCAGCCCTGTGGTTTCTCTGATCTCTGGCTGGGGTTCACCAATGTGGGCAGCAGCTGGCCAAGGAAGTTCCTAAAGTCTATGAATTAATACTAACCTTCTACTTTCGGATCAGACCCTGGCCTCATAAAAGCTCGGAACAGCATCAAAGCAATTATAAAAGGAAAGAGGAAAAGTGTGGCCGGAAACTATCTGAACACATACTATTTTAGAATTCAGCAGTGACCTTCAAATGAGGAACTCAGTCAGATAAATATATTTAACCATCATAATAACTCAAACTCGATTAGCAAAATCAACATGTCAGGATTTTAGTCTGCCCCTAGTAATTACTCCTTTCCAATATTTAAAGAAGTTTCGATTTCCAGCACTATCCTGATATGGTTCCTTTGCTCCACAGTGATCATATTTTGAGCTCACACCTGGCGAGAAGGGCCGGAGATATTAGTGTATGTTTGTTTGTGCTTGTATTTGTTGGAGCTTAAAGAAGCAACAAACCTAGACTTTTCCTCTGACATCAGAAGGATCTCAGAATTCAGCTCTCAATCTTTTATTTCTCCCATGAGAGAAAAAGGTCTCAACATTACAGTTGAACAGTGGTTTTGAATCTTGGTCTGCAATCTTTCTGAGTTCTTAAATGATGTTTGGAACAGCCTAATGGAAATCATGTTAGGAGCATACTGTACTCATAAAAATAGTCTAGAGGGAATGTAATGCTTGGTTAATTATCCAGATGTGTAAAAGCACAATGCAATTGGACTTAAAGAAACTTGTAATTGTGTATTCCGTCTGAATCTCTCCCTTCTTACATGTTTCAACAACACACAGCAGACTCACTGCACCCCTGCCACCCGGTTACTTTTAAGGAAGGAAAAAAAATTATATCTAAAAATCAAGTTTCAATCAGCTCCTCCAGAAGAAAAAAAAAAAACATGTCAGAGAATAATACTTTAATGGAAACAATGTCCTCTGACAGAAACTTCACATATGTTAGCAGTTACTATTGTGTAAGCTACTCTCAGTCGTCTACATTTCCTACTAAAGTAGACGCCATTATATTCATCTCTGATTATTTTCTAAGTATACCTTTTATGGTAAAACTTACAGAAACTTTATCAGTGATAATGAGCAATGGCTTTTAAATCTGGTTACCAAGTGTGACTATTTACTGGCCCTAGCCCCTCACCTCTGCTTGGAAGTGGAAAAGGGCAGTTGTCAGCTTCAGCAATGACCCAGTGAGGATGGTCAGGGTCATCAACGCCCTTTTCCCTGCTCTGTCGCCAGGTCCCCAGCCACTCCAGGTGGGATGAACGTACCTAAAGAATTCACCTCACGGCTGGTGAGAACTGTTCCATGCTCAGGAGAAAAACAGGTGAGCTCTCCTTGTGGACAGAGACACACCAGTTTCATGTCCTCTAGCTGTCCCCAAGCACAGACTGTGGTGCAGCTACTCCCATGTATGAGGGCAATCAAAGTGAACATGATTTAAGAGGGGGACATGCCTTGAAGAGACTTTTACCACAAAAATTGGTGAGAGGCCTAAGCTGAATGGAGTCACGCAGGACACAACAGTCAAGAGGACTGGATTAAGCTAGGACAACCTTGACTTCATCTAGCCTTGGCATAGAATCTTACTTCACTCAGCACCATTATTTCTACTGAAGAGAGAAGAGGGGTAGCCTTAACGTAGCTAGTTCAGAAATTTAATGAATGGGGAAAGGCAGAACTTCAGTTTCTACACAACAGATTGTGGTAATCTCTACAACTTCCTAGACATTGCTAGACCATGCATCATCTAATTTCAAGACCACAGTGCTGTGATTAAACAAGGGGAGGGGTTTCTAATGAGAATATGATTTTATCTAAATAGCTCTTTCTCTTGACTATGGACTTAAAAAGAAATGCAGAATTTATAGGAATAGACATATAAGAAAAACATTTTGATCTGTATCCAATTTTTAGTCACATAAATTTATGAAAAAGTATCTACTGCCTTTCAACTGATATGTGTCTATTTTGTTTTGAGATGATGCTTCTTTAAAAAATAATTCCATCAGTGACTAAAATAGGTGAAAAAGATGCCCCTTACCTCCACCTAACTCTGACCTCAGTGCCGATTTTAGAGAAATCCATACCTAGCTTGAAACCAGGTGATTCGATCAGAGAAGTAAACACTTCTGTTTAGAGACTAGTTAATTCGACTTTTAAACAAAGAGCATGAACATACTGGACCACAGTCAACAAACTGAATCCTTCATTTGCTCACTGTAGATAGAACGCAGAAGGCTGAAGCTGTGCATAATAGATTTACTTTAGTATTTCCGGTCCTCAGCCTCCAATCAGGTATTATTTGTGTCGCCATGCTGTCTGGTCCAGCATGGTAGCTCACTTCAGACAAAGTTTATAATTACTTCTGATTTACTCGTATTCTTTTCCATGTAACTAAAGAATCAGTAAATATGTGCTGATTTGACTTAGATAGGCTATCCAAAAGCCTGAGGCCCAATTTGCAAACATTTCCATATGCCCCCATTCAATTCTTCAGGTTGCAGCTTAAACCTTGACTTTTCTAATATTAAACTCATTAAATACTCAAAATCCGTTTTCAATTCTAAAAGAAAATATTGGCAAGTCAGAAGAACATAACTGAAAATAGACATCTGTCATGAGCTCAAGAGTTAAAGCAGCTCAAATGTTATCTAATAAAATTCAACAAGTTCCAAGCTTTGAGAAATAATTACATTCCAAGGACTTCAAGCCTTTAGATCACTTGAAACCTCCATTTACTCCATAAAACTTTATGATCAAAGCCAAGCCTTTATGATTAAAATGAAGTCTTGGCCAGAAAAACAGAAATATCTAAGAAGTTGGGAACTTCTTTACTGTTTGTATAAGGTTAGTAACCCTTAGAGACTGCACAAAATACAGAAAGGATGTTTGACTCCCTTGTACAGACAGATCTGTTCTGTGGGAAGAGGTGGGTTCCGGAGACAGTGCAGTTTGTGAGGAGAGAGCAGCCAGGCTCCAGAAAGCATCTTCATGAATGGGGTTACAATCCTTAGCTTGTCCCTTGACCACAGTCCTTGGGTTCTCGAGTCCAGCTGCTTAGGTTCTAATTCTGGGCTGGATGAGCTTGCAACCTCTCCAAGCCTCATTTATCTCAGCTGTAAAATGGGTATGATAATAACAGCGCTAGCTTCTTTAGACAGTTGTGAGGATTAAATAAGCAAATGCATGAAACTGTGCTTGGCATCATGCCTGTCATATGATCCACTCTCAATCAGCTCAGTTCAGTCGCTCAGTCGTGTCCGACTCTTTGCGACCCGATGAATCGCAGCATGCCAGGCCTCCCTGTCCATCACCAACTCCCGGAGTTTACCCAAACCCATGTCCATCGAGTCGGTGATGCCATCCAACCATCTCATCCTCTGATGTCCCTTTCTCCTCCTGCCCCCAATCCCTCCCAGCATCAGGGTCTTTTCCAATGAATCAACCCTTCACATGAGGTGGCCAAAGTATTGGAGTTTCAGCTTCAGCATCAATCCTTCCAATGAACACCCAGGTCACCCTGGTCTCCTTTAGGATGGACTGGTTGGATCTCCTTGCAGTCCAAGGGACTCTCAAGCGTCTTCTCCAACACCACAGTTCAAAAGCATCAATTCTTCGGCCCTCAGCTTTCTTCACAATCTAACTCACATCCATACATGACCACTGGAAAAACCATAGCCTTGACTAGATGGACCTTTGTTGACAAAGTAATATCTCTGCTTTTTATTTTTTATTTTATTTATTTATTTATTTTTTATCTCTGCTTTTTAATATGCTATCTAGGTTGGTCATAACTTTCCTTCCAAGGAGTAAGCGTCTTTTAATTTCATGGCTGCAATCACCATCTGCAGTGATTTTGGAGCCCAAAAAAATAAAGTCTGACACTGTTTCCACTGTTTCCCCATTTAGTTGCCATGAAGTGATGGGATCAGATGCCATGATCTTAGTTTTCTGAATGTTGAGCTTTAAGCCAACTTTTTCACTCTCCTCTTTCACTTTCATTAAGAGGTTTTTTCGTTCCTCTTCACTCTCTGCCATAAGGGTGGTGCCATCTGCATATCTGAGGTTATTGATATTTCTCCTGGCAATCTTGATTCCAGTTTGTGCTTCTTCCAGCCCAGCGTTTCTCATGATGTACTCTGCATATAAGTTAAATAAGCAGGGTGACAGTATACAGCCTTGACGTACTCCTTTTCCTATTGGGAACCAGTCTGTTGTTCCATGTCCAGTTCTAACTGTTGCTTCCTGACCTGCATATATGTTTCTCAAGAGGCAGGTCAGGTGGTCTGGTATTCCCATCTCTTTCAGAATTTTCCATAGTTTATTGTGATCCACACAGTCAAAGGCTTTGGCATAGTCAATAAAGCAGAAATAGATGTTTTTCTGGAAGTCTCTTGCTTTTTCTATGATCCAGCGGATGTTGGCAGTTTGATCTCTGGCTCCTCTGCCTTTTCTAAAACCAGCTTGAATATCTGGAAGTTCACTCTCAATAAATATTCTCAAATAAGATCTATAAATAAAACAAAGGGACTAAACACTCTAGAAGGTCCCCTTTGTTGCTGTTTAGTCACTCAGTTGTGTCCAGCTCTTCTGTGTGCCCACCAGACTCCTCTATCCTTGGGATTTCCCACAAGAATACTAGAGTGGATTGAAATTTCCTTCTCCAGGAGGTCCCCTTCTAACCACCAAATTCAAGGATCATAAGGCTGGGCTAAGACAAAGGTGCAGCCTTCATAAACAAGTATAAACCTGTCACTGGGGTAGTTCTCCCAGACTGCCCCTTTACAGGTGTGTCAGCGCTTGAAATCCCCCTATTACAAGTATGTTTCTATGGCTTAGGCTCTATCCTCTATTCAAAGACAAGTACATTGGGAAGAGGCTTCCCTGGTGGCTCTGTGATACAGAATCTGCCAACAATGCAGGAGACGTGAGTTCGATCCCTGGGTCAGGAAGATCCCCTGGAGAAGGGCATGGCAATCCACTTCAGTACTCTTGCCTAGAGAATCCCACGGACAGAGGAGCCTGGTGAACTGCAGTCTACAGCATCACACAGAGTCGGACACAACTGAAGCTACTTAGCAGCAGCAGCAGCATGCTGGGAGTGTGCTTAATCGACTTTTCTCTAACGGACAGTGAGCTGGTAACAAGTCAGAACTGGGGAGAGAAACAGAATAATCATGATGGGGATGGAGGAAGCCTGGGAGAACTAGGACCACACGCCATACAGCCAAGGAAAGGAAGGCTGAGAGTGGGAGTTAGGGCACTGGAAAATAAGAGAATAGAAAGGAGGTTCCCGGGGCCTGGGGTACAGTACAGGGAGAGAAGAACCATGAAAGGGAGACCAAAAAAAGTCAGAGAGATGTGTCAGCGATATTTTTATTTTATCTGGCAAATGCCTTGCTCGAAGCCACTCTATAACATCCATTAAACACTGTGCCTAGTATTGTATGAAACAAATTAAGCAAACCTGGCTCTTGACTCCTGGGATCCTGCCCCTCTGAACCCATTGGACCATGATGATTTCAATGAAGAAATCAGACTCTGTGAACCCAGCAGGATTTTGCTCATGTGAATGAAGATAAAGTATCCTATTAAGCTCGCTAATTTTTAAATAGCTTCAAAGTTTTGCCTCAAATAAACCCTGGTTGCAAACTGCTTCTAAGGAAAGCAGCCCCCCTCCTGCTGATCAAAGAGAGATGCTCAGTTTTTTCAGATGCCATTCACAAGCAATCCCACCCATTGGCACAACCGCCCCTAAGCACTGGTTCCCATGAGTGGACTGAAAACCACAGGCGCAGAGGACAGTGGACAGACCCCTCCCTCCTGCCACCTCCCTGCCTTCATGCACCAGGGCTGTTTTGCTTTAATTTCTAGCTGGGCCCACGTACATTTGAGCGGATTCTAAAGAGTGTCTGAACCTCATGAAAAAGAGCAATCTCACTAATAGTTACTGGCTCAGAAAGGATAACACTTATGAAGAAAGTTAATTATGTGAATTAAATGCAGCTTGTTTCCCTTTTTGAAGTACATTTTTTTCATGCCTCGAGGAGGGTGATTTACAGACACATTTGTCTCTCTTTAGAGAAAATTAATTCCAGTTGGTGTTCCGGGCAGAAGTGGAGAGAAGGGACGGAGACAAAGCAATTCTTCCTGCTCCACTCCTTCAAATGCAGGTCCATATCCTTTGTTGTGGCCTCGCCATGGTCCACACGGCAGGGGTGAGGGCCCTTGGTTGGTCCACACACATTTTGCTACTATCCAAAGCTGCTAAGCTCCACCATCATCTTCTGATGAAGCAAACAACTTCTTTTACAGATGATTTCAAAATAAGAGGGGAGACAACACCACACCCCAAAAACAAGTGAGCAGAGCTCTTTAAACATCTCAGCCCCTGCTTATATGCATTAGGCCATATGCTTTGAAGCAATAATATATTAATCCAACTTTTCAACATGAATGGTAGTAATAGTCATCATGTGTTGGGTACTTTCTACAGCCAGTCACTCTGTTAAATATTTGAGGAGGATTATCTAATTAAATGCTCAAAACAACCCTATACAGAAGATACTGTTATTACTTCCAGACTCCTTTACAACAAATTCAGGGCGTTGAACAGCTGCTCAAGTTGCTTAGAGCAGCAGGCTACTCTCATTCACAGCACACAAAAGTGGAAGACATTTAGGTCCAGTACATTTGCAATAGGCTTCCCTGGTGGCTCAGATGGTAAAGAATCCACCTGTGGGAGACCCAGGTTTGATCCCTGGGTTGAGAAGATCCCCTGGAGAAGGGAATGGATATCTACTCCAGTATTCTTGCCTGGAGAATTTCATGGACAGAGGAGCCTGATGGGCTACAGTCCAAAGAGTCACAGAGTCTGACATGACTGAGCAACTAACACTTTCACATTTGCAATGAGAAGCAGAAAACCATTTCTGAGTTTATGCATTTCTTTTCCAAGAACAGTTTTACAAATCTAGCAGCATCATTTTCAACCTCTCCCAAAAGTATGAAGAAATTAAGAGTTCATAAGAGAAAAGATTTCCCTTTCTTGAAAAATCTATTACAACATTTTTTTTTTTGACGGTGGCAACAGGGAGGGTGGGGTTGGTATTATGTTAAAGTTGCATTTATATACAGATGCTTTAAGGGTATGTCTAGGTAACTAGGGTTTAACATCCAGTAAAGCAAAATATCCCTGAAAGTGATCTAATTTAAAAACCAACCCTTCTGATTGTAAGATGAAATTCAGAGGCCCAGAGAAGTTAAAGAAATTGTCTGGAATCATTCAGAGAGAGACAAAGCCAGCAATGAACCTCAGGTCTCCTAATAATTAATGCAGAATTCCTTCCACTTCTCCATTCTTCCTCCTAGCCTTAACAGAAGGCCAGATGGAACAAACTAAAGACAAACACCACATTCTGCAAATAATAAACCATCAGGCACTACTGAGTGCTCTTCCTTCTAGAAAAAGGTGTGCCCCTGATTTAACATCTCCTGCATGGTTCTTACAGAGATGCTGCTGCCTGGCAGTGCGTCTCCACCCTAGCCCCTGCCCGCCCTCATCCCCATCTTCCTTCATCACTTTGAAGGCACAGGTTTCCTTAAAAGTATTCATCCTGGCAGCAGAGAATGTAAAAAGAAAACTGTCCTTTCCTGCACACATTCAGAAATCACATGCATGAAACCACCAGACTGACATGAAGTAGACAAGTCAAGTTTTTCATTGAAAATTTGGCAGCTTTGCTGAAAAGTTCAACATCACGGTTAACAACATTGTCACATTATTCACAAGACAAGGAATTACACTCTAAGCAGATTGTTCTTCTGACTATTTTCCAAGGTTGCTACCAAAATGACAGGGGTGTCACTTCCTTCCCCCTTTCCCATGCTGCCTCTGAAATGGGTTAAAAGGGAAGGAACAGCAGGAAATTACTGGTAGAGGTCCTAAAACATCCTAACTAGGTAACAGTCTTTTAAAAAGACTTAAGTGTAAGAAGCTAAACAGTCAGGATATCCTTTCTAGACAGTTTAGAAAAAGGAGAAAGAAGGTGAAGAGAGGGAAGATCCTAGCTCCATTAACTTGCCATTCCCTTGCAGAAGCTGAGACCGTTTTCCACTTTGACACCCTTACAATGGACACCTGTGGTCCGTGCTTGCATCCTTCCAGCCCTCCCTCTGGTATCATCACTCAGATCTTCCTCTGGAGACCACTCATCTCCCATTCTCAAGCTTGTGGCTCAGGGGTAAAGGCTTCAAGATTCGCTGCTTCCTGGGCATTGCAGTGGGCCTCAGGCACCATTCTGGCCAATCTGTATACTCCATCCTCCTGACCCCTAGAATGGGCATGGGCTCCAAATGGACAATGAGGTTTAGAAATGTGGTGGAATTCTGACAAGGGAGAAGTTTAGCCTGTAGGCTATCTCTAGAGCTCTGGAGTGGACTGGACAGGCGAGAGCACAGGTGAAAAGAACTTACCTGAGAATGAAACCAGTCACGTGCAAAGCCAAATGACTAGATCAAGAGAATGTGACACAAAATCCTGATGATAACGTTTGAGCACCCAGATCCAACCATACCTGATGCCAACAAGTCAATCCCCTGTTTTACTTAAGCCACTTTGAATACAGTTTTTGTCACTTGTAAGCAGAAGAGCCTTGACTAATATACCCATATTCATCCTTCAAAATCTAGTTTAATTCTTGCCTCCTCTGTCTGACCTTTCCTGTGGATCACATCTTGAGAGGTAGCTATTTGCTCACCTTAAGCTACTTGTCTTTACAGCTATTTTTCTAAGTATACTTTTCATTCTGTGTTGTATTTATCATGAGACTCTCAGATTTATGGCAGAATTAATGTCTTATTCCTCACTGAATTTTTAATACTTGTCCAAAGCCTCAGACATAGTAGGGAATGATTTGATAATTTTTTATATGGATTGAATTAATATTAATGTGTGTGTACACACTAAATGAATAAACCACAGGTGTCATAATATATTCCAGTCCTGATGATGTTGGAAGCACACAAGAAAACATGATTTCAACTTACCTCCCCAGTGGCATAAAAGTCATTGTCTCTATAGTCAGAAAACAACTCAAAAAACTGAACCAATGCACTGCAAAAAGAAAAGCAACAATAAAAATTAAATGGAATCATACTACACTACCCAGTTTCACCCTTAGACAAGAGGTGTTGCATTGAATTAAGATACCATTATGCTATAAGCTTCTGGAGGTATTGTTTTCAAAGTATCATGAGTGTATGGCACTCCATACGCTGTGGATGGTTAGGAAAATACTTGTAGGCTTGCTCCGTGATACTCAGAAGTTCATATAAGTGAACATCAACACTCTGGAAAGGTTTCCAAATCCCTGGGTTACCAATTTGAATCACTTGCCTGTTGAGGGGACCCTTGGGCAAAGTGCCACAGGTTTTCACCTATCATTTAGCAATTTGTGGAGTTAGTTTTACAAACATTATAGTCCCACTAACCTCAGTTTGTGGTGAGGTAATGGGAACCTCAGTTGCTTACCAACCTCTCTCTGTGGGGTACACTGAACATTTCTATATTCTAATGGGTCCCCTAGAATTTCAGTGTTTTAATAACCAAAGAGCAGAAAAACTGTAAACTGACTAGGTGTGTATGTATTCAGTCACTCAGGTGTGTTTGACTCTTTGCAGCCCCATGGACTATAGCCTGTCAGGCTCCTCTGTCCATGAAGTTTTCCAGGCAAGAATACTGGAGTGGGTTTCTATTTCCTACTCCAGGGGATCTTCCTGGCCCAGGGATCGAACCCATATCTCTTGTGTCTCCTACAATCACAGGTGGATTCTTTACTGCTAAGCCACCTGGGAAGCCCCCTACAATGACTACAGTCTAAAGGAAAATCACCAAATGCCCACAGTTATGGAAGTAAATGCAAAGTGGCCTCTGGGCTCAAAATATCCACATTTACTAAAGATTGCCAACAGCCACTTTGGTATGCTGAAATAGATTTAAACAGACTCAAGAAATTATTTCATAACAAGCAAGAAAAGGGTGGATTATTGAACGATTCTCTACTTGAACAGAATCTTTCATAAAGGAGACAATAACTTGTGAAACTCTGAAGCCTTATGAATGTCTTGACCTAGATTGCAATGCCTGAGAAGCTGGGTAGGGTTTTTGTTCCAGTATCCTGCTGAGGGACTAAAAGCCGTGAACTAGCCAATGAAGATGAAAGGCAAGGAGGCCCTGAAAAACCAGGAGCAGAAAGTTCAAGGGTTACACAGAGGCAAAATTGGGTCATTACAATCACCACAATCCTGGCGATAACTTAATTTTCAAAGTCTCCATTAAGATCCCAGCATTGGAACCTCTCTGGTGGTCCAGTGGTTAGGACTTCTCCTTCCAATGCAAGGGGTGAAGGTTTGATCCCTGGTCAGGGACCTAGGATCCCACATGACTTACAGCCAAAAAACCAAAACATAAAACAGAAGCAGTATTGTAACAAATTCATAAAAACTTTAAAAATGGTCCACATAAAAAATCTTAAAAAAAAAAAGACAACATTAAACTCTACTGTCGAATTTCAGTGTACTTATTTATTATTTATAGTAACTGAAATCTTTGTAGCAACTAAATCTGGAAAGTGCATTACATAGCCTCCATGTTTGTGCTGGCAATACGCTGCCTTTAGAGCTGAGACAAAAATAGGAGTTTATTCTCCACCCTTGCCTCTTTAACCTTCAGGCTAAAAATTACTTCTCTTTCTCTCTTCCTGCTAGTTGGAATGGCAATAGACAATTTAATATAGTAAATCTCAATTAAGCCTTGTGCTTTAGCTTAAAACTTATTTCCTTCAAGAATTTGTTGGAAAGTTGTTGGGGTTGCCAGATTTAGCAAATAAAATACCAGATGTCTAACTAAATTTGAATTTCAGATAAACAACAAATAATATTTTAGTATAAGTCTGTCCCCAAAATTGCACAGGACATACTTAGATTAAACAATTATTCACTGTTTATCTGAAATTCAAATTTAACTGGCATTCTATATTTTATCTGGCAATCTTATTTGAAGGAGATAATCTCCCAGCTTACTTCTAGCTTGAAGAAAACGGATTCTCTAGTTGAAGTTTCCAAGGCAAGGTCCCAATTGAGGAAGTTATCACGGAATTTTAATTTTACAGTAGGATCTGAACAAAAATTTGGCTAATCATAGAAATGCCTTAGTAGGTCTTTCTTAAATGGGAATGAAAAAGGTAAATTTGGTAAGTTAGAGGTACATAAGCCATTTGTTCATTGAATTGTGTTTTCATCAAGGATTAGACCATTACATGGTAAAGGGTTGTTCAAAAGTAAAATCTAGAATCATCCTCACATTAAACCGCAAACTTTAGAAGTGCAACTGCTAAAGCATATAATATCAGATTGACCAAAAAGTTCATTTGAGTTTGTCTGTAAGATGTTATGGAAAAACCCCAACAAATTTTTGATCAACCTAATACATAGTATACGTGTGTGTCTGTGTGTGAGTGTGTGTGTGCGCACTCAATGCATTTATTCAGGCACAAGTGCTATACGGCACACAAAGCATATCTCTCTTCCATGTCTTTCCATTTGGAGCCTTGCTGGCATTGTGTCAAGGCCTTGTCAAATAAGTAGAATTTTAGTCAAAGGCTACTCAGTGGCAGAAAGGTACATTAAGGGACAACAGGATGAAACACAGAAGGTAAGGTTGAATGATGAGGAGAAACCACCCCTCAGATAATTTTATTAAGAGAAGATGGATCAGGACAGGGATAGTGTAGTCACTCAGTCTCGTCCGACTCTTTGTGACCCCATGGACTGTAGCCTACTACATTCCTCCACCCACGCGATTTTCCAGGCAAGCGTACTGGAGTGGGTTTCCATTTCCTTCTCCCAGGGCAGAGAAGGTAGATGCAAATGATAACACATTACAGATCCAAGGACAGCTCTGGACTCTGGTCAGCTCTAGTGAAGTCAGGGTCATAGAAATACAAGACATTCAGGATAACTGAGGTGAAAATAATCTCAGCAGAAGCTCCATACCAACAAAAGCCAGACAAGATATACCTTTAGTCACTGATAGCCTGGCTGAAAGAAGCATAGCAACAGGGATCCCAGTGGTTTTGTTCTCTTGCACGAGATGAGGAGCTATCCTCAGTATTCATTCATTCCACATCTAGTATGGTTGGGCCATGATCTCACCTGCACCCTTCATTCAATGCTGTTCTCAATTTAATATATAAAACTGTTTCATAGTAACATTGTTATGAAGTTTTTTTTTTTTATTTAGCAATGGGCTTCCCTGGTGGCTCCGATGGAAAAAATCTTCTTGTAATGCAGGAGACGCAAGCTCAATCCCTGGGTTGGTAAGATTCCCCTGGAGAAGGGAATGGCTACTCACTCCAGTATTCTTATATGGAGAATTCCATGGACAGAGGAGCCTGGTGGCTACAGTCCATTGGGTCGCAAAGAGTCAGACATGACTGAGTAACTAACACAGCAAAAAAAGAGAAAGCCTAAACATCTTGTTTGTGGGAAAAGTTTCATTTCCAAACACACAGAAAACCAGCCTAAATGTAAATGTCAAATGTCTTTTTAGGAATCTACTTCTCTCAGCTGTGCACTAATAATAGTGAAATGGAATGGGATTTTCAGAAAAAAAGAAAGATGGTTTTTAAAGGGAGAAAAAGAAAGTTCTACTCTTTAAACCTGTAGTAGCCTGTTTTTAGGTTTCAAAGCGACCTTCTTATTCCAAACACCCATCTGGACAGCTGGGGAGAAGAGTACAGTCACAAAGAGAAACAAATAGTATAAACCATAAAGGAAACAGCTGAAATCAGTTTTCTGCGCTACTCTTGATTAGCTATTTTCCAGTTCTAAGAGCCTGAAGCAAAAAGAACTAAAACAGCTATAAACAATGGATGCTTTGAAATAGGTTCTCTTTACATGTCTTGCAAGAGGAGATGAACCACATGTCAGCAGTAAATATCCACTCGGAGGGTCAACTGGAAGCTGACCATCCCTGGGGGAGGGGCCGGAGAGCCAGAAGAGGAAGGGCAGGGGTGCGAGGCTCTGGCTTAGAGGGTCTGATGTATTTCTTTAATGCAGACCCTCCGCCCTCAGGGTGTTTGCTAGTTAAACAACTGAGGTTCTTTGGAGTTAAGCCAAAAGAGGGTTGGAGGAGGAGGGTATGGGGGATGCAGGTTTCCGACCTGAAAAATGAGAGCTCACAGTCAGTACTAAATGAGGAAGACGTGGCCCTTGAGTTAACTTGTAAGGACCGCCATCAGGATTATGTCTGTGGCGGGGAAAAGGAGGTGTTTGAGCTGGTGGCAGCGGAGGGACCCCTGCCAGGATCTGGCTAAGGACCCACAGGATCTGGAAGCAGAAGTGTGGGTCCTAGTCAGCTCATCTGGAGATTGAGTGACCGTGTTAAAACAATGGGACATGTGGCGAATGAAAGTGTGCAAGACAGACACCAGCCATGTCGTTTTCTGGGGCAGCAGAGAAGAAACATCTCTGGGAGAGAGGTTGAAAAGTTCCTCTTTCCTCTTCCCTGCCCCCACCCCTCCCAACCGTTGCCTTGGGGAGAAAGAAGAATAAAACGGAAAGCTTTTGTCAGAGATCAAAAAACACTGACTCCTATTAGATTCACTTTCACTTTGGGGACTGCTCACCAATTAGCAGACCGGGTGTTTGGTGAAAATAGAGGATAACCAGCATAGAGGAGCTGGTTAACTCTTTTTGGTGACTAGGATTCTTTCAGCAAATTATTACAAGGCGTAGGGTTGGGGGTGGGGTGGGGGAGGGCCCTAGTGATCGGAAAGAATCCAGGACCTGGGCTCTAGTAATAATTTACAGACTGTGAAACAAAATGACCAAATAAGAAAGGTCACTTTAAGAAAATGTACTAAAAATAGCTATAATGAATGTAAGAAAAGAGAAAGGAAGGTATTATATGTATACTGTTTGATCAGGTTTACAACTTCACATCTTCCTTAATATTTTATGTAAAAGAATAACTGTAATCTGAAAGGAAAAGTAAGAGACTAGCTAGCAAGCTGAGCTTTCAGCTTGGAAAAGGCATGAAGGAGAAACACAGGAGTGAAAAACTGTATTTTGTGGTGGCCACAAAAGGACTCCTGGGAAAGAAAACAAACAAACATCTGAGATGTTGTTTCTTGGCAAATTCAAAGTTCAATATATAAATAATGTTGGAAGCAAGCAGAAACCTCTCAGGCAGCTAGTTGAAAGGTTGGAAAAGTATATTTGGTTGAATAATTCTGCTGTTTCTATTGTTATTCAAAGGATATTTTTTACAAAATTACACCTTAAGATATAAGTTCTTCTTGCTACTTTCTCTGCTGGCCACTTCACAGTTATCAATTATAACATAACCAAATGGAAAACAGGCCATGTATGTATGTGTGTGTGTGTGTGTGTGTGTGCGTATGCACGTGCACGCACTCCTCACGTAGAAGTATTCTTACAAGATCTTCAGGAACTGGACTATGATGACCAATCAATAATACTTCTACTACTGGAGTAATTTTCATATTGAAATAGAAAATCATTTGGTTTGAAGATGGCCAAAAGAAAGCCAGGGCCTTTTACCTGTATAAGTTTCGAGCCACGTCATCCTCATCTATCGCATATCCATGGACATGGTCAGTAAAACTGAAACCTGTGCCCACCTGAAGATGAAATAAATAAGCAGATATAAACAGAGAGAAATGCACATCTTGCTGAGAGACGCCACACGGGAAGGAAATCAACAGTGTCCCCAAGGTCATGCCTTTGGCCTCAGCTTTTCGGCATCACCCCTGTGCACTCATCCACGCTCACAGAAGGACACTGCATGTCACCATGTCCCCCGTCCCTCTGCTGAGCCCAAATAAACTGGCAGTGCAAAGCTCTTCTCTGATCCTGCAGTGGGGACCCTGCCAGATGACTATTTAAGGATGAGAAACTCCTTTCCCGGCCCCTGCTACAGTATCAAAAGACTCAAAGTCTCTGAAACCTGGAAGGTGCACTGCTCTGTCCTGCTAAGAAGGAACTCTCTATTGGCTGAAGATAAAAGTTAGTTGTGTGTGTGTGCACAGTTTTTTCCCCCATTTCTTTACTTGTTATAAATATGGCCACTAAGCCCTTTCACCTTCAGCAGATAAGGGGTTTTAAAATAAAGATTAGCTTTAAACTAATAGTTCCTTATTCCTGGAAGTTCATAGACAACTGAGTAAATCAACAGAAAAAGCTACTACTTATTTTGGGTCAACAACATGTACAAGGAATGCACCCCCACCATATACATCAGTTGGAAATATTTTTTATTTTTTATTTTTTTCCAAACAGCCAAGGAAACAGGATATTTAATTAGACTTTAATGTAAACATGAAATTATAGACTAGGAAAGAAGATGGTTGACAAAACATGATGGGGGGCAAGAATGTTGGATTTTTTCCTTCCTATTTTTCTGTTTTCTCTTTGAACCATCTGGGAAGTGAAAGAAGTTAGATTAGAGGACAGATACTCCCAATCTGCAGGAGTTGACCCTAAAGTTAACTCTCCTATATTGCAGTTTATTTGATTTGATTTCATAAAAACTTCCCAAGGAGAATTGTACCTTTTGCGCTCCCTGAGATGAGGCATTCAGCTCACTGTGATAAGTGAAAGGGGCTAGTTTTGACTTTTTATATCAGAGCTCTATTTGAAAGATTAGGTGTTCCCATGCTATTAAAAAAAACCCAAGTTATAGAGAGAAACCCATATTATCAGGAGAAAGAAAGTCATCCCTTCCTGGATGGTATAACTCAGTGAAGAGGACATTTCATAAGACCAGAAATGAAGGAAGAAGAGAAAACAGCAAGGAAAACTCCCAAACTTGGATATAATGGTACATATTAGAAAAATTAAATCTCAATTTTTAAAAAATTTTTAATTGGACGGTAATTGCTTTATTGTGTTGGCTTCTGCCATACGACAATATGAATCGGCCATAGGTATACATAAGTCCCCCGCCTTGGGCCTCCCCCTCAGCCTGTATCCCATCCCACCCTCTAGGATGTCACAGGGCACCACTGAGCTCCTTGTGTTACACAGCAGCTTCCCATTATTGAGCTATTTTACATGTGGCAATGTATGTGTTTCAGTGCTGAAGGAAGGGTGGGACAAATCAAATCAAATGTGTTTTTAAAATAGACAATTATAGGGGCTTCCTTGGTGCTCCAAGGGTTAAGACTTAGTGCTCCCAATGCAGGGAAACCAAGTGGGAACCCTGGTCAGGGAATGAGATCCTGCACGCCGCAACTAAGACCCCATTTAGGCCGTAACTAAGACCTGGAGCAGCCCAATAAAATTTTTAAAAATTATTTAAAAAATAAAATAGACAATTATATTTTAAAAAGAAAAAATCTGGAGTTTTTCTACTTAATAAATGTACTTAATGAAAGAGAAAAAGACTAGAGAGGCCAACACTGCCATTTCACAGGACCCCAGGTACTCACGGGATTATCAACGTAGAGCATGGAAAATGTAGTGGTCCAAGGAAAGTCTCTGGCACCCACTAGGAAAGCAGAGAAGAGGCTTGAGACTGAGTCCTTAATAAAACATTCCACCTAACGTCTAGCTCTGGTTTGGAGCCCAACACTCCCACTGTCCCCTCCAGTTTGGGGAACTCTTGGTGTCCCTCTGACCCTGCATCACTCTGACCCTGCATCACAGTCCTGCAGCAGGAACAGACACCAGCTGTTTTTCCTCCTCCCCTCCTCTCCTCTACTTTTCTCGGAACCAGAGAGTGTCTACATCTAAGATGAACGTTGGAAACAAAACCCCATGCAACTGCCCCATGCAGAAACACCCATCACCCCCAGATGCAATAAACCTATCTGCCCAATTGAGTGAATCCTCTTTAACCTCTGATTCTCCAGAATCTTCCCTCCCATCCAACACTGAAGAGACCCACAACTTCAGAATTGCATATATAAGTATACCAAGTCACAAACTGGTTTACCCTCCAAATTCTGACTTGGGGAAAGTAAACAATCTCCTCTCCCCTAAAACTGAGGTGGAGATAAACCTGGGCTAGAGCTGGATGTAGCTCCTTCTCCATTCCTTCCCGTGGCCCTCAGCACCTTGTTTCCAAGATATCTGATCATTTGTGTGGCTGAACTGTACGCCATTCAGGTTATATGAATAATTAGGGATATAATTCCACCCACTTGTCCCATGCAAAAGGTCTCACCCAGACAGTAATAAATGCCAAATGTTTTCATAAGTCTGGATTGCTTGAGTCAGCAGTAGACTAGGAGAACAAAGCGTGGAACCTTTCACCCAAATTTCAAGGCAGAAAGCAGCCCCGTCAGGACACTCACCCTGTTGGCTCCTCCTTCCTTCAGACACTGCCAGAAAATTACGTTTTCATAATCTGAAACTGTAAAGCTATTTCTAGGGGTTCATTGTTCACACTAAGTTATTTCTAAAGCAGATATAAGGTTCAAAGGAAGAACTCTCCATGGGAAACCAGAGTCCAAGCAATACTTACAAGTCATATTTTCTCTGACAATGTAAGGTCCATGTTCCACAAAGAGACCAAACATGGATGAGCCTCCTGGCCCCCCTTGCAGCCAAAGGACGACAGGCGCTTTCTGTGGCTCTATCTAGAAAGGACAAAGAACCCAGTGAATGCACAGAGTGCTAAGGCTGCAGGAAATACCCAAGCAAACCCACCTAAATCCTCTGTCTTTCACAGCCTTGAGCAAGTCTCATCAAACCTTCCCCATGACCGCTCTCTACAGAAGTAAAGCACTGCCATTTCTCGTTTAGAATTAGTATTTATTTCACATGCTGGTATCTATCTTGTGTAGTTAAGTCTTTTCTCGCCAATAGCCAGAATACCCAGGAAAAATAAAAGATTTGCCTTTGTATATCCTCAGGAGCGGTGGCCATGAGGAGCTACCCCATGTCCAAGGGCAGGAGCGGTGGCCATGAGGAGATACCCCATGTCCAAGGTAAGGAGCAGCAGCTGCGCTTTGCTGGAGCAGCTGTGAAGAGATACCCCATTTCCAAGGTAAGAGAAACCCAAGTAAGAGGGTAGACGCTGAAAGAGGGCATCAGAGGGCAGACAGACTGAAACCACAATCACAGACAACTAGCCAATCTGATCACAGGACCACAGCCTTGTCTAACTCAATGAAACTAAGCCTTGCCATGTGGGACCACCCAAGACAGACAGGTCATGGTGGAGAGGTCTGACAGAATGTGGTCCACTGGATAAGGGAATGGCAAACCACTTCAGTATTCTTGCCTTGAGAACCCCATGAACAGTATGAAAAGGGAAAAAGATAGGATACTGAAAGATGAACTCCCCAGGTTGGTAGGTGCCCAATATGCTACTGGAAATCAGTGGAGAAATAACTCCAGAAAGAATGAAGAGATGGAGCCAAAGTAAAAACAACACCCAGTTGTGGATGTGACTAGTGATAGAAGCAAGGTCCAATGCTGTAAACAGCAATATCACATAGGAACCTGGAATGTTAGGTCCATGAATCAAGGCAAATTGGAAGTGGTCAAACAGGAGATGGCAAGAGTGAACATCGACTGTTACTCTTTTAGAAATCAGCAAACTAAAATGAACTGGAATGGGTGAATTTAACTCATATGACCATTATATCTACTACTGTGGGCAGGAATCCCTTAGAAGAAATGGAGTAGTCATCATAGTCAACACAACAGTCAGAAATGCAGTACTTGGATGCAATCTCAAAAACAATAGAATGATCTCTGTTCGTTTCCAAGGCAAACCATTCAATATCACGGTAATCCAAGTCTATGCCGCGACCAGTAACGCTGAAGAAACTGAAGTTGAATGGTTCTATGAAGACCTACAAGACCTTTTAGAACTAATACCCCAAAAAAGATGTCCCTTTCATTATAGGGGACTGGAATGCAAAAGTAGGAAGTCAAGAAACACCTGGAGTAACAGGCAAATCTGGCCTTGGAGTACAGAATGAAGCAGTGCAAAGGCTAATAGAGTTTTGCCAAGAGAACACACTGGTCATAGCAAACACTCTCTTCCAACAACACAAGAGAAGACTCTACACATGGACATCACTAGATGGTCAACACCGAAATCAGACTGATTATATTCTTTGCAGCCAAAGATAAAGAAGCTCTATACAGTCAGCAAAAACAAGACTGGGAGCTGACTGTGGCTCAGACCATGAACTCCTTACTGCCAAATTCAGACTTAAATTGAAGAAAGTGGGGAAAACCACTAACCCATTCAGGTATGACCTAAATCAAATCCCTTATGATTATACAGTGGAAGTGACAAATAGATTTAAGGGACTAGATTTGACAGACTGCCTGATGAACTCTAGACAGAGGTTCATGACATTGTACAGGAGACAGGGATCAAGACCATCCCCAAGAAAAAGAAATGCAAAAAAGCAAAATGACTGTCTGAGGAGGCCTTACAAATAACTTTGAAAAGAAGGGAAGTGCAAAGCAAAGGAGAAAAGAAAAGATATACTCATTTGAATGCAGAGTTCCACAGAATATCAAGGAGAGATAAGAAAGTCTTCCTCAGCAATCAATGCAAAGAAATAGAGGATAACAATAGAATGGGAAAGACTAGAGATCTTTTCAAGAAAATTAGAGATACCAAGGGAACATTCCATGCAAAGTTGGGCTCAATAAAGAATATAAATGGTATGGACCTAACAGAAGCAGAAGATATTAAGAAGAGGTTGCAAGAATATACAGAACTGTACAAAAAAGATCTTCACAACCCCAGATAATCACGATAGTGTGATTACTCATCTAGAACCAGACATCCTGGAATGTGAAGTCAAGTGGGCCTTAGGAAACATCACTATGAACAAAGCTAGTGGAGGTGATGGAATTCCAGTTGAGCTATTTCAAATCCTAAAAGATGATGCTGTGAAAGTGCTGCACTCAATATGTCAGCAAATTTGGAAAACTCAGTAGTGGCCACAGGACTGGAAAAGGTCAACTTTCATTCCAATCTCCCAAACAGGAAATATGAAAGAATGCTCAAACTACTGCACAATTGCACTCATCTTACATGCTAGTAAAGTAATGCTCAAAATCCTCCAAGCCAGGCTTCAGCAATATGTGAATCGTGAACTTCCAGATGTACAAGCTGGTTTTAGAAAAGGCAGAGGAACCAGAGATAAAATTGCCAAATCCGCTGGATCATAGAAAAAGCAAGAGACTTCCAGAAAAACATCTATTTCTGCTTTATTGACTATGCCAAAGTCTTTGACTGTGTGGATCACAATAAACTATGGAAAACTCTGAAACAGATGGGAATACCAGACCACCTGACTTGCTTTTTGAGAAACCTGTATGCAGGTCAGGAAGCAACAGTTAGAACTGGACATGGAACAACAGACTGGTTCCAAATAGGAAAAGGAGTGTGTCAAGGCTGTATATTGTCACCCTGCTTATTTAACTTATATGCAGAGTACATCATGAGAAACACTGGGCTGGATGAAGCACAAGCTGGAATCAAGATTGGCAGGAGAAATATCAATAACCTCAGATATGCCATAAGATGACACCACCCTTATGGCAGAAAGTGAAGAAAAACTAAAGCGGCCTCTTGATTAAAGTGAAAGAGGAGAGTGAAAAAGTTGGCTTAAAGCTCAACATTCAGAAAACTAAGATCATGGCATCCAGTCCCATCACTTCATGGCAATTAGATGGGGAAACAAACAGTGGAAACAGTGGCTGAATTTATTTTTGAGGGCTCCAAAATCACTGCAGATGGTGATTGCAGCCAAGAAATTAAAAGATGCTTACTCCTTGGAAGGAAAGTTATGACCAATCTAGACAGCATATGAAAAAACAAAGACATTACTTTGTCAACAAAGGTCCATCTAGTCAAGACTATGGTTTTTCCAGTAGTCATGCATGGATGTGAGAGTTGGACGACAAAGAAGGCTGAGCGCCAAAGAATTGTTGCTTTTGAACTGTGGTGTTGGAGAAGACTCTTGAGAGTCCCTTGCACTGCAAGGAGATCCAACCAGTCCATACTAAAGGAGATTAGTCCTGGGTGTTCATTGGAAGGACTGATGTTGAAGCTGAAACTCCAATACTTTGGCCACCTGATGTGAAGGGCTGACTCATTTGAAAAGACCCTGATGCTGGGAAAGATTGAGGGCAGGAGGAGAAGGGGATGACAGAGGATGAGATGGTTGGATAGCATCACTGACTCAATGGACAAGAGTTTGGGTGGACTCTGGGAGTTGGTGATGGACAGGGAGGCCTGGCGTACTGCAGTCCATGGGGTTGCAAAGAGTCAGACATGACCGAGTGACTAAACTGAACTGAACTGAACTGATTCCCAGCATACTGCCTAGGGTGCTGGTGGTGGTGGTTTAGTCACTAAGTCATGTCTAACTCTTTCTGACCCTATGGACTGTAGGCTGCCATGTTCCTCTGTCAAGGGGGATTCTCCAGCCAAGAATAATGTAGTGGGTTGCCATTTCCTTCTCCAGGGAATCTCCCCGACCCAGGCATCAAATCTGCATCTCTTGCCTTTCCTGGCTTGGCAGGCAGATTCTTTACCACTGAGCCACCTGACTCAGTTTTATATATATATTTAGGGCTTCCCTCATGGCTCAGATAGTAAAGAGTCTGCCTGCAATGCGGGAGACCTGGGTTGGGAAGATCTCCTGGAAGAGGAAATGGCAACCTACTCCAGTATTCTTCTCTAGAGAATCCCCATGGACAGAGGAGCCTGGCAAACTATAGTCTATAGGGTCACAAAGAGTCAACATAGCACAGCACAGTAGACATATATTTAAGCTCTTTAAGCCTTCCGGGCACTCTTCCAGTCGACCAACATATTCCCAAAGAGACATAACAAGGAATCCACCCTCCTCAGTGACAATCTGCTCCCTTCACCGAGAGTCCAAACTGACTTTCTAATTTTATTTACAGAGATGGTGTTCACTAATTTCATTCAACTCAATGAATTGAGAAGCAGCAGGCAGGACCTGAGTCATATAGTCCATGCAAATGATAGCAACAAAACCCCGGAGAAGGTGCAGATTTATTTAAGAGATATGGCCAATGTAAATAAGGAAAGGCCACTGGCAGGGTGGGATGCTGGAAATGAGTTACAACACCACCACCCTCAGTGACAGAGGTGTCTTTACTTCTTTCACTCAGCACGTCGTAGGGGTCGGCACCATGCTACGAGAAGATCCTGGCAGAGCAGTGAGTGAAAAAGACAACTCCTTGCCCTCCTCAAGCTTACATTTCATGAAAAATACAGACAGTAAGTAAATGAATAAACACGATGATTAGAGTGTGGAGATGAAATAGTGTTAGGATTAGCCACTCGGTTGTGTCTCACTCTTTGTGACTGCATGGATTATAGCCTCCCAGGCTCCTCTGTTCATGGAATTCTCCAAACGAGAATACTGGAGGAGGTTGCCATTCCCTTCTCCAGGGGATCTTCCTGACCCATGGATCGAAACCGGTTCTCCTGCATTGCAGGTAGATTCTTTACTATCTAAATCATTAAGGAGAGGAAATAAGGGTGATATCAAGAGAGAGAGTGAGGGCTGACAAAGAGGTACTTCTTTTGAACACACAATCTGGGAAGTTCTCAGTGAGATCCTGAGAGTACAGCTGAGACTTGGAAGCCAGGAAGGATTCAGCCACAAGGAGAGCCAGAAAATGGTGCTGTAGATGGAAGAAAATGATAGAGAAGTCCTCAAGCCAAACAAGAACTGAGTGTGAAAGCAGCAAGTATAGGTGGCTTGGCCCTACGTGAATCCTTGGGAGCAGTCTGAAAGAAGGCCCACTTGGTCTCCACAAGGCCAAGGCAGGATGTGACTGTGAGCCCTCACATGATGTCATGGCTCATTTGATGTGTAATCAGTCATGTTTGACCAGAAAGGATCCTACTGCTTTGGCCCAGAATGAAATCCTGCAGCCCCTCCCTTAGCCGAGTCACATGGAGACACGTCACTTCTGCATTAGAAAGGTGGAGCGGACCGGCACATCCACCTGGATGATGTGAGAAGGTGGTGGGCAGAAGGCAAGAGAAATGCAAGGGGAGGGGGATCTGTGACCTGTAGCTAAGAACCTGAAAGAAGAGCTGAGCTTGTAGGGTTCTAACCATGAGGAGAACGGGGACAAAGAAATTTCAAAATCTACAGGGTCTTTGGCAGCTTTGGGAAGAGGCCAAGGGAGCGTGCCAAGAGAGCAGGGATGGTCAGAACAACCACGGGCTGGAGAGGAGCCTCCCTCGGAGAGGCTACCCGGGACCCAGTCTCCAGTGTTAAGGAATTAAATGAGATAATATTTACCAAGCCCTTGCAGCAAAACCTAACGCATGATAAAAGGACATTAAGCACAAATGATTAGTAAGGAAACAGGTAGAAAAGGTAGGAGCCCAGAGGCAAACTGGGAACTCAGGTCAGCAGGGCTGTAGTTCTAAGAGTGAGCAGAGCATAACAGATAAAGTCTGTGAGCTCTTGTCTCAAACTGGATTCCAATCTGAGCGTTACTATCCACTAGCTGGGTGATGTTAGGTAAGCTGGCTAAGCTCTTTGGACCTCAGTTTCCCCATCTGTAAAACGGGATCAATCATAGTACCTATGCCACGTAGTGGTTGGGAGGACTAAATATATTAATTTTCATAACGCCTAGTAAGTGGCATATAGTGCATGTTCTTAAATGCTAACTATTGCTGTAAGAAAGAAATACCAGGAATTTATATGACAGTTTTCATGTAAACCATTTATTAGTGGGAGAATAAGAAAAGTGGATTGTTTGCTGTTCTTTGCTCCTTTGGCCATCTTACCTGGTCAGTTTTTCACTAGTTAGTTCTCTTGACTAAAGTGTTGAAAATGTTCATAGAGAATTCAAGACAAGCAGGAACTTATAAGCTGAAGCAAAAACAAATTAAAATCAAAGCCAGCCTTGTAAAACCATGTGGGAGAGCTGTGTGGCCCAGGAACGGGCTGGTTCTACCTGGCCACGTAATAGCTGTGTGATCCTGCCCTCAGATTCCTCCAGCCCTCTGCTTCCTCATCCATCAGAAGGCGATAACGCCCACCTCACAGGCTTGCCTGAGGACCCTGATGAGAAGATGTATCACGAAATGATATTGTCAACTATGCTGAATAAATGTAACTAGCTCCGCCCTAGCCTGCCTGGCCCCAACTATGTGTGTTTTGTTAGAATAAGTGATTTTTTTTTTTTAATCTCCCTTCCAGTCCTCTCCATAGAGGAGAGGCTAGTGGCTCAGATGGTAAAGAATCTGCCTGCAGTGCAGGAGGCCCTGGCTCCATCCCTGGGTCAGGAAGATCCCCTGGAGAAGGGAATGGCAACCCACTCCAGTATTCTTACCTGGAGAATACCATGGACAGAGGAGCCTGGTGGGCTACAGTCCATGGGGGTCACAAAACACGACTTCTGATCCTCTAACTTGCTACTCAATACTACTCCCCAGGACCATCTTCAGCTTGTATTGATTCAGCAGCAGGAGAGTATAAGAGTGGAGAGAGGATGGAATCTACATGAAAGTGGTTCCAGCCTCCAGTGTGTAAAATACTATGAGTTCACCCATTCTCATGGGCCTCCAGTCCCCCACTTCCTTCCTAATATGCATGCGTTTCCAGAAGCCCTGAAGAGCTACATGCGAGCCAGTGGTTCTCAATCTTGACCACTCATTAAAAAAAAAAGAAACAACATGGAAAGGTGTTTTTTTTTTAAAAAAACTACTGCTTAGGCTCAATACCTAAAGATTCCAATTCAACTGGTCTGGAGTGAGACCAGCATATGTCTGTTTTAAAAGCTCCCAGGTAGCTAAATGTGCAGGCAGGGCTGAGAAGCTGTGAGGGTGATAGAGAGTTTTGCCCTCTCGGATGCCCTGGGCCCTCTGCTCTCCACTCCATCCTCCCCCGCTTTTCATGTCTCTTCCTGTGACCTGGCACAATAATGGGACCTCCAGGCTCTCAGAAAAATAGTCTGACCCTGAGAGGCCACACTACAAAGTCAAGTCTAGTACCTCGGTGCCAAACATCTTTATTATGTAACTCTGAAGCACAGGACACTGCATTCTTGGAATGCTTAAATAATAAGAGATCTGCATACACACCTCCAACCTCAGCTGACCCTGCTCCTCAAATTTACTTTCCTGAAGGAGGTGAATGACCTCAACAATCTTTGAAGAAATTCATAAAGAAAATTCCACGCAAACATCGTCTTACTCTGATGCGCCAACCAAACTGTGAAGTAAATACTGCCAACCAAACTGTGAAGTAAATATTGCCCTTATCTGGAATGAAATGCAAAAATCAGATGCCAGAAAAGAAAGGTTCATGTGTTCAATGCAAAAAGTCCAAGAGTCAGTTATCCCACAGCTTTCAGACTTTTTTAATATGATATGACATCACAAGGCTTCCCAGGTGGCTCAGTGGTAAAAAAAAAATCCACCTGCAATGCAGGAGATGCCAGAGATCTGGGTTCAATCCCTGGGTCAGGAAGATCCCTTGGAGGAGGGCATGGCAACTCACTCCAGTATTCTTGCCTGGAGAATCCTATGGACAGAGGAGCCTGGTGGGCTACAGTCCATGTGGTTGCAAAGAGTCAGATACGACTGAAGTGACTGAACATGCACACACACATGCATGACATCAAAATGTCATGACAAACACAGTAATTATGCCAATAATAATAGCATAAAGCTATGCCATAGACATTATTATTATTCTTATGTTCAAGCAGAAAGAGTGAGACACAGAGAAGTTAAGTAACTTGCCCAAGGTCACACAGCTATAAAATAGCATAATTAGAATTCAGACCCTGGCAGTCTAACTCCTTGGGTGATATATTTAGCTCTCAGTTGTCGGAATGAAGCCCTTCTCCCACCCCCTACCCCCATTTAGGAAAGAATAAAAGTAAATGAAGCCACCCTGAACAAAACTGCAAAACTCAGACTCAAATAAAGTAAGAAGCAACTGTTTTACTTCATTTATAGATTTAGGAAATGAAGGACTTTTAAAGTACTTATTATTCTGAAACTATAATTCAAGAATGTATGAAATAAGAGTGTGTTTATTTTTGTCAAAAATTCAAAATTTTTACTTAAAGTTTTTCATATCATAAAGAAAATACTTATTCTTACTTTTTTTCAAAGAGAGGGTATAAAAAATCCCCCTTGCCCCACCAATCCTATTCCCTGAAGATGATCATTGGAGTATTTAGTCTTTCAGATTTTTTTCTATACCCTACCCCACCTCCTCACATGTACATATACACATATCTCATAGATGTTACATGTTATGTACATAAATACCTTTTTTTCCCCCAAACTAGTCTTACATGACTTAGCAACTGAACAAAAACAACAATATATAATATTCTATATTTTCTGCATTCACTTAACAACATGTTGTGGAAATCTCTTCATATATCAGTACATATCATCATCTGGCTGAAGAGTCTGACACTCTGAATCTACCATGAAGGATTAATTCATTTAACATAGAACATCAACAGGCATTATTCTAGGGCTGGGGATGCAGGCCAGCTCCCACTCATGGACAGAAAGGATAGATAATGAAGAAGAACATGGACCGTGGCACCAGACTGCCAGGGTCTAAATTCTAATTATGCTATTTCATAGCTGTGTGACCTTGGGCAAGTTACTTAACTTCTCTGTGTCTCAGGGTCTTCTGCTTGAACATAAGAATAATAATAATGTCTATTGTACAGGACTGTTATGCAGATTCAGAGTTAATACATGCCCAGCACTTGAATAGTGCCTAGAGTATCTACTTAAGTGTTAGCTCTGGCTACTTTTCAGGTAAACTGGTAAGACAGGTAATAAATAAGTGATTAAAGAAATGGGTAATATAAAAGAACAATGGGAAGATGTTAGACTGAATACTTAAAGGCAGCCTCCGGTGATGGGCTAACATTTGAAATGTGAATAATTCCTTACAAATAAGCATTTATATATTTAATTAAAAAGAAAAATATCTACCAATGACATATAGGTCAGAGTAGTGTAGCAAGAACTGACGATCAAAAATAAGGGACAAGGAAATTTTAAATATAAAAGAAGGGACAAAGAATCCTAAATATTTAAGTGAGAAGTCTCTAACAACAGAATCACAAATCGCCCTCTTCCCCGTGAACTATGGCTTTGCCTCAGAAGTCCTTTCAGTTCTTCTGGTGACCCCTGGTGGACAGTTCATGAACTTGGACACTCCTTCCTCAGGGTTTGTTGCTAAAGGAAGGGCCCAGAAGGAGGTAGTTTATCAATTAATTTTTAGATCTCTACTGAAGAAAATTTCACAGTCTCTCACATTAACGCATTCCATTATTCATTCTCTGTGATGGTGAAAAAATACCCTAGGTCTTAACAGACTGTCATTTGAAGTATTAAAATCCATTTATTTGGTTTAACATTCTGTACATAAAGAGATTCTTCAAAAACGCCCAGCTTCTTCCTCCTTGCTTCCAAGGGAGCATAGAGGACTCTATATGAAAACACTAATGAAATGAAACCCTCCTGCCCTACTGCTTCCCACATGAGTAGCATCCTCTTATACTTTGAGTCTTCCTTTTCACCCTGTTCCCCATCAAACCATACCCATCTTTCACTCCATCCTCCCAGGCCCTCCTCTACATCACGCAGTAGAGATAACCTTCTAACTTTACATAATCATTGAAGCAGTACGTTCCTACACTGGGGCCAGGGATGCAGTAAACACTTAGAGATTTCAGTACTCTTAGGTAATAAGACTACAGTGTAGACAGAGGACTTATTGGAGTAACCCTAAGGAATCTTAGATACCCAGTAAGTATTGGAGCAATATTTTCTGCCAATGCCTAGGCCTGGGGACATACTCTAGGCACTCCCTTTCTCCAGCCCCACAAAGGAACACCACACTCTGTAAGAGAAAACAGCAACCTAACCACTATAGACCCAAACCAATGGTACCGCTTAAAATAAGCAGTGCAATTAGTAAATTAATTAAGGCTCCCTTCACACTTCTATATGCAGAGGCTGATCATTTGCTTGGTTTAAGTTAAGTAATATGTTCTGTTGTAATTGAAGTCATTAGTACCCCATGAAACTGTCTTGAAAATTCCAAGTATGTTTGAATGGACTCCCATTTTGCCACACAGGTCCCAGTTCAGCTGATATTTCAGCTGCAATACTAATGATACTAATGAAGGCAGAGGATTTTTATTTAAAGCAATTGGTTTTGTGACTATAACTGTTAACTAGATACTTAATAACATTTTAATTATACACACATATTCCCAACACATAAAAACAACTTACTTAAGACATTCAGTGCTTTTCAGGGGAATTTTACTCATAGTGGTTCATTTCAAACACTTTCTAAAAACTTCCTATACTATGATAGTTGCCACTGTACCATCATATGGACAATTAACTTTTAAAAACTTTTTTTCTGTTCTGAAGCCTCCTCATATCACTTCCAAGTTCCCACTGACTCTCATCAAGCTTTGAATTGTCTCATTCATTTGAGCCAACTCACACCCCACTAGAATCTTCTTTACTTTTCTCCTTCCTAACCTTTCTATCTGGCTGTTATTTCTTCATGAGGAAGTTCTGGCTTCTCTGTTCATGCCTTCTTCCAAAACGCTGGACATTAGAAGAATGGGGGAAGGGTGCTGGAGAAAAGGACTGACTTTCCTTTCTTGATGCACAGAAAGAAATGGCTGAAAATGTTTACTTGTTTATCCTTATTAAAATTTCATTTCTCAAAGGCAATGAGGCATATCAAGGTTTCTGCAGAGTCTGAGCATACTTATGGATGGGATGATCCATAATTTATCATTTTTAGCTACTTTTTTTAAAATTTGTCTCACTCCTCTACCTTCTATTTTCCCAAATCCCTGATGTTATCAGTACACAGTCAAGAGAAGATAAACAGTGAATGTTTAAAGAAGACAAATGTCTGTGACCTCCACATCTTTACTGTATTATTGGTGAATTTGTAGCCATCAGTGGTAGACATATTTTAAGAGATTTGTCCGAATCACATCCCCTTCTCTAAGTCCATGCACCAATGGAAAGAGCCCATTAGCCATGTTAATTACCACATGACCCAGCACCCTCAGTCTTAGCTCATAGGACCAAGAAAGAACACCTGATCCAAACTGGGCCAATCACACTCTGCCCCCAGGAGAAGTGCTAGTTAATCTCTGTTTACTGCATGGTCCACGGACAGATAAGCTAGGAAACTGTAGGGTAGCCATCTTCTCTTAAATGTCTGTAGAAGCAAAGCAAGTTGATCTGCAATGAAGCACAAATGAGTAATTCACTGGTCTTAGCAGAATAAGATTGAGACAGAAAAACCAGCTGCCGTGGATCCTGAAAATTTCCCCATAACCACACAGTAAATTTTAACTCTTAAATTTTTCTGTTTTTCAAATTTTTTTTTAACTTGAAAACACTGATCTTCAATACCGTTATAAGTCCTAGTGTTTGCTCTGGTCTCCATAAGCCATGTTCATCCAGCCCAGGACAAGAGAGGGGATGGAATACCAGAGATCGTCTTCCTCACTGAGCCACTTCCTTGGTGTTGGCCAAATGCCAGCATGCTGGGTAGGCTTCCTGTGTCCATATTTTAATGTAAATGATATTCATTATAATGGAAGGATAACCATAAATATGTAAAGAGAACTCTAAAGGGTATCTGGGCTGAGGGAGAATGTCCAGGGATGAACGAACTCATAAGGTGGGGTGTGGCCCTTGCCAAGGCCTCGGTCCGGATCTCGTTGGAGAAGCTATGGTTCCAGCCCATTGAGGGGCTGAGAAATTCATTGAGGTGCCCAGGCAAAGTGGGCCAAAAACCCCTGGGCAAATAGGAAAGGCGTGCATGACAGCAGGCTGTGGCTGGCAGGGGCCAGGAATGCAGAGGAAGTCAGGATGTTGGGAGCCTGCTTGCCTGAAGAGCACAGTCAACGAGAAGTCCAAGGTGTCCATGCCAGGAAGGCTGCTGGAAGTGACCCCCTGGGAGGCAGGTGGTCCAGGCTGATGAGAGCGTGCCAGAGAAAGTAGGAAGCCTAGGCTGTAGGAAGCCTGCTCACTGGTGAGACCTGTCTGTGAAGGCCACAGACAGGTGGGCACTGGGATGGAGTCCAGTCTATAAACTTGCTGAAGGTCTTTGTGGCCTGGGTGCCCAGCAAAAGCAGAGCATCACTGACTGTCCCTCCACACACACTGCTGATGGACTGGGCAGCAGGGCCAAGAGAAAGCAAAACGCCGAACAAGGGACCAAGAAGAGAAGTCAACTTCCTCCTGCAATGTCCCTCCAGCACCCTCTACTGACAAAGCTAAATATCATGTTCGCTGAAAATTCAAAACTTGTTAAGTTGGTCAGATATCATTTGAACACAGGGAGTATGAGAAAATATGTCTGGAGATTACACTAGAGAAAGTACCCTGACCTTTAGTTCTCTCTTTTCAAAATCAAGTGAACTGACTAGCTGCACTGGAATCACTGCGGAACTTTATAGAAACACTGATCCCTGGGCCCCCTCCAGACCAAACAAATCAGATCTTTGCTGGGAGGCGTCGCATACTGACCTCAGAATCTGTCTTATTTGTAAAGCTCCCAAGTTGTGTCTGACAAGCAGTCACAAGTTTGGCAGCTGCTGTTCTGTGCCACTTTGTTACTGAAGCAGTCTAAACATCCAGAGGAGGAAGTGAACTGAGGGTGTGCGAAGGCCCTGTGTCTGCACTCCCCGAGTCGGCTGTCTGCTGGCTTCCAGGGACCCTTGGGGACCTGCTCTCCTGCTCTCAGAGAGAATGCCTTTTGCTTTGGCCACAAGCATCAGAGTGGCTCATTGCCTCTGCACTGCACTGTGGATGCGTGGCCCGTGTTCACCTAATCCCCTGCACTCGTGCTTTTCCTGGCATCTGGCTAGGCAGGGTGAGCACCTGCAGGACCCTGAGAGGGAGGGAGCCTCTCAAATGTTGCCTCCAGTCAGGATGGCTGCTATCCAAAAGTCCACAAGCAATAAATGCTGGAGAGGGTGTGGAGAAAAGGGAACCCTCTTACACTGTTGGTGGGAATGCAAACTAGTACAGCCACTATGGAAAACAGTGTGGAGATTTCTTAAAAAACTGGAAATAGAACTGCCATATGACCCAGCAATCCCACTTCTGGGCATACACACTGAGGAAACCAGATCTGAAAGAGGCACGTGCACCCCAATGTTCATCGCAGCACTGTTTATAATAGCCAGGACATGGAAGCAACCTAGATGCCCATCAGCAGACGAATGGATAAGGAAGCTGTGGTACATATACACCATGGAATATTACTCAGCCATTAAAAAGAATTCATTTGAATCAGTTCTAATGAAATGGATGAAACTGCAGCCCATTATACAGAATGAAGTGAGCCAGAAAGATAAAGACCAATACAGTATACTAACGCATATATATGGAATTTAGAAAGATGGTAATGATAATCCTATATGCAAAACAGAAAAAGAGACACAGATGTACAGAACAGACTTTTAGACTCTGTGGGAGAAGGCGAGGGTGGGATGTTTCAAGAGAACAGCATCGAAACATGTATATTATCTAGGGTGAAACAGATCACCAGCCCAGGTTGGATGTATGAGATAAGTGCTCGGGCCTGGTGCACTGGGAAGACCCAGAGGAATCGGGTGGAGAGGGAGGTGGGAGGGGGGATCGGGATGGGGAATACATGTAAATCCATGGCTGATTCATGTCAATGTATGACAAAAACCATTACAATATTGTAAAGTAATTAGCCTCCAACTAATAAAAATAAATGAAAAAAAAAGTAAGACTGGCAAAAAGAAAAAAACAATGTTGCCTCCAGGCACCTACCATGCCTCACCCTATCCCAGCCTTGCTGACTCAATACAATACTGACCTTTCTCCATCACCAGATCGTCAGATTCCAGGAACCCCAGTTATTCTTCTTGGCCTGAGGAATGAGGTAGGGAACTGAGTAAAGGGTGCTTAGCGTGTATGTGTGCTCAGTCACTAATTCATGTCTGACTCTGCAACCCCATGGACTACAGGCCTCTGTCCATGGGATTCTCTAGGCAAGAATACTAGAGTAGGTTTCCATTTCCTACTCCAGGGGATCTTCCCAACCCAAGGATTGAACCCGTGTCCTACCTTTCCTGCAATGCAAGTGGATTCTTCACTGCTGAGCCACTGGGGCAGTCCAAAAGGGGCTTAGACCCAACTCTAGACATCTCAGATTTTGACTCTATGGCAGTTGAATAATCTACAGGTTTTAGATAAATGCATCCAACAAATTGCTCCTATATCTATAAGAAAAACTTAAATGTTGGATACTTTTTCTAATGAAAAGGATGCTAATTTCAAAAAAATAATATATGATTTTTTACCTTCTTAAACATGAAAAATCCCAACTTTACTTTGTAATTTCCTTTCCCAGTAACAATTAATCCACATTCTTGGCTGGCATCCAACTCCTTCCAATTTGGAATTGCTCCTTATCTCCTGCCTTCTTTAACCTCCCAAATTATGTCTGGTTTTGTTCTGTAAAGTATTTGTGTTAACAGTAGGAAAACTAGTAATGACAGATGATACTGATAATGAAATAATAATAGCATCTCTACTTATTAGATATCAAACACCATTCTGAGACTTTATCATATTATCTCATTTTCTCAAAACCACTGTTCAGTAGGTATTTTGAGCCTCATTTTAAAATAAGGAAACCAATGTTCAGAGAAGTTAAGAATGTGCCCAAGGTCACATTTGGCATAAGGAGTGGAGCCAAGGTTTTATCCAAGCCTGACTCAAGAGCCATATTTTTAACAATTGTAATTTATTGCCTTCCATAATTTGTTTTCTCACAATCAACCTGGGATGATCAAGAGCAAATATTTCTCCAACAGAGATTTTGTTTTAAAGTCTAATTCTGCCCAATTCTAGTTGGGAAACTTGGAGCTAATTATCTAATCTCTGCAATTCTCTTCCAACTGTAAAATGAAGATAGTAATTCCTTCCTCATGTGGTTTTCGTAAGGATTAAAGAAAAATGCACAGTACTTATTAGCACATAGTCAACGCTCAATTAAGAGCAGCTATTATAATTGTTACATTTTTATTGGTTTCATTGTACTTTTTATTCTATGAAAAATGACTATTCATTTCTCATGTTGATTGTGTCCCCCAGCTGCACACCAATTTCAAGTTCTGGAACCCATTATTCACTGATTTGTATATAATAAGAGGGGAGCCTCACAGAAATAACAGGAAACACAATTAATTTGAGAAAGAGCAGTCCAAAAAATTACCCAGGGGCTATTAGAAGTGTGGCATCCTTCCTGGGTCTCTTATTTTCTCTACCTTCAATTTTTGTAAGGGGTCATTTCTCTCCTGATGATCGTATCAGCTGTTCCCCTGTGACAGGCAACAAACTATTATTTCTGCCAAATGAAAGGAACTCTCTGCCATCTCAGTGACCACTGCTTCTCCTTGTCGCATGCTTTATCTCCTTCACCCAAAATGGCCTGGTCCATAATTTATAGCCTGACTGCCTCGGCAGGAAAGGTTGCTTTGGGGCCTTGAAGACCTGGCTACGTGTGTGGGCTCCCCTGAAGGAGGCCTTGGAACTATCTATCCCAGCTGCCATGTGGTGATAACCTGTCAACAGAACCGTCTTTTCATCCCTCTGGGCCTCTCTCCTGAACCACAGTCTATCACTTTCAATAGAACACTATGTTCTTAAGCATCTTTCATGCCGCAGTGGCCTCAGGTTCAAGTCTTCTGGGATCACCTTAGAATGTGTTTAGGGCTACAATTCTGGGCCCCCAGAGAACATAATCTGGGGGTGCATAGGCAGGTCTTCTTTAACTAAAGGGGGGCCCCAACAATCCAGTTATTTTACTGCAAGGGGTTTCAGTCCAGCAACTAGGAGTGAGTGTAAACTCTCAGCCCTTTTCCCTGACCAGCTTTACAGTCCCAGAGCATCACCAGTCTCCTTGATAAAGCTGTCCACCTGCTTAGAGGCAACCTAAAAAGGAGAAGACTGAGTCTGCGTTTTGCTTTTGTTTGATCACTTCCCTGTTTTCACAAATCTGGATCATTACCAAAAAAAAAAAAAAAACAAAAACATCATGCAGAAATCAATGAGGAGCTCACTGGTATCGTAACCAGCCACCAAAGCAGAAGAGAGAGTAAGGAATCGGGTTTGGCAGGGCTAGGGTGAGGGTGGAGAGGTAGAGTGCATTGGAGTTGGAGACCCAGCAGTGGCAGGATTAGGAGAGCTGACCCCAAAGGCTGCATTCACCTCTTCAGTCCCTCAATCTAGCCTGCATCCTAGGTAAGTGCATGGGATAACACAACCATCTCCATTGGGGTTTGCCTGCTCTGGCTGTTTCTTTCTGGCAAAAGTGTGAGTCACTTTGGGATCAGGAACACTGAATCCAGAATAGTAGCCTGTAGGCTGAAGCGATGATTTCTGAAGCATGGTTCACCTGCTAATACTACAATTTGCTAGCCTCTCCTAGTTTATGAGTCAGAATCTCTGGGGAATTTGAAGATCATTCCTAAGCACAATAAAATAAAACAACATATTGTGAATCACTAATCTGGGTAAATTCAAGTATCCATTTTGCACAGAGTAAAGGCCTTCAAAGATGTACATATCCGAATCCCCAGAACATGTGAATATGTTAATTATTAAGAAGAATAAGATTGTAGATGGAATTAAGGTTGCTATTCAACTGACACTAAAATAGGGAGATTTACCCTGGATTATCCAGGTAGGTCCAAAGTTATCCCAGGGACCTTATATGAAGAGAGAGGCAAAATACAAGAGTAGGGAAGGTGATGAATAAGGAGTTGGCCAAAGTGATGCAATGTGCAAAGTATTCAGCTCACTGATATGGGCTGTGAAGACAGGAAAGGGAGCCATTGAGCCAACGTGTGCCAACAGCTCTAGAAACTGCAAAAGACAAGGATACCGATTCTCCCCAGAAGCCTTCAGGACCACAGCCCTGCCAGCAACTTGACTTTAGGCCAGTGAGCCCTGTATTGGACTTCTGATCTCTAGAACTGTGAAATAATAAATCTGTGTTGTTTAAGTGACTAAATTTGTACAATGGCAATTGAAAACTCATACAACTGCAATTCATGATAAATGCCTGCATTTGCATATTATATAGATAGATGTGATACCACAAACCATACAGTACGGTTTCTGAAAGGCATAAAGTTTAAGAGACTTCTAAGAACACAAGGAAATTTCCCACCTATCAAAAATAGGTCATCTTTCTAGGCTTAATTTATACCAACTGTCCTCAACATCGTTGTGCTGGATATTCGGATATTTTCTTGACCGCTTCTGAAAATCCAGTCTCCACTTGGCTTTGTGCCCTGGTAGGCAGACCTCAATGGACCAGACTCCCTTGCCCTCTAGTTTCTAGTTGGGTTCCCCCAAGAGGGGTTCCAGCAGGAGTCTAGAGGACACTCAGGTGCCAACCTTGCCACTTGTACCCCCATGAGTTCAGTTCAGTTCAGGCTCTCAGGTGTGTCCAACTCTTTGCAACCCCAAGGACTGCAGCATGCCAGTTATCCCTCTCCATCACCAACTCCTGGAGCTTGCTCAAACTTATGTCCATCAAGTCAGTGATGCCATCCAACCATCTCATCCTCTGCCATCCCCTTCTCCTCCTGCCTTCAATCTTTCCCAGCTTCAGGGTCTTTTCCAGTGAGTCAGTTCTTCACATCAGGTGGCCAAAGTATTGGAGCTTCAGCTTCAGCATCAGTCCTTCCAATGAATATTCAGGACTGATTTCCTTTACGATGGACTGGTTTGATCTCCTTGCAGTCCAAGGGACTCTCAAGAGTCTTTTCCAGCACCACAATTCAAAAGCATCAATTCTTAGGTGCTCACCCATGAAAGTGAGTGCTTAAATTTTGTGCTCTAGGAACCTTACTTGCCTCACTCGAGTACAATGAGGAAGAAATAAGGGGTCCCGGAGAGGCCTCCCAGAGTGGTGACAGCCTGAAAACTACTTTGAGCCCCAGCCACTAAGAACCTGGAATCCCTCACCATTTCTTACAGGCCTTCTCCGCTCCCCCACACAACCACCTGATGAACAATCAGAGGCCACGGCTGAGAAAGCAGAAATGAAAAGTCAAGAAAACACAGCCCCACAATACCAAGGGAAGAAACTTCATTTAAGCAATTTATGCAGTCATTACATATACAGTGCTGTTAAATGCAAATTGTATGCAAAAATAAACACTACCCTCCACAGGGATAACTTTTTCTTTGTTTTCTCTGGCTTCTGAAGCAAACTCAATTTGGAAAATAAAAATAGAAAATTACCCAGTGGTGGGATAAGATTTATCTATGCATCTCAGTACCTCTTACAATAACCCCCAATAGTATCCATAAGCCTAGAGGGATCTGTCTGTGCTGAAGCACCGTGTGACCTTGAATTGAGCTAAACACAGCTGGTAAAGTACAAGGATAAATGAACCTATGTCTGTATGGATGTGAGGTGAAGAGACCCCTCCTAGGAAGCCATCCCGGGTCACCAGTCCTTCCCAGCCCTCCCCTAATGGCCCACAGAGTGAGTTCAGTTCTCTTACCTTTTGTGTCCCCACAGAGTTCTACACAGTACGTGGGTATTGGATGCACAAAGGAGTGAGTATAGCAACAATAATTGGTACAGTAAAATCCATAAACAGAGCAGTCCATGCCTGACTAAACGTAGACAGGCTTAGACATGCATGACCTTTGAACTTCAGGGGTCTCCCCTTCCATGTCCTTCCTTGCTCCCCACCACCCATCCCTGCCCCCAGATATTTTTAGAATAAAGCAACAAAAAGATAGGAAGAAGATCATGGCAGGAAGAGGATAACAGCACTAATACTCTGAATAAGGTTGCAAGGAATTTAAAAGTTGGACCTCCCCCTCTAACATTTGTTTCCTGCACATAAACAGGAACACTACATGGAATCACTGGCACTTATTTTTAGAAAAAAAAAAAATCTAAAAGATTAAAAAAAAAAACAAAAAAACACCCTTGGGTTGACTGTAGACTGATGTTTCCACCTGGATCAACACAGTCAGCTCTTGAGCACCAGGGTCCTGTGCGGGCACTGCTGCAGGCCTACCTTTGCAGGAAAGAACCAGAAGAAAATGTTGCTGTTGTAAGTCTTATTCACGGTGATGTAGCCGGAATAGCTTGTCAAATTCCATCCTGGGAAAGGAGGTACCAAACTCAACCGTCTCCCTAGTGGGGGAAAAGATGTATAAGGATTAGACAAAAAATAAATGCAGCACTGGCCATCTCCATCTTAGCCAGACTTCTCCCAGGGGCCAGGTCTGGAATGGAGTGATCAAAAGGCTACAGGGGGATTGCCATAAAGGTGTTTACTGCCCTAGCCAGGTCCACATATTCAGCATTCACCTTTTAGCCAAGAAGAAAATCAGCTATCCTCAACTCCACTCTAAAGTTAAATCAAGGTGTTCACACTGGGCCACCTGGAAGGCCAGGGCAGGATAAAGTCACCTAATTCCAAAAGGTGGGGGTGAGGGGTGCAAGAGAAATAACACAGCGAACAAACTCTCAGCCTAGGGAAGGCCTGTGTTCGTCACATCCTTCTGTTGGTGGGAGCAAAGGGCCTGACACTTCCACTAAGGGAAATGAAGTGAGGCGTGTGGGGCGTGGGGATGACTAGGGATGGCTAAGGAGGGTGGGGAGAGGCAGGCAGTGGGACTGGGGGTGATCATGTGGCCACCCAGAGGAAGCCAAACAGGACATGGGACAGTTGTGAAACGCACAGGTCCTGGTTTTCTTAGGGCAGCAAAAGGACAGGGAGCGAGTAAGAGATAACACTCAGATAGCTGAGGCCGCCCAGGAGTAAACAAAACCGATAGAACTAAGATTTCCAAGGCCGATATAACAAGGGTTTTATATCATGTGGTATAATTATTGCCTCCACTTTACAGATGAGAAAGTTAAAAGCACAGAGGGGCTAAGGAACTTGCCCAAGGTCACACAGCCAGTAAAAGAAGGCTGGAATTTAAACCCAGCAGTCAGGCTGCAGAGAGAGCTCCTGCCCCCACCCTGCAACAAGGCATCTCAGCTAGAGAGTCAGTCAGAAGGTGTAGGCAGCAGGGAGTGGAGGGGGAAGCAGTGAATAAGAAAGGATTGGAGAAGGGACAGTAAACAGGTAGGAAGCAGGGGGTGGTGGCGAAGCCTGGGTGATGAGGAGAACTTTAGGGGGAACAAAGCAACTGTCCCTGCTAAAAATCGATCGTTCAAGAATAGCTACTTAAGTCTGAGACTTACTAAGTTGGAGACTGGTTAGTAGAGAGTAGTTAAGGAAGTTCGGTCCTATACATGTGCTACCAACTAGAGATGCCTTCAGTGGGTTGCCGGAGCCCACGGGCCCTGGAATGACGATTGACAGCGTCTCTTCCCAACTTGGTATTCAGTGACATCACTGATAGCGCGTGGTAAGCCATGGTGTAAATGTGGATATTGATCTGTCCACCCTGGACTTTGTGTGAGGATCAAATGCAAGCATGCATATGACCCCTGAGCACAGAGATGCACGTAAAATAAGAGCTCGGGCAAAGAAAGGGGTGATTCTCATAAGCCCGTGGGCCACCCCAAGAATAGTCTAGAAGACTTTGCCTTTTTGGGGTCAAGTGCAGATCCGCCAGGAAACATTAATTCAACTTCTCTACCTCTTCACCATTTTCTTCCCCATGAGACCTATCCCTCCCATTCAAAAAGAAAAAAAAAAAAGGCAAAGACGATAGAAAGATTTTACAGAAAAGGGAGATGTTCAGGGGAAAATAGTGTGTACCTGCCTATTCCCATTCCCCACCATTCCCTCTTCCCGTCTTTGCTTCCACTCTCAGTTGGCCCAAAGAAAAACCAACTCCAGGGCTGGGCAGTCTTTAAAAGAATTCTTTTGGCCATTTTTTTTGAGATTTAATTGACATACAACATGATACTGGTTTCAGATGTACAACATGATTGAATATTCATACACTATATGTTGTGAAAAGATTACCACAGTGAGCCTAGTTAACATACATCACCCTCTACAGCTACAATTTTTATTCTTGCACTGAGGACTTTCAAGACTTACTCTCTTAGCAACTTTCAAATACGCAAGACAATTTATTAACTCACAGCCCTGGGACTCCTACCTTTTGGAGTTGGAAGTTTGTACCTAAAACACTTTTGAAATAATTTTCACAAAACTATTAACCTTCTCGAAATCTAACAGAGACCCCCCTAAAAAGGGGGAGCAGAGAACTGAAGACTGAGGGGTTGGGAATGTGTGAGAAGTGAATCCCAGAGGAGTAAACGGGCATTCAAGAAAGACGAGAAAAATGAGAAAGGTCAGAGTAGAATGAGAAGAAGAGAAAACATAATAGAAAGGAGCAGGAGGGAATGGACTTTGGGAGACAGGTGATTGAATCAATTTCTCTCTCTGAGACCAGCACAACACGAGGTCCGCTGGCCTGCTCTGAAGATGACTCAGATGCTTACCTGGTCCTCTCTTTCTGACCCTTTCCGAGAATCTCAAAGTTCTGTCTCTGTTGCCTTGAACTGACTGGGGTATATTTTCTACCTTCCTTTCTAGATCAGGGGCTATTGGAAAGCAGGGAATTTGTCTTGCTTACCTTTGTACCCCCAGGGACACAGCATGCTGATTCAAACACTTAAGACATTTGATACATACTTGTTAATGAATAAATGTGAATTAACGAACTAAAACATGACGCACTGGCAATGCACTCAGACTAGCTCATTTCTACAAAAACCTCCTAAGGTAGGCAGGCCTTATTAAGATCTTAGGAAATTCAGAAAAAATTTTCTCTGGCCTTCAAAGAAGTGTTTAGCCTTGTTTTGAATTTTAAATTTCCTCTAATTATACCACAGTAAAATGATTAAAAGTTCTCTCAAATAAATTGATTTTTTTTTTTTTTTTGGCATTTTCAAATGTCCCATTCATCCTTTCAGAATCTGTTAATGGAATGTGGAAAATAAACTCCCAAGATGTAGGAGTTTCTTTCTTCCTGGAACCATGACTCATAATACAAATGTTTGAAACAGTTGAAAAAAGGAAAAAGGTTTTCTTTGAAGCAGCTTCACTTCCTACTTCTGGCAGTGACTGGTGCTTGTGATAGTAACACTTCCAATCCAAAAAGATTGGAGCATGACCAAAGAAGGGCCTGAATCATCTAATCAGGTACTACATATTTGCAAAGACTTGCAACATCATCTGGATGGACAGGACACTACCAGGCCATAAGTTTTAATAAATGAAGACCCAATAGCAAAATATTCTTTAAAGTTTATGAAAAGGCAGCATTTGGAAATACACTAAAATTGCCTCCCCCCCATATTAATTTTATTCATTTTGTTTCAGAGAGTGACAGTTTATTCTAGTTGCAGAGAAAGCAAATACACAATTACAACTACGTAAAACTAAGCTAGTTAACTGGGAATTTAAAAGGAATTAAAATTTTCTGTGTCTTTTTGTGAACTACTGTTTATCTCAGAAATGTTTTGTTGTGATATTGAGACTCACGTCCCTAAGATTTCAACAGACTTGATGCACAAAAGGGATTCAGAGCAGTGAGCTGATCATCTGTCCAAAGCTTCCTGAACTTTCAGTAAAGCGAATGAATAAAATTATCCTTAAGTATGTTGTCAGGGCTACATTTGAATACCCAGATGTACCAGATTTTGGATCAGCCATTTAAAATTCCATTCAAAGATTTCTGACTATATAACAGAAATTTAGAAAGTAATGTTACACCAGATTTAATATTTTAAATGTTGTCACTTATCAGATGGTGATCTAACAGGGTTGGCACAAAAGGATAGAAAATAAAACTATCTCCCTTGAAATCTTTCTTTACTACCATTAACATCCATAAGAGAGAAATGCTCATAGGCAAGAAATCCAGGAATGGGTGGGATGTGGATAATCTCAGGCAGATTTCTCTATATTCTCTGCACTTGGTTCTACCTGATGTACAATTCAAAGACACTTTCCCTTAATGCTGTTTAAGCTGTCTTCCTCACTCAGGATGTACAGGCTCTTACCCTATATCTTCAAGTCTGGCCACATAGCACAGTGGTTCCTACCTTGAGCTGTGAGTCAGGTGTGTGTGTGTGTGTGTGTGTGTGTGTGTGTGTGTGTGTGTGTGTGTGTGTGTGTGTGTGTGTGTGTTCAGTTGTGTGTGTGTGTGTGTGTGTGTGTGTTCAGTTGTGTCTGACTTTTTGTGACCCCATGGGCTATAGCTTGCCAGGCTCCTCTGCCCACGGAATTTTCCAGGCAAGAATATTGAAGTAGATTACCATTTCCTATTCCAGGGGATCTTCCTGACCCAGGAATCATGACTCAGCAGAGATAGGTTTTAAAGTCAGACCTGTCACTTACTAGCTTTACATAGCCCTGGGCAAGATACTTAATTTCTCTAGGCCTCAGTTTTCTCATCTATAAAATGAAAGCAATAACTATTCATTCTTCATTAGGGTTGTTCTAAGGATTAAAAGAGATAACGTGTAAAGCATAATTCCTGGAACATAGGTCTCAAATTCAAATTCTATAAATATTTATTGAGTGCCTATTACATACAGGCACTGTGACAGGAACAGGGGATATAATTACAACTAAATGTTAGCTATTTATTTCTTACTACTACTATTACTACAAGTACTACTATTTCCTAACTGGATTATGCCAACCAACAGGGATAGCTTCCTTCTAAAAATTTACAGTGTATCTACCTCAAATGTAATCCTTTAGCCCTTTAGGGTCCATTGCCTGATTCCTTGTTTCATGTGTGTGCATCTGGTTACTTCAGAAGAGGACAAGTTTTTTAAACAAAGGAAAATAAATTATAGTAGGCAAATTACAGAGCAGAAGGCAGAAAATCTGGATCTTGATCCCATCTCCGGTATAATTACCTGTGTCCTCTTGGGCAAATCATAGAAAATATTTGAGTCTCAAGCTCCTCATCTGTGGATTGGTAGGGTTTGGTAATGAGTATTTAACTCTGCTATGTGAATGAACATAATCTCAGTCATCAGCACCCACTTATTAAAGAAGCTAAAAGCAATGCATATCACTCAACTGGATAGATTTAGATTAATAATTTGCCTCTTCATTTATGTCAAGTGACATCAGCCTATACCATTGGGCTGCCATATTTTCATGACTTTTCTGCACTAAGCAAAATTGAATCTTTTAAAAAAAAGACTGCATTGCCTCATTATATTATCATTGACTATATTATCAAAGTTTTTCATCTTTTCTTACCAAAAAACATGATGAAACATGGAATCAATGCATATTTCAGGCAAAGATATATGAACAGAACTCAAATGCACCCATAAGAAGGGAAAATGTTTTGGCTTTAAATTAAAAAAAAAATGATGACAGTCTATTGACTATGAGATCTCTTCAAATGAAGAAAAGTCGCTTTATTTTAAACTTCCATACAGAATATATGCATTTATTTTTTATCTTTAAAATGATCATTTCCCTAAAATTTCTAGTTTCAGTTCCACATGCCCATGAAACCTACCAGCATATCAGCTTCAGAAGGATTAAGTCTGCCTTCCTACATGTGACTAGGTATAAAATCCAAAGCAAACAGCAAGACTTCCATCTATGGATGCTCATCTCCAAGATATGCTCCACCAAAAGATATCCCATCCCATCACCTTTCCCCTCTCTACTGGACCACTTTTGTCATTATCTCATACCCTCTTAATGACCCTTCCTGACTCCATAACTCTCCTCAGCCACCACCCCATTTCTCTGCTTCCTTTTACAAACAGCTCTGCAGGACAGCTGTCTATATACTATTTTATAGTTTAGGAGCATCGTGAGGTCCAGAAAGGTTACATCATTTATCTTATACAGTGATTTCCCTAAGCATGAAGAAGCATCAAGAGTAGAGGCAGGTCATAAATTTTAGACTCTGATGACACAAAATGACACTTTTTGTACTAGTATTAGGACAATCTCTAAATAAAAGCCATCAGCAAATACAGGTATTTAGAGAGCAACTTACAGGTTACAAAGAGTTTTCATGTACATTTTTTAATCTGATATTTTTAACATCTCTGCGACTTGGGTGAATTGTTTTATCTCCATCTAACCAATGAGGAAAATGAATCCTAAGACTCAGATAACTTCTCAGGCAAGGGGGCCAAGCACAGTGGCTGTGAGCTTAGACTCTGGAATGAAGCTGTCTGGATGTGACCCTTGCATCTACCAGCTGGTGTCTGCATGACTGGCAAGTAACTTCATCTCTTTCTGCTTTAGTTATCTTCTGTGTAAAGAAGCTTAAATAGGTTGGTTGAGATGCTTAAATGATTTTATATCAAATGCTTGGAAGCAATAACTGACACAGAGTAAATTCTAAGGTTATTATTAGCCCTATTAAATGACCATTTGTAGACAGGCAATATACTAGTTTTATAAACAGATATGTGGAGACTCAACTACTAGTTAATCTGACCCTGATGAACTTTCCTTTTAGCTCAAAACTCTGATACTATATGATATCAAATTGTTAACATTTGAAATAAAACAATTGAGTAAAATATCATATTGTCTTTTGGATCCTGTGAGACATCTGCTAAAACAACAACTGTTGAAAGTATACAGTTTCAGTGGTTTCAGATTTAAGCTTACCTTCTGCGAGTTTCCCACTTTCAATATAAGGAGTCAGAAATAACGGCTGTCCTGGGTTTCCTTTACGTGGTCTGGAAACATGGGCTTTTCTGTACAAGGAGCGAAACAGCCCATCAGCACCAGGGCTGAGCGCCAACAAGACCAGCAAAAAAAGTGCCTTCCACATGACACCGACTGTTCCCTCTGGGCCTAGAATGAAAACAATAACTTTCCACAAATGAATCTAAAGAGTAAATATTTATCAAACCCCTTTATATGCAAAACACTCATTAAGTCACTCAAAAAATACATATAAAGCTCTTTGCTAAGTACCTTAGATACAGCCTAAATAAGATCAACCCAGTCCTTGCTCATCCTGAAATTAACAATCTAATGAAGGCTATTTAAGTGATTGGCAATATAACTAGAGCAACAACTTCTATTTATAAAACTGTGGTCTGGAAAATAAATTCTATGAAGGATTACAGGAAGCATGAAGACAACAGGGACTCTAAACAAATCACAAAGTGAGTGGCAGGGACAGTCATCCACTCCAGGCAGAGGACTCAGAACATATTTCAGGACAGGAGAACCTAGGAAGGAAGGCCTTACCAAGGTAGAAGGTGAGTAAAAAGTGCGTGGAACTGTTAGGCAGGAGAAATGGGGAAGCCATCACTGGTGGAAGGCAAAGCTTGAGAAAAGGTGAGACCTGACTTGTCCATGGGTGTTTTGCAGGGAAATTTAAAATAATCAGAACAGATTTCTGGCCAGCTTTTTATCTCTTACAAATCACTAAACTTTGCGTTCAAGAACAAAAAAGAAAGAAAGAAGAGAGGGAAGATCCTACAACCATTTATAGGCCCTTACCCCTATAGCAAGTGACCAGTGAACTCAAAAGATAGACCTCACACTTTATTAACACAAAGCTTTTCAAGGATCTTCTAACCTGATGTTTGCTTGATAATAACAGCATAAAAATGTATGGTGAATTCCCTAAACTTGTAAACATGTAAACTGTATTTACAATGGGTTTTTCCAATGTATTTTTAGCTGATCTGAACATCCTGATAACTCAACCAGGAAAACAAGGGTTATGATCATCAATCTTAGACATGGAAAATTTGACTCAAAGGAGTACCTTATCTACAGACATCAAAGCAGAGAAATCAGAACTAGTATGCAGTCAGGGCTGGGCTGAGGGTAAGGTGAGTCTGATGTAGATGTAAAAAGGGACCTTATCTTTTTTCTTAATTTTGAAATTTTGTCTATCATGGACTTTTTTTTTAGCTAATTTTGATTTTTTTTCAAGTATTGCATTAAATATTGTTTATCTTGATTACTGAGTTTTTTGGCACTCTTAGATTTTACATCCAAGGCAGGTGCCTCAATTGCTTCTGTTAATCCTGACTCTATTAAGTAATATGATTCTTGCACCAGTGCTATTAAATGAGTCTGTACTACTGCTAGTTAAATACCCTGCTCACTCAGATTCTGGATGCAAAGAGAAATATACAATATAGGCAAATACAATGCTTGCCCTGATTGTTCAGAGCCTTAATATACCAAGTCATTAATATACCTTAAAAACATACAAGGTATTGTAACCTATTAACCATATGCTAATCACAACCCAATTTAGCATAATAGGAAAATATTGGTTCTAGCAAATTTAGAAAGGTTTTCAGCCACATTTCTCCAACAAGATAAAAATTTATAATTATAATTTGATTGAATACATAACCTTTGTCAAGTCTTTCATGGTTAACTTAATAGAATTCCCCAGACTTAATGTAAACAAGCCCAACCAAACAGACCATGTACTTAAGAGTGGTTTTGTCTACTTACTATAATAAGGAACAAAATGACTTTAGAAACTGAAATTAGGTTCCCAAGAAGCTCAAGTATTATGACCACTATGGCACTGATAAAAGATTTTTTTTAAATTATAAGAACTTGTTATGCTAATGTTTTAATAACAGCTACTTTCAAGGAATGCTTGAATTCAACAATCTTACTCTCTAACTGGTTCACAGGGAAAAAAAAAATCTGTGGTATTAAAAACATATTGGAAGAAGCTCTTCCATTAAGAGGTTTTTTTCCTGCAGGCAGAAACAAGGAACTAATCATACCATCTAATTTCTCAATCATTCTGCTGTAAACATCCAGCCCCCTTTAATGGAAGTCATTAATATTTAAATAACCAGAGTAGTTACAACTTCTTTTGTCAGCAAATGTTGACTCAAAGATGTTAAAGAAAGAAAGGTGAAATTGGTCTTGTTTTAACTGACAAATCTAACACACAAAGGCAAGAGTTGGGTCAACTTAAGAGTCCCCGTTAACATTTAATCAAATAACTATTAGAGTCATGGTTTCCCATGTAGGTGAATTAAAAAAACAACATACTTTATTTCACTGTTTCATTTAATGGTCAGAGTTCCTGGACTGTGCTTAGCTGTCATCTCTCTTGATGAAAATGAAAGTCATATCATGAATGGAGTATTTTTTTTCCTTCACTTCTTTCACTAACGTATTTTGCCTATCCTAAATTAGCCAAAGTCTTTTCATTTATTGAACATTTATTGAGTCCTTTCTAAACTAATAAACTCTGTATTGGAAGTTATTGCCCGAAGAGAGTGAAAATATTATTAACCCTACACTGTATTATATATCTACTTGAAGTGATATGAAAACATTGGTGCTATTTCCAGTTCAAATACATCTTACTGAAGGATACAGGCAAACTGCTCCTCTTAATAAATGTTCAGAAACAGAATAAAATATATGCAAGTACAAAACAATATTGGCAGAATCAAATATGCTAAAGGTCAAAATCTGTGATTCATTATAACTGTCTTACTGCGTGTATGTGCTAAGTCACTTCAGCTATGTTCGACTCATTGTGACCCTATGGACTACAGCCTGCCAGGCTCCTCTGTCCACGGGGATTCTCTAGGCAAGAATCCTGAAGTGGGTTGCCATGCCCTCCTCCAGAGGATCTTCCCGACCCAGGGATTGAACCCACATCTCTTATGTTTCCTGCATTAGTAGGCAAGTTCTTTACCACTAGCGCCACCTGGGAAGCCCCAAACCTCTTACTAAAAACCTTAACTATTACAATTGGAAATCATGTGTACAAGATACAATTTTTTTATATCAACAAAGGTATTTATCACAGTGATAAACTGTCAACAATGTAAACAATTTAAGATAAGTTACTGTACATCAGAAAAATGGAATCATATACAGCAATTAAAATGACTCTACTGAGAATGTTTTATAAAATATACTAAAATTTTAGGTGAAGGAAAGCAAGCTATTAAATTGAGTGTATAGTATATTGTCCTTATTTAATATTCATTAATAATTTCTAAATTTTCTACAATAATTAATCTTATAATTAGAAGAAAGTCATTTTTGATTTTGCTTTCTTATCAGTGAAGCAACTGGTAGGCATGGCTTGTTCCTTATTCCTTATTACTACCTGGTTATGACCTCTTGCGTTTCCTAGGAGTAAGAGTTCTGTTTGTCCTTTTAGAATAGATTCTGCTCTCACTAACATTCTGTGAAGATGTGTCCCGATCTCATACTGTCATAGAACCTCGGAGACTCAAAGGAAAGTTTCTCTTTGTTGAATTAAAAGGCTCTGCATTAACATGAGATGCTGTTCTAATAATAATTACTCTGATTGCCTTTATATCCAGTTCTGCCTGGAGTAGAGTCCATAACAAATGTGAATATAATTGGTTCTAAGCAAATAGCTGTTGAACTGATGGGTCTAAATAATGAATCATGATATGTTAGACATACAGGAGGTAGTATATGTTCATATGGTCCAATTCCTTCATCTCACAGTCTAGACAACTGGAACTAGAGAATAAAATATGTTGTAAGCTGTTGAGCAGCAAAACCAAGACTCAAAACCAGGATTCATTTATGGCCCTAAATCTAATCGGCTTTCCACTCACCCATCTGTGGTTGTAATTACATATATTCAAATATTTTGACTCTTATTGTCTCAGTAGATAGTAATGGTCTGCTACAGTCTAAATTCATTAAATCTTTAAAGCATGTATTACAAATAAATAAATAAACAAATGAATAAACAGATACATCAATAAGTAAGTCTTTCCAGAGAAATTTGGGTTTTAGAAATGACTTGTACTAATCCTGGTTCTAACATGACTCATTCACTGAACCTTGGGTAGGACAATGACTTTTCCGGGTCCCAGTCAATATGTTAAAACCAATAGTTAGATCTCCAGGAACTCAGAGTCAGCTGTTCAATGCAGCTATTGTTCAAAATTAGAGTATAAAAGCCTACCATTAAATATGTGATATTAAAAAATAAGTGATAAATACTCAAAACTCATCACTACTTAACTAATTTACCATGTTTACTATGTTTTCTATCATATATGCTCTGGAATTATATTTTTCATATTTATCTAATTGAAAGGTTATATAATGGTTTGCTACTGTGCATTTCTTTCCAACTAGGTGTTGAGTAACATCTCATAGCTTGAAATCAGCCATGATGGGAGTATTTATACCATAGAAATCAGCAAACACCATAAATCAAGGCTTCCCTGGCCACCCTACCCCAGAGAACTCTGATATTCAACATTTATTACCTGCTCATGTGAGTCTCATGATTCTTACTTGAAAACTGAGCTGGAACTACTTTCCATCAACTCACATCCCAGTTCCAATGGAAATGATCAGAAGAGACAAAAAGGGAAAATCCTGCCAAGCTGTCATCTGTGTGTAGAAGCAACCAGTTAATACGCTCAGATAGGCAAGGCTTTGAGAAAAGAAATCCGAGAAAGCCACCAGAAAGTGTGTGTTCTACCAGTGAAAAGAATTAGAAACAAAAACTCCAGAATGATACAAAGAGCAAGCATGTTAAGTAGCCCTATGTTTTCTTCTCCCCTTCCCACTTCTGCAGTTTACATTATAGGTTATTCCAAAGGATAAAAGTCGTTCATGTAATAAATGTCATAGCTGCAATTAAAATATTTAGGAGTCCTCTCACGTATTTAACTGCCTTGAGTACTCCCAAAACAAGAAAAACATTCCCCCGGACAAACGAACAAAAAACAGGTCAACTAGAAACAGACATTTCCATGACATTTGCAATTAAAGAAAGGTACATAAAAGTGGTCCCCCTATTTAAAAAGGATTCAGTCACCTCTCAAGATTATTCAGGCATATCCAAAGCATGTGAATCTTGAAGGGCTATTGTGTAACCCTGAATTAAATACCAACCCAAATCCCAAATCTAGCTATATTTTGCTAAGGATTTCCACGAAAACAAATGGCAAAAGAAAACCTTCTATTCAAGGGATCCAGTATTCGTTTTCCTTAAGGCATCATTTTAATTTCTAAAATTGATATTTGAAGCACTCTTTCCCCAGAGAGGACATAGTACATGACACACAAGGCGATGGGCAAGCTTTTGCTGAAGGGGCCCTGAGGCTTACATGCCTATCTCCTTTCCACAGGCTCCCCCTCTGGCATCAGACAGCGGTGTCTAATCTTGCTAATTGAATTAGTCATCCCTATCTCTGCCACCATATCCTTGGGCTCACAGGAAAAGGAGACAAACTCAAGTTATGTGGCAGGTAGTGAATGAAAAGAATCAGGAAGAGGAGGAAATAAAACTCTCTGACACTACAGTAGGGAGCTTTACTTTGAAATCTCATGCCAACCAGAAGGAAAATCTGGATGGAGGTAGGAAGGGAAAGTAGCCAATGTCCCAAAACATTAATAGTAGTTTTGAAACAGGAAGCCTGCCCCCATGATCCAAGGCATCCTCATGATAATGATATCAGTAAAGTCCCCAGTCATTAAATTCACTCCATGTATCAGAACTGTGCTTACTAGTTCATATTTTTATTTCTAATCTTTATCAGGTAAGTACTATTATCCCATTTTACAGATGAGAAATTGATCCTCAGAGAATTTAAGTTATTTGCCAGAATCTCACAGGTAGTACAGCAAAGAATTGAGGCCAATACCAATCAATTTTCAAAGACCATTCAATAATTCCAATATTACTAATGTTGTGTTGTGTTAATTTCTTAGTTGTGTCTGACTCTGTGACCCCATGGACTATAGCCCGTCAGGCTCCTCTGTCCACAGAATTCTCCAGGCAAGAATACTGGAGTGGGTTGCCATTGCCTCCTCCAGAGGATCTTCCTGACCCAGGGATCAAATCTGGGTCTCCTTCATTGCAGGCAGATTCTTTACCATCTGAGCCACAAGGGAAGCCCATAATACTATTAATAGCATCTCCAAAATGAGCAATGTGCACCAGGATCTTATCTCCCTACTCAGGTGAGTTTGGAAATAACATAAGAAAGTAAAATTTTTGCCAGAAGGTAAATGAGGACGAGGGAACATTCTTCCCTAAAGGTTTCAGAGGGAACAAGGCCCCACCAACACAATGATTTTGGACTTCCAGGCTGCAGAAGTCTAAAACAATAAATCTGTGATGAGTTAAGCCACCCAATTTGTGGTACTTTGCTATAGCACTGCTATAAAACTAATACACGGATAGTTGGGACGACTGTGGAAAAAACCAAGGTGGAGGGGGTAAAGGAGCAAAGAGTAGAACTTAAACAGTTCTACTGTAAGTTAGTATTAAACATCTGGGTGAAAATTCTGAGAGGTCAACAATAAAATGGGAAAGGGAAGATAAATGGATTTTACATTTAAGATATGTCTGGCATTCTGGCAAGCCAGGATTTCCCATAGAATCCTCTATAGAATACTGATTCAGCAAGATATTATTAGGTTTTATAAGGATAAAAGTTTAGGACTATCTGGGCCAAACAAATTAAAATGGGTTTCCTGGTTATATAATGACCGTTTCAGAGCCTCTCACTTGCTCATGGACAGCATGTGTTTTATTTATTTCATTTATATCTGTGTCACTCTTCTTAGAAAGGCCTTAAGTCTCAAGGTTTATATAAGACAAACTCGGATGAGGAAACTTAATCTTAGGTTGACTAGTTTCTCAAGCACGAGGTTAATTTTTTCAAGCCCTCAACTCAACCATTAAACAGTAAAAGCTCAAATTTGAAGCCAGATCTGCTGCTGCTGCTGCAGCTGCTAAGTCACCTCAGTCGTGTCCGACTCTGTGCGACCCCATAGACGGCAGCCCACCAGGCTCCACCATCCCTGGGATTCTCCAGGCAAGAACACTGGTGTGGGCTGCCATTTGCTTCTCCAATGCATGAAAGTGAAAAGTGAAAGTGAAAAGTGAAAGTGAAGTCGCTCAGTCACGTGCAACCCCATGGACTGTAGCCCACCAGGCTCCTCTGTCCATGGGATTTTCCAGGCAAGAGTACTGGAATGGGGTGCCATTGCCTCCTCCGAAGCCAGATCTAGATGAATCCAAAGTCCATATACTTTTCATATTGTTGTTGTTCAGTTGCTATGTCGTGTCCAACTCTTTGCAATCCCATGGACTACAGCATGCCAGGCTTCCCTGTCCTTCACTGTCTCCCAGTTTGCTGAAATTCATGTCCATTGATTTGGTGATGCCATTCAACCATCTCATCCTCTATCACTCCCTTCTCCCCCTGCCCTTAATCTTTCCCAGCGTCAGGATCTTTTCCAATGAATCGTCTCTTTGCATCAGGTGGCCAAAGTATTGGAGCTTCAGCTTCAGCAACACTCTTTCCAATGAATATTCAGGGTTGATTTCATATATATCATTATGAAATGACATAGTACAACAAAATCTGCCTCCATGCAACTTTTGACAAAAAAGCAGAATTCTGGGTTAACTGGATTATCTTGGCATGCCATTTGCAAGATTTATAGGTGCTAAAATTGTGAGTGATTTAAGGGTATGTTTATTTGCAAAAAAGTGAAAACTCACATGCCCAGAAATTGCTTCAAAATTAATTTCTACCTTCCTTACATTTGGAAAATAATTTTAGGGGGATGGCTGAAGCCCTCAATCCTTTAAGACTCATGGCAAAAGAAATGTTTTCTGCTGAGAAATTCTTTCTACTGAAGTTAATGTAGTCCTATTTTTTTTAGAATGAACCTCCTTTTTGCTATCTATTATGACTAATTTTTTCATAAAAATAATCAGGATACACAATGTGGCAAATACAAGGATAAAACTGGGTATAATGGATAAGAGTATTTTGTTTGAGGATGGTCCTAGGAAATCTTTCAATGTTAACTCCTTAAGCCATCACTTGTCACTAAAGTGACAAGAAACTCACTCCTCCTTGATTCTAAAAGAGACAGTGTTGTCATTGGGGGCAATCCCCACGCAAGCACTCAGATCATCTCAGTGCTTCCCTCATCTCTTCTGCACACATTATCTCATTGGATCCTCACCATCACTCTTGAAAGGAGTTAATGCAGCTCTTCAACAGAGACTCAGGTGGATGGAGCAAATTCCCAAGGAGTGATACCCTAGTCGGTAGCAGAGCTGGGACAAGACCCCAAGTTCACTGTACTGGTCATTCATTTGATAAACAAATATATGTTAGCTCCTATGGAGTTTAGCTCTACTATGCGCAGGACTCCAGTGCAGGCACAGAAAACAAAAGAGACAAAGTGTCTGCCTTCATGAACCTTCCCACATAAAGGAGACAAGAAAGAGGAAAGCTATTAAGAATATCAAAGCAGGGTAAAGGGTTAGTGAGGGATGGTGGGGGAGTGGTATTTTTAGATCAGGTGATCAGGGGAGGCCCCTCTGAGGAGGTGACATATGAGAAGATCTGAAGGTACTGGAGAGTTTCAAGTGACTATCTAGAGAGAAGAGAGTTCCAGGCTGAAGAATGCTGCTGCTGCATTCTTGTCCGACTCTGTGCAACCCCATAGATGACAGCCCACCAGGCTCCTACGTCCCTGGAACTCTCCAGGCAAGAACACTGGAGTGGGTTGCCATTTCCTTCTCCAATGCACGCACACACATGCTAAGTCACTTCAGTCGTGTCCGACTCTGTGCGACCCTATGGACGGCAGCCCACCAGGCTCCTCTGTCCACGGGATTCTCTAGGCAAGAACACTGGAGTGGGTTGCCATTTCCTTCTCCAAGGCTGGAGAATAGTGATTGCAAAGACCCCTTAACTAGAGAAATCAGGATGGGAGCCAGGATGGAAGCAGCGTGAGAGTGATGCGGAGGGTGGTACAAACGGGATCAGGTATCAGATCATGCAGGGTGTTGAAGGCCAACATGTATTTGGGGGGCTCACTTCTTCCCAGCTCTGATGGGAAGGCTGGCGTCTTGCCACCCTCTTGTTCATTCTGAGGAGGGTAGGTAGGATGAGAGGGAGAAAGATTTATCGGATAGATAAATGTGGATAAATTGGGCATGTTGGGCTCAGCTCTCCCGGTGTTTCCCCAGGAAATAGTGATTTCTGTCTCCACACGTGGGCTGTGCGTGTCTGTGCAAGTCTTCTCTAGTTTGGCCTTTAGTCCACTTGCCTAGAAGTAAGAGCACCAACCCAACCCAGTCAGTTTTAGTAAGAACGGTAATATTTTACCCTCCACCTGCCTTGCTCTTCTGTCATCTCAATTACCCCAGACCTCAGGCAACAGTAAAAAGTTTGCTATTTGGGAAGGCTCCTTCAGAAACTCCAACAGAATGGAATTTTGGCTTTATGCTAAGGGTAATGGGCTGGAATTTTTTCCCACTACACCCTCCTGTCTCTATTATTCTGCAAACATTTCATCATATATGTGATTGAAAAAAGAAGTGGTTACTAGTATCAGTTTCACTCACATATCCAGAATTTGAAGTACCCTACAGTCTGGTTTGCCCACACCAGCCTTGGAAAGTTATGAAAATGGATGGTGAAAAATTATTTCTAAAATCAAACCATCCAAAATATCTTCACACAGATAATAAAAGGGCAACAAAGTCACAATCAGACTATTCAGCAATAACAAAAGGATGCAGTTATGAATCATCTCATTAAATAACCTAAAATCAAGTGTGATAGCATCTTAAATGAAGACAACAGAAAAAGCCCACAGACTTGTTCATCTGGTTCTTGAGCCATGGAAACACCCTCTATTACTGCTTCTTCAGCAATTACTGAAAGCAAAACAAAACAAAACTATTTTCATTCTCTTACTTGCTGCATTCGGACTTGTCCACACCATCTTGCCAAAGTCATTAGTGATTTCCATGTTCCCCACTTCGCAAAAAAAAAGTTTTGGCCATTATCTAAATTGACTTCTTTGACACAGTGACATTATCCCTTTGGTAAATTCTAGAATGTTCTCCTTCATGGTTCCCTCTTCTTCTGTCTTCCTTTAAGTACTGGGTTTGTCAGGAATCTATTCTTGGTCCACAGTTTATCTCACTCCACACACTCTCTCCATGGTGGTCTCATCACTTTGAGTAGCACCTTCTATTGGCACCACTCAAAATAGTAGTTCCTCTTAAAAGCTGTGGGTTCAACTATTCAACTGCCTGCTGAACATTTTCACCTGATGTCCCTTGGGCATATTAAACTCAACTTGTCAAAATGGAGCCTAATTTGTCTGCTAAAACAGTGAACTGAACGCATTTGCTTCTGCTCCTTCATGAAACCCTACTAAAGTGAAAAAGATACTTTTAAAGGTATAAATCCCATGCTTGCCCAAATAGAAAAAACAAAAGCAAATACAGCAAATCAAATTTTGTTGCTGTTACATGGAGTGTGGGACTAACATGTACATGTGTGTGCATGCATGTGCTCAGTCATGTCCAACTCCTTGTGACCCCATGGACTGCAGCCCACCTGGCTCCTCTGTCCATGGGGTTCTCCAGGCAAGAGTACTGGAGTGGGTTGCCATTTCCTCCTCCAAAGGATCTCCCCGACCCAGGGATCAAACCCATGTCTCCTGTATCTCCTGCAATGCACACAGATTCTTTACTACTGACCCACTGGGAAAGCCCTCACACATACACATTGCTAAATTTAAAACAGATAAACAATAAGAACCTACTGTATAGCACAGGGAACTCTGCTCCCTGTAATATCCTAAATGGGAAAAGAATTCAAAAGAGAACAGACACGTTTACACATAACTGAATCACTCTGCTGTACATCCGAAACTGACACAATATTGTTAATCACCTATGCTCCAATATAAAATAAAAAATTTAAAAAGTGAACAAATCATTTGCAGATAATGAAACCAGAATACAAACGAGAAACAAACTAATTAATTCACATTACAAACACAGAAAGGTTCAAAAATAATACTGGAAACAAACAGGGTAAAAGTGAGGCATGGGGCCAAAAACAGAGGAAACTCTATAAGAGCAGGTAGAGCTTCAGATGCCCTTCCCCACTCCATCAGGGGAAAGAAGCGACTTAGTCTACAGAAAAATTATTCTTTGGGAAATTAAACTAGAGGAATTCTTGTATTGGAAATATGAAACAGAAAAAGTTGGGAATGAGGCACTCAATTGAAAACCAAGAGAAAGTCTACCTACTGACATACCCCAAACATGCCCCTTAATACTCAGCTCTAAGAAAACTGTCTCTGAAGCTCTCCATGTCTCCATCTCTCACCCTGTGCAGGGCACTGAAGGATTATTCTCTGGAATAAGTGAAGCATCTTAAAGAAAGGACCTATACATATGGACACGTGAGGTCCTCCAATGAAAATTCTTGGACCCACCAATCAATTTCAGGAAATTTCTGAAAAATCCCTTCAACACAATGGGACTTCCAACCACAAACTCAATTTCTCATACTTAATATAAACCAGACTGCAAAGAGCCACTGGACATTGGAAGAAAGCCTCTAATTTGAAAAAAAAAAGAAGAAGAAGAAGAAGAAGAAAGAAAGAAACTATTTGAAGAAAAAAACTCAAAAAAAACTGTAATGCATAAAACAGAACAGCTCTTCAAAAACAAAAACTATCTTTCAGGAGGTAAGAAAAGACATTGCATTCATTAAACAATAGAATGTTAAATGAAGAAGGAACAAAGAGCAAGAATGTGCTCCTGAAAATTAAAACTAGGTCATAGTAATTTTAAAATTTTGATAAAAGAGTAGAACAGTAAAGTCAAAGAAATCTTGTGGAAAATACATCTAAAAGAGAAAACAGGATTTTAAAAAATAGGAGGAAAAAACAATAAGAAAATTAAGAAGTCAGTTCTGGAAGACCAATCTCTGACTAATGGCAGCTCTAGAAAAAAAAGGCAGATAAAATTCAGGGTATGAAATTATTAAAGAAATAATACAAAAACATTTAGCAGAAGTATAGACATGATTTCCAGATTTAAAGGCATCATCAGGTTCTTGGATCAAGGAACAAAAAGACGTAGAACAAATTCCAAAAATAAAGAGACTACAGCAAACTTGAGAGAAAAAAGAGAGACGAGGAAAAAAGTAGTTTATAAAAAGAATCAAGAACAAAATGGCACTGGACTAAACAGCAGCAATGGCAGCTAAAAGACACTGTAGAAAAAATGCCTTTTTTGTGGGAGAAGGCGAGGGTGGGATGTTTAGAGAGAACAGCATCGAAACATGTATATTATCTAGGGTGAAACAGATCACCAGCCCAGGTTGGATGCATGAGACAAGTGCTCAGGGCTGGTGCACTGGGAAGACCCAGAGGGATGGGGTGGGGAGGGAGGTGGGAAGGGGGATCGGAATGGGAACACATGTAAATCCATGGCTGATTCATGTCAATGTATGGCAAAAACCATTACAATACTGTAAAGTAATTAGCCTCCAACTAATAAAAATAAATGGAAAAAAATGCTTAGAGGAAAATTATTTTCAAACTAGAATTGTATATTCAGCCAAATTATCAAATGAAAATGACTATAAATTAAAGAAATATTCAAGTACTCATAAAGCCTCAAAAAATTGACTCATATATCACTTCTCAGAAAGCTACCAACATATGTGTTCCCCCAACACAAGAAAGTGAACCCCAAAGGGGAAAAACATGGGATCCCACTAACAGGGGAACTAACAAAGGAGAGGCCCCAAGATGACAGCTATTCCTGAAGAAAAATCAGTGCAGACTGAAGCAGTGACACGGAAGAATCCAGGGAAGATCCTTAAGAAAAAAACAAAAATCAATAGATATTGATACGGTTCCATCCCTGGGTCAGGAAGATCCCCTGGAGAAGGAAGTGGCAACCCACTCTAGTATTCTTGCCTGGAGAATCCCATGGAGAGAGAAGCTGGTGGGCTACAGACCATGGAGTTGCAAAGAGTTGGACAGGACTGAACGACTAACACTTTCTCACACACAAATACACACACACACACACGTATATAAATGTATATATATGACTGGTTACTTCATGACTTTTGTGAAAAATCATATCTAAGGAAGCTAGAGTTCTCTCAGCGGGTTTGGACAGAAGTTCTGATAGTGGCATAGAAAACTAAACAATCTGAAAAGAGGCAATTATTAACTCAATGAAGAATATCAAATCATACAAGAAAGGCACTGCAATCAGTGTACACTACTTAGCTCAGTAGTGAGCAATACTTATACAATCAGTATAGTAAACAGAAGATATGGATTATAGCAGCAACAAAAAAAGCTGGGGTATAATGTATGTAAGAATACTAAATTCTGACTTTGCTTAGTAGGAGTTAATAGAAAATACCTCAGACTGATAAAAAGTGTACTTCTAAAACCAATAAATCAACAAACAGACTAAGCAGATTACTTAGAAATGTAAAGCTAAAGACAAGAAGAAACAGGTAAAAGAGTATGGAAGGAGATCTCAGAGATAAGGGAAGGTTGGGGAGTGGTCAGACAGGACTAAAATTTTTTGTTATGAAAATTTTAATAAGACTTGGATTTTTAACTTATGTAGGTGAATTATGCTGACAAACATCAAAATCAGAAAAAGGAAGAACAAATATTAGGGCAGAAATAAATGAAATAGAGACTTAGAAAAGATCAGTGAAACTAAGAGCTGGATTTTTGAAAAGATAAATAAAATTGACAGCCTTTTAGCCTGACTCATCAAAAAAAAAAAAAAAAAAAAGAGGGGAGGGGGTCCAAATAAACAACATTTAAAATGAGAGAGGAAGACATTACTGTCAATATCACAGAAATACAAATAATCATAAAAGAACACTCTGGATAATTATATACCAACATATTGGTCAATCTAGAAGAAATGGATTGATTCCTAGAAACATACAATCTTCCAAGACTGAGTCAGGAAGAAAGAGAAAATCTGGACAGACCAATTACTAGTGATGACATTGATCAGTAATCGAAAACCTCCCAATAAATAAAGGTCCGGGACAGATGACTTCACAGGGAAATTCTAACAAACATTTATAGAAGACTTTATACCTATCCTTCTCAAACTATTCCAAAAAGTTGAAGAGGAGAGAATATTTCCAAACTCATTCTATGAGGCTAGCATTACCCTGATACCAAAACCACTTTGTCAACAGGTACATCCTTGGGCAAATCAATTCACTTCTCTCTCTAGACCTCGCTTCCTTCATTTGCAAGTTATGGGGATTAGATGTACTAATCTAATGCCCTCCTGTCTTGGAATTTCTAGGATTCTAAAAAGTAGCCAAAGATAGGGACAAAACTGCTGCAGGTTCTGAGGCACAGTGATGGTTTCCTGCAGGCTACCTCAATGAAAGAACTTTCATGTCTCTTCTGGGTGAACTTAACATTTGAGTGTCTGCAAGGCTGGAAATCAGTGAAAGGCTATTTTTTGGTTTATGCTATAAGACGTTTACGTTTACTGAGCATAGCATTTTTTTAAAAACCTATCACCAAATTCCAAATCAGTGGCTTCCAGTAAGTTTATACTGAAACAAAAGTCTCAGACTTTCTAGATACTAACATTTAGGTGCTGGGTTACAGTGAACTGCAGAAAGAATCTTGATTTCACAGCAAGTGCTGCAGTCTCCCAGTTCTGAAAGTGCCTGTACAATAAATAGTACAAGGGGTTCACTCTCCTCCAAGCCAAGTTAATTCTACAAACATTCTGGTACTCAGAGGAGGAGAAAAAAAAACCAAAGTATTTCCAGTTGATTTCTTGATTGCTAATAACATTCTTTGAAGGAAATGGCAACCTACTCCAGTATTCTTGCCTGGGAAATCCCAAGGACAGAGAAGCCTGGAGGGTTACAGTGCATGGGGTCGCAAAAGAATAGGACATGATTTAGGACTAACAAAAACAATAACATTTTTCATCAAGAAACTTAGGCAGAAAATATTTCATTTTCAGAACTAGCTATTACTGCCTTCCCCGTGTGTCAAATATTAAACTCTACAAGGCTCCAGATGGGTTCATCTTTTTTTTTTTTAATTTTAATTTACTCTGTGTAGTTTAAAGTGAAAGTTAAACATCATACAGACAAACCACAGACACTTTACATATAGTGTTGGCCATTATTAGAACAGTAACAGTGAATAATCAATTTACACAGACTCTTCATCTCTAATTTTACGTGTCATTATACAAAGGTTAACTTTCTACATTTTTTGTGGCCCACCTTGGGAGATTACCAGCTTTACCCCAGTTAGGGTAACAATCACATTCCTGAATCCTGCAAATGTGGAGGCCTCTCCACATTCTTTCTCCATACAAAGAGTTTTTTCTTCTTTAACAGAACTCAATGCATTAGGGACTTTTCTGAGCATAAACTAAAGCAAAAATACTTTGCTCAAACTTGTGGAGGTGTCCAAGATTAAAAAGGTATAGAACTTACCTTCAGGAAAAGAAGGCAGGCATGCACAAAACCCAGTATCTGTAGGCAGACTGGAGGAGTTCTGCAATAAAGGACAAGAAACGTCATCCTCTAAGCCACTACTAATAAACACAAGGCTCACTCAAGTCCTCACTGGCTGATTACCTCACTCCCCACGCCAATCCTATTGCTCACTGTGCCACTGGCGACTTCCAATTTCAAGAACAAAGGATAAAGAGAACAGATAGACACATCAGAGTCAAATATGATAAATTACAGTCAATATAAATTCTGCTGTGAGCCCCATTACCTATCCCACTCTCTCTCCAAAGCCTCGGGATGGAAGGAAAGTAAGGAAAAAGGAGAACATGACTTTAGGTATGTAAGCAAGTGGGACAATGGGAAAGCAGAAGGCTGATAGAGTGAAACAAGCAGGTAAACAAAAAGAGATTTCTTTCTTAGCACTTCCCAGGTGGTGCTAATAGTAAAGAACCTGCCTGCCAATGCAGGAGACATAAGAGACACGGGTTTGAGCCATGGGTTGGGAAGATAATCTGGAGTAGGGTATGGCAACCCACTCCAGTATTCTTGTCTGGAGAATCCCATGCGCAGAGGAGCCTGGAAGCCTACAGTCCATAGGGTTGCAAAGCACCAGACAGGAACAAAGCAACTTAGCATAGCATAGAGGACTGAAGGTGTGATCTTCAGAAGAATTAGTAAAGTGATTGTTAAGCTCAACCTTAGCAGGTGGGATTTCTGAGATGGTTTGACTCTTCCTGCAGAGTTAAAGAAGTTGGGTGACACAGACAGCTAGTTGTTGAGAACAGACTGGTAGTTGCCAATAGAGAAGTGGGGTGGGGCTGGGATGGATTCAGAGTGTGGGATGCAAACTATTATATACAGGATGGATAAACAAGGTCCTACTGTATAGCACAGAGAACTATATTCAATATCCTAAGATAAACTAATGGAAAGAAGAATGTGAAAAAATGTGTATATATATAACTGGATCACTTTGCTATACAGCAGATATCTGCACAACAAGGTAAATCAACTATATTTCAAAGAAATACATTTTAAAAAAAGAAGTTAAGTGAAAATAAGACAGTGCCAGAGGGCAGATACCCCACTAAAAATAACCAATTTTGGTTTGAGCTTTATTCTGAATTACCTACTAAACCAAAGAAGTGATAGGAAGGAACTCACATGTTCAAACATGTGATATAATGCCTGGCACACAGTCAGTCAGCATTTGGGAAGGTCATACAGTCCAATGGGAGGAACACAAAGAATTTAGACACAACTTCAAATGTGGCTCTGGCACTTAAAAACTCTGTACCGTTAGACAAAGTACCTGCGTACTGAGTGGACCTACACTACCACTCACCGTTATGATGACAATGATACATGTGCATATATAAATTCATATGCAATACTGCAGAGAGACAAAAGACAGTCCTGGCCCTCGCTTTCTAACTGAGACCGAAAAGCAGCCCCTAACCACGGAATAGATGCTAGTTAAATCTAATTTCCCTTGCTTAGTCAGTAGTAAATTATAATAAGACGGGTTTACAGAGTTGAGCATTTATTCAGCACATGGAGCACATACAAAAGTACTAATATAAAAAGGGAGAGGGAAGGTTTGGTTGCTAAACATTTGGATAAAGGCTTGGTGACCAGGCATTGAGAATACATGTCCCACCTGAGGTTTCATCTGGAAAGTATGGCCACCATCATGACAGGTTGATATGGTTCCCAGATTAAGCAGGAGCTGCTTTGTGAAAAGATAGACAAATTCATTAGATTACCTAGATGCCTGGTATTCAGAAATGGCTTACATGGATAAAGCACTGTATACTCTAAAAGTCTTGGATAAAAAAGTATTTCATTTTCTCTCTTCCCTATCCTCTGTCACTTATTTCTCACCCTCTTTTCACAGCCTTTCTCCACACCGTGTCTCCTGCAGTGGGAATAGGAAAGACGTCACTCTACTTACATAGGTATGTTCTTTAGATTGACTGTTGTAAGCTGTCAAGGAGAACAGCGGTACAACAACACTATAGATAGAATCATCATTAAACTATTGGATACAAACTGATTATTGAATACCTGTTTTTCTGTTACAAGAATTCATATATAGTCAGATTTTCCTCAAGGTCTTGTCCTTTTTTTCCTCCATCTGTAAACTCTCATTCAACCACCCCTGGATCACTAACTGCTAATCCAGAATTTTATTTCATCCTGACCTTGCCCCTGGGTTCCCCACTCTCAGTAGAGGCTCCTCCACATGGGTACTGAATTGGTCCCTCAAACCCACAGTGTCTTATGGCAAAACATCAACATCCCTCTTGAACTCCCCCCCTCCTCTGACTTCCCGATTCTTAAAGACACCTAAGGCTCTAGAACCGAGTCCAAGTGTCAAGTCACAGGCAAAGTCCCGTCTTTCTTCCTCTTTTTCCCATCTGGCATACAAGTCAACTTTCACTTGCCCTGAGGACATGTGTCAAGCCTCCTAACTTGTCTGTAAGACTTCAGGTCCTCTCCACACCAATCCAACCTAACACTGATGCTTAAGGGAGCTTTCTAAAGCACAAGACATTTCTCTCCTCAAATGCCTTCAATGGTTCCCAAATGCAACCAGAATAAAGTATAAACTTCCTGCCATGAAATTCAATGTCTCCCACAATGTGATTCTGACATAACTTTGCAGGCCAAAGTGATATGACCCCTTCATAAACTGTAAACTGAAAGTGAAAGTGAAGTCGCTCAGTCGTGTCCGACTCTTTGCTAACCCATGGACTATAGCCTACGAGGCTCCTCCATCCATAGAATCTTCCAGGCAAGAGTATTGGAGTGGATTGCCATTTCCTTCTCCAGCCATATAGTCATAAACTGTATGTTCCCACCAAATCAAGCCCTTTTTTTTCCCCTAGCTTTACTTTGCCTTCTATGTCTTTACAGGTAAGCATTGCTACTGCTACTGCTAAGTCACTTCAGTCGTGTCCGACTCTGTGCGACCCCATCCCTGGGATTCTCCAGGCAAGAACACTGGAGTGGGTTGCCATTTCCTTCTCCAATGCATAAAAGTGAAAAGTGAAAGTGAAGTCAGGTACAGCATAGCTCTAGGCAAATAAGAGACATCAAATCAGTATCAGTTGAATGACAATAGAATCTAGGTGGAAGTATACAGTACACTGTAAAATTTCAACCTTTCTGAATGTTTGAAAAGTTTCATAATCAGACATTGGGAAAAATATTAGTCCATGTAAGATGAAGGAATGAATCTCTTGGGTGCTGGGTTCTCCTCTCCAGATAACCATACAGGTACAAGAAGATACGCCAAGGGGTCTTTCTGACAGATGAGTAACAAAATATGGAGTTCCAAGAGGGAAAGGAGGAAGAGCTAGCCCTGGGATGCCTAAATAACTGTTCTGGCCAGTAAGCAACCCCAGCAATTTAAAGACTGCCACCAACTAGAATCAGAACACAGAGAAAAAGTTAGAAGATAAGACCTAAGGGTACTGGAAAGATGTGATGCTAAGAATTTGCTTTTTCAGGTTAATGCATCTAATGACACAGTGAGTTATTCCTCCCAGCCCTGTCTTGCTCCCCAGATTCTAGGTTAAAGCAGTCAAAGTAGAGCATGTGGTTTCATTCAAGGCAGCACCTGCAACATTTCCAAGAGAGAGGAATCTCAGTACTCTGGTTTCAGTTCGGTTATACTCAGCAGCACAGGTTTTATGAAGAAAGCACCTGATCACTCTCCTGTGAACTCAGTCTGTTGCTTAAATCTTTGAACTTGCAACTGCACAGCATGAAAATTCAAACTCTATTACTGACTTTGACCAACAAAGTAGAGTTCTTAGCTCTCTTACAGCTTACCCCTCTCCCAAATCAATATAGATATTAATGATTTGTTCTTCTAGAGGCACCTTTCTAATTATGCATAACTTTATTCTTGCTTGGAGAACTCTATGGACAGAGGAGCCTGGGGAAGTATAGTTCATTTTAAAGAGCAAACATGATTATTTTTATTTAACATTCCCCGGAGTTTAATGATGTGGGATTTTCAGGGACTAAACTAAGAACATTTTAAAAGAACTTAAGTAGGGAAGTGTGTGAAAGTGTTGCGCCTGACTCTTTGAGACCCTATGCACTGTGGACCCTATGGACCCTATGGACTGTGCTGTCTCAATTCCATGCATACCAGGGTAATATTCAACACAATTTCCCCCTCTAACAAATCAAACATTTTCCAAAACAAAAAGTTATTAACAAAATACTATCATGGTGTTTGCATCTTGGTTTTTTTTTTTTTCAAGGGGCGTGAACTGATAAACCCAGGGGACTTCCCTTAACACACTTCTAAGTCATTTGAACTGCCTGTCAGTCAAAGCTCACTTATTTCTCAGGCTATAAATTAAGCCTAGTAGAACTCCACTGTAAATTAGTTTATAAATGGGATTCACATATATTGTGGAACCACTTATGCCCATCCCAAAGAACCAACTCCTGTAAAAGAAGAATAAGACTGCTTTTGTTAAGAACACTTGCATTACATTAAAAAGGATTTCCACTGGACTTAGATTAGCCTGGAGTACAAATCTAGAAAGCCTAATCAGCTAAAGGGTTTTGACAACTCTTCAGATTTATTCATATGCCAACAAAGCCAGTGCAGTTACTTTCCCAAAAGTGTTCCAATCCCTATTTTGAACAACTTTCTTAAAAGTACTTTTTCAAGTTAATCAAAGTCCCATTGGATTTTTTTTCCTCCTTAAATCTCTGTTCTTACTCATCCCACAACAACAACAAAAAAGAAAAAGTAAAAAGTTTTCATTGCACATTTAAGGGGATGTGGAAAGGACAGGTATCTTTCAAATGGGGAGACAGAAGCTTAGTAAGCATAAATAAATTGCTCAAGGTCACCACTTAGCCAAAGGCAGAGCTAGGATTCAAACCCATACACATGCCAAAGTATGGCTTTTTTTTTTTTTTCCAGGACATCAAGGGGACCTAAAAGGCACTGGATGCTTCCACTTCACACACATCTCTACATGTCCCCCCTGGCTCCTATAAATTCCCCTGCAAGGACCATATCCACTTGGCAGAGAGCTCTTTCCACCTGCCCCACGTCCCTGGTCTCCTCCTAGTTCTATGTTCCAGGAAAAATAGCCTTTTCGTGTGCCTTCCTTCCTTCGCTCAAGCCAAGCCTCCTTTTGTTGGACACGCACTAATCGAAGGCATTTTCCACTTTCTTCCATAAGATCCATGAAATCAAAAAATCCCACAGAGACTTGCTGAAGGAGGAGGGCGTGTCCCTCCCACCCTCTCACTGAGAATGACTGAGGACCCCATAGCCTTGAGCGTCCCTGAAACGCCCATGGCTTGGAAGAAGCCCAGGGGCGATGTCCTCAGATTGCATTAATATCAGGAGCCTTCGGGAGCGTGTTCCCAGCTGACAGCACGCAAAGAAGAATTATCCAACTTGGAAACTACGATCCAGCCAAGATCTCCCGACCCCATCTTACCCCACCGAGCTTTCTTCCTTTTCGGCGCCAAAGGCTGCTGAGACCGCCCTTCCTGCGCCCGTGAGTCGCGGGACCAGCGACCCCCGCGGAGGCGCGCACTTACGCAGCGCAGCCCGCGCTCCTCCCGGCTTAGGAGTGCACGCAGAACCCATCTCTCAGGGTTCCCGAGTCCGGAAAAAGTAAGCCGGCCTTCTCCCTCGCCCCTCGCAGTCCCGAATGTCCTGCAGACCGCGAGTTTTAGAGTGCCCCTCTCAGGAGGAGGAGACTCACGTGACCTAGACCTAAGGGGCCAGAGGCACGTCCCCACCCGTTTCGCCCCGCGACCTGGCCGCACCCCATCAGCGTTTTTCCATCCTGAAAGAAGCCAACAGTCTCACCGTGAGATACTAACAATGAACCGAGGAAGATTGACCGTGATTTGTTTGTGCGTGTTGATTTTCTCTCCCACTTTTTGAAGCTGCTATCTTAGAATTTACACAGTATTTTGAAATAATTTCCCCAAGCTGGTGCTTGCCAATCTGTTGTTTGCATCTGGAAGCAGAGTGGTATTTTACTCCCCTTGTTTAAATGCCCAACATACATTCCTGGATAGTTATTCCACGTGGTAGTAGCACTGAGGTTGGGGGCCCAGTGAGAACCAGCACTGTGTCAAGTACATTCTCTGCAGTACTGCATCTGAATATTAGAGCAACTCGATGTACTCTGTGTTATAACTGTCCCCACTTTGCACTCAGGAAACAGACTTGGAGAGGTTAAGTAGCCCATTCAGGGCCATCTCTTTTAAGGGGCCTACCTGAGTAGGTAGTTTTAACCACCATTAGGTTCAGGCCACTGAGCCAGACACTGGGGGAAAGACAGAGACTTGTTTAAGAAAAAGAAACAACAAGTCACTTGTGCTAAGCTTGTGTCACCAAACCAAGACTTAATACTTAACCTATTGCAAGTCCAACCTTCCCTCCCTTTTAACATAATCTCATCCAATCAGTCTGGAGTTCCCTGGTCAGTGCCAGTGAGATAATTCACCTGATAGACTCTTTTGTCCCTCCAAAGTAGGCGACCTTGCCTGAAATAATTCATTTTTTTCATTTGTGACTTCCTGTCCCTCCCTTCCTGTGCCTTTAGGAACCTTTGCTTTTCTGCAGCTTTTTGAGACTCCTTTCTGTTAGATAGGATGCTGCCCAGTTCATGAATCGTTTAGTATATGTGCTGCCGAAGCGAGCACATGAATCGTTTAATAAAGCCAATTAGATCTTTAAATCGACTCAGTTGAATTCTGTTTTCATAAGACTAAAAAGATAAAGAGATTGCAGGAGCACGGAGGTAAGAAAAAAATACAGGAGTGTCATCATTCCCATGTCCCCCACACGTGCCATGGTTCAGAAATGGCAATTATGAAAGCATCTTAGCCAAGCCACCTGACTTTGAATCCTGGCTCTGCTCTAGAGCTACTAACTCTGATCCATTGTTTTTAAAGATGGCCAGAGCAAGGTCACCATGCTCCTTTGCAAGGTGACTTAGCCATTCCTCCCAACAAGAGATGAAATATCTCTTCCCTCCCCTTGAATCAGGACTGGCTTTGGCACCTGTTTTGACCAGTAGAATGTGGGCAAGTGCCAGTTCCTTCCTAGGATCAAAAGGCCTTGCAGTTTCTACTCTGAGACAGCCTCCCTGGGACCACCATGACCAGAAACTGGTATGGCTCCTATAGAGTGAGAGGTCAGGCGCAGGAGAACAGAGGCATTTCAGGGACAAGAGCACCAACTGGGAGCCTGGTGAGAGAAGCCATTGGGACCTTCCAGCTCAGCCCACCCTCAGCAAGAATGCAGCTGTATGCGCCAGCAGTGAAACAGCCCAGCCAGCCCACCAATCGGGGAAAAAATTTCACTGTTATTTTAAGTCACTTCAGTTGGGGGAGTTTGTTATGCAACTAAGGTTAACTGTGGCATTAACTTTCGGATCTGGAACAAATTGCTTAACGTCACTGAGTCTCGGTTTTCTCATAAGTACTCACTTTATTGGATTGTGGTGGGCATTAAATGTAAATCATCTGACCCAGGGTATGTGCTAAGGCCATCACTATCTGCCATCTTATGCTTTTGAACTGTGGTGTTGGAGAAGACTTTTGAGAGTCCCTTGGACTGCAAGGAAATCCAACCAGTCCATCCTAAAGGAGATCAGTCCTGAGTGTTCACTGGAAGGACTGATGTTGAAGCTGAAACTCCAATACTTTGGCCACCTGATGCGAAGAGCTGACTGATTTGAAAAGACCCTGATGCTGGGAAAGATGGAAGGCAGGAGGCAGAAGGGGATCACAGAGGATGATATGGTTGGATGGCATCACCGACTCAATGGACATGAGTTTCAGTAAACTCCGGGAGTTGCTGATGAACAGGGAGGCCTGGTGTGCTGCAGTCCATGGGGTCGCAAAGAGTCAGACACAACTGAGCGACTGAACTGAACTGACACTATGTAAGGAACTAAATTCTACATACATCTTTTTATGGAGAAAAATTTCATTGGTAGGAAAAAAATTCTTCCTTTAAGACCAAGATCAGATCACCCTTAACAAACTATTAAAATAGATTCGACCTTCCTACCTTGACAAATATGACTTTGTCGTGACCTGAAAGACCAGATTCAAACTCCTTGATGATCTATCTGCACCTCCATTTGGTGATTCAGGGAGAGCTGTTTTCATAGAGGTGCCTCTTGCTAAATACCTGATTGATTGCACCGTAAGTCTGGGGGGCCCACCTAAATCAGCATCTCCTCAAGTGGGTTTAACTGAAGTGACCTATTGTCAGGACTAGGAAACTGGTGCAGTGAGATAGAGCAGTCTACCAACTAAACTTTTGGACTGTGAAACTTCTTGAAGAAGTTTCAAAGGCAAAGCTGTAAGGAAGTCAAATTTGCCACCCTAAATTGTGTCTCTGTGGCAAGAGGATTATTTTAGGTTGATTGTCTTTAAGAAGCAGAAGACTCGGGAGGTCTATTTAAAAAAACAAACAAACAAAAAAAATTCTTCCTTAAACTGCCTAAAAGAATTTAGATCAGGGCCCTGGTCCAGGAAGAGCACCATCACCAGAGATAATCTACAAAAAATACAGGTTAGGGGTGGTATGGAAACTTAGTAGGGCCTTAAGACCAAATATTTGCATAGCAAACATTTGTTTACCAAACATTTGTTTTCATCTCCTTGTGAATTTCCTTTCCTCATTTTTTGAGACCCCAAATTCCTACTCTCTTTTCCTTCTCTCTGATGGCATGTAACTCTTAAATTACCTAACTTGTCTATTCACCTCATTTTTCTTATGGGACCTCTGTCTGTACATAATTAAATTTGACTTTCTCCTATTAATCTGTCTTATGTCAGGTTAATTCTTACCAATCAGAAGAACCTAGAATGGATTTTTTTTTTTTTCCAACAGTGACATTCACAGGTTCTGGAAGTTAGGATTCAAACATCTTTGGAAGGAGTGGCTTTATTCAGCCTATTGTAGTCATAATGCAGATTATATTTTTTACTAGAAGATGTGGTCAAAATAGATTGAAAGCCACTGAACTGGAAGTCTTCTGAATTTTTCGAGTAAGCTGTATTGCTTATTTTCTTATTATGAGTGTAATACATGATCCTTATACAACTATGAGTCTATATTAAAAGATCAGATAAAAATCCCATTGTGACTACTTAGAGATAATCAAGGAGAAGGCAATGGCACCCCACTCCAGTGTTCTTGCCTAGAGAATCCCAGGGACGGGGGAGCCTGGTAGGCTGCCGTCTATGGGGTTGCACAGAGTCAGACACAACTGAAGTGACTTAGCAGCAGCAGCAGCAGCAGAGATAACCAAATGATCTATTTTTGTCTAATCTTTATCTATAAAAACATATGTTTAAAACAAAATTGGAATCATACAGAGATATGTGTTCTTCTTTAGCAGTTAGCATATTATATCCCAATTATTTTCACACACTGTTAATTCAAAAACATATTAATGGCTGCATAATGTTCAATTATATGAGTATACTATGATTTAATCAACCATTTTCCAACATTTGGTCATTTGGGTTGCTTCCAATTTTTCCTTGCTATTAATTCACTAAAAACAATCCCCTGCAAAAGATGAGAGGAACTGCTCTAATAAATGACCACAAACTAGGTGCTTTAAAACAACAGAAATTTATTCTCTCACATTTTTGGAGAAGTCTAAAATCAAGATGTTGGCAGGTCAGCTCTCTTCTGAAGCTCTGGGGGAGGATCCTTCCTTGCCTTCTCCAGCTCCCAGAAATCCCTGGAATTTCTTCCCTGTAACTGCATCACTCCAATCTCTGCTCCATGTTTGCGTGGCTTTTTTCTCTGTGTGTCTCATGTCTTCTTTCTATGCAGACACCAGTCATGGGATTTAGGACCCATTGTAATCCAATATGATGTTGTCTTAACTTGTTCCATCTACTGTGCTCAATCGCTAAGGCGTGTCCAACTCTTTTGTGACCCCATGGACTGTAGCCCACCAGCCTCCCTCTGCCCATGGGATTTTCCAGACAAGAATACTGCAGTGGGTTGCCATTTCCTCCTCCAGGGGATTTTCCCAGCCCAGGGATTGAACCTGAGTCTCCTGCATTGGCAGATGGATTCTTTACCACTCAGCCATGAGGGAAGCCCATTCCATCTACAGAGACCCTATTTCCAAATAAGGTCACATTCTGAGATTCTGGGTGGATATGAATTTTAAGGGGCGGCATTAGTCAACCCACTACAGTCCCTATGGAAAGGAGGGTACAATTTGGAAAGATACTTGGGTACATTGAGAGGATTTGGGGATAGCTAACCATGGGATGGGCAAAAAGGATGAATCTATACATTTTCATGAAATAATTATTTCCCTGTCTTTATTAACATCCATTCTCCAGTGACCTGAGGCTTCTGAAATGACCCATTTAGTGAACCCATGAGCAAATTCTGTTTGGAAACCACACTGCAATTGAGGAGATCATCTGTAGGGTGCGCTTGCATCCAGACTCCACAGGTATAATCGGCAATTAAATGGGAGAGAATTGGTGCGTTTCTTTCTTTAAGGACAAATGTATTCCTTTTCTACACTACTTACTGGCTTATTTTGGCATAGCTGGTCAAATATTTCTAGTACTTTAAAGAATATTTCTTTACATTTCTTTCCAAATGACCATAAATGTAATCAACTTCACAGCTGAAAAATCAAAATATATGACATGCAGAGGAGGATCAAACTGCTAGAAATAATATTTTTAACCCATTCCTTGTATCAAGAGTTCTCAAAGATGGGCAAAAAGAGTGGCTTTGTAGAAAGATTGGTTAAGACTACTTCTCTGATTGACTTTTCTTTTCTTCTTCTTTTTTGTAATACATATTTATTTGGCTCTGTCAGGTCTTAGTTGTGGCACTTGGGATGTTTGGTCTTAGGTGCAGCATGCAAACTCAGTTTCAGCATGTGGGATCTAGTTCCCTGATCAGGGATTGAACCTGCGCCCCCTGCATTGGGAGCCTGGAGTCTTAGCCACTGTACCACCATGAGGGAAATGCTTCTCTATGCATCCAGATACAGTGAAAGACACTGGGGGAGAAGACACAGTTCAGTATCATTTAGCACAATCCAGAGGGAAGTCTCTCTGATTGACTTTTCTGAGAGCAGCTTTAAATTGGCCAGTTGATCAGTCCAGATGACTTCAGGGTTCCCCTGAGCCCTGTTCTCTGTACCTGCATATTCTAGGGGAGGTTCTGGTTTGGTAAGCCCTGGTGGTTCAGAGCATGAATTGGACTCTGGTTCAAATCTAGAACCTGCCATCTGGTGACCTCAAACAAGTTATTGGGTCTCAGCTTTTTCTTTCATTCATGGTAAATAATAACATTAACTATCTCACAGTGTTGTTAAGAGGGTGAAATGAGAGTGTGTCCATAAGGTACTTGTCATATAGAATGGGGCCAAGAAACCATAGCTATAGCAATAGTGATGATGACACTCTGTGAGATTCTAGGCCTGTGACTGTCAGGCTTTGTCTCACCCAAAGTACTGAATTGTGTCTTCTCACTGTGTCTCCTACTGAATCTGGACACATAGAAAAGCATATCCCTCACTGATCTGTGACCAGAGCTTTGCAGTCTTACCTTCCAACTAAGAAGATACAGAATAGCTCATTTCCACAACTCAAGCAGATAAATATAATTCCGGTCATCTTGGCTTTCACATTTGTAGCTGCTGCTACCATGATAATGCAGACCTAGAATGAAAATCAGAGGAATTAACCTTGTACCGAGCCATGTCCCTGTTGGAAGTGTCTGTGTCTTTCCCTTCACTTGTCATGGCTTCTGCCATTGCTCCTTTTAAGTGTTGTTATGCATCTTCTGTGGCGCCTCATGGCTTGAGAACACAGCTTGGAGGCAGCATCAGAGATAGGAACATCACAGTCTACCCATTGTATTGCTGTTGTTCAGTTGCTCAGTTGTATCCGACTCTTTGCGACCCCATGAATTGCAGAACGTCAGGCTTCCCTGTCCTTCACTATTTCTCAGAGTTTGCTCAAACTCATGTGCTTTGAGTCAGTGATGCCATCCCACCATTTCATCCTCTGTTGCCCTCTTGCCCTCAATCTTTCCCAGCATCAGTGCGTTGGCTCTTCGCATCAGGTGGCCAAAGTGTTGGAGCTTCAGCTTCAGCATCAATCCTTCCAATGAATATTCAGGGTTGATTTCCTTTAGGATTGACTGGTTTGATATTAACTTGCTCTATAAACATGTTATTTCAGAAAAGAAGTCACATGTGTCACATTCACACACTTGCCAAAAAAAAAAGTCATTGTGCTATGAGGAGAGGAGAGCAGAGTGGATCCAGTGGAAGAGACCCCACACCTGTTCAGCCATCAGCTTTGAGAAGTAGGCCAAAGTGGTGATGACCCAGCTGTAAGGCACAGACGCATGCCCCGATAAATTGATGGAAACAGTCTCCTTACAGTTACTAAGGAAGGGCCACCTCCTAAGACCAGCCACATACTACAGACTCAGGGAACTTGCAGATAATGACATGGTAATTATTTGTAATAAGTGCTTCCACTCTCAGCACGATTATCCCTCCCTCAGCTGCTTGCTTCCTTGTGCCTGGGTTATGTAGGGAAATAATGTCCAAATTAATCTACATCTGTTGTAAGTGAATCTATTCTCCTCTGATGACCCAGCTCCCTTTGGCAGCAGGTGTTAAATCTTTCTTACAAAAGGCATATTTTCAACATCCCTTTGGTTATAGAGAAAGGCAGCCAAACAAGACTTGGGTGGATTAAGGATGAATTATGGGATTAATATAGATTTGGCCACTAAGGACAGCAGAGTTGGCTCTGTGTAAAACTGTGAGAAATAATCACAGCGAAGCTTTGCAAGGACTCATGGTTTCCTGAACACTTTTCATATATATCATCTCTTTAATTTTCACCCCAGCCCTGCAAGGTATATATTGATATTATGATGAACCTGCCAGTATGATCACTGAAATATCTGATTAAGGGCACAGCCTGGCTTATAGAGAAGATGGATGGGGATTTGAATCCCAGCTCAGCCGCTTATTAGCAGTGTGACCTTTGCTGTGTTAATTAACCTCCCTAAGCCTTCACTTTCTCATATATGGAAAGAGGAGAGCCCTACAGGACGGCCTTGAGGATTTACTAACTTGCACTTAGAGCTAGTATGTGCAATGCCTGACCCATAGCAAGCAAGTCATTCATTTGGTGAAGGTAAATTTTACAATGATAATCAGAGATCAAATAAATCAAATCAGTGAAATGGCATGTGGTATCGGCTCTTTTTCTTTTATTCAGGTTTTATTTTATTTTCCTTTTTTATCAATAGTGATTAGTTCAGGCTCTCCTTACTAACAAAATATTGTGCCTATGATTAATTGCATGATTCAATGCAAAGATGGCCTAGAAAAGTGACTCTCTACTTTTCTGGCTCTATAACCTCTTGAAGACTTCCAGGAATTTTAAGAATTAAGTGATATTACAGCCTTTCTCTCAACCCTCGTTTCCTTATCTGGAAGCGGATGTTGTAATAGCTCATCGACTCCTTCTGCACTCACTACTGTCCTTACCCCAGAGGGTGGTAATGGATGACTAAGTGAACTAAGGAGTAAGAATGCACTGGGCTAATTAATTGTGCAGTACATGTCTTGGATGGCACAGTGATCACCAGTGTGATGTAAACTGCCTGAGCTTAATTGGTCCTCCTCCACCCCACACAGAGACCTGTCAGCAAAAATGAAAAGAAGTGATCCCTTCTCCTTGTCGGAAGACCTCAACACTAGATTATTAAAATCTGGGCTTCTCTGCACCAGGATGGTCAGAAGAGTTAATAACTGCACCTTGCCTCTTTCTGTGTACCCACTTGTTCATTTCTCTCAGGAAATTCTGGACACAAACAAACAAACCAAATAAAATATAGTCACTCTTCATTCTTTGTGGATTCCACGTTTCCAAATTCACCTCCATGGTTTAGAGAACAGGGCTCTCAGAATTCCTTGCCCAAAAGTCTACAAGTCTGATTCCAAAGTCTGCATGCTAATCTTTTCTGGTTTTATGCTCCCCTTCGGAAATGTTAAAGAGCACTTACAGATCTTGTATATATAAGATAAGGTTTCAAAGAGCTGGACAGGCTAAAAGGCTATCATGCTGTATACTACCAAGTTCTAACACAGAACTGTAAGAAAGGCATCTCAGAACTCTAAATTAAAGTCTCGTTTTACAGGTTGTTGTAAAGGCGTATTTCTCAAGATAAGAAATATCTGAAATCAGAGGAACAAAAAGTACCCATTCCTGAACTAAGAAAGTATCTTGAGACCGAATAACAAGGTAGGCAGTTGCACATAGTCAATGGATCAATTTATTATAGCATGAATTACATACAGAGTGGAACTAGACAGACAGCAGTATCCCTGATTATACTGTAATTCTCTGCGCAGCTGAGTGGCCTTTGGGACATTTCTATACTTAAACTAGGATATTTGGCCTTGGAGTACAGAAAGAAGCGGGACAAAAGCTAATAGAGTTCTGCCAAGAGAATGCACTGGTCATAGCAAACACCCTCTTCCAACAATACAAGAGAAGATGCTACACATGAACATCACCAGATGGTCAACACCAAAATCAGATTGATTATATTCTTTGCAGCCAAAGATGGAGAAGCTCTATACAGTCAGCAAAAACAAGACCACAAGCTGACTGTGGCTCAGATCATGAACTCCTTATTGCCAAATTCAGACTTAAATTGAAGAAAGTGGGGAAAACTACTAGACCATTCAGGTATGACCTAAGTCAAATCCCCTAGGATTACACAGCTGAAGTGACAAATAGATTCAAGGGATTAGATCTGATAGAAAGAGTGCCTGATGAACTTTAGTTGGAGGTTCGTAATGCTGTACAGGAGACAGGGATCAAGACCATCCCCAAGGAAAAGAAATGCAAAAAAGCCAAATGGTTTTCTGAGGAGGCCTTACAAATAGCTGTGAAAAGAAGAGAAGCTAAAGCCAAGGAAATAAGGAAAGATATACCCATTTGAATGCAGAGTTCCAAAGAATTCACAGAGAGATAAGAAAGCCTTCCTCAGCAATCAATGCAAAGAAATAAAGGAAAACAATAGAGTGGGAAAGACTAGAGATCTCTTCAAGAAAATTAGAGATATCAAGGGAACATTTCATGCAAAGTTGGGATCAATAAAGGACAGAAATAGTATGGACCTAACAGAAGCAGAACATATTAAGAAGAGGTGGCAAGAATACACAGAAGAACTGTACAAAAAAGATCTTCACAACCCAGACAATCATGATGGTGTGATTATTCACCTAGAGCCAGACATCCTGGAATGTGAAGTCAAGTGGGCCTTAGAAAGCATCACTACAAACAAAGCTAGTGGAGGTGATGGAATTCCAGTTGAGCTATTTCAAATCCTAAAAGATGATGCTGTGAAACTGCTGCACTCAATATGTCAGCAAATTTGGAAAACTCAGTAGTGGCCACAGGACTGGAAAAGGTCAGTTTTCATTCCAATCCAAAGAAAGGCAATTCCAAAGAATGCTCAAACTACCGCACAATTGCCCTCAACTCACATGCTAGTAAAGTAATGCTCAAAATTCTCCAAGTCAGGCTTCAGCAATACGTGAACTGTGAACTTCCAGATGTTCAAGTTGGTTTTAGAAAAGGCAGAGGAACCTTTGCCAACATCCGCTGGATCATCAAAAAAGCAAGATAACATCTATTTCTGCTTTATTGACTATGCTAAAGCCTTTGACTGTGTGGATCACAATAAACTGTGGAAAATTCTGAAAGAAATGGGAATACCAGACCATCTGACCTGCCTCGTGAGAAATCTGTATGCAGATCAAGAAGCAACAGTTAGAACTGGATATGGAACAACAGACTGGTTCCAAATAGGAAAAGGAGTACGTCAAGGCTGTATATTATCACCCTGCTTATTTAACTTATATGCAGAGTACATAATGAGAAACACTGGGCTGGATGAAGCACAAGCTGGAATTAAGATATTGCTGGGAGATATATCAATAACCTCTTGATATGCAGATGACACCACTCTTATGGCAGAAAGTGAAGAACTAAAGAGCCTCTTGATGAAAGTGAAAGAGGAGAGTGAAAAAGTTAGCTTAAAGTTCAACATTCAGAAAACAAAGATCATGGCATTCAGTCCCATCATTTCATGGCAATTAGATGGGGAAACAAACAGTGGAAACAGTGGCTGAATTTATTTTTGAGGGCTCCAAAATCACTGCAGATGGTGATTGCAGCCATGAAATTAAAAGACGCTTACTCCTTGGAAGGAAAGTTATGACCAACCTAGACAGCATATGAAAAAACAGAGACATTACTTTGTCAACAAAGGTCCATCTAGTCAAGACTATGGTTTTTCCAGTAGTCATGTATGGATGTGAGAGTTGGACTACAAAGAAGGCTGAGCGCCAAAGAATTGTTGCTTTTGAACTGTGGTGTTGGAGAAGACTCTTGAGAGTCCCTTGGACTGCAAGGAGATCCAACCAGTCCATCCTAAAGGAGATCAGTCCTGAATGTTCATTGGAAGGACTGATGTTGAAGCTGAAACTCCAATACTTTGGCCACCTGATGCGAAGAGCTGACTGATTTGAAAAGACCCTGATGCTGGGAAAGATGGAAGGCAGGAGGAGAAGGGGACTACAGAGGATGAGATGGTATCACCAACTCAATGGATGTGAATTTGAGTAGACTCCAGGAGTTGGTGATGGACAGGGAGGCCTGGCGTGCTGCAGTCCATGGGGTCGCAAAGAGTCAGACTGAGCAACTGAACTAAACTGAAACTAGGATATGAGACAAGGGGTGTATTCCTATGTCACAACTGTATCTGACCTATGACGGGTGACTAGTTTTGTGGGTGCCAGAAATGTGTCAGTATCATTGTTTGGGGACTAACAGAGCATAGTGGCCCCCCACAACTAATGAACACTAAAAGTGAATGTGAAGTCACTCAGGCATGTCCAACTCTTTGCGACCCCATGGACTGCAGTCTCCCAGGCTCCTCTGTCCATGGGATTTTCCAGGCAAGAGTACTGGAGTGGGTTGCCATTTCCTTCTCCAGGGGATCATCCCGATTCAGGGATTGAACCCAGGTCTCCCGCATTGCAGGCAGATGCTTTACCCTCTAAGCCACCAGGGAAGCCCAATGAACACTAAAAGCTATCTATTAAGGGCAAAACCCTTAACAATAGAGAAGAGATTTACTACACAGTACAGACCTAGGTAGGGTTAGTGGAAGGACAGGAGGAACTGAACAGGCCCAAGATGGTGTTGGTTATGCTAACAGCCCTACCAGAGGATAGAACGTATTTCATTTGTTACTTTGGTTGACAACTTTTAAATATTTAGACATATGATACTTGGACTTTCATTTGTACTCTGGGCTTAGAAAGAAATGAAACTTTGTTGACTCAAGTTACTAATATTTGGGGCCATCATAGCCTGGTTTATCTTTCTATTACATCAGCGTAGTGGGTTTCTCATTTGCAGAACCTCTGTAGGTGTAACTGATCAGGTGAAAGAATGGCAGCATGGATGCCAGTGCAGGCTAAACCCAACAAGGAGTGCTGGGAGCCTCTGAGAATGTGACTGTGTTCCGTGGTGAGGGCTGCCCTGGGTTATCTCGGTGATCTGTCTGGGGCAGGATGTTGACACATGGAGAAGGGGCACCAGTCAGCTTTACCGAGTAACCAACAGAACAAGGGCCAGAGAGACTGAATCCTGTGGATTCTATATTCTATATATTCTAATCCTTTCCCTTCTGTACACAAGGAATAGCCACTGGCATGTTCTAGGATCTAAGTGGGAGGAAGGTGAAGGGAGATTCCCCATCCATCTTCCCTGTCCCTATAAACCAGTCATTTTCGGACATCTCTTCAAGTTCAGCAAGGGTGAGCTCAAATTGGATTCTTTTCCAACAATATAAAGACATAGGGCATTTCTTATACTCCAGGTGTGACCAATCAGTGCACATCTAACCAACATATAAAGTACTATTATTATCATTTAAACTTGGTTTATATCATTTTGGAGAAGACAAATACATTTTAATAGCCTAAATAAAAAAGCAATTATTAAAAAAAAAAATCTCTTTTCAAAGCTAGAAGGGAAGACAAAGACCCTCTGGTCCTTGAATATTAAAAGGTGTTGTGCTCTAAAAGCAAAAACAGAAAAAGGTGTTGAGCCCTAAAAAAACCCAAACAATATTGAGCCCTTGCTGCTGCTGCTGCTAAGTCGCTTCAGTCATGTCCGACTCTGTGCGATCCCATAGACAGCAGCCCGCCAGGCTCCCTCGTCCCTGGGATTTTCCAGGCAAGAACACTGGAGTGGGTTGCCATTGCCTTCTCCAATTGAGCCCTTACTATCAGTCAAAAACCATGCTTAATATATCACCCACATTATCTCATTTAGACCTCATGCTAACTTTAAAAGGTAGGTATCATATTCTTGATTCTATAACAGAATTAACTGCAGAACAGAGATGTTCAATAATTCTTCCAAGGTCAAGAAGCTACTGTCAGAATCAATATTCAAATTGAGGCCTATCTGATACTGTCTTTTCACATCTATGTCTAGTAGCCTGCATTCTGAAGCTTAAAATAAATAATTGGATTATTTACTTCACCTGCTCTGCTTCCCTATTTCTAAATCCTATCCCTTTAGCAAAGTCACCAGCACACAGCCCTCCCTCATCTGGGACCAGAAAGTTTGTCTAGTTGGAGGGGACCAGTTGACTTCTTTTTTTTTTCTTGATGTTTGTGATGCGTTTTTTTCTTGTGTTAAAATTAGATGCATTAGTCTCTTCTTTGCGGTAAATTTCTTATAAGGTACAGAGCGGCTGGAGAGGACACTTCTTAAATACCGTCTGTTTGTGTTGAGACAGTATTAGGGCCTCTTGTCAGAGTCTGAGCGCCAGGCAATAAGCCAGAAGGTGATGGGTCCAGAGGAGCTCACACGCTCCTACCGAGTGGATCAAGCATTCACCCTTTGGCTGTTGGCTGGCAAAGTTACTTGTACATTTAACCTTGTTTCTTCCTCTTAAATCTAAAGAGGGACAGGGTAGAACAGTGAACCATGATAAAATAAAGGAAAGTTTACATAAAAGGTTATTTCTAGACTTCAGAGAGAGGCGCTTTGAAAATCATGCATGTACTTAGAATTTTTTGACATTGAGATCTTTTCTTTCCCTTAGCCTACCACACTAGTCCGTTTTCCCTCTGTAAAATCTCATGTGGCATGCCACCTTTCTTGCAAATCTTTTACAAAGTAATCACATCTCTGTATTAGGTTTCATGTTCTAAAAATGTCAAAACAAATCTGAATGATTAAATGCTACAGATTAAGCTTGTTACTTTTCTAAAATTGATATGAAGGATACATTTTAATTAGAAAATTATAAATGTAAGCCACTGTATCAGTAAACCACCTCCAAAATACATATAAAGCTCTAACTGAAAAAAAAATGTTCAATTCTATGTAATGACAGTGATCTTGCTAAATAACTAGCCACATCTCATTTTATTTCATTTGGGCTGAAATTTTGCCCTGAGGCATTTAGAGTAAGACATCTCTTATAAAGGTCATCTAGAAAAGAATCTTTGAATTTTTTCTCTGTCTATAAATTCTAATTAAACATGCATTTATTGATATGATTTTGACCATGGAGCTTTTTATTAGTGTAGAAATGACTATTACTTCGTGGCATACTTTACCCAAGGCATTCTGCTAAATGTTCAGATTTTTCGGTTCTGCATAGCTAAAGACAGAATCCAAATAGTCGGCGTTGTCTCTCAAAACCAACGGTTGTTTTATGCACCTGAGGATCTGTGTACCCTGAATTGTCAATGTTAAAATCCTGTCGCTGCCAGTCACCAATACATCTAATTTTAACACAAGAAAAAACGTCTGGCAACTATAAAAAACAAAAAACAAACAAAAAAAAACTACTCTTTGAGCTTAATTTTCTTTTTCTCGCATTTGTCCATCCTGCTCCCTCTTGGTGTCAGCAGGAAGTAATCTCACCTACAGAAGGGAAGCCAGTATCCTAGCCGTGCTGACAAATTGTAGGCAAATGATTGCTGAATTGTATCCCTTTTTATTTCCAAAAGAATAATGAAGAGCTCTCTTTTCTTCCACTTAACATCCTAATCACCCACATCTACAATTTACATGGTGGTGACCCACACCTCTGCACAGGAAGAGAAAAAAAAAAGGAAGAATGAGATGTGACACCCCTCCCCCCACCCGACCACACCCATTGAAAACTCTCTAGTACATCCTTAATCAATCTGAAATTGCTGTGGGGACTATACAATCCTCCTCTAGTCAATGCCCAGCCCCTGCTGGTTTCGGGAGCTACACAGCTTGCGGTAAACTGCTCTCCATTATTCCTCTATATTTAGCACTTCTCTAGAGAAATGGCATTATCTCAGTCACTAAGCTGAAAGCTGCTTAAAGTTAGTTTTTCACAGTTGGTTATTCACAGTCTGTTTCCACCCTTCATTCACCTTGCTTTAAAAAAAAATATTCAGATTGATCCAGAACCACAGAAATGTAAACTATTGAAATACCGCCTCCCGGAAAATTGACTATGATTTGCATTCTGCTAATGTTGGAGTAGGTCAAAATGCTATTTTTCCCTCTCTTCTCAATAATATTTCATTAAAGGTAAATTCTACTCCCTTCTACCAGTGAAAAGCCACTCAATGACCTGAATAAGATCTAGTGATAGGAAACATATTTTCAGTAATACTGAATTCATTTTTCTGCCAGAACAAATTAGTCAGTAGCTATCGTGTATGTCACAGAGGTTTTCAAGAGGCACTTAGGAGGATGCTGAAAAAAAAAAATCCTTCCGTGTAGATTATTAGAAATGTCATGGTGCTAATGGAAAAACGCTGTGGTGATCTTTTTGTTTTACATTTCTCTCCTAAACTACTCTTTCTTGTTTGCAATTCTGCTCCTAAAAGAGAAGATGTCTTTCAGAAAATGGTTCCAAAGAGAAGCAGAAAGGAAATTTTATAATTTATCCTGAGAAAAGGTAAGATAGAGGGGTAATCAGATAATGGAGGCAAATATACAACAGAGCTAATCATTTCTCTGAGCTCCTATATTCAGTGGAAACTGAGTAAGAAAAGGGAAGTGGGCAGGTTTAGAGGATGCTTACCTTAGAGCAGGACATGTTAGAAATAGGAGTTTCTATTTGAATGAGTAAATGAATGAAGGCCTATGATCAAGGACTATCTTAATGTTCTTTGGAATTTGAAGGAAAAGCAGTTTACAGCATCCATATAACCTGTTGGGACCTTAGTTTCCACCATCTTGTAATAGGGCAAACAATTGTTACTTTTATGGGCTACTGAGAAGATTAAATATATACTATGATATGACTATAGCCTGTCAGGCTCCTCTGTCCATGGAATTCTCCAGGCAAGAATACTGGAGTGCTTAGCCATTCCCTTCTCTGGGGGATCTTGACCCAGGGATCAAACCTGGGCCTCCTGCATTGCAGGCGGTTTCTTTACTGTTTCAACCACCAGGGAGGCCTGGTGAGATATCTAAATCATGAAAATTCAGGCAGAAAGTCTGATTTTTCTACATGATCCAATTTCTTATATGTAGTGTTAATTGTGTATTTGTACGGACAATTTATGCATTTCCTCCAACTCTCTGTTACAATTTGAGTTATTAGAAATGATTTAACAGTTTAACATCAAAGTGTTCCCCAGGATTCTGTTCATTCCTTTTGGCTTCTACTCAAACTTAAAAGAGATTATTAGAAGTAGTGTCTGTGATTTCACCTTGTCTTAAATATTTACAGATGCTTAACTCATAGATACTTTTCATATTCCAGTAGATTTAAACTCTAAGTATAAACATTCCTTTGGGGGTTTTCACTTTGTTCTGAAAGTGAAAACTCTCAGAGGAATGTAACTGAAGCCTGATTTCCAAATGAAATATCCTCCAGCAATCAAAATATCCTATGCTGTTATTCCACTGGATAGTACACTTTACCCCAGGGAATGTTCTATAAAAGGAAATCAAAATCTTGCTGCCCAAATTAAGTGGGCTTCCCAGGTGGTACAGTGGTGAAAGAATCTGCCTTCCAGTGCAGGAGACATGGGTTTGGTCCTTGGGTCAGGAAGATCCCGTAGTGAAGGAAATGGCAACCCACTCCAGTATTCTTACCTGGAAAATTCCATGGACAGAGAAGCCTGGTGAGCTATATATAGTCCATGGGGTAGCAAAGAGTCAGGCACAACTGAACACGCATGCGTGCATGCACACACACACACACAATCTTTAGATGGCTCTTTAGTATTTCTGAGTGTTGTTCTTCCGAGCTGCAGGGAGTAAGGACGTCTTCCAGAGCAGGTGAGAAGAAACTGCTGTAGATTCCTATGAGCAGTAGTGTGATTTATTCAAGAATCACAGAATTTAGACCTGAGGCAGACTTAGGTATCATCCCCTTCAGCTCCCTCAATTTGTGGAAGCGGAAACTGAGCAGAGAAGAGGTTAAATAATTTTTCCAGCATCTACAGCTGTTTGAGTCAGACTGAGATTTGGCTCCCATATCTCTATAGCACCCTGAAATCATAGAGCCCACTAGTCCTGAACATAGGGTGAATTTCTCTAGATGCATGCGATTTGGATGGTGGAATTTGAAGACTCTGAGTTGATGGCTGCATCAGAGGGAATTAAAAAAAAAAAAAACACCTATTCTTTTTAAAAGGTAGAGCATTTAAAATGGGTTTTATTTTGTAACATATCATGTACTATCATTGAATTGATCCTTAATCCCATGGCGTTGTGATATGCAATTTATCTGTATTATGTATAAACAAACTGCTAGTGATCACTACCTTAAGACTAACAGCTTGGAAAGCAAGAAAGGTAATTGGAAATTATAAATTCGAATCTTTTGAAAATGGAGTTTTGGACAAAATAAATGTCTTCTTCAAAGAAGCATGTATATGGGCTCAGTCGAGTCCTACTCTTTGAGACTAGCCCACTAGGCTCCTCTATCCATGGAACTTTCTAGGTAAGAATACTGGAGGGGTTGCCATTTCCTTTGTCAGGGGATCTTCCTGATCCAGGTGTCAAACCCACATCTTCTGTGTCTTTTGCTTCATATATGGATTCTTTACTGCTGAGCCACCAGGGAAGCCCCTTAAAAGAAGCAGAAGGTGGAATCTGTGCATAGCTTGATGAAACAGTTTAGAGTCAAAGCATCTGGGAGCTGGAAGGGATCACACAGATCAACCAGTTCAGCTCTTTGTTTTACAGAAAAGAACTCTGAGGCCCATTGAGTTTCCCTAAAGTAACACAAATAGTGACACAACTGGAAAGTGTGGGACTCACTCCAAAACAAGACTTCTTTTTTCCTACTTAACTGGAAAGTCTCACTTAGAGAATGTCAGGGTAGAATCATGATAGCTTCACAAATGTTTTCTAAATTTTGGTAGAATCTATAATTTATCCAAATCTTAAATATAGTGCATTTGATTCGGCTTACTTTTCAAGGACTAATCATTCCCACGACTTTGTCCAGATTACAGTTCTCACAAACAACCATTAACTGGAAATGACATATTAATGTGATGATAACAAGCAACAATAAAATTAAGGCAATTCATCTTTACTTAAACACAAGCACTGTATTTTGCTGTTAAATGTGAAATGGCAAAATATATGAAATCTACATCAGTGCACAAAATTGAGATGGACACCCAGTTTCTCAACTTTGTTTCAAGGAGAAGCAGTGGCTTACTTCCCTGGCAGGTTGAAATCTCTCAGGGAAGGTTTGGGAACCCCGTAGTTCTAGAAGGCTGGAGGCAGGGAAGGTGCCAATAGTAAAGTCCCTCAGCAGAGTGGAGAAATGGAGTATCTAGTATTAAACACAGCCTTCCCACAAGTTCTCTTGGCCCTCTTTCACCTCCTTGGAGAGTTTGCTCAGTTGTCACCTTCTCACTGAGATGTCCTTGACCACCCTGTTGAACCCCTCTCATGGTGCCCACCCCAGGATTATTGACCCCTTTGACCCGGTTCTGTTTATTTTCCATAGCACTTATCTCTTGCTATCTTAATTCCCTTTGCTAACTGTAATTCACTCTTTATTATGCTAGAATATAAGTTCAAGGGAGTAGGACATGTTTTGTTGTTTTTGTTCAGTAATGTATTGCAAGTACCTAGAACAGCACCTGACGTATAATATAGTCTCAGTAAATACTGTGGAAGGAATTAATGTGCTATCCTCAAATGGCATTCTTTGAGCTGTCAAAGGTTCCCACTTTAAAAAAAAAAATTTATCTGTTTATTTTTGGCTGTGCTGGGTCTTCGTTGCGCGTGGGCTTTCTCTAGATGTGGCGAGGGCAGGGGCTGGCGCTACTCTTCGCTGCAGTGTGTGTGCTTCTCGTTGTGGTGGCTTCTCTTGTTTCAGACCTTGGGCTCTAGGTACACAGGTTCAGTAGTCGTGACTTGGAGGCTCCAGAGCACAGGCTCCATAGTTGTAGTGCACGGCATTAATTGCCCTGTGGCATGTGGGATCTTCCCGGACCAGGGATCAAACCCGTTTCCCCTGCATCAGCAGGTGGATTCTTAACCACTGGACCACCAGGGGAGTTCAGTGCCCACCTTTTTCTTCTCATTGGCAGTCACCACCTTCTGCCTGGATATGCCCTGTCCATCAGCAGCCAGTCATGGTGAAGAGCCAGGCTTCATTATTGTCTTGCCCCCTTGAAAGATAAACATCGTGGCTTTTTTGGCTTTCTAATCATGATAGCTCACTTTCTTAATATCAGTGTGATTTTTCATCCCTCATAAATGTTTCTACATGTTTAAATTATACTAAATTTGTCACCTTCTAGATTCAGTTAACCTAAAATGTGTCCTGAGCACCTGTGATGTATGCACTCGGTGCCAAATGTTCAGTGTTGAGAGCAGACATGAGTAGTACATTCTGGAATTTATTAGACTCCCTTAAAGTTTCTCTACTTTGGCCACCTGATGCGAAGAACTGACTCGTTTGAAAAGACCCTGATGCTGGGAAAGATTGAAGGCGAGAGGAGAAGGGGACGACAGAGGATGAGATGGTTGGATGGCACCACCGACTCAATGGACATGAGTTTGAGTAAACTCTGGGAGTTGGTGATGGACAGGGAGGCCTGGTATGCTTCAGTCCGCAAAGAGTTGGACACGACTGAGCGACTGAACTGAACTGAACTAAATTCCCTGATATTCCTCTGGTCAATTCTTTTGTATTTTTCTGGGGCAGACAAGGTTGCTTGCTTATCCATCAGTCATTCCCCTTCCTGTTTGCTGTCTCAATTTAGTTAGGGCAGGACCACAATGTGCTCGGACTTGAGTCATGTTTGACCTTAGTCAGTCATGGCAATACATATCCTCTTTGCCAGTGACTGTTCTATAAGTGACCATCCAACCCAATCCTGGTTAGTGGATGTTTAAATTTCCATTATTAAAATAATAATAAGCTCATTATTCCAAAAAAAACATTACCAACACCTGATCAGTCCCTCCCTGATCACACCCCTTCCTTAATCCACTCGGAGGTTATATCTATCTTGATTTTGTGTTACATTCAGTTCAGTTCAGTTCAGTCGTTCAGTCATGTCTGACTCTTTGCGACTCTTTGCGACCAGCACGCCAGGCCTCCCTGTCCATCACCAACTCCCGGAGCCTACCCAAACCCATGTCCATTGAGCTGGTGATGCCATCCAACCATCTCATCCTCTGTCGTCCCCTTCTCCTCCTGCCCTCAATCTTTCCCAGCATCAGGGTCTTTTCAAATGAGTCAGCCCTTCAGATCAGGTGGCCAAAGTATTGGAGTTTCAGCTTTAACATCAGTCCTTAAGGTGTATTTATTTATTGACTGATATATCCTTATTTATATTCTTAAAACAGTGTATTATTTTTTATTATTCTAAGCCTTTCCAAAATCACCACAATTCTTGACCTTTATTTTTCACTCACTGTGATGTTTTTGAGACTCAACCAAAGAAAAGTGTATATCTCTTTTTCATTCATTTTCTATACTATATGGTATCTCATAAAAAAAAATTCCCCAAATTATCTATTTTACAGTTTGTGTATGTGAGAGCTAGTTCCAGTTGGACTTTTGTTTATCAACAATGCTGCTGTAACCACGTTTTTAGATATCTCCCTTTCTAAGCACGTAGAGGGAAGAATTATTCTTCCTGACCCCTCGTGGTTGGGTGAGTTCAGTAACTTGTACTGAGCAATGAATCATGAAAAGATGTGTGCCTCTTCCAGACTGGAGCAATTAATTGTTAATGCAGATACCTCCCTGATTCTCCTTCTGGACCTGCAACATTCAGGAAGTGACTTCTGTGTGACCTTGGGAACATGAGTGACTGTGATGAATATGTCTCCCAATTGACCTACAATGGATAGCTAGTGTGTGTGAGATATAAAATTTTGTTAGTATAAGATTCTTGAGTGTTGGCAGCAACAATCTAACCCAGCCTATCATGATGTAGCAAATATATCATTGTGGTTTTAATTTGCATTTTTCTGCTTACACGATGAGGCTAAACATCTTCTGGTATTTTGTTGGACATTTTTTTGCCTTTCATAAATGCCTATTTATGGCTTTTCTATTTTTCAATTGATTTCTTTGTCTTTCTTTTATTGATTGATAGGAGTTCTTAAAACATTTTTGATTCTCATCTTTTTGTTGGTTTTCTTTCAAATTTATTACCACAATTTATGGGTTTTCTTTTAATCCTATGGTTCTTAAAAAAAAAAAAAGAGTATTTTATTTTAGAAAATTTCCAACATATACAAAAGTGGAGAAATTAGTGTAATAACCCCCCATGAAGCCATAATTCAGGTTTGTTATTGACTGATGGCCAATCTTGTTTCATCAGTAATCGCTACTCATTCCCTTCACTGGTGGATTATTCTGTCTGGAAAATTCCAGACATCATATAACTTCATCTATGTATCTCTGAAGAGAAAGATCTCTTTTCTATTTGTAGACTCAGCTTTGTGTGAACTCTGTTCCGTCTCCCAGCCTGCACAGGCTTAAGGCATTTCCTCCTTCCCCTCAGACAGAAGTGGTGGGCTTCTGAGGAGCATTTGTGTTTCAGTCAACCAGGTGGCTTTCATCATCCTTTCCATTATATTGTGCTAAAAGCACTAGAACTAATTTAGTTTAGTATATATTCATGTTGATTGAATATTTACTAGTAGGTGTGTTTTATGCTTGTATATTTTTCACATGTGTACATGTTTACCACTGTTCTAACCTATCAGCTTCTAAAATGCCTGAACTGTTCCTATTTGCCTTGTTTAAAATAATGCCCAGTCCAATGTGATTCAGAATTAAATATAGAATAAGTTATCTTTGGTAAAAGTAGACATCCTAATAATTGTTAGGATATCATGAGGAAAATGAACTCAAGTAATGGCTTCATTTTCAATGATAATTCTAATGGGTATATGAAGAAATTTATTTCACATGGAACAAAATGTAGGATTTTCCATTCTACTCATTTTAGTTTTGTTTTTTCCACACCTATTCTAGGTAGTCTATGCAGTGTATCTTCACCACTGTTCCTTTTTTAAAGAGGTGTGTGTGTGTGTGTGTGTGTGTGTTTGCATTCTCAGTAGTGTCCGACTCTTTGTGACCAGAAGGGTTGTAGCCTGCCAAGCTCCTCTGTCCATGGGATTTCCCCCACTTACTCCTCCAGGGGATCTTCCTGTGGCTCCTGCCTTGCAGGTAGATTCTTAACCCGCTGTACATAACTGAAAATATGTGGTCCTACTATAAAATATGTGGTCCTAGGATAAAGACACTAACTGATATTACCATTCAAGAAGAATCTAGAAAGAGTATTCTATCAATTGAACTCTTCCCATGTATCATCTAATCAAGTTGTTTCTTCTCAGTTATTCATACACAGTGTACTTTGTCTCCAGAGTTTAACAATTCCGTTTACATACCTCGCAAAAATAATGATTTAATAGTTATGTTAAGCAACACTGCATTAGTGATTCCTGTCTATATTTTTTATAAATGTCCAAATACAATGATTTTCTGTTAATGAAAAAATAAATACAACTGTTTTATTGCTATTATATTATCTTTCAGTTTAAAAAGGAGGAAGAACAGATTAAGTAGTTAACAGTATATTAAAGAGGAACTGAAAAGACCAGCACAGGATCACTGATTTTTCCTGCCTTTTCTCCTTTGGTTTCTGCCAATTCGTGTCCTCTGTAGGAGCATCATTGCAATGCTGTCTCTTTTCCTCGGGGCTTGCTTGCTTTGATCCAAAAATGCCGCTACTTTCCCTCTGACTGCTGCTTGTACGGTTGGCATGCCTATGGCTCTCCTTGTCTTTATTCCACAGTCATCTGACAGGGTTAAGAACTGTGCATCCCTTTGATCCTTGTATTTGAACTTCTTGATTAACCCAGTGCTCCCAGACTTCTGGCTGAAGCCCTTGGTCTGGAATTGTGCTCCAAGGAGTCTCACAGAGAAGAGGGACTTCTCTGAGCTCCGGTTCTAATGGGCTTTCTTGGCCATTTTCTGTTTAGCAATTGATGGTTAATGATGCTAATGAAACTTGTCCTTTGTTTTAATATCTGACAAATTTCTTTCCAATCTTCATTACCAGAGCAACTCTAGGGAACAACGAATCTTTAAATGCAAGATTTTAATATGCCTTCTGTATTAGTCAGAGTTATCCCAAGAAACAGAACCAAGAGGATGTGTGTGTGTGTGTGTGTGTGTATGTGTGTGTGTGTGTGTGTGTGTGTGTGTGTCTGTTGCTCTTTGGGAGAAAAGCTATGACATACCTAGACAGCGTATTAAAAAGCAGAGACATCACTTTGCTGACAAAGGCCCCTATTAGTCAAAGCTATGATTTTTCCAGTAGTCATTTATGGATGTGAGAGTTGGACCATAAAGAAGGCTGAGCACCGAATAATTAATACTTTTGAACTGTAGTGCTAGAGAAGACTCTTGAGAGTCCCTTGGACTGCAAGGAGATCAAACTAGTCAATCCTAAAGGAAATCAACCCTGAAAGCAGGAGGAGAAGGGGATGACAGGGAATGAGATGGTTGGATGGCATCACCGACTCAATGGATTTGAGTTTGATGAAACTCCAAGAGATAGTGAAGGACAGGGAAGGCTGATATGCTGCAGTCCATGGGGTCGCACAGACTCAGATACGACTGAGCAACTGAAAAACAACTTTCTCTCTCTCTCTATATATATATACACACACACACACAGGGAGGAGAGAGATTTATTATGAGAATTGGATCATACCATTATGGAGGCTGAGAAGCCCCACAAGCTGCCCTCAGCAAGTTGGAGATCCCGGAAAGCTGGGGGTGTAATTTAAGTCAAGTCTAAAGGCCCAGGAACCAGTGAAGCCAACTGTAAATCCCAACCCAAAGGCGGGAGGTGAGATGAGGTGCTCTAGTTCAAGCAGTGAGGCAGGAAAAAAAGGGGCAAACTCCTCCTTCCTCCACCTTTTGTTCTGTTCAGACCCTCAACCTACTGAATGATGCCTAATTACATTGGGGAGGGCAAGCTACTTTCCTGAGTCCACCAATTCAAATGCTAATCTCATCTGGAAACACCTCACAGACAGAGCCAGAAACAATGTGTAATCTAGGCATCCAATGGCCCTCTCAAATTGATGCATAAAATTAATCATCACACCTTGCTTCATGCCAGTGTTTCTTTTATCTGCATCCCTAATAAAACATTTGTTCTATTTGATCCTAGAGGTTTGCCCTTCCTTTAAATTAACTTGGATTCTATGTTAGTCCCCCTATGCCCCACATTGTTCGTATTTTCTCCAATGGTTCATCTGATGGCTCGTTTAAGTAACTTGTACCTGTCCATACTTTATAATGACTTTTGCATATTTAGTAAACATTTTTAAGAATGACCGATCATTACTTGACAAATGTATGTCTTCTAGTATCTTTGTTCCCAAGCTCCATGGAATCCTTCTGACTTTCTCAGGCAAAAACAACTTACAGTGCTCTGTAACTCAGCAGATCCGTTTCTCTAATGGATACAAACTCACATTTCTCTTATTGAAAGTGACTGTTTACCAGGGGTGTCAATCAAGATGAAAGGTGCTGAACATAATGAACTGCCAGTTCGGTTCCCAGTTCTGACTTTATTGCAAAGCCTTGATACTACTTACATATGCACTGCTCTTTAACAGGAAATAACAGGCTCTGACAGCAGCTCATAAGCTTCCCATCACATTCTTGGCTGCCACACTCCCAGAAACGAAAAAGCCCTTAGGAGCACCCAGGGGATTTCACAGGTCTGTAAGAAGAACAACCTGTTAATTGGGCTTGGTTATTCTGTGGGGATATCATCCAACATAATATGTAGGTAATGGAATAACTTACAGCATTAGCCCTCAGAGCCCTCAGGCTGAACTTGCCAGAAAGAACACCATGCCCTGAAATGAATTTACCCAGAATTCTTTTCAATTCGATCCTGAGGTTTTTATCAGAAGTCTTCTGTATACAGAGTATACAGGTCAGAGACCTTTAATATTTCTTTTATATGTGAGCAGGGAAGACAAGCTCTAAAATCTAAGGAGATTCTATTTAATCAGATTCCACAAACTAAATATCTTCCAAGAGACAAACAATTCAGAGCATAGAACTTGATGCAGCCAAATCCAAGCATGTGACATAATTAAGAAAACTACCAGTGTGTCTCCAAACAATGCATGTTTGTTTTTCCATGTAAGTACATGCCAAAAAGGAATGGGCCTAATCTCAAGCCATTACCAACTTAAAATGCTAATGTTGCTGTTTAAAAGTAGCCATTCCTTGATTTGGAAAATATAAACATGGTTCCTTCTCTTACATGGCTTTTGTCTCTAGGGTATGTAGTGTGACAAATAGGAAAACAAGTAGGTTCTACAAACAGTGCAGAGTAAAAACCTAGTGAGAACCTTTTCCAGTCTTAGTTAAGGGTTTTTTTAATTTTAGTTTTTCAGATACAGACATAATAGAGTGATAATCTTTTCACATATAATTTAAGGGATACCAATGAAAGGATGGCCAGTCCAAAATGTTTTCTCCATATCTGTATCACAGTGCCTGAAATACACTATGCACTCTTGGGAGCTAGTGAAAAGTGAAGTTGAAAGTGAAGTTGCTTAGTCGTGTCCGACTCTTTACGACCCCATGGACTATAGCCTCCCAGATTCCTCCATCCATGGGATTTTCCAGGCAAGAATACTGGAGTGGGTTGCCATTTCCTTCTCCAGGAGATCTTCCCAACCCAGGGATTGAACCCAGGTCTCCCGCATTGTAGGCAGATGCATTACCATCTGAGCTAGAGTACCTCCCAAATTGTAGTCTCTAATAGTTTTGATGCTGAAAACTCAGCCTCTGTGCACTGGTACCAAACCAGATCTCTCAGATTTGATACCAAATCAAACTCTTTGTTTGGTACCAAACAAAACTCTCTCAGAGAAGAGTTTTCGATGACGTAGTAAAGGATAGCTCTATCGCTTTTCCAAGCAAAGGAGAACACAGTGGAGTCGAGTTCCTCAAAATTGTGTGTCCCAACCCAGGAGGAGTTGGTGAAGAGTTTTCTAGCAATGGTTTAAGGGAGGAGTTGCAAATAAGGATCAGGGTGTGTTCAGGGCCTATAGTCCTTTAATCTGGCTTCAAGTGGTCTCCTAATGAGCTTACCTGGTTCTTAAGGATATCAAACCATAACCTTTTTTCTGGAATGAGGAATCCTTCATCAAGTAGTTTTTCTTCGATTCCTTGGGGATTTTATTTCTATCGGTTCAGTTCAGTCACTCAGTCCTGTTCGACTCTTTGCGACCCCATGGACTACAGCACGCCAGGCTTCCCTGTCCATCACCAACTCCTGGAGCTTGCTCAAACTCATGTCCATCGAGTCGTGATGCCACACAACTATCTCATCCTCTGTCGTCCTGTCTCCTCCTGCCTTCAATCTTTTCAGCATCAGGGTCTCTTCCAATGAGTCAGTTCTTTGCATCAGGTGGCCAAAGATTGGCACTTGAGCTTCATATCAGTCTTTCCAGTGAATATTCAGGACTGATTTGACCACAGTTAAAACATAATTCTTCGACTCTCAGCTTTCTTTATAGTCCAACTCTCACATCCATACATGACTACTGGAAAAACCATAGCTTTGACTAGGTGGACTTTTGTAGGCAAAGTAATGTCTTTGCTTTTTGATATGCTGTCTAGGTTGGTCATAGATTTTCTTCCAAGGAGCAAGGGTCTTTTAACTTCATGGCTGCAGTTACCATCTGCAGTGATAGAACAGCTCAAAGATAGTGTTCTGTGTGTACCTTGAGGTGGAACCAGGGCTGTGCACCAAGGTTTCATTTTTGTTTCTTGACTGCTCCTCTCATCTTCCCTGACTAACAGCTGTTCCAGTCTGCCCTTTGAAACTCAGGGAAGGTCATGGAGACTGGAGTCTATTCCCTACAAACAAGAAATGGGGGCCCTGGGAAAGGTTTCTGCATCCAGGAGCTCCAAAGGTTTCAGTTTCAGTGAGAAAGGTTAATTCATGAGAAGATTCATCAACATTATTGTCTTGTGTAAGATTTTCTGTGGTTTCCATGTCTCCTTTCAGAGTCCTAACAGTTTGAGATTGGAGATGGGCATGGGGAGGACACATCTGAAACATGAGGTCTTCCTTGGGAAGGACTGAAAAATAAAGAAAACAAATGTTTTGAGGCCTATTATGTTCCAGGAATTGTGCCTGAGGCCAACTTGATTGAGTGTACCCAGCAATACAGGGAACCCAGATTTTGGTACTTTCATTTGCCAAGTCTCTTATAATGTAAGGGGAACACACTCAAAGTTAAAGGGCTTTTTTTTTTTTTTTTTTTTAAGTTAGATAACTGAAATGAAGACCTACAATACCTTCTAGAACTAACACCAAAAAAAAAAAAAAAAAAAAAAAAGACATATTTTTCATCATTGGGGACTAGAATGGAAAAGAAGGAAGTCAAGAGATACCTGGAGTAACAAGCAAGTTTGGCCTTGCAGTACAAAATGAGGCAGGGCAAAGGTTAACAGATTTTTGTCAAGAGAACACAGTGGTCATAGCAAACACCCTCTTCCAACAACACAAGAGACCACTCTACACATGGACATCACAGATGGTCAATACCAAAATCAGATTGATTATATTCTTTGCAGCCAAAGTTGGAGAAGCTCTATACAGTCAGCAAAAATAAGACTGAGAGCTGACTATGGCTCAGATCATGAACTCCTTACTGCAAGATTGACTTAAATTGAAAAAGGTAGGGAAAACTACTAGATCATTCAGGTATAATCTAAATCAAATCCCTTATGAACATACAGTAGAGGTGGTGAATAGATTCAAGGGATTTGATCTGATAGAAAGTGTGCCTGAAGAACTATGGATGGAGTGAAATGCTGAACTGGATGAAGCACAAGTTGGAATCAAGACTGCCAGGAGAAATATCAGTAACCTCAGATATACAGATGACACCACCCTTGTGGCAGAAAGCAAAGAGGAACTTTAGAGCTTCTTGATGAAGGTGAAAGAAGACAGTGAAAAAGTTGGCTTAAAACTCAACATTCCAAAAGCTAAGATAATGGCATCCGGTCCCATCACTTCATGGCAAATAGATGGGGAAGCAATGGAAACAGTGACAGACTTTATTTTCTTGAGCTCCAAAATCTCTATGGATGGTAGCTGCAGTCATGAAATTAAAAGATGCTTGCTCCTTGGAAGAAAAGCTATGACAAACCTAGACAGCATATTAAAAAGCAGAGACACTTTGCTGACAAAGGTCCATCTAGTCAAAGCTATGGTTTTTCCTGTAGTCATGTATGGATGTGAGAGTTGGACCATAAAGAAGGATGAGCTCCAAAGAATTCATGCTTTCGAACTGTGGTGTTAGAGAAGACTGTCGAGAGTCCCTTGGACTGCAAGGAGATCAAATCAATCACTCCTAAAGGACATCAACCCTGAATATTCATTGGAAGGACTAATACTGAAGCTCTAATACTTTGGCCACTTGATGAGAAGGCCAGCTCATTGGAAAAGACCCTGATGCTGGGAAAGATTGAAGGCAGCAGGAAAAGGGGATGACAGAGGATGAGACAGTTGGATGGCATTACCAACTCAAGGGACATGAGTTTGAGCAAGCTCTGGGAGATGGTGAAAGACAGAAAAGCCTGATATGCTGCAGTCCGTGGGGTTGCAAAGAGTTGGACAAGTTTGAGTGACTGAACTGAACTGAACTAAAAATTCTAGAGGTTATTTTCTTTCAGGTACAAATAGATCTGGGTGCTTGAGCTATGCTTTCGGAATCTCATAGCTGTTTTTTCTTTGAGTTATCCTTGTGAGATCTCCAGGTTTACATGGCCTCTATTTGGTTTGTCATCTCAAGAAGAGAAACATACTGTCTCTCCCAGCAACCCTATCAATCCCAAATGGAACTTAAAAGGGACTTGATTAGCTGTGCTTAGCCCTGTTAGCCTCTGCAGTGGGGCTCCCTGGACCATTAAAACAGCCACGAAGGCTCTGGAATACATGAGTAGAGTCAGAACAGAGTAAAGCATACAGTGGGTGATGGGAGATGTGAAAACAGGAGGCTGTGTTATTTTCCTAGTGCTGCTGTAACAAATTACCATAAATCTAGTGTCTTTAAGGAACACAGGTACATTATTTCATAATTCTGTGGATCCTAAGTCTGAAATGAGTCTTACCAGGCTAAAATCAAGATGTCTTTAGGGATGCATTCTTTCTCAAGGCTTCTGGGAAGAGTCTGTTTCCTTGTTCATACAGGTGTTGGCAGAATTCACAAGTTGTATTCATGGACCTGAGATCCTCATTGCCTTGTTGGCTCTTGGTCATGGTCATTCTGAGTGTCTAGAGGCTGCCTGGGTTTGCTGTCTCATGGCCTCTTTCTCATCTTCAGAGTCAGCAATAGTGGATCAAGCCCCTGTCTTGCTTTGAATCTCACCTGCCTCTTCTTCCCTTGGATTTCTCTGATCATGGCTGGCAAACAGTCTTTAAGTACAGTGTGTTAGTCACTCAGCCATGTCCGACCCTATGCAACCACAGGTTGTAGCCCGCCAGGCTCCTCTGTCCATGGAATTCTCTAGGCAAGAATACCAGAGTGGGTAGCCGTTCCCTTCTCCAGGGGGTCTTCTCCACCTATCCTGGGTTTCCAGCATTGCTGGTGGACTCTACCATCTGAGCCAGTACAATAGTCCTCCCTTTATTTGCAGTTCCACTTACCCTGGTTGTTACCCAAGATCAAATAACAGTGAAAAATATTAAATGGAAAATTCCAGAAATAAACAATTCATAAGTTTTAAGTTGCACACCATCCTGAATAGCGTGATATAATCTTGAGCTGTTCAGCTCTGTCCTGCCCAGGATCTGAGTCATCCCTTTGTCCGTGTATCCTGGAAGTCACTTAGTAACTGCCTCGGTTATCAGATCCACTGTTGCATTTATCAGATTGACTGTCACAGTACCTCAGAACTTGTGTCCAAGTCACTTTTATTTTACTTAGTAATTGCCCCCAAGTGCAAGAGTAGTGATGCTGGTAATTCAGATGTGCCAAAGAGAAGCTATACAGTGCTTCCTTTAAGTAAAAAGGTAAAATCTCTCAAATTAATAAGGAAAGGAAAAATTGTATGCTGAGGTTGCTGAGATCTGTGGTAAGAACGAATCTTCATCCATGAAATTGTCAGGAAGAAAAAAGAAATTTCTGCTAATTTTGCTGTTGAACCTCAAACTGCAAAGTTACGCCCACAGGCATAATTGTTTTATTTTATTATTAGTTATTGCTGTTAATCTCTTGCTGTGCCTATTATATAAATTAAATGTTATCATAAGTATGTATATATAGGACAAAACATGTATGTATAAGGTTCAGTGGTATCTCCAGTTTCAGGCATCCACTGAGGAGCATTAGAATGTATCCATGTGAAGCAGGGAGGAACTACTGTCCAATTTGATTAAATTGGACCCACTTGGAATCTAGGTTGGACTTTCCAGGTGGCACTAGTGGAAAAGAATCTGCCTGCCAATGCAGGAGACACAAGAGACACAGGTTCGATCCCTAGGTTGGGAAGATCCCCTGGAGGAGGGCATGTCAACCCTCATGGCAATCCCATGGAGGGCATGGGACTCCAGTATTCTTGCCTGGAGAATCCCACGGACAGAGGAGCCTGGTGGGCTATAGTCCATAGTGTTGCAAGAGTTGGACAAGACTGAAGTGACTAAGCATGCACATATAGAATCTAGGTTAATTTTATGATTATCTCAAGATCTATAAACTTAGTCACATCCAAAGTTCCTTTGGCCATGTAAAGTAACTTAGTCATAGGTTCTAGTGATTAGAGTGAAGACATCTTTGTGGGGCCATTATTTGGCCTGCCCCAAAGGGGTAGGGAAATAAACCCACCATTTTAAAGGAATGAAGTATGGTAATGAAGCTTTCAAGTATGCCCTCACATATAGTTCCTAGAAATGAAACTTAAGAGTTTGTTTGGAGGGAAGCCCTCAGCTCCTATACTCTGCTAGTAAAGAACAATCAGTTTTTTCTGAAGAGGTTGTCCGCCTCAATCTAGCACACGGTGTGCACAGGGGAAAACTCACCGAATAACAAAGGAGGAAGAAGACAACCATCCATCCAGCCAGATCAGCCAAATCAGATTGTAGGGTCTGATGGATCATGTTAACATACTGGGATACCATTACCTCCTGAATGGAACCCAAGAAGCATCTAGGTTTCTTATTTGGGGAATAGTGCAGTGATTCAGACCCTGAATGAAACATCTTACTCAGCATTGTCTCCTCTCCAGGATCCAGTCCCACTGCCGTCTTGTTAACATAGGTGCTGTAGGCATCTAGGCTGATTTCTGTTATCTTATTTGTTGTATCTAGTTGATCAACTTTCTGACCCAAGAATCCTCTGACTTCATGTAACCATCCATTCATCATTTATCAAATTTTTAAAAAAATATAAATAAACTTTTGGATTCAGGAAAATCCTCAAAATCAATTTTCTTTCTCCTGCAACTGGAAAATGAATTTTAAATTATTCATGTTAACATCTTCTAGATAAATTGAATTTTTAGAGTATGTAAGAAAAGCTTAGTAAAGTCAATCTTTTACATTAACGGATTCCATTTTTAAAATATTAATTTCACATTTAACCATTGCTTTTTGATTTACGCAGCCTTCTAATGAACAATTTGGAGAATCATTCATCTTGATAAGGAAAAAAGTGAATTATTAACATTTTAACATTATGAAACATGTTTTTCCAACTTCTGTTTCTAGCTATAGGACTTGTTGTCTGGAGGAGATTACGTTATGTGTCACTAAAATTGCTGGATAAGATAATTTTTTTAAAGACATCTTTTTAAATGCATGTTTGAGCTTATAGAAAAATAAGGGAAATCCTCTCAGGCCTGCAAAATAAGACAGTACGAACCCAGAGAGGCAGTGAGCCCTGCAGCTGACATCTCCACGAAGGTCTCTGCTGGGTGCTCCTGGCTTTGAGCTTGTCCTGACCTTCAGAGGCCATGTAGTGATTTATCCTTCAAACCAGAATGCTTGGGGAGTGAAGGGTAGTGCTGTTAGGGGTAGAATGGGAATTCTGCTTCTGTTGAGGATCTGGAAAGCTGTGAGAGTATGTCACTCCCATCCTAACAACAGGAAAATGCTGAAGGGTGTACAAAATCCATCTTAGCTTTCCTGAACCCATCAGAGGGCTGAGGTCACCAGCAATCAGGAAACTGAATCTCAAAGAATGAAAAGTCCCCCTCTAGGAGAGACAGGACACATGGATTGTTTTTTTTTTACCTCTGACAGTGCATGAGAGGAAGAAGTGCCTGCCATAGCATGGGAAAGAAATTTAAACATTGAAAAAAAATTCCTAAAGGTGGAGTAGGAACTACTATATCAGTCTAGAATAAATGGGGATCCCAGACACGTGGGGATTTGTACCTACTCCCAAGCTCCTCTCCATGGTCTCTGCTGGGTGCTTTTGAGAAAGTTTTTGGGTAGGAGGTCGCTGTAACCATACAGTGATGCCCCTCTCATGGTCCATAACTATGCCTTGGCACATAGCAGGAGCTCAGTTATTATTTGTTGAATGACTCTTGGACATTAATCAATTCCATAACTTGAGGCAAAAAATGGTTACCTCATTTCATGTTTAAGAATCAGATAATCTGGTTGGGACCCCCATCTGCCAGAGCTAACAAGAACTTCTACCCGCTTGGTCATTGTTAAGTGGTCTCTTGATTCTTTAGGGTTACAGAGGCCCTAGGGGTATCTCAGGCTGTCAAAAAATTGAGACCATTTTCTAACCTGTGCTGACGCACTTCCAGCCCTCGTGGTCCCTTTGAATGTTCATTTTCTTTTTGCCAAGTCTGGGCATGAGGCTTCTTTGTGTTAGGTCATGCTGGCTCTGTCCCCTCACAGAACATTGTGTGATGGTGGGTGTGAGCCTCCATCCTTGAGAATCATCAGCCTCACTCCAAGTCATGAGGAAGTTTGCTCTCTTCACTCCCTAGAAAGATCACATCTGTGCCTTCCCCTCTCTCTGCAGCACCTCCACCCCCCAACCCCAACTTTAGCTTCTCAATCAGCCTGACTAGAGAAAGGATTCCTGAAGGTTCTGCTCAGAAATCTCAGGCTTAAATTTTATTAATACCATCTAAGAGTTATTTGACCACCTTTGGACACTGGGGGACCCAGGAACCCAGGCTCAACACAAAAGCTTCTTGCAGTGGGAAGGGAGAATTCTCACCCTGATCCTGTCTCCTTCAGCAACAAGAATAAGGCAGACATTAATATGTCAATAGTTTATATGTGTCTTTTGTCAAATAAAATTATGATGATATATGTCAATAAAAATTCTCCTTTTCTAAGTCGAGGGACCAGAAATAATTACTATGTATTCACTTCTCAAATGACAAAATACAAAATATTTATAATACAAAATATTTATTGTCTGTTCTGTATCCTAAGAATGCAAAGTACAGTTGAGAACAGGACATTTATTGGGACTATTTAGTGTTAATTATGTTTACTTTTTTCTTATACTAGACCTTCAGAGAATTAGTGCACATAAGGATATATTTATTATTTCCAGCAAATTAGCTTAGGTATTACAAACCTAATCTAATCACCATCTTATTTTTAAAATATTAGAATAATTTACATTGTTAAGCATTTGATTGATCTGTTATTTGTCTTATACTTTTGATTTATTATTTCCTCCTAGAGATGGTAGAAACACCACTGAGAATTAAGATGACCCTTCACCAATGATGTATATTATTTGATTTGCAAATATTCACATATTGTGGTGACATGTGTTACATTCTTAGTATTCGAAAATTGGTTCTTCCTCCAGTAGCTTCTTTTCTACTTAGAAAGGAAGATATCATTTCCCACCAGCATTTTAGTACTTGAAACAAATTTTAAGTATTTAAAACATGTGACAGAGGGCTAATACCATTGTTATAGAAAGAAGTCCTGTAGGTTAACACGAAGAAAGACTGAAATCTATAGTTTATATCAAGTTAAGGCAAATAGTGAGCCAAGAAAAATGTATTTGCACAAATGTGACCAAATTTTATTACAATTTCTATGTAAAGAGTTATTACAAACTAATAAGACCACTGACATAGCAATGAAGGAGCACTGTAATCCAATGTTACAGAGTCCAGACTCTGGAGTTAGAACTAGGTTGAAATTCAAGTCCTATCACTTGCTGAGGAACCCTGGGCAAGATACTTAACTTTCATGCACCTCTTAGCATTCTAAGGTGGGATACAGAATTACTAAAAGTGATTGCTTCAATGTAATTGAGAAGAGTAAATGGGGCTTCCCAGGTGGTGATAGTGGTAAAGCCCTCAGGCAACTCAAGAGATGTAAAAGAGACCCGGATTCAGTCCCTGGGTTGGGAAGATCCCCTGGAGTGGGGAATAACAACCCATTCCAGTATTTTTGCCTGGAGAATCCCAGGGACAGAGGAGCCTGGTGGGCTATAGGCCATAGGGTCGTAAAGAGTCAGATATGACTGAATCAATGTAGCACTCACGAAAGATCATACACGCTCAACTCTTAGTGTGATTACTGGAACTCAGTAGTTATTGTGATACTGGCATGAATAAGCAACTTGCAAAAGAAGAAATACAAGTGACTAGTAGACAAGCAAAAATTTTAATCTCACTACTAATCAGAAGATAAAAATTTAAGCAGCAATGATACATCATTTTTTCCTAGCAAATTTGAAATGGTAAAATATGTTCTCATTTTTAGTTTTGATATCTATGTGGTAAGTCCTGTAATGAATATAAATTGAGACAATCTTTCCAGAAGGAAATTTGGCAGTTTTCTATTAATAGCTTTAAACATTCCTATCACCTTCGATGATGCTCAGCCATTGCTCCAACAGACTCAACTCACATTGTGGTCTGAATTTGCACTATTTATATAGTGTCTGGTGCCCTCTAGAGTCATGCCTCTGGGGCCCCACCATTAACATGCTCAACTTACAGCAACCAGACAAGAAAATAAACAAGAAAGTTACCTACAGATTTATGTGCAAGGATTTTTATGCCACTATAATTCACAAAAAGCGAAACCTGAGAAATAACCTAAATTTTAATCAATAGAGGAATAATGAATTAGACTCATTCAATGGAATTTTAGATAACCATTAAAAATCACATTAAGACTATGTAATGACATGAGGAATATTCGTACACCTTTATTCCAAAACAAAAGGAGTTTTCTTATTGTGTCTGATATCAAAGTAAAATATAATCATTTTGAATGACATGATATAGAAAATTAAAATAGTCATAATAATTTCAACATACAAAGAGAGAGCCATTTTTGATAATGTCCTAAAAAGCATTTTATACATGTGTATTCATATTCCTACATAAACTGCAGAGAGCAGACTGCTAAACTGCTAATCCCCACAGGAAGGAAAATACAACAAAAGTATTAACGTACTTATTCATGCTGTTGGGAATATGGACAATTTGTCTTTTCTTTGTCTGATCTCTTTTTTTTTTACTTCTAACACATCTACAGTTAGCATGATTGCTTTATAAGAAAAACATTTTAAATAAATGCTGTAAATGACTTGATGTTCAGCTAACTTATAACTATTTCTTTTGGTGCTTTGAATGCAGAATGTAAAAAACATAGACATAGTTCTTTTACAAAAGGAGAAATAACGCTCATTAATCACTTTGCTGTCTTCCTCTTAATGAAGACATGCAAATGCATATGCAAACAAGCTGAACTATTATGGGGCTGTGACAGGATGCTCTACAGAAGAGAAGGTAATGATAGAGCTTGAAAAATAGGAGGGCAGAGGAAGGTTAGAGGTGGTAGAAGTTTTCTATTCTGAATGCCTTAAAAGAATTGTATGAGCCTATAGTGTTCTGTCTAACAATAATAAAACGAGATCACAAACAGCATTAAGAGACAAAAAACTAGTCATTGTGGTATGACACACGGAGTGCAGCCAAATGGGGAAATGAGAACTCAGATCAAAATGAAGATGTATAAAGTTGCAGTTTTGTTCAGATTTCTCCCTGAGTCTTGCCAGATCATCATATTCAGCTACTTGACAAGTTCAGTCAATATTACTCATGTATCAGTTCAGTCATTCAGTCATGTCCGACTTTTTACTACCCCATGGACTGCAGCTCACCAAGGCTTCCCTGTCCATTGCCAACTCCTGGAGCTTGCTCAAACTCATGTTCATTGAGTCGTGATGCCATCCAACCATCTCATTCTCTGTCGTCCCCCTTCCTCCTGCCTTCAATCTTTCCCAGCATCAGGGTCTTTTCCAAGGAGTCAGTTCTTCGCATCAGGAGGCCAAAGTATTGGAGTTTCAGCTTCAGCATCAGTACTTCCAATGAATATTCAGGACTGATTTCCTTTAGGATGGACTGGTTGGATCTCCTAGTAGTCCAAGGGTCTCTCAAGAGTCTTCTCCAACACCACAGTTAAAAGTATCAATTCTTCATCACTCAGCTTTCTTCATAGTTCAACTCTCACATCCATACATGACTACTGGAAAAACCATAGCTTTCACTAGATGAACCTTTGTTGGCAAAGTAATGTCTCTGCTTTTTAATATGCTGTCTGGGTTGGTCATAGCTTTTCTTCCAAGGAGCAAGCGTCTTTTAATTTCATGGTTGTAGTCACCATCTGCAGTGATTCTGGAGCCCAAAAAATAAAGTCTCTCACTGTTTCCATTGTTTCCCCATCTATTTGTCATGAAGTGATAGGACCAGATACCGTGATCTTAGTTTGCTGAATGTTGAGTTTTAAGCCAACTTTTTCACTCTCCTCTTTCACTTTCATCAAGAGGGTCTTTATTTCTTCTTTGCTTTTTACCATAAGGGTGGTGTCATCTGTGTATCTACTCATGTATAATCCTAGGATATTTTTATTCAGTATTACACGTTTGGATCAAAATTGAAAAAGTCAGTTCAACCTTTACTCATTTTGTTTATACAACTCCATACACTGACATGTCTACAAATACAAACTGAGTAAATTCTGTATCCCCAACATCATTAGTGTTCAATAGAAAAGCCTTTAACATCAAAAGAGGTTATGAAACATTAAGGTTCTTGATATAATTGTCCCAAAAAGAATTAGAGTTAGGTTTATAGAAGGTTAAGTTCTTTGGACAGGGCTGAAGAGAATATCAGACAGCATCCAATTATGTTCATTTTGCTCCTGCCCTTTTGTGTGGAAAGTCAGAATAGCCTGCCTCCTTTAAATGGCTTGGGAAACCAGAACAAAGATTTTCAAATCAAGTCAGTTGGATTTTACAAACATTTTTCAAATTTCCAATTTCAGTTGGGTTTTACAAACATTTTTCAAATTCTGTTATAAGAAAGGTTCTTGGATTGGGGAAGAGATGAAAAAATGCAAAACATCATTGCTGCCCTCCAGAATCTTCCCATCACATGAGCGTGCCAGGTAGAAAGAAAACTGCAAATCATGGTGGAATTTTTTTAAGGGCTGAAACAGTGGTATAAACACAGGAAGTGGAGATTAAAGTACAGTTTCCTGGAAAGGTGCTGTGATCATTATTACAGTGATCGTACTCCTTGTCACTCAGAGCAGGCTCCATGGAATAGCATCTTCCAGGAGCTTGTGAGAGATGCAGACACTCACCCCTCCTCCCTGCCCAGACCTCCTGAATCAGAATCTCTGAGGTGGGACCCAGTTTTAGGAGCTCTGCAGGTAATGTTCATAGACTCTAAAGTCTGAGAAGCAGCATTGCTCTGAAGTACAGACCCTTGTGATGTAAGAGGCCATAATCCTTCCAGTTGTCCATTTAATAGCCCACAATTTAAAAATCAATGATCATACAATCTCATTATAGAAAAATTTGAAGATCTGGAGAAATACAAAAGGTGGAAAAATTGCCTTTGTGAATTATTAGTCAAAGTTCTCCAGATAAACAGAATTCATAGAAAACATATGTAAATATAAATATATATTTGTGCCAAGCCAATTCCTTTATACATGGAGGTTGGTAGTTCCAGATCTTCAGTGAGCAAACTGAAGACCCAGGAGAGCTGATGGTTTATTTCTAGTCCAAAGACTGTAAGGCTTAAGACCCAGAAAGAGCTGATTTTTCAAGTCAAGTCCAAAAGCAAGAAAAGAATTGGTGGCTTTGGGGACAAATTCTCTGTTACTTAGAGGAGAATCAACCTTTTGTTCTAGTCAGGCCTTCAACTGATTAGATGGGGCCCACCCACACTAGGGAGGACAATCTGCTTTACTCAGTCTACTGTTAAATGTTAATTTCATCTAAAAACAGCCTCACAGAAACACCCAGAATAATTTTTGACCAAACGTCTGGGCATTGCATGAGTCACATTGACATATGAAATTAGCCATCATACCTCAGTTAACTGTTGTAAACATTTTGGTTTACCTTGTCACCTTCTCAGTTTCAACCCTGAGAAATGGGAGTGTACCTCAGTGAGGATAAATTCTTTGGGTATAAGAGTTAGCTAAAATACTTTCTGCCTCTCTGCTGTTGCCACATATGAAGTGGAAGTCAGGTTCATTCACCTATGATACTACCTCTTTCTGTCCAAGTGGAGGATTTTGTTTTCATATATTCATAGCACATAAGGAGTTAAGGGGTTATATTTTTACCCAAAGCAATTTTTCTAGCTGTGGCGTGAAGTATTTCTCTGGCATAAACATCACCCTTCAACCCCATCTGAGCTGAAAATCCCATCTCTAATCTTCTTTCTGATTGAGAAATGATAGAGTGGATTTGCTGGCAAACATCTGCCTCCCTGATAGCTGGTGGCCCTTGTGGGAGTGGCTCTAAGGTAAGAGCATATTGTCGCTGTTTATTCATCATGAAATATATCTTAAAAATCACAACATGAACTAAAATTTGAAGAATTGTCCCCATGTTGACTGAGGAAATTTTATCCTAATGTTAGATTATATTCTGTTTTCTTTCATCACAATTGCTGGGGTCACGTGGTCTTATAAAAGGTCTTGACAAGAACTTGATTCTCTCTTCTTCCTTTGGGACCAGAGACAGTCCTCAAAGAATCATTAAAGCAACGTTTGCCCTTGCCACTTACAACTGACTCCTTTGACAATATGACATCTTTTCTAAAAATCTCATCTTTCCTATAACCGGCTTAGCAGCACACTGGACTCGATAAAGAGTTATAAAAAAAGTACTGATGTTTGGTTCCCACCCACAGAGATTTACGATTTGATTGTCCTGGGGTGCATGTTGGGGATTTCTGAAAGCCTTCTAGGTGACTCTGACATTCAGCTAGAGTTGCAAGCCGTCGCCTTAGGATCCTGTTACTCCAGTGTGCTGACGTACCACCTGCATCACCTGGGAGCTTGTTGGACACACAGAATCAGAGCCCACCCCACAACTGCTGAATCTGAATCTGCATTTTAATGAGACTCCAAGGTAAACTGTAGACATCTTCAGTGTTGCACAGCCCTATCCTATGTATGAGTATTAAAATCAATTAAAATTGGTATAAAATCCCTGGGTATTAAAATCAGCTTGGGAGCGGGTAGAGGAAACTCACTCAAGTGAAAATGGTTCTGCTTTAATGTCTTAGGTCCCCCAAAGGTGACTGAATTTTAATAGGTATTCACAGCACTGTTTGATTAAGTCAGATTGTGACAGTCCTTACCTGAAGCTAACACACAACTGTAGATTAACTATACTTGAATTAACATTTTCTTTTTGAAAAAAAAAAAAGTAAAAGTTCTAATCATGAGACTTCCAGCATCTGAAAGCTGGGATACAATGGAGGTTCTGAACAGGAGCACTTATGGTCCCCTGAAATCCCCTCGTGGGTGAATGCTTTAGTATCCTGACACTATGCCTGTGCCTGCCCAGGCCCTTGGAGTCAGATCACAAGCTCACCCTGTGAGCTGCCCAGGACCCGGCCTTTGCAAAGGCAAGGACAGTGGGACTATCAAGGGATACACGAGTGTGTAAAGCAAAGAAAATGTATTTAAAGACTTCCTTTCTCACCTACGCAAAGGCTTGAACTGGAAAATGTTTACCGAAGGAAAAAAAAAAAGGCAGAAAGACACTTCAAACAAAAACTATGTGTTTGAAAAGAATTTTCATGTGTTGTGAAAAAAATCATCCAAAGCTGAGTTCAAATTGATGCCTATAAGATAATAAATGATATACCCTCTCTAACTTTAGGTTTTCTTAACCAGGTAAACAGGAGATGATACTACCTACTACTAGGGTCGTCGTTCGTCTTGATTAAGATGTGACATAGCTTTTTGGCCTCAGTTTCCCCAGATGAAAAAGGGAGCTCGGGATTTTCACTTCAGGATTGTTGTGAACATAGAACAATGTGTATAGCATGGTCTTGGCGCACAGTAAAGGATTACTCAGTGGAAGGTGATTTTTCTGTATCACCAGTGGCAGGGAATGCTCTGAGTAGTAATAAAAGTAGCAGCACTGGCAGTAGTAATGTTAGTTTTCTCTCCTTTTTCTTATAGGGACCAGGTTTCGACAGAAAAGTTAAGTAATCTGCCTACATTCTTACACTGAACCCTACTTTCAAATTCTACCAGGATTCTTCTTCAGAGAGGCTGTGGGAAAATGTCTCAATGTGAGGCATTGCTGTCTTGTGTAGGGTGTGTGTGTGTGTGTGTGTGTGTGTGTGTGTGTGTGTATGAGAGAGAGAGAGAGAAAGAGAGAGAGAAAAAAAAACCACTCGAGTAAACATTTTAGTATTGCACATGCCACTCTCTGAAGATTCTGAAACACTCTCCTTCCAGCAAAATCACTCTGTCTCCAGAAACTACTACAGGTAAAACCCTGGTGGACATTAATATTGTGGAGTACTAAAATAATGTTGCATACGCTAACCTCAGTGCCTTTTACATAAAAATGAGAATAAGAATAATTAAGCTCCTTGTCCAGCGTTACCACATGACACACAGCAGAACCAGGATTTGAACCCGGATTAATCTCCAAAGCCCAGGCCTCTCTCGCCTGTCTTACTGTAATCTCACACAGGTGATTGAACATAGGCAGAGTTGAAAATGACTTTTGCCTCAGACATTATTTTTCCAGACTACTCTGGAGAGATAGGTGTCAGTATACTGTATTTTACTCTAAGGAACAGACACCCAGAACTCCTAACTGGGCTTCTGTGTGGTAGACGATGCGTTATATCAGTTGTTTTGTTTGGACTTCACAAAATTGTTCACCCCATTTTTAAAAATCCGGAGATTAAGAAGTAACTTGCTGAAGGTCTCACAGTTAATAAATGACAATTAGGACTGAAATTCAGGTTGATGTGACTCCACAGATACACATTAAACTTTTCCAGAATCATTGCATACCTCATTTTACAAAAAATCTGGAGTATTTGCAAAAGGCTAAATATTTTTTTTTTAATATCAGAAAACTGCCAGATATTGTGTCTATTAGCTTTCTTCCATGCTCACTTACCCTCTCTCCTTTAAAAAAAAAAAAAAATTGTTCCATCTGTAGCTGCCACAGGGAATGAAATGAAAATACTGATTTGGAACTTTTCTGGAAGGTGAGGGCACAGAACATTTAGAGTACAGTATTTAAAAACAAAACACAACAAAAAAAACCCTTGCCCCAGCTAAAATGTTACTGTTCCAGGGAGGCATGGAGGCATCACTCTATAGCACACCCCAGGGCAAGAATGTAGTTTTCCTCTTATCTTTCTTCCTGGGGCCTAACATACTCCCAGACACATAGTGAGTGCTTAGTAAACATCATTGAGTAAAATAATGAATGCACAAATGAATGAACAGTTTGCAGAGAACAAACCCATAGGATACTTTTGTGAAAGCAAATTCTGACAGGGAAAGAGCATCAAGCCAAACTTACCCCAGAAGACATGAAAAAACAAACTCCCTACACACGTTTACCCAGAGGAGGCTTACAACTCTCTCCAGTTTAGTTTACATTAGATTTCTCTTCGGATATTGAGGGTAGAAAAGATTTTTGTTATCTTAAATGCCAGGGAACAAAACCAGAGAGGTGATCTGCAGAGGAGAGCATATTCAACAAATTTTGGAACTCTATCACTGAGTTTCTGAACTCTTGATTTTTTTTTCCTTTAGTTAGTAAGAAAAGTCATTTCTTAATTTCTCTCTGAGTACCTCTCTCTTTCTTTCTCTTCTCCTCCCTTTGGGTCTCTCTCAAGTCAAAGAGGTTGTAGCTGACAGCCGTGTCATAAGTGTGCTCGGTACTCCCAAAAGATGCAGCCAACAGGGAAGCTTAGAGTGACGCCCCCAATCCCTCCACATCTCAGAGGAGATTCAGGAACACCTACCTGCGCTCGCCTCCGCATTTCAGAGCAGGTTCAGGAACACCTGTGCTTGCGGCGTGTGGCCACTAGGGGTCTCCCGCAGCAGGCAGTGTGAGCTGGGAATTGGGTAACCGAGGCGGCCTCCTTTGTCTGCACCCCAGGTGTGGGCTCCTTTTGTTCAGAGGCTGGGCTGCTACCTGCGGCGTCTGAGCTGGCTGCTGTCACCCCACCTTGGGCTGCCAGCGCACTTCTTTGGAGGACACGCACTGTTTCTCAGCGTCTGCCTCGAGTTACACTGGACATTACCCCGAGGAGCCAGTGTTTTCTCTTTAACAGGACTACGCATCTTTGTATTAGAAACAGTTTAAACTACAAAGGGAAATATTTCTCACTACAACAAAGAGTATATCTATGTTGAGAAATTGATGGCAAAAGGACCCGTTTTCTATGTAGAGTATTTGCCATAAAATATTTAAAGCTAGTTGACAAATAGCTCCACTGTTCTCCAGTGAATGCTGGCCACTGGATTAATCTTGAAAGTCAGGAATATTTCATTCTGGGCTTATCACAGAGAAAAGGAATGACCTTCACAAACACCCCTGAGTGCCTGAAATATGGGAGCCCAGCCCCAGCCAAGGCAGCCGCATTCACCCTGCGGTGTTTTCATGTCTGCTTTTCAACTTCAAAGGAACGAACAGTAAAGCAAAAATAAACAAATTACAGTAACATAAGAGCTACTCTGTAAACAATAAATTACATGAGTTGTAACAGCTGTGATGGGAGTGGTGGTAGGGATGGCAAACATTTGATCCATCGAAATTTGTTCTTGTTTTCACCATTTTAGTTTCTCTTGTTCACAGCAGAAGAGTGTGTCCTTACACGGTCATCAGGTTTTTTTTTTTCCTCCAGATGCATCACTCATCACCTTGTTTCACAGCTGCTGATGTGAAAATTAATTGGTGTCCATGAGAACCACTTGTTCCTGGGTTTACTCCCATATTCAACAAATATCCACTAAGCACCTATTGTGTGTAAAATATGGAAAAGAATGCAAAGGCTGGCCAGAAAAGAAACCTACCCCCTAGGAAGCCTTTTATTAAAGTAGGGAGATCAAATAAATTCCACAATTGTGACCAAGGCAAGACAGAGCATCTGCCATTTGAGAGGTACAGAGAAAAGACTATAGGAATTCAACAGAAGGAGAGCTGGTTTCTGCATGAGAATCAGGGAAGATTCCCCAAGAAGAAACATTCTTCTTGAACCTTCAGGGTGTGTAAGACGTCCAGCAGGGAGGGATGGGAAAAGGCCAGTGCTGACAGCCCCAAGTGGTACGGGCTGTAGTGGGGTGGGGTTACATTTGTGAAGGGGACAACAGGAAATATGTTTGGAAAGGGAAAGTGGGAAGGCTTTACGTGCTAAACTAAGCATGTAAGCGAAGTTAAAACAAAATGGTAATAGACCACGTTATAGACAAGACTCCTTTCATCCCATACGTATTTTACAATTTGAAGAAGGTAGACGTGTCTTGAAAAACTCCTGCTTGTCAAACAGACTTAAGATCTTTGCAGCACTAATATTCCCCCTTTACCAGCAAACAGGCATTACCTAGAAATAAGGCCATATATGAGTGAAAAAATACACAGCCGAATTATTGTTTCACTTAGAAAAATGCCTTGGAAGGTTCACAAGCAGGTTCCTGGGCATATTGAGGAGGGGGTTGGCAAGTTGTTTCAGCAGCCTGCTGCTAATTTATTGATATTAAACATTTTTACAAGTAGCAGCAAGCCATTAGCCTCTGAATCTAAGAAAAGCAATAGTGATCGTGCCTGCCGAGATTTCTCTGTTGGCTCTGACTTTAACAATCCAAGTTATTGACCATCTTTCAGATTTTAGTTCTAAACTTAGAGCTTTCCTTTTGTTCTTCAAAATAATATACTTCAGAATTTCCATCCATCTCCTACCATCAAGCTAAGCCTCCCCAGTCATCCCATTTCTACCCAGCAAGCAAGTGTATTGGTCTTGTATTCGTCTGACCTCTGGACCCAGTGGAAAAAACTATTCTCCATCTTATACTACTTTTGTGCAGCACAGGGTGTAGCCCTGGGGTGATGCCTTCACAATAGGTGTCCTGCTGCCCCTTCACCTGTCAACTGGGAGTAATAAAAATGATCTACTTCATAGAATCATGGTTGGCTTTCTCTAACTAAGGACTGTAAAGCTCTTTGAGTGTAAATATTACCATCCAAACTGCAGAAATAGAATCTGACATCCCTTTATGAGACTTCAGTCATGAAACCTGTTGCATGTTGCTCAGTGTGGGACAAGAAATATACAAACCTTGGGCCAGAGATGAGCATTTCCCCTGGTAGAAAAAGTCACTACTGATTAGTTCCCTCAGTTATCTCCAGATGCAGTGGAGAAAGCGAAAGTTGTTCAAATCATACATTCCATCTTTCAAGTAAACAATTTACTATCACTTACGGAGCACAGACTATTGGCCAGGTACTGTGGCTGTACATATCTCATTTAATCATCACAGCACTGTACGTTATCAGGAGTATGGCTGCAGGTGGAGAAACTGAAGCTCAGTAAATGTGAGTCATTTGCTCGAGGTCATATAGCTAATAAGTGGCAGAACCAGAGTTTGAGTCCAGGTATTTTCTCCTTCCAAGCCCAGAGGGAGACAACCCTACTTAGGTGACAGCCAATTTAGACAGTCCACCAGCTAAAGATCTGGAGGGATACACAGATCACTAGTCAGAGAGAAAGACGATGCCTTTGACCAGAAGAACGCTGGAAAAAATAACTGGAAGTTCTCTTCTGATAGCGTGGTCAAGGTTTTGATGGACCATATGTCCTTGAAGGGCTCCACAGTAAACTGCATCAAGGTTGCATCACACAAAAAAGAAGAAAACTGGAAGAGGGGAGGGAGGAGGGGTGCTTGGGTCTCCTTATACCAGACAGGGATGTTTCAAGTGCCATGTAGATGAGGGTCAGAAAGACTTAGTCCTGTGTGACTGAAGAGTGTTCAAGAGCTGTCAACTATTCAGCAAGCTGCCTTAATGGGAATGTCACTGGGATGGTATTCTGTTAGTGTTAGTTGCTCAGTTGTGTCCGACTCATTGCGACCCCCTGGGCTGTAACCTACCAGGATCCTTTGCCCATGGGATTCTCCAGGCAAGAATACTGGAGTGGCTTGCCATTTCCTTCTCCAGGGTATCTTCCCTACCCAGGGATTGAACCTGGGTCTCCTGCATTGTGGGCACATTCTTTACTGTCTGAGCCATGAGGGAAGTCCGTAAGAAAAAAAAAAAATTGAGCCCCATTGGGAACATACACTGGGATGGTATCCTGGAGGGCATTAAAAAAAAAAAAGTTTAAATCAACTAGAAAATGTGACATGGGTGCATATTGTGATTATTCAACATTTATTCACCGTGTGTTAGGTGCTTGGTTGAGGTGGACCCCCTAGGATTGGTTGCTGTTCCTATGTCACTCCTGATAATTTTTAAATTGACTATGTCCTTTTAACCGTGTTTTTAAAAATTGAACTACTCCAATGTGAACACTTTCCACTTTGCTACATAATGAGAGTACTTTCATTCCTTTAATGTTTGCTTTTTCCTTTGATCTAACAATTTTTGTTCAAATTTCACAGTTTTCTGTGGCTTCAGGAATGAAAGAACTGATTACCCTGCTGGGAGCGTGAAATAGACTTAAAAAAATCGGCATGAGATTTCCTCCCAGTGAAATTAATTTAGGTTTAAATACAGGGGTAAGGTACACACCTTGTGCGGAGTCTGTCTCTCACACCTAAGCAGTTCCTCAGCGCACAGTTGGACCTGCTGCCAAGTCTTAGGTCTTTTGTGAGGATCCTTTGCAAGACACAGGCTGAGAACCTTTCTGTTTGACTGCCGGCTTTGTGTGGGCCTGATGACATATCTGGAACGTCTCTATTTCTTTGAAGGCCCATCGCAGAAGCCCAGTGGACCCGTCCGGCAGTCCGGTGGCTGGGGTACTTAAGTGCAGCCCGACTGGCTTGCGGGGTGTTTTGAGGGTCTTTTAGGAAACCTTCTTGCAGGGCAGGGATCCTCGGCTCCAGAGCAACAAAGGACAATTTGGAGGGAAGTGGAAGGAGCGCTCCCCAGCCTCTCTGGCATCCCAGGCCCCCTTCTGCCTAGCATCGCGTCCCTAGTGACCCCGCCTTCATCCTCTGCATCCCACCTGGGCTGTCTCGCTGCTGCTTAGTCTGGCCGGGGGCGCCGCGACCCACCACCTTCCCCCCACGCCCCAGTCGGGGCGCCCTCATACCCCTGGAGCAGCGCGGCGCACCGCCGCCACGCTCGCCCCGCGCCCCGCCGCGGCCTCTCCGGCACCTCTGGGTCCGGCTCCCCGGGCCAGTGTTCCCCCCGCCCAGCAGTCCGGAGCCGCCGCCTCCAGCCCCCGTCGCAGGAGCTGTCAAGCCCGCAGCCGCTGAGCCAGCCCCGGAGCTCCCGCGTCTCCTCTCCTTCCTTTGTGTGCGCGCGCGAGGAGTTGGGGCGGAGGGAGAAGGGGGAGGTCGCTCTGTCTGTCTGTCTCCCGCTGCCTTTGCTAGGGCAGCGTGAAGTGCCGCCGGGGAGGCGGGAGCCCGCGGGGAGCTGCTGGAGCGACTCTGGGCCGCCCGGGAGCCCGGGTCCCAGCCGCGCGCCGGGGAGCGCGGACGGCAGCCGGGGCTGGGCGGGAGGCGCGATTCGTCCGCTCCGGCCGCCCCTCGGTCTCCCTCCGCTCCCACCTACCCCCGACACCCGGAGAACAGCGTGCGAAGGCGCCGAGAGGGACGGAAACCACAAATAAATAGCGGCGGCAGCAGCGCGTCATCTGGCGGAGCAGGAAGTGCAGGCAGAGTCCGGAGGCTGGTGCTTTCTGCGCGTCCCCCGGACTTTGCCATGGGCTGGGGGCCGCGGAGGCTGCGAGCGGCCGGGCCAGGGCAGCGGCGGCGGCGTCCGCTCCGGGGCTGAGCGAGAAGCGTCGCGCGGGGCGCACGGCGATGGCAGCGTCCAGCAACTCCAGCCTGTCCGGCTCCTCGGTGTCCTCCGGTGAGTTTCAGCCCGTCGGGAGCGGCTGCCCCGCGGGCTCTCTCGCCCCCCGCCCGCGCCCCGCACTCCGGGATGCAGAGAGCCTACCTGTGGCCGTTCTGCCCGCTCTCCGGAGTGAGGGCAGGCGGCCGCTGTGACACTTGTTTGGCTGGCCGGCACCCTTGGGCGCCCAGCACCTTCGCGCTTGGAGCCTGACAGCGCAGAGGTGGGAGAGCGGGGGCGCCCTTGGCGTGCAGAAGTGGGGGTTTGGGGGGTTTGTGGAGCAGCAGGCAAGAAGCGAGGCGAGCAGGGCGGGCTCGCACTTTCTAGCGCCGCTGAAGCAGGGCTGGCGGGGCGGGGAAGGTAAGGGTGCCGCTGGGCGCCCCGACCCTCTGGCTCTGCGGCGCCCACTGCACTGGATGCCCAGATTCAAGGCAAGGGGGAGCAAAGCCTCGCTCTTCGCATACTTCATTTTCTTTGTTTGTTTCAGAAATTAGCTCCGTGGAGACGTACGCTTGGTGTATGGGCTTGAGATATGGGTAATACAGGGATTCTGTCATTTTGGTTCTGATTGAAGTTAGGGACCGGTGGTCAAGCCCAGCCTCTGACCATTTGCCCAGTTTCAAGTGTGCAAGTGTGTGTGTGTGTGTGTGTGTGTGTGTGTGTGATTTTCCTCTGTGGCCTCTTGGAATACGTTTGGTAATTTTACTTTCCAGGCATACATTTTTTTTTTTTTTTTCTTTCAAGTGTGGCTGAGCGAAGGAAGGGCTTCTTTCAGCTTTTCTCTGGTTGATCAGCGGGTCTAATTGAGGAGAAGAAATCGCTAATGAATCTGAAGGAGTAGGAATCAATAGAAGCAGACCCTCTGGATTCTGAGTATGACAGGTTTCTAATCAGGATGATGCATTAGGTAGAATGCTTCTACCGCTCTGGTCATTGAAAACTTTAATGACAAACCCTAAAGGGATAGCTGACAAGACATTTACTATAGTTTACAGTATTCAGGGGTCAAGAAGGTCTTGAAGTCCTAATGGAAATGCTCAATATATCAATATTGTATTAATTTCTATTGTGTGTCCGTTTTAAGTTATTACTCCAAAAATTAAACTCGGAGAAAGAAACATTCTATTGGAGGCATTGGACAGCAAGCCAGGCATTAAGGAACACTTATCTCTAGATGTGTGACTAATTAAATCATAAATGCAAGGTGATTTGACTAAGGTGCAATTGTGACATGGAACACGGTGATTACTTGAAAATCATCTATTATCTTTTTCGGCAGGTTTTAGTTCCAGTGAAATAGCACTTGCTTTCTTGATCATTACCAACTGATGAAAAGCACAGTGTTGTTATGTGTACGAGGTAGTCAAAGTTTCTGGTTGTAGCAGCCAATGGGGAAGAACAGTCATATCTTATTAAGAGCAGCAACAAGTTGACCGCCTGTGGTTTTAATTCTGAGAACTCAGCAAATGCTGCAGCTTATTTTTAGTACCCCCAAACCACTGATGCTGCTTTTCAATTCATTTTGGTTGACTAACATGGAATTTAAAATGCAGTGATGTTGGCTTATGGTTAGCATATGGTTATCCCTCTTTGAAAATGGCCCACAAGAAGATGAACTGGTGGGAGAGTGGTGATGAAGGGAAAGAAGACAAGAGAAAGGACAATAAGGCAGTATTATCATATGATTTACTGGTGTATAAATTACAGGTGCTGTGGCATCTGAATTTTTAGATCTTATGAAATATCTCCTTAAGCTAAAGGAGCCTTATTGAAAAAACCTAACTCAGTCTTAGGAAGAATACATGGGTTTGAAGCAGCACAGTATAAGCTTTAGACGATGTTAATTGCTTTGTAGATAGGATAGAGATGTGTGTGAAGGGTCTATTATATTTTTTGCTTTAGTTACCACTGTTTTGAATCCTAATGAAAACTGAGAGATAACAGGAAAGCTGAGATTCAAAAAGTGGGCAAGGATATGTTGTTTAATATGAATCACCCTAGCCCATGAGCTTACATTGGCTAATCCACCAATTAATCAGGCACTTCATCTTGAAAAATATGAGAACCAGAATTCTGTTTTTAAGCACACTTACCATCATGTGGATCATGAATAATTCAGAAAACACAAGCAGTTCACACCTGTGAGAAGTGTTGGGCAGGAAAGAATAGAGCTTGTTTGTGAAGGCAGCTGGGTTCTCAGGCAAAGGTCAGAGTCTGAGAAGAGGGCACTTCATCAGCCTAGAAATCACTGTTTTTTCCATAGTAGGTGGACCCACTATGTGCCAGGCCTCAGGTTGGCCTCAGCCTCAGCTTCAAGGAGGTTAAGTGAGGAAAATAATTTACAGATTCTTTAGAGCTTCCCTGGTGGCTCAGATGGTAGAGAATCTGCCTGCTGTGGAGGAATCACAGGTTCAGTCCTTTGTCAGGAAGATCCCCTGGAGAAGGAAATGGAAACCCACTCCAGTATTCTTGCCTGGAGAATTCCATGGACAGAGGAGCCAGGCGGGCTATGGTGCATGGAGTTGCAAAGATTCGGGCCCTACTAAGCGACTAACACACATAGCCCTCTAGCTCTGACGCTGTGTGATATTGTCCTTGAGTTTGGCCCCACCAGTGGATAAGTTGGGGTGTGTTATTTAACTCCTCCAAGCCTCAGTTTCCTCATCTGATGCTAACAATAGGGACTCTTTCATAAGAATGTCGTGGAGATTAAATGAGGTAATGTGCAGAGAGCATTTAGCACAGGGTGTGGCATTTAATGAATGCTCAGTGTGAATAAAGTTTGTTCCTTGGAGGAATGGAAAAATAAAAGCTTTCACTGGCTCAGACTTTAGGTACAGAAGTAAGTCTAACACATATCAAATCTGCCTCTTGCATTGCGTGTTCAACTTGGTCTTGAGCTTTGAGCTCCATTAAACAAGCATTTACTGAGTTTCTTTAGGTTTCAGGCATAATCCAAAGTGTTCGGAATAGAAAGATGAATTAAGATCCTTTCCCTCGCCATCCAGCAGCAGAGATGGACAGACAACAATCTATATTCTATTTTGAGAAAATGAGTTATGGGGAGGAGAGTACAGGGACAAGTCGCTCAGTTGTGAGGGGTCAGCAGGGGTGACTTATGACTTGGGCCTTGAAGGATGAGTGGGGTGTTTTCAGAAAACAGCAGGAAAGGCATTTTAGGGAGAGGGAAGATCTTAGGCAAAGGCCTGGAGATAGGGAAGTTCATAGCCTAATTTTCAACTCCCTTCTTAGGGCTATTCATCTGTTTTTTTTGGTGGTTCCTCTTCTCTGGAGAGTTATGCTTTTAGGCCCATCAACAGCCTCAATCATGGAGCTGCCAGATCACTCAAGGCTGCTGCTGTGGGAGGATTTCTTTCTGTTCAGGTAGCAGTGGGTTTGATGGTACAGCTCTCCACGCCTCAGGATATATTTGAGCAATTGAGCACTAAGAAGGGGACAGTTGATTCTGTAGTCTCCAGCATATGGAGAGGTGAACTCGAATAGAATACCATGGGTAAACTTCTCTTAGATGAATAGCTGTGGGAGGTTTACGTTTGGATGGATTTGTGTGAAGAGTAAAAAATCTAACAGTTTACTCAGTATTAAGCTGAACATTATCTGATTTTCCTGTAAATATTACCTGCTGTTGGTGGACCACATCGCCTAAGCATCTCATTTATTCTGCATTACCAGCTGGGACACATCAGTTGAAATAATCAGGTTAAAATTAATTTTTAAATACATTTTCTGAGAACTCTTTAGAAATTTGCTTCTGGAATATTCAATTATGTATAAAAGAAATTGCTTTGCCTTTGTTTTAGTGATAACTGCTGGTAATTAAATTTCACAATCACCTAGATTGGCAGGAAAGTTTGATTACCTTTGTTATTTTAAATCGGGGGAGTGGGGCACGGCGCACAGAATCCCTATCCTTAAGCTTTTAATCTAGCCTGTGGTACTTGATTATATTCTGAAATAAACGATTGTTGATTTGCAAAATACTTTTCTTAATGATCATGAGTCAGATTTGCTTTTATAATTGAAATAAGAACTTTTTGTGTATTACTTATGTGATCACCAAATGGATAATTTCACAGACTAAAGAAAAAAAAAATCAACCATAGGTATACATATGTTCCCTCCCTCTTGAACCTCCATCCCATCTCCAACCCCAGCCCACCCTTCTAGGTTGTTACAGAGACCCTGTATGTATACCTATGGCTGATTCATGTTGATGTTTGGAAGAAACCAACAAAATTCTATAAAGTAATTATCCTTTAACTAAAAAATAAATAAATTTTAAAAAAGAAGAAGAAAAATCAACTCAAAGTAACAGATAAAGAAACTTCGAGATGTTTTTCAGTAACTGAGCAAGGTAAAAAATTAAATATTAAAAGGATTCTTGGGATAAGAAGTTACGATTTTGAGAATATAAATGGACTGGATTATAGAAATGAAATTGACAGGGACTTTTGAAATTAAAATGCAAGTATTAATAGAAAATAGTAAAACTCACTGTTATGTGCAGTCTTTGAAACTTTAATTGGGAAAAGAACATTCCTGAATGGACTGAGGGATTTATTTTTCCCGATTCTTTACAACAGTAATTTGGGCCAAGGAAATAATGCCATTTTCTGCTGTCAAACTGGTGTTGGTCCTAGAAATGATAAATAGGAATTTTCATTACTTGTTACTGACGACTCACAACCAGTGGCATGTACAAATCTTTCACATTCCTAGATTCAGAAGGCAAAACTGAACTGTAATCATGCTGCCAAGACTTATATACGTGTAATTAGAAACTCCATGGATCTAATACTGCAAAACAGGATATCTTTGTTGAAACAGAGAAGTTCACATTGAAAAGCCTTCTACATCTTTAAACTTCAGAAATATTCAATTATGTGTAAGCCAAATATCTTTACCTTTGTTTTAGTGTTAATTGCTGGTGATTTAATCTCAATTACGTAGAATGGCAGGAGGATTTGATCACTTTTATTTTAAATCATGCACAAAAAATTGCAATTTCAAAAATATTGCAAATTTGACAAAATTGCAGAGCTGAGAATTAATCCCCTGAGAGAAATCATTTACTGATGAAAGCTATTGCTTTTTGGCTGTTTTTCTGGTGACCTTTCCACACCTCATTTTAACTTTCTAGATTCTCACTGTCCTTTGTGGTACCTGAGATGAACCCAGTGACATAGAATCTGAGAGGAAAGATGGCTTTTCCTAGGCAAAACAGCTTGTTTGCAGTGTTTGACAAGGGCCCACTCGTCTGTGTACTTTTGCTAAAATGCCAGATGCCTAACCCCATGAAGAGTTTTGAATGACCTTCTCTTTGGGGGTCAGCTTTGGGGTGATGCAAACCCCCAGTATTTTCCAAGGCCAGTCTATGCAGGGTTTCACTGGACAATGTGTCCTTTGCTCTGCCCCCTGGGGCCTGGCCAAGTGTCTGTCCTGCTGAGGGCCTTCTGCTGCCCTGCAGGGTTCCTGGTTTCACACATTGTGGTGAAGATAACCGGACTTGGGGACTGGAAAACCTGTACATGAGCAGTGTCATCTTGGTATGGTTTGGGGAAGAGTTTTTGGCCAGAGGATCAAGATTCCTGCCAAGATTGTTAGATATAGAGAAAGCAAAAGGAACCTAGTGATAGACCTAAAATTAATGGCACGCAGCTGTCACTCATCCATGATTTATCTTTTATGAATGTATTCACATTTCATGGCTCCTGAAATATGTCATTGAATTTTCAAAATGAATGGCTCCTTCCCTCCCTTCCTCCCTTCTTTGTTCTCTCTTTCTCCCTTTTTCTTTTCTCATCTGTTTTTATGTTGGTCAGATTGCTATTTAGAGATGTTTCAGAAACCCTGCCTTTGGTCTACTTTCCTGTTAATGGTTCGCAAATCCTCTGAGCACTTTGCTGCTCCTCTTTCTACTTGCTCAGTGGGGAAGGGAGCTGCTGTGCTGTTTCTCACATGGATTCTGGTCACAGGGTCAAGATGGATGCGTCCATCTGTGATGCAGCTTCGGGGCTGTGACAGAGCTCACTCCTCATGTATCTCAAAGTTACTAATGAATGCAGAGGTTTGTTTAAAGTCTCCATGGTTAGAGGAAACCCAGGTAGGAATATGCTGGACCCACACACAATCTGCTCTGCCAGGGCACTTGTGGTCTGAGTCTGAAGATGGAATGTGTGTACCGGGGAAGAGCCATTCACCAGATGATTGTGCAAATAACCTGCCTCTTCCTTCAGTTACTAGAAGTTGAACACCTTTGTGGGGACCAGTCTTCATATATAGTCTTTACAGCGTGGCCTCATGATAGCATGACTTTGCTTCAACAGTCACCCATGTCTCCCAGCTTCAGCCCATTCACAGAATCACCTTAGCAGTTTCAAGTGTTATTTTCAATCACCCAATGTCTGAGTTCCAACAGACATTCTCTAGAAAGGTGCTCAATCACTAACCTTATTTAAAATGTCATCATCACCACAGATCAGAGGGGACATTGTTACATTCCTGGAATTGAGATATATATTACTCACATACTGTGTAGGCCACCAGTCATCCCTTGCCCTGGTGGCCAGTGGAGGAGAATGCTTTGTCGAGGGAAGAGGCTGGATGCCACTGGCCTGGCAGAACTGCTAGGTCTGGAGAAACAATCTGCTCCCTTGAGCTGGAGAGAGATCCCACCATCTGAAATGTACCTTCATTAGATGTTGTAGGAAGAACCCTAAACGTGAAATCAGAAGATTCTGGACATTTAAACCAGGATATTTAAACCTTTAGCTGGGGCACCTACCCTCTTAACCAAGGCTCTCAAATCCTGTCAGAACTGTTAAACCCTTTACCAGGACTCTTAAACCATTAATCAATGCTCTTGAGCCCTTTACAAAGCCCCTAAACCCTTTACATAGGCACTTTGACCAGATATTTAACCAAACCAACCAGCTAGCTATGTGGCCTTTGGTGTAGTTAGCTCCTCTGAGCCTTATATGTCTTGCTGCAAACTGCAGTTGTGACAGCCTGTTGCCTGGAGTTGAGGTGAGCATCCCCAGAGGTGATAGAGCATCCCCTCCGCAGACCTGGTCAGCACGCCTGCTTATTAGAGGCCAAGTATCTCTCTTTCCTCTCTCCTTCCTTTAACACTCTGAGCCCCAGTTCTCTTGGCTGTAAATCAGAAATAGTGATATCTGACGAATTTATCCCACAGGGTTGTCTTTGCTGATACTGTTTGGGAAAACGCTTAGTAAACTGTAAACGCAGCTGACATGACAGAGTGGCTGCTATGTGTCGTTCTGTGTACATCATCTCACATATTTCTCTGAGGTAGACGTTATATTCCATTTTGTAAACCGAGAAATAGGTTCAGTGAGGGCTCAGAGCTTGCATTTGAGGTAACAGGATTGAAGCAAAGTCCGGCTTGTTTTAAAGAGTGTGCTCTTCCCTTTTGAAACATGAGAAACTGGTTTGTTTCTGTCCACAGAAGTTGCTGACATTAGAGTTTAACGTCATGGTTGACAGAGCAAATACAGTTATATTCTTATGCTTTATTTTGTTGTCCTCAGTAGTTATTCAGACCGTCACCTCAGTTTGACCAAAGCTCATTCTCATGAGCAATATGAACTGGGAGATGCTACCAAGTCAGTACTCTGTAGAGCAAACACCTAGGAGACTGGGTTTGTATCTGTACTTGAGAATAGCCTTGCAAGGTGAAGGGTATATTAGGTGTTCATTGTGCTATTTTTGCAACTTTTCTAAAGGTTTGAAAATTTTATCAATGAAAAAAAAGGGGGCAAATAAAGGAAAAGTGCTACTTAGCATTCAGTTGGTTTTCTTCACTGGCATTACAGAAGCATTGTTTTTGTGTGAGGATATAAGTCCTGTTATCATCTCATGAAGCTCCCAGATTCTGAATCATCAGACAGTAGAATATCTATTCCTTAGTTTATATCTTAAGTGAACATATAAAGGAGCTGAAGTTACAGATGGTGTTCAGGTAGACCACACACAATTTCTGCCTGAGAATTTTTTCTTTTTCTTTTTTTTTTAACCCCCTGAGCTGGATTGATTTAACATTTCATTGTAGATTTGGACCAAAGACAGACCTTGGTTGTTTAGAAGATTCTGGCATTTGCATAAGGAAGAATCAGGGTCTAAGTAACTCCAGGAACTGCCTGCCCAGTGCCACTCGGCTAGTTGGTTGTAGAGCTGAACTGTAGTATGGACCCATATTTCCAGAACATTCATTCTCCATCCTTCTTACTGGCTCGTCCTAAAGAGTAGTATCATCCTTAGAGAATTTCTCGCAGACATTTTTTTATCTGACTTTGTAAGGCCATTCTATTTAATTATTTTTTCAAAAAGGAAATCATCAAGTGCTTTGTATTTTAAATGGTCCTTAGAACTCAAGGCTGTTGTATCCACAGAGGCAGAGACTTAAGTGGTCTGGTGTCTGCTTTAACTATGTATAGCTATGCTGTCCAATATGGTAACCACTAACCACATAGAGCTGTTTGATTTTTTTTAAAAAATTCAGTTCCCCAGTTGTCCTAGGCACATTTCAAGTGCTCAGTAGTACATATGGCTAATGGCTACCACATTAGACCGTGCAGAAATGGAACATTTTCACTGTTATATAGAAGATTCTGTTGGAGAGCAGTGTCAGTAGTTCTAAGACAGGGACCTTACTAATGTAAAATTAGCTAGCTAGGGATAGAAAATTTGATAAAATGTTCTTCCATTCTTGTGTTTGCTTCTTGTGCTGCTTGGGTCGTATTTTACTAATTTTGCAAATTTTTTTTAAGTAATTTTTTCATAACCTTGAGGCAAATTGTGGAATGACAGATGGAATATGATGTTGGAGAAAGTAATTAAAATGTTTGTAAACCTTACTGGTCCTAAAGTTTGATTTAAGCTTTTTAAAAAAATGGTCTGTAGTTTCCTTAATGGCAACTCTACTTCTTTTTGAAAGAAACCCACAGTGAGTTGTAATTTCATCTTCAAAGAGGAAAAAATGCCTTTATCCAGAAGTTTGGATCTTATAATTGTGTTTCTTCACCCAAATCATAAAGAAAATAGGAAAACTGTGAATGTGTGGACTGAGGTTGCTAGTGGCCTATTTAAGATATGCTATTTAAAGGAGATTTTCTACCAACCTGACCCACGGTAAACCATTTGCCTAGAAGTAGTTTGCTTCTGCAAAAAGCCCATACAGGGCAAAGAAAACACTTTGATTTTTTTTTTTTTAACACATTGATTTTTAGAAATAAAGTTAGCTTCTGGAATTTATTTTAACTGGGGGGAAATGTATGCAAATAAGATGCAGGAACATGACAGCTCCTACAGAAAGGAAACTGCCCTCCTTCTTGAACTTCTGTTACCATCTTCAAGTTCAACAAAAAAATGGAAAGGTGGAGGGTTATCTTTAAAAATGTCAAACAACTGTCAAGAAAGAGGTGGATATTGAGATTCGGCCACTAGATTCAGAAACCATACTAGCCAGAGGCAGGTGCATGCATGGCTTATTCTTTATTGACGTAACTCAGATCACAAATTTTGGGCGGTATGAATCACAGAATCACTTGGGTAATAACCTTATGTAGTTCTTTTCTCATCAGAAGCCCAGTACCTAGATTTCATCATGTCCCGTCACTGCCCTCTGTACCCTCAGTCCTGGCTGAGCCCTGTCTTCTTCAAGAAAAGGAAACCTAGCCCTTTCTAGTTATTTCACATAATGCCACTCTAATGATGCAAAGTGCTTTTTCTTAAATAATTTTGCTCTTCAAGGATAAACCTGAGTGAGATCAATTAGGGGACAGCAAGTAAGCATGAAGCAGGGAGCATGGTTTTGAGGGTAAATCTGAGGCATCTACTAGAGGGTGAGGGCTGCAACGCTACCTCTAAGGGACTGATTTCTCCACCTAGACAGACCTGCAGTATCCAATATGGTAACCACCTGGGCTATTTAGCCCTTGAAATGTGGCTAGTCTGAGATGCTCTGCAAAGTAAAATACACATCAGAATTGAACAGTTTACAAAACAAAGAGAAGGTAAGATGTCTTATGAATAACTTTTTGTTATATTGATTTTATTTGTTGAAATGATAACATTTTTGGATATTGGGTTAAAGAAAATTTATTTAAAAAAATTAATTCTACCTGTTTATTGAAAATGTTTAATGTAGCTGCCAGGAGATTTAAAATATACATATGTGGCTAATATTATATTTCGACCAGACAGTACTGGTCTGGACAACTTCAGTGGGAATGTTCTAGCCTTTGTCACAGAATCTACCATACAAAACCTGCTGATTGACTGATCAGAGGCTCTACAGTTGCCATCCTGTCCACTTTCCAGGCCAGAAACATGCCCTACCTCCCCTGACGTCCAGTTCAACCCTGATTCTCAACACCCTATTTTGGTTTCGTCTCAGACATTGAAAGGTGTCCTTCATTTTTCTGGGTCTGTACAGTGATTCTGAAATGAGATACTATTGAGAGGGACAGGTTGAGATTTTCATGCAATTCTTGTTTATATATGTTTTGTGCTTTATTTTTTGTGTGTGTGCTTTATTTTTTATTTTTGGGTTTTGCTTCACTATGATTCTAGACTTTACATATTTATTTGTGAGTTTTATGTATACCCCTCTTTCCAGAGAAAGCCATCAGTGTGATAAAGCTGTGAAGTTGAAAAGAGAAACTGAGAGAACAAGGAACACATTTTGTCTTGACTTGAAACTTCTTGCCATGAGTATGCATATGTGTATATATACACACACGTACATAATGATGTATGTCTCTGTGTGTGTGTATGTATACACAGAAAGCAGAAGTAGATTGGGTTTCAAACAAAAGTTATTTTCAACCAAATATATAAGTTAATATCCATGGAAATGAAAAGTCAAACCTAGCATTACCTTTAGTAATGAAACAATTCACGTGGGATTTGGCTAATGATGTGCAAATATTAATACATATAATTTGGCTGCCTAATATTGATTTAAGTTGTTCATTCAAATTCATTTTATTACAGAAAAATGAGCCATTTTGTTTGACAGTGTTTGTCCCTGCAGACAGTGGGATCATAAAACCATGTTTATTGGGTAAATAATACTCTTTTGCTGACTTTCTGATGCAAGGAGAACCTTATGATGACTCCATCAGAAAGTTTTGTGAGCTTGTAAGGTTCTGGTTGGGGGCCTGGTTAATTCAAGCCAAGTGTCCTCTGGTTATCTCCCTCGTGATCAATATCTAGGGTTGAAGGTACTGTCAGTGACCTGGGCACAGAGGGTTTTGTTTACATGTGATGTTCATATGCCTGAGGGTTGAACTTTGTCCATGTGAGAGCCCTGTGTTTATTTTAAGCAGACTAACCCACGTGCTTTTCTTTTCTTTTTTTTTTTTTAAAAAGATCGAGTGAGTTCTTCTTTGGGGGGAAAAGCACTTGACAGGGGCTTTGTCAACTCTTTTGAAATAATATCAGATTCAGATTAGGAGCATAACCACAACAAATCCTTGGGAATTATGAGCAGAAGACATGATTTTGAACTAGACAATGTAATTTGTCATAAGAACATGATAATTGCCATAGTACTTATTTGGTTCTGTATTCTAACCCCAGGAATAACAGTAAGGGATATTTTGTAAAAATGTACAGCAGTCTTTCAGGGAAGAGATGCCCTGGAGCTATCCTATTTTTCATAAATAGCTGAGTATAAATCTGTCATTTAGGAATTCTTGTAAACATGTTCCTGAGAGCATATGTAGTTTTAGCTTGTGCCTCTTCTTATAGTAATGAGTTCCATCCATTTTCTGTTCCAGAGTGGACTTGTATTTCTTTTTATTGCTTTAAATGTAACTCTCTGAGACTTATTTCTAGTGTCTATTCTTGACTTTGTAAATAAATGTGGGTTCATGTAAATCCTGAACTTCAAGGGTGCTGTGTCCGGTATCATGTGCCATGAAGTTGAGGATTCAGCCCAAACACTAGCACCGATTAGTGCTAACTTGAATTTCCATTTTCTCATCCATAAAATGGGCTAATAATGCTTGTTGTAGAATCAAATGGGAACATGCCTGTGAAAAACTTTAAAACTAAAAATTTGTCAACAAAACATAAAAATCTCTGGTCTCTTGAAGTTCCCATTCTAACAGATGCTCCATTGACTGCTTTCCTGTGTGATAAGTGATCACCCAGAATTCACGATCATCTAATATAACTGGAAAAATCTCTTCTAAATATATTATCTTGCTCTCTTCAAAAGCCTTTCTAAACCTTGCAGTGTAATCCCACAAGTTTAGAATTTCTCCACTCAGCATCAGACTCCACTGTGCATCCCATATTCCCATAGACATTTTAAATTAGCCCGGACAACTTTCCAGTCCAGAGGAGTGGCTCAGATAAAATTTGATGTAATAATCAGTATATGCAAATGAATATCTGTAACAGACATGCAAGTTACAAAGCACAACAACGGTAATTCTCATTAAAAAAAACAACAAAAACTACCACTCAACTTTAGGAACATTTTATTCCCTGCATCCTCCTGGTGCTCTTCTCGCTTCCCTCCTCTGTCTCCTTTCATTCCCTCCCTCCAAAGTAACCACTACTTTGAATTTCCTGCTTTTTATTCCCTTCGTTTTCTTCCTTTAAATTGTCTTACTCCATATCACAAAAATACATGCTCCATGATGGCAGATATTTTTTGTCTGTTCTGTTCAATCTATCCCCAGTGTCTAGAACAGTGTCTGGCATGCAGTAGGCTGAGCGACTGAGTACACACACACACACTTAGGCACTCCATAAGTAGTTATTGAGTAAATGAATATGTCAGTGTCAGTGTCCCAAGTCTATCAAAGGGATGCTGCTATCGTCCCTCCTTTATCTCTCGTATGTAAATCAGCCCTGTAAGTGATGTAAATTTCATCATAGTTTCACATTAGCTGCATGCCTTTAATGATTTTTAGAAAATTAGTATTTTTTAAAGTGTTAATATAGATTATTTCCGTTAAGTTGCAATAGGAGATGTCTAGCAAAATTACATGGACTTTTCTGAACCAGGACTTCTTTTTAAACTTGATTTGTATTTCACAAGCACTTTTCAGGACTGAATAGTGAATATTCAAGGAACATAAGTAGTGAAGCTTGAGTTCAGCAGGGAAAGCTACAAAGAAATTTTTTTAAAGAATGAAATCTACATGTTACAACAAAAATGAACCGTGATAATATTATACTAAGTGAAAGAATCGAGCTACAAAAGACCACGTATTGGGCTTGCCTGGCAGCTCAGCAGTAAAGACTCTGCCTGCCAATATAGGAGACATAGGTTAGATCCCTGATCTGGGAAGATCCCACATGCTGAGGAGCAGCTAAGCTAAGCCCCTGCGCCACAACTATTGAGCCTGTGCTCCAGAGCCCGGGAGCTGCCAGTTACTGAGCCCACGTGCCGTAACCACTGAAGCCTGCACCCTGGAGTCTGTTCTCCATAAGAAGAGAAGCCAACACACAGTGAGAGGCCTGCACACTGCAACTAGAGAGTAGCCCCCGCTCGCTGCAACTAGAGAAGAGCCTGCACCAGCAGTGACAACCCAGCACAGCCAAAATTAAATAAATTAAAAAATTGTTTTAATCGTGTGTATCGTATGATTCCACTTATATGAAATCTCCAGAATAGGCAAATCATAGAGACAGAAAGTCGATTCGTTATTTCCTTTGGCTGGGCATGGGGACTGGATGAGAACCAGAGCGACTGCTAACGGGTATGCGTTTCTTTGCTGGGTAATGAAGTTGTTCTAAAATTGATTGTGATCATGGTTGCACCTGTGTGTGATTGCGCGAAAAGTCACTAAATTGTACACTTTTAAAGAGGTGGATTATAGGGTAAATGAATTATACCTCAATAAACCCATCATTTTGAAAAGGCCAGAAAATGAATAGAGTAGGCAAGATAGGGTGAAAAGACCATAAAAAACTTAAATATCGAGTCATTCCCAGATAGGATAGGAAACGTTCACTCCCTATTTACTGATATCTTCAACAACACACGGAGATAGCCCTCCTCTTCCCATTTTCATTTGCACACTCATCTTTTTCTGCTGCCAGTCTTCAATCTGAAAATGTTCCACAGAATTGTGTTCTCTGTGACTGGTTTGCAGGGTCAGCTCTGCCTGCTCCAGCAGATGCCTTCTTCCTCTGTGCCCCCTGGAGACCATGGTGTCCTTTCTCCTCTGACTGAAAAATGAGGAACAGTAGCAGGTCTCTGCTGATGCTGGACAAAGCAATTAATGCATTTCTCATGACTAGTTAATTGGATTTTTATGCAGCTTTTCAAGCCCAGGGCACAACTCTTATGCCCTCCAATTGAAACGCAGGTCATCGGGGAACCAAGTTTCCCACATGCCCTCTGTGGGGGGGTGCTGCCGAGTGTACCCCAGTGCAGTGGCGCTGCTCTTCCTCTCTCCCATGCCGCATCAGATGATGCCTGTGCCAGTGTTTCCAAGGGTGTCATCTGTTGGCCCTTTTTTGTTTCTAATCAAAGAGCTGACACCCTTTGATCATGTCAGATCACAGTACTGTAAATACTGTGTTAGGAAGACTGAAATATTACACAGGTTCAGCTGTCTCAGATTGTCTCATACTGCTTACTTTCACACTGAACAAGTAAAGGAAAAAACGCGTTTGATCCGATCCGCTCTAAAATATGAATATTACGAATACGAAATTTTCTAAAACCACATGTGGTTCAATACAGCGAATCCAATCAGTGAGCATTTTAAAAAGTCCTGCTGGGTTTAAGTGCCAGGTTGTTGTAGAAATCCTCCTTTTCACTCAAGTTTAGAGACTCCTAGAGCAAGATAGACTTCCCGTCGGTTAGAGGAAGATCTGGTGGGGAGCTTGTGGGGATAGAGACTGGTGTCTTTGGGGAGAGGAGCCCCTGGGTGGCCACTTTCATTGGCAGGCTTCACTCTCCAAAGGCATGTATGAGTGTATAGGACAACTGGTTCTCCTTCGTGGCCTGTCCTCTTTCTTCTCCCCAAGGGACAGCTCAGGTGGGTCCCCACACGAAATTCAAATAAATAACCATTCATGAGAGTGCAGAGGCAAAGCAAATCCCAAAACTAAGTCTTCCTTACTTCTTTCTTTTAAGGTCTCATTTGCAGTATTTTCTTGGCACCCAGAGGAGGAAGTGGGTGTGGGCTAGAGTGAATTTGTTATTCTGTGTCCTCCCCTCAGGGAAATTTGGCTGCCCTGGGTACCCTGCAACAATGTGGGCAACATATGTGCCTTGCACTGGCCTCTGTAGCTGCCCTCATCTCTCACCCCAGGTGTGCATTTATACCTTGGCCCTCCAACTTGCTAATATCACCGGCCAAGCTTTCTCTAACAAAAGACACACTGTCCCTGGGACATGCCATGCATGTGACCTTTCCCATGCTGACACCAACATGCCTAATGCATTCACACCTCCTCACTTCCTGACTAGACCATTCCAGGGTAGAAGTATTGCATGGACTAGGATGCTTCTGCAGAAAACCCCAAGGAAGTGGGAGGTAGAGGCAGTATACACTGTAACATCTGACTGAGTCTGCCTCTCTGCAGTTCTGTGGGCTCTCCCTCTCGGTGGATGGGCTTTGTCCTCAGCCTCACTCTCCTTTCGGTGTCAGGATGACAGCAACAGTCCCTGGCATCACATTTAGAAAGAGAAAAAGGGTGCTGTCTTCCTACTGGCTTGATGGAAAGTGAAAACACCTGTCTCAGAAGCATCCCTCCCAACAGCAGACTTTCCCTTGTCTCATTGGTCACAGTTGTGTCACATGCTCTCATATGAGCCAATCACTTGCAATCACAGGATTTCATGGTCCTTGAAATCTCCAAAGCCACCCCGAAATACTGAGAGTCCTAAGAAACCTGGCCTTTCCCAGGCGAAGGACTTAATTATACTCTAGTTGAGAACCCAGTTAGTGAATCTATCCATTCTGTAATATTATTCCTCCCCTGAAAAAAATATATATTTACTTCCCTTCCAAGTTAAGGTGACTGACAGCTTGTACTGATGCGTTGTTTTCACTTGTTAGTGTTTTCTGATTTGAAACATTTTATGGTTCTGAGCCATTCATTAAAAAAAATGTATAGATTCTTCCGCTCTAGTGAAGAGTAGGACAGTGAGAGTGGAAGGTTTTGAATCTCAACTGACTTTAACACCTCTGAGTCTAGTGTAAATTGGAATTGTTATATTGGAAATTCAGGGAATAATAGTAGATGATTCAACCACTCCTGGTTGCTATGGTGAGGAATTTTTAAAGCTTTGATTTGTGAGAAATAGTGATCATTAGTAGCTCTTTGTTTTAAAAACAGACAGCCCTGCAAATGGTAAAGGCTTGAGTGGAATAAATGACTGGCATCTAATTGGAGAAAGAATCTCAGGTTATTTCCAAAGAAATGAAAGCAGGCAGGAGCTTTTGGAGAGCAGATTCTTATATTCAGATTCTTATATTTCATTTTTATGGCAGGCCAGAGTGTGCAAAAATTATTGGACAAGGAGTCATGTGACTCCCATCTATGCTAGTTCTGTCTTGGCTTTTACTTTGCATATGGCCTGGGGACAATTACATTATCATTTTGTAACATTATCATTTTGTAACTTTTTGATCCTCATCTGTTGGAATTATTAGGTCAGACCAGATCATCTCTGAAGGTCTTGAAAATTTTATGATTTTGTGACTCTGCTGATTTCCTCTTGCCAATTTTCAGTGCTTTGGTGGTGCGCCCAAACAGTCCTCCTTCCTCCCACACATGCTTCACATAGCAGTTATCACTGGCCTCATTTGCTCCTGGCACCCAGTCTGTAAGATATGAAGAACTACTGGGTGCCTGTCCTGCACTCAGTTTTCAGTCCTCACTCCAAGTAAGCCCAGAGACATCTCAAGTGTGCTATAGGGAAGTACTATACAAACCTTTGGGAATTTTTTCTTACATCTAGAAATACATTCTGCATCATAACGCAGCACATACAGACACCATGCTAAGTATACATAATTCAATTTTTACTTATCAAGCATTTACTGTGTTCTCAGTGTTAGAAATATTACAGTAGTGAACAAAAGAGACAAAAATTCTGGTGCTTATGTCGTTTCTGAATATAGAGAAATAGTAAACCAAAGAAATTATATGTAGTCTGTACATCTACAAAATAAATGCATCATTATTACATATAATTTATAATTTACATAATATATTAGAAGGTGATAAGTTCTATGCAGAAAAATAAAGCAGAAAGGGAGATAGGAAATATTGGGAGTTGAGGGGGGCTCTGATTATTAAATTGTATGATCAAGAAAGACCTTACTGAGATACATTGATGGTGAGGAAGCCAGCATGTAGATATCTGGAGGAAGAGCATTCCGGACAGAGGGACCAGCAGTTACAGACACCCACCTGGGAGTGTGTGCCTGGTATGTTCCAGGAACAGGAGTAATGTCATGGATCTGGGGTTATAAGGGGTAAATAGGACTGAGCAGAAGGGGTCAGAGTGGGGAAGATCATGGTGGGCTGTGTAGACCATTGTAGGGACTTTGGCTTTTACACTGAGATTAATCATCCCTTGATGATAAAAGCTCTATAGCGTTCCAGAAGAGTAACCGAGGACCCTGGCGGGCTACAGTCAGTCCGTGGGATCGCAAAGAGTCGGATACAACTGAACACACACACACACAAGAGTGACATGATCTGACTTGGGCTTTAACCAAGAGCCATCCTGGCTGTTATACTGAGAGTAGGCTTAACATGAACTCTTCGTGTAGGTGTAAGCTCTGCTTTCCCCTTCATGTGTGGTATGCTCCATTTTCTTTTCTACTGCATTTTAATTCATCTAAAAACTGATCAGTGCCCACAAATTGATTTTACTATAAGGTGGTAATGGGTAGTTTGAAAAACAGATTACAAATTGGGTTAGAACCCCAAAGAACTGAGCTCCCTTGCTCAAGGCATGGTTGTGGTATACATGGGACCTTGTAATCATACTCAAAATAGCTTTCAAGGAACTTTTGTTCATTTTTTAACTTACATCGAATGTATGCATGCTAAGTTGCTTGTCCAGTTCTTTGTGACCATATGGATTATAGCCCTCGAGGCCCCTCTGCCCATGGGATTTTTCAGGTAAGAATCCTGGAGTGGGTTGCCATACCTTCCTCTGAGGATCTTCCCTATCCAAGGATTGAACCAGCATCTCTTACATCTCCTGTATTGGCTGGTGGGTTCATTACCACTAGCACCACCTGGGAAACTGAACTGAATAGCACTGTTTTATTAAATGCTGATTTAAAAGTTTCACTTTTCCTACATATGTAGCAGGCTTTATTACCAATTTAGATTTTAAATAACTTTTTTGTTGTTGAAGCATAGTTGATTTACAATATTGTATTAGTTTCAGATGTACAGCATAGTGATTCAATTTTTTTCTGAGTATATTATAGATCATTACAAGTTATTGAATATAGTTTCCTGTGCTATATGGTAAATCCTTGTTGCTTATCTATTTTTTGTATAGAGGTATGTATCTGTTAATCTCATGCTCCTAATTTGCCGCTCCCCCACTCCCTCTCTCCTTTGAAAATGACTTTTTCTATAGATTATTTTAAATATACTTAAAAAGAAAACTATAGTGAATCAACTTCAATAATTATGAACTCATGGCTAGGTGTCATCTAAACTCAACTTCCAAAGTTTGAATTACATTGAAGCAGATCTCAGGCCTGGTATTATTTCATCTGTAAATATTTTAGTTGTTATCTTAAAAAATAAAAACTCTTTACAAAAATATGCCGCATTAGTATTCACATGCAAGTGTATGAATGTGCACATGTATACCAGCAATAATTCGCCCTGTTTAGTCTGATCAGCAGTGTCTCTTCATCCATCTAAAGAGGGAAATGCATGTAACTTTCATGAAATGAAGCTGTGGTCATACTTTCTTGATGCTGAAGATGGTGTTTCTGGACACTGCCAAGCCCCTGTTGAAGAAACACTTTCTTACTGTCAAAAATGAATCACTTCAATCCTGTTCCCCTTTTATACTTTCATTTCTTCTTAAGTGGGACCTCCTTTTCTGTGACTTTTGGCTAGTCAATGGTAAGAGCCTAGAGAGGCGGTCTTGGGTCTTATGACCCTTGTGCCACCGAATGACTTGACATGGTTTCCCACACACAGCAGCCATCACACTTCTGTTAATGTTTTTACTTCCTGTTCTAAATTCAGAATTGTGGGAAGCCTCCCTTGGCCCTTTGACCCATCACTTTGTGGGCCAAATGTTTCAACATCATAAAAATCTTACTTATCTATACAGATGGCTAACAAACACATGAAAAGATGCTCAACATGACTCATTATTAGAGAAATGCAAACCAAAACTACAGTGAGGTATCACCTCATACCAGTCAGAATGACCATCATCCCCAAAAAATTTACAGATAATAAATGCTGGAGAGGATATGAAGAAAAGGGAACCATCTTGCACTGCTGGTGGAAATGTAAATTGATACAGCCACTATGGAGAGCAGTAGGGAGATTCCTTAAAAAACTAGGACTAGAACTACCACATGACCCAATCATATGGGTAATAGTAGTAATCTCAATACTGGGCATATATCCTGAGAAAACCATAACTGAAAGAGACACATGTACCCCATTGTTCGTTGCGCACTGTTTACAATAGCTAGGACTTGGAAGCAGCATACCTAGGTAGATGGCCATCAACAAATGAATGGAAAAAGAAGTTGGCTATTAATACATGTAAACAATGGAATATTACTAAGCCATATAATATTCAGTTCAGAGTGACTGAACTGAACTAAACTGAACTGAAACCTTAGAACACATTTTAGTCCTGATGCAGTGGATGAACCTGGAGCCTGTTAGAGAGAGTGAAATAAGTCAGAAAGAGAAAAACAAATATTGTATATTAAGGCGATGGTACTAATGAGCCTATTTGCAGGGCAGCCGTGGAGATGCAGACATAGAGAACAGACCTGTGGACACAGTGGGGAAAGGAGAGGGTGGGAGGGATCGAGAGCAGCCTGGAAACACATACATACCATATGGACACTAGCTAGCCAGTGGTCCATTTGCTGTATGATGCAGGAAGCTCAAGCCAGCGCTCTGTGACACCCGAGAGGGGTGGGGTGGGGTGGGAGGTGGGAGGGAGGTTCAGGAAAGGGGAGGGAAACGTGTGTACACCTATGGCTGACTCATGCTGGTGTATGACAGAGACCACCAAAACACAGCGAAGCAATTATCCTCCTATGAAAAATAAATAAATTAAAAAAAAATCCTTCTACCCGGGTGGGGAGCTTTCTGTATCAGCACTGACTCTGGCAGGAGCCTTGAAGTTGACCTCTATTCTTACAGAGCCCTTTCTGTCCCTTCTGTTCCTTGATCTCCTTATCCTCAGTAGGGTGTGATGTTTATTTTCCTCTGGTAGCTCCCCTAATCCCCACTAATTCATTGATTAATTTAATATGGGTTACATTACTGGAAACTTGTTCATTTCTGAATGTATATAATAGTAATTTCAGATAAGGGTAAGTAAATATTTGTATGTTTGAGTATATGGTGTGTACTAATCCAGTGCTGAGTATCCCTTATTTACCTAATTAATTACACAAATTTTATATCTATAAAATTGGCAAGGGACGTGACCATACTCCAAGCCTTATTCTTTTCATCCTTGCTTTCTCCAACCTTTCTGCTTCTCTTTTTCATAAAAACTGAGTGCATACTTGTGCCAAGCCCCATGTGTGGCTTTGGCAACACAAAGAGATGGAAAGCAGCCTCTTTGTAGGTACTTGTTCAGAGTTGGTCCCCAGTGGATTGTCACGCCATAAAGGCAGGGACCCTCAGGTCACCAGCTACTGGTACAGGGCCATCCTCTGTTGGCTTCTTAAGGACAGTTTTGCATGAATGGCTGAATGACTGGAAATATGCACCTCATCACAGAGGAGTTTACAGCCCAAGATTTGGTCAGGAATGTGAACTTGCTGCATCTTGGTAGAATTTATAAGGTCATTATCTGTTATATTTGCAGTTACAGTGAAACTCTCTTCCCTTAAATTGCTACCCCTCCTGGCCACAGTCTTCTGAGTTTTTAGTACCCTCTTAAAGATTCCAGAAGTTTGACATGGTGATTTTTACAGGCAGTGGCAGGGGTGTGACCTCTGGAATGACAAACAAGAAGAAACCGGGAGGGCTCCACTTTCTTCACTGTCTACCTCTGCTGCCTGTGTAGTTCTAGGAAGTTCTAGCTTTGTGAGACTTCTCATCTTCCCTGGGTCTGCAAATCTCAGTCTTGGGAGGCCTCCCGGATGTCCTGATTATGGGTCTCGTTTAGCCTGAAGGCAGGCCGGTAGTTATAACTCCTTACCACAAGGAAAGCATTTTTAAAACTAGCACACAAATCTGGTTTTTTCTTCTGAGTTACAATTTTATGTTTATGCTCTGCCAGGAGACATTTACTACTGGTTAAAGAGGAATTAAAAATACTTGTTGCTGTTTTTCCAGGGCAAGGATTTACTCTGGTAGAAAGCAAGTCTTGTATGTGTATGTGTTTGTGTGTGTGTGTGTGTGTGAAAGAGAGAGAGAGAGAGAGAGAATGTCTGCATTTATGAGCATAGCAGAGTGTGTCTGTGAGTTGCTATATGTGTGCACATGTTTGTGTCTTTGTCTGTCTGGGTTTATATTTGTGTGTCAGTGTATGTCTTTGTGGGATGTGGGGTTACATGTATGTCTTTGCATCATAAGGCAGATTCAGCACCCAGGGGAAAGAAAACTTTCAGAGGACCACAACCCATGGGATAAGTTTTCAGCTATTGCCTTTTTTTCTGGCTTTAAATTATTTGTTCCTCCTCTTGAAGTGACTGATTCAGAATATGAAAAAGTTCTTTCAGAGAATGGAAATGATATCATTTAACATTTTCATGGTTATATATAATTAATCTTATTGTGCAAACCAATTATTTTTAATCCCCAGGTAGAGCTTGTAACTCAGTCTAAGTAATTCTCCAGGTATAATGAATGACAAGTCATAGAGGCAAATGTCAGAGAAGCCGATATTTTGGGGTAATGGATCCATCTTTTTTTTTTAAATAGACATTTTAGTTGCTGAGAGAGTCCTTGTAGATTCCCTTCAAAATTAAAAAAGCAAGAGGAAGAGGAAATTACAATTAACAGTCTTAAAATTCCAATTAATCCCTCAAATAGTGATTAATTTCCAGAGACATGGAGATGCTGCAGTATATCTGAGAGAAAGGAAAAGACAATTAGGATTGGGGAAATTGGTAGAGGACACTTGGGTAGGTGGAAATCCCACCAGGATTGAAGATTGCACTAGGACTGAGATAATTGACAAGGTTGGATGCCTGCCAAAAACTATCTAGCGTTGACTCTTCTTAATGGGACAAATGTGCCCATTTGGAATCTCACAAACCATGTTTTCTAAAACAGTCTATTGTCTCTTTAGGGAAAACTTCAAATAAGATCTGTTATCAAATTAGAGTGCTTCCTATGTCACCTTTTTGCTAGTTCATCATTGATGAATGTTGTCCCCTGCCCTTCGTTGTGTTCACTGTATTCTTGGGGCTCCCCTCTCCCTAATAGTCAGCATCTCAGTGAGTTACTTCAAATCTGTGCTGGTTTAAGATAGTGGATGTTTTACATGTCTGAGACCACTGCTGTGGCCTGGAAATCACAAAACCAACTGATGCCTCAACTTTTTCCTCTAAAAGGTAAAATAACACCATTGCAATTTTGGGGTGCACATTATTGAGGACAGGATAAATTGGAACAGAGAGAAAATGAGCATGTTCTCATAGAGCTGGCTATACTTATGGAAAGAATACTTACTTAAGCATACAACTGCTAACTAAGTTCAAGTGGATTCAGTTTTAAGCCATTTGGAATTTATTTGTATGTATTACTACCTGAAATTTTAATTACGTGGTAATGAATATGGTGTTACATTTTCAAGGTAGCATAGCTTTGATCTGTTCCTTTTTTCCAGTCTACTAACAATTCTTATTAGAGGGAAAAACTCTCTAGAGAATGAGGAATAAAAATCAGAGTCCCTTAAACTTTTAAGTACATGCAGCACTTTACAGAAATAATGTTAAGTGAAGTAACCATTTGTGGTCAGCTGAAAAACGTAACTTTCAGAGGGATTTGACCAACTATACTGACCTAGAAAACTAAATAAGCAGTTTGGAAAATCTGGTTTGTATGTATAATTATTTTTATATTATCTTGGGCTGTGCCTTGCAAAGAACAGACCACAGTAGTTATCTGACCTATTGCTCTACCCTTGTCTTTTTTTCAACACAGTAATTATGTAAGACTCAGCATGTTTTTCACTAACTATATGCATGAGGGACATTCCTCAACTTCAGCAGCCCTCTATCCCAAGGTGGCTCAAGTGCTCTGTAATCTCTCAGTTTGAATGGAAAAGATACCTTAAATTGGGATCCGCAGTAACTTTTATAGACCCGGATGGCCGTTAGGAAAATAAAAGCATTTGGCACTTTTATTAGCTAAAAACTCCTTGAAAGTTGTGATGTCTCGGCTATTTTTAATTAAAATAGAAAATTAATCTTCAAGATCAAAGGGTCCTAACAATGTCTGTCATTTGAATATAAATATTTAGTTGGGATATAGGTTACAGGATGTCTTTAAGGCCCTAAGGTCCTTTGGGTTTACTGTTTTTAATTCTGGTTCTTTCTTTAGTTGCTTGGAGCACAGAAAAATGATTTCCTTTAGATTGTATGCATGCTTCTAAGGATATCTGAATAAAAGATACATTTCTGATAATTTGCCATCTCAGCTTTATCTCTTCGGTAGCAGGCTGGAATGCAATAACTTAACCTGAATGTGAATGAACGCAAGAAGGTATGTGTTTCTTCCTGGATTTGAAGGAATTGGCATTAAAGCAGTTTAATCAGGGTACCTTGAATGGCTTATCATCTTGATTAGCTAGAGTTGCAATTAGAAGATGTTGAACTTTCATTTAAAACATGAAAGTGACTGGTGGAGTTCAGCTATTAATAAAACTAGGCTTAGCCTCTAGTTTTAACCCTCTAGTATCTGTGCTTTATAGTAAGTTCTTGCTGATTATCTATTTTATATATACTAGTGTGTATATATTAATGCCAGTCTCCTCGTTTATCCCTGTCATCCGCCCCCTTTCCCCTTTGGTAACCATAAGTTTGTTTTCTAAGTCTGTGAGTCTGTTTCTGGTTTGTAAATGAGTTCATTTGTATTATTTTTTTAGGTTTTTCATGTAAGTGATATGATATTTGTCTTTGACTGATATGATAGTCTGATAATCTCTAGGTCTATCTGTATTGCTGCAAATGGCATTCTTTTTTTGGCTGAGTAATATTGCACTGTATATATGCATCACATCTTCTTTATTCACCCTTCTGCTGATGGCCATTTAGGTTACTTCCATGTCTTGGTTGTTGTGAACAGTGCTGCAGTGAACATTGAGGGTGCATATATCTTTTTGAATTAGAATTTTCTCCAGATATATGCCAAGTAGTGGGGTTGCTGGATCATATGGTAGTTCTATTTTTAGTTTCTTAAGGAACCTCCACACTGTTCTTCATAGTAATTGCACCAATTTATATTTCCACCAACAGTGTAGGAGGGTTTTCTTTTCTCCATACCCTCTCCAGCTTTTATTGTTTATAGATTTTTTGTTAATGGCCCTTCTGACTGGTGTGAGGTGACACTTTGTTGTAGCTTTGATTTGCATTACTCTAATATGCCAACAAATTTGAAAAACTCAGCAGTGGCCACAGGACTGGAAAAGGTCAGTTTTCATTCCAATCCCAGAGAAAGGCAATGCCAAAGAATGCTCAAACTACCGCACAATTGCACTCATCTCACACGCTAGCAAAGCAATGCTCAAAATTCTCCAGTCCAGGCTTCAATAGTGTGTGAACTGTGAACTTCCAGATGTTCAAGCTGGATTAGAAAAGGCAGAGGAACCAGAGATCAAATTGTCAACACCCGTTGAATCATCGAAAAACCAAGAGAGTTTCAGAAAAATGACTACTTCTGCTTTATTGACTATGCCAAAACCTTTGACTGTGCGGATGACAGTGAACTGTGGAAAATTCTGAAAGAGATGGAAATACCAGACACCTGACCTGCCTCCTGAGAACTCTGTATGCAGGTCAAGAAGCAACAGTTAGAACTGGACATAGAACAACAGACTGGTTCCAAATATATTTTGTCCCCCTGCTTATTTAACTTATATGCAGAGTACATCATGAGAAACACTGGGCTGGATGAAGCACAAGCTGGAATCAAGATTGCCAGGAGAAATATCAATAACCTCAGATATGCAGATCTTGCCACACTTATGGCAGAAAGTGAAGAACTAAAGAGTCTCTTGATGAAAGTGAAAGAGGAAAGTGAAAAGTTTGGCTTAAAACTCAACATTCAGAAAACTAGCATCATGGCCTCTGGTCCCATCACTTCATGGCAAATAGATGGGGAAATAATGGAAACAGTTACAGACTTTTTTTGGGGCTCCAAAATCACTGCAGATGTGACTGCAGCCATGAAATTAATAGATGCTTGCTCCTTGGAAGAAAAGTTATGACCAACCTAGACAGCATATTAAAAAGCAGAGACATTACTTTGCCAACAAAGGTTCATCTAGTCAAAGCTATGGTTTTTCCAGTGGTCATGTATGGATGTGAGAGTTGGACTATAAAGAAAGCTGAGTGCTGAAGAATTGTTGCTTTTGAACTGTGGTGTTGGAGAAAACTCTTGAGAGTCCCTTGGACTGCAAGGAGATCCAACCAGTCCATCCTAAAGGAGATCAATCCTGAGTATTCTTGGAAGGACTGAAGCTGGCGCTGAAACTCCAATACTTTGGGCACCTGATGCGAAGAACTGACTCATTTGAAAAGACCCTGATGCTGGGAAAGATTGAAGGCAGGAGGCAGAAGGGGATCACAGAGGATGAGATGGTTGGATGGCATCACTGACTCAATTGACATGGGTTTGAGTAGGTTCCGGGAGTTGGTGATGGACAGGGAAGCCTGGCGTGCTGCAGTCCATGGGGTTGCAACACAGCTGAGTCACTGAACTGAACTGAATAAGTAGCAATGTTTAGCATCTTTTCATATGCTTTTTGGCCATCTGAAAGACTTTGGAAAAATGTCTATTTAGATTTTCTGCCCACTTTTTGATTGGGTTATCTGTTTTTTGACATAGAGCTACATGAGCTGTTTGTATATTTTGGAGATTAATCCCTTGTTGGTTTCTTTGTTTGCAAATATTTTCCATCAGTTTAGTCTTGCCTTTTGCCTAGAGCCTTCTCATATCACCCAGGTAGATATAGTCAATCTACTCAGGCCTTCCAATGAAACACTGATTTGTTATTATTGCCATTCTCCAAGTTAACCACTATTCTGACTTTCTTAACATAGATTAGTTTTGTTTGTTTTTGAAATTTATATGTATAAAATCATATAATATGTACTTATATACTATTTTATTCTCAACATTGCATCTTGAGATTCATCCATATATTATGCCTCCCCATGGTACATTCTTTTTCACTTTTGTAGAATATTCCAATTCCTATATGTTTATCTCTATGTACTTATGTATTCTGCTATTGATGAATTCTTTGGCTGTTTCTAATTTGGGACTACTATCAAAAAACGCTGCTATGAATATTATTGTATGTGCACCTATGTACATTATCTATTATGTATATACCTACATGTAGAATTATTAGGCTGTGAGGTATGTATGTATGTATGTTTTACAAGATACTGCCAAATAATTTTCTAAAATGGTTTTACTAGTTTATATTTCCATCCAGCAGTGTGTGAAAAATCTGTATCTAGTCCACTTTCATGTCCCATTTCTTCTTAAATTTCTTTTGGAGATCATCAATTTGACTAGACTGTTAAAACCTCTGCAGTAGCAGAAGCAGCAAACAAACATGATGGAAGAGACAGTACTAACTGATATTCCCAAGTCAGATCATTCTAAAACCCACTTATTGAAAGAGAAACAATTAGGTGAAATTGCTGTACCATTTCAGAAGCCATTTCCACTTAATCATTAACTTAATTCTTATTGTCCCCCAGAAATGTCCCAATGATGAAAAATTATGATTCTTGATTAAGTGACCCTACCTGTGAAAACAGTAAATAGTGCTGAAAAAGAGAGTTTTAGGCCTAATCAGATGCCACAGTTTTAATTGTTACATGTATAAGTAAGTAATGTTACTAAGTTATGATGAGATGAAATCTCACAGTACAAAGATTTTTTTTTCCTGCTTGTTGAAGGCACAAACTGGGTGTATTTCTAAAACCCTGCTTTTCTTCAGGAGAAATCACAGGAGAGAAAATCAGAAGCCATTTCTGCTGTTCCTAACTTGGTGATCCTAGTCACTTAATATCTTTTGTCTCAGTTTCAAGTGTCTGCAAAAACTATGGAACATTATACCTCCTCTATTTACCAAAAGATTATTGTGAGAAGCAATCGAAATGCCTATAACAGCTAATCCATATGAAGATTTAAAGTCAACAAAGCATTTTCCACATATTCTCATTTCTATATTTAAAATAACCTTATGGTGGGTAAAATGCTATTCCAATGGAAGGTATGTTTTTTTCATATGATAAATCATATTTTTTCCTATGAAAATGTTATTTGTTATACATCTTAGGTTGTAAGCAGAGCCCAGTACAGAGCAGTCTAGCAGTGCATTTACTCATTTTCCTTTGCCTTAGTAGAAAGAAAGGAATGGAGATGATTCATAATGAGTAAAACACAGATCATCTCCTGGAGATAGAAAATAAGGATAAAGGCAGATTTCCATTCAGGAGAATTTACTTGGGCTTTGGAAGTAATTTAAAATGGCTATTCCCTCTGTTGGCAATTTGTAGCCTGCTTGAGTTGACACCTCCATTTTCAGTCACAGCCAGATTGCTGTTAGTTGCAGGGAATTGCTAAAGCCAGAGCTCCGAAACCCTGAATCGGAGCCCTTTTCAAACTCCTTATAGATTTAAAGTAGATGGAATAAAAATAGGATCTTCTTTCATGATTGTCATCACATGCTTCACAAGTTATTTAAATTAATCTACAAATTGCCTAAATTAAGAGAGGGAAATAGGGCCCAATTATAACATTGACTTGTTATATCTGGGCATGGCAAATTTAACCCAGAAAGATATGGTAGCTATCAAATTACGAAAACTTAATGTAAAGCATTTGTTGTGCTTTTATATGCATATGAGATCTAAGAAAGACAATATTACAGACAGTGGTTAGTTAAATTCCCATATCAGTTGATCCAAACCTCTGTGTGTGTGTGTGTGTGTGTGTGTGTGTGTGTGTGTGTGTGTGTGCGTGCACGCGCACGTGTACACATGTGACTTCTGACTGTTTATCTGTATGTAGATATGTACATATCTGTTTAGAACAAAATCTCCATTGAATCTCTTTGTGATACTGAGTTAAATTCTAGAGGACATCAGTGCTGTAGTGTAGCATCTCTCTTGGTATCCTATCCATATCGTGGAAAATCTAGTCAAGGAGTACAGCAAAGATGGTAATCCTTACTACCTAAGGCAGGAGACTGACACTGATCACTCGCTGTGAGCTCTCTGAGACCGTTTTGAGAAATCACCATTAATCACACTCGGAAAGGCAACTTACCTAACACAGGGAGCAGTTATAATTATTGAGTGGGTGTTATAGTCATTGAGCTTTTGTGTAGTTAAAACATTATTCTGAGACATGTCCTACAAGCCATGGGATTAGGCCTTTATTAATAAAACTCCCCAAATGGTATTTTCAATATGTCATTCCACTTGAGAAGATAAATAGGACAGAATTAAACTAACAGAAAGATTACTTATCTTATAATTAAGAACATTGTACAAGAATGAATTTTGAATTTATAGCAGATCCTGGGTTGACCAGGGAGACATATTAAATAACTTTCCTTTTTAAAAAAATATCTTTTGAGACATAAATTCTCTGTGGGGAAAAAACATAAAACAATGAGCTGTCTTTTCTCAATTGATTGCCTAGTGTTCCAAATGCATTGAAAAATGAAGGGAAATTTAACATCTTAAAATGATCTTTCAGAAATCTACTATTATGAGCGGGGAAAAATGAAATAAAGTACTAAAGTGTTTAGACTTTTGGGAAATTTCCATGATGTAAGCTTAGGTAAATCTGAAATAGTTCAGCCCACAAAGCATGGTGGCATAAAATGCAAACATGAGTCACTGATTTTTATAGTCAACTAGAAAAGCAGCACATTTGGTGTGATTTTTTAAAAAAGAAAAATAGACAATATTTCCTGATGTGAAGACAACTACTATATTTGTTTCTCCCTGGAAACTTCAAAGAACTTTATCCTGTTTATTCACAATGTACCAGTGACCATGTGTATCAGCTTGGGTCTGTATTTTAAGATCTTGTCTAAAATGTCATATGTTCTTAAGCAAACCAAAGTAGAGAGTTGAGCAATCTCTACTATTAAGCTAAAAAAAAATCAACCATACTGTTTATCTCTGATATGAATTTTCAAGTTTTCACTTAAATTATCCTAGGAATCATAAATTGGCTTATAACTTTCTCAATGTATACCCCCAAATAATTAACACATAGAATAAACTTTTATCATAAGCACAGAAAATAGATTTTGATGACCCAGTTTTTTCTTTGTTCCTCCTAAAATGAATTTCTTAAGTTTGTCTTTACTTTTCCCATCTACAAAGTGGAGAATATAAAAGGTTCCCTGAAGCTGTGATGTATGTAAGGGCATTCATGTTTTCGGAAGCAAGTTGGAATGTATAATTACACACAGTTCCTGGCATTCTGTGCTTATGAAAGGAGTAATAGCAGTTCCCTGATCTCAAGTCATTAGATCTATTGGGAGATGTAATGTGATGTTGCCATTTGTTAGAATATTTTCGGGCTATACTACTTCACTGTTTGGTTTAGCTTTACAATGGGCCACAACTGTTTTGGCAGAGTTAATCAGACTTGTTTCCCCTGGCTCCCACTATAACAACATTCCACTGGAAGCAGGAAGCTTCTTGAAGGAGATGTCTTCTTACTTTGCTGGGTACCATAGCCCACATGAGGCCATCAGCTTTTCCATTTTCATACTTTTCTGACTTGGAGTGATTTTCCTAACTCAGTGATCTCCTTTCTGCCATTAGCCACCTGCACTCCATTAAGCTATCTGTTCCCTAGAGACAGAAGTGTGAAGTTCTTCAGTAAGGGCTGTCCACTGTCCAGCATTACTCTCCCTTCTTGAAGCAAAGCTCCCAATTTCCTTATGGGTGACCCATTTTTCCTAACTCTCTCATTCCATAAAAGTTCAGAGTGTCTGAGGGTGGCTTTTAACTCCAGCTTCACAGAAAAGAGCTTCGAGGATTGGGTAGGGAAGGACTCAGGAGCCATCCACCATTTGCTCTGGCTTTTACTTGCCAGATTTAAACTGTAGTCACCTTGTGATCATCCACACAGGCCCTGAGAGACAGCAACCACCTTGGGGCAGAGCTGTGAGATGGGGAGGTGGGCCCAGCATCAGTGGCTAAACCTGAGTCCAGGTTGTGAAGTTGAAGGCAAAGGCCTTCCCCTGGCCTTCTGGTTCCCACTGCTAATTTTTCTTTATCTCAAACCAGTTGGAACTGGGGCTTCTATCATCTGCCACTCTCAACAGAAATAACCTTGAGTAATCCAAACCTAGTACCTATGGTCCAAGTTCAAGAGAATTTTACCCTTTTGTTTTATCCCAGGATAAAAGGGTACTTTAAAGTACAGGGTACTTATAAGTCATTGCTTCTAATTCGCAGAGAAGCTGACTTCAAAAATGTATATATGCATATATTTACACACACACAAACACAAGTATAGATTTGTGTGTTACACCTTCATAATGTCTGGGTCAACTATTTAATTTAACTTGTTAAAGAAAAAAATAAGCTCCCTATTGGGCAATATCAGGAAATAAATACACCAAGGTGGAGAATTTGTTGTGATCAAAGTCCAAGATGATTTGGCTTCAGGCACAGTCGCAAAGGGGGGTTGTTTGTCCCTCATGACCCCAGGCTTCAGGGAGGCTAATCCACCCACACAGCTCAGGGCAGGGTGCCAGAGAAATGAGCCTCTGGCAGCAGAGCCCCGGGCTCCTTCCTGAACTCTCGGTTCACGCCTACTCTTCCTTCTGCTCCCACTCTGTTCCAGTTTGGCCTGGTTTCCAGGCATGGTGACGTGCTTTCCTTTCTGGCCCATGGACTCAAGGATGGAGTCACTATCCAACTTTAACCCTTAAAGCTCCCAGGCCTACTTGCTTGGTCCAACCAGCTCCTGGCACTCTTGACCTCCTCCCTGGACTGGGGGTGCTGTTTCAGTCTTCTTTGCAAGAGAAAGGTGGAGAGAGGAAGAAAGCTGAGATGAAAGAGTAGCAGATAGAAAAAGGGCAAAGGTAGTAGATTTCCATACATGTCTTTACCTTGTCTAAAAATACTCCCCACTGGCAGAAAAGATGAAGCTGAACATATGGCATATGCTTCCTAGTGTACCAGATTGTAATATTATACACTTGGATTACAAAGTCTGGATATTACAGCCATAAACATATGTAAACATTTTTATGTTTTGCTTAAAAGGAAAAAAATCACCAATGATATATTTATCCTAATGAATTGATTACCAAGATCAATTAACGATATTCCCAGGCTCTAGGCAGAGAATCCCTTGGATAGCCAGGAGATCAAACCAATCAGTCCTAAAGGAAATCAGCCCTGAATATTCATTGAAAGGACTGATGCTGAAGCTCCAATACTTTGGCAACTTGGTGCGAAGAGCTGACTCATTGGAAAATCCCCTGATGCTGGGAAAGGTTGAGGGCAGGAGGAGAAGGGAGTGACAGAGGATGAGGTGGTTGGATGGCATCACCTATTCAATGGACTTGAATTTGAGCAAGCTCTGGGATGTAGTGAAGGACAGGGAAGCCTGGCCCAAAGAATCAGACATGCCTTAGGAACTGAACAACAAGATAGAATGTCACACACTTCAGTGACATTCTACACAGCGGCAGTAGTGAAGATGATGGTGTTTCTCATTGGTTTGATGGTCACTGTTTGCCACAGCTGTGTTTTCTAGGATAGACTCCTAGGACTGGAAGGAAATCTTAGATGAGGGATTGGAAAACTGTAGCCCCCTGACCAAATCCACGCCCCGTTGTTGTCCAGTTTTATTGGAACCCAGCCACACCCATTCTCTTAAGTGTTGTCTGTGGCTCTTTTGCATACCCTGGCAGAGGTGAGTGCTTGTGGCCATGACTATAAGGTTGATAAAGCCTAACGTATTTGCTCTCTGCTGTTTTAAAGAGAAAATTTGCTAACTTTGCTTTAGAAGGTAATTTAAATTCATTAGCCTATTTTCTGATTGTGTTTTTGTTGTCTTAGAAAAGTGTTTGCCCGGTTAGTAATGATTCCTAGGGATGAAGATTGTGTTGTCTCATTGCTATTCCAGCTCTTCCTAATCAATAATTCTTTGCAAAGATAACTTACCTAAAACTTTCATGACACAAGGTAGACCCAATTCCTCTTTTTTTGTCTGTTTGTTTTTCTTTTAGCTGCTCAATGAAAACTTTTCATATATTTAAAGAAATTGCCTAATTTTTGTCTCCCCCTCTCCTCCCAAATCCCACAGGATAAAATCTACCCCTTTTAATGTTACAAAATTTTGAATTTTTTTGTGTGTGGTTTGTTTACAAAACCTTTTCCATTCTCCTTGATGACTTTTCTTTATTCTACTGAGAACTGGGCATTTTATTTTGATAATATTTACCTGTTACAAAGTGCATTCAGGTGCATAATCAGTTTGCATCTCAAAATATCTTGGGAGGTCAGCTAGGGTTTTTACTATGCCCATTTTGCAGGTAAGAGAGACAGTTCACTATTTAAATATTGTCACTGTGTTAAGCGGCCGCAGCAAGCCGTGGAGAAGAATGTGGTTAAATTAGCAAAAATCCATCACCCGCTGGAGAAAATGTGTGTGTTTTGCAGGGAGGAAGATGTTCAATGGTGTCATCTTTCTGTCCAAAGGGCAATATTATCTACTTATCTTTTCTGTATTACTAGAGCCAGCCCACGCCCCTCCCTGTTTTATTCTGTACTGCTTGTTCTGATGTGCTAAATTTAGTAATCCCATTTGCCCAAATTACTTTGATTTTGAAGTCTATCTTTGAAGATATTCTCTGCTGTCCTCTTTTCTCATCATTATTTGAAGTTAACATGAAACTCTTCTTTGAGTAATTAATGAAAATATTAAGCAACATAAGCAAAGTGGTATCTCCTTAATAGTTATATATCGTTCTCAACCAAGCACAAAGATCCTGTAGGGGCACTGCTACGGAAATATGAAAAAACAGTCGTTACTGTACTTTGGGGGTGGTTATTTTGCAACTTATTTACTTTAGCCTTTTAGATGTTTCTTTGGGGACCAAATTGTAGCTCTGGTTCTATCATTAGCACTTTTAGATCATCTGTTGCAGTGTATCAGGGAGAGATATAAGCTGCTTCTTGAACATTGTGCATTTGTAGTTAAATTTAACAGTGTTTCCTATTTTGGTTGTATGTTGCCTGTTGTTCACCTTTTATCCTGGCAAACGATCATGATTCCTATACATACAGATCATCTTACTAATTAAGTTTCTCATTGTGTGGCTTCAGGTTATTGCAGTTTAAGTACTTATTTTTATTACTAATAATATTAGTCAATCATTTGAAGCCTAAGCCACTTTTCCTTACACAAACAGCAGCAACTTTTCCCTTCAGCATTATTTGTTTCTGAATCATACAGTTCCCAGTGATTGTGTTAGGAGCAGAAAGGGCCCACTTGGGTTATGAGACCCCAGGCTGGAACTGAGAGATGCCAGTGAGGACATTCATCCTTGGATTTGTAAACAGATTTGTAAAACTAGGGCATTTTATGAGGACATTTTTGGGAGAGAATAGATTCAGGACCTTGCTATCATCTTTATAGTCGGAATTAGATTGAGATGGGACTTTAAAATAGGAATTTCTCTTTTCTTACCCTTTCTTCCAGTCTTCCTTTAAAAGCTACTTAAAAAAAATTTTTTTCTTTTGTATTTTCCTAACCTTCTCCCTGGTTTAGTGGCCAGCTCTTATTCTCATCTCACCAGAATTTCTTCTCATCCTTTTATGTGCACAGCCAGGAAGCCTTCCTAAATCACTCTCTCAGCATCACAGCTGCTTTCTCCCTTTGAGAAACAATATACTCTAGCTCTTCTTTTTTTTCCCCTGTAGAGTTACATTCAACAGATACAATTTCCATGTCTAAGAAGCAGTCAGCCTTGAATTCTGCAGGCTTAATTTCATTCTGGTAGCTTCAAACCTACAAACAAAACGAGTGACCTGATAGATATTTCCATTCAGGAACAGAGGTGCATTTTTTCTTTCTGTAATGCTGGGGTCTGGCTGAGGCCATCACTTTCCATCTGAGCTGACCATGTGTCCTTTCGTGTGCACTCACATATTTTACAGTTATCGAATGTCTGTTGAATGCAAGATGCCGTTCAATTTTGCAGGCTTCTAACTGTTATTTATACTGCCCATGAAAACTTCAGTTATTTTTATGACAAGCGTTATTTTAAAGGGACAATGGTGACAGTGGCTATTCATTGATGATTTTCGTTCAGTGGTCCGCAGGCATCTATAACATGTAGCAGTCTTTATAGCATTTCTTATATGGCTTCATTTCCATTGTCCTGTTTTTTTTTGCTGAGAGGTTTATGTTATTTCTACAATTTATATTGTTTTTATTTGCCCAACTAGTGTTCTTTTCTTTAATTTTTCTCAATGTTATATTAAAGAACAAACTAGTCAAAGAGGTTCAGAGCTTGGGTTCCGGAGTCTGTGCCTCTTTTTAAAACCCATCCTACTATCAAACTAGTTGTGTGACCTGGGCAAGATATATTGTCTCTTTGGGCCTTAAATTCATTTTCTCTAAAATGGTGTTGAGAATACTACCTAACTCCTGGAGTGGTTGAGAGGTTAAATGAGTTCAGTCATATTACGTGTTTCAAAAGGAGCCTGATATACAGTAGATGTTCAACAGTGGCAGCTATTATCATATTTATTGTTCTCTCCCAAAGAGTAAGAACTATTTGGAACATTGTTTTTCTTCAAAATCCCTTGCAAAACCTCATAATAAAAATGGATACTCAAGGAACCTGTTAAGTAACTGTGGCAGGAATAAGGGTCCCTCAAAATGTCTACATCCTACTCTTTGTAACCTGTGAATGTGTTTACATTACATGACAAGGAAACTTGAGGTTTTGAAGATGGAATTCAGGTTGCTGTCAGCTGACTGGGATGGGGAGATTACCTGGATCTTCCCACTGAGCCCAGTGTATCACAAGGATCCTTTAAATACAGAAGAGTTAGACAAAGGCGTCAGTGGCAGAGGAATTTGAAGTAAGAAAAACTCAATGAGCTATTGCTAGCTTTGAAGATGGAAGGGACCACCATCCAACCATTTCATCCTCTGCCGCCCTCTTCTCATTCTGCCTCAGTCTTTCCCAGCATCAGGGTCTTTTCCAATGAGTCAACTCTTCACATCAGGTGGCCAAAATTATTGGAGTTTCATTTTCACCATCAGTCCTTCCAGTGAGTATTCAGAGTTGATTCTCTCTAGAATTGACTGGTTTGATCTCCTTGCTGTCCAAGGAGCTCTCAAGAATCTTCTCCAGCACCACAGTTTGAAAGCATCAATTCTTTCACTAATATTGGATTTCTTTTCCAGGGGGTCCAAACTGTTCTTTAAAAGTTCTGGTAAAGCGTGGGTAAGTGACAGGAGGGTGTGGGACGGACAGAGATAGCTGATGTGGCCCACTCAGAGCGGCTTGAAGCCCATCTTTGTGACTCATTGCAGACACAGGTTGCATTGGCAAGTGCAGCATTTCCCACAGGCTCCCCTGGACCTTGTCACGGCTGTTTGTAAGATCGAGCCTTTAAAACGATTGAGAGCTACCACGAAAGGAGCTGTGATTCCACAAATAACTTCACTGTCTCTGCTTCAGCTTGGGTGCTAGAACCAGAGCACACAGAACATTCTCAGCCATGATTTCCTGAAGGACTGGATGAGGGAGTGAGAGAAGAGACATGTATTAGTTTCCTGTTGCTGCTATAACAAATTACCACAGATCCAGTGGCTTAAAACACCACACATTTGGTTTCTTGTAGTTAGTTCTCAAGGGTCATCATTCTCAAATGGGTTAGCAGAGCTGTATTTTGAAGGTTCCAGAGGGAAATCTGTTTTCTTGCCTTTTTCAGTCTCTAGAGGTTGCCCCCATCCCTTGATTCCTGGTTCCACATCACTGTGCTGTCTGCTCCAGTTCTCACGTCTCTTTCTGTCACCGTGCTGACTCCCTCTTACAAGAACTCCTGTGATTACGTTGTACCTACCCTGGTAATCTAGGATAATCGTCTCATCTCAGAATCCTTAACTTAATGACCTCTGCAAAGTCCCTTTGGTCATGGAAGGTAACATTTTTACAGGTTCCAGGGATTAGAGGGTGGGCATCTTGGGGCCATTATTCTGCCCACCACAAAGGGTTGAGGATGTTGGCACCCAACAGCCAAAATGTTTTGCTTAAGGCCTTGAAACCAAAACCTCAGCCCCATCCAATTTTGGAGCCAGACAAACCTTTATAACCCCAAGATGGACCGTTTTCCATTTCCCATTATAATGAACGTGATATGAAATGTTTTAATGTAAATAGAATTAGCAATGTCTTATCTCACGTTTGGCTCAGTGGGGAATGTTGGTGGAAAACGGCAGATTTCCAGGCTATTTGCCTTGCCTTTGCAGGTCTGTAAATTCCTCATCAGATTCCAGACTGTTTCAGTAAGTCCTCATCCCATTGCCTTTTAGAGTGAACTTCACACTGTTTTTTTGGACAGACATGACAGACCTTTTCAGCACATGTTTTTCTAAAGCTGTTATGAAGATTTCAACTCTCTGTTCTCGTAGTTAGGTGTCATCACGAAGCTTTGCTTTTTTCTCCCCAGATAACTCTAAAAGTCTGGTTGAAAAGAGAAAGGTGGGAGGTGGGGAATGAGCATTTGACTAGAACAAAGGCCATTGCCAAAAACCTCCCTGGGTTCCTTTGGGTCGAACATCGACCCTCCAGGCTAAAGCAGTGAGAAAAGCACGTCTCAAGGCCAGGCCTGGAGGCCAGAGATCAGCTTTGAGCCAGGAGATTAGGTAATGGGACCAGCAGCCCCAGGACCAGACCGAGGCCCCAAAGCTAGACAAGCAAAAGCTGCAAATAGGAGGGCAAAGGAAAGGCTGAGTAAAGGGTGGTGCAGAGTGCACAGTCTTATGCAGGAAACATTCTCTCTATGGTATCTTTTCTGTATGATTCCAGGGGGCCAGAGCAAGATCTAAAAGGAGCAGGCCTGAGCTTTGCATTGCACAGAATTGTTTATATGGTGTTTTACATTGCTGTTACTCCATCATTTGAATCTTTGTCACTTGCACTTTGACATCTCCCCTTTTTAAAGCTAAAGCTAATATTAAAGGCCTAATATGTATATTATCCTCAAATTTAATATTGTCAGGCAAACTAGTAAATAGCTTTTTCCACTGGGAATGATCATATGTAAGTATGATCTTAAGAATATAGAATATATATATCTATATATATATACACACACACATTTTATTTAAAATTATTTATTGATCATCCAATCTTGGTTGAATTATGTGCCAAGGATTCTTCTAGGCTCTGATGATACAGTATTTAACAAAACACATCAAAATTCTGTCTTTGAGATGCTTATGTTCTACCTGGGAGTGACAGACTACAACCAAATTTAGGTTTAAATTAGTGAAGGAGAAATAGGACATGGGCAGTGATGTGAAGTATTGAAGAGAGTTGAATCTGAGATCAGGTGATCAGAGAGGGCTTTCCTGAGATGGGGCATTTCTGTAGAGTCAGAAGGAATTGAGGGTGATGTCCAGTGGATATTAGAGGGAAAGAACAAACTAGACAGGGAAACAGTGAGTACAAAGACCCTGAGGTGGGCACATGCCTGGAGCTTCAAAGAACAGCAGAACAGCCAGTGTGGCTGGAATAGAGTGAGCAAGGCGGGAGGGTAGTAAGAGATGAAGGTGGTCTGTGTGAGTGGAGGGTGGTTCATAGATCTTGACAATCCTAGCAGGAGCTCTGTTCATCTCATTGGCAGGTGCTGGGCAGAGCAATCATGCAACTTGACTTTTATTTTCACAAGGTGGTTCTGACCTCTGTGTTGAGAATGAATGGCAGGGTGCATGGGTGGAATTAATGGTAACATTAATGGGGCTATTTCAGTAATCTAGGAGAAAGACAATGACTTGGACTAGACTGATGGCAGTGGGGCTGGTGACACAGGGTTGAATTCCTGGGATGTTTTGTAGGTAGAGCTAGACAGAATTTGCTGATGGACTAGACGTGGGAATGAAAGAATGTGGAGTCAAGGGTGACAGCAAAGTTTTTGCCCTGAGCAACTGGAAGAATGAATGGAAAAGATGGCAGGAAGAGGAGTCTTGGGGGAGACCACCACTGGTTCAATTTGGATATTCAATTTGATGTACTCATTAGACATGTCAAATAGGCAGTTGGATTTATGGGTCTGGAACTCAGAAAAGAGATTCTAGCTGGAGATATGAATTTATATTTATACATACACACATACTGTAAAGCCATCAACTCAGTCCCCACCACCACACTTCCTAAAAACCATTAATTCTAGCTCTTCACTACAGTACCTTTGCCTAAGTAATGAAGATCTTATAGAAAGCTCTTGGCTTCTTGGTTCTGGGCTTCTTCCCATATTCTGATCTGATTCTTCCAGTTCCCTTCTCCTTCCATCAGAGCTTGTATTCTCTTGCTGAGCCTAGCTCCTGAGGTTGCAAGCTTAGTTACACTCCAGAGACCTACACTCCAAACTCAGTGCCCAGGAGGTTAACACAACTGAGTGAAGTGGGGAGTGTGATGAACTGCAGAGTGTCCCTAACTATGGACAGCAGCACGATTCAGCTCCCACAAGGTACTTCTACCAGGGAGGGGAACCCATTGCAGCCAGTTCTTCTAAAAATCAAGACAGAAATCTGTGATTTTTAAAATGTTTTTGAATATTGGCAGCTAACTTACACATTTTTTTCAAGACTCTGTGGGCCAACAGAATATATCTGGGGACCAAATCTAGTCTACAGGCCGCCTGCCCATCAGTGAGGAGCCTGTTGGACAGGCTGACTGGTTGGGTTTGGCTCCTGGACAAAACCACTTGGATTGTCCAGCTTGGTTTCCCGCAGTGCAGGCAGAGGGCATGAACTATGCACCCTTGAGAGGTTCCCAAGGAATCCTGTTCCCTGAGCCTGGCTCCTTAAGGGCCTGCTTTTCTGGAAAGGACAAGATACTTTCACCAGCACGTCTCTGGAGAACATTTTATGGTCTGGTTTCCTTCATCTCCGTCCCTCTTGATGTTGTATCTCATTTCAAAAGCAGAGTGAGTATTGATCCCATCTTATAGGTGAGACAGGTAGAGAGTATTGAATCAGTTCCTCTGAAATATTTGATGGTTAAAAAAAAAAAAGAAAGATTGCCAAATAGTAGCTGAATGACAATCTGAGAGAGAAAGTTAGTCTGAGGGCAGGTAGAAGAAACTATATATTTTTTCAACAATTATATATTGAATATTTGCTAGGTACCAGGTTTGGTTTTTTTTTTTTTCCACTATGTGCTGTGTGTACCAAAAAAATAAAATGCAGTCTGCTCCTGAGAGAGTCACAGCCTAGTAGAGGAGACAAATATGAAAGGAAAAAAACTGTAGCAGAGTGAGGAGAGCAGCAGGGCAGGAATGCCGCAGAGCAAGACCGGAGATGGAGGGAGGGTCAAAAAGGCTTTTTGGAGGTAGTGAGGGCTGGGTCAAATTTTGAAAAATGAGAAGTCTAGCAGGTAGACTACTGGAGGAAGGCATTCTAGAAAAATGACTGGCACGTACAAGGTTTCAGAGGTGTGGTATAACATGAAGTTGAAGAACTGTAGTCTTTGCAACAGCTTAAAGTGTGAAGGAAAGGGCAAAGCCCAGCATGAGACAGCAGGGTAGGAGAGAGTGCTGGAGACCAAGACCTGAGAGGTTTTGTCAGAGAGGAAGAAAGAAGACTTCCCTGGTGGTCCTGTGGTTAAGAATCCACCTGCCAATGCAGGAGATGAGGGTTTGATCCCTGGTCAGGGAGGATTCCACATGCCGCGGGGCAGCTGAGCCCAGGAGCCACAACTACTGAGCCTGAGCCCACATGAGTGTGTGCTCCACAACCAGAGAAGCAATTGCAATGAGAAGAGTAGTCCCTGCCCCCTGAAACTGGAGAAACCGCTCAAGTAGCAAGGAAGATTCAGTGCAGCCCAAAATAAATAAATTAATTAAAATTATTTTAAAAAGAGAGTTTTAATGTGTTCCCATCTTCACTAGAGGGCTGCTGTGGCAAGCATAATCTTGGTTGAGAGGCAAACAAGCAAATGAAAATTCCCTTTCTTCTTCCAAAATTTATGCCAAGAGGAGCGCCACAATCAATCTGAAGCCACTTAGAAAGTTTAATGTAACCTTCATTAATTCCCTCGAGAACTGCCATTCATATAAGACACAGAGTATAATAATATCAAACACTTAGATGGTGTTTACTCTCTAAGACATTGTCTCAAGGGCTTTAGTGTAATGCATTCCTATAACTCATTGAATTCTCAAAAACCACCCTATGATGTAGTAGGTCCCTGTGTAGTTAAGTGATTACAAGATCCTATGGCCTGTAAGTGACAAAGCAGGAGTGGAACCCAGGCAGGCTACCTCTGGAGACCTTGCTCTTGATTGCTCTTTTATAATGCTTCTGTCTGCAGCCTCATGGTCTTTCTCATCAGAGGCTTTGGAAGGCAGGTAGCAAATGTCCAGCAACCAGAAATGGGGCTGTTGTGTTTGTATAAAACCATCTCTTTGGCACTGTTGGCAGTAAGAATTATAAATGTTAAAGGTCAGAGACCCTGCCTTCATTCAAAGGAAGTGGGAGCTGCACATTTACTTGTGGCTGCCTGCTGCAAACTGCTAACTTGGATGTCGCCATGTTTATATGAAATTGAGCAGCCCCTGGCTGCATCTTCTAAGGCAGTAAGCAATCTGTTGGAAACAGAAGAGGTTTCTCAGTATTTTAGATAATTTTCTGCAAGAACTCTGAAAGTGAAAGTGTTAATCACTCAGTCGTGTCTGATTCTTTGTGACCCCATGGACTGCAGCCCACCAGGCTTCTCTGTTCGTGGATTTCTCCAGGCAAGAATACCGGGGTGGGTTGCCACTTCCTTCTCCAGGCCAGAACTCTGGAGGGCTGAATTCAGGTAGGTAGACTCTTTAAATAGAGTAAGTATCCATTATGTTCAGAAAGAACTGCAATTTCCCTTTGATGCATATTGTGTGTTAGTTAAGAGCTGTCTTGGATAAAGAAAGGTAAAAATTTAAATGCTGAAATCCTGAAATGAGAGTCTTTGATTGTTGTCTGGAGAAATCTGTTGCACTGACTTTCCTTCTTTAAAAAAAATGGGCGAAGGATCAGATGGTATATTTCTATGAGGAAAGCAGTAATTGTGGTTCTTAGAGTGAATGCTAGTCTTTTTTTATAGCATGACAACTTTTTTTTGGAAATAAATTTCAAACCTTCTATACATGTTAAAAGTATTCCCAGGTGGAGGGAAACAAATCTATTTCATTAATGCCTTCATTATTTACATAATCAAAAAAACGAGCATGGAAATTAATATCACTGAGAGAGATTTGTAGAAACAGACATATTTTGTGTCTTCTTTGAGATGGCTTCATTTTCTTAGAATTCCATTGTAATCTAATCAGTTAACAGCTACATTTAAAAAATATGGAAATGGTAGGAAACTACCTTTCAGAAAGCATACCTTTTTATCAGTGCCATGAAGAAACACACAAAAAGTAACCAAAAAAGCAGCCTTTTAAAAAATTGCTACTTCTGTTCTTATGTCCCATTTTTCATAGAAAAAAAAAAAATCCCATTTCTGACATTTTTCACCAATTTGAGACCATTGTAGTTCACCTAATGTAGGGGCATTTCACTTTGTGTCACAGGCATAATCCTGAGAAGTTATATACAGATCAGAGTTTCCTAAGTTGAACCATTCAGTACACACTCAGATAGAAAGAGCTCCTCACTTGAAAGGGGTTCTATAGGGAGTCCTTTTGGGAAATGAATCAAACACTTCAGATGAAAGTATCTCAATATCCCCATTTTAAAAATTCAGATTTCGCTATACCAGTTTACCGTAAAGTAGGCATGATTGTATATATAAGTGACATTGTTTTACTTTGTGTATGTTATACAGATTCTGAATTTGTGGATCTTAAAGTACTCCAGAAATTGGCTTGGAAAATTGGGCAGATAGGTGTTACCACTTGTTGGGTTGGAACAAATGACAACAGGGAGCCAAGAAGAATTTTGCCAAGTCTCAAGACTGTCGAGGGAAGAAAATCCTCGTTCCCACATTTGTTGTCCGTGTGCTTGCCATTATATCTTTTCCATCTAAAATTACATAATTTTAATAAGTCTGAAGTTAATTGCAGTCCACTGCTATCACACATCTATTTTTAGATGCCAAAAGTGCACCCACGTCGGACTGGGCTACCAGGCAGAATCTCAGCAGGATCTGAACATTCAGTGCCTCTTTTTAAAAAAGAAGTTGCCCTGAGTAACAGCACACTGGATTGTTCTATTGTTAACGCTAAGGAGGGAACTTCCTGGTTTTTTTTCATTTTTATTTAGTGGTTTCTAAACTAAAAAGGAAATATTGAATGGTGCTTAATTTCAAGTCTATGGGTTATATATTATTTGCTTCCCTCACACCCACTTTCCCCTTTCCCTGCCATTTCGTAAGTGGTGTGTTTACTTATTTATGCTCTGGTGCTCTTATTTCCGAGGCTGGGATTTCCCCTTCTCCTTGGTTGCAGTTTTGATGTAGAAGAGAAACTGCTGGGGAGAGAAGGTAGCAAAAAGAGCAGAGGTGGCCGTGGATAACCATCCTCGTTGGCTGGGGGCAGAACATCTGAAGCTGTGACGGACACGGCTCACCTCCCAAAGGAAGGGGTGCCCCAACCAAGGGACTCCCGTAAAGTGACTGAATCCTCCACAGTCATTTCCATTATTCCCTCTAAGGATTTCAAAGCAGAAATGGTAGTGTTAAGGCAGCAGGGTTGAGCCCAAGAGCAGTGCAGCCTCCTGGCAGACTGGAAGGCTGTGTTGAAAATGGTGAGGCTGGGTCTGGATTCAGTAGGAAAAAGTGCCCTGATTGATTAGAAATGTCTGCTTTGGGTGAGGGATAAGGAGGTGTCTTGCATATGACATATGTTGTCGTCTCCCTGCAGTGGGTGTTCTAGCTCTGATTAATAATTAGGAAGACAGCATGCTCATCCCAATTCTGTCTCTAATGAGCAATGTAACTTCGGGCGAGTTAACTTCCTTTGAACTTGCTTTCCTGGCCTTTCTGAGGGGAGTAGACTATATGAACCTTCCAGGTCTTAGAGTTTGTGAACCCAGGCCAGGTCACGTGTGCTGTCCATTGTTCATGAATTTTCATCCTGGCCTCTAGGCCTCTTTTCCAGTCTGACCTTGTGCTAGTTTTCAGGTAGTGTCTTCAGTTTTCTACACTTAGGTTCCAGGCCAGTTATCCATGTTTTCTTCAACATGCTCCATACTTTCCTGTCTTGATCTCTTTTCTTCAGTCATGTTGCTAAATGTCATGCCTCTGCCTTCCTCTCTTCTTTGATTATCAAAGCCCTGCTCATTTTCTAAGACCCCGAGCCTCATAGAACATTTTTTTCTCATGGGACCTTTAATGTTCAACAACTTATTCCAACTGGCTTGCCTACACATCCTGCCTGAAATTCACAGAGGGCAGGATTTATGTTTCATTCATTCACTTTACTGTCAAATCAGGCTAACAAATTGTAGTAAACATTTCTTTAGAGAGGGAAACAAAAACTAAGGGACAAGGATAGAGATAATGTGGCAAGGAGATTCATTTAAGTTAGTACCTGTTGAATTTGAGCAAAACAGGATGGCAGGTGCTTCAGTAGGGACAAGAAAAGGTAAGAAATAGTCTGTGTTTTCAAGGAGCTTGTGAATCATTATCATCACCACCATCATCATAACTTCCATTTATTTAATGCATATACTTTACCACATGCTTTACCTTTATCCTAAATTCTTAAAACAAACTTGCAAGGTGTTATCATTTCTAGTTTACTGCTGAGGAAGCTGAGACCCAGAAAGTTTAAGGGACTTGCCCAAGGCCACATAGTTAGTAAGGGTATGACTGGCTTCAGCACTTCTGCTCATTATAATATATCCTCTCTAGTGGGGAGCGTATGATAAGGAGGGGCAGTCCCTGGGAATACTCTACTTTTTCATCTTCAGGCCTTTGCTCACACTCATCAGGCCACTTGGAACACCCTCCTTTCCCATAACTCTCAGCTTGTGAAAAGATTTTCCATTCTTCAAATACATCTGAGATATCTCCCTCTTAAACTGTTGCCTGCCTACCTTTTCCAGCTGGGACCCTGATAATGTGTGAATCTGTACACATGTAAAATGAATGAATGCATTCATGCCAACTTCATCTCTATTTTCATTATTAAGTTTCTAAGAACATCTCATGCAAAGTGAGCAGAGAATTCTTTTCCCTTCAACAAACATCTACTGAGCACTTGGCAGGACTTTGATAACATACAGAGGAAGACTCCCAGCATTAGAACAACTGTTCTCTGCTTTACAGGAGAAGAGGTTAGGGTGACACCCATGATGAGATCATCGTCTGGGATTTATGTTGCATGGAGAGAATTACTTCTTGCCTTGGGCAGATGCAGAGAGGTTCCCAGACTTCTCTTGTCCTCTTTCTGGTCCTGATCCACACAGCCCAGAGGGCTGGGGAGAGGGAGGGAGATGGGCACTGGGTTGGAGTGGACAGTCTCAGAAGAAACTGATTTGCTGAAAGTTGCACAACAGAATAGGTTTCTGGAAGCATGTCAGAGCTTCTTCCCTCCATCCAGGAGTGAAAGGTCAATGTAAGGCTGCTATTGGCTTAGTTTATATTCATTGATCTTCCTGTGAGTAAGTGGTGAGGTTAGTCTCTCTGTCTTCCACGGAGGCTCAGTTTTTTGAGCCACTGCTCACAGTGCTGTGGATTCAAAGGTTAATAAGGCATAACTGCAGCTGGAAAGCAGCTCACATAACTTCAGTCTCACGCGTCATGTGTGGGTCGTGATGGCTGTGTGCACCTAATACCTTTAGAGACCAGAGGAAGGAGCGATCTGTCATGCCTAGAGAGTGTAAGAGGAGTCTGTGAAAGTGGTGATACCTTTGCCAGAACTTGAAAGATGGATGGGATGTGACCAGTCTCACAAGGGGTGGGGGAGGGACACTGCAGGAAGGGGGACCAGCAAGTGTGAAGAGAGCAGGTTGGCATAGCTGGAGTGTGGGGAGTGCAAGGCTGAGGTCCAATGAGAGCCACAAACTCTGGATCTCTTGTATCAGATATTGCTGCATGCATACATGCTAAGTTGCTTCAGTCATCCCCACCTCTTTGTGACCCAGTATACGGTAGCCCACTGGGCTCCTCTGTCCATGGGATTCTCCAGGCAAGATACTGGAGTGGATGGCCATGCCCTCCTCCAGGGGACCTTCCTGACCCAGATCCCTGGGTCTCTTATGTCTCCTGTGCTTCGGCAGGTTCTTTACCACTAGTGCGACCTGGGAAGCCCATCAGATGTAGCTGGTATTTATGCAGATAACACAGCCACCCAAAGATGCCTCTTCTCCCTGCTGCGTCAGGCACCTAGGCCTGCTGTCATGCCTCCTCCCCCTTCATCATTTATGAAAGTGGCTGCCCAACACCCTCCAGAGAACAAGTGCCCGTTTGTCCTGTGACCACATGCTTCCCCGGCCTTCAGCCCACGAGCAGCCTGCCCCACTTCCTGAGCTCCGCTTGCCAGAAGGATGCAGGCTGCTCCGCTGTGCCACTGCGGGGGGGCCATGCACACAGACCACCCCGGCGGCCAGCACTGTACAGTGGCCTAGAAGGGGCCAGAACTTGTTTGTCCCGCCCCCTTACAAGGATTGCCAGCCCCTGGGTTAGAGGAAACAAAACAAAACAAACAAAAGCCTTGCTGCCCCTGACCGTGCATCACAAGTCCTGACCTTTTACCAGCCAGTCTTAACCTTCATCGTATCACAGGCTGATCCACTGAGACAGGAGCGCTGACAGAGTTCTATTGTTTCCTTGTCCAGCCTTCCCTTTTCAGGGCTTTGCTCTCCAATGAAAAACAAAACAAAGCAAAATGAAACTCCAGCAAGCTCCAAATCCTTCCCAACTCCTAATCCTCAGGTGGTCAGCTTGACGCTGTTTTGAATTTTGGTTTTGTTCTTGGTGTTTTTTTGTGTGTGTGTGTGTTTTTTGTTTTTTTTTTTTTTTTTTAGTGGAGGCATTGTTTATTTTTTTAATAGAAGAAGCCGTACTGCCTGGGGAGCCTTGGGTCTGTTCTGCCTTTCTCAGGTTCTGTGCCTGAGGAATTGATGCAGCAGCCTGTGAGAGCAGAGCTGAGACCAGGCAGCTAGTGGGGCTGTTTGACTTGGGGCTGAAGGGCACCTGGGTGCCTGGGGCTTGGAACACAGACCCTGTCTATTGCGGCCAAGCACAGCCGTTGGGCCTGACTTTGTTGCAGGTGATGGTGGGACATCTGGCTGGAGGTGAGGTCTGAAGGTGAGGTGAGGTCTGGAGGGTCTGGAGAGGCGATGCCAGAGCAGGCAGTAGTGATATCAGGAAGAAGCAACACCTGATCTCTAACTCCAGAGCTGAGCTCTGAGTCGACCACCTAGGACACTGGGCCTCACCATCAGACCTGCCTTCAGACTACTCACATGCCAGTTTTTAGGTCTCTTCTGCCTCCAGGTCATTAGCCAAAGCTTCTCCAATTGCCTCTAGCATCCATTTCTTCTGTTCTGCTTTTGTGGCCATGACTTTCATACAGGCCTTATATCTCCTCTAGGTTACCATTATTGATCCAGTGATGTATTCATTCCCAGCCTGGAGTCTCTCCCCATCAGGTCTGCCTTTTGGACTACCAACAGTTGTCTTTACCTGAAACACGGTTCTGGTCATGTTACTCCCCTCCCTACAGATCTTCAGGGGGTTCCCATCGAGTAAACCTGCTGTTTTCGAGGCCTTAGTCAGCCTTAGCCCTCATGTCACTTCCTGTCTTACTCTCTGTAAGGAATATGACCACTGCTCGTACTCTGAACATTTCCTATAGATCTTCACTCTCATCACTTTGCCTAGGGAATTAACAGGAGAGTTTATTAACTGTTAAGCGTATAGTTTTTTAGGCCCCACCCTGAGGGGCACACAGCAGTCAGTTGGGGGCTGGAATCAGTGCTTCATGTTTAAGCTCTGGCCCTGTGGCTCTGTGGATGAGCCAGGGTGGACACCCAGCTCCTTGGCCACACCGTTCCCGTGTGCTGATGTGTTCACTCCATCACCAGAATCTTGTTTGTTTTTCAGTGTCCAGATCAGACCTTACTTCCTCCGTGAAGCACTCTCTGAGAGCAGCAGTCAAAAATGATTTCTTCTTCCACCCTATGGGCTGGGCCTGTAGCCTTTGTGTTCTAAGCTGTTTGTCTTTCACCTACTTGATTATAAGTTCCTCGAGTGTGGGAAGGACATTTATTCATCCATGTGTATCCAGCTTCCAGGAAACTAACCTAAATTTAATAGCTGCTCAGACATGAAAGATAGTATGCAATTGAATAACAATATAAAAATGTAAGGTTATTACATTTACTTACCTGCTATTCTACACCTACCAAAAGAGAATGATAGTGGCATGAATACCTGTAACTGACTCCTTTAAAAAAACTTTTGGAAATGTGGATTTAAGCGAGCAGCATTTTTAGTTGTTAAGCTTTGTATAAGAATTGTTTTCTTCACTGTCTTGCCTAGTAAGAGAGGGTAAAGCTTCTGAGACTATCTGTATTGCCAAGATTTTGCTGACATGTAACATGATGTTTATGATTTGCTGGTTTGTCTGCATTTTTCCTGTTACATTTGCTTTTGTTCACCAGCACAAACACCAATTAGTTCTGTTAACAGGCATAGTTTTATGGAATTCTCTGAGATGAAAAGAATCCATCAGGAGTCAGTTGTTTATAGCTGTTACAGCAACACCTTTATTGATATGTGTGCATATTTTTCATATCCTTTTATCTGCATTGCAAAAATGAAATTATATATCCATTACCAAAATTAGATAGGAGATATATTGGATTAGAAATGCTTTCTTCCTAATCCTTAAAAGACCAAGAAGCTCTTCTTTGATAATTCTATAAGAGTTAAGATTCCTTTTTTTATTTTCAAATGTTACAGATAGGAGATTAACCTAGTTATGCTTCGCTTGTATAAGGAGTGCATGTCCCAAGGAACCAGGCAATACCAACAGAGATTTCTGATTCAGGAATGTACAAAAGATGTGAGACTTGCATGAATTATAGCACGACTCATTAAAGGATATAAAAGTACTTTGCAAGTAATTGGATATTTTAGACTAGGACACTGATTTCCTGTTAAATCTTAAGATGCTTCCTGCTATAAAGATTCTTCTCTTTTTTTGCATGGCTGGAATTTCTTTATAATTTAGTAATATTTCTAATACATATTAATTATAGGCAAGGAGGGCAAGATTGAAAGAAAATACTTAAATTAACAAACCAACATTGTTATGTATTTACTCTGCAGGACAGCTTGTAGAGGACTGGGACTTAAAGTACTTGCCGCTGATAAGACAGACCACTTTTTAGGGTTGTTATAGAGCTGAGAGGTACTAAAGCACCTGGCATGGTGAGTGCTGAATAAATACTAGGTGGTATTTTTTAGAAAGCTGTGTAATGTGTGCAGAATTTCAGAGAGAAAGAGTTAAAGCAATCCAGACACATTAGTAATGTTTGGATAAACAGAGATTTCACTCTTTCTCTATACAGCGTTTTAAGCTTCATCTGAGGAGAAATGTGTCAGTATGTGTAAACTATGAATGTTTGTTTTCAGCTACGAACATGAAGCCAAACTTGGAATTAGGAAGATGTTCATCATAGAAACAGAGCTAATTATGTACAATTCAAGACAATATAAGACTTGGTGTGTGACACTTAACAATTCAAGCAATTAAAATCAGGCGACAGTGGTTTGTTTGATTAGCTTTTTGAAGGTGCTTTAAATTTTACAGCTCTCTCAAGAATCTTATGTGCTGTACATATGGGTTTAGGCATAAATGCATTATCTTTAACCTCTAAAGAGCCTCAGAAAAGTCCTGAATCAAGGCCCTGCCACTGTTGTGGGTCAGATGGTTGCACCCTGCCCCAATTCATGTCCAGCTGGAACCTCAGAATGTGAACTTATTTGGAAATATGTTGTTTGCAGATGTAAGTAGTAGTAAGATGAGGTCATGCTGGATGAGCATGGTTCTTAAATCCAAAGTGACTCATATTCTTATAAGAAGAGTGGAAGATGCAGACAGCCACACAAGAAAGAAAGCCTTGTGATGATGGAGGCAGACACAGGAGTGACTCTGCCAAGCCAAGTTACGCCTGGGATTGCCCTCAACCTCCAGGAGCTGGAAGAAGCAAGGGAATATTTTAACCTAGAGCTCTCAGAGGGACCATAGACCTATTGACGCCTTAATTTCAAACTTCTGGCTTACAGAACTGTAAAAGAAAAGTTCTCCTGTTCTAAGCCAGCCAGTTCGTGGTGCTCTTACGACAGGCCAAGAAAACTAATAGAACCCTTTATCAGAGGTGCAGCTAAAGGCCCTGAAGTGCTATTTTCTGTCCTTAAGGTGGGCATAGTAAAACCCACCAGACAAGACTACATGAAGATTACACAGGAGAGTGTATGTATAAGTATTTGACGCATGCTTTTTGTCTTAAATTCGGTTCTTATGCAGCAAAGAGCTACCCCTTGTAGAGGGTGAGATTGCAGCTTAGGGAGAGGGAGAACTATTTTCTATAGAATCACACAAAAATGTAAGTGACATCTTCTGGGCAGTCAATTTCCCCTTAAGGAAAGATTTAAGATCCAGAGTGTGGCGGATAGTATGTAAGTTAGAAACTGCACTTCAGCCCAAGTAACAGAAACCCAATTATAGTGGCTTAATCAAATAGGGATTAGCCAACAAGGCTCTCATATAATATGATGTCCAAGATTATGCCTCTGGATTAGGAAGGAAGCCCCAGGGTGCCATCAAGTACCCAAGATTCTTTTCTCTTTCTGCTCTGCCATCCTTACATGTTCTTCATCCTTTCTACTTGAAGTCGATTGCCCTGCTTCCAGCCTCACAAAGTCATTCCAACAGGAAGAAGACTGTGTCAAGAAGGAAAGGACAGCCCATGTTAAGAAAGCAGAATTTCCAGAAATTCTCAATACACTTTAATTCTCATTGGCTAGAACTGGGTCACATGAACTCCCCTAAATGTGAGGGTGTATAGAAAATTTAGCATTTAGCTGGGTTTAGTGCTGCTTTGAACAAAATAAACATTCTGTTTGTAAGGAGGCATGGGATCATGGGGATCTTTCCTGGTGGCTTAGCAGTAAAGAATCCACCAGTGATGCAGGAGACACAGGTTTGACCCCTGGGTTGGGAAGATCCCCTGGAGGAGGGCATGGTAACCCACTCCAGTGTTCTTGCCTGGAAAGTCCCACAGACAGAGGAGCCCGGTGGGCAACAGTCCATAGGGCTGCAAAGAGTTGGATGCAAATGACTTGACTGAGCATACACACGTGGATTGGGGATAGTTAATTAGCAGAGTCAGCCATAAAAGTGATTCTGGAAGAGGTAAGAGGTTAGACTAGATGATTCTTTCCAAGTGTGAATTTCAAAGATGTAGTTAAGAGATCATTTCCGACCCTCAAGGCATTTACAGTTTATACTGGAGGCAGATTCTGGAGTCAGCTATGTGGAGTTCGAGCCCTGACTAGATATAATGATCCTGAATGTGGGAAAGTTATTTATCCTCCCTAAGCCTTAATTCCTTCATCTGTAAAATAGGAATGATAATATCTACTTTATACTATTATTTTGAGGATTATATGAATTAAATAGTTAGAGTGTTCATTTGCTAAATAAATGTAGCTATTATTTTTCCACTAGAGAATGAGCTCCCTGAAGACAGGAATGGTATCTGATATGATCACCTGGGTAACTCAGTACCGAGAACGAAGTCACTCTTTAACAGATCTTTTTTGTTAAGTGAATGAATGGATGAGAGCACCAGTCCTAATGCTAATACGTGTTAAGTTGCTTCAATTGTATCTGACTCTTTGTGACCCCATGGAATGTAGCCCAACCAGCTCCCTGTCCATGGGATGATTCAGGCAAGAATACTGGAGTGGGTTGCCATTTCTTCCTTTAGGGGATCTTCCCTACCCAGGGATTAAACCCGCATCTCCTGCATTGCAGGCGGATTCTTTGCCACTGAGCCACCAATACAGCTGACCCTAAACAACATGATTTTGAATTGTGCCAGTCCATTTATATGTGGATTTTTTTCAATAGTAAATATTACAGTACTGTATAACCTGTCGTTGGTTGAATCCATGGATGTATTTAATAGAACCGTTTACACAGAGGGCAGACTGTAAGTTATGCTTGGATGTTTTACCTTGCAGAAGGTCAACATCCCCTAACCCCTCTGTTGTTCAGGGGTCAGCTGTGTAAGGATTACTCAGAATAGCTGAGATCTGTCATTTCTCCAGTGAGGTTTTGGTGCATGTAGAACACTCTGCATTTGGTGTAAGGTAGGAACACACTACATTAAGGGAAAAGAATGAAAGTTTAAAGATAAGAAGTTGTTTTGATGAGTGTTTTTAGCTGCAGACAATAGAAGCCGCTCTAACAAATTAAAGCAGGTAATGACTTATCCTAGGATATTAAGAACGTTAAAGAACCAGAACTGTTCTAGCAATAACTCCCTTGCCATCACTGCTCATACTCAACTTTGGTGTTGTCGGGCAGTGAATTGAGAATCTCTGCCAAAGCTGCCCCAGACAGATCACACACATCAGGTCTGTAAGAAGAGCCGGTCTCCCGGTACAGCCACTGCTCTATACCTACTCCTTCCAAATCTCTTGTGAATGTGTCTGCTGATCAGAGTCTAGGTCACAGGTAGACCTGTAACTGCAAAGGAGACTGGAGCTGTAGTTTTTAGCTGTCAAACTTCTGTAGTCCGAACAGGTTTTCTAGAAGGGGATTGTAAACAGTGCTTAGCTAGCTAATGCTCAGTGTCTAGCACCGAAGTCTCTGTGTGCAGCCGCGTGCAGTTGTCCCACTAAGACTGCCTACAGGTCGTGGGAGGGTATGGCCACTGGGAGGAGGCTTTGGAAGACCAGAGGAACTTATTGAAGAGTTCAGGCCCACATAGCCCAGAAGCCTGCAGAAGGCAGCCAGGGACACACAATAGGATGCTGATAGGGGGTACACAGAGAGTCAAGAGAGGAGGAACAGTGGGAGCAGTTGTCCCTGGGAATCTGTGGGTGGAACGTTGCAGAGGGAGACCTGTGCCTGTAGGCTCATGCTGGCGAGCTCACCTCACTGCCCAGCCACCCCCATTTATCCCCAAGCAGGGATGACAAAGGAAGGGTAGCTGTGTAATGTGGCTCCCTGACCCAAGCTTTATGACCCTCTAGCCAGTCCTAAGACACAGGCTGTGGAAAGGAATAGATTAGAAGGCCAGGAGGAGTAGGAGCACCCTCCACACTGAAGAACCTTTTATTAGAACCTTTCAGGTATGAGATTGGAAGGAGCGAGCTGAGTGATCTCTGAAAAAAACAAAATAACTTGATTGAAGATGTGATTTTTCCAGTCTTTCTCTTCTTTCTTCTTTTCTTTTGTCTTTTCAATTTGTGTCATGTTTTATAGACTGTGTAACAGAGGTGGTGGGACCGCCGAGTAATTAGCTGGAATTGATCTTGTAGAGAATCAATGTGGCAATTTGATAATTCAAGTTTAGAAAGAATCTTTTACAGAGAAAAAGCTCCCCAAAACAGCCATGATTTATCCTCACTCCCTTTATTTATTTTTGTTGGTCTTGTGGAAAGTTTGGCTGATTTACTGACATCTTTTCTTCCTTTGCAGGCCACATCCATATCAGCCCTCTACTCAGGTATATGTTCTGTAAGGATGAAATCTATCTATGCAACTTGCAGTATGTAAAAATGAGTTTCTAGAAACTGATTCAGTTTAATGCCATTAAATGCAATCAGAAGTTACCAAACATCTTACTGGAACTCACTTCCAAATGTAACCTAATCCAGTTTACCTTTCCTTTGGTATTTAAGTTCCTGACAGCCAGTGTGGATGTTTCTCAGACACAGCAGTTTGGCTTGTAATAGGTGCCTTTTCTTGCTTGCTTCTTCTTCATTTGTTTCCTGTTAGCATCTTGGTATGATGTTAGAGTGAGCATTCACCACTGGATTATGGTTGATTCTAGACACAAAGATGCTGCCATATCCTATATGATCCCTTGATTTCAGTGTCCCGGGTGTGTCAGATATTTGTGGGTAAATGAATGAGACATAGCCCTGTTATCATGCCCCAGGAGGCTTCTCACTCTATTTTAGAATCACAGTCATGTGATTGTGTGAGAACACTTTATCTCTAATAAACCTGGAGTTTAATGACTCTTTCCCATGTGAGTTTAGCATTTCTTTTTCAATTGAGAATATTCTTTTTGAAGAAGAAAAAGTTTGCGCTTGAACATTCAAGAGGAGGGAAAAAGCCATTTCCTATTCTCTCAACTTGAACACAGTTGCAATATTTTAACTCTCACTTTGCAGCTTTGAATGTATGCCTTGAGGTGATTTAATTACCTGCTTCTGATCTCATCACAGAGAAGTGGTGGAAGCCTTGGGGGTGGGGAACTTTTCATTTCCCAATATCTTCTGCTAGAAAGCTGGTGCTCATGGATCATTTATTCAAGAAATTATTTTAAAACTCATTTTCTAGTTCACATTAATTAAAGCTGCATCGGACTGGTCTGGCAAAGCTGCTGCTCTTCGATGATCTTGTGAGACCTGGACACGTGAGCTCTGGGTTAGGGGACTTGGATAGTCCTGGAGCCAATCCTGTAACGTTTGAGGAGGAGTTGACACCCCCTTGAGTCAACTCTACCTGTAAGACCCTCCATTAACTAATGATACTCTAATAATAAGGCGTTCTGGCTGCAAATCCCTTTTGTCACTGGAGAAATTCAAAGAAGTTAGTTGTGGTACTTTCTTGGAGTCAGAGCCATCCAGTTATAGATGTGGGTTTTCCTTAAATACATCTTGAGTAAAAGCAATAGATGTCCTTCAGAACCTTTGTAGGTAAAGACTGGGACTGTCAACTCGCCTTGCCTAAAACCTACCTGCTTTCCCAGACAGTCTTACCTGAAACTTAGACTCTCAACCTTTGTCTACTCACTCATCTTTGACCTCATCTTCTTTGACCACACCTGAGCATCTTGAGTGATGACCAACAACCTGCCCTGAGCCCATTTGCTAGAAGTCTCTTAAGTGTGGTCCAGTCTAGCCCTGGTTTCCATTTGGCTTGGTTACATCACTGTGCCCTCTTTTATATGTATCTTTAAATCACCACTTCAACTTCATTAAATGGCAATTGGCCATGTGGTTATTGTTTGTGTTTATTATTGTTAGTAGTAGTAGTATTAATAATAGTATCAGTAGTAGAAATAGTCGTATTTCCTTGAATTTGTAATAGTAACAGTAGTAGAAATAGTCATATTCCTTGAATATGGGTTCTTTTTTTTTTTTGGTCTATAGTTTTCTGTCTTTAAAAATACTTCTCAGAGTGCTTTTCAGAGAAAAGATTCAAAGACTGTGCCATGATGGAACTCTTCTTAATGTTATGTGGCAGCCTGGATGGGAGGGGAGTTTGAGGGAGAATGGATGTGTGTATATGTATGGCTGAGTTTCTTCGCTGTTCACCTGAAACTATCCTAACACTGTTAATTGCTTATTCCCCAATACAAAATAAAAACTTAAAAAAATAAAAAAATCACCACTTCAGTGGCCTCCTGTCATTTCAAATAGAGTGTGCATGAAGCTAACCTCATGTGCTGTCTCACAATTCAGCTCAATAGTCCACACACCTTCTATATGTCAGTGGCAACAACTCTGCTGTCCTTGTCACCTCTGCTCAACTATTCTGACTGTTCCCTGTGCTTCACCATTGCTTCATCTTTATTTTTTTCCTTTCCAGTCTTCCATATATCCATGCTACTATTGCTAAATTGTAGCAAAAATCTCCTGGGCCCATAAGTATTAGATCTGAAAGGGCACTTTTGCAACTAAACCAATATCTTCAGTTTACAAATGAAGAAATGGCAGGTCCAGAGAGGTTACATAGATTACTTTGTTTCAAACTAGGAGAGTCAAGTCTAGCATCCTTCCTCCTGGTCCCATATTCTTGCTACCCTGCCTGGTGATGTCCTGGTCCCCCTACCACCAGCCTCTTTCCCTTCATCCATTCTGTGCACTCAGCATTCACATTTATTTTCCTGAAATATTTCTTTCATCATCTCTCTGTCTCGTCCACAAAATTTTGGTGGTCCCTGTTGCTAGGATGATTATAAAAATTATCATTCAAACTGGGACACTTGAGAGTGAAAGAAATGCTAAGACAAACATAAACCAGGACATATGGTCATATTTCATGTAGCATAAATCATAAAGATCAGAATTTTCCCTCTGGAACTTAGGGTTTTCCATATTCAGATCCCAACTGCATTTCTTTAAAAAAAAAATTGTTTATTTATTTGACCACATGGGATATGGGACCTTAGTTTCCAGACCAGGGATTGAGCCTGAGCCCCCTGCATTGGAAGCTCAGTCTTAACCAATGAACTGCCAGGGAAGTCTCCCCAGTTATATTTTTAATGCCCTGTCCTTAACAACTCTCGTAGCACTTTGCCCCAACCAATGTGCTCATCCTTCTTGGCATACCTCATGTATATCTCTGCTTTGGACCCATAACACTTTTCTCTGCTTACCAAGCTTCTTTGTGTTCTTTAAGGGCCTAGTTGGGTCCCTTTCTTCCATAAAATCTTCTAAGTTAGTTACATTTCCTGAGGATGTCTGCTGCTGCTGCTACTGCTAAGTCACTTCAGTTGTGTCCAACTCTGTGCGACCCCATAGACGGCAGCCCGCCAGGCTCCGCTGTCCCTGGGATTCTCCAGACAAGAACACTGGAGTGGGCTGCCATTTCCTTCTCCAATGCATGAAAGTGAAAAGTGAAAGTCAAGTCACTCAGTTATGTCCGACTCTTTGCGACCCCATGAACTGCAGCCTACCAGGCTTCTCTGCCCATGGGATTTTACAGGCAAGAGTACTGGAGTGGGGTGCCATTGCCTTCTCCACCTGAGGATGTCTAGCTCCTCTTAAATCATACACTTACTGTCTGTACTTCTAATCTAACATTTACAAGTGATGAAATGAGGTGGTTTAGCTTTTTTCCTTTGTAGTGAGGATGTAGTCTCTGATCAGCCTCAGTATAAATGTGTCTGCCTTAAAAGAGAGAGACTCAAAAAATAACAAAAGTGGACAGAAGTTTCAAAATGGATTTAAGAACTTTATTGATGAATATGGAAAACTGTCCAACCTCTGCAATGGAGAATATGGCCTTATGTAACCAAAGTTTAAATACACTCCCACTTCTGCCTGCACACGTGGACAATAACATATGCATAATGTTATTGCTTGTGGCACCGCTGTAATCCAGAAAGGTTGGAAGCAACTGAGTACTCAGCAGTAGGGAACTAGCTGAACAGACTATGATATAGCACATAGCATGCAGTAGAAGAGCTGTGGAAAAAAAAAGAAGGTAGATGTCTGTGTATGAATATGGAAAGATGCCTAGGACACAGAAAGTATAAGGTACAGAAGAGTGGATATTATGTGCTATTCTTTAAGTGCCTTTAAGTACTTCTAACATATAAGTAGTTTATTGCTTGAAATTCTTTTATAAAATAGTATACAGTGTGATTAATTTTACTTTCCCTCATTGGCAGGATTTTTCATGTTTGGATTTGTAGAATTCTAACTGTCCAGGGAGGGACATTAAAGTTATGCTTTAGAAAACTCTTTCTGCCACAAGTTAAGACACATTGGCACAAGATGGGAAACCTGGAGAAAGGGTGATCTCCATGTGTGATCGTGGTGCCCAGCACTCCCAACCTCCAGCCTTGAATGTTGCTTGTCAGCTGGGTTTCTTTATAAGCAGCTCAGCCATTTGCTGGCTCTGTATTTCAACATGTGTGCATGCTTAGTTGCTAAGCCATGCCCAACTCTCTGTGACCCCCTGGACTGTAACCCACCAGGCTCCTCTGTCCATGGGATTTTCCAGGCAAGAATACTGGAGTGGGTTTCCGTGCCCTCCTCCAGGGGATCTTCCTGCCCCAGGGATCAAACCTGCAACCTTTGCCTCTCCTGCATTGGCAGGCAACCAGTGAGCCACCTGAGAAGCTCAGCATTTCAGTCTTATTACCCTTGGCCTTAAGGAGTTTTGAGTTTTGTTTTCAGGTGAACATTTATTCAGAGGCATGAGTTTGCAGCCTGGTAATTTTAAGCACCAGACTTGTTTTATTTCCTGATATATGTGGTGGTTTCTCTCAATAGCAGAGGGAGGGAGGAAACAGATCCTTTGTTCTACTCAGCACGTTTCATTCTGACAGTGTAATTTACAGCTCTTTAAGAATGTCATTTAGAAATAACACCCAATTAATAAACCACTTTGCAATGATATTTTATTTTCTTTCTAACACACTTTGAATCTTATGGACGGGGGGAAGTTAGAACATGACTTTTTAATGCAGACATCTGAAATGACCCATTCTAATAGAAACTCTGTAGGCAATAATGGTTCCTCTCTCCCAACCCCCACATCCAAGCAGTTACAGTCATAATAATAGATGTCCTTGATGAAATGTCTTCAGGAATGCTCTATACAGCTGGTTTTTTACTTTTCTTCTGTTTTATATGTCATCTCATATTATTTTCTTATGGAGAAGGAAACTGAGGCTCAGAGAGGTTTAGTAGTTTGCTCAAGGTCACACAGTCTATGTAATGACAGGCCTGGGGTTGAACTCACATCCTCAGGCTGTGAAGCTGGTGTTTGCACTGTATTTACTGCCTCCCTAACTTGGCCAAGCTCTGTCATTTCTGCCTTTGCTGTTGTCTTTCACATCATTTCCAAACCCTCTGAGAGCAGTTATGATCACCCTCATTACCTCTCACCTGGAGTATTGTGACTTCCTCCCACAGGGCTCAGTCTCCAGGCTTTCCCTTTTATGACCTGGAGATCCTCCTTACCATATGGAGCTCTGTCTCCCTGAAGGGCCACAAGTGTCCTTCCTCCACTCAATACACCTCCCGAAATACGAGGTGATTTTTTTTTCTTCAAAATATCATTCCTCAAAACATATGATTTTATTTTTAATTTGAGTCCTTAAAAGTCCTCCATTTTCACTAAAATGAAAATCCAGTTATTTACTTGGAACCACAAACATTGTTGGAGCAGACACATGAGCTTGAAATTACCTAAAATAAATACCAGTACTGGGTGCTCATAGCGGTCAGCTAATGGAATGACTTTTAAAAGGAAGCAGATTTGTATGGCTTTAGTGATTTTTCGTAGGCTCTGCCCTCACATAAGTGCACATTAGATATCATTGTACACAGGCCTTTTCAGGTTGCTTTAAAAAGCAGTAAAGTGATTTTCACTAATTTTGTGGTGCTCACGAATTCACATCCACAGACAATCAAATAAAAACCAGTCTTGTGTTACATAAATGTGGCTTTGTGGCTGGGATAAAATTTCCAGTGACAACATCGTACAGAGATTCCGAAGTGCTTTGTCTCAAACTGTGTAAATGGATGTGAAGATAGTGTGTTCCAGAAATATGTTAGATGATGCAAAAAGTGGCTCTAATGATAAATAAGGTGCTGCTGACAAAGATGTGTATCAAGAGTATTAAAATTGTTTCAAAAATATGTGAATGAAAAAGAGCAGTATTTCTAAATGTAACATCTTATGCTATCTGTGACTGTGAATAGGTAAATGTAAATAAATAAGTAAATTAAAATTAACTATTTCATCTTCAGCCTTGAAAGTTTACATATTTAAACTAACCAAAACCCTTTTCCCCATATTTTCTCATTGTAAAAACAGTTGCTTCATTTTCAGGATCTCTTTATGGTCATGTCTCAACACTGTACTACTCACAGAAAATCAGATATAGACCCTGCCTGCAGGACACCTATAACCCAGAAGAGAGGAGAAGTGTAATAACAGCGACTAACACAGAACCTCTCAAATTTAGTGGTATGAATCAGCAGCCATTTTATTATGTTCATGGAATCTGTGGATTAGAAATTCCAGAAAAGCACAGAGGGGAAAACTTTGTTCTGTTCCATGACATTTGGGGTCTTAACTGGGAAGACTTGAAGGCTCGGCTGGAATCATTTAGGCTGTCTTTACTCGCTAGCACTGGGCTCCCTCACAGTATGGTGGCCTTATATTAGACAGATTTCTTACATGACAGCTCAGAGCTCCAAGAACAAAAATTCCACTGGACAAAGTAGAACCTGCATTGCCTTTTTCTGATCTGGTCTTTTCTGATGATGACTACCCTTTTGTTAATCCAGCCACAGTCTTGGTTATAAGCAGGTCAGAATTCTGACTGAATTCAGGGGACAGACTCTAGACCCCACCTCTTGTGGGATGAGTGTCAATATCACATTGTAGGAGATTGTGTAGGATGGGAAGTATTGTTGTGCCAACTTTTGAAAAAGCACAACTTGACCTAAAGACCTTTGCCAGGCCTATATATATAACAGTAAGTGAAGATAGAAAACAGAGTGTACGTTCTATGACGTTAAAGATAAGTTATTTATGGATGATGAGGCTTGGGCAAAGGAGAAAGGGTAGAATCTGAACATATGAAAAAGTAGTTATGGAAACCAGATATAGAATTAATAAGAACTAGGCAACTGAATTCTTCCCTGGTAGCTCAGAGGGTAAAGAATCTGTCTGCAATGCAGTAGACCTGGGTTCAATCCCTGGGTTGGGAAGATCCCCTGGAGAAGGGCATGGCAACCCACTCCAGTATTCTTGCCTGGAGAATTCCATGGACAGAGGAGCCTGGCGGGCTGCAGTGCATGGGACTGCAAAGAGTCGGGCATGACTGAGTGACTAATACTTTCTACTTTCTAGGCAACTGAGTGAAGCTCTAGAGTTAGGGAGAGAGTTGACCGGATGCTTTGGAGTCTGGATGTCAGGAGAAGGGTGTGCCTCAGTGAAAAAAAGGAAACAGAGACAGATAAGTATATGTGGGAAGAAGGTCCAGCAGCTTCTCAGTAGCACTTACTAAAGTGCCTAAAATCTCGTAACCTCAGTCCACGCCTCCCCACCCTGCATTCTGGCCTCTGAATCAACACTGCCTTGAGACTCCAATATAGATACCTCTTTGTGGTTAATTCTAATAGCTGCTTCCATTGGACTTTCAGCCCTCCTGTGGCATCTCCCCCCCAGGCTTGTCTTCCAGCAGAGCACGCTGCTCTGCTCTTAAACCATCTACTGCTCCATCATTTGACCCATTCACAGCCTTTGACTCTGCACCACTGTCTTTTCTTGAAACTCTCCAATTTCTTGGCTTTAGTTGGTTCTCCTCCCACCTCTCTGGCTGTACCGTCTCTGCCCCCTGGTCTAGCTCCTTTATCTCAGGCAGCTCATTATTTGTTGTTGTTCCCCAGGGTTTCGTCCTCGTCTATTGTTCCACACTCAACATTGCAAAGTGAGTTTCTAGTGGATCATGAACCCCTAAGTCAGGTTGTAAATTTTATGAGCATGTGTAAGTAAGCACACATATTTCTAGGAGGTGATCCATAACTACATTGAATTCTCAAAGTTGTCTCTGATATAAGGAAAAGCAAAAAGCTGAGACCCACTTCTTTCTGCATATACGGTCCATGGCTTTATCTTCTATAACTCTAGGATCCCTCCTTGACTGTGTGAGTCTCTTTGGGGAAGTTTAAAAAAGTACTCATGATCAGGGCTCAACCTCAGACCAGTTGAATCCTGAGACTAGGGTCCAAAGGATAATACATTTAAAATAAAGTGTTAACCCTGCTTTGTGCCAGTCATGAAGATAACCCCCATGGTTCATACTTAAAACTATTTTCTCTTTACTAGGCTAAGTAGATTTTAATGGATGCAGTTTTCAGTTTTGCAAATGAAGAGTTTTGATGATGGATGGTGAGGATGGTTTCATAAAAACAGATATGCTAAACTCCACTTTTATACATTTAAAATGGTACACCTTATGGTATGTGTATTTTACCACAATTTTTTAAAATAATAAAAGATAAAAAAAGACTGTTAACCAAAAACGTGCAACTAGATTTAGGTGAAATAGAATCTGGCCTTTTAAAAAGAGATTTGTTGTTTCTCAATATGAATTCAGTCCATTGAGAAATGATTGTATTTATACTTGAGAGATGATGTCAAAATTATTTCTCTCAAATCACAGTGAAGTCATGAGGGTAGAAAGCAGCTATTATGGAGAATTCCACAGAGGTAAAAGTCAGACTAATGCCTGTTTCTGTCTGATTCAGTTAATGGTAATTAGACCATAATTTTGGGCTTCCCTGGTGGCTTAGATGGTAAAGAATCTGCCTGCAATGCAGGAGACCTGAGTTCGATCCCTGGGTTGGGAAGATCCCCTGGAGGAGGGCATGGCAACCCACTCCAGTATTCTTGCCTGGAGAATCCCCATGGACAGAGGAGCCTGGCGGGCTACAGTCCGTGGGGTCACAAAGAGTTGGACCTGACTGAGCAACTAAGCACAACACAGACCATAGCTTTAGTTTTTCTCCTTCAGTGTTTGTTACCGAGACACAAAATTAAAATTACATATTTTATTTAAAAAAAAACACTTATAATGTAAGGACCAGCATGATTCCTGAAGATATACTTTCAGCTGAGGTTGATAAATTATTAAAAAATGATCAATAAATTACCTAGAGGGACTTTAGTCCCTATGCTTTGTGTGGTGTAGTAGTTGAATTCACAGAATCTGGAGCCAGAATATCTGGGTTTTCTTAAAAATAACTTAGAAAATATTAATTTATTTTTGGCTGTACTGGGTCTTCATTACTGCGAGGGCTTCTCATCACAGTGGCTTCTCTTCTTGTGGAGTATTGGGCTCTAGGGATGCTTGAGCTTTGGTAGTTGTGGTTCCCAGGCTCTAGAGCACAGGCTCAGTTGCTGTGGCATGCAGGTTTAGTTGCACCGAGACATATGGAATCTTCCTAGTCCAGGGACCAAACCATGTCCCGTGCATTGTCAGGTGGATTCTTAATCACTGGACCACCAGGAAGTCCCAATACCTGGGGCTTAATCCAAACACCACTATCAGTTATCAGTGTGAAGTTAATTTAATTGATTATGCCTGTTCCTCCACCTGTCAGTTTGTCCCAACCTCATAGAATTTCACTCCTGGGTTGGAAAGATCCACTGGAAAAGGGTTAGGCTACCCACTCCAATCTTCTTGGGCTTCCCTGATGGCTCACATGGTAAAGAATCTGCCTGCAATGTGGGAGACCTGGGTTGGATCCCTGGGTTGGGAAGATTCCCTGGAGGAGGGAATGGCTACCCATTCCAGTATTCTGACCTGGAGAATTCCATGGACTGTATAGTCCATGGGGTTGCAAAGAGTTGGACATGACTGAGCAACTTTCATTTTTCATAGAATTTAATGAGATAATACACATAAATACTTAGGATGGAGTCCAGAGCTTTTATTATTTCCCCATCACATTGAGTTTTAGGAGTTTCTGATTCAGCAAACATTTCCTGTGTGTTGACTATACATCGCTGGAGACAGTCATAAAACATACCTTGAAACAGACTTTCCTTTTAGAACCTCAAAGACCCTCCCCTAATCCCAGCTCTTTGTACCCCAGCCCTTCTCCTAATAGGTATCACAACTATATATTTTACCTGCTTAGTCCATGATGCAGCCCCTATGTCTTCAACTTCTCCTAACTCTACAGAACATTCATTTATTTACTGAGCTTCAGGTTTCTTGAGGGCTCTGACCGTGGAGTCTCCCTGCTTATCTGGGCACTCTTATTCTCCCACCTGGCTTCCTTGCTGTCGTTCTTTTCTGGATATATTCCCAGGAGAGGGATTACTGGATCATATGGTGGCTTTATTTTTAGCTTTTTAAGGAACCTCCAGACCTGTTTTCCGTGGTGGTGGTACCTATTTACATTCCCACCAACAGTGTAGGAGGGTTCAAAAAGGCTTAAGTTTTGAGTCAACTCATGAAATCTGTTTCAAATAGTCAAACTTTGACTGCCACATGAATGAAGTATCATCTCAAAAAAGCCTGATTTAGATATTACACATACCATTGGCTGTGTGACATATTGCCCAAAAGACAGTGAAGATGTATTTGTCTTCTACAAAGTAAACTCCTGATACACTTACAGCCTGAGATCTCCAAGCAGAGTTTCCTAGGAAACTGGGCCATTGATAGGCCTTTCGCACTGAGCACTCACTAGAAGGGGGACTCATTAAATATTTCCATTTTCCCTGACTTCTCTCTCCTCTCCTCTTCTATCCTTTAAGCCCTCCCCCACATCAAAACTATCTAAAGAATAGGTGATCCAATAAGATACTAAACAGGCAATATTATTAACTTTCACATCGGAAGAATATATTTCCTAAATCACAAATTGACCTTATTGTCTATCAGAGGGACCAACAAGGCAAGAGTTCTGAAACTATGCATTTTCTGGAAAACTCCATGACCAATGATCCCAGTCATCTGTTATTCCATTGTGGGGCAAGACGATATGAGTTGAGTCAGGTGGAATCTAGTATTTATTGCCTATTTGTGTACAAGATAACTGTGCTCCAGGTTTTAAAGGCGTTCTCTAGTGCTAATGAGTGCCTAAGTTGCAGGCATTTACCCCGTTTCACAGTTGAGAGAAGTAAGGTTTGGGAGGACTGTAACTTACCCAGAGTTACCAAGTCAGGAAGAGTGGAGCAGGATTTAAGCCCAATTCTTTCCACTCGAGCACATCTTCTGTATGAATGACAAGTTGGTTTTGAGCACTGTCCTTCCTTCCTCTTCCTCTCATCCCTTCCTATCCAAACCGCTGACCACACCATCACCAAGAACCAGATCCCCTTCCATAAGCCCCCATTTCTCCCAACTGTGTCATTCTTCAAATCCAGCCTGGACCTCCATGATCAGAGTTGGAAAAACAGCAAGCTGACTGTAGTGGCCCTTCTGTCTTTCTAAAATGAGAAGCTAAAGTCATTTTCTGTTTTAAGTCCTGCCCATCTCTTAATGGAAGGACTCAATATGGGTCAAGTCCTTCCTTTCCCTTTGATGCTTTCCTGTTTGTCTCACGCCCCACCCACCCCTCAGCTCCAGTAGCGCTTGGAACTTTTGTGCTCACTTAGCATTTCTCACCAAGTGCCTTCTGCCCTCACTTGCATTTCTCCCTGGCTGTCATCAGGATACATTTCCCTTTATCCCAAAATCTTTGGTATATGAGGCAGTAAATGCATGTCTCTCAATGATTTATAAAAGGATACGAAAAGCAAACAACCTTTTCCCAGGGATGTGGATTCTAACACCCAGAGCGAAACCCTGGTTCCCCTTTGAATTTCCTCTAGTTCTCCATGACTTGGGGATGTCAGTGCGTCCCTGTCCTGGGAACCTGGCATTTGCCACCTGCATAAGCAGTCTGTGCACGTGCTAAGTCACTTTTGCCGTGTCAAACTCTTTGCTGCCCTATGGACCATAGCCTGCCAGGCTCTTCTGTCCGTGGGATTTTCCAGACAAGAATACTGGAGTGGATGGCCATGCCCTCCTCCAGGGGATCTTCCCGACCCAGGGATCAAACCCATGTCTCTTAGGTCTTCTGCACCGGCAGGTGAGTTCTTAACCACCAGCGCCACCTGGGAAATTCAAAGCAGTTTAAGCTGAGTCAGATCACAGAATCCTCACCATACCACAAGGCAAGAAGGAGCTTCAGAGCATTCTATCCATGTGTGCCAGGATCACCCTGCTTGTATTTTGGCTTATCTGTAATTTGGATGACTCTCTTTGAAGCAGGACAGTCATATCAGCTTCCTGCTGATAATAGTAATCAGATTTTATAGCAAGGACCTCAGGTAGGCAGGGAAAACCGAAAAGCACCCCAAGTCATTGATTTGTGCCCTGGAAGGTTCTTTTCCATTGAATGCTGAATATTGTGTACAGAAACCTTTGTTTTCTCTGTACCCAGCATTTTTCTCCTATGCATTTTATGAGACAGAAATCCTTTTGAGCATCTTCTTTATTTTATTTAGATCATTAAAACTCTGGAATTAAGGTTTGGAAAACCAATTACCATATTTAATGTATGCAATCAGCTCAAAAGTGTCACCTATCTTAGATAACATAGGAAATATTATTTCATAGTGTGTTAACCATTTTTGGCGATATTTTTCATGTCGTTTGTATTTCGTACAATTTAAAAAATATTTTTTCCCTGTGTACCAACATTAGCTACAGAGTACGTTTTTCCAAATAAAAATTACTAACTATGCCATGCATTTTCTACTTCTCAATCTTTGCATTTAGAAAATGCTACCAACTCTCTAGGTAGCTTTGAAGCTAATAATAGACGTGAGAATGCACAGATGCTTCTGTACCAATCCCAACGAAGGCTTTTCCAGATGTGGAATGCCAATGGGGAGTTGATCTGGCTTGGATAATTGACAGCTGCCAGCCTGTAATCTTTTGTGCTAAGTTCGCGGTGGGGCCACAGAAGGCAACACAGCAGCTGGGCTTCTGGGATTCAAGTCCCTGCACATGATGTGGCTCCCACTTCCCCACTCCCAGCCATCTGCAGGGACCCCACCCCCTAAAGCAGGATGCACTGCTCCTGGAAGGGAAGAGAGCCTGTAACTTTTGCCTGGTAGATAGGAGAAAACATCTTGATTCACTCAACTGGGACACAGTTGGATAACCGAGGTTAGCTTGTTATTGCATTGACTTCGGCATTTTAGTCTTAAATTATTCAGAGACCAGTTCTTAAGATGAGTTGTTGCTGTTTAGTCACGAAGTTGTGTCTGACTCTTTTGCAACCCCGTGGACTGTAGCCTGCCAGGCTCCTCTCTCCATGGGATTTCCCAGGCAAGAATACTGGAGTGGGTTGTCATCAGGCCTGATTTACCAAACAGGATAATCCCACCTGGCCAATCCCAATTAGCTTCACAGGCTCGTTCTGGGGATCAGAGAAGTTAATGTCAATGCTCTGACCCCTTTCAAACCAAGTGAAATAAAATGCACAGATGGATTAAGAAACAGAATCTGATAGGCATGATCTCTGTCTTTCTAATTTTATTCCTCTTCTGAATGATGGCCTCCATTGTAAAGGCTTCCTGATAATAATAATAACTATCATTTGCTAAGCAATTTTTCATGCCAGGCATTGAGCGAGGTGCTTTACAGGCCTTGTTTTATTTAATCCTCATGATAACCTTGCTGATTAGTACTCATTCCTTCAGTTCACATAAGACTGGGCTCTGGATCCATCCTCCTCCTCTAGACAAGCCCATGAATTTCCTTTTAATCTGTTTAATAAGTGAAGAAGTTACATTCTTTGTTTTCAATCTTGACACTTTTAAGACGATTAAAATTTTTTATCAGTAGTTGAATCAGTTTTTGAATGTTTGAATGCATCATAAGGACAGAAAGCATGGTGGGTAATTGTGGTTACTAAGCAGAGTGAGAGAGGAAGAGGGAGGGAGAAGAAAGAGATAGTGACAGAGAGAGAGAAGAGAGCAAAGAGTAGAGGGAGAGAGAGAATGTATGATGGAGACAAAAAGATGTAATTTTATGTGTGTAATAGGAATAGTGATTTTCTAATAGTTTACATTCAGATAATCTGTGAAAGCATATAATTAATTAGTTAATGGGTTTTTGATGTTCATAGAGCAGGAGATTTGAAAGTACATGATCTTGATAATCTTCACAAAAGATTAGAAGATGCTTAAAGTGAAACAGTACACAGGATTTCAAAACTGCTGAATGAGAAATGATTACAGTTGTGTGGAGGGAGAAGGAAGAGGCAAGAGGAGGTGGAATAAAAAGGGCGATTAAGATGAAAAATGGCTTGATAAAATCCTTTTGCGAACAACACTCCTTCCAGTCATCTTCTTGTTCTTCAGGAATTGAGTGCATTTTAACTTTGGCTGTGGCAGGTCACTGCCTGATGCTGACAGCAAGCAGACAAGTTTTGAGGAGCTGGCTGTTATCTACATTAGTGAAAGCCCTCTGATTGTTTGCTTCTGGCCATGTTAAGTAAGCAGGTAATGATTAAGTAGCCCATTGTAACATAGAACTTTGTGATTCTAGAGCCTGCTTTAAAGATGAAGCATTTTGCAATTTTAGAATGTTCTAAGTCCCCTTCAGTTTCTAAGATGCTCACCTGTCTGGGAGGCTCTCTAGCTGCATGCCTCTGAAGAACTTCATGGGTGAATCCTGCCTGGGGACCTGAGGATAACCAGGTCAGACTGGAGAGTTTTCGATTTGGTCAGAAGTCAGTATCTTTCTGTCCAGGCCGACAATTGAATTTGAAGTTAGGAAATAACATGTAGAAAAAGGAAAAAGAGAGTGGTTTCTTCTGCAGAATCAATTCTTGTATTTCAGATGCTGATTATCCAGTCTTGTGAATTATTTAGGGCTTCTATTTCTCCGTTTTCTCCAGTGGCTTTGCTTTTTCTCCATGTGCACTGTCTAGTAAACAGGCAAGATACGAGACATGAGTTAAAAACTCAAGTCTGATCCTCTTGCTGCTGATCTGAATCTCCACCACAAGTTTGTCCTGCTCCTGGAGGGCAGGGATGGAGCATTTCTTAAGAATGTTTACACTTCTCCCACCAGTACTTTATACCATGTCAGGGATTGTTTTTGGGTGAATTTGACTGAAGTGAGTATTTTACTGCGATTTGCAGGAGAGAGACAGAGATAGGGCTTTTGAGGTCCCTGGAACCTGCAGAGAACATGGCCCTGCCTGTGGCTTTGGCATCAGTCATATGGTTTTTCACATACAGAGGGGGCCCTTGATCTGTGTGGTACTGCCTGCCCCTCACCACAGGCCTGGGTCTCCCTCCCAGTCTCTGCAGTCCAGGCTCAAAATCTCGATCTCCCAGATCTAGATGCAGCTCCCTCCCACTGTCAACCATAGAGGTGCATCTGTCTCCCCAGCCCCCTTCTGGCTTTTGTGGGTTGACAGCCCAGGCAGAAGTGACAGTCCTCATATGCTTGTGGACACCACCTGATTAAGAGCTCAGAGGCTTGCCAGGGAGGATGAACAACTGGGACCTCCCTAGACCCATGTCATAGGCAGAAGAAAAGTCAATGGTAAGGATTTGGGGCAAGGCAGGTAATGAGGCTATGAGGGAGACAACCTGTACCCAAGACCCCAGAAAGTGGGGAGTCTGAGCCAGAGGCAGATGCTTGACTGCTGAGCAGAGAGGGAAGGACTGCTTCCCCCAAGGCGAAAAAAGTTATCAGGTGAGTGATCCTAAGGCAGTGGTTCTCCAGGTTTTGGGGCTCAGAATCTTGTCATTCTTTCAAAAGCCGAGGGGCCCAGACACTTTTCTGTGGACTATAGCAATCAATATTCACCGTATTCAAAATGAAAACTAAGAAATATACAAAATAATTTGTTAATTTATTTCAAACAATGTGCCAGTTGTATGTTAACATAAATTATTTTTTATCCTTAAATACACATTTTTTTCTGAAAATAATTAGTGAGAATAATAGCATTGTTTTACTTTGCTGCAAATCTCTGTAGTGTCTGGCCTAGTGGTACATTTTTGGGATTCTCTTACCTGCTCATACATCCGATCCAACGCCATATTCCATGTCATGTATCTTCTGGAAAACCCACCGTACACTTGAGAAAGCATGAGTGAACTAGGCAAATAATGTCTTCGTGCTTTTATGAAACTAGTTTTGACCTCTCAGATCCCAGGTCTTGGGTCCAGGGGTTCCCCAGCCCATCCCTTGAGAACCACCTCCCTAGGCACCAGCTCCCAGGAACACACCTCCCTCTGTGTTTCGCCTGTGGCCATCTTGCGTGATGACATTTCTGCATTAGCAGAAAGTGGGTAATGGTGAGCCAAGCGGATAATTCGTTTTCAAGCTTTTGTCATTTGAACAGTGTCTGTGAACATTCCACAAAGCATCCCAGAGACAACCTAGGATAAGATTGACGGTGAATGTCCCATTGGGCAGTCTGGCTCAGCTGCTCATTGACTGGCAAAAAAGATAATCCAGAGTATGAGACCGTCTCCCTTCCACACTTTTCAAAATGCAAACCTCAAATGCTATGAGCTCCCGTTAGTCTGGGCAACACACATTTTTCCTCTCTACAGTTACTGCAAGCTTTGTAAGAGGAGCAGCTGCTCCATGGCCTCTCTGAGCTTTGGGCCCTGGGGCAACTGAACTCTGCTTTCCAAGTGACCAATAACCAGACAGTTTACCGACTCATCTGGTGTTTCCTGGGCAGCACAGATTTATCTCACTTAATTGTGACTCCCTTTTTCCTGCACTAATCAAGACAGTGACAGAGCTGTGACACCAGCAACATGAGCATGGATGGAAAGTGATGATCTATAAGGACTCTGATCTTGCTTTGCTCAGACCCAGACGTGGCCCACCATGGAAGGGCAGTGGACACAGCCAGTCTGCAGCTAACCTGCAGATCAAAGAAAGGCTGTTAAAAGACAAAGCAAGACACGTTTTTATGTTCTTCTAAAGCAGGAACATCATTTCTAATGTGGCTAGGAAAATATTCAGCTTCATTCTCTCTCCTTTGGGAAAACTACATGCATCAGTGCTCTGGCCTCTCCAAAACTGGCAGCAGGATGGTCTCTGTAGACTTGGTTGCAATCACAGAATTGTATAGTGAGAAGGAGAGTTAGAGATCATGCAGTGGGAAGGGCAGAAGTGTGTGTGTGTGTGTATGTGTGCAGTGTGTATACAAGGGAGGGAGGTGCAGGGTAGGGACAGTGTCACTGTAGCAGAGGCTCATGGGTCTTGTCTCTCTGTATTCTCTACCAAACGTTGCTGTGAACTCAGGCACTACTAGGGAATTGAACTTACCCAGTTCCCATGATCTCTGAGATCTTTGTCACATTAGGGGATTACTGAATCTCAGTATCTCAGTTTCCCAATCTGTAAAATGGGTATAATAATAACATCTATTTCATAACGTGATTTTGAAAAGATTGTATACCTAGATGCTTCTTAAAACAGTTTATAATACATAGGAAGCATGAAATAAATGTTAGTCATCATCATTATGTGTGTTTTCTCAGTTGTTCAGTCATGTCTGACTATTTGCAACCCTGTAGACCATAGCCCCCAGGCTCCTCTGCCCATGGGATTCTCCAGGCAAGGATACTGGAGTGGGTTGCCATTTCCTTCTCCAGGGGATCTTCCCAACCCAGGGATCAAACCCAAGTCTACTGAGTCTCCTGCACTGCAGGCGTATCCTTTACCACTGAGCCATTGGGGTATCATCATTTTATTACTATTATTATTATCGATATCTCTGAAGCTCAGTTTTCTCATCTGCAGACTTGGGTTGGTGTGGGGATTAGGTTAGAGAATATTTGATCAAGTCTTGGCAAAGCTGCCATTAAAAGTAATGCACTCTACCTGGGGGCCAAGTTGATAGAATTGTTGAACCTGGGTGTTTTCCCATGAGTAAGACTCCAGTCCTGGAGGAGTAACCTGTGATTTTCTGCACTGTTTTGAAAGAGTAGGGCAGTTAATTTTGATGAAGTGAATATATAATAACAACCAGAAGAGAAACAGCAATATAATCACAACTGGTAATAACAGTTAGTATTTATCATGTGCCAGCATTGAGCTAAGTACGTGTAATATATTGTCTCACTTCTCACCATGGCCCCTTGAAAGAGGTGTTGTTATACTACTCTTGGGCTGCAGATGAGGAAAGTGGAGTTGCTAGTTCACCCAGGGCCACTGCGGACCCCAGGCAGGTGGGGCCCCTAGTCAGCATTCTTACGCAGTGCAGGAGCAGGGTCAGGCGTCCAGGAGGTGCACAGGGACACTTACGAGTTTGAGCTAGTGGACCAGTGTTGTGTTCTGAAGGTGAAAGAATTAGGTCTTTTGTCCTCTTTAGATGAAAGAGATGATGCTTTATCAGAACTATTTGGGGAGAGGAGCTGGCTGCTACTTAGGTGAGTAAATCGTTGACCAGACATAACCCAGGGGTGGAGCCAAGAATCCATCCTTTGGATGAGGGGAGATTAGATGCAAGTCTCTTAAGAACTCTCCAAGGGGCCGCCAAGTGGGACAGTACAGGGAGAAACCTGAAACAGAAATCCACAAGCAGGTTCTGAAGGGACCCTGAGAGCCTAGAAAAATGGTGCATGGGAAGATCCCCCCGCCACAGAGCAACTAAACCCGTCCGCCACAACTATTGAGTGGTGCTCCTCCACAACAAGAGAAGCCACCCCTATGATAAGCCCAAGCATCACAACTAAAGAGTAGCCCCAGCTTACTGCAACTAGAGAAAAGCCCACGCAGCAATGAAGACCCAGCACAGCCAAAATAAATAAATAAACTTAAAGTATTTGAAAAAAAATTTTTTTTAATTCTCCAAGTCTTCATAGGATGATTGTAAAGAATAAATAAGAGATTGCATATAAATAAATAAATCACCAGGCCCTTAGCCCCAAATAAATGGAAGAAGCCATTAGTTTCATTGTTACCAATATAATTAGACCTTCTCACTGGCTAGTTCTTGGATTTTCTAGTTGTATTGAGGGGCTGTCCCTTAACCATGGCTTGACCCCCAGCTATTTTAGATCATCATATATGATGCCTATTTTCTGGACAGGCCCCGTGGGTAGGGGCCTGGAATGGTGTTAAACTACTCTCCCTCATGGGGCTTCCTTGGTGGCTCAGACGGTAAAGAATCTGCCTGCAATGCAGGAGACCCGAGTTTGATCCCTGGGTCAGGAAGATCCCCTAGAGAATGGAATGGCAACCCACTCCAATATTCTTGCCTGGAGAATCCCATGGGCAGAGGAGCTTGGTGGTGACAGTCCATGGGGTTACAAAGAGCTGGACACAACTGAGCGACTAACACTTTCACCCTTCCTTACACAAGTATTACATTCAGGATAGTATTGGTCAGGCTTTTCGGAAACTGGCCGCTAAGCTTGATCTTGCTCTACCCAGGCTTTAAACCAACATGCAGGAAGAGACGGCTGATTGCAAACAGTCATGCCCCTGGCTCAGCCGATGAAGGTCATGGTTTACTGTTTCCTGAGCTGGTGGGTCTCCAAACCCTGCCAGGGCTCCCACGGAATCTGGACATGTCTTTGAGGAACCTGTCATCTTTACAGCAGACGGGAGAGGTTACTAACTCTGAGCAAGACCCAGGCCTGTCTGTGAAATGCAGGGCCACCCTCCCTGCTCATTGTAGCTCATTAGCTGAGCAAGCGGCCCCAGGAATTTTGCAGCGCACTGCCTTTCCCTTATGAATTTAATGGTCAAAGACACATATTGTTGGAATATTTTTAGGAACCAGACAGTCTGCCCCAAAGAGAACCCTTCTGTGCCTAGCAGGCCTGAGTCCTCGTGTTCCCTGAGTATAAGTTTGGCAGAGTGCGGCAGACCGTTGTCAAACCAGACTGGCATGGAGGCAGGGCAAAGGTGGGCGGGAAGCAGGAGTTGGCAGGGCAGGTGTCTGGTGCCTACCACAGCCCAATGTGCAGTCCCAGCAGCAGGCTTCAGGTTTTGGTATTTGAGGTCTCTATAAAAGCTTTCACTAGCAGCTACCAGAGTCTTTCAGGGAGATTCTGCTAGCATCCAAAATGTGAGCCAGGACCCAGAATGGGGTGCCCCAGGAGCAGAGGAGGTGTGGGCAGAATTTAGCCGTGGTGTCTCTCGGGCTCTCCTGGACCATGCCCCTCAGTGCAGGCTGGGTCATCGCACATGCATGTGGCTTTCCCAGTAGCATCTTCAAGATGTTACTCAGCTTCCAACGCGAACCTTTCTCTTCTGGCACCACATGTGACAGCCTTGAGAATTTCTCCAGACTGACTCCTGGTGGAGTTAGTCTCTCAACCCAGCTCTCGCCCGTCCCTATTTTAGCTTCCTTTTATCAAGTCACCTGCCAGGCTTAATGCTGAAAGCTCTATAGGCATTCTCCCCTTTACTCTTCTCGGTCACTCTGTGATGTAGGTGTTGTTATTATGCCCGTTTTACAGATGGAGAGACTGAGGTGTTGAAGGGTTGAGCTATCTAGGTTAGATAGCTGATAAGTGGCAGAGTGAGGATGCAGGTTAGTCCTCTCTTCCCTAAAACTCAAGCTCTGAACCATCCTTCCCTGTGACTTATTCGACTGAGGTGGAATCCTATCCTGTGTTCAGCTGCTTCTCAGAGTTGCTTCATTAGGTGGGACCAGTGATTTGCAACCTTGGTTGCCCACTGAAGTCACCCGGGAAGCTTTAAAAAGTACTCTTGCCTGGCTCTTGCCACCAGAGATTCTGATTTTGGTTGGTATGAGGGATATCCTGGGCATTTTCTGGACCAAAAGTTGGCAAACTTTTTCTTCAGAGGACCAGCTTGCACATATTTTAGGCCTTGCAGGGCCATATGGTCCATGTCACAACTACTCAATTCTGCCTTCATAGAGCAAAAACAGCCATGGACAATACATGAGCAAATGAACATGGCTGTGTTCCAGTAAAACTTTATTTACAAAAACAGGTGGCTGGCCGGAATTGGCCCATGAGCCACAGCTTGCCAGTGCTTAATCAAGTCAGGCAGCTTCCTTAATAGATTCTACCCATCACTGGTGAGATTAGAATTTATTTTTCTTCTGTGGGTCAGGTGGCTATCTGTGGTGTGGGCTTTCCCCCTCCCCACCCTACGCACCCCCGTACTCTTCAATCCACTGCTTCCTTGTGGGGTTGGTGGTATTGGCCCAGTTTCTATGATTTGTCTCTTTTTGTCAAGGACCCGACTTCCCCCCAGGTCTGAAATCCTGACGTGAACCATCCCCATTTGGTGGGGCTCCTTTCTGTCTTGCTAGCCCTTCCCCATGAGGAGTTAAAAATTGTCCCCCTTTGTCTTGGCTGGCAGCCAGGTCTTCTGTAATTAGGAGGATTAGCTGGTTCTGCAAAGCTGCCACCTGTCTGACGGGAGGACTGCCCCCGTGAGCATGTTTTGCATTTCTGCCCCAGCACTCCTCGCCTCCAACACGTTTCCCTACAGAGCCATCTCCTAGGGAGGTCTGGCTCTCCAACCCCTCCTCACTCACTTACTTCCCTTTCCAATCGACCTTCCATGTCTGCCTTGTGCTTGTAGTTTGAGTAATAGCATCATTTTCGCCTGAGGAATTCAGTCTATCAATTAATTTTCTTTCATGGAATATTAATAGAGTATTCCTGAAATTATGGGTTGTGATTATTTACAAAGTCAAAAGGGCAACTGGAAAATGAAGCTACTGAATTGCTTGTGGCAATTGGAGTTATTCCCCAACCCCCTAAAAATAGCCTACTTTCCTTATCTTCCCTCATATGTCACCTTGTCCTTGATAATGGGGTATAGAGACACCACAAAAACGCCAGACTGAATGGAAACTCTTAATATAGGTGACACCTAAGATAGTAACAGTTCATATACACAAAGTCTCCTTGTAAGCTAGTTGTTTAGACATTGAAATGCATTTGTTCCACAAACATTTATGGAGACCCTAATTTGTTCCATGTGTCATGGGGGGTACAGGATAAGGTTCCCGTCCTCACGAGAGAACCCATCACATAAACAAATAACTCTCTAACCATATCAGGTGTGCCATAAGGGAGAAGTGTACACAGCTCTGTGAGGAAAGGCTGGAGTCAATGCCTGAGGTTACAGGGAAAGCTTCTCCCAGGGGGTGAGAGGCAATTGTTTAAATAAAGCTCCCCACCAGGAACAGGAGGAAAGGCATTCCCGGGAGAGGCCCCAGTGTGTCGAGGCGGGAATGGGATGCAGTTATGTGCCTGCGGTGTGGTTCCTGGGGGGATGGTGGGAGCCGGAACTGGAAAGGGACAAGGGGATGTGTAAACCATTTTTGGCAGTTCCAACTTTAATGGGCAGTATAGGCCAATACAATGCTTTTAAATAGAGAGATAATGCTGGTCAGTTTGTTTTAGGAAGAGCTTCTGGTAAGCAGTGGGGATCCTGAATTGGGGTGAGGGGAAAGGAATGAAGGAGGGGTTTCCTATTAGGAGCTGGTGTAGAAAGGAAGAGATTCTTGACTAAGAACGTGAAGCTGGGATAGGAAGGATCAGGGAGGTATGATTGCACTCAAGAGATGGGATTGGATGATGAAGACGAGTGAGAAGTTCTTTATGGTTAAAAATATAGAAGAAAGAGTGCTGCTTCAGAGGGGTGGGGAAATTAAGGAGTTGAGTTTTGGACCTGTTGAGTGTCCATTAGTCTGTAGGTCATGTGGGCTGAAACTCAGGAAGGAAGGAAGACTGGAGGTAAAAATAATAATAATGCATGGCTGTAATTAAATCTGTGGCAGTGAATGAATTAACCAGAGTGTGTGAGAGAGAAGAGAAGGGAAGGGAAGAGATGGGACGGGAAGAGAATAGGACAGGTCTACAGCAGAATCTCAGGGAACACCAGTATGTAAGGAACTGAGTGAAGGATGTGCCAGCAAAGCAGACCTGCTCTCTGGACCAGTTATGAATTTGGCAGTGTTGAACTCAGCAGGGGGACCTATTTACACCTGAGACTGAACTAGCATGTACCACTGGATGAGCTTCAGAATGTGTTAAATACCTTGGAATTTGCCATTACGGATATAAAACTCCATTCATCTGCTCCTTCATTTACTAATTGAACAAATAGTCTATTGAGTACACGACAGTCTACTGGGCACTGGGTATAGATATGGTTCCTATGATCTGTTGCTTATAGCTTAGCAGAGAAGACAGACGTTCAGAATAAACTTGGAAACAGATGTTTTCATGAAAACGACCTGTCGTTTTTAGTTGTGTGGTTGTGAGCAAGTCACTTACCTTCCTCAGTCTCAAGGTCTTCATTCAGAAAAAGTGGATGAGGATGTGTAGAAAAAGGAAGGCTCCTACACTGTTGGTGGGAATGCAGATTGGTGCAGCCACTATGGAGAACAGTATGGAGGTTCCTTTAAAAACTAAAAATAGAGCTACCATTCTAATATTCTTGCCTGGAGAATTCCATGGACAGAGGAGCCTGGCGGGCTACAGTCTGTGGGCTCACAAAGAGTTGGACACGACTGAGCTACTAACACTTTCACTTTTGCCTTTTTTTCAGAGTTACCATATAATCCAGCAATCCCACTCCTGGGTGTATATCCAGAGAAAACTAATTCAAAAAGTACCCTACCCCAGTGTTGGTAACAGCATATTTAGAACAGCCAAGACATGGAAGCAACCTAAATATCCACTGACAGATGAAGAGATAAAGATGGTAACATACATACATACAGTGGAATATTACTTAGCCATAAAAAAAGAACTATACTCAATATCTTGTAATAGCCTATAATGGAAAAATATGAAAAAGAATATATATAAAATATGAAAAAGAATATATATATATGTAAAATTGAATCACTTTGCTGTACACCTGAAACTAACACAATGTCATAAATTAACTTTAATTTACAATTTTTTTTAAAAAGTGGGTGATAAGAAATAGAACCATACCTAAGGCATATATAGGGCTTACGTTTATAGCACCCTTGCACATTTTATCTAATAAACTGAAAACCTTGATGCTTTAAAAAATTATATATGTTGAGTAAGCTATGTATTCAGATGGTACAAAGTTCATGAAAAGGTAAATAGTGAGTCTCCCTTTCATCCTGTCCCCAGTTTTCAGGTCCTCTTTTCAGAGGACACTGGTGTTAAGTATTCCCTTGTGTGCCCTTCAGGAGTGCTCTCTGCATGCACAACTTATCATTTTTTGTGTGTGTGTGTCTGTATGCATGCAGTTATCTTCTTTCCTTTTTTTTTCTTTCAAAACTGGAAGCATGCTATTCACTGTTCTCTCTCTTGTTTTTTTTCACATAACAAAGTATATCCATTCTACAGCAAAATTTTTACTTAAGTAACCGCCTAGGTTTGGACATCTAGATCGTTTCCAGTACTCGGCTGTTATAAACAATGCTGCCTCAGTTCCACATGTGCAAGTATATCTATAGCATAAATCCCTAGGATGGGATTGCTACATCAAAGAGAATGCATATTTATAATTTTGATGATGAAGAACAAATTTCTTTCCATCACAGTTCTACCAGGTTATGCTCTTATCAGCAAGCTCTCCCTTGGTTATGAGGATCATGAAGTAATATATTTGAACATCTTTGTGAGCTGAGGAGGGGTCTGTATTTTCACGGGGTTCTCATCCCCCTCCTTCCCTACATAGTAGCTCTTTGGCCTTCTGTCAACATTGTGAAAAGTGACAATTATACGTAAGGGGGCAATTCCTTACAGTTCTGTCCATCTGTGGCCTCTAGGAGATATTTATCAGTGGGGTGTCTTGATGTGGGAGATAACCCCTGCATCCTAATCATCCTTGAAGTGCAGATGATCTTGGGGCCAGTCTTGCTCCCTGGGCATCAGCTCCGGGGACACATCCATGCTCTGCACGAGTGTGTTGAATATCAGGATACCAGCTTCTGTGGCTGGCATGGGGTGGCTGGGGCTGTTAGGGATGCTCCAGACTCACTCCTGCCTTCCTACGTAAGCAGCCCGAAGACAGTGGTGTTGACTCCCAGCAGCATGATAGAACAGGTCAGAATGGGAGCTATGACCTCAGCTGGTTTCGGTTAGCGCTGACGATGTAACTGATAATGCATGTCAGCTCATTTGTCCATACAAGCTGTCTGTGTGGAACTGTGTTCATTACTACTGGTTCTTCTGTTTGTTTTGAAAACTCTATTTCATGTTGGAGTTTGGTATCAGGGAAAAGAAAGGACACTAATTAAGTGAATCCATGGTAGTCTCTTACTGACTGCTAGTATTAGTCACTCAGTCATATCCAACTCTTTTCGAATCCATGAACTGTAGCCTACTAGGCTCCTCTGTCCATGGACTTCTCAAGGCAAGAGTACTGGAGTGCGTAGCCATTCGCTTCTTCAGAGGATCTTCCCGACCCAGGGATTGAACCTGAATCTCCCGCAATGTGGGCAGACTCTTTACCATCTGAGCCACCAGGCAGCTCCTCAATTCAACTCAGGAAATGTCTACTGAGTACCTACTATGTGTAGAGCACAGAGATGCAAGGTATTGTATTTTGAAATACTGCTAACAACTCCAGCTGTGTTGGCTGTTTGCCTTGACTTTGGCAGACTGAAATTGCTTTGCCTTTTCCCTTTGCTAGCCTCTCATTATAGTTTTCATTGGCAAACTGGTTGCAAACCAGAGCTGATTCCCTTAGTGCAATTAGGAGGGTTCCTGAAACTTATTTTTGAAAATGAATTGTTATAAAGTGAATAATGTTTTAACTGTAGTGGGGGGTTTTCTATTAAAAGGAAATTCTGATGCTGAATGGTTTTGAAAGGTGAAACATTATTTTCTGATATATCTGTTTGGTAAAGGAGAAAATTTAACCTAAAGGGGAAATAAGTCAAAATTTAATAACTTCAGGAATCTAAAACAATAGCAAACACAAAAAAAATATTTTGAAGATCTGATGAGTAGTGAATAGTAATAAAAAGGATCACAAGACAGAATGCTAGCTGATCTGAAGGAAAGACGTAGTCTTATTTGCTGGGCTAATAATAGCAGATCTTGCCGGTGTTAAAAAAAAGAGATTATGGAGAGAAGCAACAGAGAAAAAAGAGAGAGTTTTGAAGGAAAAAAACCCACACACAGAGAGAAGAAGAAGAATAGCAGGTGGTAGACACCCGAAGTGGCAGAGGAAATTAAATCCAAATAGTGAGAGTGACAACAAAGAGGAGAGCTGGCCCATTGGAGAGGAGACAGAAGCCACCTCTCCATGAAGCTGCAGGTCTGACCCACTTTAGCAGCTCCTGCCTGAGAGCACATTGGCCATAGGATATCTGACTGCCATTGGGTCCAGTCCTTCCTAAGGATACCGAGGATTCTGCACAACAACACCTTGTAAGTTTCCTTGGGTGAACCTGATGTCAGGTTGCTATTCTAAGTGCTTTATATATGAACTCCTTTAATCTTTCTAGCAACCCCATGAGGAATCATTATCCCCACTTTATAGATGAAGTAACTGGGTTGCAGAGAGAGGCTGAGCAGCTTGCCCAAGCTCACAAGCCACGAGTGGAAAAGCTACATGTGATTAGTAGAATTCTGTGATGGCCCCCAAGATTCCCTCCTGTTAGTGCATAGACCCTAGGACTCCTCTCTCCTTCAATGTAGACAGGATTTGTAAACATGATGGGATTTCACTCTCTTGAATGAGCAGGACAGAAGGGATTTTTGAAGATATAAGTAAGGTTTCTCCTGAATAGATTTTGAATTAATCAAGTGGAAGATTTTTCTGGATGGGCCTGACCTAATCAGGCAAACCCTTTGTAAGAGGGTCCAAGCATTTTCTAGAGAGAGAGAGAAGTAAAGCAAAGGCATCTTCTGATGATCTCAAAGAAGCACGAAGCCAGGTTGTGAAAGCCTGTGGTGGGATCCACGGCAAGAACCGGTGAGTGGCCCTAGAAGCCAAGAGTGGTCCTTGGCCAGCAACTAGCAATGAAGTGAGGAGCTCAGCCATCAGTGTCAGGGACATGAGTTCCACCAGTTTGGAAGGAGACCCTGAGCTCAGGAAGGAACACAGTCCAGCCGACACCTCAGTTTCAGTCTTGTGAGACCCTGGTCAGAGGGCCCAGTTAAGCCCTGCTTAGACTCCAGTTCTGCAACGAGGATGAACTGGTAAGGGCGGTTGTTTGAAGCACCAAGTTTGTATTCATTTGTTAAAGAGCAGTGGAGAATGAATGCACTGGAATTTGAACCCTGTGATTCTAGCTGCAGGCTCACCTGTTTCCTGACTTCTTGGTCTGCCTCTTAGGAAAAGTCATATCTCAGAAATCACTGATTGCTCAAACTTCCAAGTTAAACAGGGACCTTTGAGATCATCCAGTCCTGTGGCTTAAAGCAGCCTTTCCTTCAGAGCAAAAGCCTGTTGTGTGAACAGGTCGGGGGAACTTCTGTGCCTATAATGGGGTACGGGGGCGGGAAACTTGTACCATAATGGAGCCCCACTGTCTCAACTGCTTCCATCTCCTCTTCCTTGAGGCAATTCTGAGGAACAGAGCTTAGGAACCACTGGTCTGATCCAACAATGGTCTTTATACTTCCCTCGCCACATCCTTACCCTTGTCATCTGCTGACTTCTTTCTGTTTGAATGCCTCCCTAAAATTTTCTTTCCATCTGGGGACCATTCCTTTGGAAAGTTGTCTTTCTGTGGCATTAAAACTTGTTCTTCTAAAATGCCCATCATTAGTTTAGGTGCAGCCACCGGTGATGCATGGGACAAATGGACCCCTTCTTTCTCAAGATAGATTATCGTATCATTAAAGACAGCTCTGCTGTTTGACATAAGCCTTCTGTTTTCCAGGCAAAACATCTCCATGTCCTCCTAGGCACTTCCAGTTCCTTCAGCATAATGGTCACTTCTCTCCTGAACTTCAGTCTGCTTATGTCTCTCTTAGAGTGAGGTCAGGAACCAGCACCGAACTCCTGGTGCGGTCTGCTTCACATGAGCTACAGCTCACCTCACACCACCCGCAGTAAAATGTTCTATTTTCATCAATGAAGCATCAGACCACACAGTAGCTTCTTGGCAATCACAGTGCAGAGTTGACTCATACCATGTGTAGTGTCAACCAAAGCTCCTTTTTCACACATGTGGCTGCTAAGGTGTAATAATCGACTTGTGTGTGTATATTTTAAACCAAACACAGGCTTAATGTGCTTTGCTCTTCTGTTTCATCAGGGATCTGGAATATATCTTGCTTGATCCTGATTAGGTCATCCAACAATATTACTCTTCTTCCCAGCATCACCTCAACTCTCAATTTGATCAGTATGCCATAAATATCCTCACTGGGGTTATTGACAGAATTTTGGAACTGAACAGAGCTGAGGTCATAGTCCTACAGCATCATACTGATGGTCTGCTCCCAGTGTTTGGGAATTTTCAACAGTTACCAATCCAACTCATTGTAACACCTACTGGCAGTCCTCCAGCTCATAAAGGTACCCTCAGAAATGTAATGAAACATTTCCTGAAGTGCAGGTATAGGGTGTTGAGTTTCGTTCTCTGACCTCCCAAACCAGGAGGTCACAAGAGCTCCTAGTGAGCACTCACAAGCCTTGTATAGCATCTTTTCCAGGTGGTGTGTCTGACCACCAAACTTCCATCTGTAGTTTGGTCCTTCTGAGATAAACAACATTTTGTCCCACAACTCTGTTCTCTCTCTCATCTTATTTGTTTCCACTCAGACTCGCATGAGAAAAGATACAGACTCTTGAAAAGATAATGGTGGATCTTGGGATGCCTAAAAATTGAGGCAAGTTTCCTCTTTATTTCAGAGTAGGAGCTGATCCTAAGTTTCCATAAGAAGTAGGGTAGTGGCTTTGGTGGGAAGATCAGGGCAAGCTGAGATGTGTGCAGTTAGAGGCAAGGTCTGCATGTGAGGATGGGGTGATGAGAGAGATGGGGGCGGGGAAGATGAGTGTGGTGCTGCGGTTTCCACAGAGCATAAAGTGCAAGCGTCTGCAGCATCAACCTTTTTTTTTTTGGCCTGTCCTTTTGCCCTTTGTCTATCAACCAGACTGTATACGACCACAGGGCAAGGTGAGAAACAGACCAGCCTGCTAAATTTAGTGGAGGACATGGTCCTTGGCACCCCTCGGCACAGCCTCTGATCCATGTAGGATCTTAGAGAAGATGATGAGTGCTGATCTCCACCTTAAAGTGAATATACACTGATTTTAAAATTCACTGTGGAATCATAAAACTGATACGGATGGGTTTGGTGGAGGTAGTCCATGATTATAAAATTAACTATGATTGTCCTGTCTTGGTTAATTTTGTTCATATACCTCTCTCCTTTATAAAAATGAAAGTTGCCACATTTCTCATAGGATGACTGTGATACCCAAAGACCAAGAGTTGCTAGCAGATCATTGTAAAAGAAGTATCTTAATTATTGTGGTGAAATTTTACCATGTAACGTTCACTGTTGTTTTTACAACCCAGTATTTCAGTCACCATCTCTGACAAACTGTGGCAGTGTCTCTGGGGGAGGAGGTCTACTCACCTCCTCTGCTTTCTATCTAGATATTTCTGGTGGGGTGGACTCCACATCTGCTCCACGGGGCTGTGTGACTGGGTTCGTCTGGCCAATCACAACATTAGCATTCTTCTGCAGATGGTGACTGCAGCCATGAAATTAAAAGACACTTGCTCCTTGGAAGAAAAGTTATGACCAATCTAGACAGCATATTAAAAAGCAGAGACATTACTTTGCCAACAAAGGTCCGTCTAGTCAAAGCTATGGTTTTTCCAGTAGTTATGTATGGATGTGAGAGTTGGACCATAAAGAAAGCTGAGTGCTGAAGAGTTGATGCTTTTGAACTGTGGTATTAGAGAAGACTCTTGAGAGTCCCTTGGACTGCAAGGAGATCCAACCAGTCCATCCTAAAGGAAATCAGTCCTGAATATTCATTGGAAGTACTGATGTTGAAGCTGAAACTCCAATACTTTGGCCACCTGATGTGAAGTACTGACTCATTTGAAAAAACCCTGATGCTGGGAAAGATTGAGGGCAGGAGGAGAAGGGGATGGAAGAAAATGAGATGGTTGGATGGCATCACCAACTCAATGGACATGAGTTAGAGTAAACTCTGGGAGTTGGTGATGGACAGGGAGGCCTGGTGTGCTGCAGTCCATGGAGTTGCAAAGAGTTGGATGCGACTGGGTGACTGAACTGAACTGAACTGATGTTTGGCTCAAGTCAGTGAGATGCAGGGAGACTTCACCTGGAACTTTTGGAAAAGAAGTCCCAGGAAAAGTCTCCAAAGAGACTTTTTGCTGGACTTGGAATTGTTAGGTTTTGAGGCTCAAGCTATTTTGGCAGTCTGCTTCTAGGAACAGAGAATCTCAAAGAGAATGGAACCACAGAGGAGGTTGAGTTGAAAGATAGAGCAGAATTTGACTATTGCGATGTGAGGAGGTGTTTATTATGAGGAGGCACTGATTAAAATCTAGACCCTGAAGTCAAAATGTTTGCATTTGAATTCCCTGGTGGCTCAGCAGTAAAGAATCCTCCTGCGATGTAGAAGCTGCAGGAGATGCAGGATTGCAGGATCGATCCCTGGGTTGGGAAGATCCCCTGAAGGAGGGCATGGCAACCCACTCCAGTGTTCTTGCCTGAAGAATCCCATGGGCAGAGGAACCTGGTGGGCAACAGTCCATAGGGTGGCAAAGAGTTGGGCAGAACCGAAGCTGCTTAGCAGGCACTCCATTCACTAGCAGGGTCCCTCATGCCTCAGTGCCTGTTTTCCTCATCTGTAAAATGTCGTGACAATTGGGTGAGTCAAGTGAGATTCTGAGAAAGTAGCCTGCATTTGGTATGGACCATACAGGTATTTGTCCCTATTTGAGCTCTATATTTGTCACTATTTGAGCTCAGTGTTCAGCCACCTGAAATCAGACCCTCCTCTCGATTTTTCAGCTCTAAGAACAATATAGTTGCTTTTTATAATTACCCATTTGGATTTTGGTTTTGATCACTTAACCCATAACTAGTAGATTCAATGAAATCAAATTTTTATTCAACTTCAAGTTTTGTCCTCCTTAATGAGACTAAGATAAAAATAAAGCAAAGTCAGATATTCCTTTCCAGATTGTTACCCAGTGGTGAGTATGAACTCATAAGAGCCTAATTTCTTTGCCTTCCCATGTTCTCAATTGCATTTGTTGGAAATTCACTTTTCAGAATTTCCTTTAAAAAATACTGCATATATGCCTCCTTAGCACAGTAGGCAGTGCGTCAGTCCCATAAAAAATACTGCACGTCATGGATATCTAAGAAAACTCAAAATATTGTCATCAGATTTTTCACAGCAAGAGTATGCTCTACCTTCTTTATCCCCAATTCATGAAATATTGTTAAATATTGATATAAAAGAACACTCTGAATGTGGAAGGAGGTAGTTGGCTGGGGCCATGGGTGGGAGGGAATGGAGAGCAAATCAGAAAACCTGAGGATTTACCTTGTCTTCAGCACCTACCTGGCTCTGTGGTCTTGGACACGTTATTCTCCTCGGCTTCCTGGCCTGTAAAATAGGCAAGGCGATGCCTGAGATTCCTTCCTTATTGATTTTGAAATGTATGAAAACTTTCATAAGCATCTTAAATAGTAGATTTAATTGTCATTGAAATGATGAAAAGGAAATGAGAAAAATAGTAAATCTTAAAGAGACCCACTCTGTATTTTGTGATAGCTACCTTAGAATTGGTAGTATATAGTTTAAGGTTTATTCATCTGGAATTGAGGGGTTTTGTTTCGTCTTGTCTTGTTTTTTCCCTAATTTCTTCTGTCTAAAAGTCCATGTGGTCATTTCCCTGAGCCCTGTGCATCCGTGGTAATCAAGCAGGATCTTGGCCATTTAGGCTGAGAATTGGAGCCGGGGCCCTGGGCCTCTGGTCCGCTCTAATGCGCAGGCAGCCCGCAGAGAGGAACAATAAGGTAACCAGAATAGCAAACAAATAGGAAACCAGAGAAAATGGGAGCAAGACATGCAGACAAAGCAGAGGAGGAGAATTAGCTGAGGGAGCTGGGAAGAGGGAAGCCAGGACTGTGTTAGCCTTCCTTTTTCTTAGACTGTAAAGCCAGGCCTGACGTGTCACGGGCACGGTGGATGTGTGTGGAGTGGGGAGGCGAGTGATGAATAGATGCAAGGATTTGGCTGCATGTGGACACACTGGCTCCTGCCAGCTCAGCTAGCCCAGGGACAGCAGAGGAGGGACACAACAAAAGAAGGCTCAGGATACCGATGCACCAATGCAAAATGCGTTTTCCACCGCAGAAGGGAAAATACCGTAAGAGGCGTTGAATGAGGAACAATGAGACGCAAGCCGCTAAGTTGCGGACTAGCTCACACCAATGCATTTGTTCTTGAAATGTGGCACTTATTTGCAAGTATTCATTTCATGCCTCACTATTTGGCATTTAGGTTGGACTTAATTAAAAAAGCTGTAGCATCTTTGAGTCCAATTTCCTCTTTTCACATAGCATCTGTCCCTGACAGCTTGTGTGAGGCTCGACCACTTGTTGAGGCCCAGGCTAGAGGAGGAAGTGGCAGGGGAGAGGCGGGGTGGACAGACGCCTCTTGTTGGAGGTGGCACTCTCTGATGCCACGCGGCCCCGTCACGTGCTTCTGAGGCTTCTTGGTTTCAGCACGGCAACAGATGTCTCCGAGAGGGGGATGCTGGCAACCTTACAAAGGCCAGCATGACTGAGGGTAGGCATGAGCGCACTAACAGTAGAACAAGGCACAGATGCCTGTGCCCTCTGCTCAGAACCGAAAAACAGGCCAAACTCGCATAAGAGCAAATTCTAGAGCTGAACAGTGGGGGCGGATGGCAGAGGGAAGATGCTTATCTGAAATAAACAGTATCCCGAGGGGAAAAGCTCACTATTTCCGGAGGCAGGTATGCCCCCATGCTTTCTGTGTTCAAATAGATGGCACAGAAGATAAAAGTCACTTCTGGGCTTGGCTTTCCTTAGATGTGGTCCTATTTTTGCTTTGCAAAGCATAGCTAACGCTTGGTACATTTACCTGGAGGTTTGGTTTGGAGTGTGACTGAGAAAGAGAACTGAAGCTTTCTCCCCTTAGATCTGTCATTCTCATTTATCAGGACAAGCCTATCAGTAAATCCAAACAAACCTGTATCTCATTTTGGAACAAGTAATTGAGTTTGTCTTAAGCAAGCTCTTACAGATGGAGCGTGCACTTAATCCACTTTCTGTTTGATGTTTTTAGTGTTGCTTTTATAGCAGTTTGTTTGAAGTTCAAGATATCAGGATTTAGGTCTTTGGAGACTTCATTCTTAATTTAAAGGAATCTTTGGAAACTGCTTGGGCCGTGTATTGAATCTTGTTCCTGAAATTAGCCAGAATTTCCCTAACTGTGATTGTGCTATTTTATAGCATGAGGTCTGTTTGACCAAATGTATGCTGGATTTTTATTTTCTTCTTGGGGCTTTGCTTGCCTCCTACCCTCCCTCCCCCATACTCTGGCTGTATTTTGTTGCAAAGGCGACTGACACCATGACGCATCCCACTTGAAGCTTATGGTTAAAGCCTCCTTCTCTGTGGTTCTGTGGGTCTTTGAATCGCTGCTGCGCTCCTCATTTTCTGGCAGTTGGTGCCTGAAGAATCTAGTCGGCTTGATTACTGAGCAGATTGTCACAGATCCATGGAAGAAGGCCATTACCAGGCCACATTAGGGCTTAAGCACTGCCTCAACCACATGTCTAGAAACCAAGTGAGGTCAGGAGCCACAGGGGGGCCTTTGGCCAGGCAGCCTTCTTGTAAGTCTGGAGTGCCACCATGGATAATGTTTAGTCACTTTTACTGACAGGTTTCCAATTACACAAGTAACAGAAGGATACTTATGGGAAAATTAGAACAAAGCACAGATGAGCCAAAAAAAAAAAAAACCTCTCTGAAAATCCTTCATTTAGAAATAATCACATAACTCTTCTGATCTTTCTGCCTCTAATCTCCTTCCATATGCATATATACATGTAAAAATATATTTTCTTTTAACAAAAATATGATCAAGCCATCCATATTAATTTTATTTCAAAATCCACCATGAACATATTTCCACATCTTTAAGTACTTGAAATCATTTTTAGTGACTCTAAGAGTTCAGTTGCATGGATGGGACTTTTTTTTTTTTAACCAGTCACCTATTGTTACACATTTAGTAACAGTTTTTCTTTCTATTAAATCATGCCCTGATGAACATCCTTGCATCTAAATGTTATTGCATCTTTAATTGTTTATTTAGTATTAAATTCTAGAAGGTTAGTGGTAAAAACCCACCACAAATCTTTTTTTTAAATTTTTATTGCAGTATAGTTGATTTATAATGTGTTAGTTTCTGCTATACAACAAAGTGAGTCAGTTACACATATATATATATTCACTGTTTTTTAGATTCTTTCCCCATATAGGTCATTAGAGTACTGAGAACAGTTCCCTGTGCTACAGAGTAGATCCTTATTAGTTATCTATTTTAAATATAGGAGTATGTATATGTCAATCCCAATCTCCCAGTTTATTAATCCCCCCATCTCCCCCCTGATAACCATAAATTTGTTTTCTGCATCTGTGATTTTGTTTCAGAAACCACTGTGAGTCTTGTAGGAATCTATCTTATATGGCCTTTGTTGTTGTGACTCAGTCGCTAAGTCTGATTCTTTGCGACCCCATGGACTGCAGCATGCCAGGCTTCCCTGTCTTTCACTATCTCCTGGAGTTTGCTCAAGCTCGTGTCCATCGAATCAGTAATGTTAGGATAGCACAGAACATCTGAGTGACAACAAAAGTTAGCAGTTAATATTTCTCAAACAAAAGCTGAGTCAAGGAAAGAAGTCAAAAGGGTTTTCTGCTCTTTACTCTCTGGAAAGTTTTATGTGTATTATTTCCTGTTACAAATTTGAAGGGAAGGGAACTGGGTTCCTCATATATTTTCATTGTTCCAAGCCCTATATTAGAGGAAATATATTTAAAATAGGCCTCATGAATGACTAGGAGTGGATGTTTTTATAATGACACTTTCACCTTGCAATGCAAATTTGTATATTCCAACTTTATCTGTAAGATTATCTGTAGCTATAGTTATAAGTGGCAGAAGAGGAAGAGAAAGGGTAGTTGTGGAGAATTACTGTAAAATGCAGACTAATAGTGTTTCAGTGGAGAATAGAAAATACTTAGTGAGAATGGAGAGCTTTGAGTAACTTCACAATCCATTTATCAAAAGAGCTTATAATGGAACTCTCATTTCAAGGGAGGTCAAACACTAATAAATATTGAGAAAAGAAAGTTAAAAGGACATCAAGTTAATATTTTACTATCCATTCTTTGATCTTGGAAAGCCTGAAATATTTTTCCACACTAATTCTGTGATTTATTGATTCACTCTTGACAATTGGCTTATTGGAACAGACGCAGTTGCCTTGCTTTTAACTACAGCTTCAATTTCTATAATGCTTTACAATGCCAATGGATTTTTATGTATTTACTGGAGTCACTTATTGATATTGCTCTGGAATAGTCTTTGTGAGTTAAAAACTGGATTGTTGTCAGTAAAAGCAGCTGACATGTTACTGACTTTTGGTTTAAATGCCATAATAACCTCTCTTGGTTTTGTTGTATTGGTTTGGGAGTTAGTTAGTGTTAGTCGCTCAGTTGTGCCCGACTCTTTGCAACCCCATGGACTGCAGCCAACAGGCTTTTCTGTCCATGGGATTTTCCAGGCAAGGATCCTGGGGGTGGGTTGCTATTTCCTTCTCCAGATGATCTTCCTGACCCAGGAATCTAACTTGGATCTCCTGCACTGCAGGCAGATTCTTCACCATCTGAGCTACGAGGTTTGGGAGGAAAAGAGTAACTCATCCATATCTACCTAAAGTCAAATACATTCAGAATCTGATCATATTCTCACTTCCATTGTACCACTCTGTTCTATTTTTATTTTTAAGTTTTGGCCTCACCCCAAGGCATGTGGGACCTTAGTTCTCTGACTCAGGACCAGGGGTTGAACTGGCACCTTCTGCTTTGGAAGGCAAAGTTTTAACCACTGGACTGCTGGGGGGAGTCCCTGGTCTACTTTTAAAACACCCATAAACATCTCATCTCTATCCTGAATTATTTTACTAACCACCCAACTGGCTACTACACTGCCACCTTTGCCTCCCTTTGTTCTGCTCCCAGAAGCCAGAGGAGTTCCTAAAATGAGTCAGATCATGTTGCAGCACCTCCACTCTCAGAGTCAGCACCTCAGCCCCTGCATGGCTCTCCCTAGCCTTCCTCTCTGATCATAGCCCCCATCTGCCCCCCAGCTATTCCACTGAGAAAATGACAAGGCTGGCTGGAGAGGATCTGCATAAGTCCCTGGTGCTCATGTACACCCAAACCTTGGTGCCGGGTCCTCTGCATTCTCTTCTTTTCCAGACCAGAGGCTGTGCCTCTTGCTGCCTGTCACGCTCTTGTTCACTGGACTCTGTCCTCTCCCACCCATTCCCCCTGCTCCTTCTGACAAGTCCCCCTTCTCTCTTCAGCATCACCTGTGTTTCCCTTTACTGATTCATTCCTAACAGCCTATTAACAGTCTGTTATTGCTCTCATTTAAAAAATAGGACCAACAAAAATGATCAGTCAAACAAAAACAACCTTTCTCTTTTCTTTCTCTTTCTTTCTTTTTCTCTCCCTCCCTCTCTCTTTCTTTTCTTTCCCCCCTTCCCCACCAACTTTATTTAACCATAATTGACAAATAACATTGTGCAACTGTTTGGCATACCACTTGATGGTTAGATGTGCATATATATCATGAAAGGATGACCACAAAAATGCTAGCTGACGCATCTCTCACCCTCAGATAGTTACCTTTTTTGGTGTGTGGTGAGAACATTTAAGATCTACTCTACTCTCTTAGCAAATTTCAGGTATGCAATACCGTGTTCTAACTGTAGTCAACAGTCACATGCTGTACATGTTTCTAGGAGTTTGGCTTTTTTAGATTCCACATAGAAATAGCATCATGTAGTATTTTTATTTCTCTGTCTGACTTATTTCACTTAACATAACTCCTTAGTGTTTCATTCACATTGTCAAGAGTGACAGGATTTCCTTTTATGTGACTGAACTATATTGTATCATATATATTTATGTATATATATCTCACATTTTCTTTATTTGTTCATCCCTGAGGGACACTTCCATTGTTTCTCTCTCATGACTATTTTGAATAATGCAGTGAACATGGGAGTGCAGGTGTCTCTTCAAGATAGTGATTTCATATCCTTCAGATATATACCCAGACGTAGGATTGCTGAATCCTGTGGTGATTTGATTTTTAACCTTTTGAGGAACATCCATACTGTTTTCCATCATGGCTATACCAGTTCACATTCCCACCAACAGTGCACAATGAGTCCTTTTTCTCCACATCCTCCCCAACACCTGTTCTTTTGTCTTTTTGATAATAGTCACTCTGACAGGTGTGAGGTGATATTTCACTGTGGCTTTGATTTGTGTTTCCCTGGTGATCAGTGATGGGGAGGACTGTTTCATTTACCTGCTAGCCATTTGCATCTCTTGTTTGGAAAAACGTCTTCTCAGGTCCTGTGCTCCCATATTTAAATCAGATTATTTGCCTTTTTGCTATTGAGCTGTATACGTTCCTTATTTAAGTAAAAAACCACCGTTCTTTCATTTCTTCCTCCAATGATCACACCATTTCTCTACTCTCTTTTCAGTAACTGTTCTGTCGTCCTGTCTTTTCCTCCCACTCACCCTTGAATTCCCCGAAGTCAGGCTTTTGCCCCCATCCCTCCACCTATTACCTTCTAGCCGGGGCCACCAACAGCCTCCACAGCATTAACTTCAAGAGTCCACCCTCCGTCCTCACCTGACCCGACCTCTCGGCCACACTTGTTAATATTGATCACTCACTTCCTCTACCGGGAAACATGTTTCTTCTCCTGGCTCCCACGGTCCCCACCTCCCTGCTCCGCTACTGACGGCTCTCACTTCTCTGTGCTCACGTGTTACTGCTGACCCTCAGCTCCAGGCGCGCTGGCCTGTTTATGATTCCTCAGCCACGTCAGGTGTGTCTCAGGGCCTTTGCACTTGCTGTCCTTCTGCCGCAGATGCTCTGCCATACCTGCATGAGTCTCCACTTTTCTCCTCCTGCAGGCATTGGCTCGAATGTCCCCAGTGCTCCCCATGGCCTTTGCCTGCCCCTGGTCTCCACGCCCATGGCATCGAGTTCACTCTTTCGTGTATTTGTTTCATTTATTGTCTGTCTCCACCCACTGGACTGTAAGCTGTGGGGACCTGGCTATCTGTTGTGTTCTCCACCACATTCCCAATGCCTGGGAAGTCACCTGCCTGACAGGTGCCTGAGAAATATGTCTTGAATGAATGATGAAAACTGTTCTTGGTAAGTTAGTAATGTACTTGGAGAAATACTTCAGTAGAACCACTTGGATCTCATAGCTTACGTTAATAGGAGTTTCAGATTCCTAGTTTTCTTTGAGTTATATGGCTTTGGAAAAACAAGGGTGTTTGGAAAGATGGAATGCCTTTCTTATTTTGCCAACCTTTCTGTATACATAGAAACACTTCCTCAGAATGTTACATTCCAAGTATATTTTTAAAGTCTGTCTTGTAAACACAAGAGGATGCCATTTGGGGGCCAAACTGAATGACAGGGGCAGGATCAGAGAGAAGCAGCTGAGAACTGGCCTTAATGCGCCTCATTTTGATTCAGAAGCATAGTCTAAGTGCAGGGTAAGAGACTGCCGAAAATATAGCTGCCTGCCTGTCTTTGATGCCTCCTTCCTAGGTCAGGCCTTCGCATTTAGTTCCTCTTCCCCACTCACACGAGCACACGGCATGTGCCTTGTACAATCCCCTCCCTCTGCCTTTTCTCAAGTATTTTTTTCTTTCTTCAAAAATCCCTTCTCCTCTCTTTCTGCTTACTGAAGCTCCTTTCCTGTCAAGGCCCAGAACAAACACAGGCTTGTCTGTGCAGCTTTTTCAGATCCTTTCCTGTCAGCACGGACTCCCCCTGTGGACTGTGCTCCTTAGAGCAGGAAGCCACACTGTGTCTCAGATTTGCTCTGGACAGACACACAGATACACACAGACACACAGACACGCACACCCTCAGGCATAGATACACATGCACGTACATAGGTATAGCGCACACACACACACACAGAAATACACGCCAAATATAAGCACATTGAGGGCAGGGATTGTATTTTACTTTTCTGGAGTTTCCAACACACACAAAATGCCCTGGACAGTGAAAGTATTCAATATAATCAGAAATGTGATAAAACAGACACAAATCCTTTTTCAATAGATAAAAGGTCATTCTTATAAATTCCCCCCTACTGGTTATTTTCCTTTTCCTCTTGTTTTGTGTCTGTTTAGAAATTCTGAAGAAAAGCCACTTGTGCACCCCATGAAGGCCTCCTGCTTAGGCCAGGGCTGAACTGTACGCCTCGCCCAACACCATGGGTGTGACCCCGGGCCCCTGAATGTGTCCACAGATAGAGGCTGTTCTGTTGGCAAAGGAGAAAACAGGTTAAACAACTTACAGAAGAATGTCCTGCAAGGCAGAGCTAAATTTCAACCTCACTGCTTCTCAGAAATGCTAGTCTGATGTTTAAGCATGATACTACACTGACACCAGGCCAGTTCTTCAATCAGAATCGACACAAGTGCCAATCTCAGAATTCAAGAAAGGAAGGTAAAGCCAATTGTGGTTATTGAGGGTTATCGAGGCTTTTCTTGGGCTTCCCTGGTGACTCAGATGGTAAGGAATCTGCCTACAATGCAGGAGATTCGGATTTGATCCCTGGGTTGGGAAGATTCCCTGGAGGAGGGAATGGCAACCCATTCCAGTTTTCTTGCCTGAAGAATTCCGTGGACAGAGGAACCTGTAGACTACAGTCATGGGGTTGCAAAGAGTTGGACATGACTAAGCAGCTAACACACACAACACATTTTCTATCAATACTTTCACCTGGTGACACAGGTGAATTCCAAGGTCATTGAACCTACTTTCCCACCTCCTTTCCTGATATTCTGTGAGTAAGGCCAGAAGAAGGGAGCACCGGAGAAGCAGATCACCGAGTCACGCAGACCTGGCCTCAAGTGGCACTACTGCCTTTGCCAGCAGAAAGAATTAGGCAAATTAGACAAGGGCCACAGCCAGCAGGGTCTTGTGGGAGCCTCACTGATGCCTGAGACATTGGGCATTGAGTCCCAGAGGAGGGAAGGTCAGCGTGATCTTGGCTGGGCTGTCCGTGGGCACCACGTGCTGGAAATCATCCATGTTGAAAAAACATATGTTAGCACTGAGAAACCCACAACTAGGATCACTCCAAAAAACAAGGAGAGAGTATTCCTATTTCATCACCTTAAAAAAAACTAGTTATATCAAGTGTATTTTATTAGGCATAAACTAAAATGCTCTATTTGTAAGGACTCCGATAATGCTGAGTAAATAACTTGAATTTTGCCGAGTGCTGTGGAGTAAAGAAAACAACAGCCAGCTGCTGGGCACTCCAGCTGGGATGAAAGGTACTTCCAAAAGAGCATTTGCCTAACAGACTCTGCTAGCTCTGGCCTGCCAGTATTTGCATGCTACAGGGCTGGGTCCCTCTCCATTGTATACTTATTTAAAAGTAGTACTTATCTAATGACTTACATACACTCCATTAAAAAAGTGAGGGACAAAAGAGATGAAGTGGTCCAAATCAGTTTAGCAATCCAAGAGGCATAGTAGAAATCAGATATTTAATGAATGGTTTATGAATTACCTTGTAGGGGTGCAGAATAACTTATAACAGGTAAACACTCCTTGCAACACTTTGCCACCAGCCTGATTTTGTGCCCCAAGTTACCTAATGGTAACAGAATCCTGGCTGGAGGCGAAATTTGTTCTTGGAAGCAAGGTAAATCCAGGAAATGGCCAATTATTGACTCCTCTAGATTAAGAAGGGGAATGTGTCCTAAAGAACATTACTTACTCTAGTGATCCGTGGTGATTTCTATTGTCATGAGAGAGCATGACATTTCATCTGTTGTCTTGTAGATCTCTTCATTTCATCTGTCATCTTGTAGATCGTGCATGTTTGTGTTGATCCACGTAAGTCGGGACATTCCTGAGCTCAGAGGTAGTGCTGTCTGGAGACCATATCAAAGGGCTCACAGTCCACAGGTTGAACTTCATTTTTCCTAGTGCTTTACATTTTTCTAGCACTTTCACAAATTCCTATTCGCCCAATACAGGTTTTTCCTCTTGCTGGCCCTTTGCTTCATTTTGCTCATATGTCAGATAAAGATGGAGATGTCACCTCTTCCAGAAGTCTTGAAATAAAAGATAATGGACCTGGAAACCACAAAATATATTTAGTGTACAATTTTATTATATTGTGTATAACTCAAAATGCTAACTTTTTGTAAGAGTAATGCAGTTACGAAGTAGGGTTATTGATACTGCCTTGTATCCCATGGTAATTCCTGTGTTTTCATTGGTCTTTTTAGGTAAGAGGCAGTGAGGACTGAGCTATAAACACAGATAACTGATACCTGGGACAGAAAGTGACAAGCATTTTAAGAGACAAATTAACAACTCTTCATGAGAGCACAGATGAGCGCATCAGTGTCTAAGAAAGAGAAACAGGAAAGACAGAAAAAAAATAGCATGAATTGACAACTTGTAGGCAAGAATACAGAGGGACCCAGTGGGAGTAGATTTCATTAGAACTCTGGGCACCAGAGGGACAAGAGCACAAGTCAGATTAGGAAAAAAGATAGGGCTCAGATTGCAGAAGGTCTTACATGTTAGATGGAGGAGTATGGACTTCAGGATAGAGGCAGTGGTGAGCAGTGATGAGAGAGACTGGAAGCGATACATCAAACAAAACTTGATGATGTCTCAAGGACATTTCAGAGAGAATAGAGAGGAGGGTGAGGCAAGAAATAACCTGAGTGCAGGAGAGACAGGAATGGACCATGAACGAAATATGAGAAACAAAGGTGAACTGGTGAGAGGAGGTGGGGGGAGGGACCAGGAGGTTTATTAGAACATGTGGTATCTTCCCGGTCCTTAGGCACTGGTTTCTGAGTAGACAACCTTGAGAAAATATTGCCCTTTTACATTCTTTCTCAATTTTGTGTGATGCTATTTTCTACTTTTAAGTATGCTCAAAAATAGCCAAATCTACAGCATTGTACTTTGAGTCAACAAAATAAGATGATGAGTCAAACTGGTAGAGTTAATAAAAAAGAAAGCAGTGATTCATTTTTCAGGCTTGAAGAATTTCTCCTTTTCAAAAACACCAAAACAAGAAACTCTCAAGCAGATAAATTAGCAGGTGATTATTTGAATAACAAAAGGAATCTTTTCCAAAAGCTTTCCTTCAAGGATTCTTTAAATAGTAAGAACCTTGTCTTCACTCATTTAAAATGTCATTTATTTGTAGGTGTTTGATAAAACACAGGAACAAGCTTATCACATAAAACATGATATCCCCTAGAACTACATTTTAGCCTGTGCAATATTTTTAAAAATGCTTATTTATATATGTATGAAGTAACCATCACATAAATACTCTAAGAATTTTAATGAGTATATTTTCATTTTCTGTTAGCTTTGGAAAATTAAAGCTGTAATTTTTTATTAAACATAAATGGTGAGAGTCAAATTTGCTAATTATTTTGATTCCTGTCATTTGTAGTCTCCTAATAAATAAGAGTCTAGAAGTTCTTTGTAATTTTTTTCTTAAAAGGCTTATAATAAAAAAAAGCTTTTATAATGTCAGCTCTGTAAAACCCTAACAATAGCTTCCTTTTAAATCCTTAAAAGAGATAAATTTAACTGTTTTAGGCTTTTCTAGAAGTTCCTAGTTTTCTTCTATAGAATGTTTTTTAAAATTACTCTCTGCTATCCAAAAGACTTGAAAGGAAGGATTTGAACAGGTATTTGTATGCCTGTGTTTATAGCAGCATTATTCACAATATCCAAAAAGTAGAAGCAACCCAGTATCAGTGAGTGAATGAATAAACAAAATGGAACATTATGCACCTTTAAAAAGGATGGCATTCTGACACCTACTACAACATGGATGATCTTAAAGAAGTTATGCTAAGTGAATAACCCAGACACAAAAAAGACAAATACTGCATGATTCCACTCGTATAAGTACCTAGAGCAGTCAAATTCATAGAGACGGAAAGTAGAAATATGATTGCCAGTGGCCAGAGAAAGTGGGGAAAGGGGAGTTAGTGTTTAATGGGCAGAGTTTTACTTTGGGAAGATGAAAAAGTTCTGGAGATGGGTGATTGCATGGCAATATGAATATACTTGGTATCACTGAACTATACACTTTTTCACTTTTTTGGTAAAGTTGGTGAATTTGTTATGTATATTTAATCCCGCTAAAAATCCACAAGAACTCTCTGTTAAACTGTAGTTCTGTAGAAACTGTCTTAGAAAAGGACAGCAGCAGTGGCCAGTCTGGAACTGGCTGGGTGTCCTTGGGGCTGTGGTTTTCTAGCCTTGATGGTTGGCCCTTCCTCAGGGGTCCCCTGGCTTTGCCCCTGCTCCCCAAGAGGAAGTGCATCTCCTTGCCGCCATGTGTTGATGCTGACCTCTGTTTCCTGGTTGACGTTGACCTCTGTTTCCCGGCAACCTTTCCTTAGAGCTATTGATGTGTTCACCTGTATTCTCCACAACAAGGTGGCTTAAGGTCTGCCTCTGTGTCAGTTACTTTCATGACACACTTCATTCATAGAGATCATTCTTTTCATTTTCCTCATTCTTGGCAGTCTGTGCCAGGCTTGCCTCCACGTACATTATCCCTCTGGGACTTTTCCACTCCTCTCAGGGCTCTGCCTGAAGGTGGTTGGGGATTAGGGTTGCTTCTCAGGGCACCCCTCCACCCCAGCCTCTAATACCTTTCTACCAACCTCTACTGGTCTGCTAGCTTCCTGAGTCTATGAGACTTTATCAGAGCCTTTGCTTACTTGACACCATCTTTCCAAATCTCTAGCCCATGCTGGGACCCAAGGTTTAGAAACAGAAAAGGTTATCGATTGCTTTGTTTTCTGCCATTGTGCTATGTCATCCCTTCTCTCTAAAGTAGTGAAAGCAGTGGTTGTAGCTGATTGAATGAACAAGGGTCACTGAGTCCCCAGGCAAAACACAAAACAGACACACAGAGAGCCGCTGGGGTGTGTGCTTCAAAATATTCTCTGACTCTAATGTTTCAGCTCCACGGTTTAGTAGAAGTTCAGGGAGAGAAGAGGACATAAATTAGTGAGCCAAACCAAATTTGCAAATGACTAAACCTGATCCTTTGGTATCCCCAAGAGATTTATAGGATGTGAAGTGTAGCCGAGAGTTAAGAAACCAAAAATGACTGAGGGAGCAAATGAATAAACATAGTCAGAGAGGCTTAGCCAAGCTGTAATTGTAGAGAGAGATGATACCTCATAACCAAATTGCATTAAAAATCGTAAAATGTGATCAAGTGAACAATAACTGTCTTGCTTAAGCTGCTTTGGAAATCTAGATCTTCATATTTTAGGATAAAATGGAATATTCTTATATAGTGTTATGTGAAAATGGAACTATTTTAATTTCAGTATTGGCTGGGTACCCAATAGAATAAATGTGCCATTTCAAAATTTGGGAAGGACGCACACACTCTGGTTTTGTGACCCTGACCCCTTCTCCACTGACAGTGTAACAAGATGGAGAGTTAGCATTTTGGAGCAAACCATGTGCTATGCTCCAAATATCATCACCTCCAAAAAAGGTATGGAGTGTGCTTGCCTCTTTCTTCAGGCACAGAAACAGCAGCTTCCACTGGACCTTTTGCAGGTCCTCTACGCTTGGGGGGACACAGTGAACAAGAGGCCTGATCCACACCCAAGGGAGGGGAGCCTCTGGATGGATTTCAGCAGCTGAGGAAGGAGCCCTGAGGCATTTGTCTGCATGCAGGATACCTCAGGTGTGAGATCCTCCTTGATTGTGGGGGAACCCCTGAAGTCACTCCAGAAGAAGAATATTCTTTATTGTGTTTTATTTTATTACACTGGACTGAGTAAGTAAGAAAGTAAGTGTTAGTCGCTCAGTCGTGTCTGACTCTTTGCAGTCTCATGGAGTGTAGCCCACCAGGCTCCTCTGTCCATGAAATTCTTTAGGCAAGAATACCGGAGTGAGTTGTCATTTTCTTCTTCAACACTGGACTAAACACATTAATTATTCCACTTTGTGTTGTGAAAGTTGAGTTGCTGACAAACTTCTTATTATACAAAAGGCATCTGAAAGACATGGGATTTGCCCTAAATATCTTTTAGGACAAGGAAGAGTTAACTTTACCAGGATAAATTTTAAAGTTTGGACTGTGGGAGACAAAAATAATGTTGCTTATAGCCCATGAATTTTGCTTGTTCAAAATAATACTTACATATATTAAGGTTTCAAAGAGATAAACAATGTCCATAGCCAACAAATATCTTTAAGTTCTTAGTTTGTCAGGCAACCCTGTTAGATGCTGGGCTAGAAATTACATAGAAAGCACATTTCCATTCCTTTATCTACTGTTCATATTCTACATGCTAAAAATCATAAAATCATTATTTAGCACCCAGCATTTCGATGGGGTTAGTTTCTTCCCTGACAGAGATAACTTTTTTTTTTTTTTAGTTTTGACACTTACTCTGATTTATTACAAAGCTTGTGATTTGTAAGAAAAATTTGCATTTGTTAAAGCTTAGAGACATGATAAAATGAAAAAATTGAGTCAATAGCTGGATAATTTTTAGAGATGAAGTAATCAAAGCAATCGTAGACTTAGCTATTTGGTTTACATTGCACAGAATGCAAAGTCTGATAAAGTTTACTTGTGTAGAAAAAAACCACATGGGCTGCCCAGAAAGTAACTCTGCATGCCCACGTTTTATTCTTCTGAATACAAAAGCACACCCACACGGTGTGGATCTCTCTTGCCTCTCTCCCTCTTCTTCCTCCCCCTTCTCCTCTGCTTCTATTTCCCTTCCCCTCTTTCTCCTGCTCCCTCTCTCTTTCTCTCTCTCTCCCCCTCCTTCTTGCCCTCTCCCTTTCTTTCTCTCTCTCCCTCTCAATCTCTCTCTGCCTTTGTCTCCCTTTCTCTTTCCCTCTTCTTTGACCCCCCTCCCCCCACTGTCACCGCAGCTCTTTAGTCACATACTCATTTGAGTCTTATCTACATGTTAGATTTCTGTGTTCCATGTCTAGAATGCTCACATCTAGGAGGGGAAAATGCAGAATGACTGTCAAGCAAATATCTCCGAATGTTCCCAGTATTGTGATTTGCTTTTAATCCCATTGTGAGGTGGGATTTTTGTCTGGAAACTGGTATGTTCATTGATTAAGTAGCACACAGTGTGAGCCAAGAAATCTTTAGTCCCTAAACTAGCAGCATAGTAAGCAGATCTGAAAGCATTGTATTGCTCTGTCAGTTTCCTGGGAGGGTGTTTCAAGCTTAAAAATTGTAGTCAATGTAAACATTTCCTGAGAAGTTAATTATTAGCATCTCCTGAAAATGGAAGGACTGGCATCGTGTAAAAGAAAGGAGAATGTTCAGATTAAGTAGCTTGTTTAATAAACAATGAGGTGGATCCACAAAGCAAAAAGTACAGAAGGAGGGATAGTGATGGGAAGACAAAGTCCCTCTATGATGTATCACTAATGAGAGTGCTGATTGCCAAGAAGGTTTGCATCAGTGCAGGCACATAACAGGAAAAGGAGATATGGAGAGCTACAAGAAAGGACAAAATGGTCCAGCAGATGTTTCATGAACTGCTGTATCTTTGACCTGTGACAAATTCACCCTCCAAAAGCAAACAGGTCCAGAACATCTAGTGTCCAAGGTGACTTTTCAAATGCTTTGTTTATTATTTAAATGTTGAGCAGACCACTTAATTCAGGATAACCAACAGGTTAGAATTGCTGCAGACTCCCTCGTGTCTGAGTAGTTTTGTTAGCATCTTTGAGGGATGACATGAGAATAAAATCAGCTCAAGGGGTATTGCTCTGGGTGATTTGCATTCTGCAGACTTCCCGGTACTTTCTGTCCTCTAGCACAGTAACCAGCATATCCTACAGAGGTGTGAAGTGTCTAATAATTAGGCCTCTTCATTTTAGATGTGATTTGTTATGTCCAAGCCATTTTAGTGTTAAGAATATAATTTTATTGTGATGCCATTTTCAAGGGAGCTGCCCCAAGTCCCCATTTGGCTGACAATAGGAGAGGGATGTAAACAGATCCATCCTATCAATGTTCATTGTTTCCCCTTCAGCTAAATCCTTTGAACAGCCCTAGGAAGTTGATATTTTAAAAGCCTAGTTTTCTATAAATCTAATGGCCTCCAACCCAGGATCATTTTGAATGTTTTTTAGAGTTCTACAACCTGCTATATACATTTTGAAAAGTCTAATTTAAAAATCGAAATGGAAATTGTTATCTGTACATAATTATATAATAAATTTGATTTGCTTTGGAAATAAAATCTTTTGAAACATCCAGACTGAAAAAAATAATGAAAGGGGTCTTTGATCTACAAGGTTGGTGACTATGGTTTAGTCAGCCTCAGTTTACAGCTAGTGTTGTTGCTAACATGTTGGACAGAATAACAGCCCTCCCCAAAATGTCTTTGTTCTAACCCCTAGAAGCTCTGACTGTGTTGTTTCATGGCAAGGAGGAAGTAAGATTGCAGATGGAATTAGAGCTGCTGATCAACTGACCTTGAGAAGGAAGCTTATCTTGAAATATCAGGGTGGCCCGATATAATCACAGGAGTCCTTTTAAGTGAAAAAGAGAAGTTGGAGGGTCGAGTCAGAGAGAGATTTGAGGATGCTATGCTGTTATGAAGATAGACAAAGGGGCCAGAGCCAAGGAGGGCAGACAGTTTCTTGAAGCTGGAAAAGGAAAGAAAAGGATTCTTCTCTAGAGCCTCCAGAAGAGGCCAAGCCCAGCTAAAACCTTTATTTTAGCCCATTGAGACCTATATTTTGAAATTCTGGCCTTCAGAACTATAAGGTGATAAATTTGTGTTGTTTTAAGCCATCAAGTTTGTGGCAATTTGTTATAGCAACAATGAGAAACTAATGGATTTAGTGTAGTATTTTTCTGGAATTTGTTCATTTACTTTTTAAAATTTATTTTTAATAGAGGATAATTGCTTTATAATGTTATGGTGGTTTTTGCCATATAATAATGTGAATCAGTCATTTGTTGTTGTTATTCAGTTGCTAAGTCATGTCCAACTCTTTCCAACCCCATGAACCACAGCACACCAGGCTTCACTGAATCAGCCATAAGAATACTTACGTCACCTCTCTCTTGAACTTCCCTCCCACTCCCTACCCCATCCCATCTCTCTAGGTCATGACAAAGTACCAGGTTGAGCTTCTGCTGTTATATAGCTTCTTTCCACAAGCTATCTATTTCACCTGTGATTATGTATGTGTTTCAGTGCTATTTTGGCCATTTAAATAATCCAGTTAACATGAGTACCATGGCACACAGATAACTGTGCAGGGAAGTTGTACAGTATAGAGGAAGTAGGATAAATCCAGACTCCTTACTGTCGTCTCAGCGTCTGCATCATCTGCCCCTCCTGCACTCCAGCCTTACCTTCTGTTCCTTCTCGGCAGTTCTGACTCCAGCACCTCCAGCTTTTGGTCAGCTCCTTAGACTTCCTGCCCTGGTGCTTGGTTCTTGGTTCTTGTTGCTTCCTCTGCCTTAAATGCCTTATTCCAAATCCCCCTACAGCTGATTTCTTTTCATCCTTCAGGCCTTAGCATAACCTTTCCTGTGTTATCAGAACACTCTATCTTGTACAACTCCAGATCTCAGTGGCTTAAAACAATAACATTTATTTGTTCCTGGAGTCACAGACCCGGGTAGTTGATGTGTGTGGGAATCGGTGATAAGAATGGGAACTCCCATGGGACTTCCCTGGCAGTCCAGTGGTTAAGACTGCACTTCCATTGTAGGAGGCACAGATTTGGATCCCACATGCCACATGGGCAGCCAAAAAAAAAAAAAAATTAAAAAAAAAAAAAAAAGAACAGGGACTTGCCGGGGTCCAGCCTCGGCAGGATCCAGGGGGTACCCTCGGAATGAATGACGTCGGCGAGAGAGAAGACACGTGAGACCAGCCTTGACAGGGCCAAGTCTGCGGGGGAGAGAGGGAGAGAGACCAGACGGGGGGTGCAGCAGAGTCTGGCAATCCTTTATTTTTTAACGTAGCTTTTATACCCTAAGTTAGTACATTTCTAAGGGGAAGATAGTTTAACCTTACATCAGCTTGTTCTTCACGAAACCAGGGTGTTTTCTGCATACTTCTTTGTTTATGAGGGTCTTGTACATTATCTTCTGGCCTTGGGGCCTATTAACGTTTTATGCAGGTCAGGTGAATGTAAACCTATTTTCTGTTTCTATGGTGACCTTAACTGAAAGGTAGCAGTCTCATAGGGCAACAGTACAGAGTAGAAGTATAACTTTGTTAACACAAAAATTAATCCTTCTGCAGAAGTTGTCAGTTGAGTTTATCTAAGTTTACCCCACACTGACTCTGCGACTTTGGTGAGGCAGCTTCTGCCTAGCACTCCTGGCTGACAATTAGCAACAGTCTCACTGTTACCACACTAGGGCTAAGTTCTTATTTTTCTAGATCTATAACTATATTAACAATGGTTTCTATAACACAACCTTAGCACATTAAGAGCAAAAACACAGCAAGCAAACGTTAACCCAATAGCTACTTTTAGAATAATTTTTCTTGTGTTTTCTAATAGGACTTCCTCACCCCCCAAAGGACTCTATGTCTATTAGGGCCTTTATATGATCAGGTTCTTTGTGTTATTTTATGATTAGGGTATTATAAGCAATCATGCATATTAGTACCAAGGGCATAAACGGATTTGCCAAACAAACTAAAATACCAGCAAACGAGTTTAAATTAAAACACTCCTTTCACCCTGGATAATCTCATAAAATACCACCACCCAGGAAACTTATTGATTAAAGTTCTAAATAGATTCTTATTTGGAAAGAGATCGGGGAAGGCCTTCTGCCTGTGTCACAGAAATTAGGGAGTAGTCTATTGAAGCAAGCATCAGAAAGACAGATATCATCTTTAAGGTGAGCGCCGGGGGCAGCTTTTTGGAATCCCTGAAAACCTGATCCACCTTGCCTGTCAGGTTTTTTCCTCATGACCTTGTCATGGGTGGGATCTCGTGAACTGGCCGTTTTGAAACCCCTGAAAACCTGATCCGCCTTGCCCGTCAGGTTTTCTCCCTCATGACCTTGTCATGGGTGGGATCTCGTGCGCCGGCTCCCGGCAGGGACTCCTTTGAGTTCCACATGGCCACTGAGCCTATCACGCATGCCCCTCCAACACCTGGGCCTTCTTGGAATCCTCTGCAGAATCACCTTTCACCACTTTCATATGGTGAGAAATCAAAGACCTGTGGAGGATTATTCAGGCCAGGCCTTGAAGTGAGAAGTGCCACTTGACCCAATCTAGATGGAAAGGGAGTGGGCACCCTTCCTATGTGCCCAGATGGAAAACTCACCGCCTGAGTGACTAATTGTCTGGCTCTGCCCCTTCTCAGAGATGCCTCCTATCACATCCCTAAGCAAGTCTGCCTTGTTAGTCTCATGATGATTCCTTATTTATTTTCTCCACCATACTTACCCTTAATAATTTATTTGCCTCTTTGTTAATTGTGTTCTTTCCACAATCCCAGAGCTGTGTGAAGATAGAGATCATTTGTTTTGTCACGACCATATGCACAGCACTTGGCAACACTGTGTCCTGCAGAATAGCTTACCAATCAATAATGGTTAATCAATGTGTGATGAATGGATGAGCCGAGGACCCAATGAATGGAGGAAAACAGAGCCTTTATCTAGAAGATATCCACTATTGCAGCAAAGACAGAATAGTTCATGTTCTCTTATAATAATCAATTTTAAGAAGCCACCAAAATACTTGAATTAAAAATAGTAGACCTGGTATTGAGGAGGGCATGGCAACCCACTGCAGTGTTCTTGCCTGGAGAATCCCCATGGAAAGGAGGGCCTGGCGGGCTTCAGTCCATGGGATTGTGAAGAGTTGGACATGACTCAGCGACTAAGCACAGCACAGACCTTGTACTCGGGTTCAGAAGAGTGTTTGGAATGACACTGCTCTTTTGGTGAAGTTCAGTTCTGCAGAGGAGCTGACTAGTGCTCTGTCTTTATTTTGGTTAATACTACCACTATATTTCTGAGTGAGCTTCAGACCCTTCAGACACCCTCTAATTCACTCCATCCCCACCCATCTCTACTTGCAGAAGCCAAACCACTTACTTCTCCCCTCCTCTCCTCTGCCAGCATCCTCATAGTGGCCTAGGGGATGGAAGCATGCCATTTCAGATGACTGAGGTTTTCCTTTCTAAAATCTTTCTTCTGTTTTCCCTTCCTATGGTCCTCTCCTGACTTAGCATGCACCAGGATAATATGACGGTCCAAGAGACAGAATGCCCGACCTAGGGCTTCCCTCTTGCAGGGTGATGCTATAGGCTCTAAGGAAGGATGCCATGGCGTGTTGGCTGCTTTGCTAGGAGGCCTGAGCTGTTCCCTGTCTCTTGGATGGGACACAGGAAGTCCACCCTCCCTTGCTCGTTTGTGTTGCTCTGGCTCTGACACGGCTCCTGATTGCGCAGGCTTTATGGAATGTAGCAGGGTGATGGGGCCAGAGTGCTGCTCCCTGAAATCACGGGCTAGGCAGGATGCTCCCTGCCACGCATGGGTTTCTCCCATCTCTCCATTCATCTCCTCTCGTCCATGGGGCAGGTGTGCGGCATTTCCAGGGTAGAGGACCAGGGACTTGTGGTTGGAGTCATTCCTGTGAAGAGTACAATGTGAATTTACTTCACTTTCCTCCCCTCACTTTGATGTTTTTGTATGGGTGAAGTATATTAAAATAAACACGAAAGTCAAGGGTGTGTCCAAAGATGTAGCAACAGTGATGATCAGGAATAGGAAAAAAATGGAAAACAACTTAAACGTTCACATAAGGGAGTAGATAAAAATGAATTATGGTATATCCATATAACGAGATACTAGAAAGTCATTAAAATTGATCCTGTAGAAGAGTATTAAATGACACGCAATCATGTTCACATTTAATTTTTAAAAATCAGGCTATAAAATAAGGGCCACCGTGTGATCCCATTTTTTCCAATTAAATTTTTTTTATTGTTTAATATATAAATAACAAAAAGAATGAAGATCTAAATGGGGTGGCTGTTGTATAAATGTGATGATAGGTAAAATTTTCTTTTATTGTTGGTACCCAATGGTATTTTTAAAATTTTCTATAATAAATACACATTTCTTTTGTAAAGGGACATAAACATTTAAAATGTGATTTTACAGATTAGATGTCTAAGTTCCCAAATGAACACTTGTTTCTAAAAACTAGCTATTGACAGAAGACTTAGAGAACAAGTCACTAAAGTGCAATGAAAAAGCCCGATAACCCTGCTTTCCTGTTGTTCCCCAGCCTCGTCCTAGCCCCTGCCTCTCACTTGCCCTCCCACCCATGCACACTAAATGCTGAGGCCTCCTTGGCATCTGGAGTGGCTCCATCTCCGATCACCATGCCCTCCATCCATTCCCACCACCGTGGCCCTAGTGTAGCCTTTTTCATCTTCTGATGGGACTTGCCTGCAGGCCTTGGCTCACACTGTTCTGCGTAATGCCACCCTATCCTGACAGCCCAGCCAAGGCGGACCCATCTCAGGAGACTCAAAGGTCACACATTCTCTGACTCTTCCTGACCATCTCCACTTCTGTTCCCAGACTCAACCCTTCTTTATGCTTCACTCTTTGTTCTGAACTCTCTTATGGAAGCTTTCAATCTCTGCTGCGTTTCTTTCTTTAAAAAATAAAAAACGAACACTTTATTGAGGCATGATTAACATGTAAAAACTGTGCATGTTGGATGTATACAATTTTATGAGTTTGGGGATAAGTATACAACCCCTGAAACCATTACCACCAAGGCCAGTGTTGTATCCATCACCCCCCAAAGTCTCCTGTCATCGCCTTATCATCATCATTATTATTACTTTCTTGACACTTTGTATCAGGTATTTTACACTTCCCCTGTGGTAATTTGTCTGATCCTTGCAACATGTACAGGAGGGTTATAGACCCACTTTGCAAATGAGAAAACAGAGGCATAGAGAAGTTAAGTAACTTGTCCAAGGCACCACAGGTAGAAACTGACAAGCCTGGAGTCATCCTGAGGTAGTACAGCTCAGCATCTCTACACTCAACATATTTATATCCTGCTGTTTCTCATATTTATGAGAACTTTCACATGTCTGTCTTCTTCCACCATATTGTAGGGGAGGAATCATGTTTTAAATGCATCTTTATTTTGTTTGATGCCAAGCCTGGGATGGTATAAAGCAATCTCATCGTAAATATTGACTCTTTATACAACGTGTTTATTGAGCCTTTGCCATATGCCAGGCATTGTTTTAAGCACCTGAAATACATAAATAACAAAGCTATCAAGATTTCTGCCCTCAGTGGGAAGCAGAGCAGTGACTTAGATTCCAGTAAAAATGTCAAGGGCAAGTTGGGTGAATGATTCAGGTGTTATTTACATGACATTTTTACTTCTTCTGTATCCATGCTTCACTACATTACATTTTAAATTGGAGGTATAATTTGAGGCAATGACAGTGCTGGAAATCAATATAAATCCTTCCTTTGTCACATGAGAGCTCTGTAACTGATCAAGTGATAGAGATCTGTCGGTGGTCACATGGTGTCTGCCTGATCGTCTTGATGCTTTGAAACTATTTTTTTTGAAAGTTTGGTGCATATTTGAAAATCTCATCTTTTTCTCATTTCTTTATGTTCTTCTTTCTTGCTCACATTTTTTACTTTTTTCTGTTTTTCTCCCCTCAAAACCATCTCAAAGCCTCTTGCTGCTTCCTCCTACACCCTCTGCCAGCCCCTTCTTACTTTTCTTCTCCCTCTAACTTCCCAAATGTACATCTTTGAACAGTTGATCAAAACTCATGAAGAGAATATGATTTTCTCTTTCAAGAAGTAAGGCAAAAATGGCAAGGCATTGATCTGATCAAAATTTGTGTCATCAGCAACTATACATTCATTTGAGTGCAGAAGAAAGAAGAAAGGCTAGCTCTAGAGGTCAGAATAATCTCATGAGGTAGACTTTATTTCTGTTTTGTTAATAACAAAGCAGAGGGACTTCCTTGACTGTCCAGTAGTTAAAGTGGTTAAGATTCTGCACTTCCAATGCAGGGGGCATGGGATTGATCCCTGGTCAGGGAACTAAGATCTTGAATGCCGAGTGGTGCAGTCAAAAAATTAAAATAAAAAAAGCAGAGATTCAAAAGGATTAATTGTCTAAAGTCATGTGTTCGTGGGCTCAATTGCTCACTGGTGTCTGACTCTTTGCGACCCCATGGACTATAGCCCACCTGACTCCTCTGTCCATGGAATTTTCCAGGCAAGAATACTAGAGTGGGCTGCCATTTCCTCCTCCAGGGGGAATCTTCCCAATCCAAGGATCGAACCCACATATCCTGCATCCCCTGAATTGGCAGGTGGATTCTAGTCTTAAGTCACCAAGTAATAAAGAACATGTTAAGTTCTTCTATACTGTGTTGTTTACCACCTTATACAGAGGGGAGTTCTGAGAAAAAATTTGCTTTTGTTGCTTAGGGGATGTATTTTTCTGGGGTCTCATGTATTAAAAATGAAATTGAGATATTAAGAAACTCAGACTATTCCAAAATAATGGCATTATTTTAAAACAAATGGAGCCTTACAGGAATAGAAATAACCTATTATACTTGCAAAGCACTAAGTTAAAAATGTACCACCAGAATATACTGTTTCTTCATTTCCCCTTTCTACACTCCAGCCTCCAGGATTGGAAATTACTCATTCTTTAGAGTATACATTAAATTCAGATGTTCATAGCGTGACCAAAGAAAAGCCTCTGCACTTATCAGTAGTTTTCCCTGTATCTTGAGCAATCACACAGCCCAGATTTCCAGAACATTATCTTTATCTTTCACAGATACTTTATCAAGCTCTGTTCTAAAAATATGGTCAGTATTCCTGTATCTCTGTTAGTCCACTGCAGTTGAACTTGAGCATCCACTCCATCGGCTCACAGGTCACCAAAGACCTGCTCACCACCAAGGTCAAGTGTTTGCTCAGTCCTAGTGCTTTTCAGCCTTCCTGAGATGTACACAGTTGCTGGGTTAATGCTTGCCTCCAGGTTCCTCTCTTCTCCCAGGAACAAATCTTTACAGTTTAGGAAGGATTGGAGGAGAAATACCCAAGACCCTAGCCTCTTATTTGAGAATGTGAACCCAAACTGGAAGGATCCCCAGGAAACAGAGGGCCTATGGACTAGTGAGAAAATGTTCACAAAGCAGGTGGGGCGGATGATTTGCTGGTTGAGCTTCCAGAGATGTCAGCTCAGTCTCAGGGTAATGCCATTGCAACCCTGCCCCCCGCCCCCCGGAGGCTCCCTGTAGCACCCTACTGGCTGCTAACGTGGGGCAGTACCTCATTTAAGTGACCAACACACTCTGGGAAAGCAGCGGATTTAGAGAAGTGCTATCCTGAGGACCATGATACTTGGCCAAGCCAGAAAGCAAAGATTAAGCTTCCTAAACACTCATTGATTCCCACAGTGATCCACTTAGGAAAATTTCTCCCAGGAACTCTTATTGGTACCTTGATTTTTCATCTCTCCCTCCTCTCCCTTCTGGCTCTTCATGACCATACTCTTACTTCCTCTAGGGCAGAGGGGGTCTTAAGGTAGTCTGTGGAACATAGCTCACTCTGGGTGTTTATCATTTTTAGAAATTGTATTCAATGTAAGAGGTCCTCAAGGTCACAGAATCTCAACATTCTCTCTGAGGAGGTGCCACTCCCTATTTGATTATAGAGTCTTTCTGCCTAGTGTCTTCTTGGAATCCTTCTTTTTTGTCTCCTGTTCAATATATAAACTTGAACTTGCCAGTGTATAAACTAATGTTAACATTAGCCTGGGACAATTTCACTTTTGGTCATATATCCAAATGAATTAAAAGGAGAATCTCAAAGAGTTATCTGTATACCCATGTTCAGAGACGCATTATTCACAATAGCCAAAAAGAGGAGACAGCCCAAGTGCCCATCAATGCATGAATGGATAAACAAAATGTGGTGTATACATACAATGGAATGTTATTGAGACTCAAAAATGAATGAACTTCTGATACATGCTACAACATGGATCAACCTTGAGGATATTATGCTAAGTGAAATTAGTCAGTCACCAAAACACAAATATTGTATGACTCCACTTATATGAGATGCCTAAAATAGTCTAATTCTCAAATATACAAAATAGAATGGAGATTGCTAGAGGCTGGGGAAAGAGGGAAAGGAGGAATTGTTTAATGGGTATAGAGTTTTAGTTTTGGAAGATAAGAAGAATTCTGGAGATGGGTTACACAACAGTGCAATGCACTTAATATTATGGAAATGTACGCTTATGAGTGGTTGGGATGGCAAACTTTATGGTATTTTGACACAATTAAAAGTAAAATACAATTCAAAAAGTCCAGTGGCTCAGCAGTAAAGAATCTGCCTGAGATGGGGGAAACACGAGTTCAGTCCCTGGATTGAGAAGATCCCCTGGAGAAGAAAATGACAACCCACTCCGGTATTCTTGCCTGGGAAATCCCATGGACAGAGGAGTCTGGCAGGCTATAGGAGAAATACCCAAGACCCTAGCCTCTTATTTGAGAATGCAAACCCAAACTGGAAGAATCCCCAGGAAATAGAGGGCCTGTGGACTAGTGAGAAAATGTTCACAAAGCAAGTGAAGCAGATGATTTGCTGGTTGAGCTCATTTCGAATCAGACACTATTCATTTCAAAGAATCAGATGCATCTTAGTGACAAAACAGCAGCAAACCTAGGAAGATGAATTGGAAAGTTACACCACCACCACTAACGATAATAACAAAAATTCATATAATTCACTGCCAACTGATATTTCTTAGTAGTTACTCTATACAGTATACCTGAGCTGAGAGCCAAGAAGGATATTAACATGAATACAGCATGGTTCTTAACCCCAAGGAGATGCTGATATGGTCCAGGAGATGAGACATGCACAGAGTATTTTTTTTAATTTGGCTACACCAGGTTTTAGTTGTGACACGCTGCATCTTTGATCTTCATTGAGGCACGTGGGACCTGGTTTCCTGACCAGGGATTGAACCCAGACCCCCTACATTGGGGGCTTGGAGTCTTAGCTACTGGACCACGAGGGAAGCCCCCAGAATATTAATTGAATGCATATTCCAAGATTGCAAGTTTACATTAGGTGCATGGTAACTGAAAAGAACAGGTGGGAATCTAAAGCCAAAAAGAAACAGTTTTTTTAAAAAATTGCCTGCACTTGTATTAAAGAATGAATTATTAAGTCTCTATGGCTCTTTATTTTTCTGAGTTCTTATAAACTGTTCTGAGATGGAATAATTCCAAGCCTCCCCTCTGTAAAGTGTCACTTGATTAAACCAACATTGTGCGTTATATGGACAAGACAGCTCTAAGTATCAAACCCCTCAGAGGTTTTAAACACCAGCCTTCTCAATATAAAAGAGCCAACCTTCCTGTAATTTAGCATTCAATTGTGAAAATATTGTATGATTTCCTCAATTCTTATGAAATTATTTTTATCCTGTTCTTAAAGAACAAAGCCATAGATTTATTTCAACTTTTTTGACTACTTCAATAACTATGCATGCTTCTAATTTAAGGATCTTCCCATAGACAAAGTGTTTTCCTTTGTGATGGGAAACCTGGAAGAGGGAATATGTCAAAACTGCTGGTCAGGCATGCTGATTTTGATCTGATCTATCTTTCTCAGCACTGGCAGGCCAACATAAAGATTGCAATTTCCCTCCTGTTTAATCCTAGGAAGCTGACTGCTGAATCCTAAGAGTCCTAACTTCAGGCTGAAGGTGAAAGTAATTCCTTCAGGGAGTAATGTCTAGGTCCAGTCTGCAGAATTAAGCTGATAAGCGATGACATTGCATTAGGAGGTTACAATAATAGGATCACCTTAAATTAAGCTCCCTGAATGAATAAAATAAACCTATTACTCTGAACTTCACCTCAGCCTTGTAAAATGCCTGGCACATCAGAGGTTCTGGAAAAAAATGTCAAATAGATGACATGAAAAGGCAGTGTTTTGATAGCACAGTAGTATTTTTGAGGGTTATCATATATGATTCATTTTTCTTAATTTAACAAATTTACTTACTTCTCACTTTGTCCTGGACACTATTCTAGGTGGTATAGCTGTGAAGAAAAGATAAAAGATCTTTGTCCTTAAGAATCTTACCTTCAAATTGAGGAGACAGATGATTTTTTTTTTAAATTATGAGAATGTCAAAGAGAAGAGATAAAGCAGGCAGGGATTTCTGAAACATAGTGGTGGGTATTAAAGTATTAGATAGGGTGGACATACATGAATTATGAAATTTCTAAAAATTTAAACATATAAAAGATTACTATATTTAACACCATTTAATAAGTATAATGCAAAGACCATGTGTGGGGATAGGAGGAAACTGGGTTCCAGGCCTTGCTTTCATTCATGAGTAAATTATTCACTCCTCTGGACTCAGTACACAGCTATCAGATGTGCATTTTGGACATTTTCACTCCAAATCTCTTTCAGCTCTAAAATTCTGTAAGTATTAATGTTTCTTTAATAATGTAGAAGACCCTTCAGGATCTTTCAGTTCCCTGAAATTGTCAATATGAAAATCAATTACTATCAAACACATTTTATTGGTGTTTTCTGGTCATTTGGATTTTGGATAAATAGGAATACTTGCCATATATAGTTGTTGTTGTTCAGTTGCCCAGTTGTGTCCGACTCTTTGTGATCCCACGGACTGTAGCACGCCAGGCCTCCCTGTCCCTCACCATCTCCTGAAGTTTGCCCAAGTTCATGTCCGTTGCATCAGTGATGCCATCCGGTCATCTCATCCTCTGATGCCCTCTTCTCCTTCTGCCCTCAATCTTTCCCAGCATCAAGGACTTTTCATAATGAAATCGGGTTGCTGTGGTCTGAATGTTTATGTTCTGCCCAAACTCACATATTGGAATCCTAACACCAGTGTAATGGCATTAGGAGGTGGGGTCTTTGGAAAGTAATTAGGGCGTGAGGGTAGATCCCTTCTGAATGGGCCTAATGCCGTCAGAGGTCCCTAGCCCTTTCTGTCCTGTGAGGATGTAATGAAATGTCTACAACCCTCACCCAACCAGGCTGGCACCCTGATCTGGGACTTCCAGCCTCCAGAATTTGAGAAACAAATTTCTGTTCTTTCTAAGCTATCCCGTGGGTATTTTGTTATAGCTGCCAGGACGGCCTAAGACACAGGTATTATATGATGTTCACCAGTTATAAAACTGTCATATTTTTGTAATCATTTTTTTTCTATAATTTCAGGTAAGGCAATTTAACTCCTTCCATTGAAATAAATACAGAGAGCGCGCCATTTATGTAGTATGAGGTGATTATAGTGCATTTTACTACAATTTAGTAGTGAAAAAACCCAGTTAGAATCACATATTCACTATGACACCAATTTTATGACACAATTCAATATCCTTAGAAATTGTCAGAGGAGATGAAGTTATTCGAAATGCTGAGATTGCCTGGTATAAGCTAGCCTGCAGCCTACTTGTTACAGATCTGTGGCATCTTTATGCTAAAAGCTGGTTTCTAGTCAAAGCTCCTTGACTAGAGCTGCTGCCCTCAGCGTGGTATCTAACTTTACTGAACTCATACAAAGAAATGTGATTTTTGCCACAATGTTCAGATTACACTTTTAACTTGCCAAAACAAAGAGCTCAGCTTTCATGGAGTATAACGTTCCTCTGGATCAACTTGGTATATTCTTCTTCTGTCTCTCTCTCTCTCTCTTTTTTTTTTTTTTTTCTTTTTTGGTGTGTGTAGGAGTTTGATGGGTTAGGGAAGGTTGGGAAAGGTAGAGAATCATGTGGTCCCTGGAGCTCTGTAAGCAATTATTTCCCCTGCTGATAAAAAGTGTTTTGTTGCTATAAAAAGGGGTGTAGGTAGCCCCAAAATAGGTTTTGATTTGGTCATTGTACTGGAGTTCTGGGAAAACAGACTGTTCTTTTGAATTTCTAAACAATAATAATTTGTTTCAGACATTTGCACTGTTCATGATAAGTAGCACAACTTGATAGGAAATCCTTGCATTGGCAGAGCATTTGTAGAAAAATCACAACACAGATAATGAGAATAGTTATGTTTGAATTAAATTAAGTGGGCACCAAGGGATAGAAGTAAATAGGAAAGGAGGAAGTAATTGAAACAACAAATAGTCTGAGGCATAGAAATGGAAATGTGTGTAAACTCTGCAAATTTTAAAGTCATTTGGGTGCCATAAGCTATGTTATTAATTTCTCTGGAGTTTTGAATAGGTGCAGCTAATGAGTTAATGAAATGACCATGGAAAGAAATCAACACGTGCACTAATATGGGGAAGAACTCTCATAGCATATGCCACAGTGGGACCAAAGGATATTTCCCAGATTCTTGCTACTCAAAGTGTGGTCCGCAGACCAGCAGTATTTAGCATCCTGGGAGAGTGACAGAAATGCAGAACCTGAGCCCGGTTCTAGACTGAGAATTCTAGACCTACTGAACCAGAATCTGCAGAATAACGTTGCCAGGTGATATATATGCACACTGAAGTTTAAGAAGCACTGCCCTAGAGTTGTTTTAAGAGTTCATTCATTCATTCAGCAAACATTTTGGGGAAGCCCCTTCCATGTGCTAGAAAGGAGAGTAGACAATAGGAATGCATGGTCCCTGCACTAAAGGAACACATAATTAGAGTGGGATAAATGAGATAAATTAAAAATTAGGCTTTGCACTTGGCTCTGGGCTGTCAGGGTGGGGAATGTAGATAATGCCTCAGGGTTAGCCTGGGGCACACAAGTGTTGATGGTATGTTTACTGCTAACTGAAGGCAGAAGAGAATGTGTCTAGCCTTGAAACATTGAGTTTTGAGGCACCTGTGGAACCTGCAGGTGGAAATGTCTAATTAACTGGCAGTTGGAGTTGAGAGCAGGGGTCGGCAAACTGTGACTGCGTAGACCAAATCCTGCCTCCTCTTTGTTTGGCAAATAAAGTTTCGTTGACATACAGCCAGGCACATTGGTTTACACATTGTTTATGGCTGCTTTCACCACCCTATGAGGGCAGAGTTGAGTAGGTGCCTCAGAGAGCAGACACCAAGTGGCACCAAAGTCTAAAATACTTTGTCTCAAGCCTTTTATAGGAAAAGTTTGCTGAGTCCTATTGTGGAGCACAGTGGAGAGGTCTGCGTTAGAGACAGCCATGTGGAGTTCACAGCAGCCAAGAGCATAGATGAAGACCACCCTAGGACTTGTCAGTGAGAAAAAAGGGGGCAGGATCAGAGCCCTGAGACACACTGCTTCAGGTGCTTTGTGTACTCAGGGTAGCTCCCCTGCCTTTCAGATTTTTTCTTTCTTTCCTTTTTGGTAACTTTTTTAGCAGTTTTATTTGTGTGAGTATGTGTATGTGTGTGTGTGATGGGTACCTTGGCACTTGCAAATGTATTAAGCCAAGAAACTTGCATTAGTTCAGTGACCTGTCCTGTAGGTAATTTATGACCCTAATAATTCAGCAGATTCTATAAGGCAACAAATAATGCTTACCTTTCTATGAAAGCTGTGAACAGGTGAAGTGCTCAGTCATGCCTGACTCTTTGTGATCCCAAGGACTGTGGCCTACCAGGCTCATCCATCCATGGAATTTTCCAGGCAAGTGTACTGGAGTGGGTTGTCATTTCCTTCTCCAGGGGATCTTCCCGACCCAGGGATCGAACCCAGCTCTCCCGCATTGCAGGCAGACGCTTTACCGTCTGAGCCACCAGGGAAGCTATGAAAGCTGTAAGGAACATAATAGTTTGGGCTTAATAACAGAGAAGAATGTCATCATCTCATGAAATAGAAAGGAAAATTTTCGTTTCTTTATAACTCTGTCTTGCCTGACTCCTTTGGCTGGCATGGCTGTGCAGAGGTGCTCACAGCTCCTGCAAGGCCCCTGTTCTCTTAATCTGGTCCCCAAGCCACATGGCCACAAGCTGACATGTTGTCTGTGCTTCACCAGGTTATTATTCCCCACCGGATACACAGAAGTGTATCAGACAGAGGGAAGCTATGAGGGCAAGCAGGTTGCTGCTGGAGCCAGGAAGTAGTTCAAGGCATAAAAAGGGAACTGTGTGTGTGAAGTCTGCCAATGTAAAAGCCATTCAGTGCCAGGAACTCTTATGTACTGCTCAGGAGCTGTGCATGAAACATTTTACATAGAATCACTGAAAACAGTCAAGGACTCAAGCCTCAGTTCTTAGCCCACCTTTATTAGATAAACAACACAGATAGTGTTAAGCCCTGGACTCTGAGCAGAGGCTGAGTTGAGGCGAGGAGGAGCGAAAGAGCACAGGTGGCAGTCAGCCTAGCATCCTCCCATCGGTGCAGAAATCCTCTGATTACCTTTTTTTCATACCAGAGCGAAGGTGGTCCTTGTACTCCCCAGTGCCAGACATGGTGTATAGTGCCTTCACAGGCAGCCTCTAGTTTAACATCCCCGTGAACACAATTCAGGTAAAACAGAGCTGCCAAAATTGTTGATTTCGCTTTGAGGTGTAAGGTGCTCACTTCTGAGAAGCCCCAGGAGTCTTTGGATAAATCTATAGTTGCAGATTGCAGTTCTCCATTAGAGGTACTGATTCCATCTCCATTTCCACAGAACGACTTTGTTTTCAGCCTTTCTCTCCAGTCCTTATGAGGGCCCAAAGCTGTCTGTTCACAATATTGAGTGTTGGGGTTTTCTTACAAGGCCACAGTTCATCTGGGCGTTTGTTTACTCTGGAACCGAGTGGCACCAAACTCTTCATCACATCTCGCCTTCTCAGGGTGAATGAGCCAGTGTTGAAATGCTCAGTTCCTTTGAGCAGCCTCTCCTCCCTCTGCTGCCCCTCCTGGGCCCTCCCCCAACCCCAGTCAGTTATTTCTGTATTTTTGTGACTCTCCACTAGAGGATAAAGTAGAGGACTGATGAGTGGAATGACAGGCATCAGTATTTAGTGAGGACCTGCGCTCATGAACCCTCCCCGGCCCCTGGGGGTAAGTCCTATAGATTTCTCTATTAAAGAGGAAGTAATGGAGATTTCGATGGACACGAGTTTGAGTAAGCTCCGGGAGTTGGTGATGGACAGGGAGACCTGGCGTGCTGCGATTCATGGGGTTGCAAAGAGTCGGACATGACTGAGCGACTGAACTGAACTGAATGGAGATTTAGAGACATTAAGTCATTCCCTAAAGTTACAGACAGTGCTAGAACTGCTTGGGAACCACACCTCCTGTGTCAGTGGGCTCTTCCCCACCACACCCATCACCAAACTTTATACACTAGAGACTGGAGTCCCAGAGCCACCAAACTGTGGCTTCTGAATCTTGCACTTTTTGCCTCTGGAAAGATAGTTATTTGTCATCCCCTTCCCTGTGGTCTAGACACATTGCTAACCAGGGTGGCAGAACCCTGCCATTGTCCTTAGCAAGGGCATCCTCCCAAAGGCTTGCCAGTGAGGCTTTGGGCTGGCAACCCATAGATCTGTGACTGTACCCTTTCTACAACTTTATTATAAAAAATTCTCTTTATTGAAAGAAGTAAAGTCAAATAAATATTAAAGAAACATCAAAGCCAACAGAACAATTTCTAGGATGTGGCAACTTTCCTCGCTACCATCTAACAACCAGCAGGAATCTAGACCCTACTTGGGATAGCAATGGTAATGATGTTTCACAGATGTTAACCTGTCAACCAGACTGTCCTGCCACACCTAGATATGCATTTCCTTGGGAGTCTTTCCTTCCTGAAAGGTCTGTTTCTCTTTCCTCTAGTCTCTCGGAGTTGTTCCTTCTGAGCCTCGGAAGAGCTTGTTCTGTCCCACAGTCAGCATCTGGCCCTCTCCCTCCAGCCTCCTAGGTGTCCCTCCTTTCTTGCTTCACATCCTGTTTGCAGGGGCATGTCTGCTGTAACCAGAGAGACCACACTGGTCCCATCTTTACTTGTTCTCCAACACCAGGATGTATATTACTTAAAATTAGGCCCAATGCTGGGAACAGTTAGGTAAACTTCTCCCTCATGGGAGAAAGTGACTGCTTTTAAAACTTATTTTAGAATGACGTTTCTTTATAACACTGTTATCTCTTCTTCATACTGTTGAGAACAGCGAAAGAAAGTATGAAGAAAGGCAATACCTGCCAAAGAATGCCCAAACTACCACACAACTGCACTCATCTCACACACTAGCAAAGTAATGCTCAAAATTCTCCAAGCCAGGCTTCAACAGTACGTGAACCATGAACTTCCAGATGTTCAAGCTGGATTTAGAAAAGGTAGAGGGACCAGAGATCAAATTGCCAACATCCATTGGATCATCGAAAAAGCAAGAGAGTTCCGGAAAAACATCTACCTGTGTTTATTGACTATGCCAAAGTCTTTGACTGTGTGGATCACAACAAATTGTAGAAAATTCTTACAGAGATGGGAATACCAGACCATCTGACCTGCCTCCTGAGAAATCTGTATGCAGGTCAAGAAACAATAGTTAGAACTAGACATGGAACAACAGACTGGTTGTAAATCAGGAAAGGAGTACGTCAAGGCTGTATATGGTCACCCTGCTTATTTAACTTATATGCAGAGTACATCATGAGAAATGCTGGGCTGGATGAAGCACCAGCTGGAATCAAGATTGCCGGGAGAAATATCAATAACTTCAGATATGCATATGATACCACACTTATGGCAGAAAGTGAAGAAGAACCAAAGAGCTTCTTGATGAAAGTGAAAGAAGAGAGTGAAAAAGTTGGCTTAAAACTCAACATTCAGAAAACTAAGATCATGGCATCTGGTCCCATCACTTATGGCAAATAGATGGGGAAACAGTGGAAACAGTGAGAGACTTTGTTTTTTGGGGCTCCAAAATCACTGCAGATGGTGACTGTAGCCATGAAATTAAAAGATGCTTGCTCCCTGGAAGAAAAGTTATGACCTAGACAGCCTATTAAAAAGCAGAGACATTACTTTGCCAACAAAGGTCCATCTAGTCAGAGCTATGGTTTTTCCAGTAGTCGTGTATGGATGTGAGAGTTGGACTATAAAGAAAGCTGAGCACCAAAGAATTCATGCTTTTAAACTGTGCTGTTGGAGAAGACTCTTGAGAGTCCCTTGGACTGCAAGGAGATTCAACTAGTCAATCCTAAGGGAAATCAGTCCTGAATATTCATTGGAAGGACGGATGCTGAAGCTGGAACTCCGATATTTTGGCCTGATGTGAAGAACTGACTCATTTGAAAAGACCCCGATGCTGGGAAAAATTGAAGGCGGGAGGAGAAGAGGACAACAGAGGATGAGATGGTTGGATGGCATCACTGACTCAATGGACATGAGTTTGAGTAAACTCCAGGAGTTGGTGATGGACAGGGAGGCCTGGCATTCTGTAGTCCATGGGGGTCACAAAGAGTCAGACATGACTGAATGACTGAACTGAACTGATCTCTTTTTCAGAGATCTTCAACAATTCTGGTACAAAGCTTCCTTGGTGAAAATAATGGACATTTTTTAGAGAGAGGAGATTTCTGGATTATCTGTGCCTTTTCCTTATGCCTGCTTTCCTAATATTGCCCTCTGCTGTTGACAGCCTGAGATTTTAAGGCAGGTGATGAGAGAGTAGAGTGGTTCTGACCACCCAGGTGAAGATTTGCCGTGCCCTATGGTACAAATAGTGTAAGGCTAATGGAAGTTGACCTGGGAAGCACATGCCAGGGGCCTGACACTCATGGACTCACTGATCTATTCCTCATAGATCTCCTGTGAGGGAGGAGGTATGCTAAAAAGTCCCAGTTTTATGGATAAGGAAGCGGAGTACAGAGCAGTGAACTGATTTGCTCAAAGTCTCACAGCTCGTGAGTGGTAGAGATGGGATTTGAACCTAGGCAGTCTGGTTTCAGAGACTGTGCTCATATCCTCTCTTCTATACTTCTTGACACAGGGAGAAGGAAGGCTTTGTCATTGTTCGGTTGCTAAGTTGTGTCAGACTCTGCAACCCCATGGACTGCAACACACCAGGCTTTCCTTCATTTTCTCCTGGAGTTTGCTCATATTCATGTCTGTTGAGTCAGTGATGCCATTCAACCATCTCATACTCTGCCGCCCTCTTCTCCTAACATTCCCTTTGCAGGTCTTATGGATTCATTGGGAACATTTGCCAATCTAATTTAAGACATACTGTGTTAAATACCACACAGAAACACAGACTAGGATGCTCTTAAGCCCTGGATATTTTCATGTGGTGTAAAAAACTATTTTGGGAACTGTCTTCCATCTCAAAAAATTATCAGCCCTTCAGATAATTGAGGAAAATGAAGTAAAATGAGAAGAAGGGTCCTATCCAAGCCATTTTTCCTTGTAATTCACCACTAATCAGGGTCAAATGGCTTTTCTCACACTGATTCCTAACAGCTCTGCCTCTCTCCCCCAGTGGGTTCCTGCTTTTTCTGCAACCAAACGTTGTTCCCTGATTACTGTTGCTTCTAAATGCATTGTAACAGAGACAGTGTCCTTCAGAAGGATAGAATGCAGTTCTACCTTTAAAAAGATATTGCTAAAAAAGGAAGATCCCAAATGCCAGGTTCCCATCAAGACAGAATAACCTTCCTCAAGTCTTCTCACACTTGCCTGCCTACAAAATGGGCAAAATCAAACTTGCTTCCTCCTGGTCCTCACCTGGTGGGAGTGTTGTGAAGATAAAAGGCAGTAATTGGTATGAAAATGCCCTGAGCTCCATAGATGAAAAGCTCTATATAATCCCACTATATTATTAAACTGGCTTTATTGGGATTTGGATACAGTTCTGTGGCTCATAGAAGTCAGTCTTTCAGCCAGTAGTAGGGAGTCCCCAAGGCTTTATTCCAGAAAGAGAGTGTTTACAGCAAATACAGTCAGGTTAGCATTATCCAGGTCACAGACAGCCTAGAGTTAGAGAATGGACAGACTTCTATTTGGGAAGCACTTTGGCTTGATGGTTTCCTGCGATGGGGAACTCCCTATCTCCTGAAGTCACCACTGGAGACCGTTAGAAATTGCTCGCTTGGATTGGTGTTTATTCTGTTTCTCTGCATTCCTGAACTATACAGAACATGTCCATGTTTGGCCCTTTAGCTGTTTGAACACATGCATCAGGCTTACTCAGAGACACTGCTAATCCAGCCTCCCTCAGCAACCTGGTGAGGTTTTGAATCACCTCATTCTGCTCATTCTCTTTCAGATATGTTTTAGTCCATCCCTAACATAGAGTGTGGCCCCCAGAACCACATGTCACTCCAGAGAGTCTGACCGAAGCAGATGGCTACTTTGTCATCCTGTTTAGCACAGTCTGAGATCAGAATTTGCTTAGTTACTCTACAATAGCTACTGACATTACACCATTTACAATCTTTACATCTATAAATTGTATATACCCCAGCTAGGTTGTGTCTCCCCAATATTAGCAATGATTTTTTAAAAATTCTTGGCCAAAAGTTACATTTATCCCTCTTAAATGAAATTTTAGTGAATTTGGTGCCAGCCTATTTAGATTTTTAAAAAATCCCCATTTTACCATCTAATGTGTTATCTATCCCTTATAGGTAGCAATTCAAGCTTCTGAGTCTCTATTCCAGAAAGGATAAAGAACATACTTTATGTTTTTTTCAAATACATATTTGAAGGTGACCTTTAATTAGATCTCCTACATGGATAATTTTGATTAAAACTGCTCTCATTTTTGGTTAAAATATTCATGAAAATATTGCCTAGGGTAAGGCCAAGAAATATTCTTATATCAACTAATTTGTTCCCTTTCTACGTTTCAATCATCAAATTATTAATCTGCCTAGTTGTACTGGTCTCTGTCCTGTGTTTTGTAACCTTGTCCAAAACGCTTTGCAAACACCCTTCTTGTCTGCTTCATTTTCTCTGATATGCCAGTCTTTCTGGAAAGAAATGATTGGCATCACTGTGACTTGACTTGTTCTTAGTGACACTGGATGGCTTTTGTGGCACCACCATGACCAACTTCTTTTCCAACCCATCCTATTTTTAATTTCTGGGATCCGTTTCCAGCTCCACCACCTATATCTTAGAGAATTTTCCTTCTCTCTCTTTAAAATAATCAAGGCATTTGCCCAATTCCTTGCTCTGGTCCCATTCTCATAAATCATGTCTTCTTCCAAGGTCTCTGTCATCAGGGCTGCCATCCATTTGCAATCCAAAGACTGTCTCCCTGGCAGAGAAGCCAGTGGCCACTGGGAGAGGAATTGTGCCTCTTTTTGACATGCATCAACATCACACCTTGGATGCCAGGCAGTTGCCTCAGGCCTTCTTCGATCTCCTTGGTTCTGAGCCTCAGCAAATTCTTTAAAATGCTACTTTTAGTCTTTAAGTGACTCTTATTAAGATGCAAATATCTCTTAGAATATCTCTTTGAAGGGTTATAAAGTTAACATCCTGTGTAGTTTCAGGGGAGGGGTAAGCGTGGGTTTTAAAGGAAGTCATCCTTAACTCCTCGCTTATGGCTGAGCTAAAACATCAGACCTTCCTGAGACACTTTACCTAGTGCCACTGAATGGAAAACATCCCACGCCTGGTTCATTTTGGGAGAGCTGCTCCATTTCTGTAATACTGTTGGATAATATGCCATGATAATAATAATCAGCATTAAATGAACTCTAATTCCATGTCAAGCATTCAGTGCTTCAGTGGATTACATCCTTTTCAGTGGGCTACCTCAGTGAACCCTTAAAATAAACTTAACAGATAGTTGTTATTTTGCCCATTTTATAAATGTAGCAATGGAGGCATTAAGATTGAGTGGAGTAAGACAGTTTGATATATATCAGAACCGAGGCTCTTAATCACCTTGCTACACAGCCTCGTTTCTGTCTATGGGATCTACTGGGTAAGATGGACGAGGAAGCTGAAACACAAGGCCGGTGGGATGGGGAAAGCAGAGCACCAAAGAATTGATGCTTTTGAACTGTGGTGCTAGAGAAGATTCTTGAGAGTCCCTTGGTCTGCAAGAAGATCCAACCAGTCCATCCTAAAGGAAATCAGTGCTGAATATTCATTGGAAGGACTGATGCTGAAGCTGAAACTCCAATACTTTGGCCACCTGATGCGTTGAACTGAGTTATTGGAAAAGACCCTGATGCTGGGAAAGATTGAAGGCAGGCGGAGAAGGGGACAACAGAGGATGAGATGGTTGGACGGCATCACTGTCTCAATGGACATGAGTTTGAGCAAGCTCTGGGAATTGGTGATGGACAGGGAATCCTGGCATGCTGCAGTCCATGGGGTCGCAAAGAGTCGGACATGACTGAGCGACTGAACTGAGTGGGAACTGGGAGTGTCCATCTGCACATAAGACCTGCAGAGAGGGTGAGGGAGGAATGATTCACGGTGTGTGAGAAAGGACCAAGATGTGAGGTGGAATCTCATTTCCACAGAAGTGAGTTCCTAGACCACCAGTGTCAGCATCACCCAAGAGCTTCACAGAAATACAGATTCTCGGGCCTATCCCAGACCTTCTAAATCCGAGAAGCTGGAGATGGGACTTGAAATCTGCTTGCTAATAAGCCTTCCAGACGTTTTCGATGCATGCTGAGAATCACTGCTGTGGACCAACTTCTGAAGGTGGTGAGGCTTCTGGTTTTCTCACTGCTGGAATAAAAGTTATAAATCTACACCAATATTTATCTCTTTGATTTTTTTAAAGATGATGCTCCACAAGATGTCTGCTTGGATTGAGAGACTAGTATCATGTTCCTTCCCTACATTCTGTCCAGTCTGTAACCTGAGGCCCATTACTTAGCTCCCGATTCTCTGCCTGTAAAATGTGGTTAATGAAGCCTATTCCCTATTGGGGTAGCCAGAGAAATGTGTAATTAGCAGTTGCGAGGCACCTGGAGCCCAGAGGCACCTATAAATACTGTAGGATAATAACCAGTTTATGACCTTAAATGCTGCCTGCAACTTGACGCATTTAACATTTCTTCTCTGAATTGTAAAGCTGAAAGTTAATTTAATAGTTTAGTATTTGCACTTTTTTAAAATTCATTCTTTAGCCCCAAATCATGTGTGTGTATATATCTGTGTGTGATTCCTTCAGCCTTCCAGAGAAAATGAGTAAAAAAGAAAACATTTAAAAAATCAGGACCTTCTGAAAAATAACTTCTCAAAAGCATGATGTTGGATTGATTGTCAAACAGATTCTTTGATGATTTGGGCAGAAAGGTGAGAAACTGCAAGGGCAGAGATACTAATAGTTGGTGCCAGGGGGAATGCTGGTTCTTTGAGATTCCAAGCTGTGATTATTTAATAACAGTTTATCTTTTCATTTTTGTGAACCTTTTCATGTCTGCTCCGCTTTCTAACAGTAACCCTCCTTTTCAGAATCCCCAAAGTCTGAATAATATTTTCGACATGATCATTCTTCATTCAACTGAAGCAAACCCTTCCTTTTTTAGGCAAGTCTGCTTGTCTTATGTATACACTTATTTTAGATTAGATTTATAAGGGTACAGCCTAGTTTGTTTTACTCTAGAATAAAGATTTTTTTTCCCTCGCCTTCATCTTAAGCAAATGAATGACCAAAAAAAGACTCAGATGGAGAAGCAACAAAATCATTTCTTTTGAGAGGTTGACCAGGGCAGAATTTACATGGAGGATAGAAATGTGAGTAGATAAGCAAAGATAATGCATATTAAAGAAGCTTTTATACCAACAGTGTGGTATGGAGAAAATGTTTTTAACTGCCAGATAACTGTATTTTTTATTTTGGATATTATAAGTTTAATATTTGAGCATAATTACTGGGCAGAGAAAATACCTTCACCCTTTTATTATCGTATCCTGACATTTTAAATTATACACTCGTTATTCCTGAATTAAAAAAAAAAAAAGAACAGCAGAATAGGGATCATCAGGACCCTAAATCAACTCACTGTTTTATAAAACAAGTCTGAAGTAAACAGGCTTGTGTCTCCTCATGCCTTATGCTGGAGGTCAAATGCTCACAATAGCCTAAAATAACAAGTTGAGACATGTTTTCATAATTGGAAATAAGAAAGAAATTCAGCCATCTGCTAATGGGAAGAAAAGTTTTGCAATAAAGCTAACAGCTGCTGTCATTTCTGAAGAAACATCTCTAAATTTTTCAGAAGACAGTAATGGTGCTTACGACAGCTAAAAATCATTCGGGGCACCATTAACTAATTATGAATTACCTGGGAAATCGTGTTTGCACTTAGAAAAGCCGAGAGGAATCCTTTTAGAAGTTGGTCTAACTTTACAACTGTCTGGGGTTATTCATTGCAGACTGGAGTGTTTCCTTTCAAGTCCAAATAAGTCGAAGTAAATTGGACAGCAGATTCCCTGTAAGGGAAAACAGGGAGGGAGAAAGACGGTGCCCTCCCTTTCCTTGAAAAGCACTAGCTGAACCCAGGAGTGACTCCTGCTTCCCACACGCTTCAGAACTCTCTTCCGAGCTCTTCAGTGAAATGAAATAGAAGCATGTCTGGCAAATGATGAGGCTTGACAGCAAGCAGAAAGGAAGAGTTTAACTCCTCCTCATCTTCCAACGCTGGCATTAAGCCTTCAGATAAGGCAAGAAAAATGGTTCACTGTTGGGACTGCCTGCCCCTCATAATAGAAAATGGCCCAGCCAGAGATATTTTCTCATTTTTCCGATCACCTATCTTCTCAGGGCCTGTCTTTTCTTATCGGGTGTAAATTATTTGTTTGCAACATTTCTGAGATTGCTCTAAGAAGATCAATAGAAATGTGGTAAGGAAAGAGAATATAATTTCACTGCCTTCACTTCTCTGAAAGCTGGGGGTTCTTGCATTGTGTGTACTTCCTGCCCAGCTCGGTAATAATTAATGTAAAGTGTGTGTGTTTAATCTGCAGAAACTTATCAAGAAATAAGTGCTTTTAATCATTGTTTGGGTGATCTCAAAGCATTTTAATATTACAGTGTTTAATCGGCAAACCTCTGTAATAAAGGAAGCATGTTGTTTGATTGAATTAGGTAATGTAAAGCTTCCTCTTGTGATTTTTAAAATGAGAACTGATTCTTCTGAGAAAAAAAAGAATTTTTTCTTGAGGAATCTAGATTGGTTCCTCTCTTTTCTGTCCTCTCAGAACTTTCAGTATCTGAATTACTCATTTCTCATCTTTCAGTGTCTACTTTCATGTACTGTTCTCTTTTTATGTCCTAACCCAGCCAGATTATAAACTCCTTGAAGGTAAGCATTATCTTTTATCTTTCTTTATTTCTGAAAGTGCCTAAATCAGTAGGTTGTCAGGCAGCTGTAACAAGATTTTCTGTATTTCAGTTCAGTTCAGTCGCTCAGTTGTGTCCGACTCTTTGCGACCCCGTGGACTGCAGCACACCAGGCCTCCCTGTCCATCACCAACTCCCGGAGCTTGCTCAACTCATGTCCGTCGAGTTGGTGATGCCATCCAAACATCTCCTCCTCTGTCGTCCCCTTCTCCTCCTGCCTTCAATCTTCCCCAGCATCAGTGTCTTTTTCAATGAGTCACTTCTTTACATCAGGTGGCCAAGTATTGGAGTTTCAGCTTCAGCATCAGTCCTTCCAATGAATATTCAGCACTGATTTCCTTTAGGATTGACTGGCTGGATCTCCTTGCAGTCCAAGGGACTCTCGAGAATTTTCTCTAGCATCACAGTTCAAAAACATCAATTCTTTGGTGCTCAGCTTTCTTTATAGTCCAGCTCTCACATTCATACATGACTACTGGAAAAACCATAGCTCTGACTAGATGAACCTTTGTTGGCAATGTATTATCTCTGCTTTTAAATATGCTGTCATAGCTTTTCTTCCAAGGAGAAAGTGTCTTTTAATTTCATGGCTACAGTCACCATCTGCAGTGATTTTGGAGCCCCCAAAAATAAAGTCTCTCACTGTTTCCATTCTTTCCCCATCTACTTGCCGTGAAGTGATGGGACCAGATGCCATGATCTTAGTTTTCTGAATGTTGAGTTTTAAGCCAACTTTTCACTCTCCCCTTTCACTTTCATCAAAAGGCTCTTTGGTTCGTCTTCGCTTTCTGTCATAAGGGTGGTGTCCTCTGCATATCTGAGGTTATTGATGTTTCTCCTGGCAATCTTGATTCCAGCTGGTGCTTCATCCAGCCCAGCATTTCTCATGATGTACTCTGCATATAAGTTAAATAAGCAGGGTGTCCATATACAGCCTTGACGTATTCCTTTCCTGATTTACAACCAGTCTGTTGTTCCATGTCTAGTTCTACCTGTTGCTTCTTGACCTGAATACAGATTTCTCAGGAGGCAGGTCAGATGGTCTGGTATTCCCATCTCTGTAAGAATTTTCCACAATTTGTTGTGATCCACACAAAGGCTTTGGCCTAGTCAATAAAGAAGAAGTAGATGTTTTTCTGGAACTCTCTTGGTTTTTTGATGATCTAACTGATGTTCCAATTTTATCTCTGGTTCCTCTGCCTTTTCTAAATCCAGCTTGAACATTTGGAAGTTCACGGTTCATGTACTGTTGAAGCCTGGCTTGGAGAATTTTGTGCATTACTTTGCTAGCGTGTGAGATGAGTGCAATTGTGTGGTAGTTTGAGCATTCTTTGGCTTTGCCTTTCTTTGGGATTGGAATGAAAACTGACCTTTTCCAGTCCTGTGACCAGTGCTGAGTTTTCCAAATTTGCTGGCTTATTGAGTGCAGCACTTTCACAGCATCATCTTTTAGGATTTGAAATAGCTCAACTGGAATTCCATCACCTCCACTAGCTTTGTTCATAGTGATGCTTCCTAAGGCCCACTTGACTTCGTATTGTCTAACCCATTTTGTCTCTGCCCAGGTCAACAAGCTACAACATGCTATGCCAGTTCAACAAGGATATGTAAAGCTACAGCCAACCATGGAAAATATCACTCACCCTTAGATGGACACCACTATAAGGACTCTCAGGCTTGAGACTAGCAAGAGGGGGAGGCCCAGTGCCGCTTGCCATCCCAGTTCAGCAGGAAGTAGGCAGAGAGACCTCAACACCCCTATTCCCAAAGAATTGGGCCTCCCATCTCTTGAGGGGGGAATGTTAGATAGTTAGAATAAGAAAAAGTAGTCCAGAATGGCGGTGGCTAAAAGACAAAGAAGGGAAAAGCCTGTGAAAATAGATCAAAGGAAGGTCAGAGGACCAAAGTGAGACCTCAAGTAAAATAAACAGGCCTCCTGGCTAGCTCAATTTACATAGGGCAAGCTCAGGGGGAGGAAAAATTGAGGAGCCACTGCTCAGACTCCCGGTTCCTCTGTCTCACACTGGTCAGAATGGCTGCTATCAAAAAGTCTACAAACAATAAATGCTACAGAGTATGCAGAGAAAAGGGAATCATCTTACACTGTTGGTGGGAATGCAAACTAGTATAGCCACTATGGGAACAGTGTGGAGATTCCTTAAAAAACTGGAAATAGAACTGCCATATGACCCAGCAATCCCACTACTGGGCATACACACTGAGGAAACCAGAATTGAAAGAGACACGTGTACCCCAGTGTTCATTGAAGTACTGTTTACAATAGCTAGGACTTGAGCAACCTAGATGTCCATCGGCAGATGAATGGATAAGAAAGCTGTGGTACATATACACAAAGGAATATTACTCAGCTATTAAAAAGAATGCATTTGAATCAGTTCTAATGAGGTGGATGAAACTGGAGCCTACTATACAGAGTGAAGTAAGTCAGAAAGAAGAACACCAATACTGTATATTAACACATATATATGGAACTTAGAAAGTTGTTAATGATGACCCTATATGCGAGACAGCAAAAGAGACACAGAGATAAAGAACAGACTTTTGGGCTCTGTGGGAGAAGGTGAAGGTGGTATGATTTGAGAGAATAGAATTGAAACATGTGTATTACCATATGTGAAAGAGATCGCCAGTCCAGGTTTGATGCATGAGACAGGGCGCTCAGGGCTGGTGCACTGGGATGACCCTGAGGGATGGGATGGGAGGGAGGTGGGAGGGCATTCAGGATGGGGAACACATGTAAATCCATGGCTGATTCATGTCAGTGTATGGCAAAAACCACTACAATATTGTAAAGTAATTAGCCTCCAATTAAAATAATTAATTTTTAAAAAATGAGCCAAAATTGAGCCGGAGGTAGGGGGTGCTTCTCTTCTCACCGCATCTTTTGGGTCGGCCTGCCCTCATGCCTTGAGGATGTATTTTCCTTAACTTGCCAAATAAAACTGAGCTGTAACATGGAGCTGTAACACTGGCTTGTCTATCGCTTCAAATTTTTGCTGCAGCGACACGGGACCGAGGAAATTACAGAGTCCCCTGACATATCACATTTAATGCTCTCACCCATTTTTTAAAATTAAAGTAGTGAAGTGTACCTTATTCTATTTTAATATCACAAGGTCATCTTGAAATGTAGTGTGTTTGACAATCTGTCTTCTAAAATGACCCTGGCCTTCCTCAGCATGGTGGTCTGCCATCCTGAGCTCTGGAGGTATAAGATGGTTTGGGTGTCACACCTAGTAAATGTGATTTGAAACAGTGTCACTCCAATGAATGAACTTAATCACAGTGCATAGCATCAGACTGATTAATTTCTGTGTGGGTGTAATTGAGATTTGTACCAACTCTAAGAATCTTCCATGACTGAAGAATGTCAGAGAGAATGCCTTTCTTAGATGGATATTCATTTATGTATCACAATTCATAAAGGGTTAATGAAGTTGGCTTTTCTGAAACCTGTTTATAAAATTTGATTTTGGTCACTGATTGCCATTCAAGAGACAAACTCATGTTCTTGGATGTTGTTTATGTGTGTGTGCATTTCTGTGTGTATGAAAAACAAAAGAATTGAGTTAGTATCTAGAACATATCATTTAAATTCTTAGAAACCCCATAATTGCAGGTTTTGTGGCATGCGTATCATATGAAGACAAGAAAAATAGCCCACTAAACTTGGAGGCCTTGCTTAGGCTCAGACTACATCACCAAGAATAAATAGGGACGTGTTGTTGGTAATGTTGTTATCATTTTTATTTTTAGAAAAACCCAGAGGGCAGATGAGAGCTTCTTTGCAAGGAGTGAGTTTAAAAGTGATGTGTAGTATAGCACAGGAAGTTCATTACAGATGTGAAATTATGCAGTACATAGCAAGGGTAAATGTTTATTCATATTCCAAATTTAACCTACCAACATTTAAATGCTGCAGTGAGGTTTGCTGTTTCAGCTTATGGGATTCAAAGTCTCCCTAGATTGTAACAAAGGCAAAGCTCGGGCAACTCGAAGTATATCCAGGCCCTCTTCTCACCTTTGGACAGCGTATTTGATTCCAGTTTATAAAAAGTGAGTCCAAATTCCCTATGAAATACACACTGAGGAATCCAGATCTGAAAGAGACACGTGCACCCCAATGTTCATCGCAGCACTGTTTATAATAGCCAGGACATGGAAGCAACCTAGATGCCCATCAGCAGATGAATGGATAAGGAAGCTGTGGTACATATACACCATGGAATATTACTCAGCCGTTAAAAAGAATTCATTTGAATCAGTTCTAATGAGATGGATGAAACTGGAGCCCATTATACAGAGTGAAGTAAGCCAGAAAGATAAAGAACATTACAGTATACTAACACATATATATGGAATTTAGATAGATGGTGGCGATAACCCTATATGCAAAACAGAAAAAGAGACACAGAAGTACAGAACAGACTTTTGAACTCTGGGGGAGAACGTGAGGGTGGGATGTTTTGAAAGAACAGCATGTATATTATCTACGGTGAAACAGACCACCAGCCCAGGTGGGATGCATGAGTCAAGTGCTCGGGCCTGGTGCACTGGGAGGACCCTGAGGAGTCGGGTGGAGAGGGAGGTGGGAGGGGGGATCGGGATGGGGAATACGTGTAACTATATATGGCTGATTCATGTCAATGTATGACAAAACCCACTGAAATGTTGTGAAGTGATTGGCCTCCAACTAATAAAATAATATTAAAAAAAAAAAAAGAAAGAAAAAAAAAACAAATTCCCTATGAAATTAAATGACCTTCGTCCTCTTCAGGTCTTGTTTCAGGCTGTTTTTGCCTTTCCTTTGGTCTGGGGGTGTTAAAGGGTCTCTGTTGGGTCCTGGCGGGAGTAAAAGGCACCCTCCGTTGAGCTGTTGAACAGAAGTTAATGAAGGGACCTTTTTTTTTTACAGAAGCATCAGTGGGTGAAGGGAACCAGAGATTCTGAAGCACCCAGGGCTTGCCAGTGGTGGGTAGTCGTGAACACTCCCAGGTCTGAAAGGGAAACAGGAAGAAACTGTGTTTACTACTGGAGCCTGGGGAGGGCTAGAGCCACAGGAGAGGAGCCTGGACTGTGGTGGTCATGAGGGTCATCTACTGAAGCACCAGAACAGAGAGAGAACAGGAAGAAATGCCCCAGCATTTCTCTGCTCCCTCCTTCCCTTTCCTGCCCAAGACTCCCATTGGCTGAACCTGATTGGAAGCCTTAGGCAAGGGAGACTTAGGACTATAGTTCTGAGATGTTAATCTCCCTACCACACATAGACACACACACACACACACACAGACCCACACACTCACTGAGCAGGCCCCTGGGAGAAGCAGAGACTCCCCCTGTCAGAGAGTCAGTTGTTCCCCTCACACTCAGGGTTACCAACACAGTCATTTTTCACTGGATTGGCTGCAGGATGGAGGTGCAAAGGATGGATGAAATCAGAATTCAGGTGGAGACCTGGCTTATGATATGATCTGGAAGAAAAAAAAAAAGCATGAATAGTACAATATGACATATCTCCATAAAAAGAAGAAAATAAGCAAACAGCCCCGTGGAGAGGTGGTTCTGAGCACCTGCCCTGGAGGGAAACTGTTCACCTGTGACCCCAGCTTGGCCTCTTACCCGTTGGGCTGCCTGGGGCCAGTTTCTCTCTGAGGCTCTTTTTGCACATTTTATTTTTAATTTTGTTTTTTTTTTTTAATCATCTTTGGCTGCACTGGGTCTTCGTTGCAGTGCGTGAGCTTCTCTAGTTGCATTGTGCAGGCTCTCGAGTTGTGGTGTGTGGGCTTTGTTGACTCCTTGGCGTGTGGAATCTTAGTTCCCTGACCAGGGATCAAATCCATGTCTCCTGCATTGGAAGGTAGATTCTTAACTACTGGACGACCAGGGAAGTCTTTTTTTTTTTTGCCCATTTTAAAAGTAAGAATAATGGTCATGCCTATCCATGGGTAGGCTGAAGTGAAAAGATAATTGTAAAATTTTTGGCTCAGGACATAGTCAGCAGGAAATACAACTGCTAGCAGCTAACCTGAATCACAGAGAGGAAGGCTCAGTCTTGGCAGTGGTCCTGTCCCAGAAGATATCCTTCCTTCTACAGCAGGAGTCAGAATGTGGGTAAGGATGAGGCATGAGGTCTTTATGTTTATTAAGAGGGGAGTGTGAGCTGCAGTTGGCTGAGAAACACCTACTCTTTCCTCCCTCTTCAGCGCTGAGTGAAAGCCTTGTTTATCTCTCAGATGTTGGTAGTCTATGGTACTTAGAAGTAGGATGCAGAGAAAATGATGAAAGGATGGGTGTTAGCTCAGGGCTGGGTAGGGGTATGTAGAGCAACAGCAAAACGGGAGAGGCCCACCCGGGCTGCGTGAACACATTCTTCACCCGCCTCCCACACCTTGGGTCCTGGCCCACTCTTTTCTGAGCCCACAGCCTCCATCACTTCATGTTGGAGCTGCTGTTAAAAGGATTCACAGTCCCTGCTCAGAGAAAATGACCACTCTTGGCAGAAGAGATGACAGAGTAAGTGAGAGACATATTCACAGAGAATAGCAGATCAAGAAGATACTGGGGTCTCTTGAGGGAAAAAAGATTCCAAAAAGAATCTAAAGATGCAGTTGAGTCCTTTAAGTTAGCTGGCTTTCCGTTATATTTGTGTAGTTTTAAAAATAAATACTGGAAGCAAGTTGGATGAACATGAAAATACCGGCAGCCTTGGGAATTCGGGGCAAAATTCTGCTCTAAGAAATTATGGCATGGTTTCATATTTGACCCGGCTCTGATTCTTCCACTGGTATTTTTCTGGCTGATTTCTTCACCCCTGGACTTCTTTCTGGTTTTCCAATTTATGCACCTCAACCCACACCCTCCACCCCATCTCCCCAGCCCATGAATAAGCCCGTGGTTACAGAGGCAGCATCTTTTGTACCAGTAATCTCTGGATTTTCAGCAGTAATGGAGAAGAGTCAGGGATGAGATGAGTATGTGAGCTGCTGAGAAAAGACGAAATAATAAAAAATAACACTGTGTTATGAGGTTGGCAGCCCTTGACATTTTGAAGATTACCTGGCCTTTGACAACCCATAGATCTGACCACCCTGCCACCAGAAAAGACTAAAACATATTTTTTAAAGCCGTATGATAAATAAATTCAATCTCATAATTACTAATTCACCATACAAGATGAGTGTAGAAAAATTTGGCTGATAGAATTGTGGCAATTTGACATCACAAAGTTACAGTGGTGAGGGGCTAGAAACATTCTTCCTATAATCCTGTTTTAAAAGAAATTCTGTTTAGAAAATGACCATCAGATTCCATGCTTGTCATGTCTGTGTACCTTAGCTGTAAGAATTAGGGTCAAAGGACCAGACTGGGGGGAAAATGTCAAATGCGGAAATACCCCTCTGGGTATATACAGGAAGCTCATATCTTGGGGAAGACAACTGTGTACCCTTATTACTGATACCTTGAGTCATTTACTATGTGTAAAAGATAAGTTATCTAATCAGGGGATACATTTAGAATATTTTTAGTGTAATAGCTTTGAAAATACTGGTGATATAAAATGCATTTAGAAAGCCATCTAGAATTCCATAGGGAGTCTCAGTGGTGATCAAGATCAAGTACACCTTCTTTCCAGAACCTTCTATTCAGTGCATCGGTGCTCATGGAAGTGAAACAGTGGAGTCCTTCCAGCATCCTCTTTCACTCAGAGGGGGACTCGAGGAAAACCTTTTACAGTATAACAAATGAACTCGGAAAACAGAACCAACCCCTAAGCAGCTAAAGGTTGCATATGAAAAACCTACAAGCAGTTGCTGCTGAAGGCTCAGCCTCTTGATCCAGCAAATTGTTACTGGTTTGGTATGTGTTCTCTTAGCGCCCAGAGGAACACCCACTTCCTACCAGAGGGTAGGAAACCCTAGACAAGGGAAGCTCCCACCCAGTGCTTGGACTCTGACATTGAGACCAAGGACCTTTCACTCTTATTTAGAGCCTCCAGATCTAATCATTTCTGGCTGCTTTCTTTGCTTTTTCCTTTTCTCGTTTTTGAGTTCTGACAGTCAGATCCTGGCCACGCTAGTTATTGATTGGTACGTATCAGAGTTTGCATGTCAGGTAGGGCACACTGTACATTCTAGCTTAAGGATACTTTCCATATGCTCCACTCTTCTTTTTAATCCCGTCAGCCAGCTTGTGACTGGCCATGTGGACACTATAGGCAGTGAAGAGGACTTGTCTCGCTTGAACCTGGTCCTGAAAAGGCAGTACTGATGGCTGCAATAGACATTCTAAAGAAGGATCTGGGTTTTTCTTCCTCTCCTTTGATAGTGGTCATTCAGTTGATCAATTACACAAGCAAGCATTTATTGAGCACCTGGTGTATAACAGAGCTCTTCTTTGGGAGGTGCTGAAGAGAATAAAGCTGCAGGGGAGCCCTGGGGTCTGGGGGGACACTAGGGTGGCTTTCCACTGCATTCACACTGCACTTGTATTTCACCAGAAGCCACAGGGCACCCACTGGGAGTAGTCATAGAGGGAGTTCTGCCCTGAGCAGCAAGGGTTAATAGGCCACATGCTTAGAAGAGAAGGTGAGACAGCAGGTCACTGAAGGAATTTCCCTGTGACTCTCTCCTTACCCCTTGACAGGATGCAGGCAATCCTTCCATTCATAGTCTGCTGGTCCCTCTTGTATCTGCGTATGCATTCATTATAGGCAGGGAAAGACGGCTTTGTTAGGGCCCAGACTCCTTGGAAATGATGAGCCACCTTTTGTGAGAAAACACTCCTTTGTCAGAAACACTCAATGTACAAACCAGGAAGTCTCCTTCCTTCTCAGAACTCTGCGAGGGAAACCAGTGTCCCATCCCCCCTTTTACCCCCACCTTCCTTCTCTTCCCTATAATGCAGCGCCCAGCGAACTCCTACTTATTCTTCAGTGCCCCGCTCCAATGCACTCTCCTCTGTAATGGTTTCCTCATCTTTCCCACTCACCCCTGCCAGGGGCATGACACTTGCACACACACACACCCATAGACACCATTCAAAGATATTCCCTCTGGAAGTGGGAACTGCCTGAAGGAAAGAATGCTCTTCCTCTGTGTGCCCAGCACTGACATGAGCTCAAGAACAAAATGACGGGTAAATATTTATCTGGACAAATGATCTTTTATAACAGCCCAGGTGTGTAAATACACTACTTCTCCTTATGCCGGTGCCATTAAGCATAGATAAACAGAAGTCACAAGTACAAACATCTTCAGACAGGATAATGTTAAGGAAAGATTTGTTTTAACGTTTGGCTTCTGATTCTGGTCGTGGAGGCAGGAACTTTCACATATTGCGATTAGGAAGACAAATGTGCCACTGTGCAAACAGCAAGAGGATATGACTCTTGTGCCAGCACGCGGACAGCTGTCCCGAGTGTGGTGAAGACAGGCGACGCTAAATAACAACAGGGGCTGGGGGCACGTGGGGGGAGGTGTCTATTCTTGCTCTGTTATGTAATGTAAATACTTTCTCTTTCAGCAAGCATTGGGCCTGCGTGTTGTTTGTCTTATTCTTAACCCTTTAATCATAGACCTGCCAGTGCTGTCAGCCACCCTGCCACGGCGACAGGAAGGCTTTCCTTCCTGCGTACATTTGTTCGAGCGTGCGGCATCCAAGTGATAAAGACGCGCGAATGCTGACTTGAGCCCTGGGCTTTAAATGAGCATCTTGCAGGCTGTGAAGGGCTGCTCCGGCTCGTGTTTCTCCTTCCTGTCCCCTCGGTGGGGCTTCCTGTGCTGTTTCTGTTGCTTTGTGGTGTGGTGGGTGAGATGTCTGAAGTGTGCATGCTGGTGTGCATGCTTATGATCTTTAGAAAATGCTTCTGTTAAGAAGTTATTTTTAAAGCAAGTGATAAGAAACCGCAGAGCACTGAAACCCAGGAGGAGAGCAGCACTGGAGGCTCTGGTTGTTAGGAGGCTTCGGTTTTCAGGAGATTTCAAGGATCTGAGCCAACAACAGCCCCACCAGACAGTTGGGCTGGGCCTCATCTGTCTTTACTTGTCGACAGTAATAGGTGAAGTTTAGGTTGGTTGTGGATGAAGACATAGTTAGTGCAACCTTAGATCGGAGTAAACAGGTTTAACCTTGTGAAGCAAATGTGTTTAATGCTTGTGATAAAATAACAGGTTAGTCCTCCCAAGATGACCACTGGGTGTACAAAGTATTGTTTTTATGGGGTACAAAGAAGATGGCCAACTTTGGGTAGAGTATGATCCCCTTGGATCCTCAGCTTCCATTATCTGTAAAATGGGATAGTACTACCCACCTCACAGCACTGTTTGAAGATCCTATGTGATTATATATATTTGACGTCCCATGATGTACCAGGGCTCAATGGGAGAGGCAGATTTTCAGAGTTGGACAGATCTCAATTTGAATATTTAGTCCTGTTACCTATTAACTCTGTGACTCTGGACAACCTCACTATTCCTCAGTTTACTCACCTGTGCAATGGTACTTATAATCCCTATTTTATAAGCTTGTTATGAGTATTAAATAAGACTGCACCTGAAACACCTAACAACATCATGTAATGAAAGCCTCTCAAAAAAGTTCAAAATACTTGTGTGTATATTATGATATATGCCTACAAATGAGCTTTCAGAAAGGGAATGTTGCTTTAATTTTTATTTATACAAAATCTGTCATGTAGTTGGTCTTCTTTCAGTTGCTTTATTTTGCACCCTCAACTACTTTCTGGAAGAGACACAGTCAACCTGAAATTACCTTAATTGATGATAGTTTTGCCTTCTTATAGAGGTTACTTAATGACCAAGTCTCCCATATCTTCTGACCTGCAGTCCCCAGCTCTCCTCCTCCTCAGACACAACTTTAACCCTGGCAGAATCTTCCACAGCTATTCTGTGCTCTGCAAACACTGGGCTGGCTGTGCCTGCCTTTTAAAACTTAACATCTTAGAGAGCTTTTCACATCAGCCACCTTATTCCTTTTAGCACCTTCATAGTTTTCCACAAACAGCCTTTTTAAAAATCGCTTGGAAAAATAATATAGCCAGTGGTTATGTTGTAGAGACCACTTACAGGATGAATGAACAGCCAGCTGCCCTTGTGTGTTGTGATTATGTGGTGGGGGCTGGAGAAGATGTCCAGCGGCCACATTGTATTACATGGATCTTTGCTTTTTTTCTCCACAAAGACTAAGGAAGAAGTGAATATGAGGCATTTTAGGAAAAAAAGTCTTAGATGGATCAAAAGTACCAAAGCTATACATAGAGAGTGGGCTTCCCTGATTAGCTCAGTTGGTAAAGAATCTGCCTGCAACGCAGGAGACCCCGGTTCTATTCCTGGGTCAGGAAGATCTGCTGGAGAAGGGATAGGTTGCCCACCCTAGTTTTCTTGAGCTTGCCTTGTGGCTCAGCTGGTAAAGAATCTGCCTGCAATACAGGAGACCTGGGTTCAATCCCTGTTTGGGGAAGATCCCCTGGAGATGGGAAAGGCTACTCACTCCAGTATTCTGGCCTGGAGAATTCCATGGACTCTATAGTCCATGGGGTCACAAAGAGTCGGACACGCCTGAGCGACAAATACATAGATTAAATAAAGTTATCCAGTGAAACATGAGTAGATGAAAGCACTATCTCTTAATCTGTGTATTACTTTATACTTGGTTTTAAGTACATATGTAATACTGAATTAATGAATTAAATAGTAGTAGTAGAATCCCCATGGACAGAGGAATCTGGTGGGCTAATGAGTCCATGAGGGCTTCCCTGATAGCTCAGTTGGTAAAGAATAAGTCCCTGGAGTCGCAAAGAGGCGGACACGACTGAGTGACTAAGCACAGCACACAGTAGATATCTGATAAATTCACTGATGTGTCTAAAAGTTAATATATTCAAAAACCTTTTGTAGAGGATCTGCTCGTTAAGAAAATGGAGGCTGCCTTCTCCTGGGGGAATCCCCCAGTATTTAGCAGTTCTAAACAAACAGAAGCCAAGCGAAGTAAAGCAGGCAGAGACTGAAGTGTCAGCTATATGACTAAGGGCAGGCTGGAGGGTGGCTGGCTAGGTGGACTTGCACATCATTGAACCCCAGAATTACGTAGGCTTACCTGTCCCCCAGGTACTGTAAAAGGCAGCCCTTCACCTCCAGGGCATGCTCCCAGGAGCTGGCACAAAGCCAGGAGACAAATGGCATCCATCTCCCCCAGGACAACAACATAGGCCCTGATAGAGGCCAGGAGGAATTCACTCACTGAGCACATTTCACGGTACAGGAGGGGGGGAGCCTTCCCCGCTAACACTGTGTATTTGGGCATAAGGCATACACTCCCTCTAATCCTCCCCACACATGTGAGGCTATTCAGTTATTCCATGGTGGGGGAAGGGTTCACTTGTTCCATCATGGGGTGAAGGGTGGCTGCACCAAGGCTACTGGCGTCAGCATGCTGCCTTTTCACCTCCAGGCCACGGTGGGCCAGCTCTGTGCAGGGAATACTCAGCAGTGGGGAGACTGCAGCTGTTCCAGGACTCGGATAATTTTAGGAATTCTGGAGCCTCCCACCAGGAGATCGGGCATCCAGCCCATTCATTCCCTGTCCATCTGGGTTGGGGTTGGGCTAGCAGGGGAAATCACCCAGTGGGCCGAGAGTGGAGCTGGGGTGAGAAGCTCCCATTATTAACAAGAGAACAGTTTTATGCCCTTCCTTGAGATGCCCATCATGAGAAATCTCTAAATTCTCCATGTTCCAGACTGGTTCTCTCCTTCACAGGTGACTGCCTAGCCAGTGGCCCTCTGAAAGGCAGATTTCAGTGCAGTCGATTCTGTTTCAGCTTGTAAAACCAACAATGACCTGGCAGACATGACCAGAGCTGGCGGCTGCTGACATATCCATTCCTGACATCACTTACTACAATTATATTAACCGTGCCGATTGGTGTGAACTGAACCAGTCATGAGGAGTGGCGGTATTAAACCAGAGGGCCCATTTGTTGCCAGACTGGTTGCTAATAAGCTGGGTCTAGGCATGGGCTGAATATTTCCATTGATAGTGAAACTGAGGGAGAGTCACTCATAGAACCTGATACATAGGGCACTCTTGAGGTAGAAGAACAGGGGTGGATGGTGGGAGGGATAGACAGGAAGAAGGGAGAGAGGAAGGGAGGGGAGGAGAGGATAAAGGAGAGAGAGGAGATTCCAGTTAGTGAGATTTCATTCTTTTAGGTCTTTTTAAAATGGCAGAAAATGGAATAATGTCCTAAGTATTCTTGCTTCTCTAATGCTGCCTTCTACAATGTTCAAACCATGTTACATCACTGAAGCGGAAGAGAAATAAGAAAGAACTGAAATTTTTACTTTAGCTTCTGCACTACTGATTCCTCTATGGGACCAGGGTGATGGGTAGAAAAATCAATTGGCTCTGAAGCAAAACAGACCAGGATTTGAATTCTTTTCCACAAACTGAGTGACTTTGGGGAAAATTACTTAATTTTTTGAGTCTCAGTTTCCTCATCACTAGGAGATAAAAATACTTACCTTGCAAGACCCCTCTATATGCTTCCTTAATTAGCACCCTGCACTTTGTCTATCATAACACTTTTTCTAGTTTATTGAAATTATTTTTTGCAAAATGTTTGTTTGCTTTCATTGCTGGACTGAAGGCACTTTGGAATCAAGGACTGAGTGTGCCTTGCTCATGGGTATCTTTATCATGTAGTGCAGTGCCTGGCACATAAGCATTTGCTGGAAGGATGAGTTAATTGATGGATGGATAAGTGGATAGGGGATGAGTGGAGAGATGGCTGAATGTGTGGACAGATGATTCAAGAAAATTGTGAAGATTAGATTTGATGTATTTAAGTGACCTACTCCCAAATCTAGACTCTACGGGTACTTAAAATTCCTTCCCACTCTCGGTGGAAGACCCTACTTCCTCTAAAGTTCCTCTTTTTGACTCTGAATATAATCTGGGCAAAAATCTTTCTTTCCTTGCCAGTAGCAACATTTCCAGGGCTATGATTTATGAGCTGTTCTCATGAGAATTTAGTCTGTCACTGCTACTACCACTGTGTATCTGAAGAGACACAAATACCCACAGTAAGCTCAAGACACACAAAGTGAAAAGTGAAAGTGAAAGTCGCTCAATCGTGTCCGACTCTTTGTGACCCCATGGACTTTACAGCCCATGGAATTCTCCAGGCCAGGATACTGGAGTGGGTAGCCTTTCCCATCTCCAGGGATCTTCCCAACCCAGGGATCGAACCCAGGTCTCCCGCATTGCGGGCAGATTCTTTGCCAGCTGAGCCACAAGGGAAGCCCAAGAATACTGGAGTGGGTAGCCGATCCCTTCTCCAGGGGATCTTCCCAACCCAGGAATTGAAGTGGGGTCTCTCTTGCAGTGCAGGCAGATTCTTTATCAACTGAGCTATTAGGGAAGCCCCAAGACACACAAGGAAGATACTATTATAATAGAAGAAAAGGGCTTTTCTGAATGGCAAGAGTAGAGAGCTGGCTGAAGGTATCCCTAAGTTGTCTTCTCTAAGGAAGAAGACATCTCCTTCAGGTCAAGAAGTAACTGAGTAGTGGAAGAGGGAATGGGGGAAGGGCAAGATAGGGGTAGGGGATTAAGAGGTGCAAACTATTACATATAAAAATAAGCTATAAGGATATGTTGTACAACACAGGGAATATAGCCAGTATATAGCTATAGCTATAAGAACTATAGATGAATTATAACCTTTAAAAATGTACAGTTTTATGTTGTACATCTGTAACTTATATAATATTGTACATCAACTATATCACAGTAAAAATGCGAAGTCCTAACCACAGGACTACCAGGGAATTCCAAGGAAAGATTTTAAAAGCCATTTTTTACTAAAAAAAGAAAAGTAACTGAGTAAAATAGCCTCTCTTTCCTCTCCATTTTAACAGCACTTTTCAGTCTAACCTTTCTATATAACATACCACTTTCTACCTTATGTTTTGGTTGCATGCGTATGTGACCAGGAGTCGGAAGTCCAGCAGGCAGTGCTTGTTGAATGAATGAGCTGATGTCTTTATTTCATCTCCTAATTGATTTCTTGTGATTAGATTCTGTATCCTGCCTTTATAGCTCCATCAGTGCCTAGTGCAATATTTTGTGCCAAGTAGTCTGTAAGCTTTAGGTAAATATTTGTTGGATGAGTAAATGAATGCCCAAAAGGGCTTCGGGAGGAAAGCCAGTAAGACATTCCTCTGATGAAAAAAATTTGTAAGGCAGGAGAATGCTGGAAGGGAGGATGTGGGGGGTGAGGATTGTGGGTGGGGGGAGAAGAGAGGCTTCCAGGCTGAATGGAAGTTGTGGGTGTGGAGTTGTCTCTGAAGAAATAGCAGAGGAGGAAATGTGTGAATGTTAAAGGAGGAAATGGTCCACCAGGAAAGCAGCTCCGTAATGCTGGGAGGAACTTAAATGTTGTAGAAACTCAGGAAGTCGGGAAAAGGCCGTGCAGGAAAGAGAGACCAGGGACATGGGCAAGAGGTAATGACAGTGACATCCAAATTAGAGCTCCTTTGTCTTTTATCTCTCATTTCTTCTTTTTTAAATGTTCCACCATGTACTCTTGTTATAAAAAAACAGTTCAACTCTTCTAGTAAAACAAAAACAAAATAGTACATACTATAAAGAAAGCTGAGCACTGAAGAATTGATACTTTTGAACTGTGGTGTTGGAGAAAACTCTTGAGAGTCCTTGGAATGCAAAGAGATTTAACCAGTCAATCTTAAAAGAAATCAGTCCTGAATATTCATTGGAAGGACTGATGCTGAAGCTGAAACTCCAGTACTTTGGTCCCCTGATGCGAAAAACCAACTCACTGGGAAAGATTGAAGTTGGGAGGAGAAGGGGATGACAGATGAGATGGTTGGTTGGCATCACTGACATCGATGGCATCACATGGCATCAATGGACATGAGTTTGAGTAAGCTCCAGGAGTTGGTGATGGACAGGGAAGCCTGGTGTGCTGCAGTCCATGGGGTCGCAAAGAGTCGGACATGACTGAGCGACTGAACTGAACTGAACTGAACATACTAGACACATACCTCACATTTTTCTTCTTATGGCTTCAAGTCCCTCTCTCCTACTTCACCAAAAGAGACACCCCCAATAAGGTCAACATGAGCAACTCTGTCTGACCACATACACAGAAAGTAACACCAGGATACACTACAAAACAGAAAGAGGTGTCATCTGCTCTGTGTCCAAAGGTTTCTTCTCCATGTCTTGTGTGAGGTGAGTAACCATCATTGAACATGCTGTGTGCCAAATCCAAACATAAGTTCAACATATGTAAGGTCTCAGGAGAGATGGTGAACGTTCCTTTATCTCTCTTGATCACGGTCCCCCTTTATTGGAAAGATATTTTCGCCTCCATGTCACTGCCACACCTCTCAAAAAGAATTGTTCATACTCACAAGTTCAGTTTTCTCAATTTCCATTCTCCCTTCATCTTACTTAACTGTGGCTTCTGCCCACAGTCCGCTGCAAGGACATAAACTGCTCGCTGCTGAAGCAGTGGGTCTTCAGGCTTATCTCATGTGAACAGCTTCTGATACATTCGACAACTTCTCCTTTTTATCATCTTTTTTGTCACCTCATCTCATGCTTTCTCTCTTATCTCTTGGGTTTCAACTTACTCTTTTTCTTCTCATCCCTTCAATGTTGACGTTCCTGGAGATTTCTGTCAAAGGCCTTGTTGCGTCAACTACTTTGGAGACTGCAGTCACCATCTGTATGTTGGGGCTTTCGTTTCCAGATCTCTTGGCCAGACCTCTCTTCTGAACTCCAGGCCCCCTAGATAGGCTCACTTGGCTGTCCCATACATGTCTGTTTCCAACAGGGAAAAGCCATGTGCATCGCCATCTGCCAAACCTGCTTCTCCTCTGGTCCGCCCTATTTCAGCGAATGGCATCACTATCCATCCAGCTCCTTGTGCCAAAAACCATTCATCTTCTTCCATCAGAAGTCATTTTTCCTCCTCTCCTTCTCTATTTACATCCAATTTATCACCAAGTCCTGTAGATTCTGTCTCCTCAACGTCTTCCAAACCTATTCCATTTTCTCCATCTCCACTGCCACCATTAGAGTCCAACCTGCTTAGGTGGTGACCCAGCTCCCTGATTGGTTCCCACCCTGCTTACCTCTCTCCCTCCAATCTTCTCTTCCCCCAGTTTGACTTCACACTGCAGTTGGAGTGATCTTTCTAAAATACAAACTGGTCACTGCCTCCTGCTTGCTTATATTTCCCCTTCCTTCTAGAACAAGGGCAAGCCCTTAGCATGATTTTAAAATCCCTTAATTATCTGGTCCCTCTCTGAAACACACACACACACACACACACACACACACACACACACACATATTCTGTTTCAGCCAGGAGTCTGAACCACTTCTTACTCTTAGGGCCATGTTCTGTCTTGCTTCTGGTCTTGACAGGCCACACCTTGGTCTAACAGTCGTGATCTATGAGCCCATTTGTTCACAAGGCACTGCTTGCCATGGGTGCTGTAAGTAGATATCTAGGTGATTATATACCTCTTTGACTAGGCTTAATGTACTGAAAGTTACGTATGATTCTCTCAGTCTTGCTAGGTTCTGCTGTTTGACTCCAGTTTTCTGGAAGTCCTGGACAGAACTGCTCAAAGCCACATGTAACTGGCCCAGGCCCCATTCAGGCTTCCGAAGTTTGGGAAGTTCTGCTAGATACTCTTCTTATATACTCTCTTGCTGTTGGGTTGCCTCCTTATTTCTTTGTATCCCTGTTTTGAGTCATGAAACAAATCTGTCTTTCACTTAACCAGTGCTTTATTGAGTACTTGCTGTATATCCTGGGATACCACAGTCAGGGCCGTTCTGGTCGGGCCATTCCAGTCATGCTGTTAGTGCGGTCAAGGGGATGAGTGAAGGCAGAACCCAACCTGGCCTCCCCTCGCCAGGCCTGTACTCTGACTCAGGGCTCCCAGAGGAAGTATCTTCTTCACACACAGTGCTGTCCAGTGGCCAAGTCATGCACCTGCCTGAAGTGAGTGCCTTTTAAAAATTCATCAAAGGTGAGGGTAACCCACGCATCAGAGAACAAGATACATGCTTGCTCTCATAAGTAGGTCTGTCTAGCCTGGCCTATACTTTTGTTTCCAAATACAAACAAAGAAATACATAAGCACATAATTTTTAAAAATCAGATAATAAAGAGGCTCTGCCAAGAGTTAAAAAAAGGCATCTAAGAGAGAACTTTGGGTTGAATGGTATAGGAAGGTGTCCCTGAGGAGCCAGAACATCTAAACTGAGATCAAAATAATAATGAAGCTGGCCATGTGAAAATTAGAGGAAAGAGAATGTGTAACATCGCTAAGACTAGAACTATGTGGATGGATATTCAAGGGTCAAAAGAAAGGCTGAAACAACAATGTCCTTCTGTATAGGCACAGGGAACTGTTTTCAATACCCTATGGTAAATCTTATTGAAAAAGAATATTAAATATATATATATATATATATGAAAGCATTAGTCACAGTTGTATCTGACTCTTTGAAGCCCCATGGACTGTAGCCCACCAGGTTTCTCTGTCCAGAGAATTCTGCAGGCAAGAATACTGGAGTGGGTAGCCATTCTCTTCTCCAGGGAGTCTTCTGGACTCAGAGATCAAACCCGGGTCTCCTGCATTATAGGCAGATTCTTTACCATCTGAGCCACCGGGGAAGCCCATGTATAACCAAATCACTTTGCTGTGCGGCGGTAGCTAACACAACACTGTAAATCAACTATTCTTCAACAGAAATGAAAAACAAAAGAAAGGCTGGAGTAGTGGGCAAGAGAGGAGACAAATGAGATGGCCAGAGCAAGGTGGCCAGGGTCCAGATCATGCAGAGCATGAAGCCCTACCTGCCTTGTTCACTGAGGCATGCCCAGGGCTTGTCTCACTGTATTTATTCAATAAATACATGTTGAACAGGAGCGTCTCCTCCTGCCTCTGCATATGAAGGGGCCCTGAAGCTCCGTGTGGCCCCGGTGCCCTCTAGTGACCACAAACTCCAGCCCAAGGCCCTCAGTGGATGGCTTCATCATCTTCAGAAAATCTCAGCTTAGCCTTCGCCTTGGGGCCCAGCCTGTGGGCCCATCAATAATTTCTGGAATATATCTTATTAACCATTCTCTGCAAGTAGGGCTAAATCAGTTACAAAAATCCCTGAAATGAGAGGAACAGATGCACACCAGGCCCTCATTCCTTACCACAGGCAGCATTTTTCAAAGCGAATACATGGATATCTGATTTCTCTGGGGAGTGCGAGGGGCCTGTGCAGGTGACAAGTGTTAGAACACATTTCTGTATATTTCTCAGCCAGTGTGACAGCAAGGAAGCTCTGTAGCAGCCTTGACGTCTCAATATTTGGTGGCAGTTGGGATGCTCTTCAGGTCATCTCACAGCTCACCGTGACACCATTGGCTGGAATGGCTTGATAAGACCATAGCCGCAGGCTGCATGCTCTGGCCCTTCACATACTTCCCAAGACCCAAGCTTGGGCATTGTGTGTGTGTGTGTGTGTGTGTGAAGGACATGTTGCAGCGTGTGCAGAAACATACCATGTTTGCTTTCATTTGGATCCCAACCCATTCTGGGCCCATTACACTAATCACCCCACAAGTTCTGAACTGTCATCTCATTGTGTAGCTGTCCCATGGCTGATTGAAAAACCTGTTCCCACCCAACTTGCTTGGAAAAAGCCCATGAACTGCAGCCCATTTGCAAATATGTGCATCCGTAAATCGAAAGTGACAGCAGAGACCTGGCTCTTCTGGGCAAGCGGATGGCAGAGGGAGGGACCCAGTCCTTCTACCCTCTACTTCCCAAATGATCCCCCGATGCAATATAGGCAGCTTTGTCTGACATATTCTGAAGGGTGGGTCATCTCCAACCTCCTTGGTAGATCATTCTTGAAGTCAGTGAACCTTTCACTCATCTTGTTTTCCAAAGCCCCTGCTTGTGTGTTTCTGTGAGTCTAGTCATCCTCCACTGAGCCACGCAAAGGAATCTGGCTCTCCTGGATGTTTACAGGTATTTCCTCTTTAGTTGTCACTTGCCCAAGTGTAGCACATGGCATTCTCTAATTTTTCTTCATTAATCAGTCCCCAAATTCCTTTGCACTTGCTCCTCAAACCAACGTATTTCTGGAGCTGAAAATGCTTAGAAGAATATATAACCTTCCAGCTGCAGTCTCCAAAATATGGGGGGTTAGCAAAAACATAGGGGATTGGCATGTTTTTGCCTTACTACTCGGCCATATGTTTTCACAGGTTCATTCCCAGGAGCTTTCTGTGCAGGTGTTTGGTTCTCTGCAAACACAGTTAATTTCATTTGTATATTTTTCTAATCGAGTCTCTTTTTTTGAGATATATGTTTTTATGTGGACCATTTTTAAAGTCTTCATTGAATTTGTTACACTATTACTTCCGTTTTAGGTTTTGGTGTTTTGGCCTAGACACATATGGGATCTTAGCTCCCCGACCAGGGAGCAAACCTGCACCCCCAGTATTGGAAGACAAAGTCTTAACCACTGAGCCACCAGGGAAGTCCCCCCTAATTGAGTCTAAAGGCATCAAAAATTAAAATATATATTGATAACAGCCAGTGTTTGGTGAGGGTGTGGAGCAGTGGGCATTTTGTCACACATGACTGAGAATTCTAACTGATACACCTTTTTCAAAGCCATTTTCACAATAGCTTTGAAAATCAAAAATACACCCTTCAGCCAGAAATTCAACTTTCCAGAATCTAAACTATGTCTATAACCTATCATTGCAGCATTGTTTCAAAACATTGAAAATAACTCAAATATCCATCAGTTGGAAATGTTTACAGAAGTGAATTAAATGCATTTTGGTATTCTGGTACACAGATATAGTGGAAGACCAAGCCACAGCTTTTAAAAAGGAAACCACAATCTATATGTACTGACATGGAAAAAAATGCTTAAGGAAGATCATTAAGTGCAAAAACTGATTGCATGATACTATATATGATATGCTGCCTGCCAGCTGCTTCAGATGTGTCTGACTCTTTGTGACCCTATGGACTGTAGCCCACCAGGCTCCTCTCTCCATGGGATTCCCCAGGGAAGAACACTGGAGTGGGTTGCTCTGCCCTTTTTGAGGGGATCGTCCCAACCCAGGGATCAAACTCGTGTCTCTGTGTCTCCTACATTGCAGGTGGATTCTTTATCCACTGAGCTACCTGGTAAGCCCATATATGATATGAGACCATTTCTATAAACTTTATTCTAGCCATTTACAGGACAAAATCTGGAAGGATTCACATAAGTTTATTTATGGTGCTTTTTTTTCGGAGGTTAGGAACTTTCTAAAATAACATTTTTTTTAATTGTTGGGATTTTTCTGCTTTTCAACATGCTGTGTATTTTAAGAGTCATATGAAATTATTTTTTGTCATGCTCTTGATCTAGAAAGATGAATTTTTAATGGTACTCTTTATTGTACCTGTCACGTGTTGGTTCCAGAATTCCCCATCTTCCCCCGCAGTTCGCAATAGCAGTTCTGTCTTTTCAGGGTTTAGTTACTTCAGCATATAAGGCTTTCTTAAGACTGTTTCTAAGTTTTAACCTGTTTCTCCAGGCCCTTTAAACCAACTTTTCTTTCCTTTTTGTTTCATATGTTCTAGTCTTTATAGATTATTTCATTTGTGTGATGGTCTTACCTATTTTTGTAAGGTTTTGATAGTTTTCTAAGCGTCTATATCTTTTTTCTCTTTCCCATCCCTATTAATGAGCATACCTGCTTGTCGGCTTGCTTAGAATTGCTCATTAACATTTATTTTACAGAATTTTTAAGAGAGCCAAGGGAATGGAGCTTAGCCTTTGAGAAGCCCTGATCTCTTTTCTTTTGTCTTCACCCTTAGCTCCCCCTGGACAAATACTGTTCATGCTGTATGTGTTATTATAGGAATTATTTTTTGTTAGGCCTTTTCACGTGTGCTTAATTTTCAAGGTGGTGATTTATTTAGAGAGCATGTTCAAAAAGAGAAACCACCTAGCAATTATTTCTCATACATGTTAATTTTTGTATAAGCAATATGAATATAAAATTAGGAAATACAGGTGGTCAAAAGAAGAGAAAATTAGAAATGCCCTGTGTTTTCACTATCAGGTGTAGCAAAGGTTAACAATTAGGTTTATAGTCTTATAAATAAAACATTTCTATGTATATAATTGATTTGGCCACCTGATGTGAAGAACCAGCTCGTTGGAAAAGACCCTGATGCTGGGAAAGATTGAAGGTGGGAGGAGAAGGGGACGACAGAGGATGAGATGGTTGGATGGCATCACTGATGCAATGGACATGAGTTTGAGTAGGCTCCAGGAGTTGGTGATGGACAGGGAAGCCTGGCGTGCTACAGTCCATGGGGTCGCAGAGAGTCGGACATGACTGAACTGAACTGAACTGATGTATATAATTACTTATCTTTTTCTTAAAGTGGGATATTTATTAAATTATTCTGTGACCTTATTTGTTTAGTACATAACATAGTATGAGTATTTCTCTGTGTCATTAAGGAAAGATGATAATGCGATTAAAGATAGAGTTTACTACATGCCAGACAAACCATCCTAACTTTACAACATGCTGTATGTTGGAAAGTATTATTACTCTCATTCTATAGACTGAAAAACTAAAGGACAGAGAGATGAGATAACTTATGTAAGGTCATACAGATAGTAAGTAACAGAGTCAGGGTTTTGAACCTTGCCTAGCTCTGGAGATCATGCTGTGGACCACAGACCTCTGACCAGCACTGTCGTTTCATGGCTATGGCATGTGGTAATTTGTTTTACTACTCCTTTCTGGGTTATTAGATTCACTGTTGTACCCCAAGCAGCAGGGAACACTTTGTTCATATATTCATGTTTGTACACATGTTCAGTTTCTACCTTAGGCTGAATTCACATGAATAGAATTGCTGAGTACCAAAGGCTACACATTTTTTAAAGTTGGATACCTATTAGTCAGAGTTTTTAAGCAATTTGTTAAGCCTCTCTGACCTTTTGAAAAATGTATAACTTTTGAAAAATTTAACTGTCCATCTGGGTTCAATGACAGTTTTTTTCTTAGAACAAGGAATTTTTTTTTTGTTCTACTTCCTACCTTCTGCATTATATCTATTTCTCTAAAATGTTTAGTAAAATGATACCCTTCCTCAAAACATGATGGCTTTTGTCTTCAGTACTTCCTGTATCTTGCATCTCCTGGATTTAACTATTAGATGTGTTCTCAGTTGTTTTAGTCATGTCTGACTCTTTGTGACTCAATGGACTGTAGCCTTCTAGGCTCCTCTGTCTATGGGATTCTCCAGGCAAGAATATTGCAGTGGGTTGCTGTTTCCATCTCCAGGGGATCTTCCCAACCCAGGGATCGAACCTGGGTCTCCTGCGTTGCAGGTGGATTTCTTACTGACTGAGCCACAAGGGAAGCCCTATTAGATGGGGTTATGTGTATTGATGGAATAATGTCCACAGTTGACTTGATATCAGTTTTCTTTTTATTGTTTTTTAATTTTATTTTATATTGGATTTACAATGTTGTGTTAGTTTCACATGTACAGCAAAGTGATTTAGTTATACACATACATATATATAAGCTTCACAAGAGCTGTAGGATCAAATCTGTAATATAATATACATATACCCATTCTTTTCCAGGTTCTTTTCCGAACTGGTTATTACAGAGTATTGAGTAGAGTTCTCTGTCCTATACAGTAGGTTCTTGCCAGTTATCTATTTTATGTACAATAGTATGTATATTAATTCATACCATGTATGTTAATTCCAATATCCTAAAATTCATCCTCCCCCCCTCACCTTTCTCCTTTAATAACCATAAGCTTGTTTTTAAGTAAGTCTGTGAGTCTGTTTCTGTTTTGTAAATAAGTTCATTTGTATCATTTTAATAGATTCCACATGTAAGTGATATCATATGATATTTGTCTTTTTCTGTCTGACTCATATGACTGCTTTTCTTTCTATTTTATTTTTTCTTCAGAGATTCACAAGAATTGCAGGATCAAGTCTGTTATATAATTTTTTTTTCTTGCTGTCAGTTTATGTAAATTAGGGTGGATTTCCTGGCAAGGATGACAATGTGTCAGAGGCTGGAGGGCAGAGCTCCCTGCTCTAATCCCACCTCTTCCTCTTACTTATTTTATGACCTTGAGAAAGCTACTTCATCATTCTCATTTCATTTTCCTCATTTACCAAATGAGGAAGGTGAACTCAATGACCTAGAAAACCTATTCCAGTTTTTAAAAAATATACGGTATCAGGCTATTTAAGAATATGGCAGATTTAAAAAAGAAATACTGTGTGAAACTGGGGCAAATGTGATGTTGGTGGGACAGTGCTGAAGGCAGCTAAAGATTTGTTTCAACACATTAGAAATATTTTGTGCCTTGTTGCTTGACGAAAACCTCCTAACAGTGCACTTAGTGGCTTGTGAAATGAATCTCCAAGACCAAGGTAATTATAGTTGCTCCACTGAAGCATGACAAATGGCCTCTCACTTTGGATTCTTTTATGAGAAAGAAAAACCTTCCATGACAACAGCACTGGAGCTTAATTACAGCCTCCAGATCTGGGGGCAAGAATACAGATAGTTACTGACTGTAGCCGAGGGAGAGGAGACATGAGCCTGTGTTTACCTGGGAAGAAGCAGGACAGGGTGATGTAACCATGACAACACAAACAGCATTAGTGGGGCTTCATGGAGAACTTGCTATTCACCAGGCTTTGTCCCAAGAACTTTATATATATTATCTCATTTAATTGTCACAATAATCACAAGCAATCAGTTATAAGGTAGGTACATTTATTTTTTGGTTTAATAAAGATGAGTATTGGAGGCTCTTAAAAGAAGCTGACTTAAAACTCAGCGTTCAGAAAACTAAGATCATAGCATCTGTTCCCATCACTTCATGGCAAATAGATGGGGAAACAGTAGAAACAGTGACAGACTTTATTGTTTTGGGCTCCAAAATCACTGCAGATGGTGACTGCAGCCATGAAATTAAAAGACGCTTGCTCCTTGGAAGAAAAGTTATGACCAACCTAGACAGCCTATTAAAAAGCAGAGACCAACAAAGGTCCATCTAGTCAAAGCTATGGTTTTTCCAGTAGTCAGGTATGGATGTGAGAGTTGGAGTATAGAGAAAGCTGAGCACCAAAGAATTGATGCTTTTGAATTGTGGTGTTGGAGAATACTCTTGAGAGTCCCTTGGATTGCAAGGAGATCCAACCAGTTCATCCTAAAGGAACTCAGTCCTGAATATTCATTGGAAGAACTGATGCTGAAGCTGAAACTCCAATACTTTGGCCACCTAATGCAAAGAACTGACTCATTTGAAAAGACCCTGATGCTGGGAAAAATTGAAGGCGGGAGGAGAAGGGGAAGACAGAGGATGAGATGGTTGGATGGCATCACTGACTCGATGGACATGAGTTTGAGTAAACTCTGGGAGTTGGTGATGGACAGAGAGGCCTGGCGTGCTGCAGTCTATGGGGTCTCAAAGAGTTGGAAACAACTGAGCAACTGAACTGAACTGAAAAGAAGTCGAATAACCTGCTTCATGTCATTCAGCCAGTAGTTGTCAGAGGTACAGTCTGAACCCTGAGAATTCATTCATTTATTTAGCACATGGCTTTTTGAATGTCCATTATATACCACGCAACCTTCTTAAGGGTCAGTGAGGCCTCAGTGAATGAGGCCTTGTGTGGAGTTTAGCTAATGCTAACTAAAGGGCAGTGATAACAAGCCAACAAATCAATAAATAATTTCGGATGGTAATAAGTGCTATGCAGGAGAGTGGGGGGTGGGAGAAGGCTGTTTTACATAAGCTTGGCAAAGACGACCCCTGGGAGGTGAAATTTCAGTTGAGCCCCACGTGATAGAGCAAGTCAGCCATGCAAAAGTCTGTTAGAGGAGAATTTTTTCTTGGAGGGCCCACAGGAGCAAAGTCTAGGGGCCTTGCCTTGGCTTGGCTTGTTCTGGGAAAAGAGAGAAGACCAGTATGGTTGGATAATACATGAAAAGCAGGGAAATGCCTGCAGTGGAGTGAAGAGGAGGGCAGGACTGGAGTCCACAGTATAATGTTTGTATGTACATGTGCTCAGTCACTCAGTCACGACAGACTGTTTGCGACTGTACAGACCCTATATAGCCTGCCAGGCTCCTCTGTCTGTATATAGCCTGCCAGGCTCCTCTTGCCTGGAATTTTCCAGGCAAGAATACTGGAGTAGGTTGCCATGCCCTCTTCCAGGGGGTCTTCCTGACCCAGGGATCAAACCCACATCTCCTGTGTCTCCTGCATTGCATGTGGATTCTTAACAGTTGAGCCATCACGGAAACCCAAAATGTTTGTATTTTATTCCAAATGCAGACGAGAGACAATGGAGGATTTTTAAACAAGGCAGCATTATAATCTCCGGCCTCTATGGACAGTTTTCCTCACCTCTATGTGACGTTGCCAGCAAGGAGCAATCCAAAAGGGATAAAGTGTTTATGTGCAGGGAAGCCTAAATGCAAGTTTAAAGGTTAGGAGCCAATATTTCAGATGAAAATTCTAGGTTTTTCACAGAGCAAGACTGAAATGGGCAGTGAGAGGCCATTTAATCCAAACTTCTGACTTCAGATAAGCCCTTTAGGAGATCAAGTTGAGCATCTGAAACCTGAATTAAGGAGACTACTTATTTTGAGGGGAACTTCCCTCAGCATGTAGAAAGATACATTTTTCGGTTCTGAGTATTCTTGACCACTTCTTGGTCCGGGGGTTCTACTTAGCTTATAGAGTAAATCTTATCTAAAATAATAAAGACATCTTTGGGTAGATGACATCTCAGGAATTCCTACTACTATGCAGCCTGGTGTATGTGTATGTGTGTGTGTTGGTTCTCTATCTTTGAAAAAGATTTTTGAAGGTGTCATCAGTGTTTTAACATACAGGACCTGGCTTTTCTGGTGAGGTAGTAGTGTATGGATGGTTCTAGAATTTTATTGTAAACTCAGCAATATGATTTATTTTATTTGAGAGTTCTTTATAAACAAACACCATATTAATCCATTAAAATTGGTCTGTGTTACATATAGGATGGGCTTCCCAGGTGGCTCAGTGGTAAAGAATCCGCCTGCAATGCAGAAGACATGGGTTCCATCCCTGGGTCTACAAGATTGCCTGGAGAAGAAAATGACAACCCACTCCAGTATTCTTGCCTGAAAAATCCCATGAACAGAGGAGTCAGGAGAGCTACAGTCCATGGGGTCTCAAAAGAGTCAGATACGACTTAGCGACTAAGCAACAACAACATATAGGATGAAATTAATTGCTTGTTTAGGTTAAAAGCTCACTATTTCATTGTCCACTTTGATGAAAGTATTAGGAGTTTCACTTTTTTTAGCAAACGAAGTTTGAATAGCAACATAAACCGTTATTAATGCATTGTTTTGTGTGTGTGCCTATGTGGCTGATTATCCATAGAGAGGTTCTTGACTAGGTAAGCCTAACTATTCAAATGTTTTTGTATGAAATTGTCTTAGGAGGCATTTAGTTGCCTCTGTGATAGGATGGGCCCCAGAGAGTAAGTAATTGTGAAAGAATTTCATTTAAGCTACACAACTGTGATTGAGTAAGATTTGGGGGAATTTCACCACTCCAGTTTCTTTTTATGTATAGTAAGCATATTTGTTTCTCAGGGGGGGAAAGGTTCTCAAACTGTCTTATTGCACGAGATTAGAAAATTTCTGTTCCTTTGCATGAAATTGTAGTATGTGACAGCAACAGATGGACAAGGGCGCATTAGGCTGGGTGAGTGACGCCATACACGTGCAAGATGACAAAAACAGTTTCCTCATTGAAAAGTGCTGAACTAAAAGAACTCTTAAAAGTTCCCCAGCTCAATATTCTGTGAGTCAGGGAATGGATTTTTCCTTCTGGCTGTTTAAGCTGGAGTATGTTTTACCAAGACCCTAGCTATGAGCTCAGGAGGACTCTAATAACTCCACCAGAATTATAAAATCAACTGTCAGCATTGGGATTGTTGAGCTGACTGAACAAGCAGATTTTCTCCCTTTGTCTGCTTTCTAGTTTGACGAATAACAGTTTCGCCTTCTCCATTTTGTTGCAACTCTTTCACTCTGACATTTCTGATTGCTGAGAGGTTTTCTGGAAATTTCCTAAGTCACACACTGGAGTAAATTCAAGGACATGATGAGATTCCAATTGAATCATCAGTGTCTCTGCTGTCAGACCTAGTATTTTAGGAGTTCCGTTGGATGAGTGGTACAACTTCCCAGATTTAATATTACATACTTGCCACTGTGCATCTTGCCCTCAAGTCTAAATAAATGGGCTAAAGGTCTGATTGGAATCTGTGAGAGAAATGATATGTTTATTATGCCAAGTTAAGTAAATACTGTTTGAAAGGATTACTGGAGGGTACAATCAAATTAATTGCTTTAAAAATCTTTTTTGATTTACTGGGCTGTATGAAAATGGTTAAGCAATTGATTCGGTCATGGTAAGTGACCTGGACAAAGTAGTGATGGGTCCACAAGGGTCGCCTTTCCCAATTCCTCCCTCTTGCCTGGAACTGTCCCGTAAATGATCTGAGAGGACCCGTGGGACTGGAAGGCAAGGCCTGCTGACAGAGTATTGTTCCCCCAGAGAAGACACATGTTGACAGTTTGACGTTCAAGCTGACGGATTGATTTCTTTCTTTTTATTCTAGATGCTGAAGAATACCAGCCTCCAATATGGAAATCATACTGTGAGTATCTAAAATGAAAATCTCAGAAATCTTTAGCAGGCCTGCCTTTTGAGCAATTTTTGCTGTTGATTTAGTGCACACACAAACTCCCTCATCACAGCCCTGCACATCCAAATTTCTTGTTCTACTAAGGAGATATATTGGTCAGAGAAAATAGAAAGAGCCCTCTCCCCTGGCCAGGACCCATGAGAGCCAGCTGCCATGACTCACTTAGGAATGCTTAGGTTAAAAAAAACAAAGATGGATATTCTGACTCCCTGACTTTCTTCAGGGCACTCCTTGTCTCCTTTCCTTTCCTCTTTCCTTCCACCCTTCTTTCCTTTCTTCCTTTTTTTCCACAGCTGGTCATCAAGGGTAAGTATGTTGACTTCCATGAATTATGTTCTTGACTGTTTATCCTATAGCTTAATATCATATGACATTTACCACCAAAAAATTAACAGATAGGGAAGAATGATGTTTGGTCACTAAGGGTGACTCCTTAGAAACAGGGCTCATTATCTGATCATCAGTCATCAATCTGACTCCCCTCATGAAGGCAGGCACTTGTCATCACCTCAAGCTCATTTTCTCTTTCCTTAGTATCACCTGCCTAAGTAATTCTCCAGTGAGAAAGGGGAGGGGTATGGTGTGGGGAGACCCCAGGAGAATAGGCTCTTGTTCAAGCTTTGCTTCTAGACAATAGTGATAAGGATAATTATTTCTGCCATTATTGATGTTGCCCTTGTTTCTTCTGTCCATTGAGACCTGCCATGTACCAGCTACCATGCTAGCTCTGTGCCTGAATTCCCAAATCCCATCTTAGCCCTCAGCAGTGGGTACCACTCTTACCCCATTTCACACACAAAGGAGCCACGGATCAAGGAGGTTCAGTAATCTGGCAGAGGTTTTACAGGAAGCATTAGAGTGGCATTCAGAGTGGAACCCAGAAGCAAACCTGACTCACAGCCTGCAAGTTTTCACGATTTTTTAATTTCTATTTAAAATTGTATACATAAGTACGTAAAGAAGTATATACGTACACATAGACACACACATATGCATATACCCGTGTATGTATGTATCTGTAACAAAAGCAAAACAAATCCACATAAAAGACAAACATTAGAGAAATACATAAAGCTGAGAGTAAAAATTTCCCATAAACCACACACCATCCCCATCCCATATTCCACTCCTTCCTTCCAATCGCTGAGCACTGTCCATTTTGGAAAGTACATCCTTCCAAGTGTTTAAAATACACATGCCTGATATTAAGGCATTTTTGTGGTTGGTCCCTTCTGTGAAAAATGGGTTTATGCTGTACCCCTGTCCTTCAACTTGCTTGTTTCACTTCACAAATACCTTGTTTTGATCGTCCCACGTCAGCATATAGAGAGGCTCCTCGTTCTTTATTACATGAGTCTGTTCTTCCATCTGTGAAATAAAGGAGTTGTGCTGGGTCTCTAAGGGCCCTTCCAATCTAATGTTCTGCATTCTGATCTTCTATTTTAAAAGGCAGTGCTAATGACTAAGTAATTGGATGTTTTTGTTTGTTTGTTTCCTAATGGAGTGTGAAGTGCTCTGACAGTAAATCAACAAAATATCTGTAGTGAGAGGCACTGGGAGGGTCGCATGACTTACTGTTCCTTGCTCACCTTCTTGCACACAGCCTTGCATACGTTAACTACCCAATAAATATTTGTTGAGTGAATGCCACCACAGAGCTTTACTGAAGCGAGAAGTCATTTCACTGGCTCAGAGTCATTTCACTTTTCCAAGAGACCTTGGGACACCCAGTGTACCTCTTAAAAACACTTTTATGTTCTAAGGAAGCCCAGAAAAGGTGCTGTTTATTACATGTTCATACTATCAATTTTACTGGAGTATATTGGTTTTGATTCTTTGGATCTAACCAAGTTTTGTGTGTGTGTATGTGTGTGTGTGTGTGTGTATACTTTGCTCTAGAATCATAAAACTTTAGATATACAGAAGGGACATTTTGAGGCCATTTAATACAAATCTAATAACATATATGAAGTTCCTCTTTATTATACTTAGCTAATAGTCATCCAGGCTCCATTTGAGAGTCTCCAGTGATTCAGAACTTCACCTTGCAGTTCTGAGGGGAGGATGCCATCAGCAGGGCCATCTGCAACATCAAAGACACAGGTACTACCGAGAAAGAATTCTCTTTGGTTGTCCTGAATCCACTAATTCTTTGAGTTTTGATATTGGACTGCTTATAAGCTCATCTAACACTCATTGCCAACTCATGCTACTCCTTCTTATTGTCAATTTTATCATCTACTCATTTGGCCTTTTAGCAAACATAGATTATAAGCATTAGGAGAAGCACTAGGAATCAACAGTAGCTAAAAATGTGGTCCATGCTTTCCTCCAATTTACAGTCTAGAAAGAAAGACAGATATAAACCAATTAATATGCAAATGGACTGAAGCCACAATATACTACTCCTCTCCCTCCTGGGATTGCAGAAGACTTTCTAGAAGAGGATAAATTTGCATGTAGGCCTTAAAATATAAATAAGAAGAAATTGAAGGCCTTGCAAAACTTCATGAGGTCCATGTTAATATACAAATATGCTAAAACAATAGCATTTTCCATATCTGAAAATCCAATAAACCTTATTAGAATATGAAATTTGTTTGGTTTTAAATAACCTATTGGTAAACACCAAGTGTTTCTCTTTGGAATACTCACAAACCATCCTTTGAGAGATTAATTTTAGGTGTTGATTCAAACTCATTAACGTATCATTTATGGAATCTATAATTTTCCACCACACAATTAATTTTTCAACTCCAGTGATTATTTGATACTTTGAAATTTCTCATACATTTGTTGGATGCTGTTATTTTTGCCATATTATAGGACTTGATTTAAAAATTGATTGTTTACAGTGATTATAGAAGTATATAGGTGTGTCTTTTCTTTCATCCATCACCTATTGTTGGTTTTAATATTGACTTATTTGATACTAGAGTCTTTTTATGAAGCTTTTGTCCCAATTATAACATTATCCTAAGGAAAATGAATCTACTTCATAATCACCCACATTAAGAAGCTGTTTTTAAGTTTTAATGCTAATTGCAATGTTCTTTCATACAAATAACAGAATATTCCACTTAAACACATTGATTGACATAAACAAAAAGTTGAGAGGCACTGGCCTCAGGCGTGACTTGGTCCAGCAACTCAAAGACATTATTGGAGCCCAGTGCATACGTATGTCTTCCTTTCTTGGTTCTGCTTTCCTAGGTTTAGGTCCACGCTTAGTAGGCTTTTCTCTTATAACCCTCAGAGAGCTACCCCAATAGCACTTGATACCACATTCTCATCTAGAAGCAACTAGCAAAGAGATAGTCTACTTCAAACAAAAGTATTAAAATTCGTTTCAGTCTGAGTCCCTTTGCTATCCACCTGAAACCATCACAATATTGTGAATCATCTGTAATCCCATACAAAATTCAGTTTTCTTAAAAAAGAGACTATTGGCACTCAAATTCAGCTTTGGTGTTAAAGGCAATTAAATTTTGTTTGGTAATTGCTTTCCTGGGCATTTAATATGATTACCATTGTCAATGTGCCCAGGAGAGCAGTGCTTTCTATTAATCATAAAGTAACAAATATTTCCAAAAAAAAAAAAAAAAATCGTGTCTCAGCCTTATTTGATGTGAGTCCCCAACCCTGGCTACATCACTTTGGTCAGAGAGTTGGGGTACATTAACTGCCCTAAACCAACCAGGGCACATGGTTGGAACTCAAGAGGGTTCACTCCTATGTAATATCCATGACTGGAAACTTTGGAATATGGTTGAAGTGGGAAAGATGGAAATGGATGCCTAGAAGGCAACCAGTGCATGTCTGATTTAAAATTCGCTCTCTTGATATTTCATATAAAGTAGATTGCTCATTCGTTCAGCAAATGCATATTAAGTCTTTGCCTTAGACTTATTTTTTGATATGCCAAAGACTGTGTGCTTTGGTCTGTGAGGCCACAAGGGTGGAACTCCATCTTGACTCAAAAGAACAATGATGCTACATGCTTAAGTTCTTGCCTTTTCTGTGCCCCCATTTTTCTTAGAAGCTAATGCTATTACATCTATAAGAATAATCTTGCCTCAAAGTATCATCTATCTACATGTAGTCCTTGATACTCAGTACTGTACCCCAAAACATTGGTGAAGTCACTGAGAAATAATTGGTTTCAATTTTTTAAAAAAAGACTATTTTCAAGTTTAATTAAAAAATAAATAAATTAAAATAAAATAAAGCCACATTCTAAATTTTCAGCCAGAACTGTATGAACTGCGTGCCCTAAGCAGACGAGTTTAAAAGCCAACCACCATGGGTATATTCTGAAAGATTTTATTGTTTAAGAGGCCAAGTGCCAATTAGGCAGCAGATGCCATGGTCAGCAGCTCGCCCCAGAGACTCCCCTGGCAGCCGATCAGGCAGTCACGGCTTGTGCCTGCTTTTCTAAAGAGAAATATAGAACCTCCAAATTCTGGTCCACAGACCCCCTGCATGAGAATTACCTGCGGAGAATAGTTATGATAACTAATCCTCAGCCTGACCCCAGATTTCTGAATAATTAATCGTCAGCCTGACCCCAGATTTCTGAATCAGAAGAGTGGAGGATCTGCAATTTATCACACCCCACAGGTGCTTCTAATGTACTTAGGCCTGAGACCCCCTGATTCAAGTCTCCACAGCCTCATCCTTGGGTTTTTCAGTGGACCACAGACAAGAGGAGAAAACTTCATCCCCAGCGAGACGGGACATTCGTTAGCAAGACAAAGCCTGCACACAGCAGCCTGGAGGTGGGGTTGAACCAAGAGGCCACCAAAGCCCCGCCATTTGTTACTCATACCCATGAGTTCTTTCTTACGAATACTGGGAAGTCATGGGCAGTGAACAAGGTGGCACTGGCTCAGTGTCACAGCCAAGTGCCCAGGTTTGGCTCCTGGGTCCACATGCCTTCTTAAGGGGCTGGAGGCTGTTAGAGGACATTGCTGCAGGGTCTGTTAAGAGTTGATGGGTCTGGACGGGGCTTCGGCATCACCCAGGCCAGGGTTTTCACTTGGCATCCTTGGGAAGATTGTGTTACCAGAGGATGAGCCAAGTTTTTTTTTTAATTATTAATTTTTGGCTGCACTGGGTCTTCATTGCTTTATGCAGTTTTCTCTAGTTGTGGCAAGTGGGGCTACTCTCTAGTTGCAGCGTGTTGGCTTGTCATTGAGGTGGCTTCTCTTGCTACAGATCACAACCTCTAGAGTTGTGGCACATGGGCTTAGTTGCCCCACGGCATGTGGAATTCTCCTGGACCGAGGATCGAACCTGTGTCCCTTGCATTGGCCAGGCAGATTCTCAACCACAGGACTACCAAAGGAGTCCATGCTTTCTTACTGAAGATAAAAGGTTCTTTCAGTGAACTCTTGATTTCTCAATCTGCTTCAGATTTCTCAGGGAGCAGGGATTCCTCTTCTCTACCCCCATGTTTCCTAGTGACCATCCCCTCACCCGAGTCAAATAGTCTATTCCAGTGCTCAGGATTCTCTTCTGTGTGTAAGGGCCCAGGGCGGGGAAGAGCCTGGGACTGACTTGAAACATTGCGTAGAAGCAGGTTCCATCTTCTTGCCCCTTAGTGCACAGAATCACCCAAGAAGTGACATTTATGATTGCGTTCTGCTTGTGATGTGTGTTTGTTGAACCAAAAAAAAAATTCAAGAAACTACATTTTCAAGATTATGTGACATGTTTCAGTTACATTAAATGGGCCTCATGGATGTTTGTTTTGTTACAGCCAGTCTTGAGAAGGAGGGACAGGGACTGAAGCTGAGATAGTCTAAGGCCCTATTTTTTTTTTCTATGACTGCCATTGCAATTGGTTGTCATCTAAGTATCTTTACAGAGACATAGAATCCAGATGGCTAACAGGTTTTGTCAATTTCTGTTGCTTAGAACAGCACCAAGTAGATCTTGTAGCTCCTGAAACCGACTCACAGAGAAATGGTGATCTATTTCTGACGTGCGCATCCTGGGGACCAGCAAGGAGAGGTGGCATCTCTGGCTTGAGGAGTTTGCAGGGGTCCCCCTCAAAGTTAACCTGGCTGGAGTAGGACAAATGGCTCTTTCCATTTGTAAGACTGGTGAACAACTACACTTCTCTTTACTCAGAGGATCCCTACAGTATACAGCTATAGGCTGTAGTTTGTTGACATAGGAGAGGAACTGTTCCTTACATTTCCTCTCCTGTAACCTCTATAACTGTTAATAGCATCTCAATCTTTCCATCTTTTTTCCTCCATTCCATTTGCAATCAAGCCCTGCTGATCCTCCTTGGCAATCAACTCCCTTCTCATCTGCATTTCCACCAGTGTTGTCCTAAATCACACTTTCAGGATCTCCTTTACATACAGTGAAAATACTCTTATCTTTTATTTCCCTGGGCTCCCCACATGGCATGGGGGTAAAGCATCCACCTGCTATTGCAAGAGATGCAAGAGACGTGGGTTCGGTCACTGGATCGGGAAGATCCCCTGGAGTAGGAAATGGCAACCCACTCCATTATCCTAGCCTGGAGAGCCCGGTGGGCTACAGTCCATGGGGTCACAAACAGTCAGACATGACTGAGCGACTAACACTTCCACTTTCACTTTACGCGTGTCTAACACTATTCAAAGCACTGAGCATCCCACTGTGGACAGAGCAAAGTCCCTGCCCCAAAGAGCTTACACTTGAGTCAAGGGAGAAAGCTCACAAAATAAACAAATACAATGTGTTGATGGTGATGAGTACAGTGAAGAAACATGAAATGGTATAAAAAGGAGCCAAATGGAGTGATGATGTGGAATTTTATTCCAAGCTGAGCAAGTCAGGGAAGACCTGAATGAAGGAGTGGGGAGGGAGCCATCTAAACATCTTGGGAAAAGCAATCCAGGTGGAGGGAGTAGCAAGTACAAAGGCCCTGAGGCCCAGAAAAATAAACCAGGGCTTTGGAGTCAAAAGGATCCATTTTAGTTTGATGCCCTGGGGCAGATATTTCACTTCTAGGCACTTATTTCTTCATATAAAATTGACAATGATAATGATATGTTCTTTCTTCTGAGCTCTTGAGAGGATTCAATAAAACATTGTTACTGGCATGTAACAGGCACTTGATATGCTGGTTCCCGTCTCTTCTCCCTTCCCCTCCATTCATCCTCAAAGCCTCCAGGTAATGCTGACTATGGTATCTATTTTATAGCTGGTGTTCAAATGTTTGCTGATATGAATTACAAAGGTATGCGTAGCTAAAAATGCTTCTGTCTTATAACAGCTATACTCCCTTTTCTACCTTCAGGGGAGGCATTAAAAATGGTATTCACAAAACCATTCCAGCCATGTCCCCAACATATAACTGCTGGCTTCAAAGGGCACTGGTGATAGGTGGATAAGAGGAGATAGGACTCTCTGGACATGGGTTCTATAATTGCTCGTGAGCTCTGTAATTCTAGAGATGCCCCATTTGGTTCCCTTTACACTCATTAACAACAAAACCCTGCTGAAAAGCAGCTAGTTGGTGTTGGGGTTGATCTGAGAGGAATAAAGGATTCCATGAAGACTCTATCGTGATTTAAGGAGAGTGTGGACTCTACTGGGATTGTCAATAGAGTGTCCAAAACTGTTTATCTTTAACCAATTCTTCCTCATGTTTCCTCCCGCACAAGAAGCCTTCTCTGACCTGTCCCTTATACATGGCTACAGTTATTCTTAGCCATCATTAGTATGATATGGCACCATCATTAATATGGGCAACCTAAGCTTAGAAATGGGATGAATTAAAAACATCTATATGAGAGTTAGATGATTCTTCTCTGTGAGGAAGCTGAGTGGTCTACCCTTATTTAGGTAAGAAAATAACCATTTTGAGCTGAATGCTTTGGGGAGCCATCAATACAAAATAAGTTCCATCATTGCTACCTCTGTTTCCACATGACTATCTGCCTTTCAATTAAAATTTCTTTTTTTATTTTTAGACCTAAGAGTAAGCCACAAATTTTCACCTCTCTTATTGCATTTTCTAGAAAGACTTTATACAATTGAATTTTTAACCTTTTATAGATGTATTTATGATATGATTCATAAATTTACTTAACATTAATTATTCCCTCTTCACAACTCTGAAGATAACATCAAGTAGGTTTGTTTTCAGCTCTCATTTCCACGAAAGTAAAACTTTAAGGTACATGCACAGGGTAGCTTTTCCTCTTAAGAAAAATAACCAAACTAGTTAAGTGGCAGAAAGCCACTCATCAAAAAGTCTGATAAATCACAAATAATAGTCTGATAAATTATATTTCTGTATATAATTACCTGCTTTCCTCTATGCCCAAGCTGGAAAGTCTGTCTTTTATACAGAATATAAGAGAGTTGTTATTATTTAAGATACTGAAGGGTCCAAGAAAAAGGAATGACAACGGTTGGAAAATAGTCAAGGAGCTAAGAATTTGTGGTGATGGGCAGGGCAAAAATGGAACTCATGAAAAAAGAAATGACTTGGGGCCTCATTCACTCACAGAATCAATTGTGTCTTTGTCCATAACTAACATTTCAGAGAATGCCACTTGTCTTCTAAGGCCATTCTTTCCCTGGTATTCTCATCAGCATTGAGACAGAGGGATCCTATTATGTGATCTTACTACTTAGGTACTCACAAGTAGAATTTCATCTTTTAAATTGTCAAAAGAATTTTAGTCTTATCTAGTCTTCCAAGAAAGCTATAACATGAACAATGCCAGTAACAATTATGAAACTAAATTGTCCTTATGAGAATTTTAAAAAATCAATTTTGCCAGTTTATATTCATTGTGACTCATTTCCATATAAATGATCTGACTTTATTCTGTCTAAAAATGGGTATCTCCTTTGTTTTTTGGTTGAGGAGTTTGCAGTTCTTGAAAGGCAGTTAGGTTGAGCTGTTTGAAGCCATGTTGGTGTGTGCTGGTTTTAATTATAATTCTCTTTTTCTGTTTGGCAGTATATCAGTTACAGCAAGAGGCCCCTCGTCCCAAGAGGATCGTTTGTCCTGGGGAGGTCAGTACTCAGCTATTTCCAATACACCTCGTTAAATATGATGAATGGTCAGCACTGTGTTCATATGGGAGAGCCTTCAGATTTACTGGGAGTTGATTTCTATTAATGTTTAAGTGTCATCAGATTTAACATCTAAATAATCTATATTTTGAAATTAAGTGTTATTTGAAAAATACTAACTTGTAATCAGAAGTCTTACATTTCTTACCACTGCAGAGGTAAATTAAGCATCTTTTTGTGAACTCCCCAAAATGTGTATTCTGTTTTTTCTTTGCTACTGCAGTTTTGATACTTTTATTGCTTCTTTTATTATAAAGGGCTTCCAGCAGAGAAAATGCAGAGAATGATAAATATCTGGACTCTCAACACGCATATTTAGCAAACCTCTATGCTTTGTCATATTAAAAAAAAAAAATCCCTGAGAAGAGTGACTGGGTTTTTATTCTTGGAGATAAGCTTAAAAATATATTGACTCATAAAAATGCCTCCTAGCCATAGAGCTTTCCCTGGCCCGCCTTTACCTTGTCAGTTCTCTTATCATCTGGGATGCCAGCAAGATTGGAAAGGCAAGATGAAGGCTGTTTTCTGGTTTTATGCTGACCAGTTGCTTTAATAGCCAGGCTAAAATCCTTCCAACAAAGATCTATGGGTCCTTGCTTGTTTTTGTTAGTATGATTTTGCTTAAATAGAGTAGCAGATTTCTTTTAAAGCATCACATCTGCCTGATCAGGGGGAAAGACTCTTTAATTCCAGGAACCTTGAGATTCATCCTTGACATCAGGACTTTCTGGCAGACTGACTAGATCTGGTTTTGAATCTGTCTCAAAGACTTACGTCCATATGTACCCACAACCAGAGCCAATTTAACTACTGTCTCATAAATGCTTCTATGGGAAGTTTTACTTCTGTGGAAGGGCACTGAAGTTCATCAAGTAGCCTGAATTTTAATAGAGTGAACATTCTCATCCCAGGAACATCGCTTGGGAGGAGAAAATATTTGATCTGAAAGGAAAAATTCAGAATGAGGTCAGATCTTTACTTGGTGGTATGGTCTTGTCTGTCACTTACTCTGCTGACTGATGTCCCTTGGTTTTTCAATAATATCCAAATAAGAGAAGATTGGGATAAATAACAAAAATTTTAATAAGAAGTTTTAATTAGGGTATTTTGGGGGGGCATTAAGAAACAAGTTTTTAAAAATTCCTTCAAACCTGCTTTACAGTTAGTATTTTGCCATCAGAAAAAAATATAACCATGTATAGGGAGTTAGAGAACTTTAAATGTCTCTATGAAAAGAATGTTTGTGAAATTAGAATTCAACAAAAGTCTCTTCCTCACTCTGTCAGTTGCACCGACTCTTTGTGACCCTTTGGACTGTAGCCCGCCAGGTTCCTCTGTCCATGGAATTCTCCAGTCAAGAATACTGGAATTGGTTGCTATGCCCTCCTCTAGGAGATCTTCATGACCCAGGGATTGAACCCTAGTCTCCTGTGTCTCCTGCATTGTAGGCAGATTCTTTACCCACTGAGCCTCTGGGGAAGCCCACAATCTCTTCCTAGTTATTAATAAAAAGCCTACTGGCAAAGTCTGGCACCAGAACTTGTAACCCAAGGAGATAGTAAATGTTCATTTGTTCTTTTATTTTATATATGTGTATTATATATAATGTAGAGGGAGCCTACTCTGTTCTGACTTTCATCTAGGTGTTGGGAATACAGCAAAGAACTTGGCTATTGATATCTTGAGTGTTTTATTAATTGTATGTAATTAAAGGTATATTTAAGATATTATCTGTGTAGGAGGGTATAAAAGAGAGAAAGAGAGTGAGAATAGAAAGAAAGAAAGAATCCAAGCACTTCTTTGTTTCTCAAAATCTTGGAATCATGTCCATCATCCTGTCATCCAGGTAGGATGTTAGCAGTGGAGATGGGTGGATTCAGATTAGCTTCATGAAGGCTCTTCACAGAGTTCCGCTGAAACTCTTCAGACACCCAGTGGGCCGGGGGTCCACTGCCTGTCTCTTTAACGTCACACTTGCATCAGAAGGGAGTGCCCGGAGGCCTTGGCATAGCAGAACTGTGTGCCACAAGCCACAAGCCACCGCCATCTGCTGTGACTGAAGGATATGGCTCACGTGCAGCTGTTTTCTTCCTTCTCTCTTGTTCTAAATCAAGCTTTTCACCTTTTGACATTTATCAGTCTGATTCATTAATAAGTTATGTCTGGTGGATGCTGGATTCCTAGCTAACTCTGCCCCTAGGAATTCCATATCTCGTTTCTGCCAGGAAACCTAACGCGAAATGGACGTTCATCGGCTCTATTTCCTCAGCAGGGGGCGCGGGGCCCATCCAGTCAGGCAGGTGTCGGGCGATAAAGGGCCGAGTGTGCTGGAGCGACAGGTGCTGCTGAGATGAGCGCCAGCGTAGCTTCAGGGCCCTTTGTCCTTCCGTGCAAATAATTCCTGCACGCATTGCTCAGTCTCCCAGGACTTGGCCTCCTCCTAGTGAAGGCCCCTCTTGGAGGCTGGTGAAACCATTGCTTCTGCTGCAGAGGATGCTTGAGCAGACAGCTCTGTGCCTTGCAGTACACCTGTGTGCTCAAGGGACGTGCCTAATGAAGACAGAAAGCCTTTTAGCTTGAGTGTGTGGCCAGAGAGACTGAAGCTTTATTAACACATTTACATAAAGCCATGAAAGCTGCTTCTTTTGAAAACCCTGCTCCTGTCAGCCACCTTGTCCCTGGCAAGTCACTCCAGACGTGTTACTCCAACACACTCCATCTCTTTTGTTTCTCTGATGACTAATAACCTCCCAGGCTGTGGGTCTCTCTCAGGTCTGGGTCCTCCCACTGAATGAATGCAATAAATTCCACATTAGAGCACCAAGTGAGTCTGCAGTTACCAAGTCGTGGAACACTCTTGTTCAAGCGTACAGACACAGGCCTACCTGACTTGCATGCTTGGTGGCTCTTGATGAACACTGACCACCTGGTGGACTTTGTTGGAGAAGGAGCAGATCAAGGGTACAGACTGATTCAGCAGGCGAAAGCTTTGCAAACCCAGGAAGGGGAGCCTGGCTGCAGAGTCACTTGAACTTGTCTGCAATCCTTGTTCTACCACTTTCCAGCTGCTTGAGTTAGAGTCAAGCACCGACTCTCTCCGAGGGATTAAGGTCTACCCCCAGGGCAAACAGCTACTTTTCAGGGCGTTCTAAGTGGGATCTATGTGTCAAGCATCTAGAATGGTGCCTGGCACACCGTGAATCCTCGCTGTTGACTCCTGGCAGATTCAGAAATCTGTGAAGAGCAAGTTCTGAGAGAGTCATTAGGGACATAGTCAGAGCAAGGACAGTATTTGCTGGATGTGAAGGCAAGAAAAGCAGTGATCAAGAACAAAGCAAGGTGCCTGGGTCAGGGATTAAGCCTCAAGGTAAAAAGATACTGAGGCTGAGGGGCAGAGTACAAGCTGAACGACAGCTGTGGCACCGATTGAGTCGGGTAGGGTTAGTTTCTAAAATCACACTCCATTGCTTTCTTGAGATTTATTGCAGTAAATTAATATTTATTGAGCATCCCAGTACCTGGCCGTCTCTACCAGCATAATTCTGAGTGTTCCATGCCAGGAGACTCAAAACATCTTCCAGGATGCAAAATTTCACTTCCCCTTTCTGTCAATTGTCAACCAGTCATCTCCTAAGCATTTATTAATTACCAAACGGGTACCTGGGTGGTCTGCCAGGAATTGTGCAGAATATTGACTCTCAAATGTGTGTCTCTACCTGAGGCCTCTCCCGTGGGCTCCAAACACCTCGCTCCATCTGCCTACTTGATCTTTACAGGTAAATGTCCTACAGGCCATCTCTAGTCTAATGGTCAAAGGAGAACTTTGAACAAGGACAAAGAACAACTTTGTCCTTGGACCCCACTCCATTAAACAGCACCTAACTTCAGAGACCTGGATGCCTGTTTTTCTCGTAGCAAACTTCGATTTTGCCTCCAAATATATTTGGCATTTGTCACTGTTCTCTGTCGCCAGGACTGCCCTGTGGTTTGGCTCATCATCGTTTCTTACCTGGATTATTTTTTAGTGTCTAAGCTGCAGTTTGCAGACTCTTAGTTGTGACATGTGGGATCTAGTTCCCTGATCAGGGATCAAACCCCAGCCCGCTGCATTGGGAGCACAGAGTCTAAGCCAATGGGTCACCAGAGAAATCCCTCTTAGCTGGACTATTGCCACTCAGCAGCCTCCAGCTTCATAGCCCTGCTTCCACTGTTGGCACTCTTCCTGGTACACAGATACATACACAAACACACACACACCATTCTTCAAACAGGAGCCCAAACCATCACTGTTAGATATAGACCCAATAGCTTCCCTTCACTCTCACCCTGCCTATGAGCCCTGGTGTGGCTCCTGCCTTCCTCACAGTCCTGTCTGCACCACCATTCTCTGAGTGCACTGCCTTGCAGCCCCATTAGTTCTTGCTCCTGTCCATCAAACAGACCACAGTGCCCCTGCCACAGGGCCTTTGCATTTGCCCTTTGCCTGAAATTCTTGTCCTTGAGTTTCCTACATGTCCAGATTTCACATCAAACCTTACCTAATAACTGAAGCCCTCCTTGAACCCCCTAAGAATTAGTACCGACAGATCTTCTCTCTCACATCACCAAGTTTGTTTTGTTTATATAGTTAATACAATCTGTAGTACACTTTTGCTCATATTTAACTGTTTCCTTGTTGTCTGTACATCTCTTTCAGAAGAATACAAACACTAGGGACATCACTAATCTTAATCATGGGTACTTCCCTAGTATTGAGCCCAGAGCCAAGCAGCAGTGGGCAGTCAGTAAATATATGGTAAAATGATGAAAAAAAGAGACTACTAACTTAAGAAATTTAGAACTCTCAGACTATTACTAATAGCATATCAGATTTACTCAATGCTGTTATTAGGGGAGTCAGTTGGACTTCTGGCTGTCGTTAAGGTTCTTATGTAAGCACGGACTAATATTTTTTCCTGGAACATTCTAAATTTCTTTTTGACCTTTCCAAAAGGCCAAAGTGTTAAGATTTACTTGTATGACTAAAGTCAAGTCAAGTTCCTCTGGAATTACATGAAGAATACAAAATATGTAGAAATTCTTTTGTGACTGTAAATGATTTGGTGTCTTGTGTCATTCTTTTTTTTTAAATTGCTGTAGTGAATATGGGATTATAAAAGGCAATTTCAAAAAAGGGAAATAAATTACATACTATCATTTCAAATTGTTCTCCATTTTATGCAGCCTTACTCCCCCTCTCCCTTACCATAGAATAATCTATTTTGGAAAAAATATTTTAATGCAACAGTGAATTCTAGAACTGAGGTTTCTAGCATTTATGATCAGAACCAGTTTTTTTCCCTTGATTATCAGAAGTTAAGCCAAATACGGAGGACAGTGATCTATCTTAAATGTTTAGCAGTAATCCCGTATTTTACCTCCTAGTGATTTGTATTTACTTTTTAAATATTACCTTTTGTGCCCCTTCTCCTTTTCTGTGCATTTTCTCTAGTTTTTAGTGTTTGTAAATAGCTACACATTTAATCTCTTCTACTTTATTTGTAAAAACTGTTCTTTTAAGCCCACAAAAGTATTTTACTTTATCATTAAACTTTAAAATTTTTGATTCACCATAACTAGATTTCACAGTCTCACAGTCTTGTAGTTTTAGGTATTTATCTTGTCTTGGGCATGTCTGGAAGATCTTAACCAGCCATATTGATTGGCTGTATCATTCTCAACTAACCCAGTACATTTCAAATCACAGATTTAAAATAAACTCAGAGAGGTTTTCTAATATTCTACCATTCTCCCCACTTTCTTTTTCTATTCATTGAAAATAAGTGTTTTTGAGCAAATGTGCATCAGAGGGAACAAGAAAAGTCTACTGATTCAAGACATCAAGATAAGCTATGTCTTTAATGTAATAAGATTGATTCTATAAGCCACAAACAAAAACCAATTCCATTACCTTTTAATTGGCTTTATGTGTAGTAATCAGAAGGCTATTCCTTCCCTGGTCAGAAATACTTCTCTTTTTTTCATCCTAGACTTTCTCCACAAGTCTCTTTTTTTCTCCTTAATATTGACACAACCTAGAATAAAGGACCCTTGCCATCATTATTCCTTTCAGACTTTCATCTCACTCCCTAACACAGTAAGGCTTTTTGCTTGATGTGATTTTATCCTGAGCTAGGCTTGCTTGGCTTGTAGACCCACTGTTGTAAAGGGGGAAAACCTTCTCATAAAACTAATGTTTTAAAATTTTTTAACATATGAGTTTTATTGTTTTATAAAGTTAGAACCAAGAGTTTGCACTTCTTTAAATAAAAGACTTCTTTTTTATTAGCAAGTGATGCCATCTACCAAAATACATAACCTTCCCTCCAAATTTACTCTCTTTGGAATATTTTGAATTTCTTCTAATAGGGCATAGACTTTGCACACTTGCACCTAGAAAATATTTATTCATTTCCAAGGTGATGGTGTGAGCAGAGGATAAGGGCTCTTGAGGACAACCCACTATAGAATTTAGAGGCTCAGGAGCTCTGAGTCCAGGGGACAGATGACTAAACTGGCTGCCAAGGAATATCCATGTAAGGTGGGTATGAACTGAGGCAAAAGTGGAAGCTTTTTTCCACTTAAAACAGGATAAGGAAAATGAAGAAGAGTTAACAGTGATTGATAATTTGTAACATTTCTTAAGAAGTTACTTGTTTTAGTCCTCCCTCATGTCCAACTCTTTTGCAACCCCATGGACTGTAGCCAGCTAGGCTTCTCTGTCCATGGGATTTCCCAGACCAGAATACTGGAGTGAATTGCCATTTCCTTCTCCAGGGGATCTTCCCTGACCGAGGGCTCAAACCTGCATCTGCATTGCAGGCAGATTCTTCACTGCTGAGCTATCAGGGTAACCCTGAGAAGCTACTACTAGAGATGAATTACTACATTGTGTGCATGCATGCTAAGTTACTTCATTTGTATCTGACTCTTTGCGACCCCATGAACTGTAGCCCACCAGGCTCCTCTGTCCATGGGATTCTCCAGGCAAGGATACTGGAGTGGGTTGCCACGTCCTCCTCCAGGGAATTTTCCCGACCCAGGATTAAACGCACATCTTAGATCTCCTTCACTAGCAGGCAGGTTCTCTTACCACTAGCACCACCTAGGAAGCCCACATTGTGTAGTTAGTGTTTTGTTTTGCTTTGTTTTTTATAAAGGGATAACTGACAGCGTCATGGATTCTGTCATCTCCACTTAGTCTGTGATAGCTGTGACCCAAGATAGCATCACTCACAGATGGGGGCAGGAGAGGTGTGGTCCAGACTGAGGGCATGGTAGTTATGAGGTTTTTTTCAGACCAACCTTACTCACCCAAACAGAGAGCAAATGCCCCCATACCAATAGCTCTCTAGACGGTATGTCTGCTCTGTGACTCAGAGGCCAGGTCCATCAAAATTTCAGGTGTGGCCAGGACTGTCTGGGGTAGGTACATAGCAATGGATGCACAAATGAGACTTTAAAGACATGCTTCACATTTGACTCATCTGGTTAAACATTAACTGAGAAATAATGCTCATAAAGGCAGTTACACTTTGTCCCGAGCAAGTCATGTTCCTAGAGTAGTGTGGTCTGGCTAACCAAGCAGTGAGATGTTTGGAAAAAAAAAAAAAAGAAAAACATATGGAAAAGAAAAACACGTCTCAGACCGTGCAGATTTGACTGTGGCGACTGTAAAGGATATTGCCTAATAATTTACTGCTGTCCATCTTTCCATAGTAATGAGTGCTAACACATATGAGTGACTTACTGGACACCGAGCGCTGGGTTAAAGAGTTTCACATACGTAATTTCTCATAACAGTGCCATGTGATTGTTATCTGTCTCATTTTACAAGAGGAAATGAGACAGTGAGCACAGGAAGGGCAGAGCCAGTCAGTCTCAGATGGTCCAGATCCAGGACTTGGCTTCTAACCCAGTGATTCTCAAAGTGTGGTCCCAAGACCAGCAGCAGCAGCAGCAGCACCAGGGAACCTGTCAGAAATGCAGATTCTTCTGGCCCACCCCAGACCAAGGATCTGGGTCTTAACAAACCCCGCTGGTCATCCTGATGTTCGCTCAAGTGTGAGGACTGCTGCTGGAGCCGTTTTTCTCACTTCCTCTACTTTCTTTTCTGTTTTTAATTGAAGTATAGTTGATTTATAATGTTGTGTTAGTTTCTGGGGTATAGCCAAGTTATTCCATTTTGCAAATATATAATATATATATTCTTTTTCAGTCTTTTCCATTATAGGTCATTAAAAGGTATTGAATATAGTTCTTGTGCTATACAGTAAATCCTTGTTTTTTTATCTATTTTATATATAGTAGTGTACCTCTGTTAATCCCAAGCTTCTAATTTATTCCTCCCTTGCTTTCCCCTTAGGTCGCGTAGCTTTATTTCTATATCTGTGAGTCAGTTTCTGTTTTATAAATAAGTTCATTTTTATCATTGTTTTAGATTCCATATACAAGTAATATCATACGATATTTGTCTTTATCTTTTTGACTTACTTCACTTAGTATTTAAAATGATAATCTCTAGGCCCATCCATGTTGCTACAGTGGCATCATTTCATTCTTTTTATGGCTAAGTACCTTCCAGTTATGTCTGTACCATATCTTCTTTATCCATTCATCTGTCAGTAGACATTTAGGTTGCTCCCATGGGTCAGCTATTGTAAATAGTGCTGCCAGAAATATTGGGGTGTGTGCATTTTTTCAAATGAGTCAGTCTCTCTGCTTTCTGTTTCATGCTGCTTCCCCTGTACCCTGGAATAGAAGAATCAAGATACTTTCTCTCCTGATGATATTTACTGTTTGCCCAGCATTGGACTAGACTTTTCATGAATTTAAAAATCAGTGCCAAGTCATCCCATGGCTGCCTTTTCTTTTCTAGATGTACTTCCTCCTTGATGTTATTTTCCATTCGTTAAAAACATTTTGCCTTTGCCTTTCCTCTTTGCTATGTCTAGCTTTCCCATGCCCTCGTATGTTGCTGGGGCCAAATATGAATCTTTGTAGGGGAATGGTCAGTGCTTAATTTAACCTGCTTTTCTACATCCACCACTCCTCTCCCAAAAAGCTATTCTTCTCAGTCTTATGTTTGTATGACTAATTAACAAAAATGTTCAAATTCAGTTCCAGTCAGGTGATTTGTACTCGTGTTCATCCATATTCAGTATACATTGTTATGAACTCCAGCTCTTCTTTGATGTTTTCCTTACCTTGTTCAGTTCAGTTCAGTTGCTCAGTTGTGTCTGACTCTTTGCAACTCCATGACTACTGGAAAAACCATAGCTTTGACTAGACGAACCTTTGTTGACAAAGTAATGTCTCTGGTTTTTAATAGGCTGTCGCAACTTTCCTTCCAAGGAGCAAGCGTCTTTAATTTCATGACTGCACTCACCATCTGCAGTGATTTTTTTGGAGCCCCCCAAAATAAAGTCTCTCACTGTTTCCATTGTTTCCCCATCTACTTGCCATTAAGTGATGGGACCAGATGCCATGATCTTAGTTTTATGAATGTTGAGTTTTAAGCCAACTTTTTAACTCTCCTCTTTCACTTTCATCAAGAGGCTCTTTAGTACTTCTTTGCTTTCTACCATAGGGTGGTGTCATCTGCATATCTGAAGTTATTGATATTTCTCCCGGCAATCTTGATTCCAGCTTGTGCTTCATCCAGCCCAGCGTTTCTCATGATGTACTCTGCATATAAGTTAAATAAGCAGGGTGACCATATACAGCCTTGACATACTCCTTTCCCTATTTGGAACCAGTCTGTTGTTCCATGTCCAGTCCTAACTGTTGTTTCTTGACCTGCATACAGATTTCTCAGGAAGCAGGTCAGGTGGTCTGGTATTCCCATCTCTTTAAGAATTTTCCACAATTTGTTGTGATCCACACAGTCAAAGGCTTTGGCAAAGGCTTACCTAGTAGATATGCACAAATCCCGGCTAAATTTACTCTTGCTCTCAATGAACCTCTGAATTAATAAAAGTAATAAATCCATCATCATTATGTCAGGAGTACTTTGAAATATATTTCTGTTTTCCAAGTGCTAGTCACTTCACTCAGTGAATCAACTCTATGCTCATTGAGTAGTTCTCAATTCAGAATTGTAGGCAACTCATTTATCAGTGAAAGCCAGTCCAGTGCTGATGCTGTCTGGGCCCTGCCTCCTTGCCTCAGTCTACCACTCCTTTTGTTGTTCCCAGCTTGATTGGCACCATTGATAATCAATCATCTTTGGCTGTGTCCTCTGACAAGCCACAGTCTTGGAATTAGCTCTCAGTATACCATATCTCCCTGTCTTGTTGGCAAGAACAGCAAGCTTTGCTTTCATGATAGTATCTCTTTCTTCTTCCTATTTACAGGGCCAGTGTCATCTCCCCATCTACTGCGGGAGGAAATTAAATATCCTTGGCACAGCCCCATAAAGGCATGTTGGTTACCATCCAGCACCTTGTGTCCACCTCGGTAATTACACATCAATTGTTTGATGAATTGTTCTTGTATCTCCCTAGGTATTTCTACTGCATCTATAATTACACTTTGCTGATTGTCCCTTTGCTCTGCTGCGATCCTCCATGTTCCATGACTTCTCAAAGTCCATGTTTAATGATGGTGCAGCAGCACCTTCCAGTTCAAGGATGCAGATCAGGTCCCTTAGGGTCTCAGTATTCTTTGATTGTTTAACAGTATAATTCAACCATTTGCTGTCTTCCTTCACTTTGATTTTTCAAGTTGGCATCAGTAGGCCATAGATTAAAATGTAATGATTCTTTCCTCCCTGAGCAGTAGGAGACAGCAGGACGTGAACACAAATAGATGATTTGACCACCATTAAATAAAAAGGTCATTTGAAGCATTGGCAAATGCCCTGAGTTTTGAGCTAACTATAAGATGTCCTGAAAATGATTTTTGAGAATGAACTCTAATGTGTATTAGTCTAGAATAGCCATTGGCAAACAATTGTCTGCCAGCTATTTTTGTAAATAAAGTTTTGTTAGAACACAGCAATGCTCCTTCCTTTATGTATTATCTATGACTGGTTTTATACTTCCTTGTTGAGTCCTGGAGACAGATTGTATGGTCCTCAAAGCCTGAAGTAGTTACTATCTTATTCTTGCCAGAAAAAGTTTCCTGACCCCTAGTCTTGTATTAGAAGTAATGTTGAAGGGTTAATACATGCAAAGCACTCAGAACAGTGACATTTATCTGTGGGAAGTATTGGTCTTTAATTTCTACCATTTCCCAAGCACTTGTATAAGTGTTAGCCAGAAGAAGAACTTCAGTTCTGTAGTTTAGGATGGATTTGACCCTAAGCCATTGTGAGAAACATTTTGACCTTCATGTTCAACACTTCTATATTGGTGAAAGAAGCCCAAGCAGTTACAATAAGAAGTTGTTCTTTCACCTGCTTCCTCAGGGCCACTTATTCCCTGTCAAGAAATGGTAGCCTGTTTAAAAAGGTGGCCCAGCGCTCTATAAGCAGGAAATTTAAAAGGTGTGTACAATCTCTTTATTTGGGAACATCATCTGAACATGTAAACTAAGCTCACCTTCTTTAATTTCAGGCCCAAACCATTTGGGGGAAAGAGTGCTGTGTCTACAACTTACTATGAAGTACACCCCCCCACCAAATTTGGATTAGTGGATAGATATAGGGATGAATAAATACATATACCATAAAGCACATATATGTAGCACATATTATAGAATTTAAATAGTGCATATATGGGTGTTGGCTGTTAACTTTTTTCAGCATTTCTGTCTATATGAAAATTTTCATAATAAAATGTCAGAAAGAAAAACAAAGCTTTTTGTGCAAGAAGAGCAATGTCCGAGCAAGCTCTGACCCAGGGAACAAAAACAGTCACTTGGGTACGCAGCCCTGAAAGGCAGGAGTGTGGCTCAATGTCAGAGCTGCTGGAAGCACCATAAGCTCAAGAATTTTTAACATGGAATAATTTGTCAGAAAAAGAATTTGAAAGCAAGGACAAACATGAATAAAACACTTTTACTCTTACTTATTACCATATTGGGAATTGTTTGGCGGAAATTTCAGAAGTGCTGCTTTTCAGAAGTGCTGAATTAAGTAATTTTTTAAAATAATTGAGAAAAGGCTTTTAGATTTTATGGCATCATCACCATATAGCAAAATGAATACTGGACCTGAAAGCTGCAGCTGGGTTTCAACCTCAAATCTGTTGCTAGCCCTGGGTAGCACTGGGAGCAGACTAACTTATCACTCCAAACCACAGCTTTCTCATCAATAAGAAAGAGGCAAAGATATTAATACATAGTCCACTTTCCTAGTAGAAGAATATATGTAGAAGCATTCTGAAAGCCATGAGGATGTCACCAGACAATGAGTTCTCAATGGAGGCAGTATCAGGCCCAAGATGGGGGGTGGTTCTTGAGGGGGGCACATAAAAATTTTTACTATTTCAATTTATGAAGCACAGATAAACATATAAAACAGAAGCAGATATACAGTCTTATCTGTAGTACTGAAATTTTGCTGGGAAGAGATGATTAGGAAAGAAAAATATGTGTAAAAAAGTTTCAGAGGAAGGTTATAATACAAACAATATTGAGAATGTTTTGCCAAATAATCTTTAATTTCTACTATCTCCCAAATTATGTTCCCTTTTTCTGCAGGCAGATTAATTTTATCCGTCAGTTTGAGCATATTCAATTGAATACTTGGATTGAATACATTTGAATTTTTTATTTCTAGGAGGAGAGAGTTAAAAAAAATACTTCTGGGAAAAAGAATAAGACTGATGGACATTCTTTGCCTCTTCCAAAGTACATATAGTACCACTTAACCCAAATACCATTAGGCTTTGAAGGAAGGAATTTGCTAACAGGAATGAGGAATTAAATGAGCGTACTCACCCGATCTTTTTTGCCTCCTAGAAATTTATCGGCAGCATTAATTTTCCCTTGATTTAATTCAGTTCAATTGCATACTTCAAGCTCTTTGAGCCTAAGAGGTATGTGGAGAATTTAAAGAGAGTTCCAAGGAGAATAATGAAGATGAAATAAGGATTGGAAAGTAGGATCTGTTGGGAAAGATTTAAAGAACAAGGATTATTTAGTGTGAGGAAGAATAGGCAATCAGGTGGTTTCTAGTAGTGGAAACCTGCTTCTTGGGAGAATGTTCTCAGGTTCTTATCTGCCCTCAAGACCAAAGAAAGGGGAAGAGTATATTTGAAGCAAGAGGGGCATGAGATTAGATATCAAGATAAAATATCTGTCCATGATGGAATCCTAGACTCTGACTCACCTTTAAGGTATTTTTTAAAATAAAGTGCCTGTCTGTAGGAAGTTATCAGGAGGATAAACATGTAAACCCTTTACATTTGATTTTCCTGCCCTGGTCAGAGTCTCGCCAGCCAACCTGGCCAGTGTGACCTCCATGGTATTCAGTTTAATGGGAGGAAAGTTATTATTCCTGGAGCTGTGGCTTCAGGATGGCAGAGTATGAGTACCAAGCCCCAGGTAAGAGCAGAGTTAAGCAATACATCCAGTTGCATTATCCGTACAAGCAGGGCTGAAAGTGGGTGTTGAGAGCCCACACGTAGAGCCAGGGAATCAGTGTCAGAGAAGCAGCAGCAAGGAAGAGTGGGTCAAAGTGAGGTTCTGGGCGGATGATCTGGGCTAGTTAGAGGAGAGAAGTGGCCACAGTTAGGCTTTGGGGGCTCTTCAAAGGCTACTGTGAGAGTGGGTCAAAATCCATGTAGAAGTCCTAGGAAAGTGTTAATTCTTTCCATGTTTGGGAACATCGTTGGGAAAGTCATTGTTTCCCATCCTAGGTGTGTATCAGAATTTCCTGTGGAGCTCTGTTAACCTCACAGCCACCTTGGCTCCAGCCCTTGAGACTGGGATTTAATGGGAATATCACTTAGGATTCTGTTGTGAGCAACAGAATCAAAACTGGCTAAATTTAGAGGGAAAAAGTAGGAGGGGTGGTGAAGAAAGGGATTGGAAAGATATGAAGAAATTCCCTGAATGGAAAAAAAGGAGCTAAACAAGGGGCTTTGGGAAGGATCTGTGAATCAGGACATCTTCAGGGACCAAGGAAACAGGATGGATGCACCTCTGGGCAGTGAAGTGTGTAGTTGGGCCCCAAGCCTCAAGATATGATAGCCTGCTTTTATATCCTGCTTCTCTATATTTCAGTTTGCCTTTTGGAAATGGGTGTGATGGATTTCACCTATGGGGTAGTCATGAGCATTGAATGGGTTAATATACATGAAGAAAGCGATTAGAACATTTCTTGGCACATAGTGAGTTCTTAATGCTTATTAGCAAATATTTTTGTTGTAGCTTTTAGGCTCTGCCATTCGTGTGAATCAACTCTAACCATTTCTCTTAATAGTTTCTCCTCAACTTGCATTCTCCAGGCTCAGAGCCTCTGAGCAGCTTATGTTGGTTCACACATTCACCCCTTGGCCTGAGAATGTGCAGGAACTTGATTAGCAGAATCACTGACAACAAGCCATGGTTGTTCCCTAGGCTTCATTCTTTACTCTTTGGAGATTCAGAAAACCGGAGGGAGAGCACGTTTTGTCCTATGGTGTAGAAGCATAAAGGACCAAGGTGTGGGCCATCAATACTGCCTATGTGGCCATGAAGACCCCTTTTGAAATTTCAGTGAGTCCAGAAAGGGAATGTAGGCCATTGGCAGAGCTGTCTTTCAAATAATGTATTACTTCGATGGAAGCTGAGCTGTATGTAAGATAGGCTGTTTATTGCTAGGACAACAGAGGTGAGAAGACAGGAGCTCTTTCCCCAAGGAGCTCACATCTAGAGATTGCAAAGGCCAACAATTTAAGTCCTAATAAGATCATGGCCCTAACTCAGGCCTTTATAAAGTTTATAGAGAGGCTAAGAAACCATACCTAAACTGGTGTGAGTTAGCCAGGAAAGATTTTCCCAAGATGGCAGCATCTTACCTCTTATTATTAAGATCAGTGCCAGGTTAAGGCATGGACAGGTTAATGAACAAGATTTAGAATTCCAGGCAGAGGAAACAACCCAACCAAAGAAAGGCCAAAGTCTTTCACAACCAAGTTGTGAAACTACAAGGCATTCTATATTAGGAACTTAAAGAATTGGGGGATGAGGATGTGGTGGAGCAAAAGTGTGTGTGCACAGAACTGTTGAGTGAGCACAACCTAAAAGTTGAGAATTATGTTTTATTCAGAAGACAGACTGAGTACTTAAGTCCAAGAGACAGCCTCTCAGATAGCTCTACAGACTGTTGTGAAGAAGTAAGGGAGGAGCCAGGATATATAGGAGTTTGGGAAAAAAAAAAAAGCCGAGAGTTGGAACATTAAAAGATTAAAGAAAAACCAGACATCTCAAGTTAATGAAGCTAGCACTTTTCTATGTATGGAAAGATGCAAGAGTCTGGGCTCAATGCAATATTTCCTTTGAGATGCACCTTAACTATCTAGGGTCAGTATCCTGCTTTTTCTGTCCTGACTCTCTTCAGATTGTACCACAGTGGGGGTGGCTACAGTGGTTGATGACTTGATGGCCATCAGTTCAGTTCAGTCGCTCAATCGTGTCCGACTCTTTGTGACCCCATGAACTGCAGCACGCCAGGCCTCCCTGTCCACCAACTCCTGGAGTTCACCCAAACCCATGTCCATTGAGTCGGTGATGCCATCCAACCATCTCATCCTCTGTCATCCCCTTCTCCTCCTGCCCCAAATCCCTCCCAGCATCAGGGTCTTTTCCAATGAGTCAGCTCTTCACATCAGGTGGCCAAGGTATTGGAGTTTCAGCTTCAATATCAGTCCTTCCAATGAACACCCAGGACTGATCTCCTTTAGGTTTGGCTGATTGGATCTCCTTGCCATCCAAGGGACTCTCAAGAGTCTTCTCCAACACCACAGTTCAAAAGCATCAATTCTTGGGTGCTCAGCTTTCTTTATAATCCAACTCTCACATCCATACATGACCACTGGAAAAACCATAGCCTTGACTAGACGGACCTTTGTTGACAAAGTAATGTCTCTGCTTTTTAATATGCTATCTAGGTTGGTCATAACTTTCCTTCCAAGGAGTAAGCATCTTAATTTCATGGCTGCAGTCACCATCTGCAGTGATATTGGAGCCCAGAAAAATAAAGTCAGCCACTGTTTCCACTGTTTCCACTGTTTCCCCATCTATTTGCCATGAAGTGATGGGACCGGATGCCATGATCTTAGTTTTCTGAATGTTGAGCTTTAAGCCAACTTTTTCGCTCTCCTTTTTCACTTTCATCAAGAGGCTCTTTAGTTCATCTTTACTTTCTGCCATAAGGGTGTGTCATCTGCGTATCTGAGGTTATTGATATTTCTCCTGGCAATCTTGATTCCAGCTTGTGCTTCCTCCAGCCCAGCATAACATCCTTTGTTTACTGATGTGGCAGGTGACATCCTTTGTTCACAGGACATATTCTAGATACACAAGCAAGACCATGTTAGGAAGATTCTGCATACTATTCATTTATTCATTCAATAAATATTTATTGAGCAACTACTGTATACCAGCTCTTTTACAGACTCTAGAACAGCAATAACTAGCAAAGCACAAAAAATCTCTGCCCTTGTGTAGTTTCTGTTTGAATGGGAGAGATTGGCCAAAAGCACACAAATAAAATATATAGTATCTCGGGTGATGATAAATGTAGTGGAAAAAAATGAACCAGAGCAGAAATACGGGTTATGCCAAGGAGTGGAGTTTCCACTTTTAAGTAGAATAGTCTGGGAGACCCCATTGAGCTGTGTGGTTTTGACCACATGGCAGTGGAAAGCCAGTGAAGACTTTGCAGTAACAGGATGAGATTTACACCTTCTGCCCTCACTGTGAAAGATAAATTGGAGGATGATTAAAGTATGGACAAGAAGACCTGTAAAAAGACAATTTCAGCAGTCCAGGTGGATAGATAGTACAGTGAACATGGGGAGAAAGCAGGAGCATTTTGAGAACAATTAAAAAACTACATCCAATGAACAGGACTTAATGACTTTGGGGTTGGGAAGGAGGAAGGAGGGGAAGTTTTGTTTCCAACCCAGGAGTCAGGGCAAAGTTTCAAAGCAACATGCTGTGAGTTGTGGAGACCCACAGAGTAAAGGATTTAAATATGAGTTCACGTGTATGCATATCATGATGGATATTCTTGTTGTTGTTCAGTCACTCTGTTGTGCCTGACTCTTTGTGACCACATGACCGGCAGCACGCCAGGCTTCCCTGTCCTTCACAATCTCCTGGAGCTTGCTCAAAGTCATGTCCATTGAGTCATGATGCCATCCAACCATCTCATCCTCTATCACCCTCATCTCCTCTTGTCCTTAATCTTTCCCAGCATCAAGGTCTCTTCCAGTGAGCTGGCTCTTTGCATCAGGTGGCCAAAGTATTGGAGTTTCAGCTTCAGCATCAGTCCTTCCAATGAATATTCAGGGTTGATGTCCTTTAGGATTGCCTGGTTTGATTTCCTTGCAGTCCAAGGGACTCTCAAGAATCTTCTCCAGCGCCACAGTTCAAAAGTATCAATTCTTCAGCACTCAGCCTTCTTTATGGTTCAACTCTTAACATTCGTATGTGACTACTGGAAAAACCATAGTTTTGATTGAATGCACCTTTGTAGGCCAAGTGATGTCTCTGCTTTTTAATACACTGTCTATGTTTGTCATAACTTTTCTTCCAAGGAGTAAGCGTCTTTTAATTTTATGGCTACAGTCACCATCCACAGTGATTTTGGAGCCCAAGAAAATAAAGTCTGCCACTGTTTCCATTTTCTCCCCATCTATTTGCCATGAAGTGATGGGACCGGATGCCATGATCTTCGTTTCCTGAATGTTGAGTTTTAAGCCAGCCTTTTCACTTTCCACTTTCACCTTCATCAAGAGACTCTTTGGTCATCTCCACTTTTTGCCATTAGAGTGGTATCATCTGCATATATGAGATTACTGATATTTCTCCTGGCAATCTTGATTCCAGCCTGTGCTTCATCACATGATGTAGTCTTCATGTAAGTTAAATAATCAGGGTGACAATATACAGCCTTGACATACTCCTTTCCCAGTTTTGAACCAGTTCATTGTTCTGTGTCTGGTTCTAACTGTTGCTTCATGACCTGCATACAGGTTTCTCAGGAGGCAGGATATTCTTGAGTATGTCTTAAATTTTTTTCTCTAGTGTTTTTCATGTTTTTTATAACTTTTCCAAGGGTGGAGGGAGGTTGGTTCCCTTATTAATCTTATTGAGTTGTTAGTCCGTTTAGTTTTGCATTTATCTGAGCTATTTCCCTGAGTAGCTAAAGGTGTTTCTCTCTTTTCTTAAAAGCTACTCTTATCAGTATTATCAAAAACAAGTATTCCCTCTTACCCTTGTTTTACTCCATTTTATGTCTTTCATGTATTTGTTGCATATTTGCATTTTAGTTTTAAAAACTGTTTTAATAACCTTCCTTGGGAATACATGAGTCTAAAGTTCTTTTAGTTTAAAGTAGCATTATAGATGTTTGGGGGTGCCTGTGTATTGTAGGATGCTTCCCACGATGCCTGGACTCTCCCACCCGCTGGACGCCAGTAGCATCCTCCTGCTAGTCCTGACAATTAAAACTGTCTCTAGATATGGCCAAATATCCCCTGGGGCATAAAAACACCTCCCCCCACAGTTGAGAACCACTGGTCTAAGAAAAATCTTTTACTTTTTATTTGTTCTAATATTACCACTTATTTTAAAAGGTAGATCAGTGGTAAAGAATCTGTCAGTGCAGAAGATGTGGGTTCAATCCCTGAGTCAGGAAGATCCCCTGGATAAGGGAATGGCAACTCACTCCAGTATTCTTGCCTGGGAAACCCCTTGGACAGAGGAGCCTGGCGGGTTACAGTCCATGAGGTCTCAAAGAGATGAACACAGCTGAGCAACTGAACACATGCACACATATTTTAAAATCATAATCCATGGGAAAACATAGGGAAAAAAAGAAAAGACAGAAAACAAGCCAAGTGAATGCGAACTGCTTTGGTCCTGAGCATCCAACCTGGTATTGTGTGCATCTACGAGTTAGCAGAATGTTTATAGCAAGTTTCTAAGGAGCCTGACTTGTGGTTACTTACATAACTTAGCAAAACCATTGGTAATCTTTTAAGGAGGTTTATTACAGAAAGACTGGCTGATAGATTTTTTTATAATACACTCTAATCAAGACAGGAAGTAAAGCACCTCATTAGTGCCCCATAAAAATCCTGGAGGGTTTAAAGTAATTCCATGAGGATAACTAAAGAAAAGAAAGGGAGATTGCAAGTTTACTCAATTTTCATTCTATACTATGTGATCTGACCACAGAATGTAAATTTCTTTTTTAATTAGTTAATTTTTATTGAAGTTTAGTTGCTTTACAATGTGTTTCTGCTGTATAGCAAAGTGAATCAGTTGTATGTATGCATTTATTCCCTCTTTGTCCCCATAGAACATTGAGTAGAGTTCCCTGTGTTATGCAATAGATTCTCATTAGTTATCTATTTTGTACATAGTCATATATATATATATATATATATATATATATATATATTCACACACACACACACACATATATATGTCAATCCTAATCTCTCAATTCATTGGATTCTCTCCTTTCCCCTTTGGTGTTCATACATTTGTTCTCTCCATCTGTGTCTCTATTTCTGCTTTGCAAATAGGTTCATTTGTACCATTTTTCTAGCTTCTACATACATGTGTTAATATACGATATTTATTTTTCTCTTTCTGACTTACTTCACTTTGTATGACAGTCTCTAGGTCCATCCACATCTCTGCAAATGGCACAGTTTTGTTCCTTTTTATGGCTGAGTAATGTTCCATTGTATATATGTACCACATCTTCTTTATCCATTCATCTGTCGATGGACGTTTAGATTGTTTCCATGTCCTGGCTATTGTAAATAGTGCTGCAGTGAACATTGGAGTATAAGTATCTTTTGTAATTATGGTTATCTGTGGATATATGCCTAGGAGTAGGATTGCTGGGTCATGTGATATTTCTATTTTTACTTTTTTAAGGAAACTCCATACTGTTTTCCATAGTGGCTGGATATGTTAACATTCCTACCATCTGTGTAAAGGAGTTCCCTTTCCTCCACACACTCTCCAGCATTTATTGTTTGTAGATTTTTTTGATGACAGCCATTCTGATTGGTATGAGGTGATATGATCCCTCATTGCAGTTTTGATTTGCATTTCTCTAATAATTAGTGATGTTGAGCATATCTTCTCACAAAGAATGTAAAATTTCAGTACCTGCATTTTATTTCTCTCCCTTCCATAGAGATCTTTGATTTCTAATTAGAAGGAAATTACCCAAATTTATTTTTTCTTGAATGAAATTGCCTCAGTATCACCAGTACAAATCCCCCCATCAAAAACCTTTCTTCCACACTTGATCTGTATCTCAGAGAATCTAGCAGTCTAGCAGCCCTGTGTAGGAAGTTGCTAAGTTGGGTTTTTAAATTATTTCTATTAAGCAAAAACTTAACACATACCAGCTGCTGGGGGATTATAAAAGCTTTGTTTTTTTTCAATAATTGGAAACCTTGTTTACAGAGGGCTCACAATATTCCTTAAATGCCTTTGTGTTAAATATAAAAGAACTTATGTTTATCTAGGCAATGATAATCTGACTATAAAGCCAACTCATTTAAGGATTATGCTTCCTGTCTCTCACTATGCAGCTGTCACCCTACTGTTCTTTCAAGCTTTGCAAAATGCTGAAGATTCTTGCTTAAAGTTAGAAGAATAAATTGGAAAACAAAACAAGTAGTTTGGAATACATCTAATTCTAAATCCCACGGAAATCTGTGAGAGACCCAAAATGTCACTACATCTAGGCAAATTTATTCCAAGTTCTCATTTGTTAACTCATTGACAGAATTCAATTCATTCCAAAGGAATTTTAAGGTGCTCAGTTCTGGCAAAAGAAAAATCAAGGACAACTCAGGTAATTTAGTCTGAAGCTAGACTGTAGAACTTTGCTAGCCAATGAAGGCGTCGACATTGATTGTCATCTGCTCTGGAGAAGCTGGGAAGTACAGTGGTTAAAGGTGTGTGTGCTGAGTCCTAAGCCACTTACTAGATCTGTGACCTGAAGCTAGTTGTTCAGGGGCTCTCTGAAAAATAAGTGTGCTCTCTTCCCTCCCAGGGTTGTTTGGAGGCTTAAATGAGAAAGTACATGAAACCCTGAGGACAGCTCCTGGCAGAGAGTTGTTGTTGTTGTTCATTCAGTCATGTCTGAACTCCAAACAACCCTGGCAAAGAGTAGCCGCTCAATGAGCATTAGCCTGTTACCACAATGTTCCAAGTCCCATTGTTTTTCACATGCATTATCTCATCTAACCTTTGGAACAGCCTTATTAAGATGGTATATTTTTATAACTCTAGTTTTATTGAAAATTGAGAGAAATGAGATGCAAAGAAGTTTAATAACCCACTCAGGGTCACACCGCAATTGAATTGACAGCAGGGCTCTGTGCTCATAATCTCTGTCTCATTCTGCAAACATTTAATGAGTACAGGCACCCTTTGCTCTCAGAATAATCACTCTCCGAATATTTGCTATAACGACTCACAAAAGCTTTTGGCCAAAATCAGTCTCCCAGGTAAAAACCTGCCACCACAAGTTCTCCTGTGTGGGGCAGCTTCTTAAACTTCCATGTGTACATGACTCCCCTTGAAAATGCACATTCTGCATTTCTCACGGTCTCCAAGGTGATGCCAATGCTGCTGCTCCGCAGGTCCCACTTTGAGCAGCAGGGAAGCTAGATGATGGAAGAGGGGCTCCTTCAGACCTCAGAGCCCTCCTGATTGGCCTCCTGTTTAAACATGCATGCTAAGTTGCTTCAGTCGTGTTCAACCCCTGACAACCCCGTGGACTGTAGCCCGCCAGGCTTCTCTGTCCATGGGGGTTCTGCAGGTAAGAATATTGGAGTCAGTTGCCTGAGGTAGGGAAGATTCCCCGGATCTTCCCTACCCAAGGATCGAACCCATGTCTCCTGCGGCATCTGTAGGCAGATTCTTTACCACTGAGCCATGGGGGAAGCCCCCTTGTTTAAACACACTGAACATTATATTCATAACTCTCCCCACTTCTCCCCTGAAGGTTTAGCTTCTCAGTATTTGTTTAGGCCAGGTACCTTGGGGCACTACCAACTCAGGTCTAATTTAGATAGTATCTTTCAAATCTGCAATAGTGTCTCATTGTTTATGATAGAACATGCTCAGTGTAGAAGGATAGTAAAATTCCTGTTCAATTTAACCGTGGACTTCACACAAACATAGCTCGTCATTATGTTATGAAGTGCTAAACAATTTTATAATTAGTGTTTAAATATTTCATATTATGCAGAAATTCTTTAATTGTTATATACTTATTTTAAAGCATTTTAGTAATGTCTGGTACATTGATATTTTTGGATGTTTTACGAATGAATCATTATTTTTTCCATTTAAAACAGTGGGATGTAGACTCTTGTTATTTGAACCTCCAGTGACCAACACATTTTTAGAAACAGATTAGGTTCGGATAACAAGAGGTGCCTGCATTCACTCTGGGCCAGACATCGGGTGAAATTCTGGGAATACAATGGTGATGAAGACAAAAACGGCTGCTTAAAAAAAACTCACAAAATAGTTAGAGAAGAAACACGCAAGTTAAGATTTAAAATATGGCGGGATGTCAAGTTTTTCAGCAGAGATCAGTAAAAGGAGCTTTAAGAGCATGGAAAATAATGGGCCTGCCCCTTTCTTTGGTACACAGGAGGCTCCTTCTGGATACCAATAATAGCTAATATCCATTGTATATCTGTGTACTCCAGGCACTGTTGCAAGCATGTTGCATGTATTTACTCATTCAATTATTAAAACAACTTAATTAGGCAGATACTTCTGTTACCATCTCCATTTTAAAGATGAGGAAACTGAGGTAGAGAGGTTAGTAACCTGCTTATGGATGCACTGCTTTGGCCTTAAAGCCAGGCAGTCTGAGTCTAGAGCCTGCCCTTTCAACCATCTTGTGATCCACCTTTATTTTATTAAAATGAAGTTCAGGGTCTAAAAGTAAGAACATACCAAAAAATGATGAATGTGTTAGGGGTGCATTTATAGAACTGTAAATGGTTTGCTTTGATTGGAGCCTCTGATGGTTATGGGCTGATGAGGCCATGAGGTGGGAAGCTATGACACTTGCATTGGCTTCACATGTACTAGAACATACTGCATGGGTCCTGTGGACAGGGCTGGACAGGACTAAACCCGTAGTCACAGCAGTGGCACTAATTATGTATGAGATATGATATAAAGTCATGAAATAGTTTACTCTACCATATATTACATGAGTGTTGTCCCTTTCCAATCAGTCATCTTGGGAAGCTATGCTTTTATTCCCCCAGCCTTGCATTGCTCAGAGTGTCCTGGGAATGCTTTTATAAAGTACCTTTAGAATAAGTCATAGTGCACATCTTCTTACTGGAAAACCAGGCTTCATTTTTGTCTCAAATGGATTTCCTAGTTGGATCACTCACCCTGTTTACTAAATTTACCTCTGAATAACTTTTGCCTGTTTGTTATAATAACATCTACTCTCAAATCCATTCTCAAAAAACAAATGTATGTTTCTATTTACCAATGATTCTGAAACTTCAGTATATGCTTAAATATCATCCAGGGGGACTTCATTAAATAGCACACCAAAGCCCCACCTTCAGTATTTCTGATTCAGTTCTTCTTAGAAAGGGATCAGGAATCTGCAATCTTTAACATGCATCCTAAAATTACTGTTTTGAATGACCAGACCACACTTTGAGAGATGAAGCTGTTAGGATATTCAAGAGAAAGGGTAACAATTCTTAAGGCCAGTTCCAGAAAAGGAATTCCAAATGTGTTCTGATCAACAGTGATGTCAGCGGCAAATACGGCCCTCCTAGGCGGACTGTTACCCAGTTGTTCAGTCAGTAAGTCATGTCCAGCTCTTTACGACCCGTGGACTGCAGCACACCAGGCTCCTCTCTCCTCTACTGTCACCTGGAATTTGCTCAAACTCATGTCCATTGAGTCGGTGATGCTATGCAACCGTCTCATCTTCTGCATCCCCTTCTCCTCTGCCCTCAATTTTCCCAGCATCAGGTCTTTTCCAATGAGTTGGCTCTTCACATCAGGTGGCCAAAGTATTGGAGCTTCAGCTTCAGCATCAGTCCTTCCAATGAATTTTCAGGGTTGATTTCCTTTAGAATTGACCGGTTTGATCTTCTTGCTGTCCAAGAGACTCTCAAGAGTCTTCTCCAGCTCCAATTCTTTGGCATCCAAAGCATCAATTCTTTGGCATTCAGCCATCTTTATGATCCTACTCTCACATCTGTAGATGACTACTGAAAAAACCATAGCTTTGACTAGACAGATTTTTGTCAGCAAGGTGATATCTCTGCTTGTCAATACACTGTCTAGGTTTGCCATAACTTTCCTTCCAAGGAGCAAGTGTCTTTTAATTTCATGGCTGCAGTCACTGGCCACAGTGATTTTGGAGCCCAAGAAAAGAAAATCTGTCACTGCTTCTACTTTTTCCCCTTCTATTTGCCATGAAGATGGGACCGGATGCCGTAATCTTTGTTTTTTGAATGTTGAATTTTAAACTAGCTTTTACATCTCCTCTTTCACCCTCATCAAGACGCTCTTTAGCTCCTCTTCACTTTCTGCCATTAGAGTGGTAGCATACATATCTGATGTTGTTGATATTTCTCCCAGCAATCTTGATTCCAGCTTATGATTCATCCAGAGTGGTATTTCACATAGTGTACTCTGCATAGAAGTTAAATAAGCAGGGTACCAATATATAGCCTTGTCATAGTCCTTTTCCAGTTGTGAACCAGTCCGTTGGTCCATGCCCAGTTCAACCTGTTGCTTCTTGATCTGCATTATACAGGTTTCTCAGGAGACAGGGAAGGTGGTCTGGTTCTCCCATCTCCTTAAGAATTTTTAAGTTTGCTGTGATCCACAGAGTCAAAGGCTTTAATGTAGGCAATGAAGTAAAAATATACATTTTTTTGGAACTCCTTTACTTTCTCCATGATCTAACAAATGTTGGCAATTGGATTTCTGCAATTGGTTGGCAATTGGTTGCTCTGCCTTTTCCGAACCCAGATTGTGCATCTGGAATTTCTTAGTTCATATGCTACTGAAGCCTAGCTTGAAGGATATTTTAGCATAACCTTGCTAGCATGTGGACTGAACACAATTGTACAGTAGTTTGAACATTCTTCGGCATTGCCCTCTGAGATTGGAATAAAAACTGACCTTTTCCAGTCTCGTAACCACTGCTGAGTTTTCCAAATTTGCTGACAGATTGAGTGCAGCAATTTAACAGCATCATGAAATTATGAAATAATTTAGGATTTGAAATAGCTCAGCTGGAATTCTGTAACCTCCATTAGCTTTGTTCATAGTAATGCTTCCTAAGCCCCAATTGACTTCACACTCCAGGATATCTGGCTCTAGGTGAGTGACCACATCATCATTAAGACATATTTTGTATAGTTCTTCTGTGCATTCTTGCCACCTCATCTTAATATCTTCTGCTTCTGTTAGGTCCTTGCCATTCTGTCCTTTTTCTCACTCATCGTTACCAGAAATGTTCCCTTGATATCTCCAATTTTCTTGAAGAGATCTCTGGTCTTTCCCATTCTGTTGTTTTCCTCTATCTCTTTGCATTGTTCATTTAAGAAAGGGAGGGAGGTGGGAGTGGGGTACAGGATGGAGGGGACAAATGTATGCCTATGGCCAATTTATCTTGATGTATGGCAAAACCATCACAATATTGTAAAGTAATTATCTTCCAATTAAAATAAATAAATAAAATTTTTAAGAAGGCCTTCTTATCTCTCTGAAACTCTGCCTTCAGTTGGGTATATCATTCCCTTTCTCCCTTGCATTTTGCTTCTCTTCTTTCACAGCTATTTGTAAAGCCTTCTCAGATAACCACTTTGACTTCTTGCATCTTTTTTCCTTTGGGATGGTTTTGGTCACTGCTTCCTGCACAGTGTTACAAATTTCATCCATAGTTCTTTAGACACTCTGTCTACCAGACATAATCCCTTGAATATGTTTCTCACTTTCACTGTATAATCATAAGGGATTTGATTTAGGTCATACCTGAATGGCCTAGTGGTTCTCCATACTTTCTTCAATTTAAGCCTGAATTTTGCAATAAGGAGCTCATGATCTGAGCCATAGTCAGCTCCAGGTCTTTTTTTACTGATTGTATAGCGCTTCTCCATCTTTGGCTGCAAAGAACATAATCAATCTGATTTAGGTATTGACTATCTGATGATGTCCATGTGTAGAGTCATCTCTAGTGTTGTTGGAACAGGGTGTTTGCTATGACCAGTGTGTTCTCTTGGTAAAACTCTGTTAGCCTTTGCCTTGCTTCACTTTGTACTCCAAGGCCAAACTTGCCTGTTACTCCAAGTATCTCTTAACTGCCTACTTTTGCATTCCAGTCCCCTGTGATGAAAATTATATCTTTTTTTGGTGTGAGTTCTATAAGAGGTTGTAGGTCTTCATAGAACCAGTCAACTTCAGCTTCTTTAGCATCAGTGGTTGGGGCATAGAATTGGATTACTGTGATGTTGAATGATTTACCTTGGAAGTGAACCAAGATCACTCTGTCATTTTACAGATTGCACCCAAGTACTGCATTTCAGGCTCTTTTGTTGACTATGAGCGCTACTCCATTTCTTCTAAGGGATTCTTGCTCACAGGGAATCTCCTGTAGATGGATGTAGATATAATGGTAGTAGATATAATAGTCATATGAATTAAATTTGCTCGTTCGCATGGATTTGGGGCTTCCCTGATAGCTCAGTTGGTAAAGAATCTGCCTACAAGGCAGGAGACCCCTGTTCGATTCCTGGGTTGAGAAGATCCACTGGAGAAGGGATAGGCTACCCATTCTAGTATTCTTTGGCTTTCTTTGTGGCTCAGCTGGTAAAGAATCCGCCTGCAGTGCAGGAGACCTGGGTTTGATCCCTGGGTTAGAAGATCCCCTAGAGAATGGAAAGACTACCCACTCCAGTATTCTGGCCTAGAGAATTCCATTGATGGTATAGTCCATGGGGTTGCAAAGAGTCGGACATGACTGAGCGACTTTCACTTCACATCGATTTTAGTTCACTGATTCCTAAGATGTTGATATTCAATTTTGCCATCTCCTACTTGACTACATTCAATTTACCTTAATTCATGGACCTAACATTCCAGGTTCCTATGCAATATTGTTCGTTATAGCATCAGATTTTACTTTCACCATCAGACATATTCACAACTTTCTGTATTGGTCCAGCCTCTTCATTCTTTCTGGAGCTATTTGTAATTACCCTCTGCTATTCCCCAGTAGCATATTGGACACCTTCCAACCTGAGAGGCTCATCTTCCAGTGTCATGTGTTTTTGCCCTTTCATACTATTCATGGGGTTCTCCTGGCAAGAATACTGGAGGGTTTTTGCCGTTTATTCCTCCAGTGGACCATGTTTTGTCAGAACTCTTCATTATGACCTATCCGTCTTGGGTGGCCCTGTACAGCATGGCTCATAGTTTCTTGATTTACACAAGCACTTTCGCCAGGATAAGGCTGTGATCCATGAAGGGGAATCTTCTGTAGATGGTCCTTATTTAGAATATGATGTTCAGTTATACTTATTAAAAAAAAAAATCAGCCACCATTTTGCGCAGTCACACCACATAACTGAATTCACTTGGGTCTTGGGGAGTACCCATTTCAGGTGAGTGTTTGCTCACTGGCTGGCTTAGTATCCTCCTTTTGCAAAGAGTGGTGTTCCTTTCAGAACCAGGTAGATCATGAAAGGATCCAGCATTGGAAGATGAGCAAAATGCCCACAAATTATTACTTTTTTCCTAAAAAGGTTGGGCCTCTTTCACTTCTGAAACTGGATCACTAAACTCCAAGAGCCAGTCATACTCACAGGGACCAGCTTCACCAATGTGATGGGCTGTCCAGCTTTAGTCGTCGTCCTGGCAGACGACGTCCCTTCATGTTGGAATATGTTGTGTTTTTGTCCCTTCCTGAATCCATGTGACTACCTAAATTAGCCCTCCATTTTTCTCAAGTTGCCTAATTTTAATGACATAATTCTCAATGAAAACGGAGGAACTTCAGAGCTGCTTTACTTATTATTTATCAATTGTCCTCTGTCTCATTCACTGAAGAGAATCTCATACACCTGAAAATTGAAATTCAATGCTATGACTTCTTTAATAAGACAAATCTGTGTTTCACAGGTACATCATGATCCCATCAATGTTTAATGTGATGACTCTGGGGCAGAGTCAGGCTCCTTTAAGGCAGTACTCGGTCACAAGTAGACGCTACTCTAGTCAGATCCTTTGTCCCTCAGAGCCCTGATGTCAGCTGACTGTGTGCTTTGTCAGGATCTGAGGATCCAAAATGACCCATCTTAAAAAAATGTGGATATTCGATGATTTTTCTGGCATCCTTTACCTTAAGTTTAGCTCTTGACTGCTCAAAAGCTCAGTGAGAGGTGGAGAGAAAGACCATGTTTAGATTCCTGTGAGCAAAATGTTTAGGAAAAGGAAGAGGTGATTGTTACAGCTTTTTATCCCAGTCATCATTTCTCTCTTTAACACTAACGAGGACAGCTATATTTTCTTTACGAGCTACAGAGACAACACCAGGAAGAGAGATTGAATCAGATCACTCTCAAAACAGCCGGGACAGTGGGAGCCGTGATTGGATGTCTGTCCACATCCTCTGTCTTCACTCTTACTTCCACCTTTCCTCTCCCTGCTGTGTGGCTTTGCCAGATTTAGAAAAAAAGAAATACAAACAGGATGCCTAGATAAATTTGAATTTCAGACAAATGAAGAATAGTATTTTAGTACACATTTTGTGCAATATTGGGTGGCTATTCCATGACGGTATTCCACGGGGAGTCTCTCCGACATGATTCAGTGCTCTTGTTTGATTTTCTTGCAGTTTTCATATGCAGATTTGTTCTTCAATTGGATCAAAGGGTCCTTCAGGCAGGATTTTATCTGGTATTTCTCAAGGCACCCTAGATATTGACTTCCCTATTTGGGGGCCTATGTTAGATTTTTCAAAAGTTCCCTTCTACTGCAAGTACAGAACACCCCTGAGCTCTTTATATCTTTCCTCTCATATCTTTGAGGTTATCACTTCCTGAACAATGACCAGGCTGAGCACAGAGCTCTGAACATAAGTGTGCTGTGTATTTTTATGAGTGATAGATGAACTGAAAGCAATTTGTTGTCTTAAGAGTCAATTAAATTAACTTACCTGCATGCCAGGAGTTAGTAGTAAGCTCTATCTGCCATACTGTCCATCTGGGAAGTTAGGTTAATTACTCTTCCCCTTTGGAAAGATAAGAGGATGGAGGAACGGAATGAGGTTGGGAGCTATGCCTAGTTTTGTAAACGTGTGTCCTAAAAGTAGGAAAGAACTGAGAAAGCTAATAGAACGATGCAAATGACAAAATGTGCAACTCACATTCAAAAGCTTCCTAGTATGTGGAGTCACGGTACACATCAGATAACAAGGTGCCTTTTTACATACTTTGTGCTTCAATTAATGCTATTATTTAGATCATCCTTTGTGAATGACACCTAGCAGGCTTCAAACCTTGAAGATTAAGAGTGATGAATGCCTTCCCTTGGTTCAGTGCTTTTCAAGTGTAAAATGCACAGAAGAGTGAGCACATATTTAGAAGTGTCTAGATGATTCGTTTTATGCCAGCTAGGCTTGCCCAAGGCAGGCTTGTCAAGATGGTCCCCTGGCTCCCCCTTTTGAAACTTTTCTTCTAGTGCATAGCTCCCTTCTGCCCACTTCAGTTCAGTTCAGTCGCTCAGTCGTTTCCGACTCTTTGTGACCCCATGGACTGCAGCACACCAGGCCTCCCTGTCCATCACCAACTCCCAGAGTTTATCCAAACTCATGTCCATTGAGTCGGTGATACCATCCAACCATCTCATCCTCTGTTGTCCCCTTCTCCTCCCGCCTTCAATCTTTCCTAGCATCAAGGTCTTTTCAAATGAGTCAGCTCTTCACATCAGGTCCCCTGCATCATTTGGAGGGTAGAGGTAAGCTAGGAAGCTGCCCTCAGATACCACCACTCTGCCCTGCTGAGAAAACTGCCCATTTGACTATACACAGAAATGACTGTAAATGAAATAGCCACCCAGCTCATATTCTACTTTAGCAAATAAACATGATCTTGCTGTTTGTAAACATCAATGAAAATCTATAACTTCTTGTAGCTCTACATATCTTCAGTGTCCCTGGAATCAGACTAGAAGAATAAAAGCTGAACATGGGAATTCATGGTAACTTCTCACCAACTCCAACACCTTTAACGAAAGAAAACAAAGTTCGTATGAAAGTAGATTATTACATATATGTGGTAGAAATCCAGTGTGATTACCCCAAGGCTCAAGATATGATTGAAAAATCTTTTCTGGGATATTTATGCTTTTCAGTCAACTCATAAATCTTATCCTCCAAAGTTTATACCTCTGATGTGAAATGAATTTTAGCCCATTAGCCATTTGTTGAAAAAATTATGTTAGGATGTAGGTTTTATCTGTAAAGAGACCAAATTAAGCTTATTTTTAATCCTGGTGTACACCCCATTTTTATTACAACCATATAATGAAACAATTAGAGGAAGATTGAAATAAATATGTATGTTTTATTCATGCTAAAAGTACCTATTCTGTCCTTCAGGATGAAGCCTCATAATACTGTTATCAATTCCTCAATATTAAAATAAGCGTCATTTTATTTCCTTTGAAAATTTTTTTGTTGGATGTTTGAGTTTGGGTGGGAATGAGCCTAATTAGAGAAATATGGCAATTCGAGGTCATTTTTACTCAAGAAAGTTGAGTGTGTTGGTTAATTCCAGAATGTCTTAGATCTCTGATTTGGGGGATAAAAACTGTAATAAAATTATTTCCAGGACTCTAGCTCTGTTTATTTGAATAGTAGTTTTATCTATCTGATTTGAATTCAAATGCATTATTAATACTTTTCTTCTTTTTTAATATAGGTGGAAAACAGACCAAAATATTATGGAAGAGAGTAAGTATTCTGCTATTCATTGTTTTAAGAACATAATAAGTAGTCATTTTCATATGTCATTTAAATATTAAATATTAAAAATTTGCCAATATATAGTCTTCATCAAATGTCCATTGTGCAAGAGTTTAATAATAAGGATAAGTGCAATCAGATCCTTTTGTATTGAATTTTTCTTATAATATTCAGGTGTTTGGTTTTCATAAGTGGGGGAGGAATGCTATCTCCTGCTACATTCAGTTCTTTTCACAAAAGCAGCCACTGAATGCCTGGAAGTATTTGAAACATAAGGCAGCATTTTCCATAGTTGTGGCTCTCTTAGTCTTTCATTTTACTTTCTACCTCAATACCATATAAACAGCTCGAGTCAAAGATTGTAAACTGAGGCTGAATTCCTGGCTTTCACGCACCTCAAATCAGTAAGTGCAGCACTCAGGAAAGTCATCCCATTTCCTTGCAGTCTCATAAAACCAAAACGATGAATTGTCTTGATGTGAATCTATTAGCCAAATTATCTTAATACCATAATTATGATTTCCCCCATTTTCCTCTTAATTTCATCTCTTTGTTTTACTTTCTGAGAAACCTACTGCAAAGCAAATATGCATTACCATAAAAACAGCCAGCAGGCTGGGGCTGTGGCCTGGGGCACAGCTCACAGCAGGCAGAACCGCCCAGCACAGAGTCGGGGTAGATACACAGTTCACTCCTCTTCCCACGTCCAGCCTGGAGGCATTCAGAGGCAAAGTCCACTGACCTCCTAAAACCTCCCTCCTCTATACCCTTACCCATCAGAGCTTCACTTTTGTGATTAATGATGCTGTTATTTGTCCCAGTTCAGCAGCCACTTCCTAATTGCCAGACTGCATTTCTGAACCTTCCTACTGGGCCTTGAGAATTCAGCCAGGGGTTCTAGAGTACCTGCCTGAACCACCGGTGTCCTCTCTTCCACCCCCACATCCCTAACATTCAACCTGGATATAAGATGACTTTTTTTTTCCTTCAGTATACTGTTTTGGATTTTGCTCTAGAACAACAACAACAACAAAGAATTAAAAAAAGAGAAAATGAAAACCTAATATATACTTCTAAAATAGAACCTTTTGTACACGAATTCCAAAAGGAACTCTATTCATTGTCTTTTCCTTTTTTGCATAAAACTTTTATTGAATAACCTCCTATTTCTCATCCTCAAACCCCCATCCACATAAACTGTATAGTGAGAGGAGGCCAAAGAAACCACAAAAAAGGAACATTTCCCATTAGAGGGAAGTTAGCTTAAAAATTTCAGATTCTGTGTTTCCCTTTCTTTTTAAAAAATAAAAAAAATTTTTTTATTCCATTCAAAATATAAGATATGCTCTATTCAGGAAACATTTGTACATATTTTTTTCTTAGAATCACAAGAAAGGGTGGACAATGGGTATCATTAGTGAAAAGGAAATTTGTATTTCTCTACTGTTTATATTTTTATTTCTTTTGTGCCTTTTAATTTTCCCACTGTGGATAGATATTGTCTTGGTTCTTAAAAAGTTAAAAGATACCTAATTAAATGGGGGAAATTAATTTGGGAAAAGTAGAGCACAGGGATCAAACCCAGGTCTCCCGCATTGCAGGCAAATTCCTTACCAGCTGAGCCACAAGGGAAGCCCAAGAATACTGGAGTGGGTAGCTTATCCCTTCTCCAGCGGATCTTCCTGACGCAAGAATTGAACTGGGGTCTCCTGCATTGCAGGAGGACTCTTTACCAATTGAGCTATCAAGGAAGCCCATATAGGAATTGACAATGTGGAAAACACCATAACCCACCATTAAAGAGAAGTATTGTTAATTTTTTTCCCTTCACCTCTTTCTTTCCAGTCTTTGTGCAGGCTTTCTTTTTGAAAAGTTGGGATCATTACACATATATTTATGACACTTTAAAATCTATCCCTAAAGGGGATGATGAGCTGCACACTGTGTCTTCAGGTGCACAAGATTGTTACTTCTTTCAAACAATTGAATTTATCTTACTTCTTGACACTTGGCATCTGCTGCTGGCTATCCCTGAAACAAGGGAGTTTAATCGGAGCTGCTTTCAGGTTAAGCGCCTGTTTAGGATGCTCCTCCTCTCATTTTTTTTGCCCTTCTCCGCCAGGGAGTGATCTGGGCCTGGGATGTCCGGTTTCTCTGCGCTCCTCTGTGTGTGTCTCTTCTTGCCATGGTCATCCCCAGCCCCCACCCTGCCCTGTCTGGACATCCCAGCCTCAAACAGCTTGTGGCACCAGCTTCTGCCCTTTCTGACTCTGATGTGGGAAAATTTCCAGTGCCCTCTGCTCTTCTACCTTCCCCAAATCTGTCTGTCTGTCTTTCTGTCTCTCTGTCTCTCTCTCACTAGCCTGGTAACTGCAGGCTGCCCTCAGGTCTCTGCTCAGACCATCTGTCCAGCCCTCTCCAGCCCTAGCTCTTGCTACAAAGGAGGTCTCCAGTCTATGGGCATACCACCCTGAACGTGCCCAATCTCGTCGTCAAAGGAGGCTTCTCCACCTCCCAACTCAGACCCACTGAACCTGGGCTCCGGCCAGATTTCTCCCAATTTCCCTCCCAAAATAACTGGGGACCCTGGTCTCCTTTCGGGCAGTTTTGGGCGGGAGGATTGCTCTTATGTCACACAACATGTTTATCCTCACCCCAGAAATGCGCTGCTCCAAGACCTACATGTGTTGGTTCTCAAGATTAAAACCAAAATTTGAGAAGCCACAGCCCCCACTTTTCCCCAAGCTATCACTGCCCTAGGCTTTTGAGAGCTGATTTGAGAACTCAAAGCCAGAACATTGGGACCTCGCTCCCCTAAGACTAAAGCTTCAGCTTGTAAGATCTAGCTGTACAGAATAGAAGGGAATTAGGACGTAAAAATTGTGATAGGTGAACTCCCCTGGTGGCTCAGTGGTAAAGAATCTGCCTGCAATGCAGGAGGCACAGGAGACTCGGGTTTGATCCCTGAGTTGGAAAGATCCCCTGGAAGAGGGCATGGCAACCCATTCCAGTATTCTTGCCTGGAGAATCCCATGGACAGAGGAGCCTGGCAGTCTATAATCCATAGGGTTGCAAAGAGTTGGACATGACTGAATCAACTTAGCATGCACCCATTGTGATAGGTATATTTTTTTTTTCCAAAAAATTATCCTGGTACATGTATCCTCTAAAAAATCATTGCCTTCCTGGGGAAAAACTTGTGTAGCCAATTTCCCTCCCTCCCCTCTCCCTTCCAGGAAGGTAAAAAAGAATTATTTGTCCAGAAATTTTTTTCTCTAATTTATTCTTCCAAATTCTCTAAGATTGGGTAATCCTAGAAAGAGAATGTTTTTCCCTCTCCCAAGAACCCAGGGCCCCTCAGTACTGACCTCACCCCGCAACCCAGCTCCCACCTTCCTCTCTAGCACAGAATGATCAAATCTCCGAAAACAGGGTTGAGCAGCTGTCATTGTTTGAGGGCCACAGAGAGCCGGCTGGCTGACTGTCCCTAACTGTCGTCCTGTTCTTTTTTTCCCTGGCATCACTGTAGGCTCTCTAGGGCTCAGACATCCCTTCCAGAGCAAGGCAGTCTCTGGCCAAGCCTGAAATCCTACTGCATTTTCTACATGCATGTGTATTACTTTTTCAGTAGCAGGGGAAAAAAATAAACATTATCTTTAAATAAACAAAAATAGGTACATTTTCCAAACACATCCCTAAGCGATTACTCTCAAAATTTAAAGTGGAAGACTGTTCATGACTGCTGGCTATTCTTTCCAGAGAATGAGCGTCTTAAATGAACAACACCTCACACCTGAACTAAGCAGGGTGATAATCAGTATGTGCTCATTTGCAATCAGGATAATACATAATGAGCGGAGAGCTAAATTGGTAAATGCTCTTTTGTTATTCCCCGTGGTTAAAAGAGGAGTCATAACCTGGCTTTTGGTTCTGACTTTAATTTTCAGCTTGTGAGCAAAGACAATAGCAGAAAGCCAGGTGGACTTGGTGTTCTTCCTTTTGTTTTGCATATTATCTGTTTGGGTGCATGCTGGGAGGTGGGTCCAAACCCATCTGGAACTATACAGTAGTCACTTCCTTCTTCATTAAGGTGAAGAGCTGTAAATTCCAGGTGGTCCCACCATGTTTTTAAACCAGCTCTTTGTGGTCCATACTTGGTGTATGGTCTGTTCAGAACAAAGATGCTCTTGTCTCTCCTCAGGTTCCACGGTATCATCTCCCGAGAGAAGGCAGATGAGCTTCTTGGAGGCGTAGAGGGTGCCTATATTCTTCGAGAAAGCCAGCGCCAGCCAGGATGCTACACGTTAGCACTAAGGTGAACCCGATTATCCACAGTTGCAACTGTTTTACAAGGATTTACTTATTTTTTCCCTTTTTTTTAAATTGTGGTAAAATATACATAACATACAGGGCTTTCCTGGTGGCTCAGCTGGTAAAGAATCCGCCTGCAATTCAAGAGACCCTGGTTCAATTCCTGTGTCGGGAAGATCCCCTGGAAAAGGGATAGGCTACCCACTCCAATATTCTTGGACTTCCCTGGTGACTCAGATGGTAAAAAATCCACCCACAATGCGGGAGACCTGGGTTCCATCCCTGAGTTGGGAAGAACCCCTGGAGGAGGGCACGGCAACCCTCTCCAGTATCCTTGCCTGGAGAATCCCGTGGACCAGAGGAGCGTGGCAGGCTACAGTCCATGGAGTTGCAAAGAGTCAGACACGACTGGGTGACTAAGCACAAGCACATACATAGCATACAATGTATCATTTTAACTATCTTTAAGTGTGCAATTCAGCGCAGTAAGTGTATTCTCAATGTTGTGCGGCCATCTCCACTATCATCTCCCAGAACTTTTTCATCATCCCAAATAAAAACTCCATTAATCAGTTGTTCCCCATGTCCCCCATTATTTTTTTTTAATTTTCATGTCATTTACAAAGTACCCAGCAGCATATTACAGGCTTACATGTGCCCTGGGTCACAGATGTTATCGGTTAATGGACTCCAAGACTCTGTTTATGCATGCACAGTATTCTTGGGAGAATTATCTGCAAATTTAGTGCTTCTAAAGCTTCTTCTGCCTGAAACATCAAGCCAGTGAATTGAGACACACCTCTGCCTCCTTTTTCTGCACAAATTCTGTGTTCAGTTGTGCCCGACTCTTTGCAACCCCATGGACTAGCCTGTCAGGTTCCTCTGTCCTTGGGATTTTCCAAACAAGAATACTGGAAAGGGTTGTCATCTCCTCTAGGGGATATCTTCCTGACCCAGGGATCGAACCTCCATCTTTCTGCATTAGCAGGCTTCTTTACCCAGTGAGCCACCTGGAAAGCTTGCCTCCCTTAGCCCTCGTCAAAAGTCTTCACCTCACATTGTGGGTGTGTGCCTGAACAAATGTGCATTTGGTCCACTGGGTTCTCTCTGGGATCATATTGACCCATAGACCTCCCACTAACGGTCATAACACTTCATGCTAGCAAGCCATCAGAAGCACTTTACCATGAAATCACAGTGTTAAAAGTCACAGCACCCCAAAGGCATTGCCTTTACTGCACTTTCCTAACCTGCATCAAATATTTTATATCCTTCGATCCTCATGACAACCCTGCAAGGTTTGAGGAAAGTTTTCAATTTCAAAATTGGATTGTCTTCCAAAAGTTCATCTGTGAACTCTTTGGAATTAGGAAGCACTGTCGTCATGAGAAAAAAATGGTGTCAATGAAACCATTCCTGGGTCAACCCACAGAGATGTGTTCAACCCACCATCTTGGTGTTGTGATTGTAGAAAGATAGATGCTTTCCCAGCTGCACTTGGGGATGTCATATCTTCAGTGATGTCATCATGAGGAAGCACTTCAAGAATAGCAAGTGCTCTAGGGATGCAAAATATTTTCTCAGCTTACCAGCATCCCCTGCAGCAGGAGCTGACAGTCCCAGTGGGGAACCCAGAAGGGGCTGTGAGCTGTAGGACCAAGGCCAACAGGGGACAATCATACTAAATGGGGAGAAGCCTAATGATTAGGTCTCTGTGATGCTGGCATTGATGCTCGAGCAAGGTGTGCTGCACAGCTCCCTGTTCCCCTTCTGCTGGACCAACTAGGGCAGAAGGCATGGGTGCTCTGCTGATGATGGTCAAAGATATAATAATAAAAGAACCCAAGGCCAGTGGTTATAACTTCCCCTGCAGAGATAATTGCCTGGTAGAGGGAAGGTAGTGGAGGGGCATGGCTGGTTCCCATTAAGAAATTTTTTAACATATTTGTGAATCAGGCAATACCCCCAGACTATACAAATGAGGATGATTATGACCCATGGCCTTAGTGATTTCTAAGACCAAATAATGGCATAGGACTGGCTGGGGTTAAACCCACCTTTGCATCTTTTCCAGGGGTATAGCCTCAAGCAAGTATCCCATCTCTTTAAGTCTCAGTTCCCTCAGCTGTCAAACAAGAATAATAATTGCACTTGTCTTGAAGGGTCTCCATGATAACCTAATGGGGGGAAATCATGTCAGGCCCTTAGCCCAGTATCTGGCATTCAGTACAGACCCCAGAAGTGTTAGCTGCCACTGTCACCCACTGACCTGGTTTCTAAAACTCTTGTGATCTCTCCTTCCTCATGGGCAGGTTTGGAAACCAGACCTTAAACTACAGGCTCTTCTATGATGGAAAACACTTTGTGGGCGAGAAGAGGTTTGAATCGATTCATGATTTGGTCACAGATGGCTTGATAACACTGTACATAGAAACAAAAGCTTCAGAATACATTTCCAAAATGACAACAAACCCCATCTATGAACACATTGGATATGCCACTCTACTCAGAGAAAAAGTATCCAGAAGGCTAAGCAGGTCTAAAAATGAATCAAGAAAAGCCAGCGTCACAAATGAAGAGCACACAGCCGTCGAAAAGGTAAGCCACGTGTGGGACGAAAATAGTCTCTCTGTTTCTAATCTGTGCTGAAAAACCGGATGCTTAATTCAATATGTGATTTGCCAAACTGTTGCAGGAGACCAACCCACTCCCATCCAAAAAACCTTAGAATTTTCGTGCTAAAAGAGACCTTGAAATCTGATTTCAGTTCAACGCCCTCGTTTTCTAGATGAGGACAGTGAAGTCAGAAATGTCTGATGATTTGCCAGAACTCATAAGTCAGAGCCAGGACTTCCACTAATAATTGTCTGTGAGTTTATCTGAAGTTGGAAAGAAAAAAAAAATCCTTCAAAAAAATTAGTGTTTTATGATGAAAATGGTCACTTGTTTTTTTAATTGCCATTTGAGGTATCACTGGCTCCATCTCCAGTTCTACCCAGCTGGCCAAATACATAGTATTTGTATTTGCTTCTCTTAGAACTTGATGACCATGTGTGATGCACAGGTCAGTCATCCCTCTTGAAGGTGGTCTTACCTAGATAACAGATTTTATTGACAGATATGGGGGCATTGGCCATGATGATGGCTATATCTCTAGACCTGGAAAGATATAGTCAGCATCACTGCTAGCACCCCCATCTCTGGCTCTGGCTCTGGGAGGCTTGTCCTTTGCCCCAGAGGAGGAGTTATTGGGCCTCGTCGAGGATGAGACCCTCCCAGGTGGGTGATGCTCAAGCTGGTGGCACCATGGCAGGATGGGTGAGGAGGGTCTGATGTTCCTCTCCAGGAAGTTGCTGTTTATGTGAAAGACGCCACCACAGTTTGCTAGCAGATTTTTTGGATGTGTCCCTGTGGGAACCATCTGCTTTGACTGGTCCTATCTGTTTTCCACTGAAACAAAGTGCTAGCCAGCCATGCCAGTCAGCCCCCCTGAGTCTGTGCTGAGCCTAGCTTCTAAGGCGAGCCTGGGCTGGGGCAGATAGAAATAAGCGGGGTTGAGCGCTGCTCCTTCTGGTGTTTGCTAATCCTTAATTAAACCGGAACAGCCCCCCTCCTCCCCCTGTTGTCCAGTGTGAGCAGAAAGCAGAGGAACCTCAGGTGGACTGACCAGGCTTCAGCTTTGGCGGCGGGGATGCACTGAGAGGAGGAGGAGAGCCGATGGTGGCAGGCAGGTCTGCCGGCAGACAGGGCATGATCCTAATTGATTTGCTAATTGAGCTTTAGAGCCTAGGAGATCCTGCCTCAGAATCACATCAGTTGAGCAGCTGGCCCATGAAAAAATCATTTGCCATTTTCATTTTATAACTCCAGAGTCTCCAAAGCACCTGTTTATTCTTTGGCGAATAATTGATTTGGGAAATGGTAGGGCTCCTGTTTGTTTACATTTCAGCAGAAGAGAGAGGACTTGAGTCCCAGCTTTCTGGGAGTTGGTTCCTGTCTAAGCAAAAGCCGTTCCTTAGTCTGTTTGCAAAAATCTGTTCAGAAAGTAATTTAGAATAGAAAATCCAGAAGCCGACTTTCCCGGCCATGACAAATCAGAAGATGAATTGTAAAATAAATCTCTGAAGTGGTGTTTATATTTCTGAATTGGAAAGAAATGACACCCAAAAGGCAATCTGTTACAACTGCAGACAACGCACTAGAACATTTCCAAGAGAAGAAGTGAATAGGAAGTGACTCTGGTGTATTTGGGATGAGAGTTTAGATCCCGGGTATTGGAATTGATATTCTTAGACTTTTGTCCTCTCCCAAGAGGAAAGTTAGGTCACTAGGAACTGATATTTCTAGATGGTAGTCCCATATCGAAGCTTGTATAAGAAAATATGTCCTTTCTTGTAGGGCATTTTGTGTTTATTTATTAAAAAAATTTTAGACAAAATCAATAATCAGATAAACAATTACTTTGAGTGAGCCGCCCGGTACACTTTTACCTTTTTCAGGAAAAGGTAGATAAAGAAAACATTGAAGGAGGAAGTCCAGACTCAGAGAAAGGTTTGATGGATGGGCAACAGTGGTGCCGATTTCTTGGACATTAATGATGCAGTGGTTGGCTTTCCTGGAGGACGCTCCCAGCACTGGGTCTGGTCATTTGCTGGGGGTCACTCATTTTGTTAGTGGATTGCGAAGTAACTTCGTACGACTCCATCTGTTTCTCTCTGACCTTATTGACAAGTGGAATTATTAAAAGTCTCAGTCTTGCCAGAAATCCTATTTCCCTTAAGGGCAGGTCAGTGGACTGTTGCCATGGCGGCAGTGATTCGAAAAGAGGTGGCAGAAACTTGAATGGATTGACTGAGAAATGCCCAGGGCACTTGTCTGCTTCAGTAATGGCATGTCTTGAGGGTTTTAATGAGTGAAATGAGTAGGCTTCCTAATATTTCTCAAATCCAGACAGCCCAGCATTTCATTTTCCAGAGTACTTAAACTTCATCTGCCCACTTATTTTATTGATCATTTCCTAATGAATCCAGAGATACGTATAAATCCGAGAATATTAACAATGTTAATTGGCAAAAAGATATTACCTGCTCTGTCAGATTTGAGTGGTTTCCAGATTTACCTCCTGTCAAGGTGGTTAGCAGTGAACTTGATTTTAATAACTGGAGATGAGGCAGGGAGAGGGGAGGGTGCAAATGAAGAAACAAAAAAACACTGCGATGGTTAGCCAACAGGGATCTGTTTCCTTTCTGATTCTTTAATTGATTTTTAAAACATTACTATATGTAAGTGCCACCATTTGGTGCATTTAATTAAAATGGTCATGCCCAGCATCATTTCTTTTATGAAATTAATTTCAGAAATTATTCCATACGTTGCTTGTCTACTGATCTCCAGAACCTGTGCTGTAAGCAATGTAAGAGTAACAGAATTCAACATCAGTTCAGACTTTTGCAGTTGGCAAACAGATTTCACGCATGTGAAATAATTTTCCACTTTATCCTCAGAGCAGCTTTGCCAGGTACATAGGGCAGGAATGATTATCCCCATTTTATTGAAAAAGTCACAATGGCAGGACAAGGAATCAAACCCAGACTTCCTAACTCCCAGTTCAAAGCTTCTTAAATCTATGGAGCAGCTGGGCCTCATTCTGTTCTTATTGCCTTAAGCAAAGACCTTTGCTTTTGACCATCCTGAGTCAATTGATGGTAAGAATCTCTTAATATTTACATGTGTTTTTGAAAATACACTGCTATTACTAGCTCTAATAAGTAAGTTGTCTTGTAAAGAATTTTATTACTAGTGAAAGTTGCTCAGTCATGTCTGACTCTTTGCAACCCCTTGGACTATACAGTCCATGGAATTCTCCAGGTCAGAATTCTGGAGTGGGTAGCCATAGCCTTTCCCTTCTCCAAGAGATCTTCCCAACCCAGGGACCGAACCCAGGTCTCACTCATTGTAGGTGGATTATTTACCAGCTGAGCTATAAGGGAAGCCTTGTAAAGGATACCTGACTGAATCAAATATATGTGGCAATAATATTTTCAATGAAAAGTGAAAGTGAAATTGTTAGTCACTCAGTCATGTCTGACCCCATGGACTGTAACCCACCAGGCTCCACTGTCCATGAAATTCTCTAGACAAGAATACTGGAATAGGTAGCCATTCCCTTCTCCAGGGCATCTTCCTGACCCAGGGATCGAACCTGAGTCTCCCGCATTACAGGCAGATTCTTTACCATCTGAGCCACCAAGGAGACCCCGATATTTTCAGTAACACATATTTATTAAGTAAAGTTACCTGCTGAGTTAAATTGTATTTATGCTTTACTGGAGAAAAATAATTTGTACTCTTGGTGTAATACAAGCACACTAAAGAATATAGTTTACCAGTTAATCATTTCCCTAATTTTTATAATAGCAAATGTCAAAAAATGATCTAAATGCCGATCAGTTTGGGATTACTTAGAATGAATTATGGTACACCCATATACAGGAATATCATGCAACCACAGAAAAGAAAGAGGCTGTTCTCATATGGATTAATTTGAAAGTTAGTTACTCAGGGTTATCAACTGCAAAAACAGATATAGTGTGCATAGTATGGTTTTCTTTACGTAAACCAGAAAAAAACATTTTTGTTTTTTTCTATTTTCTGGGAAAATTATAAAATACCCCCTGAAGGATGATGAGCTAGTATGAGGACTGCCAGTGGGGAGTGGGAAGGGGGTGTCTAAGGGTGGGAAGGAGACTCCTGCTACTGTTTTGTACTTTTTGAATTTTGAAACATGATAAATCCTATTCAGAAAATTAACTAAGAACAGAATGCATTATGTCCTAAATTCACATACATTAAAGCAAACCCTGAGTAAAACATCCTCCATACTCATCGTGTCACACCCCCACCCCACCCCGCCCCTGAACCCAGACTGTTTTCCCGTCCCTTCTTACCGGTCCCCTTCCCCATCCTGTTAGCTGTTGTTTTTCTTTTTTTCTTTTTTTTCCTTTCATTTCTCTTTTGGACTGTTAGCAAAGATGCTCGCTGAAGGTTGAAGATGGTAATTATAGAGTAGGACCTAAATCACGAAATTGAGTGTGGCATGACTATGCCTGGAAATGGGCTGACTATTGCTTCCTTCCAACCTTGCCCCCTGCCCACATACGGACCCCTCAGCAGTGCTCCCCTGAGGCTCTTCCCAGCCCCCCACCCCCCATTTTACATGCCTTTTCACCCCACCCCACCCTCCTTTCTCAAGCTGCCCCAGGCCAGCTCCCAGATTCCTCTGGCTTTCCTAGGCAGCAAGGAAGGCACTCTGGTTTCCGCTTGTCTTGCTCTGAAACTAGGAGAGTGGTCTTGTCTGGAGTGAAGGGCTCTGAGCCCTCACCCTGAGGAGCGGCCCATCTCAGGACACCAAGATGGTGTATCTCCCTCCGTGTTCTCTCTGCGCGGCTCCTGCCGCCCCTGAGCTGAGCCCTGACCCGCTGGGGCATCGTGAGAAACTAGAGCCTGGAGGAGGAGGGTACTGGAGACCGCCTCGTGCATCCCTTTGTTTTATACGGGAGGACACCGAGGCACCCAGCTCCTTGGTCTAGAGTGTTTCAGAGACATCTAGAGGTCACAGAGGCTTGGATAGAGAAAAAAGAATGCTTTAAAATAACCTGCCCCTTAGATGTTTTCTTTAAGTTAAGACCTTTGAGGAGCACAAGTCATATGTACAGGACTCCCAAGTGAATGAATGAAAAGTGAAAAATGAATTCAGAAGGCAGTCTTAAATGTGTCAGGGCCCAGCAGTAAATAGAAGACAGATTCACTGGGGTTTTGAAGAGAATTTGATTAACAAGAGATCTTTCTCAAGGACTGGCAATGGCGGGAGCTGCTGAAGCGGTTGGGGGAAGGGACTGGGGTTCCTGGAGTCTGATGAGAGCTGGAGAGGAGACTCCCACCACAGGGGGCTGCCACAGAAGGCGGGGGGCGGTGGGGGGGGGGGCTCTTGTAGGGGGCGCTCCTATAAAAACAGAGCTCCCACAGGAGGGGATAGAGAGAGATCCTTACAATCAAGCAAGGGTATGAGCATGAGCCTTGGGCGCTGCGCCACTCAGGAGGGAGGGGGCAGTGTAAGAAATACCTGATCGTCTCTCTCCTCCCACCCTGCGATCTCCTGCCTATATCTGTCACTGGACAAACCCCACTGGAAGCCAGAGGACAAAGGAGCCAGGGATACAGTTAATCAGTTTCCCCACCACAGGCAAAAGCAGGACAGGATTGAGTTTGACCCAAGGGATGTGGCAGAGAGTAACCAATACAATTGCAAGTGATGAATAGAATAAAATCTGTGCAAGCAGTGTAACCTATTTTGAATTCAATTAGAATGTTGGTTCACCAGGTTCAGAAACCATGATTGGCATCAATGCTAGATCGAGAGTTAGCCCTTTACGTGGATGGGCTCCACCACTGCGCCCTTATGGAAGAGGTCTTGTCCTGGAGGGTGGAGAGGCTTTGTGACTTTATCAAGGATAGTTGATTCAAGCATGGTGTCACCCATTGCCCTTCCCCAAGCAGAGACGCTGCATCCATATGCCAAAGAAAGAGCCTGCATTGTTCACATATAAGGCATTCTGGGGCTGGAAAAGTTGTTCGTATGACAGGCTCTGGAGAACCTGTAGAACTGCTCTGCAGGTGGTCCCTTGGAAATAATATATAAGTGACATAACCAGTTTTTTCTCGGGAGAAAGGATAAATGAGGATGAGCATAATTTAGCTAGTAAAAGTGACAGGTACAGTAATGACTCTGATCATCCATCTTCCTCCTCGCACACATGGCATCATAAAATGGAATGCGATATAATGCTGTAAGGATGAATGGATTTGAACTTGGATTACATTTGCTCATGAAACCAGGTTTTACCAGACTGTTATTTTAAATCAGAATCTCCTAACAATGTGAAATTTATCATGCATTCTGAAAAAGAGCTGATTTGACTAGGTCAGTGGTTCTCAAACCGGCTTCAAGTTAGAATCACCCTGGGAGCTTTTTTGGAAAAGACCGATGTTAACCCCTCCTGATTTAACTGAATTAAAGCCTCTACGTGAAGCTCAAGCCTATTTTTAAGGTTCTCCAGGTGATTCTAAAGTTCTCAACTCCTGGTTAAATGAAAGGTCAGATGGGAAAGTAAAGGTTATCAGATACTTGGGGAAGCATTTTCTTTTAAGGACACCTGTCCCACTTTCTCTAATGCCTCTTTTTTTTTTTTTTTTTTTTGAGACTCTTTTTTGTCCTAATTTAGGCACTGGCATTCTTTCTCACCTCCACCTCTGCATAAAAAGTCCTCCATATAAAAATTCTTAAGAGTGGACTCTGGTGGTTCTGGTTACTCAAATTGGTTCAAAGGCTTGCTTTGTTCCTTTTTCCCCGAGTCCTTTCCCTGGATTATTGGCTAAAATTTAAATGATGGGGGAAATTAAATGTAGGACGACTAAGAGAATTTAATGAAGAAACAAGGAAAAGTCAGTGTCTCTTCTTTAGGTACTATGTGTGTATACTTAGTCGCATCTGACTCTCTGTGACCCCATGGACTCTAGCCCACCAGGCTCCTCTGTCCATTGAATTTTTAGATGAGAATCCTGGAATGGGTTGCCATTCTCCCTTCAGGGGATCTTACCAACCTGGGGATTGAACCCAAGCCTCCTGGGTCTTCTGCATTGCAGACAGATTCTTTACCCACCGAGCCATCAGGGAAGCCCTCTTTAGGGGCTAGTAGCTGGTTTTCTTAAGACAAAGTTTATAGGACAAGGTTTCTCGTCTGCCCACTGAGTTTTCAAAAATACCAATGCCTGGGACACACCCCCAGAAAACAAATTTAACTACTTAGGATAAGAGCTGAGCATCTGGAGTTTAGATTCGCTGGGTGAGTCTGATATGCAGCTAAAGCTGAGAACCTCTGCTGTGGAGGAATAACTAAAACTGAGTTAGGTTGTTTGGTTCACTATCTTTTATCAGAAAGTTACTCTTTTTTTTTTTTTTTTTTTTTTTAACCATCCCCTCAATATCAGTGATCTCAAGGTAAGAGCTTTACAGGAACAAAAAGGAAAGTTATGCTAATACATTCAGTGTGTGTTAGAATGAGATGGTCCAAATCCTCCTCATTCATTCCCATCCAAAATCTCTCTGGAAAAGAGCTCAATGCAATCCTTGTTGGAATATTGTCTATGCAAGCAGTGCCATCTAGTGGCTCAAGAAAGAGTAACATGCTGGCTGCCATCTCAAAAGACCACACTTAAACAGATGTGGGAGTAATGAGCAAGAACAAATTTTTGGCAGTGAATCCACTGAATTGTCCCCATTTCCTCAGGTTTTGTGACATAGATCAGGCTATGCAATGGCTAGAGGGTATCTGTTTTGTGGTTCATGCTCATTTTTTGTGTAAGCAGATAGGCAGTTCTGCCAGCCTGCATCACTTAGATGTACAAAAAGCCCCAATGATCTTATTCACTGACTGGTCTAGAGAAGCTAGAAATTTGTTTGTTTGTTTGTTTGTTTTTGGCTGCAACGGGTGTTTATTGCTTTGTGCAGGCTTTCTGTAGTCGCAGCCATTAGAAGCTACTCTCTAGTTGCAGTGTGCAGGTTTCTCATTGCAGTGACTTCTCTTGTGGAGCAGGGGTTCTAGGTGCACAGACTTCAGTAGTTGCAGTTCCTGGGCCCTAGAGCGTGGGCTCAGTAGTTGTGGCACACGGGCTTAGCTGCTCCACAGCATGGACCAAGGATCAAACCCGTGTCCCCTGCATTGGCAAGCGGATTCCTATGCATTATGCCACCAGGGAAGTCTAAGATGCTCAAACTTTTTGTCCTCAGGGTCCTTTTGTACTTTTTAAATTACTGGGGACCCCAAAGAGTTTTTGTTTATGTGACTTATATCTGCTGGTACTTCCTGCTTTAGAAAGTAAAACCGAGAAACAAATTTAATTCTTTTCAACCTCACGATAGTGAAATCATTCTGTGTTTGCATAAATAACATATTTTTGTGAAGAATAACCCCATTCTCCAAAAGAGAAAATGAGAATATTGTCCTTGTTTTACAATTTGTAAATCTCTTAAATGTCTGGCCTAACAGATAACATCTTGATTCTCACATCTGCTTCTGTGTTCAACTTGTGATTTATATTGTTTTGTCTGAAGTGAAGAAGCTCTGGCCACAGACATATATGTCATTGGCAAAAGGAAGACTTTTTTAAACTTTTTATTTTGTATTGGGGTATAGCCAATTAACAACGTTGTCATAGTTCCAGGTGGACCACAAAGAGACTCAGCCACACATACATGTATCCATTCTCCCCCAAACTCCCCTCCCATCCAGGCTGCCACATAACATCGAGCAAGAGTTCCATGTGCTATCCAATAGGTCCTTGTTGGTTACCCATTTTAAATATAGCAGTGTGTACATTTGGGGTTTTTTACCTTTTTTTTTTTTACAATAGAACAAAACAAGTGTAGTTTCTCAAAGGTTACTTACAATGTCAGTCAGTTGGAATAGGCAATTAATAAAAATAGTTTTGACATTATGGGCACTCTGAGAGGATCACCCAAACACTGGTGGATCACACTTGGAGAACTGCTGCTCTGGGTAACCACTGGATGGACAAAAACACACCTTTTAAAGAAGTTTCTCTTTGTACATCTCCAGGGAGGTGTTTGGGAGGAATGACTGTTCCACTTGTAGCCCCTTTGACCATGGCGGTGAAAGCTTCTGTCACCCGGGACGGTTGTCCACTCTGGCAGGGAGACTGCTGGGTTTGCCCTGTTTACAACCTCTGAGTTCTTCCTAGGGGCCTTCCCTGGGGGTGGGCAACAGAACTGATGTGGGGGCCTCTGTCACTTGGAAACAGCTTTCCAGGTATTTCGGATGCATAGTCCAACAAAGAACCAGCCACCTGCTCTTACTCCCTTCTCTGTACAGATGAGAAACTAAAGCCCCAATCTCAAGGTTACATGGTGACATCGAGCGCTGGTGGGATGAGACACCGCCTTGGGGAACCCCTGCCGGGCACGGGGTGTCACCCTCTGTCTTATCCTCTGGTGCCTCTCCTTCCACCAGCTGTGCATCTGTCTGGTCAGGACTTACCAGTCTCCCCACTCTACTCCTGCCGTGAGGAGCTGTCATTTTTGCCACCTGGCACTGTGCACTGTTTTTGGAAAACCGCACCCCAAGCCAACTCCCCCCCCTGCCCCCGCAACTCTCAGTTTAGGAGGGTGGTTCAAGGCTGATCCAAGGGGTCACATTTCCATGGCTTCTGTGGTTGGTTCAAGAGTGGGCATGCGATCAACTCACATCCCATAAAACCAATAAACTTGCACTGTGAGTTCCCTGAAGAAGGCCCTTCTACCCTCTTTCTTCTGAGCTGGAGTCAACAGGAAGTAGAGTCTGGGTGACCGAAGCCTTCTAACCATCACTTGGAGCCAGAGAAAGTGGAGCCGGGACGTGAGGAGTAAGAAACTGAGTCCCAGCCAAGGGAATGTCTCTGCTGAGTTTACGTGTCACTGTATTTATGACCAGAAGCACTCTGACTCACGCCGCCCCCACCGCCTGCCCTCCACACACTCATTCTACACTCACTGCTTGTTACTGTTATCGAAAAAGTTCCGACAATCACACTCAGGGTCCGTTTTAATCGAATCATACTCACTATTCTTTTCCATGATGATGTTAAATCAGAAAAAGGGACATCTTGTGTTTACTGAAATGGGTAGGAATGTAGCACCTGGATTACCAGCTGGACATGAGAAATAACCTCCAAACCCCCTCTGGAGTTCACCTCTCCTTCTCTTGGCCCCTGGCTTTGAAGAAGTGGATCTGTAGATTTCTTAATAAAGACATGCACTTAAATAAGATCATGGCAATCTGTTAAATAGTCCTAGTGAACTCTGATAAACCAAATTGTTATCTGCTCATGGCTTTACCAGGAAATCTTTTTTTAACAGAATGGGAAGAAATGTGGCCCCATCTGTAGCATAGGATCTGGCCAAAGAGAGCCTCTATTGAACAGGAAACCTCCCAGGTTATCAGTAATACAGAGGATATGAATTGGAAAACTGCAGACCTTGACAAAAGAAAGGTCAAAATTCCGATCTGGAGTCTTTATGAATTAAAAGCTTAGCATATAAGAATGTATAGGATTTTTTCTAGACCAACCATGGGGAAAAAGAAGAATTTTTTCCTGACTAATTTCCACTGACATTAATGGAAGTGAGATTGTCAGAGCTACCTCTTAGGTGATTTGTGTCTGTTGCCTCTGGAACAGGTTGCAGAACTGGCATTCCTCATTCCTCAATAATGAAATGTCTGGCTGGGTTTTATGACAACAGTTTATAAATGTCCCCATTGGTTTTGTCTCTCTTTACACATAATCACTTTGAAGTTTCCACAAAGTTAATAATTCACTTTGTACCTAGTCCCCACTTATGAAGCTAATGGTGTCTAACCATCAGAAAAATGAAGTTTACAAATACAGCTTTTATGGCTCTCATGTGATTTGGTGACTTAAAACAATTATTAAGAAGTCAAATGGCTGTCTTATGCAACAGATTCTTCTTTAATACTCAAATTGAGAGTCAGAAATAAGATACAGAAAGATCCCCAACATCCTTTAACAGAGTAGGGCTAGTTATAATTTATCACAGTTTATATAAATCCCATGTAAAACAATTCATGATATAAAATAATTCTAATACTTTGAATCTTGAATGATTGTAGGAAATTTATATTTACCAAAAAAGAACTTTGAATTTATCAAGCATGGCATAGATTTTAATCCATTATAGAGCTATATGATTTCATCCAGCTTCATAACAGTCTTTAAGTTTTGAGTTCATACGCTTTATCAATAAAAAAGGGAAAAAAAAAAATATATATATATATATAAACGCCTAGCTGGGGAGGCTGCTGTCCTGTCTAGTCTACACACTAACAAAGTAAATTATCTTGCTTTGTGTCTAATTTGAAAGCTGCTAAACAAAGCACTATATTGGGAATTGTTTCCCTCTTTAAATACCAGTCCTCCTGTCTCTCTGTGGTGTGATTCTAATCATCAGCTGCTCTGGACTAATTTGTTCTTAGGAAGAAATATGTCTCACTAAGAGAGTTCCTTAAGAAGACAAGTGTTGGTTACAGACAATTATGCCTACCTCTGTGATTTCTGAATGAAAATCCCTCTGTGTCTCTTTAGCCTGAAGCTCTATGAATTTTAAAATGATTTGGCAATATTGTCAAGCTCAATATGTGGACCTCTCCTAAATCCCAAAGTGACAAGTATGAAATGCATGCTTCAGCGGCAAGCCAGCATCTCACACCTTCCAGCTGTGATGGAATAAATTGGGATGAGAGGAAATTGAAAGCATAGTTACCCTCATGAATGTGAGGAAGTACTGCCTGACCCAGTTCCCCCAGCTTTGAAACACTGGCTGAACTGTGGGGTTGTAAAATGAGATACATAGAGTTTTTAATTTACTGGATTTTTTTTCTTCCTCCGGTAAATTAAGTGTGAAAATCAATCAGGTAACAAGAAAAGGAAGAAACACTAGCATTGATTGAGCTTCTATCATGTACAAAGTGCTGGAGAGGGTGCTTTGGGTATTCTACCCTCATAATGGCTCTGGGGAGGAAGAACTGGGGTGATTGAAGTAATTTATTCATGACCACATGAATTCCCAGGTGGTTAAAAAAAAAAAAAAAAAAAACTCACTTGCCAATGTAGCAGATGTAAGAGACCCTGGTTCGATCCCTGGGTTGAGAAGATCCTTGGAGGGGGGCATGGCAACCCACTCCAGTACTTTTGCCTGGAGAATCCCATGGACAGAGGAGCCTGGTCGGCTACAGTCCATAGCGTCACAAAGAGTCGGTCACAACTGAAGTGACTTGACACGCACACACGCATGTATTCATGACTACTCAGCTGGTGAGTGAGCCAGAACCCAACCCTTGGCTCTCTTGATGTGGAAGCCCCTTCAAGAGCTCCCTGCTACCTGAAAGTGAACTCTGGGGTGGTACACAGCGCCTGTGATGACTTTGTCCCCTTACCCAGTCAGCCTGCATACATCTCTTCGCCTTCATCTACTTCGCCTCCCCAGCCTGGTCCATGAGGTGAGCACACATGAACCGTTTGTACGTCCTGAGCACACCAGCTGGCATCACGCCCCTCAGCCCTTCCTGAGTTTCCTCCAGCCCTCTCCAGTGCCACCTCACTCAGCCAGCCCCGGCCCTGACCCAGGGCACTCCCCCTATCTTTGTGGACCAAACTCAGGCATTTTCCTCCTACACAGCCTCTTCCCGTCCCTCACCCAAGCCTTCCTGGTCATGCTTTCCTTTGGCAACCTCACTGTCACTTAGATATCACTCTGAATGCACTGAGTGAACTGCGCTGAAGAGTTTGCTTGTTCATTCATCCTTAATTATCTATAATCAATAACATATAAATATTCACTGAGTACCTAATCCGTGTCAAACACTGTTCTTCTCAAGGCTGACAAATCACAATTACAGTGCCTAGCTCAGGATCGCCAGTGACATAACCACAGTTAGTGAGCCCCTGGGTCTTTGTAAAAAAAAAAAAAAACTAAGGAAGAGGCTCTTGCTTCTTTGGAGTTGTTTTGTGTGTGTGTGTGTGTGTGTGTGGTGGGGGCGGAGCGGGTCAAGACGGACAGGTCATGGTGGAGAGGTCTGACAAAATGTGGTCCACTGGAGAAGGGAATGGCAAACCACTTCAGTATTCTTGCCTTGAGAACCCCATGAAGAGTATGAAAAGGCAAAATGATGGGATACTGAAAGAGGAACTCCCCAGGTCAGTAGGTGCCAAATATGCTACTGGAGATCAGTGGAGAAATAACTCCAGAAATAATGAAGAGATGGAGCCAAAGCAAAAACAACACCCAGTTGTGGATGTAACTGGTGATAGAAGCAAGGTCTGATGCTGTAAAGAGCAATATTGCATAGGAACCTGGAATGTTGGGTCCATGAATCAAGGCAATTTGGAAGTGGTCAAACAGGAGATGGCAAGAGTGAACATACTGTTACTCTTTTAGGAATCAGCAAACTAAAATGGACTGGAATGGGTGAATTTAACTCATATGACCATTATATCTACTATTGTGGGCAAGAATCCCTTAGAAGAAATGGAGTAGCTATCATAGTCAACAAGAGAGTCTGAAATGCAGTACTTGGATGCAATCTCAAAAATGACAGAATCATTTCTGTTCATTTCCAAGGTAAGCCATTCAATATCATGGTAATCCAAGTCTGTGCTCCAACCAGTAATGCTGAAGAAACTGAAGTTGAACAGTTCTATGAAGACCTACAAGACCTGCTAGAACTATCACCCCAAAAAAGATGTCCTTTTCATTATAAGGAACTGGAATGCAAAAGTAGGAAGTCAAGAAACACCTGGAGTAACAGGCAAATCTGGCCTTGGAGTACAGAATGAAGCAGGGCAAAGACTAATAGAGTTTTACTAAAAGAATGCACTGGTCATAGCAAACACCCTCTTCCAACAACACAAGAGAAGACTCTACATATGGACATCACCAGATGGTCAACACCAAAATCAGATTGATTATATTCTTTGCAGCCAAAGATGGAGAAGCTCTATACAGTCAACAAAAACAAGACTGGGAGCTGACTGTGGCTCAGATCATGAACTCCTTATTGCCAAATTCAGACTTAAATTGAAGAAAGTGGGCAAAACCACTAGACCATTCAGGTATGACTTAAATCAAATCCCTTATGATTATACAGTGGAAGTGAGAAGTAGATGCAAGGTACTAGATCTGATAGACAGAGTACCTGATGAACTATGAATGGAGGTTCATGACATTGTTCAGGAGACAGGGATCAAGACAATCCCCAAGAAAAAGAAATGTATAAAAGCAAAATGGTTGTCTGAGGAGGCCTTACAAATAAGCTGTGAAAAGAAGAGAAGTGAAAGGCAAAGGAGAAAAGGAAAGATATATCCATTTGAATGCAGAGTTCCAAAGAATAGCAAAGAGAGATAAAAAAGCCTTCCCCAGTGATCAGTGCAAAGAAATAAAGGAAAACAATAGAATGGGAAAGACTAGAGATCTCGTCAAGAAAATTAGAGATACCAAGGGAGCATTTCATGCAAAGATGGGCACAATAAAGGACAGATATGGTATGTACCTAACAGAAGCAGAAGATATTAAGAACAGGTGGCAAGAATACACAGAAGAACTGTGCAAAAAAGATCTTCACGACCCAGATCATTCACCTAGACCCAGACATCCTGGAATGTGAAGTCAGGTGGGCCTTAGGAACCAACCATCACTACAAACAAAGCTAGTGGAGGTGATGGAACCAGTTGAACTGTTTCAAATCCTAAAAGATGATGCTGTGAAAGTGCTGCACTTAATATGCCAGCAAATTTGGAAAACTCAGCATTGGCCACAGGACTGGAAAAGGTCAGTTTTCATTCCAATCCCAAAGAAAGGCATTGGCAAAGAATGCTCAAACTACCACACAATTATACTCATCTTATATGCTAGTAAAATAATGCTCAAAATTCTCCAAGCCAGGCTTCAACAGTACATGAACCATGAACTTCCAGATGTTCAAGCTGGTTTTAGAAAAGGCAGAGGAACCAGAGATCAAATTGCCAACATCTTTTGGATTATTGAAAAAGCAAGAGAGTTCCATAAAAACATCTACTTCTGCTTTATTGACTGTGCCCAAAGTCTTTGACTGTGTGGATCACAGCAGACTGTGGAAAATTCTTCAAGAGATGGGAATATCAGACCACCTGACCAGCCTCATGAGAAATTTCTATGCTGGTCAGGAAGCAACAGTTAGAACTGGACATGGATCAACAGATTGGTTCCAAATTGGAAAGGAGTATGTCAAGGCTGTATATTGTCACCCTGCTTATTTAACTTATATGCAGAGTACATCATGAGAAATGCTGGACTGGATGAAGCACAAGCTGAAATCAAGATTTCTGGGAGAAATATCAATAACCTCAGATATGCAGATGATACCACACTTATGGGAGAAAGCGAAGAACTAAAGAGCCTCTTGATGAAAGTGAAAGAGGAGAGTGAAAAAGTTGGCTTAAAACTCAACATTCAGAAAACTAAGATCATGGCATCTGGTCCCATCACTTCATGGCAAATAGATAGGGAAACAGTAGAAACAGTGATAGACTTTATTTTTTTGGGCTCCAAAATCACTGCAGATGGTGACTGCATGAAATTAAAAAACGCTTACTCTTTGGAAGGAAAGTTATGAGCAACCTAGACAGCATATTAAAAAGAGACATTACTTTGCCAACAAAGGTCCGTCTAGTCAAAGCTAGGTTTTTCCAGTAGTCATGTATGGATGTGAGAGTTGGACTATAAAGAAAGCTTAGTGCCAAAGAATTGATGCTTTTGAACTGTGGTGCTAGAGAAAATTCTTGAGAGTCCCTTGGACTGCAAGGAGATCCAACCAGTCCATCCTAAAGGAGATCAGTCCTGAGTGTTCATTGGAAGGACTGATGTTGAAGCTGAAACTCCAATACTTTGGCCACCTGATGTGAAGAACTGACTCATTTGAAAACACCCTGATGCTGGGAAAGATTGAAGGCAGGAGGAGAAGGGGACGACAGAGGATGAGATAGTTGGATGGCATCACTGACTGATTGGACATGAGTTTGAGTAAACACTGGAAGTTGGTGATGGACAGGGAAGCCTGGTGTGCTGCAGTCCATAGCGTTACAAACAGTCAGACAAGAATGAGTGACTGAACTCACCTGGGTGGGGGAGGGGTTGGGTGCAAGGGCATGCTATGCAGAATATGGGATCTTAGTTCCTCAACCAGAGCTCAAACCCATGCTCCCTGCATTGGAAGCATGGAGTCTTAACTACTGGACCATCAGGGAAATCCCAAGACTCTTACTTTCTTAAGTGGATCTTTTGAGCAGCTCCAGCCTTGGTTTATGGGCTGATACACTTCCCTTTCTTTTTGTTCTAGTGCTAGTTTGGGTAGAATTTCTGTTTTCTACAGTCAAGAGAGGTTTGATCAAATCACAAGGCAAGAGGCCCATGCCTGGTAGGAAAGGATCTTCCAGAAAAGGGAGATGAGTGGGCAGAACCTGGTAACAGGGTTGTAAACAGCAGGATCCCAGGAGACAAGAGGGTCAAGTAGGGGAGGGGAGGCTGATGAGATGGGTGAGCTGGAGAAGGGCCATGGAGCTTCCAGAGATACAAATTTTAGAAAGATGAGTTGATACCAGCAGAGAAGGTGGACTGGATGGAGGGAGACTAGGGCAATGTAGGAGGCAGATGCAGTAACACTTGCATCTACATTTTCAGTTTCAAAAGCCATGTTGTTGTTGTCTAGTCGCTACGTCATGTCCAACTGTTTGCAAACTCACTGAACTGTAGCCTGCCAGGCTCCTCTGTCCATGGGATTTCCCAGGTTAGAATACTGGAGTGGGTTGCCATTTCCTTCCCCAGGGGATCTTCCTGACCCAGGGATCAAACCCGCGTCTCCTGCATCTCCTGCATTGCTGTTGGATCCTTTACATCTGGGCCAACTGGAAAGCCCTCCCAAGAGCCAATAGCTGTTGGCAAACTTTTTAAAGTTCACCTTTTCCATTTTTTAAGTGATGACACTATTACTAAAGCTAGTTATCATCCTACTCTTCACAGTTACAGAAAGTGCAAGTTTGGTGAGTGATTTTTCACAAGGTTTTCAATGTTGGGATGCAAGGGCAGACTAGAAACCCAGTGCTGTCCTGTGCAGAAACTGGATCCCGCTGAGCTGCATCAGCCCAGAGGGCTAGTCTGTTCAGGACATGACCTTCTCTTCCCCAAAACCCTTTCTCAAGGTCCCTTAAACAAACACTCAGAATAAGTGCCTGTTAAATTAATGTGTTTGTATTCTTCCCCTATCCCCTCCAACCCCAGTAAAGAAGCAATCAAATGCATGCCTTTCTTTAAAAAGCTGTGGCCTTGAAAAATAATCAATGTTGAATTTGGTGAGAAAATAAAAATACTCATTAACCTGGACTTCACAAATCCTAACCTTTAACATCTACAAAAAATTTACCTACTAATTAAATAGTTTAGAGGATATTAAAATGTAAATGCTTATTATTTAAGAGAGCAAAGGTTTTCTCCCAATTTGATGAGTGTGTAACAGCTCAGAATGGGATAGAAAGAGGTCAGCAATGTTTTGGCTGCTAATCACATTTTCTCTAGTCCAGTGTTTCCCAAATTTTAGTGTACATGAGAATAGTCTGGAATGTTTGTTAATACACAGATTTTCAGACCCCCTCCATCACTGATGATGCAGTAGGTATGGGCTAAGGTCTGGCTTCCCAGAAAATGCAGGAACTGCTGATCCAGGGACCACACTTGGAAACCACAGATCTAGTCAGTAGAGTGTGTGTGTGTGAGTGCTAAATCGCTTTAGTTGTGACCAAATCTGCAACCCTATGGACGGTAGCCCGCCAGACTCCTCTGTCCACGGAATTCTCCAGGCAAGAATACTGGAGTGGGTTGCCATGCCCTCCTCCAGGGGATCTTCCCAACCCAGGGATTGAACCCATGTCTCTTTCATCTCCTGCATTGGCAGGTGGGTTCTTTACCACTAGCACCACCTGGGAAGCCAAGTCAGTAGAGTAGAACTGTTATTAACTGTATAAGCTAACTCTAGAACTGGGCAAAGTTATATTTGACAAGTAATATATTATAATCATTATATATTACATATAGAACAGATATTCTTTTTTTTTTAATTTTTTTATTTTATTTTATTTTATTTTTTATTTTTTATTTTTTTATTTGTCAGTGGGTTTTGTCATACATTGATATGAATCAGCCATAGAGTTACACGAATTCCCTATCCCGGTCCCCCATCCCACCTCCCTCTCCACCCGATTCCTCTGGATCTTCCCAGCCCAACAGGCCCGAGCACTTGACTCATGCCTCCCACCTGGGCTGGTGGTCTGTTTCACCACAGATAATATACATGCTGTTCTTTCGAAACATCCCACCCTCCCCTTCTCCCACAGAGTTCAAAAGTCTGTTCTGTACTTCTGCGTCTCTTCTTCTGCCCTGCATATAGGGCCATCGTTACCATCTTTCTAAATTCCGTATATATGTGTTAGTATACTGTACCATTACACGCCAGTCAGGATGGCTGCTATCCAAAAGTCTACAAGCAATAAATGCTGGAGAGGGTGTGGAGAAAGGGGAACCCTCTTACACTGTTGGTGGGAATGCAAACTAGTACAGCCACTATGGAAAACAGTGTGGAGATTTCTTAAAAAACTCGAAATAGAACTACCATATGACCCAGCAATCCCACTTCTGGGCATACACACTGAGGAATCCAGATCTGAAAGAGACACGTGCACCCCAATGTTCATCGCAGCACTGTTTATAATAGCCAGGACATGGAAGCAACCTAGATGCCCATCAGCAGATGAATGGATAAGGAAGCTGTGGTACATATACACCATGGAATATTACTCAGCTGTTAAAAAGAATTCATTTGAATCAGTTCTAATGAGATGGATGAAACTGGAGCCCATTATACAGAGTGAGGTGAGCCAGAAAGATAAAGAACAAATATTCTTGATTGTATCTATTATTTATCAACTATTGTTTTCCATAGTTTCAGAGTTAATAATATATACAATTATTATATATTGTTATATATAATATATTACATTAATATAATAATATAATTAATAATATATTAATATATAAACAACAATATATTATATGTTGCTATTTATATATAATACACAAACATTCTATGAAGAATATATTAACAATATAGACTATAATATATGAAGAGTATATTTCTATATTATGTAACATGTATATTTTTATATATTATATATTACACACATTAATTATATCTATTATAAATAAACCATTAATATTTTTCCCTAGTTCCAGAGTTGCCTTATATAATATGTAACTCTCCTGCATATTGCATTATTGTTATACATCCTAGTAGAAACAATATATATTACGTATAATATAACATTATATATGTTAATATATTTATATTGTAGATATAATATAATTATTGAATATTATATGTACTGTGTGTATAATTGGGCTTCCTAGGTGGTGCAGTGGTAACGAGTCTGCCTGCCAATGCAGGAGATGCAGCAGGTGCAGGTTCGATCCCTGGGTCAGGAAGATCCCCTGAAGGAGGAAATGGCAACCCACCCCAGTATTCTTGCCTGGAACATTCCATGGACAAAGGAGCCTGGCATGTTCCAGTCCATGGGGTCACAAAAGAGTTGGACACAGCTGAGCTATTGAACACACACATGTGTGTAATTATGTGTGTGTGTATGTATATATAATTCCCCGCATTTTTATACCTACTCTCCTAGAATATACGCAGGCTGCGTCTCAGGTGTTCTCTGGATAGTCAGTGCCTTATTCCCCACACAGCTGACCCCCCACAGAGGCAAGGGCTGTCCGACTCTCCTCGCGGCTCTTCCGAGCCCTCCTCCCCTGCCTCGTCCCCACGCCGCGTGCGCCTCACCTGCACCTCTTTGGACCCGGCTCTGCTGCTGTCAGTTGCTTCAGGCTGGTCTCCCTGCTCGTTAGGAGCCACTCGTGGTCCGGGTCCGCGTCCTACTCCTTTTGTGCTCTCACGGGACTGACAGCCAAGGGACTTGTTCTTAAAAGGTGATCAGTGTTTGCTGAGAGGTGAAAGGAAGCAAGGAAAGATGGAAGGAAGAACTTTTCCAAGTTGGCCATTTGGCTGTGAAACATCCTTCCTGTAACTTTCAAAACTAGAGAAAGATCCACTAGGTAAAATACCTAGGAATTATTTAGGTTAAACCATATGAAACTTGATATTTGATAGTTTTTACTACAAAAAAGGCAGTTTCATGTGGCTCAAACTATTATCTATTTAATAAGAGTGCTTTTGAACCATGGTAAATATAAGACAGTAGGACGCTGGTGGACTGAAGACCTGAATTCTGAAGAGCCACACAGGATAAAATATCAGAGTAATAGTATAGGTTTGGCACTAGGTGGCAGTTTTTTTAAATTTTCTAAGTGATAACTATCCCTCCATTTGTGTGTGTGTGTATGTGTGTTTGTGAATGTAAAAACAATATTCAGGGGCAGACACTTTGAGGGTTTGCTGGTTACTTGTTAGCTAGATAGTTTGAAATAAGCACCCCTATTCTCTAGCCAGCCCCATGTTCTGAACCTACCACCAGATTAACACTCAATATAGGAAAGCAGATGGATCCTATATCTTTCTTGTACTTTCGGCAAAGGTCAGCTGGGTTCCTTTCTCTTGCACAGGAATCATTCTGCCACAGCCAAGTCTGTACTGCTGGGCTATTCAGGAGACCCTCTGTCTCTTCAAAGGCAGGCCCCCTGCCTTCCTGCTTTGAGGCTATTTTACTGCCTCTGAGACAGGTCACCAGAGAGAAGGTGGCTCTGGAAGGACATGAAAATCAAAGCAGAGCTGGTAATAGGTTTTGTGCACAGAGGAAGTTAAGGCCATTGGTTTCAAATAACTGAGCTTCATGTCGTCATGCTCCTGTCACCCTAACCACACATATGAGAAGTGACTTTGGGGACACTAGAAGCTCCTAATGACCACGCCTTCTGCAGCTTTATTTCCTCCAAAGTGGAGGGTGGCACTTACTTTGGCAGACATTTTTGCTCAGAAGATGAACCGAAAAATCAGTAATAAGTGTGGAAAAAGCTCAGAGGGGTGCATGGTTAGCATATATGCAAACACCCACATAGGCAGGCACTTGCCTGTGCAAGTGAAACACTTGGAAGGTGCTGGAGAAGGTCACCGAGGGGGTCTGATTCTTGGTCCCTGGTTTGTATGAGAGCAGTGCTGGTCCTCACCATGGCCGAGTTAAAAAGAACACAGATCCTTGAAAAGCAGCCAGCATTCTGATCTTTGCTTTCGGGGGGATGACCTCAAGGACTTTGGGAAAGTCAACAGCTTTTACAATTAAAACACTATCGGAGAGGCAGAACACAGAACTTGCAGTCAAATGTTCAGTGATTATTAACATGGTGACTACTGAACAGGGATGAATATTTCCTCCACACATGGACATAAAATTCCTCACTGTGACAGAAAAATGTGTAGAATTCTCCTTTGAAATGTCTGTACTCAATTTTAAAAATTTTTAATTGGAAGATAATTGCTTTACAATGTTGTATTGGTTTCTAATGTACAATAATATGAATCAGCCAGTAAAGAATCTCAGATGATAAAGAATCTAAATAAATAAACACACACACACACACACACACACACATATATCCCCTCCCTCTTAAACCTCCCTCCCCAGTGCACCCCCATCCCAGGCCTCTAGGTCATCACAGAACTCCAGACTGGGTTCTGTGTTATTTAGCAGCTTCCCACTAGCTATCTCTTCTACACATGGTAGTTAAATTTTAAGTCAGCAAGTATTAAAGGTCAAAGTTCATATACTATCTGTAGTAGTTTCCCAAGTGGGGGATTTTTAAGTGATTTTCTATTTAAGGGATATGATTTGTTAGTTTTATTTTAAGCATGATTTTAACCCTTGTTGTTATTGATCCATTTTTAAAAGAATGATGGAGGTGCAGTTGAGAGTAGGGGCTGAGGAACCACACTACCTTGTGGTCAGCTCTGTGACCTGGGGCACATCATTTATCATCTTTCAGCCTGAGAGTCTTCTTAAGTAACCCAGTGTCAGTGAAGTATATTGTGGGACAGCAGCTGCCACCTACCAGGCGAGCTATGAATTGCAGTCACTGGTATACTGCTAGTTTAGAAAGCATTTCCAGAATCTTAGTAAAATATGGAGTTTTACTTTGAAGTGAAAGTTGCTCAGTCATGTCTGACTCTTTGCGACCCCATGGACTGTATAGTCCATGGAATTCTCCAGGCCAGAATACTAGAATGGATAGCCTTTCCCTTCTCCAGGGGATCTTCCCAAGTCAAGGATTCAACTGGAGTCCTTTAATGAGTGATATTTCCTATGTGGTTCAGATCAAATTTTAAAGTCATTTCCATGTCTAATAGCCCATCTCTCTGGCTGTTGCTATAATATGACTATCTTCATTTCTAGAGGAATAGCCTCAGCTGATTTTCCTCCAAGAATTAAAAAAAAAAAAACCAAAAGGGACAAAAAGTTACTGATGTTTTCTTTCTTTTTTTTATGTGTATTTATTTATTTGGCTGTGCCAGTTCTTAGTTACAGCTTGAGGAACCTTCAGTCTTTGTTGTGGCATGGGGAATCTCTAGTTGCAGCATGTGGGATCTAGTTCCCTGACCAGGAATCAAACCTGGGCCCCCTGTATTGAGAGCATAGTATCTTAGCTACTAGACCACTAGAGAAGTCCTCTGATGTTTTCAAAAAGGAATATTTATTTAGAAAAACCAAACACATAGTAAATTGCTTGCTTTATACATATAAACCCCTGGGAATCATGTATGTTTCTATGAGATGTTAAGGCTATTATTACCTATGGTCAAGTAATATTTGTATTTTACAAAGATAAACAGGTTTCTTTTGTGCAGTACTTCTCAGTAGGGTCATATAAGAATCTCCATGAGGAATTAGGGATGAGTGGTTCCCACTGTATTTGTCCATCGAACCCTTGCAGTGCTGAGCATCCCTCAGACTGATGTTCTGAGAACACACTTGGAAAAAGTGGGACCAAAGGAAATGAAAAATAGAGGCAAAGTTTCCACGTTCAAGGATCTGCTTTGTAACTTGCACTGTTATGGTTCTTTTTATTTATTTTTATATTTATATAATTTTTATATATTTTATATTTTTGCCTTGTTAATTCCACTGCCTCCTTCAGTCTGCTCCAGGCCATGTTCTTGACTCTGCCTGTCCATATGAGGCCCCAGCATAAACATAATGGAAAGACCTTGGGACTGAAATAAGAGCTCCAAGGGAACGCCTATGTTCTCTGAATCACAGGACTTCCCAGGACTCACAGTGGAGAGAAGAGGGCAGTGATACTGGCATTTACTTCATGCTTATTAGATACCACTTCAGGGATGGTCACACTGTCCAGAGTTATCTCGCTTGAGAATTGATTGGTGCTTGATGGCTCAGTGGGTAAAGACTCTGCCTGCAGTGCAGGAGATACAGGAGATGTGGTTCGATCCCTGGGTGGGGAAGCTCCCCTGGAGGAGGGCATGGCAACCCTCTCCAGTGTTCTTGCCTGGAGAATCCCATGGACAGAGGAGCCTGGTGGGCTACAGTCCACAGGGTTGCAAAGAGTCAGACATGACTGACCATGTTACTTAGCTTAGCTTGTAATGTACCACTCACTTCCCCAGCCCTGAGTGGGCTACTGGCAGAAACCCTCTGCTGAAGAAAGGAGCTTTTCCCCAAAGTCACATCTTCCTTATTAGAGGCAGTCCACATCCAATGACCAGTTAACACAGAGGCATAAAATCTCGGCTCATTGCCCCAGTTCATGACAACTGTCAGGACCAGCCATGCTTCAGAACTCCCTGGGTTGTCTGAGGCCTTTCTCAAGATTGCATCATAGCAGCAAGCATCTCCCCTGCCCAGTCCTGCTTCCTTTCCTCCTCCTTAGGCATTGATTCTGAGAGAGCGCCCTAATAAACTTCCTGCACCTTATGCTCACCTTGGAGTCTGCTTCTCATGGAACTTGACCCACGATAATCTTACAGGGAGTATGAAATCTCAGGCTACAGGCTAGAGGTGGATAGTAACCACTCTATCTTCTTTTTAACTTCCATCTCAAGCTTCCATGCTGCCTAATAGTGGTATCTTAGTCTTTGTCAGTTCAGGGATTCCCCTTCCCTCTTCTTCTGAGTTACATCCTCTCCATGGGACTTCAGGAGTTACCACCTCTCTGTGCCAGCATCCACTGAGACACTGTGTTCTGTCCGCTCCCTGGTTTCTGGTCCATGCCCTATTTGCAACCACCTGCTTCTTGGCTCAACCCCCGGGTCTCTCCCTTCTGGCCCCATCTCAGTGCCACATCCTTGTGTCTACTGCATGGGAGAGGCCATTCTCTTACCTCTCATCCATGCTCAGCTACTTTGAGATACCATGAAACTGCTGAATCTTCTATTATAGACATGATTTCCTTACTTCAAAAAAAAAAAGTGTCATGTGGTTAATGTTCCATTGCTTAGCACTAAAGGTTCTGTTCAAAGTAAACCATTTATAGTTGTGCAGAATGTCCTGAAGAAGCAATTATTTTTTGGTGTCCTTGGGTGTAAAAAGGCCATCACATATGCTCTTTTTCTGCAGGAATAGATTTTTAATTAGCTCCATGCAGTTGCCCATGTTCTGTTAGCATATATCTATTGAGCACCTTCCATTTGCTGGTTGTTCTTTGAGACTCTGAGGACACAGTAGTAAACAAACAGAGGAAAGGCCTCTGGTCTCAGAGGGTTTAGAATCTACCTCCCTGGACTTTGTTGGCAGGCATTTGGTCCCCACTAAGCCAAGACTTCTTCAGCAGTGATTTCAACATTGAGTGTGACCAGTGAGATGGCATTTGTCCTTGTTTCCTGTGTCATGGTTATGTGGGATCTCACACTCCACATGTGGCCCCCTCCCAAGGGGACATCAACACTCTCTGCGCAGTTGGTTGTCACAACCGATGTCTCTGTAAGGAGTCAGTGGCTTACATAGAATATCTCCATGAACTGGCAGTACACAGGCCACATCTGGCTAACAGACATGTTTTGACTGGTTTCTACATTGTTTTTAAAAAGTTCTGACTTTGGAGATTTTATAAACAAACTCACATTTCCGTTTTCTTTTATAAAAAAATCAGAATATCTAGTAGTTTGAGGTTTACAGCCTCACCAGGCTTCCCTGTCCATGGGATTCTCCAGGCAAGAATACTTGAATAGGTTGCCATTTCCTCTTCCAAGCGACCTTTCCTACCCAAGGATCAAACCTGCATCTCCTGCATTGGCAGGTGAATTCTCTACTACCTGAGCCACCTGGGAAACCCCTCATGTAGCAATAAACCTAGAAAGTTAGTAGCCACCCCCACTCCCATGGGGCAGATCCTTTGCAGTTTATTACAGTTCGGTCAACCAGCCAACTTCTCTCCTCTACTTTCCCTCCCTGGCCTCTGGAGGCCTATTCCTGCAGGATTTTATCTTTACATTAACCAAGACTAACAAAGCTGCATCCTGGGCCTTAATGTATTGTCCCCACATAGTATAGTATTTACCTGGCTGTGCTTTGGCATAACGTCTTCTACCCTTAGTGACTCAGACGGTAAAGAATCGGCCTGCAATGTAGGAGACTCTGGCTCAATCTCTGGGTCGGGAATATCCCCCGGAGAAGGGAATGGCAACCCACTACACTATTCTTGCCTAGAGAATTCCATGGACAGAGGAACCAGGTGGGCTACAACCCATGGGGTTGCAAAGAGTCGACTGAGCAACTAACACTTTCACTTTTTTCCACCTTTATTAAGCAGTTGTATAAAAAACAGTCATAGGACACTCAGTATTACTTGTGATGTGGTACACCACATCACACACTTTATAACAACTTCTATGGTAGTCATTGGTGCTCTTCATGAGATACTGGTTGTTCATGTCTTTTCTGGGCTATACTAGAATTCACAACTTGATCCCCATGTGGTTGGGTGGATAGGAAATAATGTATAGGATTTAATCTGTGATACAAATACATTATTTCCAGGCCCTGGCATGATCTGCCGGTGCAAGATCCTACAGACTTTCCTTTCCTCCAGCAGTGGCAACCAGGATGCACCCAAGATGATATCTGCTGTCAGCCTGTGTCCCAGAAAGAAGAGACATGGAGCAGAGTCCCCAGCCAAACAACAGAGACTGTGTAGCATGAGTGAGAAATAGATCTTTGTTCACCCAAGTAACTGAGATTTGAGGATTTTTTTTTTATTACTGCAGCAGACCCTAGCTTATATTGAGTGATACAGTCCATAAAAGAGATTTCTCTTAGAGAAAACTAGAAATAATCTTCTTCTCAGAAGCTAGTTTCCCTTATCTTAAGGACTGTGAGAATCTTCTTTAGCATCCAGGAGTCTCAAAGTCATCTCTTACCGAAGTGTAGGACCCTGTGATACTTGGTGGATATTCTAAATTTTCCCCTAACTCAATATTTTTAAAATGTCTTATCTTATTTTAAAGAGGCTTTTTTAAAAAGAAAGAGCAAGATACAAAAATAAACAAATAATTATATCCACAGAGGTTACTTTCAAATATATGTATGTGTCCATTGGAAAAAAATTTTTAATCCCTTAAAAAATATAAGACCTGAGAATTTGCTACACATATTTTACAGGGTCTGTGGTGAGTGTGGTGTTTAATTCCTGGACTTTCTAAGACATAAAAGTAGCTTGTGAGAGAGGCTAGTAGAGTACACGAAACATGTCACCTTAAAAAATTTCTTAGCGTTTCTGTAACTTATAATAGCAAACGATTATGAATTACTAGTTTTAAAGTTCCCAGTGGTAGCTTGAAAATATTTATGTGGAAATATGTGGTTTGGGTTTCTTTTGTTTATTTTTGTTTAGTGTGTAGGAAAACTTACCGGTCCTTAGGGCTATTTGTCATAGGAATAGGGCCAAAAAATAGCAGAGACAATCTCGCTTAAGCAAGTACCCTGGGACAGACACTATGTCTCTCTGTTAGTTTTGTACTGCTATGTAACAAATTGCCATACATTTAGGAGCTTAAAAAACACTCATCAACTTACTCACAATCCCACAGATCAGACATCCAGGTGGATTCAGTCAAGTCCCTGCTCAGAGTGTGGCAAGGCCCCGGACAGTGTGGGTCAGGTCGAGGCCCTGGGGAAAAATTCACTTCTAAGTATACAAGCTGTTGGCTGAATTCAGATCCCTGAGGCTGTAGGTCTGAGATTCTCATTTCCTTGCTGGCTGTCAGGTAGGGTCTGGTCTTGGCTCCTCAAGACTATCATTACTTCTCACATGGTCGCTTCATCTTCACATCCAGCATTTCAACACCCAGTCCTTCTCATACTTCAGATCTTCCAGATTTCTCCTTCTGCTGCCAGCCAGAGAAAATTCCTACTTTGAAAAGACTCAGGATCATCCACCCAGATAATTTTCCCATCTTAAGAACAATTGATTAATAGCCATAATTACAGCTGCAAAATCCCTTTTACCACATAACATAATTTTGCGACTCACTGCTGTGTAAAGAATCAGGTAAGTAACACCAAGTGGTAAGGTCAAGGGGCCACCTAGAATTCTGCCTACCAGCCCCCAAACTCCAACATTGTACTGCTGATCTCCTAGAACCCTCAGGAACTCCTTTCCACCTATTCATTTCCACCAACCCTCATCTTTTCTGGAGAATCCAAAGCTAGTTGCTACCCATATATCTGTTTCAAGCAAGCAAGTCATTAGTGCAAGTACATGTTTCTTATTTATGTCTGCTTTGCTTGTCTGGAGTATAAGGTATAAGGTGGTGCTAGGTAATATGTAGGAAAGGTGAGTAGGCAGTATGATGAAGTGACTGGGAGCAAGAACTCCAGAACTAGACTTGTTTATTCACTGCACAACTTAGACTATTTCATTTCACCTCTGTGTGCCTCAGTTTCTTCATCTCTAAGATGGAGGCTGTAAAAGCAACTACTTCATAGGACTGTTGAAAAGATTGAATGAGTTAGTATGTATAAAGTACTTAAACAGTGCCTGGTATAGAGTTGCCACTACATAAGTTAATGTTTTAATTAGAATAATGACAGCTGCTAAAACATGTAAATCCCCAAATCTTAGTGGCTTAATGCAATCAAAGGTCATTTCTCATTTGCATCATAGTTTAATGGGGGTGCTTTTGGTGGATAGCCTTCCATGAGGTCGTTCAGGAACCAAGGCTCCCTATATCCTGTTGTTTTATCGTCCTCTAAGTCACTGGATCTGAGTATAATCCAAGGACCTTAAAGTCCCTGAGACCCTTTCAGACTAATTCCACAAGGCCCCCTTTTCTAGCTTTTCATCTGGAAAGGTTTGGATTTTTTTTCATATTCTTCAACCAACACAACATAACAGGTAGAATAAAAAAGCATATGTGAAGGCTCCCCTGGTGGTCCAGTGGTTAATATATTATTAACCAAGGGACACTGGTTCGAGAGGATCCCACATGCCTTGGAGCAGCTAAATCCATGTTCCACAACTATTGAGCCTGAGCTCTAGAGCCCATGAGCCACAACTGCTGAACCTGCATATTACAAATACTGAAGCCCACGCACCTGGAGCCTATGCTCTG